>NC_137153.1:96834345-98034345 GCF_951394435.1 Stenella coeruleoalba | reverse complement strand
GAACCAGTTGGAAAACTTATCACATGGATCAAAACCAAAAACTGTCTTCATCTGATCATTTTAATTTGATTCCTTTTACAGGTTCACTCAGAAAAACTGATAGCATTTTCACAGATATTCTGACCTTGAGGTTGGTTGTAGTAGGAACTGAAGGCCTTAGAGTCTGTCTTTCAAGTTCTCAAAGGTCTCTGTTCTAGCTGAGCCCACTTTTTCTTGTTCTGAAGCGTTCATAGCTGGGCTTTCCCGGTGTGAACACAAACCGTGGAGGTGGCTATGAGGCCACTTGCAGATCCGAAGAGGCCTGATTTACAGCTCCCACAAAGGGGGTGGGCATCTAAGCCTGCCACCCACCATGAGAACTATGCATTATTCCCCAGTCCTGGCTCTGCTCCCTGGCAATTCTTCAGCCCTGGACATCAAGAAGATCCTCAATTCCCTGCTGTTACTGAGAAGACAGAGCCAAGAGGGAGGAGTGGGAGAGGCTGAGTCAGTCCTTCGAGATCTATTAAAGCAATCCTTAGCAAAATAGGAATCTGGAGGAGGGGATGGAAGGGAAATCCCTATTGACTTCCCACTGTACTTACTCCCCTAAGGAGCTCCCATGTAACATTATTTCCTTAAACTCAAACTTGGTGATAACAACCACCAAACTCCCACCTAGGTTCATGAGAACATTTCTTCCTGAATTTGGAAGGTGATGAGTTTTGGGGATGTAGAAATTTTCCATAGGTCAGATTCCTTTCCTTTTGCTATTACTGAGGCTTTGGAGGGAGGAAGATGGGGCTCACTTTTTTGGGCCAAAAAGTGAGTTTAGACCTTCACTGGGAGGTTCCAGCATTAGTATTCCATCTTCTGAGGTACCTCTCCAGAGGACAGTGGGGTCATTCCCACAGCTGCAAAATGTCTTCCCCACTCACCATGAACCTACCCAGTTCCCTGATGACTCTTAGGTGTGTCAACTCTTTCTTCCTGTCAGGAACGCCTCTTTTCTTTGCCTAGGAATAAGAATCCTATTGACCTCAGGAGGCCTGCTTTCACCTCCACAGTCACCTTCAGTTTTCCCAGTATGGCTCCCATACTTCATTAATACTCAGATTAAGCCCTACTATGTCCCTCACAACATCTCCTCACCCCACCAACACAGTTGAGGAAATTGAGGCTAGAAAGATGAAATGGCTTGTTTTAAGTCCCAGACCTACTCCTCCTGCCACTTGTTGTTTGGAAGGGCTGTTGAACAGAGGAAGGCTACAAACACTCATTCTTCTACAGTTGTTTTCCCATTAAACTCTTTGAGGGGCTTGCAGTGCAATAGCTTCCTCTAATTCACTTATGGATAAAAGACCCAGAGCACATGGCTTCCCTTACCCCATAGTTATCCTTCTCAACGGACTCCACACTCCCTCACACTCCCCTTCCATGAAGAAACCCTTCAGCAACCACTGTGGAAATGGGCATTTAGAGCTCTAAAAACTGGTGTTGAGATGTTTCAACCGCAAAGGCAGCTTTTGGAAATTGATCTTGCTAGGTTATCTTAACTCTGGGTTTTCATTAAAGTTATTAGTTTAATTTTGGTCATGTAATCTTGGTAAGGATTTTAAGTGGCTTCTGATTAATTTTCTTAAAATCAGACAAATAGGGCTTCCCTGGTGGCGTAGTGGTTGAGAATCTGCCTGCCAATGCAGGGGACACGGGTTCGAGCCCTGGTCTGGGAAGATCCCACATGCCGCGGAGCAGCTAGGCCCGTGAGCCACAACCACTGAGCCTGCGCATCTGGAGCTTGTGCTCCGCAACAAGAGAGGCTGCGACAGTGAGAGGCCCGCGCACCACGATGAAGAGTGGCCCCCGCTCGCCGCAACTAGAGAAAGCCCTCGCATAGAGATGAAGACCCAACACAGCCAAAAATAAATAAATTAATTAATTAATTAATTTTTAAAAAATCAGACAAATACACCACCCACCCACTGACACACACACACACACACACACACACACACACACTCTAAGGCACTCACACATCTCTTACTTATTCCCCATCCTAGATTCAATTTTATTTTTCAGTGCATGACCTTGTAACTAAGTACATTTTCTCTGAAGTGACAATTACAGTTATAGATGGCAGTGAACGGGAAGCTCAAAGAATGTTCCCCAGTGTTACTCAGAGGCCGTTTGCATTACCACTTAGAAATCTTGCTGAAGTTTCAAAATAATAAAGAGAAAATGCTTATAAAAGTGCCAAGAACACTTCTCTGAAGGTATAATTATTCAAAGAATTGGTATGTCACAGCAAGTGTTCAAGATATATCTCCTCTCTGCCTCTACTTCCACATCAAATTTGTAGAATCTTAGGTGTCTGTGTTACAACTGAGAAAGTATACACACTCATTTTACTGAACTTCCTCATTATACAAATAGGGTAGTCAAGTATTCAAGGAGGAAAATGACTTAACCAAGGTTGCACAGGGAACTGGGTAAGTCCTTGGAACAGGGCCCCATGGACTCTTGATTCTCAGTCCAGATTGTCGCATTCCTCTATAGGGTAAGCTGTTCCTACCCAACCTGAGGTTAGAGGTAGTTTTTCAAAAAGGTGTTTCCTAAACGCAATTATCTATATAGGGAGGGCCAGGCAATGGGACAAGTAGGTATAAACAAAGCTGTGCATATCTAGAGGCGAGAATACTTCAGCCTATTATATAGGAGCAATGGCTGAAGGAACAGGTGATGTTCAGAAGAGTGGGTCTGACCTTGAAGGCAGAGCCCATGCTTTATTTATTTTGGCTAATATGGTATTCAGACTAGTGCCTAGATAAAGGAACTAATATTTAATGAGCCCATATTATGCAACTGTTATCCCCATTTTAGATGAGAAAACTGAGGCTCAGGAAAAACTGTGCCTTGCAGAAAATCGCTTATCTAGGAAACAGTGGGGCTATAGCGCAAACCCATGTCTTGACTGCTCCAAAGCTGACGTTCCTTCCATCTTACTCCAATGTGTTTATTGAACTAGGGCAGTGGGTAGAAACAATGGAGGTAGATTTCAGTTAGACTAACTCAAGAAAGTAACAACCCAGTTGTCTAAACATCAAGCTGACTGCATTGGATAGCGGCAAGCTCCCTGTTGCTGAAAATGCGCGAGAGGAGGCTGGTCACACCCATAACACGGGTGTTATGAAGGATCTGTGCATGGGAGGAGATGAATAGCCAGTTGGTGGGGGAACAGCTATTATTTCTGCAGCCCACAGGGCTTCCTTTTGGACTTGATATAAGCCAGCTTCCTGTATGGATGGGTTATTTGTAAATGTGTGTGGGATATGTATATGTGTGTGTGTGGTATGTGCAGTGGAACGTTCTCTGGTTTCCTTACAGGTCTCCATGCCTGTCCCTTCATTCCTCTACACCTTGCTCTTGACACAGTGGCCAGGGTAAAATGGATTTCCCAGCATTCTCAATCCCCTTTGCCTTGCTCTGTTCTTTTCCATAACATGTATCACTGTCTAGCCAAACTATCTAATTTACTCATTATGTTCATTATTTGTGTCTATTTCCCCTCTCCTCCCCCACCAAAAGATTTGAGCTCCACCAGGAAAGGGATGTTCATTTGTTTTGTTTACTGAAGTAACCAAGTACTTAGAACTATTGCTTGGCATATGATAGACATTCACTAAAAATATTTTCTGGATAAATGAATGGACGGATGATCCTGTAATTTTTTTTTTAAGGTTGAAGCCATCTGCAGAAAGGGGCCTCCTATTTCTTGCTCCTGAATTCTTGACTGATGCCATCCTGCACTGACATCTAACAAGGATGTTTAAGGCACAAAAACATATTACGGGTGTAAATGTTGGGCCTTGAACTATGGCAGTGGCAGCAGAAATTCCAAAAAGAAAATAAAATAGAGATTTTGAGCTTCAATCCTGGGGACTTGAGCTATTTTACATAAGAATGAGACAGTATTCTGGGGCATAATAGATGCTACACTGGGAATCAAAAGACTTGACTCTAAGTCCTACAAGTCCCTTTTCACATCTGCACATGTCATTCATTCATTCATTGATTAATTCATCTATCCATCCATCCATCCACCTACCTATCATCCATCCATCTATCCATCCATTCAACAAATATTTCTTAAGAAATTGCTATGCCTTAGGCATTACTTCAGGAGGTGGGAACATAGCAGTGAACATGATAGCAATAGTCCAGGTTTCCTAGAACCTGTAATCTAACAGCTGTGATAGAAAAGGAACATGAAAGCATGAAAATTATATAATTTGAATTAATAATAAATACTCTGAAGAAAATATAGCAAGGAAAGTAATAGACAGTGTTGAGTTGCATGATTTCAAAGTCCCCTTTTCATTCTGGCATTTGTAGACTCTATGAAGTTAACTCCTTCTTTAAAAAAAAACCTAAAACTCCACCAAAATAACACCAAATAGAATTCAGGAAACATTATACCTCAAAGCTCTCCAAGTACCTTTTAAAAAGTACTATTTCTTAACTAGAATTTAATAATTATGCTTTGACATTTTAAATCTTAGTTTCACTGAATCTAAACAGTAATCTTATATAATTGTAGGTATGTAATATAACTTAATTTTAAAACATTCTTATTTTGACTCAGTAAACACTTATTGGGCACCGACTATGTGGTAGGCAGCGTGCTAGGTGTTGGAGTTACAAAAGGAAATAATATATTGCCCTTCTTCGTAAGAGACTGAATACCTCCTGGGACATGTAAACAGATAGTTACAGGACACCAAGCCAAGTGGTAAGAGCTTTTAAGATAACGTTTGCATGAAGTCCTGAGAGAGCACAGAGGAGAAAGTGACTAACTCTGTCTGGGAGTGGGAGGGGGAAGTTGCAAAGAGGAGTTGACTTTTAAGCTGAGTCTTAGGGAATGAAGAGCTCTTGCATGCACTTACCATTTATCTATATTTGAACTGAATCAGGATGATGCAACGTGAACATTAATCACTCCATGAAGGCTCTTGATATGGGAATAGGTTGACCTGTTTTGAAAAGAGTAGTGTGGTCATTTCGGCATTGACAAGCTACAACATGAGAGGGAAACTAGCAGTTCTGAAAACATACAAGGAGTGTGTGCTACTTACGTTGTTTAATAACAATTGAAAAAAGAAAATAGACACTCATAACAACTTTTAGGAAAAACTCACAAAGTTTAACATTTAACAAATGCCCTGTGATGCCCTCACTTTCTTTCACCTTCGGGAAAATTAAAAGAAATTCTGCCAGGGATAGTCTCTGGAGTCGTAGCTCCATCTGCTAGGATAACCCCTCCACTGGTTTTTCTAGTGAATGGGTCGGAGGCCATCATGTAGCCCAGCAGGTCTGTAATAACTAGAGAAAGGAAGCTGTCAATAGGCCTTGGATAGATACAAAGAGTTCCTTCTAATCTACCACCATAGTCCAGATCCAGAGTAAATAAGATTGTGCCCCTAGTTTGCACTAGTATAGACATTAGGTCATTTAGTCCTAACAATGCCCCAAAGTCATCTTCTCTTCCATTTATGGACATGGAGCTGAGAAAAGGATAAGTGAAGTAATGTCCCATTTGTAGCACTAGAAAGTGGCAGGGCTGAGGTTTGAAATCAGGTCTTCTGAGGATCAAAAGAGATTAGTTGGAAATTTCAGAAATGAGGCAAAAATGAGGAATTTTAAACATCTGTTTGCAACACTAAGGCTGGGTAGATATGCAGAGAAACACCCTCAGTAGAGGGAACCTAGAGAGTTAGATCAAGTTGTTTTGTAAAAGCGTGACTCAGCATGTGGTAAAGTAAGAACAACACTTAGAGGAGAAAAACACAAGAAAGTGTGATTCCAGAGTTATAAATAAGTATAGGTTGCCCTAACGGATTCTGCAGATCTTAAATTCTTAGTTTTAATATGTCAAGAAGGCAGAGCACAGGAGATAAAGTCCAGGACCTGAGCACAGTGGGATGTGACCATAGAAATCTTTGCCAAAAAATTGGGATCCACCAAGAAGTCCTAAATGTGTGACCTAAAATAAAACCTGCCCCACAGAGGGAGAGAGCAAAATGTACTTGACCATTTTGGCCATGGCTCTTGGTAGAGTGTCTGGGCAGGGAACTGGACAGAAGGGAGTGTATGTCTCCCTTGAGAGTTTCTAACCGCAAGCCTGCCTATACCCATGTTTAGGTCTAGAATTCACTCTTACCTCTGTAGCCCCAAAGCCCCAAAGCATAAATTTAGTTTAATGTGGCCCCTGGTCAATAGTGTCCAATATGTGTTTAATTGGGACACTAGAATGAGAGAATAGAGACAAAGCAAAATTTGAAGAGATAATAACTGATAATTTTCTAAAACTGACTAGTGAAAAACATAAGTGCTCAGCCTCAGGAGAGTCAATAAATCTCAAGCAAGATCAATAAAAATGTATGTGTACCTGCAATTTCAGAGTAACAAAGATGAATAAAATACCATAAAAGCAGTTAGAAGAGATAACCAAGCCAAGAACTGACGGATTAACAGCTGATTTCTCAGGAACCTCTTCCTGCAGACTATCAGTATCAATTACTCCTGCAAATGTGGTGACTTCTTTCCTCATCTGCTGTTCTCTTGGTCTGGGGATCCTGAAGTGACCAGGTAGAGCTAGAAGTGATAGCTAACCTGAAGTGATAGCTAGAGCTTAAAGTTCCATGGGACTCTTATTGTGTTCCCAGGTGGAAGTATTCACCTTTTGGGAACCAGGATCTCTAGACCTATGGTGCCTAAGTAGGTCATAGGTGACAATGGTAATTGGCTTCACTTCCAATTCCATCCCTTGACTCCTAGATCTACCTACTGTGGCTACGTCCACACATAAAGATCATTGACTGAGGGTGTAGACCACCTCCTGGAAAATGGTGCCCCATCTTAGCAGGGCATCTTCTCTAAGACGGCACCTCAGCTATACCCACAAGAGGCCGTCCTACCATGCTGTCAGGCCAGTGGATTCTGGCATGGATTGTGAGAAAGAACATGGATTCCCATGGCTGTATGCCCACTGCTGCACCTCCTTTTCTGGAAAATGGCTCCTTTGATCTAAGACAATATCGTATGGGATCCCATGTTGGTGCATCAAATATCCCGTGAGTTCTTGGGCAATTGTGCAGGCCAAGGTTCTGCAGGGAGGAAAGGCAAACACATTTCCAGAAATTGGGTTGACCCCAGTCAATATGAACCACTGCTCTTTCCATGGTGAAAAGGGTTGAATTGTAGTCAGCTACAAAACAATGTAGTCAGCTTGCCTCGAAGTGGCTGACTGGTTGTCTTGAGGGGCAGTGCCACATTAGGGGCTCAACATTGGATTCTGTTCCTAGACAATGGCAGCAGCAATAGCTCAGTCACCCTTGTTGGGCTCAGTCAAAGCTTCCATCCAGGCCTCTGTGGCACTGTTTCCCTCCTTAACCCTTACTTTGTATAGTAGATGTGCTGGGTCTAAGAATTTAGCATTCTCTGCAGCTGGCCACTGAGAAAATCCAACTCCAGATCTCATTTTGGAGTCTGCCTTTTTGGACTGCTTCTAGTGTCAATTGTCTTAGACTGGTTTCCTAAAAATGCACTTTGAGATGAAGGTTGATTGGGGTGTGCTCTCAGTAGTTACACTTCTGATTGCGGAGTGAGGCAGGCAGCATTGGGAAAAGGGGAGTTGCCCCTTAGTGTGGTTGCCAGTGGTGCCTCACCCAGTCGTATGGAAGTTCTGGAGCTAGGATGGCTCTTTCAGAGTTATTCCAAACTGAGGCAAAGGGCTGGGTGTTTGTAGCGTTGGTGGCAGACCAATGGGAGAGGATGCAGCTGTGCCAGACAGTTCCCTGAAACTGAGGGCAGTCCCCAGTGAAGGGTACAGCTGTGAGGGTGTAGCTCAGCGGTCCCCAGCCTTTTTGGCAGCAGGTACCGGTTTCACGGAAGACAGTTTTTCCACAGGGTTGGGGGAAGGGGATGGTTCAGGCGGTAATGCAAGCGACAGGGAGCGGCAGATGAAGCTTTGCTCGCTTGCCCACCGTTCACCTCCTGCTGTGCAGCCCGGTTTGGGGCTGGGGTTCGGGGACCCCTGGTGTGGCTGACAGTCCCATCTTCCACGGAATGGTGCTGTGGCTCTGAAGAGTGAATCTGGGCAGAGCACCATAACACCCATAGCACTTCTCTTCACAAATTCTAGTTTTAAAAAACAATAGACCTATTACTTGTTCATTTCAATCACGCTTCGCAGGGTGTGTAGCAATTCCACAAGTTCAACTGTCTCTTCGTATGTGTATCTCGTCCTTTAAGGAGCAAACGTTTTCTGTTGTTCCTCACAGCTCTGTTTGGAATTTAGGATGAATCCCCATACCAGTCAGATTTTTGTTAATGCAGGACTGAAACAAATTTGTAGCAGGAATGTTTAATGCTTAGCAAGCCACAGAGTCCATGTGACATTTATTTGTAACATTTGTTAGTAGTATATTTAGCACCTCAATTTTGAAAATAGGGAAGTTATTTTACATGCACTGGGCATGGGGGTAACCATGATGTTTGAGAATATAAGAACTCTGGATTTTTCTCTTTTACACGGGAATAGACAAAGCAGAGAAAGAGTTACTCTGAAGCTGCTGAAGTTTAAGCTTCAAGGCTTCTCGCTTGCCCAAGCCTCTTTCACGTGGTCATGATATTATACTATTTGCAAAGAAAGATATTTATATTTTTTTATTTCACTTTTCATTCCAAATAAACCCTCCCTTTTATAATGTACTTTGTATTCATAATTTAGTGTTATTTTTCTTAAAGAGTTCCCCTGCCACACAGTTGTATAGAGATAAAAACAAAATCTCCCCTGGACAAGAATGGGCAGAAAGTTGCTCCCTGCCTAGTTATAAGTATTTAAGCTCCATTGAGAGACAGAAAAGTTGATGCTTATGGACCTGAGATGGCCTAGGCTGAGTTTTTGAATATTGAAATGTTTCCATTCTGGCTTATTAGGCTTATTAATGGCTTGTCCTTTGAATCAAAAGTGTGTTACTGATAACTTACACATGAACAGTATAAACACCTATGTCATTGCAGTTTGAGTCTCTGAGTAACTTACAAGTTAGGTGTTACAGAAGAGGAAACCAAGAATTAGAAAACTTAAATAACTTGCCAGATGTCACAGGGTTAGGAAATGGCAAGCTGTAACTCAGTTTCAGCCTCCGATTCCTCACCCACAGGGCTTGCTACTTTGCCACAGTAGCCTCTCTAATGGAACACATCTAGCTCTCCGTGACAATGTTTTTCTTTCTATTAAAATATCAAGAAAAAATTTTCCAAACATATTCAAAGATTTATGTACGTCTATCTCAAGGCTTGGTACTGGAATCGAATTATGTAGTCTACCTGAGCAGGAAAGTTTCAGATGACACTGGAAGAAGTGGATGTAGAGAGGAATATTTGAGGGAGATTTAGGAGGTGAAGTTTGTAGAATTTGGTGGTGGCCTAGATGTGTGGGGTGAAGGAAAGGTCAAAGATCACCACAGGTTCCTAGCTTGGACAACTAGACAACAACGTTACTGAGAGAGCAAGCACAGGTGGTATGGTAGACAGAATACTGTCTCCCCTAAAGATGTCCATGCCCTAGACCCCAAAACCTGTGCAGTTTACTTTACATGGCAAAAGGGACTTTGCAAATGTGATAAGTTCAAAACCTTGAGATGGGGAGACTATCCTGGCTTATATAGGTGGGCCCAATATAATCACAAATGCCTTTATAAGAGGGAGGCAGGAGGGTCAGAGAAGGAGCTATGGTGACAGAAGTAGAGCTCAGAGAGAGAAAGAGAGATTTGAAGATGATTCCCTGCTGGACCTGGAAGATGGAAGAAGGCACCATGAGCCGAGGAAGGTCAGCAACCTCTAGAAGCTGAAGAGCAAGGACACGTTCTCTGCTAGAGCCTCTAGAAGGAGTGCAGCCCTGCTGACATCGTGGTTTAAGGACTTCTGACCTTCAGAACTTTAAGATAATAAATGTGTGCTGTTTTAAGCCGCTAAGTTTATGGTAATTTGTTACAGCAGCAATAGGAAACTAATACAGGTGATAAAGCAGGTTTGCGGTCAGGGGAAGAATGCAGAGTTAACTTTGGTCATGTTGAGTTTGAAAAGTCTAAAGGATGTCCTAGTTGAAATGTCTAGTAGGAAATTGGACATTTAACTAGGGGCTTTTATACAGATATAGCTTTCATTGTTATGGGTATGTGGTTAGGTAATAGCCGAAGCCACCAGAGGAAATGAGATGCCAACAGAGAAGAGAGTCTTCTCCTTTGGGTTCTGGTGTACACTACCCCTAAGGAGTGGACAGAGGAGGAAAAGTTTGGGGAAAGATGAGAAGGGATAACTCAAGGGGAAAGGAGAGACATAGGAGAATGGCATCACCAAAACCCATAATTAAAGTACTTTCTAGGTGGAATTGGTGGTCAGTAGTGTCAAGCAAAAGCAATTCTGAAGTGTGTGTATGCTTGGTGGTTATTGCATATGAAGGTTGTTTGTGGCCCTGGTGAGTCAGTGTCAGATGCGTGATGGCAATAAAAATTCAGTCAGATCAAGGAGTGAATGAGAGGTCAATACGGAGAGATGATGAGTGTAGGTTATTCTTTCATGAATGCCCACTGTGAATCCGTGGTGACAGAGGTGTTCAGGACTTGAAAAGGCTGCAATTCCCAGGGAGGGAGTTGAAACTGAGCTGTAGGAAGTAACCCGTACAAAGATGAAGGGCTGTGGGATCTGTCAGGAATCTCAGCAAAGAAGAAAGCTCATGTTTGGCCGCCCTCACTTATTGCAGCTTCACCACATTTTTTTTTTATGACCACCGTTTCTCTCTTCATGTAATTGGCCACATTAAAGCAATGCAACGTTTCAGGTTCTGCTCTAATTCAAAATTCACCTGTTCATCTTGCCTCTGTACCATGTTTCTATCTATAGCTGTTTTGGATATGTTTCTAATTCTCAGCTGGGCATCTCCACTTAGATGTCCCAGGAATACACAGCCAGGTAGTAGCGAGAAGTCAGGACTCATACGGTTGTTTACTGTTATTTATATCATCTTTTTGAATCCCGATTCACTGCATATAAAAAATGAGGATAATATGGCGCTCTGGATTTTGTAATGAGAATTAAATAAAGATAATTATATTTTAAAAATTCATCAGTGTGTAGTGTCCAGCTTGTAATAGGGTCTCTTTCACCCTTCTGACTCTCAATATCCTCATCTGCCTATGAGGATATGAAAACCAGGTTCATAGAGTTGTTAGAATGATTAAAACAGATCACATATGGAAAGTATTCAACACAGAGATTGACAAAATGATAGTAATCAGTAGTATCTCTTTCATTCATTTATCCTTTCATTCATTATTATATAATTGGGCCATTTTATTTACCCTAAGGCAGGCAGATTCTGCCTTTGTCTTCTGGAAAGAAAATCTGGCCGTCTAAGTTTCATGTACCCTGGCATGAGTGACGTGGGACTGAGCAATCCTATTATACCTCTCTCTGTTCTTTGTAAATGTCTTCTGAGCAACTCATCCTAGTAGAAGTTCTCAGCGTCCTCGGTTTGTTTATATTTTCCCTCTATTCCCACAGCTGCTGTTCTGAGCCTTTTCATCTCCATTCTTGCAGCCTGGAAACAGTAACTCAGATTCCAAAGGACAGTTTGTCCCTCATCACAAACAGTTTTCCCTTGTTTCCTTCTTAATCCAAAAAACTTAATAGCATGGAACTTGTTTAATTCTCCTCAGAATATTTGGACAAGGGTTCAAGGCTAGGATAATTCTCTCTAGATTTAAAGAGAGAGAGAGACAGAGAGAAAGGGGGAGAGAGGATGTATTCATTTTTGATGACCCAAATGAGCAGCAGACCTTTCCAGCGTTTTGGCTCTGAAGGGCTGCTATGACATCAAGATTTAGCGATTCAAGCCCAGAACAACAGTGGTTCTTGGTCTGAGGTTTCTGAGCCCCTAAGGTCTGACCTTCAAAATTACTTTCCAAAATTGTGTGCTTTACCATAATTAGGAGGAGAATTTATCAACTCAGGAGTTCTGAGTTTTGTACCTCATTAGTTAATAAGAGGAAGATAAATTTTTACATATTAGGTTCTATTTTTTTGGTAGATGAAACTATTCCAAGCATTACATTGCTATGGGGACAAGTGCAACCAATTCTTGGGTATTAGGAACCATTGATGCAGGGGGGAAGAATCACACACTGGGTAGCAGCAGAGTCTTTCACATGGTAGATAACCAGTACATGCTCATTAAGTGAATGAATGGGACATTTCTTCTGGATCCTTGTCTACCTTTAAGTACCTTGTCTACCTTTAAGTACCTTGACCATAGGCAAGTCCCTTGTGTCTGAAATTCAATATCCTCCTCAATAAACAGCACTGGATAACAGCAGAAGTGGCATAACCAAATACGCACATTGGTCAGATGGGTAACATATGAGACACGACGTACAATAGTAGTCAACAAGGTGGCTTTGATAAGCTGTTGCATGTAAGGTAACATGTTCCCAGGTTCTGGGAATTAGGGCATAAGCATAAGCATCTTGGTGGGGAGTTGGGGGAGTGGAGGAGTGGGCATTATTCTACCAGTACCCCTGGGTAGCTAATATTTGGACAGTCCAGACAAGTGCTGGGCTGTGAGATCGCTGAAGCTGAACTGTTCACATTCATTTTTCTTACCCATATATGGTTGATGTTCAGTTAATGTTGATTTTTGAATTACTGTAAATATAGGATGTCATAGTAACAATGATCTAAGCTATCTAGTACTGCACTTATTTTATAGATGAGAAAACAGAGGTCCAGAGAGGCGGAAGATTGTGAGTAATTCGGGTTCTCGGTCTGTGGCCCACTTTACTATATATAGGTTTTCTTAGACCACTAGCAGCTGTAGCAATGTTCCTATGTAATGCGAAAATAATCAATTTGTGGTCATATTTGGGAAAAAAGATTGTTTGAAAGCGCCATGTCCTTGAGAGATCAAAGCAGGACACAGGGCAATAGTAAGGTACCCTGAATGAGTTGGGAAAGGAGAGAGACTCCCAGAAAGTTGAACTTTAAAATAAATACACAACATATTAGAATACAGCAGGGGTTGGCAAATATTTTCTGTTAAGGGCCAGATAGTAGATATTTTAGACTTTGCAAGCCATTTGGTCTCTCTTGCAGCTACTATAGTGCAAAAAGTCATAGACAATGCATAAATTAATTGGCATGGCTGTGTTCCAATAATATTTTATTTATGAACATTGAAATTTGAACTTCATATAATTTTCATATGTCATGAAATCTTATTCTTCTTTTGATTTTTAAGCCATTTTTAAAAAGTAAGTGCTATTCTTTATGGACTGTACAAAACAAATAAATGAACAAAGCTATAGTTTCCTGACCCCTGGAATAGAGGCACAGTCACCAGAAAGAGAAAATGTCTCTCAGGCCATAAGACTTTATAATGATCTAATTGAAGATATCACCACCTCTGAAAACTGAATGTGCCAATCTGAAAGGAATCTTGTTAACCAAAGAAACCACAGAAGAAAAGACAAGCAGTCAGGGGCAATGCCCATTTGTAAGTGCAGGGAAGGGTGATCTTGGCCGATGGGGACCACCTGTTTACACTCAGTTTTTTAAAGTTCATTTTGTGAACTTAATTTCAACCTATGTTAGTTGATGGCCCCTTTTTAAATTAAAACTATATATATGTGTGTGTGTGGATATATATTTATATATACACACACACATATGTATATATACATATGTCATTATCTGGTTGGTTCTTAGCCTAGCCACTTTTTAGCTCTATGACCTTCGTTAAATTTCTTTACTTTGCTGTGCTTCTTCTCATCTGTAAAGTGGAGAGATAACGGTGCCCATGTTAATGGGTTATTTTGAGAAGTAAGTGAGATAATGCATGTGAACTATCTAGCATATAGAAGGTCGTTACTATAAAAAGTGCTACATATTATAATAACTTTCTTTTTTTTTTTTTTGCGGTACGCGGGCCCCTCACTGTTGTGGCCTCTCCTGTTGCGGAGCACAGGCTCCGGACGCGCAAGCTCAGCGGCCATGGCTCACGGGCCCAGCCGCTCCATGGCACGTGGGATCTTCCCGGACAGGCACGAACCCGTGTCCCCTGCATCGGCAGGCGGACTCTCAACCACTGCGCCACCAGGGAAGCCCCAATAATAACTTTCATTATTTTTGATGTCTATATTATATAAAAATATAATACATGCACATGTATAAATATATGATATATATTATATACATAAATTTTATATCTGTACACACACACACACCAAGGAAATATATCACACTAGGGGTCCTTCTATACATGCTGTTCTGAAATTTGCATTTTTCTTTTAACATGTCATGGCTAGCCAGGAGACAGTATAGTACCAGGGTTAAGAGCTTGGCTTCTGCCATCTGACTGCTTGGGGTTGAGTCCTGGTTCCATTATTGTGAGAACTTAGTTAAGTTACTTCAGTTTTATAGCTCATGGTGTTTCTTGTACTATGATGGTAAGAACAATACCTGCAAACACAGATGTGTTGTGAGGATTAAATGAGAAAATATATCTAAAATTCTTAGCACACCTGACATCCAAATAAATAAATAAAAGTTATTAGCACAAAGCCAACTTACAGTAAATAACTATATATTATTCTTTAAAAAATGAAAGTTTAGTGTATAAGAAAATGTTTTAATGACCTGGAATATATACTTAGTTTTCTCAAAAGTTCTTAGCCTGGCAGCAGTAGAGGACATATGGGAAAAATCTGTTTGAGGAAAAAAAGAACTATTAAATTGCTTCCTGCAGCAAAGACAAGAGAACATCCACAAAAAGAGGCTGTCACTTAATAGTCAGGATAATGCTCTGCATTTATGCAGCATCATAAATAAAGCAGTTTTCAGAAGTAGCACCTTTTCAAAGACATTACTACTAAGCATGAGCCTGAATCATCTCCAAATTACTGTGATAATTAGGCGGTGGATACATTTTTAAAAGGCGACTCAAGATCTATTTTAAACATAAATTATTCACTTTTAAAAAGATCTCTCTGATACATGGAACTTTCTTCAAGGCAAGTCTCTTAACTTTCCGTGTGATTTATGGAATCACCCTTGAAGTACAGGATTTGGTGGGTTGATTTATTGCAGCTTTCATTTTTACTGGAGTTTAATTTGTGCATAGAGCAATATGAGTTAATTTCAGAAAATGTGAGGGTCTAGAGGTGCAACGAGAAGGAAATGTGTCAATGTCAGCTAAAATGTTTGTCAAAAAGTAAAAATTTCAAACACTATTTTATGTGTGTCTGCAACAGTAAGGAGAGATTGTGACCAGATTTGTTGAAATAAATTAATCAGTTAACGCTGCAGAGATACTAAATGAGATGACAGGCAGCTCCTTTAATGTAGACATTCAATTAATGTGAGTAACAATCTGTTGTACCAGTTACTGTGGGTTTGCCATGTGCCAGCAGCCTCCAGTTGCTGCCTTGTTTAATTGAAATCCACACAACCCTATGAGTATAGCATAGTCATCATTTTACAAATAAGGACATTGAAACTCTTGTGAGCCATAACACAGGCTGAAATGGATTAGATGAGTTCTGCTCTTTCCTTCATGAGTCATCTTCCTTCCTTCTTATTTTTTTAAAAAGATTTTTCCTCCTTCCCTCCCTTTCTTTTCCTTTCTTCCCTTTTCCTCCTTCCTCCTTTCTTCTCTCCCTCCCTCTTTCTTCCTCCCTCTCTTCCTTCCTCTATCCCTTCATTCCCTCTATTCTTCCTTCCTCCTTCCTTCTCTCCCTCCCTCCCTCCTTCCTTGACTTCCTTCCTTCTTTCCTTCAGCAACCGAACCAGGCTGCTACAGATAAAATGCAAACTTGGTCTTTTAATATTTGAGTATGTGCCTGTGTGTGTGCTTTTGTATCACGGTATGTGTTCTTTTTCAGTGAAAATACCAATGCTGTAATAAGACTGATGAGTAAATTAATCTTTGTTAAAAGTATTTTGAAACACTCATTTTCTTCAAAGAGAAATGATGAGAGGGAATTACACGTAAGCTTCACTAAATGCCATATTTATTATGTCAGAGATGTTTTCCAAATTGTAATGCCCATTAGAGTCTGCCATGTATGATAGTTACTTATTCATGTATCTGCCTCCTTGAATAAGGAGTGAGCTCCTAAATGTCAAAAAACATCCCTAAATCCCTTTTACCAATTTCAGTGTTAAGTTGAAATGAAAGGAACTTTGAAAATATGATAAGCTTATTGATAATTCACTAAGTTCCAACTTCAACTAATACATTATTTTTGCATTCTTCTGTGGGTGCATAGCCTTCTATGCCTTGCTAAGATTGTAGAGAACATTGATATGGTGGAAAACATGCTTCTTCCATGAGAAGGAAGTATGAACATATGGGGCAGGGATTGTTGAGGAGGAAAAGGCTCATTTACATGAAATAGGGCAAAATTTCTCACAAGTTGAGGCAATAGAAAGCACTGTCCTGAAGCTAAGAGCACTAGGTCTAAGATCAATCCTATTGTTAATTTTTTATGAAACTAACTTTGCTGGGCCTTGATGTTATTATTTGTGAAGCAAAGTACTGAGTTCCCACACTATGGCTGACTCCGTCCGATTACTCAGCCATCAAGATCCAGGATATGTAGTCTCTTCTCTACCTTCCTAATCACCAGGGGAAAGATAACCAAAGAAAACATAATCCATATATTAACAGATTTTTAACAAATCAGATAAACATTAAAATCACAAACTTTTTAAAAAATGGCCAAGTGAGTACGAAGATATTTTATGAGAATAAACATAAAAGAGACAAAATCCCCTCTTAAGAAACAAAGATTTTCAGACAGGATCCTACCCGTCACTTAAAGCATATGATTTTTAAAAGAAACACAACTAAACCAAATAATGCAGAGCAATAAAAATTAAAGGATGGGCAAAGGGGCTTCCCTGGTGGTGCAGTGGTTGAGAGCCCGCCTGCCGATGCAGGGGACACAGGTTCGTGCCCCGGTCCGGGAAGATCCCACATGCCGTGGAGCGGCTGGGCCCGTGAACCATGGCCGCTGGGCCTGCGCGTCCGGAGCCTGTGCTCTGTGCGCAATGGGAGAGGCCACAACAGTGAGAGGCCCGCGTACCGCAGGAAAAAAAAAAAAAAAAAAGGATGGGCAAAGATAATAGCAGAAAAATACAATTTAGTTAAATACAATTAAAAGGAAAGCAATAATTGTAATAACAACACAAGATAAAGTAGAAGTAGAGGAAAAAACCCAATATTTAGAAAACATGAACTCAAGGAGAAGTGGGAAAATAGATCAATAATCAGGAAAGAAATTTTAAGAAGTTGTCAAGTTATTAGACATAAAAAAGCTTCAGTTCTAAACATTTTTATAAGTGACTTCAAACTTTTAATAAATTCTATAAAACCTGTTCCGAAACTTAGAAAAAGATAAAACTTAATTTTATAAACTACCATAATTATAATATTGAAACCCCAACAAAAACAGCAGAAACCAGAAAATTTAGACCTATCTCATGTATAATGAACTTTTAATAATACTCTACACGACACTAGTAAAAGAAATTTAGCAGAATATTAAAGGAACCGTATTTCATATCCAGGTTGGATTTTTGAAAGGAATATAATAATAGTTTCATATTAGGAAAACTATTGTTATAAAATACCACATCATGCCCCCAAAGGGAAAAAAATGACATGCTATGGTCTGAATGTTTACGTCTCCCCAAAATTCACATGTTGGATCCTACTGCCCAATGTTATGGTGTTAGAAGTTGTTACCCTGCCAACACCTTGATTTTAGACGTTCAGCATCCAGAACTGTGAGAGAATCAATCTCTGTTGCTTTAAGCCACTCAGTTTGTGATACTTTTTTGTGGCAGCCCTAGGAAACTAATACAGCCTGTAATGAGTATGTTCATACCTTTAAGCATTGTTATACTTGACCACGATTTGTAATTCTCTAACCTACTTTTATAACACTTATCCAAAGAAATATTTTAATAGAAACCTAATTTTAAATAATTTTTTCAAAAAATATCATGCCAAGAGTCATGTTCCACTTTAGGGAGATGCTTATTGCAAAATCAAGCCTTGGAAGGATATTGTATATTAAAAAGATTGGGAACCATGATTAATTGCTTTAAAAATTCTAAAAAGTCCTGCTAGCAGTACATAATCTGATAATATATACATCTAATAACAGTATGTGTTTAAATTCTATCCTTTTATTTATTCATAGATCAAATACATAATTTACTGAACTTTTATTAAGTTCTTGGCACCTAATGAATCAGACAAAGATACTGCTTTGGAGGAACTTGCAGTCCTTTAGGGAAGTTAAGACATGCAGCTAAAAACTATTTCATATGATAAGGAAAAGGAAAGAGGAGCACAGATTAAATTATACAGAAATTCAAATGAAGGTCATTTTCAGCAAGGCTGAGAATGGAAGGCATGACAGAAAAGTAAGTTGGTTCTTGAAGAACTTGGACCCAAGGAGAAGACCATCCCAGTGCAAGGTACACATAAGCTAAAAGACAGAATTGGTGGTCATACGGATTACTTGAAGATCAGCAAGTAGGACTACTCATAAAATGTTTGCAGTCATTCTGTTCCATTAATATCCATTTAAAACCAAGCAAAATCAGTGAGTTGGCTGGATAATACCATTATCAGGATCAAGGCCTCCAAAGTTAAAAAAATAGTTGGTAGGGTAGATTTAAGTAGAAAATTTGTTTTCATGACTCATGAGATTCTTGGAGAAAGAGTTGGGATGGTATGTATATGAAGGAGCTGTCTGGCAAGCCTAGACTGGGGAAAACCAAAGAACAGGCACTTCTGTGTCCTTGCTGGTGACCAGGAACACACAGTTTCATTGGGTCCAGTACTGCAGCACCATGTGGCACTGTATCTCTGGAAGGGTTACTAAATAAGATTGTCAACTTCTGAAAACTTAACACAACTGGAGATTCCTTGAGATGGTTCACAATAAAATTTTTAATATTTCTTTACAAGATTATTCAAGATAATCTAGCAGAATCAGCCACCGTGTGGAGGAGGAGATCTGGAATTAGAGTTAGAAGGTCTAGGCCATGGTCCTTTACTTATTATTTTTTTCGTATCCAGATTATTTTCAAAACAGACTTGAAGCACCTTACTATAGAAATCTCAGATAGAGTAAAGTAAAATCATCCAGAATTAGATAATGTGAACAAATGAAACACGGTTATTGGCTAAGATTAGGGTGGGGTTTTTTTTTCCTGTATTTTTGTTTTGTTTTGTTCCTTTGGTTTGTTCTTTGCTTTTTCCTACTTATTGAAAAGAAAAAAACAAAAACAAAAAAACCCCCAGCAATGTGGAAGATTAGGGGAGGGTCTTTTTTTTTTTTTTTTTTTGATAACTTGGGCAAAAAGGAAACCTTAGAAGCCAAAGATGAAGAAGTACAAATGTATTTTGCAAATTACAATTCTGATTAGTTTCATTAGTGAACCTTTGTAGTATTCTATTTCCTAGAACAATAGATTTGCTTTCTTAAACTGGTCAGATAGTTAAAAAGTCATCCTATAGGTATAAGTATGAAATAATTCACTCTATTTTCCTATTTTCTGTATCACTTAAAGTCTTTGCTACTTGGAAAAACTGACTTACAAAAATTTACAAGAAAGATTCCTTGTTACTATTCAGGACTTGAGAAACAGGGATAACACGGATTTTAGCCAATACTATTTTTAACTGAAAAAGCGTAAATCATTAAGCATCTACCATTGTTTTCAAATTTAAGATAAAATCTGGAGCAAAATGTAAAGACATGCAAACAGGTTCAAATCAAAATTCCTTCCCTAAGTTTAACTGCTATTAGGCAGCATTTGGGGTTTTCTTTTTCCTCTAGGGAAACTTCCAATTCCCAGTGTTTCTGAGTGTGTGAAAACCAGAGGACCATGGTACCAATGTTCTTCTTCATAAACTATTTGTGGTTTGGCATTGAGAGTCCTCACAATTGTGCCTGTGTAACTTTAGAGTTCTCCACAGTCTGGCTTCCTCATGCTAGTATTCAGCTCTGGTTAGTTAGCTTGTCCCACTGCTGCCTACATATGTGCACGTGAAAACGTGTGTATGCATTTTGGACAGGGGGCGAGAGAGGGGGCAAGGCAAAAAGTTGTCCTCTTCTATACTATATTACTTAATAGAAGAATCAGACTGAGTTTTGAATTTATGTTGTTTCTGGTCTGTATACAAGGCTATAAAATATTAATTTTTAATAAAGGAAAAGTTATCTTTAAGAATTAAGTTCCTCAATAATTATATTTTGTCAGAAAAACTAATGGCCTCTTTACTAAGTCTTATAGTTGAATAAATGACGCTGGCCGATCAAGCTATTTCTTAAAGGCATAACCTTTTGTTTTCTTTTTTCCTTTTATTTTTTAAAAAATATTTTTTCTATTTCTTTACTGTTGTTTCTTTTACTTTTTTTTGGAGAGGGCCACACTGAATGACTTGTAGGATCTCAGTTCCCTGACCAGGGATTGAACCAGGGCCCCGGCAGTGAAAGCCCAGAGTCCTAACCACTAGCCCACCAGGGAATTCCTCTTTTTCCTTTTAAACCTAGGGTATTAAACACATGCATGGCAGGAGCACCAGCCCTATGGCCACAGACTATGACCATCAGACATTAAGAGTAGATCATAATACTCTTTACTCTCTGAGCCTGCATCTGGTCTCAGATCTTTCTCAGCAAGAAACTCTAGAAAGTCACAACAACTGATGAATATTAAATGCAACTTGTAAAGTATTCTACCCCTGCTTCAAATTTTATCAGTATTTGAAGCTAGTTTTGTAATTTTTAAATTTGCTTATTCTAGTGATATTTTCTTTCTCTGGGCACGGTACACAAGGTCTTTCATGAGTTGGCACCCAAGGGTTTTGTTTGTTTGATTTCCTCTGTTTTTGCTCACACCTTTTGTTTTGAAGTTTTCCTTACAGGACTATTAGAATTGTTTAAAGAAAACCAGATTTGGTAGTATCTACTGGTATAACCAGTGTAGATGGGCTTAAACTCCATAGTGCTAAATTTTGCTCACTTCTTTTAACAAATGATTATTGAGCATGTATTACATAGCAGCTTATTCTCTATACAGAAAGTAAACGACACAGTTCCTGCCTTCAAAAACTTTATATTTTAAACAGGGAAAGACATTTTAGGGAACCATTTATTCTGTTTTCAAGAGGATCATCTGGGCTGTTAAAATGCTTTCGCAAACTTTTTTGGATAAGCAACAGTCTCAGATACAAACTCTGTATGTAGCATTCTTCTGAAACAATCCAGTTAGTTGGCAGTGTCTGTGATCAACACCAACTGCTCCGAATTTTTTGGAGAAGGGCATGAGCATGTGTATGCTGTGTATGATACAGGAATGCTACTGAAATCCAGCTTAATCCATTAACTCATAAAACAGACTCAATGTTTGTTTAGTGCTTGGCAATACATTTTCTCCAATTTCAAAACTCATTGGAAATCCCACCCACATTTGAACATATTTTTTTCTTCTAAAATTCTTCAAAGTAATCGTTGAAGAATAGGAACACCAGACAGTTCAAGTAAGTAGGGTTGAAATTCCTATCAACACCTGACAACTTGGCACATTGGAAAGAACATGGTCTTTGATGTCTAGAAAGACCTTTCCATCTCTTTTATGTGAGCCTTGGCAAATCAGGGGACATCTCTGAACCTCATTTCTTCATCTCTTGAGTAGGGATAATATCTACCTGCGAGGGCCATTATAAGGATTAAAGGGATAATACATATTAAAATCTTGGCACATAATAGGCACTTCATAAAAATTAGCTATGCTATCATTCTTATTATCAGTAGTAATACTGTTAAGAGATCTAAGTTAAGCTTATGTTTATCACTCATTTATTCATTTAATAGTGCTTACTGAACAATGTCTGCTGTACACAGCGTCCTGTTTTGGGTGCTATAGGGTATGGGTGGGCATGATACAAACACATGAATTTTGCCTTCAACAGTCTTATTTTCTAGTTGGAAAAGAACATGTACATAAATATTTAGAAGAGAAGGTGCCAAGGAGAGGCACACTAAATGGTATAGAGCTTAGAAGGAGGGAAGAGTCTAGTTTTATTAGGAACTGAGGTGGAAGAGGAAGTAGGGAAAGGCTTCCTGGAGAAAATACAACTCTGTTCTCCCTCTCCACTGGGTAAGTGGGTCCTTTTAGGTCAATGAGTTCACAACAAAACTACCCCCTCCTCCTCCGAAGTCTCTGACATTCTTTGCTCTTTCCAGTGGCTGTTAGCAGCCTCTTCTTCTAGATGCCCCTCATTTCCCTAGCAGATCTGAAAGGGACATTAAAGATCAACTCCTTCATTCCCTTGAAGGATCCCATTTTTAAAAGTCTATTTTAAAAAGCAACTATTTGCTTTCTTTGTAAGGTATGAAGCAACTGTAGACCTATCTCTTGTCTGCCTACGGGCATTTTTATTTTGGTTTCTTATTACAAACCCCTTGGGCAATGAGGTTCCAGGTTTTCCACATAATTATCTGACCTTTGTTCAATCTCATGGCAATTATTTTGTTCTCCTTAAGCAGTTTGTAGTCATCATTCATTTTTAAAAAGTACACTGAAGCTGTTTTTATAGTATATGGCTGAACTTGAGATTTTGGAGATGCATCTTTACAGAATTAAAGATTTGTCCTTCCCTGTTACAGGCAATGAATACAATATAACTAACATGATTCCCCCATTTTTGCTTAGAAACTCCCTGTCAAATGCAAAACGTAGCTGCAAGAATTACTTTCTGTACGTACCATGATGGATATTAAAAAGTCATTTAGAAACTTTTATTGGGGCTTCCCTGGTGGCGCAGTGGTTGAGAGTCCGCCTGCCGATGCAGGGGACACGGGTTCGTGCCCCGGTCTGGGAAGATCCCACATGCCGCGGAGCGGCTGGGCCCGTGAACCATGGCCGCTGGGCCTGCGCGTCCGGAGCCTGTGCTCCGCAACGGGAGAGGCCACAGCAGTGAGAGGCCCGCGTACTGCAAGAAAAGAAACAAAAGAAAAAACTTTTATTGATTGTTCCTTGTTAAAATTCTAGGAGGAACAGAATTAAGATGCTATTTTCTTCATATAATAAACATTTACATACTCATTCACATACAGACATACAAACACACATTCACACACGATGCCATTTCCTTTAAAGTCAGACACAAGCAAGCATGTCTGTTATCCCCACTATTATTTCACACTCTTTTGGAAAAATCAGCCATGCAAATAGTTAAGAAAATAAAGAGATATAAATACAGAAAAATGCAAATTTCCAACTTCATAAAAACCCAAGAAACCAACTAAAAACTCATAAATATAAAAAGAGAAACCAATCAGGTAGCAGGTTAGAAAATGAATATATAAAACTCAAAAAGTTCTTATTTAACAAAGAAGGATCAGGTAAGAAATACAATGGTGAACATTCTGATACAAAATACAGCTTAATACATAAAATATTTAAGAATAAACTTAAAAAATAAAAGTTCAGAACTTACCTGAAGAAAACTGTAAAACTCCATGAAAGATCATAGAAAGGGAGGAATAAATGAAGAGTTACACTTGGTTCTTGTGCAAATACTCACTCTAGTGATGCCATTATTCACTGAACAAACCTATGTGTTTAACACAATCTTGATAACTTTTTAAATTAAATTAAAGTTCATTTAAAATAAAAATTAGCATAGCAAAAAATTTCTGAAGAAAAACAGTAACTGAGGAGGGCACTGAGCTGTCAGATATTCAAATACAATAAGCGTAGGATGGCCAATAAGCATTTGACTAGATGCAGACTACACATAATCAAAGTCATTATTATGACTACTAATAATTAAAGAAATAAAAATTAAAATAAAAATTTTAATTTTGGCAAATATTAAAAATATTTTTGCTTTTTTGGCAAATATTAAAAATAATAAAGATATCTAGGGCTTGTAACTATAAGGATCAAGGATTCATATACTGCTAATGTAGGTGGGTACAATTTTCTTAAGAGAAATTTGGCAATATATTTCAAATTTTTAAATGTGTTCACTCTTAAGGTTATGCACCAAAGTATGTAGGCATGGATGATGTGCTGAATCAATTGTTTTGTCTGGTCATTTTTCCTATATAAAAATTAGATGAGTGACTCAATATATATGAACACGGATATTCGTTGCAGCTTTATTTATAAGCAAAAATGATACAGATAAATAAAAAGAAAGATGAAACAGACTAAGATTTTATTTATGAATGCAAGAGCAAGAATCTTTAATGGTTAGGTGAAAAAAGCAGGCTATAATACAGAAGTATGATATATCATCTTAAAATACGTATGTGTGTATATATGTGTGTATATATATATATACACACACACACAGCTGGCTCTCTGTATCCACGGGTTCCCCATCCATAGATTCAACCAAACCGCAGATCAAAAATAGTTTTTAAAAATCCAGAAATTTTCAAAAAGCAAAACTTGAATTTGCCATGTGCCTGCAACTATTTACATAGCATTTACATTGAATTAGGTATTATAGGAAGTCAAGACATGATTTAAAGTGTACAGGAAGATGTGCATAGGTTATGTGCAAGTACAATACTATGCCTTTTTATGTGGGGGACTTGAGCAACCACAGATTTTGGTATCCACGGGGGTCCTGGAACCAATCCCGCACAGATACTGAGGGACAACTGCAACTGTATAGCAAGAGAGCGCGCGCACACGAGTAGTTACCAAAATGTTAATAATTTTCATCTCTAGGTGGAATGGTTATTAATAACCTTTGTTACTTTTTTATTTCTTCCTTTGAGTCTGGGTATTTAAAAATAATAAACATTTAAACTTTTAGATATCTGTGACTCTTGCCATAGCTATTGCTGCTCAGCCTCCTTTCCTGTGAGCCTTGAGCAGAGATCTCTGCTCTCTCAGGGCAGCACCATCTTCTTTCTTCTTGTCATTGATTTCTATTACCTCTGGCCTTTCTTGCTGAATGTGAAGCCACAACAAGGGGCTGCTTTTCCATTGGAAGGACTGGAATCCTCTTTGAGAATGCTGATATCTGAGTTGTTATCTGATGTTCCCGAAGCTGCCCAGGACTGTGGGGATAAGTTCTCTGGAGTCTACTAACTGTTCACCAGCCCGATTCCTTTCCTTTGTAAGTACCCGGCAGTACTGCATTTCCCACAGCGGTCCTCTGTGTTCTTTCCTTCATCTGGCTAGATGTTCATCCCTGAGATGACCTTGAGAACTATGTTGAAGGTGACAGAGCCTGAAATCTTTGAATGACTTGTGATCAGAGTCATTCTGCCAACCTAGAATTGCCTTGGACTGTTTCTGAGTGCTCACATGCATGCATGTGCACACACACACACACACACACACACAAATAAAACATACAAACAAGCAAAGCCAAAAGCAAACAAACAACAAGAAACAGTTCTGTGCTTGAGTCATTATAATTTTTGAGTCTATTTGTTATTGCAGATAATTGACCCTAACTAAAACTGCGTCATTTTTTTCATGCAGTGCTAAGCCAGTGTCCTTTCTCCCACTCTGGTTTACATTTTGTACCCTGGTCAGCCCAGCTTGTACCCATGTATCAGAGTCCTTCATGAATAGAGCTCCTTCAGCTGGTGCCCCAGTCTCGTTCTCTACATGGGTCACCTGTGAGTTTGTGTGGCCCAGCAGGGAACATTCTCAGATACCTTCACTATGGTATTCTCCCTTCCTCTTCTGCCTTCTCCTTAGGTATGCATATCTTGAACTTTCTTTTAGCCAAAACCATCATGGCATTTGATTTATAGAGAAGACTCTTAATGCTTGTTCTTCCCAATTGATTATCTGTGCTGGGATAGCTTGAGGCAAAGCTAGGATTCCCATTATACCGGCAAGAAACTGTCTTGTTTCACAGGATGTTTGTAAGCTGCTAAGTCTGAACTAAATAAATTAGGAGCCTCAGGCATCCCGGTCATCAGTGAGGAAGTGGGGTTTAGTGAAAAACACGTCAGGGGGACCTGCGTTCGAGTCCTGAATCCTGCTTATCAGCTGTGCTGTTCTCCCTGACTTGCAGTTTCCTCAGCAGCAAAATGGGAAAAAAAGTAATTCCCACATGATAAGTGCATTCTGAAATATAAATGGGATGATCTTTGTAAATTGCTTGGCACTTAATGTCACAATAACTGACAAATAAATTTGATAAGATGAAGAATAATGACAATGATAGAAAAAATGATGAAAAAGTCCATTGGGTTGAAAATCTACAGGAGAGAAAGACAGGGATTGAAAGAGAGAGACGTTTGGATGCTCAAAGGGTAGACACTGGCCCTGACCAAATTAAATTACAATCAATGGTATTTTAATATTATATGTGACTCACAGTTATTAAATACAGCTTCAAAGCTAGCATGGCAACTTGGTCTGCCATGTCTATGGTGCTCATGCCCTCTCCTCCCCAGAATTTTCATTATTCTCCTTTGACATATTTTATGTGAATGTAGATATTTTCAGTGGGTTATTATGCCCCATTGAGATATTAGCACCTTCTAGAGTACTTCATGATTTCATCTCCTTAGAATGTATTCCCATGGAAACAGAATATAATATAACACAAATGAGAAGGGGCCCCATACGCCTTTCCTGTGTATATCTTCAAGAACGACATTAACTAGGGGAATGAGGCTGGCAGTATGGAGTTTATTGTGGATTTTCATAGTGATTCCCTTTGCATCTCTCAAAGAGTTCTGTTTTTAATAAACTTTACTAGAAATGTAACATTACCAAAAAGTATAATCAAGTGCATTGTATATGTATGAATCATAATAAATGGGGATTAGATAATGTTTTTGCTTACAAAAATAGGCTGTTTCACAGTTGATATTTATTTTTTAGTGGAAAAATTTGTTTGGGTGAAGCAAGGGAAAGGCTTTAGAATAGGGTTGACTTATATTCAAGTAAAATTTATGAATACACATGAAGTCAACCACAACGTTCTCTCTACCCCGTGCTGTGCTCAAGCATGGGCTGAATTGGTGGGTTCTGTGGGCTCTAAGGATTGCAATCGTCTGAATCCTCGTAAAGGATTATCTTCATAATAGTTCTTCAATTTGGGACCTTGAACACCTGACTTCTCTTAGTCCTGGCTAAACGTGATGAGCCTAGCACATCTGACACGTGAAAACAGATCATTTTGAGCACCCCCCTCCTCTAAGTGACAAAATGATTTTCAGTAATAATAATGAAATGAATGAATAATAATAGTGGCAAGGAAAGAAATACAGACAGTAAATTTTTTCTATGAATGTATATATAATCTCATCAATAGAAAATTACATTATAAAAAAACCAAAAAATTAAAGGATTAATGTTTTTAATTACATTAACATAGTTTTTTAAAAGGGAAAAGAGCTTATACCTACATTTACATAATAACATTATAATTTCTGTTTTTGTACTTTGTGCAAATGTGTCAATGACTTTGTCAAATTTGGTCTTCTTTGCCTGTTTATGTTCAATAGACAGTATAGCCAGACTTGTCAATCTATCTTCCCTTATAGTTGATAAAAATTATTTGTTTTAATTAATCTTCTAGTTTGAAAGATATGATTGACATACAGCACTATATAAGTTTAAGGTCTACAGCATAATGATTTGACTTACATATAACATGAAATGATTATCACAATAAGTTAGTGAATATCCATCATGTCATATAAATACAAGATTAAAGAAACAGAAAAAAACTTTTCGTCATGATTAAAACTCTTAGGATTTACTCTTAACAACTTTCATATATAACATACAGTAGTGTTAATTATATTTCTCATGTTGTACATTACATCCCTAGTATTATTTATCTTTTAACTGGAAGTTTGTTCCTTTTGACTGCCTTCATCTAATTCCCCCTCCCTCCACCCCCTGTCCCTGGTAACCACAAATCTGATCTCTTTTTCTATGAGTTTGTTTGTTTGTTTCTGAAGTATAATTGACCTATCTTCTCTCATAGCTGAACAAAAAATTTTGTTTTTATTTATTTTAATTAAAATTTTTCTTTCACAAGAATAGAGTGATACACACATAATTACGAAAAATATTATACATAGAATAAGTTTGGCAAATTCATAAAAACCCTATTCCACAATGAATTCCAGAAATTGTTATATAGTCTTTGTCTTTGAGATCAATTCCAGCAGCTTTCAAATGTCTCTGAAATTTAAAAAACAAACTAAAATACCTTCTTCAGAAAATTTATCAGAAATGTTTTATATTATGCAAAATCTTCTATAAAAAATATCAAGGAAATGGGGAATTCCCTGGCAGTCCAGTGGTTAGGACTGCATGATCTCAATGCCGAGGGCCTGGGTTCAATCCCTGGTTGGGGAACTAAGATCCCACAAGCTGCACAGTGCAGTCAAAAAAAAAAATATTCAAGGAAATGGCTACATGATAACTAATATTGACATTATTTGATCAATTGCTTTAAAACAGGTGTTCAGTTTTTTGAGAAAATGATTGAGGCAGTCAAACATCCTTTTGTACTTTTGATTTCTTCTAGCAATGTAAGACAAGCATCTTTTGTTGCTTCTTCATTCTTCATTGAAATTTTCATCTTTTTTCCTATGCAAAATACTCATTTTCTTATATCATGTTATTGTATAGTTAATGACCTTTTGCATAATTTCTCTATGTTGAATACCAAGAATTAATTTTAAAGTACAGTGTTTCAAGGTACACTGATTAAGCTGATTCTGGCTGCTTGTACATAGTAGTTTTGATGTCTAATTAACCTCATCCAAAAATTCACAACATAAAAATTCAAATTCATTTATGAGCTAAAATTTGTACTTACCAGCCAAGAACATAATACCTTGTACCTTTGCTCTGCTTTACGTTTTAGATGCATATCAATTCTCTAAGTGGTCACCCAGAATGTTAGAAATGAAATAACTCTAGTTCTGTTTCTTCATCTTTTTCAATCACTATGTTGTTGATGTTCATTCAGAATCACCCATTTAAATATAGGGGTAGGTAATACCACAAGTGCTAGAAATGTGAACTGCACTTAGTGCAAGCTGGAATGGTTCCAAATTGTCACAAACATAATCTCAGCACCAATGCCCATAGCTGATCTGTGCCTGTCAAGGACTGCCTGAATAATTGGGAGTTCTCTAAATTAACTTCTGTGTAGAATATAATGTTTATTAAAGGTTAAGTAATAAAAAAGTATGAATTTAAAACTCACAGAAGTATTGTCGAAACTCAGTAGTAACCACAACAATTGTTTAGAATTTACACTAACAAAAGATTTTTCTCAGGGAGGAGTATTTTATCACAGACATTGTTTAGAATTTCTGGCTCATGGTGATAATGAAGAGCAGAACAACTTTTCAGTCCATTTTCAGTATTGTTTTATAATCCTTATGGATAATGCACCCCTCACTGCCCGCATCCAGGGTAGACAGCTCACATCATCTTGCCCTTGGTACCACACTGGTTTGAAAAATTCACTAGGACAAGGGCTGGCTTGTGTTAGGTTCTCTACAAAGACTAATTTTCAAGTTTAGTCACATCCACCCCGAACTTTACTCTGCAACGTCTTTGTCTATGTAAGTATACATGTCAAATATGCTTTATACATTTTCTGATCATCCACACAATACCAGACACTGACCTGAGCCTTGGAACAAGATTGAAAGGCCTGGCAGTCTCTGCTTTTGAGGAACATACTGGCCCATTAATGAATAAATTATTTTTCAAAGTCTCAGCCATTAGTGGAAATTTTTTTTATTATATCTTCAAAATAAGGGCAGATGCAAGTCACAGTATGAATGGCTTAAAGTGTAAAGTCAT
Source organism: Stenella coeruleoalba (assembly GCF_951394435.1). Classification (NCBI taxonomy): domain Eukaryota; kingdom Metazoa; phylum Chordata; class Mammalia; order Artiodactyla; family Delphinidae; genus Stenella; species Stenella coeruleoalba. The sequence continues at coordinate 98,004,390 of NC_137153.1, read as the reverse complement.
TTGCTGTTAGATTAGCAGGCTGTGTAGAAGTGTGAGGACCCAGCTAAACAATGTCATCAAGGACTCTAGTCCCCTTGGTGCTGTGGCTCTATCATCCTCAGTTTGCATTCAGTGTCTCCCCTTGTGGTCACAAGGTGGCTGCTGCAGCTCCAAACATCATGAAGTCCCCAGTGACTTCTCCTAACGTCTCACTGGCTATAACTGGATTGCCAGCTCAACTCTGAGTAAATGACTGATGAAAGGAAGTGGAATTGTCATAACTGGTTCACACCAATTGTGATTGGTTATCTGGGACTGTGCATATGGCCGCATGAATAAAATCAGAGTTTTGCTAGCCAAAACGAAGTAGAGTATGACAGTTGAGTTAGGAAGTCAATAGTATCTACAGACGTAAGCCAGGAGAACTGTATGCAAACCCTATGAGGGTACAGTTTGTCACATGACTGCCTCAGTTACTTCTTTGTAGATAATAATTACACCTGACCCTACTTAGCCTGTACAAATGCTTGAACCAGACTCAAACTCTGGGTCAGAGAAGTTCTAAATTCTCTGTTCTTTGTAACCTGAGAGGAGACTCTCTTTAGCCCTTAGTCTACTTTAATTTTAAAATGAGGAGTTTAGGATTAGATGAACTTCCAGTTTTCTTCTTATTCAGACACTGCATAAAGTAGTTCACTGGTGCCCAGAGTTTATCAATGATAGCACCCTCTGCTTTCCTATGACCTTGTCACTGTTCAGACAAGATTCTCTAATGGCCCTGCTGCATACTTCTATTAGCAGAGGCACCCAAGCCATTTATTCCAGCCATTTAATGACTAATTGAGAACCTCTCTAGGGGCCCCATGTTATGCCAGTTAGAGAAGCAAAAATATTGCTTGCCTCTGGATTATTTCAGTTCGGCTACTGTCAAAATAGCATAAACATGTGACAAATCTTCCCAACTATGTGAAAAATCAGGGCACTGGATGCAATTTAGGCAGAATAAGTCACTGCAGCATTTCAAGTACTTCACTCCCCTGGGGCACTCCAGCCATACAACATGTAATCCAGTCACATAAAACCCCTTAAAGAATGGACAAGACAAAGATCTCCATGGAGCTGTGTCCATTTTCTCAAGGAGAGAGTTTGCTACAAATCATGTTCAAAGGACGTGTCAAGCTACATCCTTTTAGGTATCTAAGGACACTTCAAGGTATTTGAGAGATGAGTTTTGCTCAAAAGATATGAGTGATTCTTTTTTTTTTTTTTTTTTTTTTTTTGCGGTACGCAAGCCTCTCACTGTTGTGGCCCCTCCCGTTGCGGAGCGCAGGCTCCGGATGCGCAGGCTCAGTGGCCATGGCTCACGGGCCCAGCCGCTCTGCGGAATGTGGGATCTTCCCGGACCGGGGCACGAACCCGTGTCCCCTGCATCGGCAGGCGGACTCTCAACCACTGCGCCACCAGGGAAGCCCGATATGAGTGATTCTTAGCATTGATTTGTTCTTGTAGGTTTTCCCAATACAATACAGCCGAGAAAAAAAATAGAATGGAGCACTCCTGGTTAAATGCTCCCTTTCATTTTTTATTACCTGTGTGATCATAGGCATGGTATTAAACCCTCCCCAAGCCTCTGTCCTGCGTCTTTGAGACAGGGATGTTAAAGATGCTTGACTAGATCTCCTAAAATGAAAGCATAGCATCAAGATACAAGGAATGTAATTGGGAGGACTAAGCCTGCCACTAATTGTATAATCTTAGTGAAGTCCCTTCCCCTCTTTGGTTGTAGGGTCCCACATGTGTACAGTGAGGGTTTGCACCCAGCTCAGGTAACTTGTAACTCAATGTAGCAGTTGTTCTATAAATGATCACAAGAGAAGGCCGCATATCAAAGAAGAAAGGAATCAAAAAGGCCTAGGGGTGAAGCTGCACTAAGCCCTTTTTAGGGACTCTTAGGAGATAAATCAAGATCAATGAGGGGGTCCAAGGACAAGAGAGCAGAGTAGAAGGACCTGAGCTCACCTCAGGTTTTCTCAAGAAAACACCAAAATGACAATGGACTGCTGAATAAAAAACAACAAAAAAGACTAGAACTGACAAAAAAAAAGATGTTTTACTTCCAAAGACAAAGAAGAAGCCAAAATGAGACAGGAGGGGAGCATTCACGATACAATCAAATCCCATACCCCCCAGGTGGGCGACCCACAAACTGGAAAATAATTATATCGCAGAGGTTCTCCCATAGGAGTGAGAGCTCTGAGCCCCACATCAGGCTTCCCAGCCTAGGGGTCCAGCATCAGGGGAGGAGCCCCCAGAGCATTTGGCTTTGAAGGCCAGTGGAGCTTGATTGCCAGAGTGCCACAGGACTGGGGGAAACAGAGACTTCACTCTTAGAGGGTGCCCACAAGGTCTTGTGCACACCAGGGCCCAGGGAGAAAAGCAGTGACTTCATAGGAGCCTGGGCTAGACCTAACTGTTGGTCTTGGAGGGTCTCCTGGGGAGGTGGGAGGCAGCTGTGGCTCACTGCAGGGACAAGGACACTGGTAGCAGAGATACTGGGGAGTACTCATTGGTGCGAGCTATCCTGGAGGCCGCCATTTTGATGCCAAAACCTGCCCCATCCAACAGCACATAGGTGCCAGTGCTGGGACATCTCAGGTTCAAGTGACCAACAAGGTGGGAGCACAGCCCCACACATCAGCAGACAGGCTGCTTAAAGTCTTCCTGAGCCCACAGTTGCCTCTAAACACACCCCTTGTCATGGCCCTGCCTACCAGAGGGACAAGACCCAGCTCCACCCACCAGTAGGCAGGCCCAGTCCCTCCCATCAGGAAGCCTGCACAAGCCTCTTAGACCAGCCTCACCCACAAGGGAGCAGACACCAGAAGCAAGAGGAGCTACGATCCTGCAGCATGTGGAACTACAAGCACAGAAAGTTAGACAAAATGAGACAGTAGAGGAATATGTTCCAGGCGAAGGAACATGATAAAACCTCAGAAGAACAACTAAGTGAAGTGGAGATAGGCAATCTACCTGAAAAAGAATTCAGAGTAATGATAGTAAAGATGACCCAAGATCTTGGAAAAAGAATGGAGGCACAGGGCTTCCCTGGTGGCACAGTGGTTGAGAGTCCGCCTGCCGATGCAGGGGACGCGGGTTCATGCCCCGGTCTGGGAAGATCCCACATGCCGCGGAGCGGCTGGGCCCGTGAGCCATGGCCGCTGAGCCTGCGCATCCAGAGCCTGTGCTCCGCAATGGGAGAGGCCACAGCGGTGAGAGGCCTGTGTACCACAAAAAAAAAAAAAAAAGGAAAGAAAAGAATGAAAGCACAGATCAAGAAGATACAAAAAATGTTTAACAAACAGCTAGAGGATATAAAGAACAAACAAAGAGTTGAACAATACAATAACTGAAATGAAAAATACACTAGAAGGAATCAGTAGCAGAATGAATGAGGCAGAAGAACAGATAACTGAGCTGGAAGACAGAATTCTGGAAATCACTGCTACAGAACAGAACAAAGGAAAAAGGAATGAAAAGAAACCAGGACAGTTTAAGAGACCTCTGGGACTACATTAAACGCACCAAATTGATATTATAGGGGTCTCAGAAGGAGAATAGAGAAAGGGCCTGGAAAATATTTGAAGAGATAATAGCTGAAAACTTCCCTAACACGGGAAAGGAAACAGTAACACATGTCCAGGAAGCTCAAAGTCCCATAAGGGATAAACCCAAGGAGGAACACACCGAGACACATATTAATCAAACTGACAAAAATTAAAGACCAAGAGAAATATTAAAAGCAACAATGGAAAAGCAACAAATAACATACAAGAGAATCCTCATAAGGTTATCAGCTGATTTTTCAGCAGAAACTCTGCAGGCCAGAAGGGAGTGGCATGATATATTTAAAGTGGTGAAAGGAAAAAACCTACAACAACGAATACTCTACCCAGCAAGGCTCTTGTTCAGATTCAACAGAGAAAACAAAAGCTTTACAGACAAGGAAATGCTAAGAGAATTTAGCACCACCAAATCAGCTTTACAACAAATGCTAAAGGAAATTCTCTAGACAGAAAAGAAAAGGCCACAACTAGAAACAAGAAAATTATGAATGCAAAAGCTCACCGGTAAAGGCAAACATAAAGTAAAGGTAGGAAATCATCCAAACACAAATATGATATCAAAACCAGCAATTGTGAGAAGAGGAGAGTACAAATGCAGGATATTGGAAATGCATTTGAAATAAAGAGACCAACAACTTAAAACAATCTTGTACATATATAGACTGCTATATCAAAACATCATGGTAACTGCAAATCAAAAATCTGCAATTGGTATACACACAAAAAAGAAAAAAGAATCCAAACACAACAATGAAGATAGTCATCAAATCACAAGAGAAGAGAACAAATGAGGAAGGGAAGGAAAAAGACCTACAGAAACAAATCCTAAACAATTAACAAAATGTCAATAAAACATACATATTGATAATTACCTTAAATGTAAATAGATTAAATGCTCCAAACAAAAGACACAGACTGGCTGAATGAATACAAAAACAAGACCTATATTTATGCTGTCTACAGGAGACCCACTTCAGATCTAGGGACACATACAGACTGAAAGCGAGGGGACGGAAAAAGGTATTCCATGCACATGGAAATCAAAAGGAAGCTGGAGTAGCAATACTCATATCAGACAAAATAGACTGTAAAATAAAGATTGTTACAAGAGACAAGGAAGGACACTACATAATAATCAAAGGATCAATCCAAGAAGAAGATATAACAATTGTAAAAATATATGCACCCAACATAGGAACACCTCAATATATAAGGCAAATGCTAACAGCCATAAAGGAGAAATCGACAGTAACACAATAATTGTAGGGGACTTTATCACCCCACTTACACCAATGGACAGATCATCCAGACAGAAAATCAATAAGGAACACACAGGCCTTAAATGACACGTTAGACCAGATGGACTTAACTGATACTTATAGAGCATTCCATCCAAAAGCAGCAGAATACACATTATTTTCAAGTGCACATGGAACATTCTCCAGGATAGATCACATACTGGGCCAGAAAGCAAGCCTCTGTAAATTTAAGAAAATTGAAATCATATCAAGCATCTTTTCTGACCACAATGCTATGAGATTAGAAATCAACTACAAGAAGAAAAAAAAACCTGTAAAAAACACAGAGACGTGGAGGCTAAATAATACGCTACTAAACAACCAATGGATCACTGAAGAAATTAAAGATGAAATTAAAAAATACCAGGAGACAAATGAAAATGAAAACGTGAATCCAAAATGAAATGTATGGGACACAGCAAAAGCAGATCTAAGAGGGAAATTTACAGCAACACAATCTTGCCTCAGGAAACAAGAAAAATCCCAAATTAACAACCTAACCTTACACCAAAAGCAACTAGAGAAAGAAGAAGAAACAAAACCCAAAGTTAGTAGAAGAAAGAAATCATAAAGATCAGAACAGAAAGAATTGAAATAGAGACAAAGAAAACAATAGAAAATATCAATGAAACTAAAAGCTGATTTTTTGAAAAGATAAACAAAATGTATAAACCTTTAGCCAGGCTCATTAATAAAAAAGGGAGAGGGCTCAAATCAATAAAATTAGAAATGAAAAAGGAGAAGTTACAATGGACACACAGAAATACAAAGGATCGTAAGAGACTACTAAAAGCAATGATACGCCAATAAAATGGGCAACCTAAAAGATATGGACAAATTCTTAGAAAGGTACAACCTGCTAAAACGGAACCATGAAGAAATAGAAAATATGAACAGACCAGTCACAAGCTCTGAAATAAAAACTGTGATTAAAAACTCCCAACAAACAAAAGTCCAGGACCAGATTGCTTCACAGATGACTTCTCTCAAACATTTAGAGAAGAGTTAACACCTGTACTTCTGAAACTATTTCAGAAAATTGCAGAGGGAGGAACACTCCCAAACTCATTCTATGAGGCCACCATCACCCTGATACTAAGACCAGACAGATATAACAGAGAAAAGAAAATTACAGGTCAATATCACTGGTTAACAGAGATAAAAATCCTCAACAAAATACTAGCAAACCAAATCCAACAATATGCTAAAAGAATTGTACATCATGACCAAGTGGGATTTATCTCAGGGATGCAAGGATTTTTCAATATCCACAAATCATTCAGTGTGATACACCACATTAACAAATTGAAGAATAAAAATCATATGACCATCTCAATAGATGCAGGAAAGGCTTTTGAAAAAATTCAACACTCATTTGTGATAAAAACTCTCCAGAAAGTGGGCACAGAGGGACTCTACCTCAACATAATAAAGGCCATACAGGACAAACCCACAGCTAACATTACACTTATCAGTGAAAAGCTGAAAGCATTCCCTCTAAGATCAGGAATAAGACAAGGATGTCCACTCTTGCCACTTTTATCCAACGTAGTTTTGGAAGTCCTAGCCATGTCAATCAGGGAAAAAAAAGAAATAAAAGGAATCCAGATTGGAAAAGAAGAGGTAAAACTGTCACTATTTGCAGATGCCATGGTACTATACATAGAAAATCCTATAGATACTACCAGAAAACTATTAGAGCTCATCAATAATTTTGTTAAGTTGCAGGATAAAAAATTAATACACAGAAATATGTTGCCTTTCTATACACTAACAATGAAAGATCAGAAAGAGAAATTAAGGAAACAGTCCCATTTACCATCACATCAAAAAGAATAAAATACCTAGGAATAAACCTACCTAAAGAGGCAAAAGACCTGTATTTGGAAAACTTTAAGATGCTGGTGAAAGAAACTGAAGATGACACAAACAGATGTAAAGGTATGTTGTGTTCTTGGATTGGAAGAATCAATATTGTTAAAATGACCATACTACCCCAGATAATCTACAGATTCAATGCAATCTCTGTCAAAATACCAATGGCATATTTCACAGAACTAAAACAAATAATTTTAAAATTTGTATGGAAACACAAAAGACTTCAAATAGCCAAACCAATCTTGAGCAAGAAGAATGGAAATGGAGAAATCACGCTCCCTGACTTCAGAGTCAAAGCTACAGTAATCAATACAGTATGGTACCAGCACAAAAAGAGACATGTAGATCAATGGAACAGGCTAGAGAGCTAGAAATAAACCCACACACTTATGGTCAATTAATCTATGACAAAGGAGGCAAGAATATACAGTGGAGAAAAGACAGTCTCTTCAATAAGTAGTGCTGGGAAAACTGGACAGATACATATAAAAGAATGAAATTAGAACATTCTCTAATACGATTCTATTCTCTAATAGAATGCATAAAGAAGATGTGGTATGTATACACAATGAACTATTACTCAGCCATAAAAAAAGAATGAAATAATGTCATTTGCAGCAACACGGATGGACCTAGAGATTATCATATTAAGTGAAGTAAGTCAGATAGAGGAAGACAAATACCAGTTGATATCACTTATTTGTGGAATCTAAAATATACAAGTGAACTTATTTACAAAACAGAAACAGACTCACAGACTTAGAAAACATACTTATGGTTACCAAAGGGGAAAGGTGAGGGGAAGGGATAAATTAAGAGGTTGGGATTAACGTATACACACTACTATGTATGAAATAGATAATCAACAAGGACCTACTATATAGCACAGGGAACTCTACTCAGTACTCTGTAATAACCTATATGGGAAAAGAGTCTGAAAAAGAATAGATATATGTATATGTATAACTAAGTCACTTTGCTGTACACCTGAAACTAATGTGACATAAAATAACAATTTAAAATAAGAATAATGACAATATTAGGAAAAGTGTTGGACAGATTCAGTGCTATCAAGAACATAAAGTATTCCATCTTGACTTTTCAGCTTTTGAAGATTCCCCTTAAACATCACAAAATAGGTCCTAAAGTCAGCTGGTGATCTCACTGTAGAGTGTCTACATGGCAGCAACTTTTGGAGTCATCTTGTTTATATTTTCACCACCCTTTTTGCCACTTTTCCCATCACAAAAGTAGGAAGACCAGGGGATATAGAGTGATAGGGGATGGTTTCTAGCTACTGCTTCAGAATACTGTGGTTGAATTCTACTTAGCTACCTGCATCCTGCTTCAACATGCAGCCTGTAGAGTGAAAAAGGAAGTTTCCCAAGTGGCACTGTCTTCCCTAGATTTCTACTTATGCCTTCATGCTGACTCCTTCCTTTGCTACCTGCTCAGCTCTCCTCTCTGATTCCCCAGAGTGCACCAAGCAGTCTGGCTTCAAGTGACAATCAAAGCAATGGAGACAAAACTCTGGGTCCTCATCAATTTGGGGCATTCCCAAGTCATTTTCACATGACACATCTGGAAAAGTATTTACTTCTTTATTGACCTGATGAATTCTATTATCCCTTCATTAGGTCTTGTTATAACTTTTTCATTGACTCTCTATTCTGTCTTCCTACTTTTATACATCTCTCTATCACATTCCGTCCCGATGATCTGTTTACTGGTCTTCACGTAACAGATTTTGAGCTCTTTGATGGCAAAACCTGTATCTGATCATCCTTACTGCATGGTGCCTGGTATAGGACATGGCAGAAAGAGAATGTCTTGGACTCAGTGACTGGTGAATGGATATGTAGTCTGAGAGTCTGACCCCACTTGTTGACTGATGGTGAGTCAAGCTCTTTGACAGCTGAAGAATTCTGCACCCTCCTCAGTCCCCAGTTTTGGAACTCTGGTCAAGTTTGTGAGGAAGCACTTTCCCCATTAGATAGAAATCCCCATCTGGACCACATTCCATTGCCTCAAATGTCAATAAATAATTCAGGAGGCAATAAGCTAACTTTTTGGACATGGGCTCAAGCTGAGGAATGTAAAAGCAAATAGAAGATGAGATACTGACTGTTTCAAACTGCAGTGTCAAACACACATACACAAACACACACATACAACTATATCCGTCCAAATTCAAACCACAGTGAAGCAACCCATAGGGTGTCACCAAAAGAAGCCTCTATTGATGGGACAGGAGGCTGACTCTTAGGCAGAGGAAGACCAAGCAAGTTTCATGGGGTAGAGGAGGAAAAGGACATTCCTTCACACCCTTGTGGTTCTAGACAATTGAAGTGATTCAGCCTCGTAGCATAAGAGGCTAGACTTGAGATTAATTAATAAGTTAGCTAAATCCCCAAGCAATACTCACTAAATACCCATTCTGCCTTCATTTCTGAGATTTTAGAAATGAAAAGAAGCTTATGGTATTGGGAGAGACAGCTAGTTATAGTACTGAGTGGTACGAGCTATAGTAAAGAGAAGTTCGTGGCATGATATGGGAGACCTAACACTGCCTGGGGAGTCAGGGAAGGAAGAGGTAAGATATGGGCAGAATGTTGAGGAATATTAATCAGATGAAGTGGGTAGAGTGGAGTGGAAAGAGTTCCATACAGGAGGGCAGCCTAGACAAATGTGCAGAGACCAGGAAGTCCAGCAAATTGGAAGAATGGTAAATCATTCTGTATGGCAGAGATAGAAGACAGAAAGAATAAATGGTAGGTGAGGAGACAAATCATGGCAGAAGATAAGGAGGGAGAGTTAGGTAGGAGCCAAATCATAAAATGCCTTGGAAGTCACGATAAGAAACTTTCAATCCTCCTGGGAGGCACCAAGAAGCCACAGGGAGATTCTTTTGGTGTGATGTCATTTATCTGGATGGCAGAGGCAGAGGCATGTTCATTTACATTGCTGCTCTTCCAGTGCAGCTCAGGGAATCAAAGGGGCAGATGGCCTTTAGCATCCTAAGGCTAGGCTCATAATTTCTTAAAGAATAAATAGGACTATCCAAGGCAAGTGTCAACGAGACAAGTGGTTTATATTATAGAAGGAACCCAATCCTCACAGTTACAGATTATATTTGATATCAGGGCATTAGGAGAAAAGCAGCCAAGGACTGGAATTAAAACATCCCTTACAACCAGTCACTATCCTCTGTTCATCTGTAGATCAAGTAGAAACTGAATTGCCAAAGGAAGAATCGCAGAGTTTGAAAGACATAAGAAGGGACCATAGGGGATAGGAACCACTTCATCACATTCTAAGTAAAGGGGGTTGGAAGAAGCAATATACAGAGAGATTCATGAAGGGGAAGATGGAAGTCAGAGAGCAGAGAGGTAGAGACAGGAGAGGACCCTCACACAGCAGGGGCTTGCCCCTTATGGGGGGTAGGGGTGACTTTAAGTATCTCAAAAGCACAGCTTTGGGCTGTTTATTAGAACCCTTTAATAAATAACTGGTCAAACTTCTCTCAGTTTAGAATGGTGAAGGGAGCTCTGTGGTTTGATAGTGATCGCCCCATACACCATATGGAGTACAAAACAACTGAGAATATTAATCAGTAGAAACTATCAATTGGAGAGCTAGAAGACTCATTCTACTAACTTTCCCCTCTTTTTCTTATATCTAGAGATATTTCTGAGGGGCAAAAAGGATGAGATTGGATATGGGAGTCTGCCATAGGGGTTCATTACCACTTATTGGGAACATCCTATGTGCCAGGGGCTGACATAAGTGCTTTATGTACATGATTTCATTTAATTCCTATAACAATCCTGTGTTATCAGCACTACTTATCTTTATCCTCATTTCAGAGATGAGTATAAAGAAACTTGTAAATGTTAAGAGTCAACATGGTAACTTGGATATCCTGAACATCCTTATGCTACAAAATCCTTCAAACTGGGAGGTAAAATATTGAAGGAGGAGGAGGGGAAAAAACATTCCTTTAAATTGGTGAATTAGTGTTTTTGAAACTGCAGGCCCTGTCCCATTGATGTATAGGAAAATTGATTTGAGGAGTTGTGACTGGCATTTAAAACATGGAATGGAATGGAGTAGAGTGGAGCAGAGTAGAGAAGAAAAGAAAAAAAAAAAGAAATGAAACAAAATAAAATAAAATATTAGAGTGTAGGGTAGGTAGTAGGGGTAAGTATTGCTCCATGAATTATAAGTTTTTGTGTATACTGGGTTACAATGTAATATGTGTGTCATTATGTGAGTCACAGAATTTGAAACCCACTGTTTAAATATAATACATATCTGTGCTTGTTAGGAAATTAGGGGAATCTTTAGAAGCCCAAACAGAGCAAGATCCCCCACTCTAGAGGTATAACATGGATCTGCTGAGTAAAGAACTAGCTGAAAGATTACATCGTTTTAAATTGAAATTTTAAATGTCTTGGTAATTTTCAGCATGGTTGCAAAATGTTAGAGAGCAAGCAGAAAGTGCATGTAAGCTAGACTTTCTATAGGAGGTAAATGGTTACTGGTGGATGTTAGAACTTTCTTTTTTATCCAACATTCTTTAAAGAGTTACTTTTACTGTTAAGATACATTCTGAATGCGCTTAAATTTAGGGCATTGGGATGCAATAATTGGTGAATTATAGAGGAAGATTTCATTTCAAAGACAGTTTTGCAAAAATATATCATCAGAATCATTCTTGAAAACTGATGAACAGAAAAACTCAAGTGTTATGTTTTCCTCTTGGGACAACTCCTGGAGAGCAGCATTTCCTCATCTCTCGTTCCACAGAAGGTATCACTCTCATTCTGTGATTCCATCTAATATCTCGAAATGACACACTGAGGGAACATGTTTAGTATTTGGCAGGCAGGCTTAGCATCTCAGGGAGGAAATCGATTACCATTTCAGGACTTCCATACAGCCGCTGTCCAAACCACAGTGAACATGATAAACCATAAGTTAAACTGACCTCCTGCTGATATGCCTGGGACACCATCAAAATCTATTTCCAAATATCACGGAAGGGACCATGTGGAATCCTCTGACTTCTGGAGCATCAGATTGAATGGGGAGCCTGTTTTTTATTATGGTTGGGAGTAAAAAAATAATGTTTAACTATTGCATGACTTTAATGGAACACAGATTTGGTTTGTCTTGGAAATGACTGTTTGGCATTATAATTACAATTTGCTCGCAGCATCAGTGAAGGCACACAGTGGAGCTGGCTTCCAAACCACGGAGGCAAAGAAAAGAGAGGACAAGCACTAAGACGCATATGTGCATACACACGTGCGCACACACACACACACATGTGCATATACATCACTCGCTATTTCATTTGCAATTCATGAAACTTTGGAATCAGGAGGATTTTTTTCAAAAGGCATATCCGTTCTCTGACAAACTCATAAATCATTTTATTTCTTTGCTATAAAGCAAAAATGATTTTTAAAACCATTGAAATCTCCGCGTCTCTGTTCATTTGGCAAATGCGTCTCATGCTGAAATAAACCTGCTGTCAACTTGCCCTGAATGTATGTGCTTTGCAATGTTTATCCAAAGGCTTGCCATTTTGGATTATGCCCTCATCAAAGTTCCCTCGCCAGAGTGCTGCACTCAGCATTTATGTTCATCCTTTGGGGCCCTGCCAACGCAGCCCTTTCACCACTTTTGAGGGCTTCTAAGTTTCACCCAAAGCTTCAGTGTGATAGTAGAGTCTGGAAAGAATCCAAGTGGGGCAGGAGAAATGAAGCAGATTCCAATTAATAAAATTCTGCGAAGCACCGTGTCTTAATTCTGGGGCTTTCGCTGTTTTTCCTTAGAAACTATAATCCTAGGCTGAGTGAATGTTGGAGGAGGGATGGGGCTGATGGCTGTAAATTCTTCAGTGCCCCGTGATTCCTCAGCTGGGCCTTTGTACTTGCTAGTCTCTCTCCCTGAAATGTGCATTCTCGAAGTCTTTGCATGGCCAACTGTTTCTCATCCTTTGGGTCTCGGCTCATTTAATTCTTTTAATTATTTATTGAGTTCAGTGTTATTATCACCTCTTAAAGAAAGTGGGGCTCCAAGAGTTTAGGTAGTTTGTCAAGCAGCTTAATACTCAGTAGAGACAGGATTGCAACTCCATGCTTCTGAATTCAGAGCCCATATTCTTAAAGATCACATTATGCTGCTTAGTTCTCTGCTCTAAAAAGGACCTCAGACTAGTATAGAAGGAAAGTTAATTCTTACTAACTAGTTCCAGAATGGAGGCGCTCATGTAATGTTGCAAAAGTCTGGGGGTTCATTGAAGGATTCCTGAAAGAAGAGTTGAATCTTAAAGGACTACTAGGAGAAGAAAAGATGTTCTATTTACAGGAACATCAGGCAAAATGACACGTGGTTGTGAAGTAGCAAGAATTGCAGAGAAAGCTCTTCTAAGGAATTTAGTATAACTTCATTATTACTATAATAAGGAGAGTGGGATTGATAGAAGCCAAGGCTAGAGAATCTAGTAGGAATACATATAAGGTGTAAGATGCCAAGTTACAATGCCTCCAACCTCGCAGGTAATTTAGAGTGATTTTAGGTAGTGGAATGACATAGTCAGACTTGCCTTTTAGGAATATCAGTATGGCTGCCATGTGGTGAAGAACAGATTGGAGCAGGGCAAGCCTAGAGGAAAGAAGACCTTTTAGGAAAGTGCTACAATAGGGTAGGTAAAAGATGCTGTGAGCCTGAAGCTCAGAGCTTCAGGTCAGTGATAGATACCAGACAAGGAGATAATGGGTCTAGTTCATGAAGATTTAGAAGAAAAGATCAGTAAGCCTTGGATGTAAGAGATGGGGAAGGTGAAAGATGAGTTTAAGTACAATCCCAGTTTTCTGGCCCATGTTCCCTGGGTGGACGATGGTGTCATTCTTGGAGAGAGACAACCAGGTTTAGTGAAGGAAAGATTATCTAGTTTAGGACACAGTGGAACATGGTGGCACAACTATCTATCATATCCTTGTACTGGAAGTGCTGGAGAGATGACAGAACTGGGATGGTGATTTGGAATACATAAGCATATAAGACATTGTTAAAACCATATGGGAAAGTGTGTCGGAGAGAAGAATAGAGTCCTTAGACAGACCTACATGGCCCAACAATGTTTATGGAGTCACTAGAGCAAGAGGAACTCACAGGAGAGACTTGCGCTCTGAATGAGGCAGGTCCCAGCAGAACTTCTTCACCTCTGTAGCCTGTGGCTGCCCTGTCTTCTATGAAATAAGGATCAACTTCTCTTTGCGGATGAAAAATAGTATTCAGAAGGACCTGCAAAATTATTGTAAACCTGTCATTTATCTGAGTGTGCTGAGGCTAGGTGGTCCAACAATGGAGGACATAAAAGTATTCTGAAAAGTTAAAACTGCTCTGGAAGGAGTGTACATACATTTCTAATATGTTTTTATTAGCAAAATCCATAGAATTGGAGTTAAATACATGAACATTTTGAATGCGATAACCGTTTATTATTATTATTTTTTAATAAATCCGGCTCTATGTTTTTATGGCAGTGGCTTTCACAAAGTTCTGGACCTTAGTTGTGACAGTATTCTCAATGTTAAATAGAAAGTGGAGTAGAAGGAAAAAACATTTTTATTTTCACTATTAATCATTCAGAGGTTTGGTTTATGTAATTATTTTCTAATTAGACTTCATTTGCGGCTAGCCATTCCCATTCTTACTGAGATTTAACAAACCTTTAATGCATGCCTGCTATCTGCCTGGAGCTATGCTGGGCACCTTGACGTGCAATGTTTCCTTTAAACCTTAAAACAGGGCCAGAGTGAGGTCAGGATGATTTTGTCCATTTTACAGATAATGAAATTGAGGCTCTTAGAAGTAAAGTGATTTGTTGAAGTTTATTCAGCCAGTTAGAGGAGGCCAAGGATTTGAACGTGTGCATGTACACACACACACACACACACACACACACACACACTTACTTTAAATTCTAAGTCTAGGGTTTTCTTTTTTTTCCTTTAATATAACTGCTGTTTCTAATTCTAAAATGTGGTTCACATCTTGCTGATCTTTCTAACTGAATAAATTTTTTCTCTCTTTCTTTAACTCCTGAGTGCCCCAGGCCCACTGAACGAATGCATAAAAAAACGGGAGAATAAGTAAATCTGTGACCTTTATAAAATAACCATTCCTATTATCATCTCTGAAAACTGTTTTGGTCTACATGTTTGATAATTTTGATTACTGGTCTAAGGGAAATCAATGGGTAGTATGTAAAATTCAGTATCAGTGATCTTTCTCATCAACTTCTTTGAGGCTAGAGGATTACGTGATTTATATAAGCTCATAGGGCTATTTTGTCTCAGATTAACTATATGCCATACTACGTTTTTTAATATATCCAAATTATCTTTAAGGTTTAAAAACAAACAGGCCTTCAGTGAGGTAGTCCTTTATGGCTGCAGAAATGAATCTTGGCTAACACCGTCTTGAGTGGCTTTAGTTTCTAAGTAAACGCCCACATTTAGCTCAACAAAATATACATAATTGCTGTTATTGCAGTTCACTTTTTTGTTTTCTTTTATTTCATTTCATAGGGAACTGAGTGGATACTGAGTCTGTATATGGGAGGGAAATTCTTCTGTTTTTCAGCCAGATGTGTCAGGATGTAGAGTAGACAATAGGAAAAAAAGGAAGTGAAACTGCTGCATGCATCTAGTGTATCAACAAAATCTATTCATGAAAATTTTTGATGAGCACAGTGATTTTTAGAAAACCAAACAATGATTGTCTAGGGAGGGTAAAAAGCCACCGTGTTTGTTCAGTCCTTTCATTAATTCAGCAAATGTTGATTGAATACCTACTCTCAGCTGGGACTTTGGCTAGACGTTGGGGGCATGAAAATAAACAAGATGGACATGGTTTCTGTTATTACTCTCAAAGATATGACGTGGGTCATTGTGAGAGCCTACTACGTTCCACACGTATTTTCTGTACAGGCATCGAAAGTGGCTGTAGATACTTGCAGTAGCCCAGGTGTCTGATGGTTAATCCCTCAGAAGACTTCCCTGAGTAGGAAATCAAACACATAATTTAGAAGGGGCTTTCTCTGTTTTCATTGTTCTTTTAGGGCATAACTACTAGTGGAGAAGCCCTGCTATAAGATCTGATAAATAGAGAGGGGAAAAGAGGTTGAAATGAGAATCAAAGTGTGTATGTTTGGATTTATCTGATGCTTTTAAGGAGTAGAGAGGCACTGCAAAATATGATGTGGGTTACCGAAAAGGCCTCAATTTAGAAACTTTTTACTCACCTGTAACAGGTCCCTGAAATGTCATCATTGTTAGTAAAAATAATACTAACTAGAAAAATAATATAAAAATGGCTAGAATCTATTGAATGTCTGTTATATGCCAGGTCTTATCCCAGTTATTCCACACACATGATCTCATTTAATCCTCAGAACCCTCCTGTGAGGTATGCATTATTGTCACTGCACCCATGAGAAACATCAGAGATGTGAAACGACTGGACCCAGGTTATGTAACTACTGTGCTTCCCTGGATGCCAACCTGCAAAATCTATGTTGTAACTACTTTGTTATTCAAGCTCCCCACCATCATATACTGCCTGGCATTATTAAGACATTCTCCGGTGGTAACCTTTCATTATTTTCTCCTTTTTCATATTTTAACTGACAGATAAGCCAAAGGCATTGCATCTATTATCTCTATAACACTGTGATATGGACGTCATCCTTATTTTATTCTTGTACTTAAGGAGTTTCAGAGAGCCTAGGTAATTTGCCCAGGGTCATTGTGGCTTTTAAGGAATTAGTTAACCAAGAAGAAGGAACTTGTTCTTCGAAGCTGTTTCTTACCTTCATCTCTGTTTCTCACCACCTGTATTAGTTATCTATTGCTGTGTAACAAATTACCTCAAAACTTAACAGCTTAAAATAACACATTTATTAGCCCACAGTTTCTGTGGGTCAGGAATCTGGGCAGGGTTTAGCTGGGTCTTCTGGCTCAGAGTCTGTCACAAGATTGCAAACAAGGTGTTGCTGGGGCAATAGTCATCTCGAGGTTCAACTGACGTGAGATTCACTTCCACAGTCACTCAGTAGTTGTTGGCAGGATTTAGTTCCTTATGGAATGTTGGACTGTGGACCTGGCTGTTGGCCAAAGGCTGCCCTCTGTCCTCTGCCACATGAATCTCTCCCTAGTGCAGCTCACAACATGGTAACTGGCTCCAACAAAATGAACAAGTGAAAGAGAGGGCACGAGCAAGATGGAAGCTAGTCTCTTATAATTTAATTGTGAAAGTGACAGCCCATCTCACTTGCTGTGTTTTATTTACTAGTAGAAAATCACCAGATTCAGCCCATACATAAGGGGAGGAGATTACACAAGGATTTGAATACCAGTAGGTAGGGGTCATTGAGAGTCATTTCATAAGCTGCCTACCACATGAACTGAGTTGACTGAGTTTACTTAGCCTTTTAGCTTTGGTTTCCCCATGTTTAAAGTAAGAATAATACTCACATTGCACTGTTGATATGGAAATTAAATTAAATAGACTGCATAAAGCCCCTGCCCAGAATAGTTGCTCAGTAAATTATAATGATTGTTATTGTTTTGTTGATATCGTAAGTAGTCTAGCCAGAGTCTGAACTGAGGTATGTGTGATTCTGATCCATGCTATCTCCACATCACCTCCCACACAGCATGGCTTTTGGTTTGAGGTAACTTATTCTGAGATGGGCCCTCCTTTTCTAAGATAACTTGCTTAAAATAGTTCAAGAAGAGTCATATATCCCAGTGTCCTGTGCAAAGGGAGAGGCAAGGTGGATTTTTTTTCTTAACAACTATAAAATATGAGGGAGCCTTTGTAAGAGAGGTTTTCTTTGCTTGAGTCTTTAGCTAGTCTCATAAGACATTTTAATGTTAATAGGGCTCCCAGAGGGATAATATAATTGATATAATACTCTTCCAAAGCTGTTCTAAACATTGCAGTCACTGGAGTATAGTAATATATCTTCTCAGTGTCAGAAATGCACAGTGGTTACTGAACTCCGACATGCTTGACTCTGGAATGGTTTCTTTGAAAAAGGATCTTATGGGGAGGCTGTCTTTGGAGCTGTGGGAGCAAGTCTAATGAATGTACTGGAAGTGCTGCAGTGGCCTTTCAAATGCCTGAATGTCACTGAAGGAAATACAAATGCTAAGGAGAATTAATGTGATAAGCAAGCCCGTTGGTGAAACATCTGAAAATCACAGAGTTTGGATTTTTGCAAAACCGCATAGTATGGTGGAAAGATCATGGGCTTTGGAGTCAACCAGACAAAGCTGGGTTCGAGTTCAGATTCTGCCTCTTTCTAGCTGGATGGGTACCTTGAGCAAATAATTTAACATCTCTAAGACTCTCAGCTACTTACCCTACAAAGTTGGGTAGCAATAACTATATCACAAGGTTGCATGGGTGCCAAGGATCACACCAAAGGTGCGTAATAAATTTTAGCTCCTATCTTCCTCTTAAAGCTTGCTTTTAATCCAATAGAGGTAAATATTTAACATGAGCTCTCCAAGGGGTAGGAGGGGAAGCCCTGATTTGTAGCATTTGCCTATTTCTGTGACATAAAAACTTCTACGCCAGTATCTAGCTACTAACCTGGTCACTGAACATGGAGTTAGGAAGAGATATGTGTAGTCAACTCTTGGGGGTTTCCGTCTCTCTGTCTCTGTCCAGCTTTCACGCTCTTTTATGCTGATTTATGCCTTTTGTCAGGGCTAAGACCCTTTTTTGCAAAATTAAAAAAAAAAAAAGATAGCTCTCTCCTCTTCCACCCGCTCTGAGTGGACCACACCCTCACTGAGTAGACCACACCCCCTCAAGAATAAGGCTTGGTTAGCAGGTGGCACCTTTGTCCAAAGAAAAAGGCAGCCCCTTCCCCCTTCCTCTGGAAGAGTATAACCCTAAGTCAGGGCATATGGCTTTGTAAGAAGAACATGGACTGGGCTTCCCTGGTGGCGCAGTGGTTAAGAATCTCCCTGCCATTGGAGGGGACACGGGTTCGAGCCCTGGTCCTTGAAGATCCCATATGCCGCGGAGCAACTAAGCCCGTGCGCCACAACTACTGAGCCTGTGCTCTAGAGCCCGTGAGCCACAACTACTGAAGCCTGTGTACCTAGAGCCTGTGCTCTGCAGCAAGAGAAGCCACTGCAATAAGAAGCCCGCACACTGCAATGAAGAGTAGCCCCTGCTCGCTGCAACTAGAGAAAAGCCCGTGCACAGCAACGAAGACCCAACGCAGCCAAAAATAAATAAATTAAAACAACAAAAAAAACATGTACTGGATTTCATTGTCCCCTCACTCCCTTTGCTGAGTACCCTTGTGTAGGACACAACCTTTCCACTTTATCAGGTGGCCTTGCTTTTTGTGGCTTACCTTTGCAATGTCCAATCCCTCCTCTTTCCTGCTGACAAAGTAACTGCTCACCAGTAGGCTATGACTACCAAGATTAACAAATAGACTCTCATCCCCCATTTTTGGTGCCTCTCTGAAAAAGAAAGAAGGTAAATCATGGTTTTCTCTCAATACCTGGTTTTATGCAGAAATATGTGGGTAGATATGAGCATGTGTATGACTTGTAAGTTTGGAGGAGGGAAACCAAAAAAGATGTGTGAAACTTCCCTAATTATTAAAACACTTGCCTGAGAATCAGCCATTGGCTTAATCACTGAGATTCCTTACAGTTCATAGAAAATGCTCACTTGTATACCAAACAGGATGGATCACAAACCACTTTCAGAAGTGTTATCTCATTTGGAAGACACCTTATGAGGTCAGTAGTATGATTATCCTGTTTACCAGATGAGGAAACTGAGGCTCAGAGAAGTTTATATCATAGAATGCTAAACTTGGGCCTCAAACTAGGGTCTTCTGGCTATAGGTTTCTGGCTTTTTTGACTGCATTATCTCTCTTCCCTATTATCAGCTCATCCTTCTAGGCAGTCTTTTTTGACTGGGGTTTCCCAACTGAACCACAGAATACAGAAAATGATTTGAATGGCCATTATCTGAATTCTCCCAAGGATGAATCTAGTGCATACTAGATGAATAGGGAGTTCATTCACTATGTACAATGGATGCCTTGGGCAATAGGACTTAATTCTCGTGCCCAGAAATGTATAAAATCCATAACTGGATGCTTCAGTACCCCACGTCACCAACGAAATCTCTGGTGACCTATTCAGGGCTATGCTCAAAGACATTTTCCTTCCAATTCCACTGCTCCTTTTCACTTCTTGCTAGCCAACATCCAACTCTCTTCTAGGACAAACGAGATTTTAAAAACTGTGCTCTTAGAAAATGTACTGGGTTATACATGCACAGCTGGTGATCTGGGTCTCCATGTTATGTTGAACAAATCTCCACATCTGTCTGGGCCTCAAGTTTTTCATCTGTCTAAAAACTTCTGCCCACATCCACATCCAGAAGATAGCATGAGCATTCAGGAAAAACAACACCACCAAGCAAGGCATGCTGGCATTTGTCTGTTGTGCAACAGGATGAGAATTTAGAGACAGAGCATGATCTCAGCCTAGTAAAGAAACTGGCATGTAAACACCTTATGATAACTGTAATAAAAGAGGGAACCCAGAGGGCAAGCCTGTGGGAGGGAATGGGTGTGAGGACTTGATGAGAATTAACAAAGAGAGAGATTTTTGAACTAAATGCTAAAGGAGGAGTAGGAGTTTACCAGGGAAGGATAAGGGATTGGGAGTAGAGGATGGTATCAATGGACACAATGAGTAAATGGTATGCCATAACCCAGGGTGAATGCTATGGCACAGAGGGAAAAGAGGCTGAAGGTATTGGCTAAAGTCACATTGTAAAAGGACTTGAGGGGCTTCCCTGGTGGCGCAGTGGTTAAGAATCCGCCTGCCAATGCAGGAGACACGGGTTCGAGCCCTGGTCTGGGAGGATTCCACGTGCTGCAGAGCAACTAAACCCATGTGCCACAACTACTGAGCCTACACTCTAGAGCCTGCAAGCCACAACTACTGAGCCCGTGTGCCACAACTACTGAAGCTCGCATGCCTAGAGCCCCTGCTCCGCAACAAGAGAAGCCACCATAATGAGAAGCCCGCGCACCCCAACGAAGAGTAGCCCCCGCTCGCCGCAACTAGAGAAAGCCCGTGTGCAGCAATGAAGACCCAACGCAGCCAAAAATAAAAATAAATAAAATATTTATAAAAAAAATAAAAAGGACTTGAATGCAATTTTGAGTGGTTTGGACTTTTATCTTGCAGACTAGGGGTTCTCAAGACAGTAGGAGGAAGAACAGGTAGAGTTTATCCTGCTAGAGAGGGCATATCAGATTCATTTAGTGCTTTTTATTTAGATGTTTGCCAAGTTTATGTGGTTAAATATATTAGTCTTTTCCAGAATAATTTGTGCTTTTGGTGTTATGCTTTAAAAGCCCCAGTTGTTATTTGCCTACATTTTTTTCCCTGGTACTTCATCACTTTTATTTTTCAAATGTTTAAATATATAATCCATCTGGAATTTATTTGCCATATGTTGTTAGATAAGACTAATTTTCCCCTAAATTGTAAATCAATTATTAAAGCTCAATTTGTTGAATAATGCATCTTTTCCTTACTTTTATTATATACTAAACAATTATGTAGTTTTTAGTCAGTTTCTGGTCTATTATCCTCTTCAATCACATATTCATCTAATTGGTATTAATACTAGATTATTTTAATTGTTGTCACTCTTTTTTTCTGGCACGATTAGAGTCAATGAAAGTTCCTCTTTGCTATTTTTTTAATTTTTAATGTATTTTGTCTAGATAAATTTCAGAATAAATGTGTCAAGTTATAGTAAAATCTTTCAATTTCAGTTGGAAAGTTATTAGATTTTTTTATTACTTTGGGAAGAACTGACATATTTTCAGTATTGCATCTTCCCATCCAAAAGCAAGAGTTCTCTCCATTTAACCCAGTATTCTTTTATTATTCTCACTAAAGTGTTATTTTTAAGTATTGCATAATTATTATTATTATTTCTAAGTATTTTATTTATTTCTTGCACTATTAATTGAATTATTTCCTATCATGCATTTTATATATATATATACATATATATATATATATAGTATGCATGTACATGTATTCTGTATGAATACCTAATATTGACTTAATAGTATATATATACGTGCTATATATGTATATGTAAATTTAGTTGTATTCAAGAAAGTTATTTGTTTCTTTAATTAAAACTTAGTCCTTTTTTTCTTGCTAATAGCTATGAGTTGATTTGGGGGAAGGGTTTTAGGTAGACAATAAGGATATACTCCTTTCCTTTTCAAAATTTAAAGGTCACAAATCTTTAGTTTGTCATATTTCTTCCATTGGCTAGGTCTTTCACAATAAGGTTAAACTGCAGGTAAATAACAACTGAGATATCACTTTATCCTATGAAACTAACTGCTATGGGCTAAATGGTATGCCCACCCCTCCAAATTCATATGCCTAACCCTCATTGTGTTGATTTTGGAGGTAGGCCTTTGGGAGATGATTAGGTTTGCATGAGGTCATGTGGGTGGGGCCCTCATAATTGGATAAGTGCTCTTATAAGAAGAGATAGCAGGGAGCTTGCTAGCTCTCTCTCTCCCCACCACATGAAGACACAGAAAGAAGGTGGCTGTCTACCAGCCAGGAAGAAAGTTCTTCCCGGAAATTGGTCATGCTAATACCTTGATCTTAGATGTCTAGTCTCCAGAACTGTGAGAAAATAAATTTCTGTTGTTTAAGCCACACAGTCTATGGCATTTTGTTATGGTAGCCTGATCTGAGTGAGATGCTGGCAAAAATTAAAAGCTAGATAATACCAAGTGTGGCAGAAACATTGAGATTCAGGATATCTCATGCACTGATAGAAGGAATGTATTGGCAGCCAGACTGGAGAGCAATCTGGCACTACTCAGTTGAATGATGTATTTTGGCCCAGGATTTTCTCCTCTGAGTATATATCCCAAAGACATTAACACATGTAGAAGGATGCTTGTTGCTTCATTAGTTGTTGTGGCATCAAGTTGGAGGCAGCCACAGACTGTATCACTGAGGGAGAATATAGGCAAATGGAGTATTATGCAGCACTCAGAAGTTATCATTTAGATGTTCGTATTGCAGAATGAATAGATCTTAAAACATGTTTCTGAGTTTAAAATAAGAAACATTTACATAAATTAAAATAAGTAACATTAAAAGACAGTGCACATTTTCTGAGAATTAGTGGGATCAAAAGCATTGGAGAATATGCTTCTGCCCGTGATAGAATAACAGGAACTCCATGTACTTTCCTGCCCTAAATACTTAGAAAATCAAACAAAATGTATGAAAGAATGGTTTTTAGACATTGGACAACACACAGCCTAGAACAGTGATTCCTGTGAGAAGGACAACAAAAGTGAGTCCCAGAACATTGCTGGTAGTGGGTTGAGGTCACAGAATAGGGAGAAGGATCCCAATCAGAGCCCACTGGACTCCTTCAGTTCAGGAGGCAGAATTTAGGGAGGCCAGGACAACTAGAATTTACAGAGCAGAAAATCTAAGAGGAAAGACTGCATGCAGAGGGAGCTCTGGATATCTATGGAGGGTTCCCTTTGAATCCTCAGCCAAATATTGATCTATTTATGTATGTGAGAAACAATGTAAGGCTGGGAAAAGAGTCACCAGAAGAGAGTCGATGGAACAAGCCACAACCCACACAGGGCTGGGAATAGTGCATGTTTTCACCTGCTAGAATAGGAAGAACACCTTATACATAAGGCACAAAGAACTCTGTGGTCTCTTGTACTGGGAGGAAAACAGATCAGGATCTAGCAGCGTAAAACCTAGGCACATGTGTCCTTTGACTTGTTTTATGGGATTATCCTTCATTGTATCCTGAGAGCTGCCCCTTGTTCAGATGAAGACAGTTTAGAAAGTTGGATGGTGTTTCTGTTGACAGTATTAACTTGGCATTAGATGCCTCATTACATACCCAAGCATTGGAAGATAATTTTATGACTAACATTTGGGTTAAATCTGTAAACATTGTTTATCTTTGACATTATTTCCTTTAAAAAGGCAGTAACAGCAACACTGTTTCCTCCTGTCATTTTGGCCTGCACCAGGGGAAGGAGGTTGGTGGAATAAGGGTTAGGAAGGCAATGATGACAAGATGTTGAGATGCTATCTCTCCTTATATCTTCCAATTTTTCTGGTAGAGGGAAAAAAATGTTGACATGACACAGAAGGTCTTGCCTCAGGGAGTCCCGTGAGTGAAAACTGATGGATGTTCACCACCAAATCCCTTTCTTTAAGGGATGTTATCATGTCACATTTCTGAAAATACAGAATGCACCCTGGATAATATTTTCACATCTGCTGAAAAATGCAGCTGCCAAGAAAACATGCTTTAAAAAAGTCCAAGAGATGTGGAGGGTTGTGACTCTCCTTGAAGAAAATTTATATTATCAAAGTCTTTCTTGATTCTCTCAGTGATGTTATAAGGTTTACCTATTCCCCTCGCTGCTTATTCCCACCTTAACCTTGTCCAGAAAGGGAAAACTGGAAATAATTAAAGCTTGATTCTTAATTTTCTAATAATAAATGGTGATGGAGTTAATAAACTTGCCCCATTTTGTGTGAAAGAGAACACACACACACACACACACACACACACACACAGCCAAACCAAACCAAAATGAAAGACAATTTTAAAAATGTGAAACAAAATCATCCCTAACTCATCCATAATTAAACATAATATTTTGATTTCTGTTTTCTAGTCTTCAGTTTATATATTTTGCATCAATGCAGTCATTTTGAATTCCACCCTCCAAGTTTCATTGAGGAAACTGAGCTAGTTTGGCAAAGTCATGATTATCATTTTTTATGTCTCCAGAGTAAGCAAATAGAAAAGATATTCTATATTGTAACTAGTTATTTCCCCATGTTTTGCATAAGTGGGTTGGTTTCACTTTAACCATAGACAGAATTGCAATGACCATATTTATTCCTTGGCCTTTGTTTTTGTTTTGAATGAATCACTTTCTTAAGAAGAAATTTAAGAATTCTGAATATTGGTTGTTAACTTTTTTACCACTTTTGCTAAATTATTTTCCAAAAGAGTTTTGCCAAGAGTATCTGTGTATACCACTCCCCACATCCTTAATTTCAAATAGCAGGACAGCTTTACATAGCCATTAGGGCTTTTGTAAAATATTCAGAGACACAATGAGCAGGTGTGGAAATTCAGGTGGTCAGGTGATGGGAAAAGGAAATAAGCACCCCTGGTTATTCTGATGCAGGGTCAATGGATGACACTTGGAAAAACAGTAAGAAATTGCTTTTCTCTTTGCATTGTCTCCTGTGAGTAAAACATATAGCCTATCTCATCAGCGTATAGAATTATATCTTAGTTCTCATGGAATAATCTTACCTCTGGCGTCATTTTATTTTTTGCCCTTATTTTTACTTAATCCCAGTTTCTTTCCTTGTTTATTTTTGTATCTGTCTTTCTCCAGTAATTGCCATAAAATCATCTTTTGGACAAGATCAAAATAATTTTAAAAAGGAATTCTATTAGGAAAATACTCTGATGTAATATACTCATTGAATAACTGTCGAATGAGTAAGTGAATATTCTGTTTAGGAGGATCTTGAATGTTAAAAGAGCATTTATTAATAGTCATTTTTATAAAATAAAACTAGGCAATATAAATCCGGGCTTACTAATTTAGATTCTTGCTAATTTAAAAATTTATTTTTATGCCACTTTATAGTTTAAAAAGTAGTTTTATATCCACTATCTTACTGGATCCTCACAAGAATCTTATGAGTCAGAAAAGACTGACATCACTTTCTCCATTTCACAGAAAAGTCAACAGGAGCCAAGAAAGGCTTTGAGGCCTTTCTACAGATCATGCCCACGCCGAGGACTTTATCTGTGTTAAACTGTGGCAGGTATTGTTAACCTGATTTTACCCAAATAAAATGGAATTTCATTGGAATTAGGTAGTTCGCCTAGGAGCAAGGAGAGCACCCAGGCCAGTTGGCTCTTAGGGCTCACGCTACACTTTTTACATCACTTACCCCATTGATCACTCCAGCTATCATTTAGCAGGGCTATGACTATTCTTCTTTTTTTTTTTTTTTTTTTTTTTTGGTACGCAGGCCTCTCACTGTTGTGGCCTCTCCCGTTGTGGAGCGCAGGCTCCGGACGCGCAGGCTCAGCGGCCATGGCTCACGGGCCCAGCCGCTCCGCGGCATGTGGGATCTTCCCAGACCGGGGCACGAACCCGTGTCCCCTGCATCGGCAGGCGGACTCTCAACCACTGCGCCACCAGGGAAGTCCTGACTATTCTTCTTTTACAGATGAGGGAACAGGCTCAAAATGGTTGTAACTTGCCTAAGCTCATGCAGCTCATAAATGGAGCATCCGGGAAGTAGATCACAGTCTTTGTCAGAGAAATCTGTGCTCTGCTCACTGCTTCAGTGGAAATACAGAATACAAACATCAGAAGTTACCTTTGAGGGCATCTCGTATAACGACAAAAACAAACAGAACAGCTGATATATTGAGTATATATTTTGTGTCGAGCATCATACTAAGTATTATACACACACACACACACACATATATATACATGTGCATACACACACACGTACAGAATTTTCACAAGAACCCTAAGAGGAAGGAACTATTATTAACCATCCTTTCCCCTTTGATAGATGATAAAAATGAGACCCAGAGATGTTACTTGCCCATTGTCACAAAGTTAGTAAGGGCAGAACAGATCTTGTGCCCTGTGTGTGAATTACTCTGCACAGTTCAGGAAGCATTCTCTGAGCCCCTGTACCTCCAGAGACAAAGGTTCTCATCTAATGAGGCAGTCTATGCAGCCTGCTGGAAAAGTCATCAGACATCTGCCTCTGTGAGACCCCTACTCGGGGTTAGAAGAATGCCTGGCACCCATTTAGCACTCTACAATGTTTGTCAAATAAATGCATATATTTCTTTCAAAGTCGTGCTATGTAGACCTCTGTTTGCTTCTCCCTGCTGAGACCTTTCTGAGACTGGAGAGCTGGGATCATATTTTTCTGAGTTATCTCTTCTCCAAAATACATGCCCTCATCTCATTTTTCCCAAACATTTCCCACCTGTCATGTTTTTCAATGCCTTTATTATTTTTTTCCAGAACCTTCAGTATAGAATGAGTACTGGAAGGCTAATGCTATTTTCTACTAAATTACAGAAAATTTCATCCTGTCTGGAAAATACATGTTCTCAGTTAAGTAACAAACATAGGTACATGTCCTATTTCATACCCCCGCCATTTCCATTCCTAAACCCCTGGAATAAGAGGGTAGGGGAATCATCACAATAAAGGAAATCCACTGGCTTCAAGGTAAAATAGGCATAGTGACTTTGTGAATACTTTTCTTTTTGTGATACATCTCCACATTAAGCATGGGTCATCTGTTAAAACTTTTTAGTATATTTCCCCTCCTTAAAGTAAAATGCTTTTTATTATTAAAGATACTATATTTGTTATATTAAAACATTTTTCCATACCTATCAGAGTTGAAGATACATACAACCATTTGTCCAGCAATCTCTGTTCTCAGTATATACCATAAAGAAGTGTGTGCACATATGTACTAGGAAATTACAACACTGATACTTATATTATTCTTGGTGAAAATAGCCCCAAATTGGAAACAATGTAAACATTCATCAATCATAGAATGGATCAATATGTCATAGAGAATTTATATAATGAGATATAACATAGCAATAAAAACAAATCAATTACAGATACATGCAACATCACAGATGAATCTTAAAAACATTATGTCGCGTAAAAGATTTCGGACTCAAAAGAATACATACAGCTTGAGTCCATTTATATAAAGTTTTAAAACAGACAAAGAGTATATTGTTTCAGGAGGTATAGGAAAATGGTTAAACAATGAATATAAGCAAATTCATACAGACAACCCTCAGAATGGGAAAAAATGTTTGCAAATGAAGCAATGGACAAAGGATTAATCTCTGAAATATACAAACAGCTCATGGAGCTCAATATCAAGAAAACAAACAACCCAGTTAAAAAATGGGCGGAAGACCTAAATAGACATTTCATCAAAGAAGACATACAGATGGCCAAGAGGCACAGGAAAAGATGCTCAGCATCACTAATTATTAGAGGAATGCAAATCAAAACTACAATGAGGTCAGAATGGCCATCATCAAAAAAATCTACAAACAATAAATGCTAGAGAGGGTGTGGAGAAAAGGGAACCCTTTCGTACTGTTGGTGGGAATGTAAATTGATACAGCTACTATGGAGGACAGTATGGAGGTTCCTTAAAAAACTAAAAAAAATAGAACTACCATATGACCAGCAATCCCACTACTGGGCATATACCCTGAGAAAACCATAATTCAAAAGGACACATGTACTCCAATGTTCCTTGCAGCACTATTTACAATAACCAGGACATGGAAACAACCTAAATGTCCAACAATAGATGAATGGTTAAAGAAGATGTGGTACATATATACAACGGAATATTACTCAGCCATAAAAAGGAACTATACTGGGTCATTTGTAGAGAGGTGGATGGACCTAGAGTCTGTCATACAGAGTGAAGTAAGCCAGAAAGAGAAAAACAAATAGGTATATTAACACATATATGTGGAATCTAGAAAAATGGCACAGAGGAACCTACTTGTAGGGCCCGAATAGAGATGTAGACGTAGAGAATGGACATGGGGAGGTAGGGGAGGGTGGGACGAATTGGGAGATTAGGTTTGACATAAATACACTACCATGTGTAAAATAGCTAGTGGGAACCTGCTGTATAGCACAGGGAGTTCAGCTTGGTGCTCTGTGGTGACCTAGATGGGGGGGAAGGAGGGGAGAAAGGTCCAAGAGGGAGGGGAGATAGGTATACATATAGCTGATTCACTTCATTGTACGGCAGAAACTAACACAACATTGCAAAGCAATTTTACTCCAATAAAGAAAAAAATCACTACCATAAGAAAGAGGGTAGAACTTTTACAAACGTGGGGGGCAGACATCATGATTAGGAAGGACTCCTCCTAAGATGCTGGTTCTCATCCCTTGACTGAGTAGTGGTAAATGAGTATCCAACGACGTTTTACAGACTCTTTGCCTACAGGTTTAAACCTCTTTGTTTATGTTCATATGCCATATTTCACATTTACAAAATTTTAGAAAAAGACTAGCAGTTAGGAGAAAAAATAAGTTGCCACATGCCTACTGCTCTAATCCACCATTGAAAACATCTCAGTGTATTCTTGCAGTCAAGAAAATATACTTCTAGCCCCTCATCTCCTTCACTCATGGCTTCTGTAAAAGTGCAACAGAATGGGTGAGGAGAAGAGTGAGGATCTCTTTTGTTTGGTTGCCTTTTAGATTTTTCCCCCTGTGTTAGAATGAACCAGAGTGAATAAACAGTGAGTTGATGGAGAAATATGTGTCTGATTCATCTGTTGCTTCCCAGATGCATTTCAGGTCCCTAACATTTACCATGTCAAAGATAATGAAATGTGGACTTCCCGGGTGGTGCAGTGGTTAAGAATCTGCCCGCCATTGCAGGGGACAGAGGTTCGATCTCTGGTCCGGGAAGTTTCCACATGCCGTGGAGCAAGTAAGCCCGTGCGCCACAACTACTGAGCCTGTGCTCTAGAGCCTGCAAGCCACAACTACTGAGCCCACGTGCCACAACTACTGAAGCCCACACGCCTAGAGCCTGTGCTCCGCAACAAGAGAAGCCACCACAATGAGAAGCCCATGAACCACAACGAAGAGAAGACCCCGCACGCCACAACTAGAGAAAGCCCGCACGCAGCAACGAAGACCCAATGCAACCAAAAATAAATAAATAAATTTACTTTAATAAAAAGATAATGAAATGTTAGATTGGGCATATACTGCTCACAGGTGAGACCTCATCTTGTGAGATGGTACACCGACTGACAGGCTGTGGATTTTACTAGAAGCATAAGTAGTGGCAGCAATAATAAGCAGTGCCAAAGTGATCCACACTCACGCCTGTGAGCCTTGCTCTCCTCTGTGAGGAAGTCAAGGGCCTCACTTCCACTGTATTATATAAGATGAGAAATGGGATCAGGATGCATTGACGGGCTGCACACAGCTCTCAGCTGTCTTCTTGCCAAATCTTCCAAGACATCTAGCTTCTCCCTGAAACGATTCCCCAGGCAGGCATTTGCTATGTACTCTATATGCTCCTTCACCGATCCCCACATACATCACAAAACGTTTTTGTTTTATTTGGATTGCATCATTGCCTAAATATTTGTCCTTATTTTTCTAAGATGCATGGAAACTGGATCAGGCTGAATATGAAGCAAACCAGGCCTGTCTAGTTCATCCAGGCCACTCATTAACATCCTTCCATTCACTCAGATGTGGGGCTCATTTTGGGTCCTCCCCATGTTGACTGAGAGTAGGGTTCAGAACGTCAGTAGCTGCTAGGTCATACATCTCCATGAGGTTGTTTTACCAAGGCAGGGCATATCTCCACAATTTGATGTGATTAACAGGCTGGCACGATATGTCTGTCTTCCAGACCATCTGATGTGTTCTTTTGAATTAGACAGTGACTTCAATAGGACAAATACATTTGTGCCTGATTAAGTTTATTGAGGGCTACATTTATGAGCATCCACTATGTGCCAGGCCCTGGGCTCTGCCTTGGAGCTTAGAAGGAAATTAAACTTCACAACTGACATGGGAACAAATACAGCTTAATCAAATGAGAGAAATGCCATGTCAGGGGTGTTTATGGGGGCCTCAAAGAAGAAATTATTAATGATTAATATTGAGAAGGGCAAGGGCAGGAAAAGCTTCACAAGAGACTGTATTTTCATGAAGGAATAAAGATTCATTATAGCTCTGATAAAACAATTTGGAAAAATTAAAACTTAAACCATCCCTGAGCAAATTGAGGAATCTAATCATGAAATGCCCCCAAAGAACACTCCTAGTGAAGAAATAAAGAGCAATAGGTAGCTAGAAGTTCAATTCTATTATCCCATCAAGGTGATTGAAAGCAAAATAAAACAATACAAACATCTAACAGTGAAAAACCTCCAAGATTCTTCAAAGTGGAAATACCGCAGAGTAAATATTCCTCTGTGACTTACTCATTGTTGAATTCTCAGTACCCAGGATGCTTCAGTAAATGCATATTGATGGAATGAATGAATGATTGTACATCCTGAAAAAAATATATATACACATATGTATAAAGTGTGAGGGGGTATGTCATGTATATAATATGTGGAAACAAATACACTTGCAGAAAGGGCTGGTTATAAGTGGTCTAGCTGTTGAAAGCATGGTGCTAATAATAGCTTGGTTTCAGCGCTGACTTTTATGTAACCTGGAGGGCATACTCAAAGTGCCCAATCACATGTGGTAGACTTTCTTTCATCATGGCTTTAAAAGGAGATTGGGTGAGAAAAATAAACACACAGATGCATTTCTGTTCACTTTCTTCCATAACAGTCAGATGCATTAAGAGAAAAACACTCAAAACCAAAGCCAGACTTTCAATTTCTGAGCCATCCTTCAATTGCCCATTTCTGTCTTCCTTTGGCCACCTCTCCCAGCCTTCACT
Organism: Stenella coeruleoalba; assembly: GCF_951394435.1. NCBI lineage: Eukaryota > Metazoa > Chordata > Mammalia > Artiodactyla > Delphinidae > Stenella > Stenella coeruleoalba. The sequence goes on along the minus strand of NC_137153.1, from coordinate 97,972,865 downwards.
GTGTTTCTCCAGAACAATCTGGCTAAATGTATTCTAAATAGCTTGGTGACCACCTCAGGGGTAATTCCTGCTGTATTTGAGTACCCAAATGAGAAGGATGGTTGTCACAATCTGCTTCTCTCTGTCCAGGTTCATGCCATTGTCTCCAGCCTTGCAATAGATTCTGTCACTGTTGTAAATGGAAAAGGCTCTGGCTGGCCTTTGGACCACGACTAATGGTCCTTATACTGACTAATGGTGCGATGATGGGCAGGTAACTTCCCATCTCTGGACCTCAGTCTCAATCTACAAAATGACTGAGGATTGAAATATAATGGTCCTTCCAGTTATTACAGTCTATTAAATTTCAGTGTGTTCTCAGAGATGTAGTTTGGAAGATAAAAAAAGAATTTGGGGGAAAAGAAAGTTCAGACGCAGAACAAACCCACAGTCCTTTCATTTAGGAGAAAAAAAATCCAAAGACAAATCCCAGCAGTGTCTATGTATCCAGTGACTTCCCATAGTATCTTTTTTTTTTTCCATAAAATGCGAATGACTTAGCAACAAGGCCCTCTGCATGAATGGGCTGACGTTTTCACTCTTCTAGCTTCTTAATGACACATCCTCTCAAAGATTGTATATTTACTTCCTTACCCCTTTCTCAAAAGAAACTTAAATACAATGTCTCAGTTAATGTAAATGCAACAGGGAACACTTCACTTCCTTTTAATATTTATGAGGGGCATCTTTATGATAAATTTCATAGTTGCTTTTAGGCACCAACTCCTGTGGCTTCCACCTGGTTAATTGGCTGTTGCTTCTTAGATATCCCACAAACTCAGCATATGCAACACTGAACCCCTAAACCCTGCCCATCCATCCTTCAGTTTTCATTGTCAGTTAATAATAATTACACTTTATATTTTGAAAGAACTTTACAGCTTAGAAAACATTTTCACATGCATTCTTCATTTTATTTCATTTTAAATTATCCCCAGCTTTCAGGTGAAACAGCTGATGCTCAGAACAGTTAAATGCCACATAATTAAGACGAGTACAGGTTGTTTCCAGAATATCAGAGATGCTTTACCTGACCTCATTTGTCTGTTAAAAATCCTTTGCTGACTTCCCATCACCTGTAAAGTTCAGTCTCTTTAGCTTGGAATTCAAGGACTCCATCAGACCCAAACATCTTTCCATATTATCTTCCTGTCAACTTAGACATTCTTCTCTCAGATAACCCCAGACAAATCACCATTACTAACATACCTGCTGCTTTTCCTTTGTACATTCTGTTCCTTCCTGCACAGTTCTGTCTACTGGGATCTTATCCATCCTTTAGGACAGTTCAAATACTGGGCCATAATCCTTTACCTAAAACCCTTTGAGTCCAGAACCTTTTTGGATTTAAGAAAGGTAACAGAGTTTATATTCTTATATTACAAAATATCTCCAGTGGAGTCTAGGGCAGCACCCTGCATTCAATTGCACTAATGTTTTACAGCAAAGCATAAGAATACTCATGCCAAGTGGAATAAATTAAGATACTAAATGGATCAAGTGAAGTTTTGCCACCTAATAAGAAAAGACTTGGTTTTGGAGCTTTTGCGTTTGGAATTGCTCATAAGTGACTACAGAGCTACACTGCTTGTTTCTGGAAGCCTCCCCCATTTGACCTCCTCTCTTCTCAGTGTACCATTCTTCCTGGCCCCTGGAAATTTTACTCTATGTGCTCGTTAGTTCATTTACTTATACTGTAAATATTTATTGTGTATTATGTTAGGCACTGAGACTTCTGTGATAAATCGGATAAATCAGACTGTCTCTTGCAGTTCCTGGCCTGGTGGCAAAAGCAGAGACATAAAAAGGCAAAAACAGTCAGATGGGATGAGTCCTAGGTTGGAGCTGAGCACAGGGAACTACAGGAGCAAAGAGGAGGCACCAACCCAGCCTGGGGTAGAAAGTGAAAGGGAGAAACAGTAAAGGTTTTCTAGAAGTGCAGTCATCTGGACTGAGCCTTGAACAAGGAATAAGAGTCAGCCAGTCTAAGAAATGGAGAATGGAATTGGAGGCAGAGAGAATAAGGTGTTAAAACATGGAGGAAAGGCAAAGCTAAGGTGACTGGCGTCTGCAAGTGTTTTGATTTCAGAGGACTGAAGGATGCTTGGGGGAAGAGGGCAAGGAGTGAAACCACTGAGCTTGGCTAGAACCAGAACTTGAAATACCTTATATGGGTGCTGCTGAGTTAATACGTTATCTTTAAAGGCCATGAGTATAGGACAGAGCACTCACTGCACTGTGGAAAATGAAGTAGAGGGAGGCGGGACTCTTCAGATTATAATCAAAAGGTGGTGTCAACACTGAAGAAGAGACAGCTCTAGGACTTCTTCACCCATAACAGCACATATCCCAGATTGTCCCACGTTCAATCTAATTTTACAAATAAGTGATCTTTCAGGTAGGGATTGTGTCCTAATTTATGCATTCAACACATTTTGTTGAACATCTGCAATGGACTAGGACCCATTCTAAGCCCTGGGGATACTGCTGTGAACAAGCCAAGCCAGACCCTCCTTCTCATGGAGATATTTGTTCAAAGGGAGTGGTAGGAGGAGGAGGTCAACCAAAAAATAGGCAGAGAAGCAAAAGCTAAATCGCAACACAGAGAGGTAGGTTTCGTGAAGAAAATAAAATAGAGTTATGTGATGGAGCGAGTGGAAGGAAGGGATGCTGTCTGAGAGGAAGTGATTCTGACTGAGGCCTGAATGATGAGAAGGTGTCAGCCATGCCAAAGACTGGTAAAAGAACAGTGATTGCAGAATTCCTGGGGTGAGACCCAAACCGGCTTGAGTGATCAAGGCAGAGAGAACTGCCAGTGCATAGAGAGCTCAAGGGGATAGCTGTGTGTCAGGAGTGGGACAGATGGGCAGTGACTGGGTCAGGTGGGGTTTCTCGCCAAAGGTGAAGAGCTTGGATTTTATTCTGAGTAACTTGGGAAGTCACTGGAAGGTGTTAAACAAGTGAGTGTTATAATGTGTTTCAGATTTTACAGAGTTCACTTAGCTGCTGTGCAGAAGAGGGGATGAAGGATGACAAGAGTGGAATTAGGAGACGTTAAACTCTACTGCAAGGACCCATGTAAGTGGCAGTTGACCAGGGTTAAAGCAGTGAGCTGGAGAGAAGGTAAGAGATCATGGCTTTGTTTTGGACTTGCCTATGAAACGTATGTGTGTGTGTGTGTGTGTGTGTGAAAAATAAAGAAATCAAAGGTATTGTGGTCACCTCAAGACTTGGCATGTAAGTAGGTAGCCCTAAAAAGTGTTTGATGCATTGAAAGCATATGTTTCTCTTTATTTAAAATTATCATCTCTCTAAGTAATGATTTAATAGCTACACAGCCTATACGTCATGTGAGCTTAATGAAAGTGTTCTAAGAGGCTTTTCAACAAAATTGCATTTAGAAGTAAATATTTACTTGAGTGCAACTCATTTGTGAAATTAAGTCAGCTTTATGAGGCATCCTCAATTATTTTTGTAACTAGTGAGCAGCATAATATCTGTGGAATTACACAACGTGAAGCCTCCTATCTTATAAACACAGACTTTTTTTTAAAAAGTGCAGTCAGAGACAAAACAAGTTTCTTAGCACCTCAGAAACATCTAGCAAGTATGTGTGCAGTGCCTGACTGGGTACAATTAGAAATCTAGGAAAAGTGGGAAGCCATGACTTCCTCTGTGCTTTTTCCCAGTTATGAAGCAAATTCCAGGATCCTGGAATAAAATTCAATTGTGCATCTAGTCTCTTATGTCTATGTGCAGCACTTTCCAGACTTGCTGGGGACATCAAGAGAAATGGTCTCTGCCCTAGAGGAGTTCCTCTAGGGTAGTGGAGAGAAAGGGGGAGAGAGAGAGAACGGGGGGCAAGCTACTGATAATTGGGGGTGATAAGTGCAAAGGATAGATGCAAACTCAGGGTGCTGCTATCGGAGCCCACAAGGGCAGCCAACACATGGAGGAGTGGGTGAGGGATAGAGTCAAGGGTCCAAGGGTTGGCCTCCTTGGGGCTGGGAGGTGTGATTAGAATCTTGAAGGCTGAGCAGGAGCTATGCAGATGGAGGGAGAGGGGAAAGACAGAGAGAGAAACCTGGGCAAGTGTTGGGAGGCGGGAAAGCCCAGTGGAGGAATTGTGATGGAGGTGAGGAGGGTCATAGCATCTTGTGAGGTGGGAGCCCACTGAGTCACAGAGGGTCTTGCCTGCCATGCTAAGGACCTCATTCTGAAGAGCATAGGGAGCCCCTGAAAGCGAGTAAGCAGCAAGAGGAATGAGCAGATGGGCCTTGCACAAGAATTTATCTGTTAACAATGTGGCATGGATTGAAGTCCAGGAAGAAAAGGTAGACGTTTGCTTGACCTCCAGACATGAAAACTGAGGCTCTGGGGTTGGGAGGGAGAATCAGGAAGTAGGATAAACAGTGGGAATGTGAAAGGAGGATGACGAAAGAGGAGACAAGGCTTAGATTTAGGCTAAACCCAGATTACTTCATATTTTAACAACAACAAAAACAAAGCAAGCAAGCATGTCACCAGTGTGCAGGCTCTCAACCTTAAGTGACTATTGAGTTGGCCAAAAGGTTCGTTCGGTCTTTTTCCATAAGATGGCTCTAGTAGCGCTTATTTGTCTTTTACTTCATTCGAAACAATTTTGTTAGATTGTATTGTGACAGCTGTCGTATCAGCATGCATTTTTTAAAAACTTACCAAAATTGGTGAATTTTTGTTTACCCATTTTAATATTGAAGATGGAAGAAAAAAGCAAATTTTGGGCATATTATGCTTTAGTATTTCAAGAAAGGTAAAAACGCAACTGAAACGCAAAAAAAGATCTGTGCAGTGTATGGAGAAGGTGCTGTGAGTGATCGAACGTGTCGAAAGTGGTTTGCGAAGTTTTGTGCTGGAGATTTCTCGCTGGGTGATGCTCTGCGGTCAGGTAGACCAGTTGAAGTTGGTAGTGATCAAATTGAGACATTAATTGAGAACAGTCAGCGTTATACCACGCGGGAGATAGCCGACATCCTCAAAATATCCAAATCAAGTGTTGAAAATCATTTGCACCAGCTTGGTTTTCTTAATCGCTTTGATGTGTGGGTTCCACAAAAGCTGAGTGAAAAAAACCTTCCTGACCATATTTCTCCATGCGATTCTCTTCTTAAATGTAACGAAAACGTTCCATTTTTTAAAACAAATTGTGACGGGCAATGAAAAGTGGATACTGTACAATAATGTGGAACGGAACAGATCGTGGGGCAAGCGAAATGAACCACCACCAACCACACCAAAGGCCGGTCTTCATCCAAAGAAGGTGATGTTGCATATATGGTGGGATCGGAAGGGAGTCCTCTATTTTGAGCTCCTTCTGGAAAACCAAACGTTTAATTCCAACAAGTACTGCTCCCAATTAGACCAACTTAAAGCAGCACTTGACAAGAAGCATCCAAAATTAATCAACAGGAAATGCATAATCTTCCATCAGGGAGACCGCATCTTCCATCAAGACCGCATGTTTCTTTGATGACCAGGCAAAAACTGTTACAGCTTGGCTGGGAAGTTCTGATTCATCTGACATATTAACCAGACCTTGCACCTTCGGATTTCCATTTATTTCGGTCTTTACAAAATTATCTTAATGGAAAAAACTTCAATTCCCTGGAAGACTGTAAAAGGCACTTAGAACAATTCTTTGCTCAAAAAGATAAAAAGCTTTGGGAAGATGGAATTATGAAGTTGCCTGGAAAATGGCAGAAGACAGTGGAACAAAATGGTAAATACATTGCTCAATAAAGTTCTTGGTGAAAATGAAAAAAGTGTCTTTTATTTGTACTTTAAAAGTGAAGGAACTTTTTTGGCCAACCCAATGCGAAGGACAACAGTGTCGCATTTCCAGTCTTCTTTTCCCCTAATTTAACTCTTGTAGGCCATAGATGAGATCCATGTCCCATGAATGTCATTTTACATTTGTTAGTGTTTGATGCTAGTTTGTATGTTTGAAGATATTTTATTTTTAGAAAATGGAATTTGTGTTACCTCCTAAGCATTTTGCCTTCTCAAGGCATTGAACCAGAATCCTAAGACCTGAGTTTGTGGTCTGTGAGCAGAGGGGTGTGGTGAAGGAGCTTTGTACTGGAAGCAGCTGGGGATTGGGCTCATAGCCTCTACTGAAGTAGAAAAGCCGCTTTCCCCTCACTGAGCTGTCGTTTGCATACCTGTAAAACGGTGTTATAAAAGTTATCTTGAGACCCTTTGAGTTATAAAATGATGTTTGTTAATTCAAGATGTTTATTTGAACTTATTTTATATATTTTAAGTTACTTTAATTCTCAGTACACTCCGATGAGGTCGATGGTCTATTATTAGTCCCCTTTTACAGAGAGGGTCAGTAACTGCCCATGGTCACACTGCAAGCAAGTGGAAAATGTAGGATTTGAACCAGGCAGTCTGGCTCCAGGGTCTTTGCCCTTAACCACTTCACTCTGTAGCTTTATGGTTTAATTTTCCATTGTGCTCTAGAAGAAAATTTAAGTTGTTCTTGTGTTTTTGCAAATACAAACACTGCTTCAATAAACATGCCTCCATGGAACTCTTTGTTTTCACATGCAATTGCCTCCTACAGGTTAAATTAATTAAACAAGGAGGTCATTAGACTGAGGTGACTCTAATGCCTTAGTAGTCTACATAAGCAAACCAAAACCCAAGCCCCAAATGCCTTGAGTTTGAGAAATCAAAACCTAAGGATAACCAATCACAAATAGGCAACTAGGCTTTTCTAAATAAGGCAACCCTTAAGCTATAGCCAATCAAATGATTTCCTTGCTTTGCTTCCACATCTTCTCTATAAAAGTCTTTCCCCCTGCTTCAGACTGCTTCAGGTCCGGCTGCCTGATTCAAATAAATTTTTGCACAAATAAACTCTTAAAAATTTTAATATGATTCAGTTTATCTTTTAACACTATCAATGCATTGCTGTGTCCTAGGGTACCCATTCACTATCTAGAACACTACACACTGGTCTCTGTCCCCATCACTTCATCCAAACTGCTCCTTTACAAGTCACTGAAAGCCTCCATGCCACCATACCTGGTGGAATGTGTAAGCTTTCAGTCTAACTTGGCATCCTAACCACGTTTGGTGACCCCTCTGATCATAGCCCCCTTCCTCAAACGCTTCAGTCCTTTGTCTCCAGCTGCACCTCATTCTCATAGACTTTTTTCCCCCTCCCTCCTTCCTTAGTACGCAGATCAGCTTCTCTAGATCTCTCTATCCTTTAACCATGGGGGATCCTCAGGACTCAGTTCCTGGTTTTCCTCCTCATTCTTCTAGTGCTCCCTAAACAATGTCATTGACATACATGGGTCTTTAAAGATCATCAGCCCACTGACAACTCTGAAATTTACATCTCCAGCCCAGACCTCTTTGGAGCTCCAGAACTGTATATCAAACTACCCCCTTGAGCACCTCCATTTGGATGTCTCCCAGACATCTCAAATCTAACAGATACAAAAGAATACTGGACTTGCTTCTCGTCCAGTTTTCTCCGCCTCGATAAATGGTACCTCTATCTACCCAGACGATTATCTCAGAAATACCAGAATCTTGGAAATCATGTCTCTGGGAGTCCTACACAAATAGATTACCCATTGATTCTACTTCCCAAGTATATTTTGACTCCTGTTTCTCCATCTCCATTGCTAACCCTCCAGTCCCAGCCACCACATCCCATTTGGGCTATTGAAAGTCTGTTCACTCACCTCCTCACTTTTGATCTCCATACAGCATCCTGAGTGATCACCTAAAAATGCAAATCTGATGTTGTCTTACCTTGTGCTTAACAATGTTCAATGCCTTCCCATTAGGAGAATATTGAAACAGCTTATCCTGTTCTAAAGGCCTAGCCCGGTGGTTTTCAGCCTTGGTTGTACATTAGAATCACCTGGGGAGCTTTTTAAAATTCTTTTGTCCAGAGCCCATTTCAGACCAACTGTTATGATCTCTGCCTGTGGGCCCTTAGCACAGGTACTTTTTCAAACCTCCCTCCAGTGATTTTTAGGTGAAGCCACTGAGCTACCTTCCTTTAACTCTTCACCTAATCTTAGATTTCTCTCCCCCTTAAAAAATACACTCTGACTATAAGAGTCCTTGCAGTTTTGTAACTTAGGGCTTTCAAATATGCTCTTCCCTCTACCTGGAATACCTCATTCTGGGTCTGGCTAAATCAGATTCACACTTTAAGTCTTGGCCTACACTTTTTTTCAGTAGAAAGGCCTTCCTCTGTACACTTCCCCATCTCAGTTATCTCCCCTCTCTTTTACTCTCTATGAGACTTAGTTATTTTATTTCCTTGTGTCCTTTATCATAGTATGTAATTACATATTTTGTTGCATGGTTATTTACTTAATGTCTGTCTTCCCTAATAGACATTAGGTCCCTTGAAGTCAGGGACCAGGTTGGTTTGGCTGACCTCACCCTCAGCACATACCACAAGGCCTGGCCTACAGCAGATGCTCTGTGGAAACCAGGGTCATAGAGAACAGTGCCTAGTCCAACAGCAGTTAGTGTTGCCATTTACCAGCCTGTTGATAATGGGAAAATCATTGATCTCCTTGAAGCTCAGTATGAAACATGGATAACAATCACTGTCTTGCCCACTTGAGTCATTTGCTATTCAAGTAATATGATGGATCAGAACGTACCATGTGTACCATAAGGCATTACATGAGTATTAGTAAACTTGCCAATGTTTTCCAATAATTACCAGCTTAACCCATCTGTAAATGGGTTCTGTTCTTTTTACAGATCAGAAAAATGGTTCGGGGAGCTTAAATCATTTGCCTTAGATCCCAAAGATGCCAACTTGCAGGCAGAGAGTAACCAGATCCCAGCACAGCCTAACTCTTCTCCCTCCCTTCCTCCCCTTTCCCTCTCTTTCCTCCTCCCTTCTTCCTTCTTCCCTGGCTCCCCATTGTCTCAACTCCCACCCCTGTCTCTTCACTTAATTACTTTTTAACACCGATAATCCTTGCTTGACCTCATCCTCAAAATTTTATTCCCTGAGGGACCATCTCCTACAACTTACTGCTACAGGAAATTATTTAATAGTGCCCAGTGTGGTGCTGAGAGCCAAAGCAGCTCCCCCAGATGACGATGGAAACCAGGGACCCAGGGGGATCTGGCCCTTCGTAGCCTCAAATCATTCAATTAACTCTCCTTTTAAACTGGAAGAGCAAGGAATGATAAAGCAGCAGAGGATTTGATTCACGAATGGGATTTGCTTTAAGATCCTGGCGTGGTTTTGGTGGGGAGAGAGAGGAAGCATGAAAACAACATTCATTCGAAACACACTTAGCATTTACTGCAATAAGAGCTAGCATTTATATCAGCATTTTATCAATTTCTACCCTCTTTTTCTTATCCGGTTTGAACAACAGCTCCATGAATCCCATTTTACACAGGAAAATCCTCAGAAATGCTCTGTAAGTATGTTCAGGTCACAGAGCTGGGAGGTGGTACTGATGTGCCTGGAAATTCTGAAGCCAAATCTTGCATTTTTTTTTCCATTGCAGCAAAGCTACCAAACACCGAGAAAGCTAACATGGGGAATAAACAATTCAGGAGGCATTTTTTAATTGTTCCTTCTGCCTGGGATGCCCCCGCCATCACTACCCAGTCTTCCTGGTGACCACACCACTTCTTGGAAGAGCTCTGCTTCTTCTGAGAACTGTCCCCTTCATCCAGGCCAGGTCCTCCTCTCCCTCTTCTGTGCTATCTCCTCAGTTCTCCTGTTGTCAGTTGTTCCGTGTCCATTCCCTGCTCCCTTCCTGGAGGGTTTTTGTGTGATGTGGACCTTCTGCCCTGCCGGATGCTGTGGATTCGATCATGCATCACCCAGACCTCTCCCTTGTCTTCTACTCCGGCTTCTTCGGTCATTTCTCTGAATTTCACATAATCAGCTGGACGTCAGCCAAGGGTGGATGCCACTCTCCTTCAACTTGCCTCTTTCCAAAGCCCTGGCTGCCCAGCTGGATCCAGTCCAACCAAAGTTGCCAAATATTGCTAGAGATATAGCTATACAAAAATTTATTTGTTGTTTATCTGATATTCAAACTGAACTGGGCACCCTGTTTTGGGTTTTGCTAAATCTAGCAACCATAATCCCAACTCTTCCCTTTCCTGGGAGCCCAGGCTGTGGGAAGGGGCAGCGGCAAGAGGCTGTTTGGGCTGGGCTGCAGGAGGCTGCTCCGGTCCTAGGCCTTCTATATACTCTCTGTGAAGCCTTGGTGGAGTCTCTGTCCCTCTCAGTGACTCAGTTTCCCCATACGCACAGCGGGAGGTTAAGTCAGGTAGTCTCTGAGAACGTTCCTGGCTCTTGTCCTCTGGCATAGGAGAGGGGTCCTCTATTTTCCATGCTCCTCCCACCTTGTTCAGATGGTAATAGGGGGCAGTTATTTAATTATGGAACGTGGTCCCACTAGATAGAAACTTCTAAGGAAGTGCAAGGGGGTTGGTTTGTATTCATAGGCAGTATTGTGCTGTAGGGAAAAAACAAAACAAAACAAGACTTTGACATCCTGAGTTGAAGACCTGGCAACACCATTTATACGTTACTTAACCTGTGTAAGCCTCAGTTTCTGCATCTTTTTATTAATACAATAGGTGGGTTGACGTAAGCTCCTAGCACCCTCTGTGGCACATAGCAGCGCTTAATAAGCAGTGGCTATTATCGCTGAGTTTGGATTTCCAAGCCTGGCAAGTGTTCTGACCCAGAATTGGTACTCTAAGTATTAGGTGGAAAAAAAATGATGGGGTAATTGGAGACCTCAACTTAACGGTTCCCTTAGCACCAAGTGATGCCTGGAATCTTCTTCTTTGTAGAGAGGATTCCAATAGGCCAGCATCTACTGGGCTTCATGAGAAGTCAGTTGCCTTAGAGCCAATAAGCAGTCAGCTCACAGGGATGAGTATGGCCTGAGACCCTCTTCCAGGCTTGGCCAATCACTTCAGAGTAATTGATCTTCAAGAAGGAGACTCCTCTCGACTGTCAGAGCCTGGCTCCAGGGCACAGCTCTAGGCTCAGGGTGTCTGACCTCCTCCCAGGCAGTTGGAAGCATCCACTGCGTTCTTGGCTGAAGCACATAAAATGTAGATGAGGAAATGGGAAGCACGATTTATTCTTTGGGCAAACCGGGGGCTTGATGAATGGGTATATTCACCCAAATTTCTAATGAGAGTACCAACTGCAGAAGATAAATTCTAACTCTGAGGGAGCTGAGAGTGAGAGCAAGTCCAGGGAGAAGGGTGGAAGAAGTTGAGAAAGGTAGGAAGAGCTGGCGTCCAAGAGGGCCAGCACACAGGTGTGCCAGGGCATCTGTGCTGCCTGAAGGGACAGCAGAAAGGCAGTTGCAGGTGGTGGACCTCTCATCCTTTGGTGGAATTAGTCCACTCAGATTAGAGCTCAGGCCCCTGGAAGGCACCATGTCACTATTGACAACAATAGTACTAGCTAACATTTACTGAGCACTTACTGTGTGCCAGGCATTGTGCTGCGTACCTGACGTAGATTATGAAACCTGATCGTGATGACTGCTGTCTGAGGTATTTACTGATAGCAGGCTCGTACTTAGCTGGTATGGCTGGGTGTTAAAACATGGAAATAGTTCAAATCCGATCAGTAAGTAGCTCCTGACCTGATCTCCCCGAGTGGATCCCCATCCTTCTGGAGGCCTCTGCCCCTCCCGTGAGGCCGGAAAGCAGCGGGCCGTTCTGAGGGATCTGTGCCACGCTTCACTGATTGACACCTGTTTTTATGTTGTTATGGTAGACTGAATAGTGGCGGTTTGTGGGTATCTAGAATTCAGTCCAGGTCACCAGTTGCTGGCCTCTCAAGGGGCAACAGGTCTCCCCCTAGCGCCGGAGGCAGGACTGCAGGTATTTATCCTGGCTGAGTGGGATGGCTTAGGAAAGTAGGTGGAGAACAGCCCGGGCCTGCCAGTAGGGCTGCCGCAGGGAGCTGCGAATACCAGGGTGGGGAACGGAGGTGGCCCTGACTCAGCTAAGCCACGTGCTGCTCTTGGAGAGCCTGCTTTCTGGATTCAGCAATCTCCAGAAGAATCAGTGGGGGGACGCTAGTTGGCTGGCAGGCAGGCTGAGGCCCACGCCACTGAGAGACCCATGGCGTGTCCGTTAGCCGGGGCTTTCCTGGCCGGCTGTGGTTAGTTTGTGCCAGTGCCTCCATTCCATCCTGGATTCTGTGAGAGGCTTCCTTGGGCCAGATCGCTGTGCAGGGCTGCAGGGCTGGCCAGAGGATGAATGCAGAAACTCTATAGTCTGTGAGAGACTGTGCAAGGCATAAGGCAGTATCTAGGGCCCAAATTAACACTTACTTCTTCTCCCTGCACAACCCATTCCTCTTGGTAATTTTCTCCAAAATATCACATCTGTGAGGCAGTATAAGACAAGCCCCCAAAGATGGAGACTGACTCCTGATAGGGCAGAGGTAGGAGGGGCTCCATCTGGTTGAGGCATCCGGGTATGTTCCCCAAGGATATTAGACTGAGCCTTGAAAAATGAATAAGACCTGTGATAGGTTGAATTACGTCTTCCAAAAAGACATGCTGAAGTCTTAAGCCCTGGTACCTGTGAAGGTGACCTTATTTGGAAATAGCATCTTTACAGTTGTAACCAAGCTAAAATGACGTCATTAGGGTGGGGCCTTAATCCAATGTGACTGGAGTCCTTATACGAAGAGGACAATGCCATGTGAAGGTACAAAGACAAACAAGCACACAGGGAAGAAGGCCATGTGGTAACAGAGGCAGAGATTGGAGTGATGCAGCTGCAAAACAAAGAACACCAAGGATTGTGGGCCCCACCAGAAGACAGTGAGAGGCAAGGAAGGATTCTACCTCTTAGAGAAAGCGGGGTCCTTTTCACACCTTGATTTCAAACTTTTGGCCTCCAGAACTGTGAGAGAATACATTTCTGTTGTTTTAAGTCAGTCAGTTTGTTGTACTTTGTTCCAGTAGCCCTGGGAAACTAATACAGGACCAGAGGGTTCATGACTTGAAGTAGCTTATTCTTTTTCATGTCTCCTTTAGAGCTGGTTCAAGACCTATCACACAGGGGCTCCAACTAAGACTGAAAGTGGAGATGTGGGAAGACCCATATGTGCAAAGGCCTAGTGGCTGGAAGATTTGGATCACGTTTGAGGTTAAAATGTATTTGGCCGCATGGCAGCCAGCCATTGTGAATGAAGCTGGATAGGCAGCCCTAGGACAGACCATGACAGGTCTTATTCCCAAGCCAAATGCAATATTCTCAGCTTTGGACTACCTCTTTCTCAGGGGGGTAAAGCATGTGGGTCTCACAAAAATTACCGCAAAGACAAAACATCAGAGCCAACCTCTCCCTTCCCTACACTTTACGGAGGCTCATTGGAGTTTTTTGCTGTGAAAATTCCTTCTTCCTTTTTCTAAAACGATAACTTCCTTAATTTCTACCTACAGTTGGAACAAATTGAAGGGCAGATGCAAGAGTCAGCATGACGGATATCAAAAGATGTCTTTCAATATGATAAACCCTTGTTTGGATGCATGGTTTAGCATGAGAGTCAAATGCACCTGACTTTGGAAGAGTTAAACCGTAAGAAAGTTGGAGTCTGCAGAGCCGACGCTCTGAACCATAATCGCTGCATCGTTTTGGTTTGGAATAGAGGGGACAAGTCAAGAAAATCGCCAGCTTCAGGATTTCTGGTGCAGATACCCATAGGGATTCATGGAGCAAGAGCTTGCCCCCGCAGTCAGGGGCTGAACGTCTTGAGGTGGGTGTCAGGGCAGGGCAAGAGGCCAAAGTGCTCAAGGAAACACAGAGGTGTGGAGAATGAGCTTTCCAGCCCTTCAAACCGTAATACTATGCCTGCGTGTGTCTACGTGACACCATCCTGGGCAAGGGAGGGCTCCAGTGGAAGATGTGGGATGGGGAGAGGAACAGACTTCAAATCCACACCAAGACAGTAAATGCCGTGGAACACTGAGGAGGAGCCAGGTGAGAGGAAACACTGAGGTTGGAATCAGAAGACATGAGATATTTTTAGCTTTGCTATAAATTCGTTGGCCTTTCTGCAAGCTCCTTCTGTTTGGGGACATCAGTTTGTCGGTTGCACCAAAAAAAAAGTGCATGTGTATGTATATCTCATATATATATCATTTGATATATATCATATATGCATACATATATATATATATGTGTGTGTATATATGTCATATATATTACTCTAAACCCAGAGCAAGGCCGTGATCCTGGGGACAGGGGCCTGACTAAAACGTCTCTGGAAGAAAAGGTATAGACAGTTACTTAACTGAACATTGATAGAACAAATGTCTACCGATAAGCTTGTGCCTGAATGAAAATAGAGTGAGCCGGTCCATCACTGCAGGCTTCCAGGCATCTCAAGGAGCAGTCTATTTTTCATCCTGGCATTTGCCGTCACTTTGACATGGGCTGAGAACAATGCTGGACTGGAGTATAGTAAAATGATTAGATCCCCACAGGCCTCTCAGGATGGGGCCATTCTAAGGTGAAATGATGGTGTCCCTAGAGCTGGGAGGCAGAGGAGGGCTCCCTCCAGCCCCCCGCATCCCAACTCTATCTTGTTGGGAGAGGGAGAATGAAGCAGGACACTGGGCCTCTGGGTAGGAGGTAGCCTTCCCCAGGGCCCTTGTCTCCTCATGCCTTGTCTGCTCCCAGCTGAGCTCTGAGGGTTGCCAGAGCTCCATCAGCCCACAGCTCTTCTCTGCATATACTCCACCCTACTGCTTAACCACCTCCTATGACATACTGAGGATTCCTAGGTCTGTGCCTCCAGCCTGCCTCAGGCTTGGTTATCCTATTGCTTGGGGGACATCTCCACCTAGATGTCCCAAAGGATCCTCAAACTTAACATGTTGAAAACCAAAGTCAGTATCCTTGTCTTCAAACCAGTTTCCCTTTCTCTGTGAATAATGCAACCTCTGCCTGGTCACCCAAGAGAAAAACAGGGAGCGTGAGCACCCTTCTTCTATCCCCCACCGAACACTGAGTCCTGACAACCTGCTCCTTTAACATCTCCCGTATCTGCCCCTCCTCTCCATCCTCATTCTACTGGCTCCTGGCAGGCTTCTAACTGGTCTCCCTGCCTCTGAACTCATTCTCACCTCCCTCTTCCTATAGACCAGGGTCAGAAGATTTTATCTATAAAGAGCCAGGTGGTGGACACTTTTGGCTTTGTGGGCCCAGTGGTCTCCATCGCAACTATTCAACGCTGCCATTGTAGTGTGAAAGCAGCATAGGTAATACACAAAAGAATAAACGTGGCTGTGTTCCAAACAGACTTTACTCACAAAGACGGGTGGAGGGCCAGATTTGTCACACAGGCCATAATTTGCTGGCCATTGCTCTACACTGGGGGCAAAATGATCTTTCTAAAAGTTAGGTTCAACTATATTTGCTGTCTTGCTTAAAAGCCTTCACTGCCTCCTTGTCCGCTCCAAACTCCAGTGGATATAGCCCCTTGCCAGCTCTTACACTGGAGGCTGCACTATGCCCCCTACATTACTTGTAGCCCTATCTTGTTTGCAGTTCTCAGAACACATGGTTCTATTTGTCAGTGCCATACCTTTACATACCTGTCCCCTCAGCCTAGAAGGCTGTTTCTCTTCCTACCACCAAGTTTCTGGGGATGCTGTTCATCTTTGTAGACTCAACCCAGGTACCCTCCTTTCTTGACTTCATTCATTCACTCCTTAATATGTGTATTCATTTAGGATTTATTTATAAAGCACTTGGTGAGCATTTACTATGTCCCAGGAAAGGCATATACAGAACCTAAAATGGGGGTGGGACCTGGGAACTGCTTGGCCTGGGCTTCATATGAGTAAATTGAGGCATGAGGCATTTTCTCCAAGAGAATACTTAAAGGATTAAGAGAAGTCACTTACACAATTTTAAATTTGTGCCCCATAACTGGAACACATTGTCCAAGGTGCACTATAATTCAATTTTTAAAAAAATACTTGAGTTATTTTGTGACTAAGAGAATAACATTGCATTCCGTTTTTAGAACCTTCATTTATTACATGCAAACACTTTAAAAGTAGCATAAATTTTGTAATGTCTTTCTGGCATTGCTTCATTTTGAATTATATTAGAAGTATAAAATAAATGAATATGGGCCTCTCTGGAGTTCTAACAATCTATGGGACAATGGTGCCGCAAGGGGGTGGTTAGGAGGGAAGTATCTTGAGCTGTCTTTCCTAATCTCTAACAGTCTCCCCATCAAAGCCATGCCAAATAACTTGTAACATAGAGCTTGTTCGAAAATCGAGATTTAGTTCTACTCTTGTTCCACACAGGTTGCTACCTATCAGCAAACAGGGTAGAAATTCTGGGGTAGAAATTCTGCAGGCGTCACTGCCCAGAATTGAACATTGTTTTAGATGCTAAACATACAGTGGTGTCCAAGAGAGACACAAGGTGTCCCCACTCCCAGAGCTTTGACTGCCATGTAATTCACAAGTAAATAAACAAGATGGCATGAGCTCTTAACGATGAAAGAAATTATATAGGTGATGTGACATAGAGGGCCAGATGAGAGTGGGAGAGAAAGATCAGACAGAGCCACCGAGCAGTTCCATTTTAGATGGAGTGGCCGCTGGGATGTCTCCTGAGTCGTACAGTCTCTGACTGTGTTCCCACTACGCCTGAATAGCTTTGTACTTAAGCCTGTCACATTCCATTTATTTATTTGTTTACTCCTGTCTCTCCCTGTCCACCGTCATCGACAGTCTGCTCCTCATCAGCAGATACCACACTGAGTGCTCCTGCATCCCTTGTGCCTGGGACCCAGTAGCTGCTTCATTAGAATTTGCTGAATGAGTCCATCTAGTTGCACTCTCCAAATGCTGCCTGCATTTTTGCCACTAACTGTAGTAAGTGATTTAGGGAGACCAAGGAAGCATCAGGGGAAACCTTGAAGTTAAGCTCAGTGGCAAGCCTACTTCAAAGGCACATGACCAAAGAGAGACAGGAATACATGTGCCTCAAATTTACCTTAGAAATTAGGAGCAAACATCTTCTAAACAAGCTCCACTGGGGTGTCACCGATCATCTAAATGTCTGAAAAGTAGCCAAATACATTGAACACAGGCAAAACGTGGCTGGGTTTAGCTGGTTATGGTGATGCCTCTAAATAAAAGAGTTACTCCACGGCCTGATCCTTTGGCAAAGACAAAGCCCCCTCGGTTCTGATAGGAGAAAACCCTGGGTTTTAAATCCTACTTTTCTTTCTTTTTTTTTTTTTTTTTTTTTTTTGCGGTACGCGGGCCTCTCACTGTTGTGGCCTCTGCCGTTGCGGAGCACAGGCTCCGGACACGCAGGCTCAACAGCCGTGACTCACGGGCCCAGCCGCTCCGCGGCATGTGGGATCTTCCCGGACCAGGGCACGAACCTGTGTCCCCTGCATCGGCAGGCAGACTCTCAACCGCTGCGCCACCAGGGAAGCCCTTAAATCCTACTTTTCAAACGATAATAATTTTTTTTACATATTCCTTATTTCCCAATCATGAAAGGAATACTCTTGTTTACTAGAGAACATTGGAAAAGCACAGAAAATTGCAAAGCCCCTCATCTAATGCTCTGGCCCATTTCGTTCTAGTCTCTGATCACTACGACTCATAGGCTGACAGCCGTTAGGAATGAGTAGGATAGGTGGGGAAATACCATCTAGTTCTCTTTTTATATTATGGCAAAACATACGTAACACAAAATGTGCCGTTTTAACTATTTTTAAGTATACATTTAGTGGCACTAAGTACATTCACAATGTTGTTCAGCCATCACCTATATCCATTTCTAGAACTTTTTCATCGTCCCATACTGAAACAATAGCAGTCCATTTGCCCCTCCCCCCAGCTTCTGGGAACCTCGATTAATACTTTCTATCTCTATGAATTTGCCTATTCTAGGGAACTCATATAAGTGGACTCATACAATATTTGTCCCTTGTGTCTGGCTTTGTGTCTGGCTTTTCATCCATGTCGCATGTGTCAGAATGACCTTCCTTTTTCATAGTATTAAATTGATTAAATGAGGAGGCCATTAGATTGGAGTGCCTCTAAGGTCTGGGTGGCCTTTGTAAGCAAACCAAAACCTAAGCCTGTAAATGTCTCTAAGTTAAGAAATTGAAACCTAAATAAATAGTCACAAACAGGCTTTCCCCAGAAAGGCAAATGCTTAAGCGGTAGCCAAACAGATAACCGCTTTGTTTCACACCGTCTCTATAAGTCTTTCCCTAGCTACTGTCAGTGGAGTATTCCTAACCACTTCTGGTTTGGTGCTGCCCAATTTGAATCCCTTTTTGCTCAACTAAACTCTTAAAAATTTTAATATTCCTCAGTTTACCTTTTTTAAATTATTTTATTTATTTATTTATTTTTGGCTGTGTTGGGTCTTTGTTGCTATGCGTGGGCTTCGCATTGCGGTGGCTTCTCTTGTTGCAGAGCACGGGCTCTAGGTGTGCGGGCTTCAGTAGCTGTGGCACATGGACTCAGTAGTTGTGGTTCGCGGGCTCTAGAGTGCAGGCTCAGTAGTTGTGGTGCACGGGCTTAGTGGCTCCGCAGCATATGGGATCTTCCCGGACCAGGGCTCGAACCCGCGTCCCCTGCATTGGCAGGCGGATTCTTAACCACTGCACCACGAAGGAAGCCCCTCAGTTTACCTTTTAACCAGGGTCAGTAATATTCCGTTTTATGTATATACCACATTTTGTTTATCTATTCATCCATCAATGGACGTTAAGGTTTTTTCCACCTTTTGGAGATTGTGAATAATGCTGCTATGAACATGGGTGTGCAAGTATCTACTTGAGTCCCTGTTTTCAGTTCTTTGGTGCATATGCCTAGGAGTGGAATTGCAGAATCATGTGGTCATTCTATGTTTAACTTTTTAAAGGAACCGCCAAATGGTTTTCCATTTTCCATTCCCACCAGCAATGCACAAGGATTCCAGTTTCTCCATACCCTGAGCAACACTGATGTTTTCACTTTTTTGATCCTAATGAGTGTAAATTGGTATCTCATTTTAGTTTTAATTTGAATTTCCCTAATGTATGTCTTTTTTTTTTTTATGGAGGAGGAGACACAGCAAAACGACCTTAATCAAGATCACAGAACTGCTAATTTGTAGACACAGGATTCAAACCCAATTTCCTCTGACTCTATGCTTTTAATTGCCTTGCTGGTTTGCCTCCCTTCAGATCATAAATGCTTGAGGTGGCTAGTGGTATAGGGCAGAAAGGGTTTTCAGCAAGGAGCCACCCATTAAGTGGGCTCAGTTATACAGACCTACATCAAAGCATTCATTTAATGGACACTAAAAGACGGTCCTTGCTTTCAAAGATCTCTCCACCTTTGAGACAGTATTTTCAAACTTGAGGTGAAGAACCAGTTTTATTTCTTTAATTTTCAATCCATTGCATATGATGTTTTTATAAACCACATTAAAAATGAAATACTAGAAAAATAAAATTAAAATGACATTCATAAAACAAAAACATAATAAAAGATATACATAATACATGCTGTCTTGTTATTTGATTCACTGCAAAAAAATTGCTCTGTCAAATAGCTGTAAACATTTACTTACTTTTAGTTTCTGTACTTATCTCACTGTGGATCAGTAAGAGAACACAAACAGCCCTGTCCACAAACTATCAATACATATGGAGGGAGGAGCACGCTCCCAAAGGAGAAGACACACATACTGAATTTTAAGGACAGATGTGAGCTGGGCCTTGTTAATATGGAATACCCAGGTCTCCACTGTTTCCATCTTTTTTCTTGAGGAACTAGAACTTAGAGTACATGGCAGATTCCATGAGCATTAAAATTTAGCTGCCAAGAATTGATGTAGTGAAGTTAAAATAGACTTTGGAGTCAGACTGATCTAGGGTTAAATTCTAGAAGCTGTGTGTCCCAGTTGGGTGGCCTTGAGCAAGTCGGTTCTTCTTTCTGAACCTTATTATCATCACCCCCCAAAAAATGAGGCTAGAAAATCCTGTCTTATAGGGATGCTGTTGAGATGGAATGTCACCAAGTATGTAGCTCACTTAGCATAGTGCCCAGTCTGTCATAGCCACTCAACCAATAAATGGTAGTCCCTTCCCTTTTCCCTTGGCAGAGCTCTTGACAGCTTTCAAAAGCTGCCAGCAGAGTAAGACCACAACAGTCTAAAAATGCATCCTCTCTTAATTACTGTTTGGTTTGGAGGGAGACTGACTCATCTTTAGCCTCAGCAGCAGCAGGTCCTGGTCAGGAGAGAGGCAGTGCTGGGTCATTGGACTTGCCCTGGAACTCTGCCTCTTCCCAGCATGCTCTGGGCTGCTGCCGCACTGGGGCCATTCAGACGCAGCAAAGCAAAACTGCTGTTAACATGCCACTTTATTTGAAAAAGGTGGACTTTGGAAGAGCCAAATAAGGGGTCCTTACAAAGCAAATTTAGTGTTTCCCATTATCCTGGGTTTACTTCAAAAGAATCAAGCGCTCTACTGAAGACTCTTAACACCATCTTTGAAAATCTGTGAAATCCTGATATCCCCGGACCTTGGCGAATAAGTGGTGTTCCCCATCCTCTCCTCTTTTCTTTTGGCAGGAGGACTTTTTTGGACATAATGCATGGTAGATGTTTGGTTTGGATCTGGGTTTAAACTCTAAATCCATAATGCCAGCTGTGTCACCTTGAAAGAATCATATATAAAATGGGTTTATAATCATCATTATAATGCAAAAACTCTTTTTTTTTTTTGGAAAGAAAACATTTTCTCTCTCCATTTCCTCCCCCTAAATGGAAAAGGGCAAATGGGTTTAGGCACAACCGAATGTTTTGGGGCTCATGGCTTAGCGAACAGAGTACCAGGGATGTTCTGTTTCTGGTCTAGAGTACCAGGGTTACCTCTGGGCTGGTAGAGTATAGACTTTTACTGTTCAGAGGGCGTACATCAAAGCCTAGTTTAACTGCCTGCACACCTCATAGTTTGCAGTCCTGAAATGTGAGCACAACTACTGAGTTTTGTGTGGCTGAACGAAGAAATAATTTATTCATCATTCTTTAAAGGAGCTCTGAACTTACGCCAATAACAAGGAGCCTGTGTTTATCTGGAATCTTTCTCTAAAAAATTTATAGCTCAGCACTGGCCTACAAAAGAGGGATGAGGAGTGATGGGGACCACATGGCCCTAGAAATTCAACTGACTTCATGCTCTCTATACGTAGGATGTGTTTTCCCTATTTGTTCAGTGGACTGGCCTTTCAGTATGCCTTCAGGAGAGGCCGTGTAACAGCCTGCTCCAGGAGGGCGGCACCCATTCATAGTACCAGAGTTGAACCGGTGCTCTGAGGAGCTCAGCAAGGTGCCTTTACTCTGGCACTGTCCTCGTCAGCAGTTCACACCTTTCACACATCCTTGATTTCGTTCCATACTCTGCTATTTTGTCCTTGTCTTAATGCCCAAAGAGTTTCTGGTTTCTTGGTGAAAACCTTGATAATCTGGCCAAGCTGCCTTAGACTGCCTTGTGCAACATCTCCCCTACCTTGAACTTGGCTTTAGGATCCCTTCCACCACAGAGTTGTCTTACCAGCAGCTCTCAACCTTGATTTTACCCCATGCCCAGCGTAACTCGTTCCTCTTGAATATGTATTGCCCTGATGGGATAGGAGGTAGAACACTTCTCTTGAAATTCAATCAGTGGGTATATTAGGAAGCCTGAGTGTGGTGAGAGGATATATATGGAAAAGAACGGTCCCTTCTGTTTTTAAATTAACCATAGGACTAACCATGAGTGTGTCTTGAATTCTCCTCTGTTTATGTTGTGACTGATCTTTTAACTTTTTAAGGAAATGGCCCCCTGAAAATACGTTCTCTTAAAATAGTAAGGAGAGAACTAACTTTCCATTTTCTGTGCTAAAGAAGGCACAGAGGCATGGGTAACCCAGAAGGACATATAGCACCCACATCCTTGATATTTTTATTTTGAATTTATTACCGTAATTGCACAACGGGTAGAACATGTACCGCTGGAAAGATGCAAACTATTCTGTGTGGGATGAAGGACTCTCATAACCGTGTGAAGGATCTATAGGCAAATTTACTCCCATAATTCATGCAATTTTTTTTTTATGACTCTGGAACCTGGGTGAACTAACAACCCAAATTAAAATCATTCTATAGAAAAGTGGGCTAGGTGCTTAGAGGACTGCACGATTCAGGGGGAAGAGAATAGACCTCAGACTTAACTTTTTTACATGAAGCAGGACAAAAGAAAACAAAAATTCATTTTTAAAGAACTATACCTATTTATGTGTTTTAGCAGAGTTCATCTTTGGAGGAATATTGCTGTTTTATTGTAAAAGCATTTTAATGAGGCTACTCGTTATTCAAATAAGGTCAAAGCCTTGGACCTAAAATGGAGGGGAGATGTTAAGACAAAAGGATGGAATAAAGTAAAAGGAGTCCTTGTTAGGGAGAGAGATTGTTTGATTGTTAACTATGTTTTACTTCCTCTGGAGGTAGAGAATCCAGAAACACAGAGTCTGGAACTCTAAGAGACAGAGTGATGGGAAGACTCAGGAGGAGGGACTTGAGTACGATAGGACTAGATCCAGCAACCTGGCGGCAGGTGGGTGATGGGAGAGGCAAGGGAGGAACAGAGGCATGGTTGTGGCTCAGACATGGCTCTACACCAGTGCTGGGAAATTCTCCACCACTTCTCCATCTTTATTCCAACTTGTTACCCTGGAAGAGGAAGAAGAAAAAAGAGGAGGAGACAACCTTGAGCTGACCAAGTTTTAATCTTGAATTGGCCAAGTTTACATAAAGAAGCTGTTAAATTTGCCATGATTTTAATTAAATTTCATTAAAGTTATAGCTTCATCCTTCTTTGAGTCAATGTCTATGGAATTCACACCCACACTCGTGAATTCTGCTGAGTTTTCATCCAAACTTTGTGATTTCAGTGGTCATTTTGTTCCTGGGAGTGGATGACATGCTAGAATGGCTTTCTGTCTCTATGCCACCTATTTCTTCCCCATCACAGCCCTTTCCACATGTTCATCTGTCTGTGTACTTTTCTCTTCTTCTTAAGTTCCAAGAGGGCAGACACTCCGGAGACCACTTTCACAGTTGTATCTCGATTCTTAAGCAGAGTGCTCAGAATATGTTTGTTGAATGAATGCCTGAAAAAAGGAGGAGGGAGTGGCCAGGAGAGGAGGGGCTGTCAGATGGGAGCAAAGAAAGGGATGGTCAATAGATCCTGGAGATGAAGGAGACCTTTGGTTGGGTCAGTACAAGTGGGTGTCCAGAAGCCAGCAGCGTGGCTGCAGGATATAAGGACAAGAAGATTCAAGGTGGGACGGAGAGGGCACAGAGAAGTTGCTATAATTCTATGTCAAGTATTCAGTAAGCTAGCAAATTTCTGATTCCCTCTGATTGTCTGATTGACTGTCAACTTGCTGAAAAGTTGTCAGGTGGGGTGGGGATTGAGCAGGCTGGTTTCCGTTCAAAGCATCAAAGTCTTTCGAACTCTCACTGACAAACAGGTATGATGCCAACTCTATGACTCTGTGAACAGTACTGTCCTCCTGTCCAGCTGCAATCATTTTCTTATCACTTTGAACTCTCCTTTAGAATTTTCTGCCAGTATGTGAAGCCAAAACACCACCTGGATTATGTTATTCCCTCTTCCAGCATCTTCAATGGCTTCCTCTTGCCTTCAAGAGAAGGTGGGGCTTGTTTAAGGCTTTTCACACAGTAGTTATGAGGAGTATTTGATGCCCCTCTGTTAGAGTAAACCTTCTTGAGTGGGAAGGTTGAGATTCCCCATTCCTTGCAGATTCTGTTAGGAAAGAGGAATGAGAATGAGCATAGAAGCACTGGAAACAAAATCCTTGGTGGGTGGAAGACAGTGGGAGACCATTGCTGGGCGGAGACTTGAGTAGGTTGTGTGACAGTGAAAGGAAGTGGTGAGAGCGAACACTTCTCTTGGCAGCAAACTTCCTCTTTCCTATATCCTCCTCTTCCTGCTCAGCCTCTCTGGCTGGAGACTTTATGTTGCCGTCTATCCCATTATGAGTTAATATAGTAAAGAATCCTTAGAGCTGAGGCTGTCTCAGATTTAGCACTGAATAAATATTTGCTACTCTTGTGCTTATTCTATCCTATTCTTTCTGTTTCTTACTGCTCATGTTTTTGCTACCTTTAATAAATGTTTGAGTCAATGTGCAGCATGTCAAGGTGAATGTGGGGTGAGAGAGGTATCCAGGTTTGGTGAGGGGATCAATCCAGGTACTAGTCTGAAGGTAGGTTGGCAAAGAGTGGCTGGTGGGAGGGTCCAATGTGAGAATCAAATGAAAATGGCCTACCTCTGCTGCAGGGCTTGAGTCGGAAGGCACCAGGTAGGTGCCCATTAAATGTTTGCTGAACAAAATGCATGGTGGTATTTGACTGGGCTTTGAAGTATGGATAGAATTATCTGCTAATGAGAGAAAGAGATGTTCAAAGTGACAGTTTCTCTGTTGGAGAACTAAAGAAGAAGCAGCGAGAAGTAATTCTGTGACCAAAATAATAAAAGAATGTGAGCCAAATGGAAAAAAAGAGAGCAGAAATGTGAGTAAAAGCATGGGAGAATTTTGGCTTCCAGATTTCTGAATAAGCTTTCCCCATGCCATGGGGCTTAGGAAAATCCCCACGGAAGTCATGTGTGTGTGCAGTGACGCCAGGCGGGTGGTCTTCCTGCCCAGAGACATCATGCCCACCCACCAGCACGAGAAGGCTGAGCACGGTTCCTGGGAATGTTAACAGAGTGTGCTGAGTCATCCGTGTTTGCTCTGGAGCTACGTTCTTAAACATAACGTTGGTCAGGATGCTTCCCTGCCCCGCGGCCTGCAAGATAAGTCCTGCTGTTTAGCCTAGCAGGGTATGTCCCTGGTGATTTCTCTAGCTTCAACTCCTGCATACCTCACCCACCCCCATGCAGGCACAATCCTGTGTCACAGGGATACTGGTAAGCGCCCAAACACACCATCCGCTTTTCCAGCTCCATGTTTATGTACATAAACATGTACATAAAAGAAATCCATCTGGATTTCTTTTCCCCTTTTACATGCTTGTCAAGCTCCTGTCCATCCTTCAAAACCCAGATTAAATGGTCTTTCCTTTCAGTAGCCTTCTCTGAAACACTGCCATACTTGTTTAATATAATCCTTTGATAGCAATAAAATAACATGTACTTATTTATAGTCTCTTTTAAATGTATCTTTCAAGAGCATTCTCTTATTTAGTAAATATTTATTTAGTACCTACTATGTGCCAGACATTTGGGGTAGGGAATATATATTGCTCATCTCTATTTTTTATTGCAATCTCAGTATTTCCAGAAGCTAGCATAAACAAGTGCTCTAGAAGTATAGAAAAAAAATGCATGAATGAATGTATGAATGAATGAATGTATGAATGAATGAAATGAATCACCTCCCCCAGGCTCTTCCAGTTTCCACATAAATCTGGTTTGATGTGACATGAAAATTTGAGTACTCTGAGCCCCTAGAGAAAATGCTGACACCTTTCTCTGGGATTCTCTGGCTGCCTATAATTTTATGTAAGCCGGAGAGTTCTATGTAGTTCTGTGGAGAAGAACTCTCTCTGATGGTCATCCAGTCTTTTCTACTCTGAACTCATGTGTTCCTGTGGTTCTGGAGGTTAAAATAAAGCAGTGAAATCATGAGTCACCATCCTCTTAGCAGGCCACGGATGAGCTGCTTGACCTATGCCCCACCAGGAGAAGGCTGACCACCCAAACCTGCCTTGCTGCCTGTCTGTCCTGTTGTCCAATTCAGACAAGGCTGGTGCAATTAGGTTTTTTTCTAAGAGTGCTCTGTACCAGTTTCAAAGACAGCTCTCAGAATGGGATTTGAGGAATAAAAAGGCCTGCCATATAATCATATTCTCTTCTTCACTGGGAGAGACATAGTAAACCCCCGTTTTGATTTGATGATGAGTAACTTCATCCATGTGTTTCCAGGCTCTTGGCTGGAATGAGAACATGTCTATAAAGGGCGACTATGAATCAATAGGACTGATTTCTCCTTACCAGCACACCTGAATGTAGATATCAAAATGCACCCTTGAGATGGTCTTCTGGAGAGTGATGTACTGGAAATAGTACTTAATGGGAGTCAAAGTACTGGGCATCGGCTCTCAGCTCTACCATTTACCAAAGGGGGACACTGGATAAATCACCCACCTCCTCCTTTGTAAAAATGGAGATAATTCTTATTTTGCAGGGATGTTTTAAGGTTCAAACGAGGCAATGTAGCTAAAGATCTTGGCACATAGAGGACAGTTAATATATGTGAATTTCCTGTTTGTTTGGAAACCATGTGTTCTTGGTACTAATGTTGCCTTTGGAACCTCTCCTTGAAAATGACTAATAGAGTCATCTGTCAAGTGACAATATTGCAGCTACCATTTATTGATGATCTTGGCGCTTCTATCAATCCCGGGCATTTGCTGGGAACCACTGGTGATTCGTTTTCTGCTCTGCTCTCATGTTACTCTTGGAGCCTACATCTTTAAAGGTGGGAGGGCATTTGTCTGACCATGGACCTCCTTCCCACTGGTCCATATGGATATGGAAAAAGAGAGAGACCTAATCCAACAATTTTAAGATATTTGAGAGAATTAGCTACGTTGTTTGGGATCAATGGCTGTGACCCGCCAACAAGGTAACTCACCCCACATTTATTAGGTGGAGTGAGGGGTAGGGCAAGGGGCCAAGAGTGTTCATGGCGGACCACATCCAAGATGAGACAACCTGTGACACTTGAGCCCTGACTAAAGCCAGGCTGTACCTGTCCTAGGAGTTGTTGGCCTTCCCCTCAGTGCCCCACTACTACCAGGATCCTGTTACTGCCGCATTCACAGCCAATTCACACCCTTGCACAGAAAGGTGATGAACATTCTGAAGGAGCTCATTCTTCCTGGAGTTGTCACTTTGACTCTTTCTTGTACCTGGTTTCCTCCTGTCTGCCCAGCTGGTACTGTATTGATGCTTTCCTTTTGCTCTTACTGGGGTTTCGGAATAGTTCTTGGTATTATACTTTTATAGATGGGCTGTTCCCAGTTCACTTTTTCTCACAGCCAAGAACTCCAGCATCCCCATGACAGTCAAGAAGAGATCAGTGGCTGCGCTGACTGAGTTCCCACCAAGACTGTGAAGAGCTGAAATAACAATCAAGACTTTCAGAGTCACCTGGCCTCATGCAGTGTCTGTCAGAGCCCTGGATCAGAAGGAGACAGAAACCTCTTCCCAAACTGCCAAGTCTGGCCTCAAAGGCTACGCTTTTCCCCTTCCCAGGAGCTTCTGTGAAGACTACCCTTGGGCAGATGACTTTTGTCCCTGTTTGAAACAGAAAAGAAAAAGGTCCTAAGTCCCTGGAGAGACTACATGCAGAGCAATGTAATTTCTTCTTAGAATTTTTTTCCAGGAAGAGGAATCAGTGATTAGAAAGACAAAATCGATACTTTATATAGTGATTTAAAAACAAGACCCTGCATTTTATATTATTGAAGTGTCAACAGGTAATGATATTTCTTATGTCTTCTTCAACCTCTATTTTAAGCAGGTAGCAGGATTTAATTAATTTCACATTTCATGAAATTTTGCAATGTAGAAAATAGCCTTTTACTAAAGCCTTAATTGAAAGCATTATGCTAAGTGTTCTTGATGGAGAGAAGTGATGGAAAACGTGAGCAGAGTCAGTAGGACATCTTAGAGATGCAGGAGGGCTCTATGTCCGATGATGAGCCCAGCCTCATGCTCCACCCTGTTTTATTCTCTAGGAAAATGACCAAACCTGAGAGTAGGTGGCTGCTTGGTGCACGTAGAAGGCAGAATTCTGGGCACTGGAGTGGCAAAATCCCACACCCCACCTATGGCATGGAAGCAGCTGGACTTCAGGGGGCTCCTTCAGGCTCAGTGAAGACATCCATGATGACCATGATGGACTGGGAATTAGAGAACCCTCCTCTTTTGGAGACACCAAAGAAGCCTCCCAGATTTTGATGTGGCTTTATGAAAAGAAGGAGAAGGGGGCTGCCCCTCATTACTGAGATTGGATTCTTGCCACTCTAGTAGAATGACAACTCAGAGTTATATTTAATTCCATTTAAAGAGAATATAGAAGTGTTCTATTTCTTGTACACCTGGAGATGCAAATTGAGATTCATACTTTCACTTATAAGTGGAGCCTTTAACGCTACCTACTTGCAGAAGGATCCTCGATAGGAATGCTGTAAATTGGTAGTTTTATCCTCAAAAAATAAGAGTTTTGTTTTTTAGCTTGTTTTGTCTGGAGTGTCAAATTTGGCTGAAATTCTTCAGAAGAATTCTTATGCACCATATCAATATACAATTCAGGTGAAAGTGGAAATATCCTAATTAGAATTGGTGAGATCCAGAGCCCTTCTACTTGGCCTGTCCCTCACACTGATTGGCCTGTAAGTGAAACCTGTGATGTATCAGGGTTCTGAGGGTCAGCCTGGAGCCATGCTACTGGTCACAGACTTGCTTTGATAAGTAGGTGGCTGAGGTATCAAATAGCTAGTAACTTCTGGGTCAGGCCAACCTTCCTTAGCATTTTACTTAATGTCCTTCATAACGTGGCCCATTCCTCCCTGCCAGCTCTATCTCTTGCTACTTGTATCCATCTTTGTATTCTGAGGGACAGCTCTGGTGTCCAGCTCAATGCCTGGTGCATATAGGTGTTAAATAAATGAAAATAAATGATGTAATACATGTCATTTGAGGGAAGTCATCTTGCAGCCCAAATTATTCAGGGAAATAGAATAAAATTTTTGGTATGACAGAGAGAGAGTTTTTTCCTCTCTTACTTTGGAATGACTTCTACACAATTCTACCCATGTTAGGATTTAATACATGGAAACTACTCGCATCTTTCAGTATACTTCTTCCAACCTCATAGGGCACGTGTACACGCACATACACACACATTCTGTTTAAAACCAATTGAGGGACAGAGAAGTCAGAGAGAAGGCGATCAAAATAACTCTTCTTTTGCTAGTAATGCTGGATCAGAGAATGTGGCTTGAGCAGGCTTCTTCCTCCTTGTCCTCAAGTCTAGACTTTGGAAAGAGCTGCCTTAGCTCAGTGAATGTGCTGTTTAACCAGCCATCTTAGCCTCAAGGAATCATGGCCACAGCACCAGGGTGAGAACAGAGAGACCTGAGTCTCTAGAGCTACCTCTGGGCTCCAGGCCAGGTAGACTTCCATTTGGAGACAGCACACACACATACACACACACCGAAAAAGAGAGAAAAGAGCTGAGACTTCTCAGCGAAATTTTTCCTACTTCTTGGGGTTAGGGTTGGGGGATGGGAAGTACAGAGTTAAGGGCAGGGGAGCTACTTCCTAATATTTATGACTGGATAGTAGGCCTCAGTCTACAGAACAGGGGAGAAGGTGCAGAAGGTGTCCTTAAGAGTCATTTTTCACTACATTAAACCCAGTTGCATTCATGAAAGGACCCACGTGGATCTTCATGTCAATCAGACATTTTGAACTGTGATTTTTATGTTTATTGACTGGGACAAGTCCTAGCTCATTTCTGGCAAGGTGACCATACTTGGTGGGTACTGCACAATTGATGAATTCTGCAAAAATGAAAGAAAACTAACCCCAAAGTTATGAGGACGGTGCTTACAAATGTATAACGAAGTTGTACATTAAATGCCCTAAAAGAATTTGGCTTTAGCCCTAGTGTACACAATTAAGCCCTAGTACACACCAAACATGATAGGTGTAAGTAGAAATTAGGAACCGCAAACAAATGGGCAGAGACAAAACACAGCTATGCAAGTGAAGAGACACAGGGCCAAACAGCCTATTAGGTCCAGAAAACACACGAACACAGTTAAAGATCAACATATAAAATTAATCATCCCATTCAACAACCCCTGCCAAGCGAAGTCCTTAATGCTGACAGTTTTCAAGGGAAGAGGCCAATGGAGACTGATCTGAGACCAGGCTGAGGATGATATAAAAAGAACCTGGGTTGGGCAGAATCCACAGAGAATGAAGAGAAAGGTGTCAGTGATGGTTCACAAGGAGAAACATGGTGTGCCAGCCAGACTCCTTGGTTGTAAGCAGCAGTATCCAACTCCCTGGGGATAAAAGAGAACTTTTGTAATTCATGGAAGCTTGAAGAAGTAGATTTGGCAAACAGACAAGATTCAGTGAGTGGAAGCCAGGCAGCAATAGCAACCTGACCAGGGCTATACACCACCCCTGCTGGACACTGCAGTGGAGGCATGTGGCTTCCGCTGCTCTTGGACAGTGCTCTGCACTGCAGGTCATCACTGCCACTACCAGACGCTGACCTTGGACACCCTGGCTACCGCATGACACCGTAATTAGTTCCACCTTCACTTCTTTTTGGCATCTCTTGCTTCCGATTCTAATTTCCTAGTCAAAATGTATCTTTGGCTCAGTCTGGGTTATGTTCCTGTGCCATTACTGTCAAAGGGAGAGTGGAAATTTCCCTTCATTTGCCGTTAAGAAAACACGCAATGGGAAATGCTCCCCAACTCCCACCCACCAATGGAAGGAGAGTTGAATGATGGGCAGCCTAAGCACATTCATGTATAAAACTAATGGATACATTGTCTCTTGAGGAGATTTAACATTCAAATGCCAAAATTAAATGGAAATCTGAAAGTATTTGATGCCAGAAACCCAAAAAAATCATTTTTTCAAGTCATGAAAAGGTAGTATTTATTTAGTTTTATGATCATTTTTTTAAAATAAAAATCAAGGTATATGTCTTCTTATATTGACAAATTACAAACTGCCTAGCCCGCACCTCCCCTCTTATTATTTCTTTTCTCCCTTTTCTATCTACTTGCCCTTGCAATTTTCATCATATATACAATATATGAAGAGTTAGGCGCTGGCCAATAAGTTACTAGGAAGAAAAGAGAAAAGTCAAAATGGAGCAATGATTCAGTTTACTTTTTTTTTTTGATCACGTATGTTGGCTCACATGCTAACAGACAGATTGCACTAGTTATGCCCGCTAAATAAAATACCTGAGATAATAATAATAGATAGTATTTATTGCATATGACCGAGTCAGATGCTTTGAATATATTATCTTGTTCAGCCATAACAGCAGCTGAGTTGAAATTATGATTACCATTTTACAGAAGAAGAAACTAAGGCTTAGAGAACATAAATGACTTTGGTGAAGGTTGCGAAACCGAACAAGGGACAGAACTGAGGTCTTAACCCCCAGCCTACGTGACCCAGAAAGTCCTTTCGCCATGCCACGCCTCCTCAGAGTTTTGGCACATCTGAATGGACCTGAGTCAATGTTACTGTGATGGGTGTTGGCTTCCTGCACAGGCACATTTCCTTCAAAGATAAAAGCATCACCGCTCTCACAGGTTTCTTGGCAGAGAGAATGGGAATCTCAACTGCAAACTGAAACTGAGGATTTGTTTCAGGAAGTCGGGATTGGCGGAAAACGGAAAAAGAGGGTCTTGAATCGCAAGAGGCAAGCACTGGCTGAATAAGACTGCCTGGAAAAGCGGTGCCCTGGGAGGATGTCTCGGCCAGTGAAATTGCTTTGGGCCATGAATATGTAAAATTTTAAATGACAGTTTGTAATTTGTGAATATGTAAAGTTTTAAAGTACCATTTTATTTGTTGCATCAAATTCAATGGAGGGGATATGGCACAATTAATTTAACCAGTTTCCTATTTGAGGACCTTAAAGTTGTTTCGAATTTTTCGCTATTATGGAAGGCACTATGATAAATTTAGTTTTGCATTTAGTTTCCTCCACTTCTGCCCTTTTAGAAAACTAGTTCCGTAATGTAAATTTCCTGGAATTGAGTCACTCAGTCTTATGAAATGAACTATTTTGCTGTTCTCTGTAGATATGATAAAGTTGCTTTCCAAAAAAGTTTTTATCAGTTTACACTGCCACCAGCAATGTTGTCATAAGCCATTTTTCACTACAAACTTAGCAGCGTAGGGTGTTTTATGTCTTTAAATTGAAGTTCTTGGGGGAAGATTTCTCTAAGTTGAAGTGTGGCTAAAAACCGGCCACTCAGCTATTGTGTGAACTCTTAGAGTCTGACTGTGAAATCATAGCAACGAAAATTGGAGATGTCAGAGGCCTTTTTAGTTTGATCTGTCCCTCTGTGGCAGGTGTTGGATTGTTACCCCATGCCAGTGCTTTGGGGGACACAAATGAGTGGATTATGTTTGTCAAACATGTCAGTCAGAATTCCCATAAGACTTGGCCACAAAATGTCGACAAAGCTGAAATACAAAGGCCTGGCTCTTTGCCTGCCACCCCCTGCAAGGCTTGGGAGCCCATGAAAGAAAGGGCATCCCCTGAGTATGCTGCAGAGACTTTCTGGGTTCCAGAATTTTGCTTGGACACCTGGAATTCAAATTTCCACCACTGCTGAACCGGAATAAACAAATGTACCCCAGGGCCGCCTTCTACTATTTCATTCTCTGAATGTGTCATTTGTAATGTCGAAATGTATTCTGCTAGAATACCACTGGACTTACAAGTTGCCAAGACATTGGAAACCATCTAGTGCAAACCCCTCAATCGAAGAGGAGGAAACTGAAGCTCAGTGAGTGGAAGGTTCTAAAGCCTAGGTTTCTTCATTCCCAGTGTAGTGGTACCCATTGCCTCTATGCATTATTTCTTGGTGATGAAATATTTTTTATAAAAGCTGATTCAGGACTCTCTTGCTAAATTAACCTGTTAGCAGGCTCTTCCTTGTTACCGATGATTGTTTCTGATGTATCAGGCAATAATTGCAAAACATGTACTGAGAAATAATGGGCATTAATCTCAGGATTTTTGTGTAGTTCAGTGACAATGATAAGTAATATTTAGCGCTCGCCCTGTGCCAGACTCCGTTCCAAGTAATTTTCATGAACAAACTCATGTACTTCAACAGTTTCCTAAAATACATTTTTTCATCATCCTCATTTTATAGAGAGTTAAGTTGAAAGTGGTTTTTCAAATAGTATATTAAATAATATAAGCTAAACTAAGCTGCAGTAGTAAACAACTGCAGATCTCACTGACTTACGACAGTAAAGCTTTATTTCCCTCCTGTTGTACGTGTGCATTATAAGTTTGTATATGTACATATATATACTTACATATATACATATATATAATACATGTATAAGTGATGTCCTTTATATATTATATTCTATTTATATATTTATGCATTGTATGTTTATAGAAATTTATATGTATCATGTTATATATTACATATCATATCTTCATTTTAGATGCTCAGCCACTGTTTGTTTCCACATGGCCACCAAAGATACAAAATACTGAATCTAAGTGTTCATCCATACTTTCATGCCTGAGTCCCAGTTTTGCATCCATAACTTCCTACTGAACATCCTCACTGGAATGTTCTATAGGCACCACAAACTCAGCATATTAACACATCATGTATAATACTATACGTAAAACATCAAACTCTCTGTATCAATGTATCTATCGCTCCCAGCTTTTTATTTTAATGCAGACTATGGGCCCCCAGTTCTTATCTTCTCTAGCCTCAAATGACCCCAGTTTCCTCCTGATATAATCTAACTTTTCATCTCAGAACATCCCAGTTGCCATTTTTGAAGGTACTTTGATACTTTCTATCTTGAATAGAAAATGGGGTTTGTATAATATTACTCACCCCTCCCCTTTTATTTATAGTGCTGGCGTTATAACCCCCAAATGAGGATGCATTTAGAGTTAATTAGACAGTATGATTTTTTTCTACAATGAATTAAATGTGGTTGGCAATATTCATTGATACAGACCAAGTGTGATACTTAGAATACTCAGAAATGCTCAGAGATGAGGTAAAAATATATCCCAATCCTTTAATACATGCTTCAGAAATTATTACAGGTTAAAGAATACCTTACTCTTTTGATAAGTAAGATGGTTTTGCTTTCATACTTATTATTTATTTTAAACAACTGGTTTATATTCAAATATAGAATATATATAGTTTATTTCTTTTCAGTAAGTGTTTGACAAATTCTCTTTTAAAATTGGGTTTTAATTTCAGGGAAGCTATTGATGTAGACAAAATCAAGCCACTTTCAGAGATTATCTAAGATAGTTTGTATCTTTAGAATAATATTCCTTTACTTTATAGAAGCTCTGTGGGGGGAAGGACCACATCTTTCTTGTTCATCACTGACCCCTCAGTGGTTAATATAATGTGTGGTACATAATGGGAACTAAATAAATATTTGCTGAGTTAAAAAATAAAAACAGTGGAGACCATAGGGCAGTGACCATACATTATGCTTCGTTTTTGTGCATAACTGTTGTTCATGCTCAAAATAGCACAAATTACTCTAAATGATCTAAAGGCATTGGTGGTAGAGTGGGAGAGAAGAGATTTAAGATCCATTTAAGAGGTACAGACTGGTGAAATTTAGTGAATGATCGGAAGGTGTGAAAGATTAGGGGAAAAGAAGACTCCAGGAGGGTCTGGTTTGCCTGACAGAGTGAGTGGTTAATGGACTGTTTGAAAACAGCCTATTCCTTATTTTTGTTAATATAAGTTTTATTGGAATTCAGCCACACATACTCATTTACATATTGACTATGACTCTTTTTACACCATAATGGCAGAGTCAGGGAGTTGTGACAAAGACCCGTTGGCCCACAAGGACAAAAAATTGACTATCTGACACTTCACAGAAAAATGGCAGAATCTTGCTCTACAGAATGTGGACTTTGTTGTTATTATTAGAGGGGTGGATATTGGGGCAAATAGCTTCTCTTTGTTAATATGCCGAATTTGTGGTGCCTGTAGAACATTCCAGTGAGGATGTTCAGCAGGAAGTTACAGATACAAGCCTGGGCCTCTGGCATGAAATTACGGCTGAACATACGGATTTACTGGTTTGTAGTCAAGTTGTGGCTTTGGCGACCACATTGAAACAGTATGGTGCTTAAGCATCTAACATGAAGATACTGTTGGTGATGTACAGTACTGAGATCTAGCTTAGGAGGTGAATCAGCAGTATTTGATTCCATCTTGTGTAAGCGCCTGAAAAGAAGGACAGGGGTGAGTACGGTGCATTCTCTTCCTCTTCCAGAGTGCAGGGTAGGGGGCCCACTCAGCATGAGGCCCAGTCAGAGTCCTCCAGCCACCACCACCCATTTCCTTCAGAGTGGCCAGCGCCGCTGCACATCCTCACGGTAGGCCCCAGGCTGAAATCAGAAGCACCCCTTTCAGCTTTACAATGCCGTTTTGCCAGCCCAACCACAGAACATCTCGTATTGGTTGCTTAAGAGGAGGAAAAACTAAATGTTGGTTATAGTTCTAAAATGATGCCAGTCTTGGAGATGTGAAGCTCTGCTGTAGCCATCAGGGTTAAGCCTAACAAGGCAGCTCATGTACTTTCCAGGCTGTTTTCCAGCTGGTAAGTGAATGTTTCTGTACTGCATGTGGTACAAAGAGCTCAGCCTAGTGCAAGGACAGTTTGTTCCAACAGAGATTTTAGGCCAGTTCCAACATGCCCTTGAATCCTCTTACTTCCGGAATGATTCACTTCCATTTCCTCTTTTGCCAAGTAGGGGAAATAGCAGTCCCTCTTTCTCATCCTTGGTACATGGTGTAAGGATGAATATTTTGAAGGAGATAGAGAGTATGCAACCATGTGGATAGTGAGCTCCTGGAGGGAAGACCCTGCCGCTTCTCCAGTGGAGACTGGAAAAGTAGTAGACACTCAGGATATTGAATAAGTGGGTTTTCAAAGAATAATTTACTCCAAATGTTACTGTATAGACTGTCTAATGTAGTGATCCATACCACAGACATTGGCTGTCTTAAAGAAGCAAAATTATTGGCAACTGTGCTAAGATCTTCCTTCTTTCTTTTCTTTTTCCTTTTGCCACTGGAGATAATGAACTTCATACATGCAGTTAGTTTGATTTTTTATTTTTTTGATGGATTTACCTTAATAGATGGGAAACCCTGCTAATACCTCTGAACTTACTCCAGTACACATTCTTGAGTGATATTTCTGGAAGTGTAGTTTCAGAGCTTAAGTGTTTGAATTTTTCCAGTTCCAGCAGAAGTCGTTATGCTAGATCATGCAAAGTGCATTGAAAAGTGAGTGGAACAAAAAAGGGGAAAGAAAAAGACACTCAAAACTATGATAAGATTTTCCCTCAGATCATGTTATTTATTTTTTAACCTCATTAGGAAATTCTCAAATTTTATTTTTAACCTTGAATTTCCATACTCCCTTTTTGAATTTCATGTGTATGCCAGCATGTGCCCATGTGCGGATGAAGGTTGGTGTGCCCGAACGTGTGTGTGTGCCTACGCCCCCCTGCCTGACTTGAGTAAATTTGTGGGTCTGCGTGTATGTGTGCGGATAAGTGTGGGTGTATTTTCCTTGTGGATATGCTGTTTTGATGGAAGGAAATCTTAGATCCCACAAGAGCCACATGCCTATCAGGAGGGATCTTTGTTACGTTTTTCAGCACATGCATTTGCAGAATTAAAGAGTGTAGGCACCAGGATAACCACAGAACCCTCCGTGAACTATTCTGGGTCTCCACAAAGACCTTTAATTTTGCTATTGTATTTAAAGACAATGCATGGCCTTGCAGAGTTGTGAATGCTTATCTGCTCAGTGGTCTTGGAAGACAGACTAACACCTAGCTGCGATTAACTCAAAGGTTGAACTGGCATCCGCTGAACCTTAGTTGAATAATACATTTCACTAGAGAGTTTTTGTTTGTCTGTTTGTTTTCCTCCTGGCTCACTCCTGGCCCAGATTCAAGATAAACTTTGCTGCCTTTCTGCCTGCTGTGCTTAATTTTCTGTGGTACCTAAAATGCTGGATTTGTAGCCTTTTTCGTTTGGCTGCGGTTTGGCTTCTCCTTTCCAATTCAACGTTCAAGTTTCCTCTGTGTGCAGGACTCAGAAATGTTTCACTTGAGAGTTTAAGTTTCATGATTTTAATTATTCACATCGTCTAAACTTGGCTTTGAAATCAACCATATCAGGCATGACAATTCACCCAAGAGTCTGAAATGGAATAAAGAAAGCAGAGATGAGGAGACATCTGTGCCAAACCACCCCTGTGAGGTGCCCATATGTTTATGGAGGGGGCTGGGGCGGAGGAGGGGACTTGGAAAGAGAGGAGAACTGACATTTATGAAGCACCTACAATACGATAAGCACTGAATGTGAGACACACTATGCACTTTACCATCGCAAGAAT
Organism: Stenella coeruleoalba; assembly: GCF_951394435.1. Taxonomy (NCBI): domain Eukaryota; kingdom Metazoa; phylum Chordata; class Mammalia; order Artiodactyla; family Delphinidae; genus Stenella; species Stenella coeruleoalba. Next base: position 97,935,430 of record NC_137153.1, on the reverse strand, counting down.
CCCTTCGGAGGTAGGGATTTCCCAGATGATTTTTCAGCTCCTGCTTGCATTTCTGTGCATTTGTGCTCTAGGTTGGATGCTGTAGTTGCAATGGGTTGAATAAAAAATGTTACTCTGACACTCCAGGTTAAATAGAAGTGTGTCTGTCTGTCTCTCTCTTTTCTCTCTCTCTCTCTCCCTTCCTCTCTCCCTCCCTCTGTTATCCAGAATTTTTTGGTCTCTCTGGGTGTTTTCTGTATCCCATTAACAAATGCCACCCTGGTTTTGTGAACAGAAGCTAAAAGCTGCCAGCTCATTTGTTTTTTTTTTTTTTTTGGACACTGGTATTTTATTGTTCAACTGTTTCCTGCCCACTATGTGTGGGTTCTTTCTGTAATGAAGCAACAGTCTAATATTAAGGCTTCTACAGCATCAGGTACAGAAAGTTCTGTAAACACATTGATTTGAAACCACGATACTTAGGAATGAAGAAGCTCCTCCAGTCTCTTCATGACGAAGGCTTTTTCATTTTTGGAACTCTCCTTTAATAAAGTCACATGCTATGGAGACATCAAACATGGGATCTTTTGCATGGGAGGGTAGATGCATGTAAAAATTATCTTTTTTATTATAAAGGTGTAAAAATATCGAAAAGGGAAGACAATAGAAAATAAAACTCATCTATCACCTAATCAACCCAAAAGAACTCTATTAACATTTTCGTGTATTTCCTTTCCCTCCCTCGTTTTCCTCCCTCCCTCCCTCCCATCCTCCTTCCCTCCTTCCTTCCTCCCTCCCTGCCTCTTTCTTTTTCTTTCTTTCTTTCTTTCTCTCTCTTTTCTTCTTTCTTTTTTTACTTTTCTTCTTTTTTTTCTACGTGTTTTAAAAAACATAATGTAACCAGTGTCTTGGACAAAACCACTCTTGAGAAACAGTCATAAAGTAAAATTATTTCACCTCTTCCACTGTCTTTTTAAAATTAATTTGAATAATGAAACACTGGGGATCTCATGATTATGCGTAAGTGATAAGAGAGCTGATGGTCTCTTTTTCAACAAACACAATTGCAATTCAGAGATTACAATTCCATGTCCCTTATGGTAATCAAAGTTTTGATTTAAAATTATCTTTTGCACTTCCCTAGTTAGGCTGGCTGCCACAGGAAAACCTAAAGAAGGCAAAGGGGGTGCAGTTGACTTCCACTCTCAGTTTTTGCCCTTCACTCCCACTTTTGTTCATTTCTGACCTTTCCAGCGTTGGAAGTCAGGGGAAGAGCCAGAAGTTTCTTAGTGACTGGCACTGTCCAAGGCGGGCTTCCCACAGGCAGATGTTGAAGTCATTGCTCCCACCAACCTTTAATGTGTTCTTTAAGACACTCTTGTCCCCATACCATGCTTCCCAAGAGCTTTTATCTGCAGTTCTCTTGATGCTGGTGACGTACTCTCCTTCTCCAACTCATGTTTACTCCTTTCTCAGCCCCTAGTAATCCAGCACTACCTTCAGCCTCTCTCTAGTGGGGACTGTCTACCCTCCAGGAGTCCTGCTGGGTACGACTCCAGCCCCGTACTGGTTCTCTCACTCTCTCTTGATAGTTGCTCTGTGAGAAACACATATTCTTTGCTCCTGCAGGAGTGCTTGCCATCCAACACAACCATCTCTTCTGCACTCCTACCACAAGCAGAGCTAGCCAAGCTGGCTCCCTCTATTGAGATCTTTCCACTGTGTGACTCCCAAAGTCAAGAAACATATATAAAATTTCTGGGTGGTCCTGTTGAAACTCTTCTCAGTAGGTTTGAGATGATTTTCAGGGCACCCTCCCCACCAACACACACACACACTTAAATACTGTGGACACACGTGGAGAGCACTCATCATAGCTGCAGTCCTCTTCAAAGAAATGTTCCCTCAATTACTCTTTCTTAACTTTCAAAACTGGATCTTTTCATATTCTAAAGGTGAATAAGGGATTAAAAGTAACATAGCCTTTTTAATAACCATTTTCTTTAGAAATTTGCATCTTGATCTTTCTTATATCTCTCTTTGAAATGTTGTATCTCTCTTTGAAATGTTGTATCTGTTGAATCTTGGTAACAGTTGACACTCATGATTTAACATTTTTACCAACTTTGATTATCCTTGTTTTCAAATAGCATTTATCTTCGTAATGATCCTATAGCATTATTTATTTTTGCAAATATGATTTTTAATGGTGTTTTAGTACTAAAATTAGTTTCCTCTTGCCGCTGTTACAAATTTTAAACCACAAACTTCGTGGCTTAAAACAATGCAAATTTATTGTCTTGTAGTTCTGGAGGTCAGAAGTCCTAAATCACTCTCAGTGGCCTAAAATCAAAGCATTGGCAGGGCTGTGGCTTCTTCTGAAAGCTTTAGAGGACAATATGTTTATTTGCCTGTTTCCGCTGCCTACATTCCTTGGCTTGTGGCCCTACATTACTCCAACATATGTTTCCATCATCATATTGCTTCCTGTCTCTCTGCTTCTGTTGTCAAATCGCCTTCTCTGACTCTGAGCCTTTTGCCTCCATCTTATAAGGACCCTTGTGATGACACTGTACCCATCCAGATAATCCAGGATAATCTCTCCATCTTGAGATTCTTAAACATCTTCAAATTCCTCTTTGCTTTGGAAGGTAACATATTCACAAGTTCTGAAGACTAGGACCTGGATGTTTTATGTGGGCAGCAGGGGCATTATTTACCCACGTTTTGGATGTTTCACAATTTAACTAATTTTATTTTCAATTCTTCATTTAAAATATCATAAACAGTGTTGCAATGAGTTTCCTTATAAATGAAAACATTTTTATGAGTTTCTCTGATGGTTTCCTCAGTGTAAATTCCTAGAAGTGGAGTTATTGGGTAAGAACATTTTGAGGACTTTTGATTCATCTTGCCAAATTCCCTTCCAGAAAGATTTTGTAAATTTTTGACTCCACAAGCTAGAAGGAGTCTACCCTCACCAGCACTAAGTGTTCTTTCTCATTTTCTTTGTCAATTTGATAGCTAAAAATAGTATCTCCTATATGTTTGTTTATTACTAGCAGGCTGTACATTTATCATATATTTATTGACCAAATGCATTTCTTCCTCTGTGAAATATGTTCATTGCCTTTGGCCACTTTGATACAGGGTCATGTTGAGAATTGAGAACTTTATAGACAGATGTGTCTCTTTTTTTTTGGCTTAGCTGTGTGACCTTGTGCAAATAATATTAACCATGCTTTGCCTTAATGTATTAACTTTGTGCACATGAATAATAACCCTGTCTCTACCCTATGAGGTTTAGATGAAATGATGGATGCAGAGCAACCAAATGAGCATTTGCTTGGTAAGCGTGGGCTGTTGTGTGATTACTATTACGATTATACTAATGGGAGTTAGAGAAAAAGGATTTGTAAAATGTGTTTTGATATATTTCTTAAAAATGTTAAACCCTTGTTTATATTTGTTGAAAATCATTTTCCAATTCCTTATTTCTCTTCTACTTTTTCATATATTTTGTGTAAAAATGTCTAATATTTTGTGATCAATGTGTTATCATTTGTGATTTCTTTCATTTATTTTATATTTAAAAGTTATGCCCTATTTTCAACGTAATTTAAATATTTACTATTATTTTTATTTTTTAATCATTGTTTCCACATAGATCTATAAAACATATGGAATTTGAACTGTTGGCTCTGTGAAATGAGAATCAGGGAAAGTTATTTTCTCCCCATATTTTTAGCCACGTTCCCTAATATCTTTTGGTGAATATTATTGAATTTTGCTGCTTCCATTGTAATATAGTAAGTCCTATAGTATTTTCTGATTGTCCTAGAACTTTCTGTTATTTTCTACTGATACAGCTGTCTAGTCTTAGTTATATGTGTGTTCCAGTTTTAACGATGGTAGTAGTATATATGTTTTGGTAGGCAAACTCTCTCTCATTTCTCTTGTTTTAAACTTGTTCTTGGTTATTTTATTTCTCTAGTCACTCTCTTCTGAATGACTTTGCAACCATTTCCCTAACGTAAAAACCCCACTATGATCATGATAATCTCATATATTGATTTAGGAAGATCTGGCATCATTGTTCTTTCATCTCATCTGGGAACTTAAAATATCTCTTGACTTTTTAAAATTTTCTTTTGAGTCTCTATAAAGCTCTGAAGTTTCATTTCCATAGATCACACAATTTTCTTAAAGCTACCTAGGAGTATATTTTAACATAAGCATAATCAATCTTTTCTACTATGTTTTTTAAATGGGTGTTTCCACTGTACAGAAGAGTTACTGAGTTTATTCTTAATCTTAATTACTAATTTACTGGCTAATTTACTGAGCTCTCTTATTAGGCCTAATAGTTTTTTCCTGGCTTTTTTCCTTTAGTTTGACACTATATAGCCAATCATTTGAAAATAATAATTTTATATCCTTTCTTCCAGGATTCTTGCTTTATTTTTCTGATTCTTGCTTTATGGTATTGGCTAAGATGTCCAGAAAAATAATAAGTATTAACGTCATTGATGGTATCCTTGTCTTTTTTTATATATTAATTGTAGTGCTTCTGGTATTTCTCCATGAAGTTAGGGCAAAGTAGATTTTCTCCTCATGGAAGTACTCAAAGATTGTTCTAATTACATCCTCTGAATATCTTCATTAGAATTATAAGAAAAAATGCATGTCGATAGCCCAGAAATATAACAGACAACTTTTATGCCATTTGCAACGGCATCTTAGTACAATGAAAAGAACATGTGCTTTGGAGTTGGGGCACTTGGGTTTGATGCTTGTTCCAACGCTTACTGGGTAGACAATTTGCATGAACACCTACAGTTTTGATTTCTTTCACTTTACAATGTAAGTGATAGTATTCCTTTATAAGACTGTATTGGAGATCCAAAAAGATATCGGAAAAATAGGACAGTGCCTGGTAGACGGTAGGTGCTGGACACGGAAAACTGCATTGTTTTGTTCTGCAAAACATGGATTGGAAACCTGCAGAGTGAATTTTAAAAAGAAAGACTCGACCTTGCTGGTGACTTCTATGGACTTAAACTTCTTCCCCTACTTATATGCAAACTAAATGGTTAGTACGGTCTCTTCTAGTTGGGAAAATTCTGAAAATTCTATGACTCTCTAATCATTTCCACAGAGCACCCATTTCTCAGATTCTGTTACAAAGTGGATGTCAAGGCAGTCCTTGCCCCAGTAGGAGTGCTGCAGAAGGAAGAGGAAAAGCCACTAGAAGCCTGGGTAGCAGCTGTATTTTTCTCCCTGGCCCCTCCTCCGGGAGCAGAGCTGCGTGTTGCTGCAGTTGTACTGTACTGTTCTACCGCATGGATTCATAGTTAACATTTTTCTTCCAGGCACATTTAAAACATTTGGCTCACATTCTACTTGAGCTGTTTTATAAGGGCAATAACCGAGGCCAGGGTGTGCTCTTGTCAGCAAGCAGAGCACGCAGCAGAAGCTGCCAAAGAGTTTCCTGCTTGGGGGCCACCCATCCTTGGCTGCAGGACGCACGGCTGGAGCTCATGGCAACTTGCACACAGAGAGAGCTGGAACTTTCTGTTCTCAGGGCTCGTGCTTTGGATTCCATCCTTCGGTTGTGCTGCACTGATCAGTGGAGGCTGTTGTGTTTGCGCTTGTTTGGGACTAGCTCAGAACACGTGTCACAGCACTGGTTCAAGGCCTAGCTCTAAGGCTTGGAGCTGGGAAAATTCTCTTTAAAGACAAGCAAGAGTTAGCTAGCCGACGCAGAGTTCCCACGAGTCAGCTGCAGGGGAGACAGGCATTCCCTTCATCTCACTCTCCTTGAATTAACTTCTGAAATGGGCAGGCAACACAGATGCCAAGTGGAGGGCTCCAATGCTGCCCCCCCCACCCTCTTTGAAGTCCACCTTGGCATGAGCTGATCTCTTTCCATGTGTTATTTATTGCCAAGGACTGTGACAGGGAGAATCTGCAGTAGATCGCTGAAGCTGTTTTTTCAGGATTTCCTTTGATTGGAAGCTGTTGGCTGTGCCTTCTGCAGCTGGCTCTGTCACAGAGCAGAGAGCTCAGTGTGTCCCCCAAGTGACAGCTGCCTTGTCAGCACAAAGGAGGTTCTGGCTGTGAAAGTGCCCTGACACTCTAAAGGACTACAGGAGGGACAGGATATTGTTACTGCTTCACTCACCGGTAGGGCGGCAGTGCGATATTGTGAGTGGAAAGAACAAGGGCTCACGCCCAAGGGATGCAAATTGAAATGTCAGCTTTTTCATTGACTCTCAGTGTCATCTTGACCTCAGTCTTCTCGTCTGTAAAATGGCAATGAAAAGATTGACCCCAGAAAACGTTTAGCCAAGGATTAATAAGACAGCCATGTAGAGGGTTTAGCTCCTTTCTTCTGAATTCCAAAGTTAGTTCAGAAATTTTTTTTTTTTTTTTTTTTTTTGCGGTACGCGGGCCTCTCACTGTTGTGGCCTCTCCCGTTGCGGAGCAACAGGCTCCGGACACGCAGGCTCAGCGGCCATGGCTCACGGGCACAGCCGTTCCGCGGCATGTGGGATCCTCCCGGACCGGGGCACGAACTCGTGTCCCCTGCATCGGCAGGCGGACTCTCAACCACTGCACCACCAGGGAAGCCGAGTTCAGAAATTTTAAAGCCATCTGGATGACTCTTTATACTCTCTCTTTATCTTCTTCATTTATTCATTATTCAGTCAGCATTCAATAAAAAAGTTGGACCATTTAAGTGCCTTTAACATTTTAGGTAGTGTACTACATACTAGGAATAAAAAAATACATGTTCAAGACATGGCTCTATCCTTGGCTATCTCAAAGATAAATAATGAAGTGACAATAAAAGCGTAAAGGATGTTATGGTGGTGGAAGGTTCAGGAAGTAAAGGGTACACTCAGACAGGATATTTATACAAATTTATGGAGTGACAGAGGTGTTACAGAAGAAGGGACGTTTAACCAAGGGATGATGTCTGTATATAGAGGACAACATCAAATATTTCAGAACTTAGAGACAGGGACCCTTTGAAATGTGATTGAGAGTGATTTGCCCTTAAAGATGGACAGCCCATGGGCTGCTATGGAAAGGGTGAAAATGTCAGGTCTTGTCAAAGAATGCAGCTTGTGATAGTCTGTAATTAAATTCAACCAGGTCTTACTCAACAGAACTGCCTTTGTCAGTTGGGAGCAAGGATAGACTGAGCCAGTTGTGGACTGTCTAGAAGCTAGAATTGGTATTCAATCGTGGAAGGATAGATTTCTGTCTCCTTATACTTCTATATGAACTACTTCTATTTCTCCTTAACTATTTTGTTATTGCTTTCACCTAATCTTTAGGTTGAGCAAAGGATTCCAGGCTGAATTAAGACTTTGTAAACCATTGCACTGTACCATATTCCCTGGGAGGAAATTTTTTGGAAAATGAGTTTCATTGCTGGTAACAGGGAGTGCATTGTGAGTTACAGAATTTCCTTTTCTTCTTCTGTGCCTTCCCCTTCATCATCTGAGGGTACCTGTTCTCCCAGGAGACCACGAGCTCCTTGAGGTCATCATTTTAGCCCGAGTACTTAGTGGAATACTCGGCAGACAGTTGCTATTCATGTACTACTCAACACTGCCATCCCAATGATCACTTTAGTGTACATACTCGATTATACTACTTTCCCAGTGCTACTTAATATTCTTCAGTGAAAGCTTATTAAGGGTCTGGCACTGGGTGTGGGGATGAGGAAGGAATATTAAACACAGCATGAGAATAAGAAGGAACAGCTCCTTTCCTTATGATGCAAGTTGCAGTTTAATCCCAAAGGAATTGACCAGACAGCCAAGGTGTGGAAGGAGTATGCCAGGAGGAGGAATAGAGACAAATGATGGACAACAGTTCTAAGCAGGTAATAGGCTTGGTCTTCTTTAGGTTTTGCTCTCCTACTCCCAGGATTTACATCTTTTCATCATAGGTCTCCTGAAAACAATCTGAGGAGATAAATTTGCTTGGATAATAATCCTTCTTTGTAGTAAAAAATCTTTTTAAGGGACTCTACTGGGGCCAGGACAATAACAGAATATCCACTTCGATAATACTTTTTTGCTAAGGAAGACTCTTGGGAACCCAGAATGGCACAGAATGACCAAACCAGATTTATAAGTGAAATTGCTGCGGTCACATTTATGCATAGGGAAACAAATTCAAAGTAAGGAAGTGAGGTGACCAAATTCTCACAGAGGTTAGTGCCTGGGATCAGGGCCCATATTCTTAGACTCCTTGTCCAATGCCTTTTGTACTAAGATCATGTGTGAAATGACATATTTTGTCTAATTCAAGCTTGAGAGGACATGTTGAGGCTAATTTAATATTTAATTAGGGAAGGAAAATAGCATTTATTAAATTCCTACTATATGTCAACCATGGTAACCAATATTTCACATGCATTTCCACTGATCATCACAATAATGTAGTAGATACAATTTATCCAGTTTACAAATAAGGTACTTGAGACTTGCAGAGACTGTCTGAGGCTTTATACCTTCAAGGTCATTAAGAATCAATTCATTCCATGCTTTCACCTTGAATCAGTGTCTCGTAGTTGTCCCCTTAGTGATAAGACAGAGGCTAGTGGGAACCCTCTTCATGTTACTGCCAATCCACTTTAGGGCATCCCCTGAAATAACCCCTGGCTCTCCCCTGTTTACAAATTGTATGTGATATCAAGCATAGCAATGGGCATTTAATCCTCTGGCTAATAGAATCCTGACATTATATTGGGGAAAATATAATTAAATCTCTTTTGGGGTAGATATTCATCTTGACATATAATTTCTCTGGATTTAAATCACAAGTATAGTATCCATGTATATTAATGTATATTATAGGGTTGGCCAAAATGTTCGTTTTTCCATAAGATGTTCGTTTCCGTAACATCTTACGGAAAAATCGGAACAAAGTTTTTGGCTAACTCAATAGTTGAATCAACCTCTTCAAAAAGACTACTCCTTTTATAACTTATAATTGATACAATTTTTTTTTACCAGTCTTATTACTTCACTGATCAATGTAATGAGAAAACTATCTACAAATTTATAGCGTGTGAGTGTGTGTGTTGTCTAATCAATATTATTCATCAAATTAAACTCTTAGTCTTGGAAACCAGCATGTATACCACAAGAAGTGATTTTGGAAATCAATTTTTTGCATGATCACTATTTGTCAGTAGTGGATTTGTTCACATGAATGCCATATCTTATAAATAAGAAAGCTAGTCAGAGCTGGATGAATATGGAGGAAATATGATAGCCTGACTCTTTCCAGTATCTGTGGGTATGAGGCACTGGAAGGTGAGAGAGTAAATATGTATAGGACCATACATATTTTATGAAAAAAAAGTAGCCAGTCAAATAAAAGGAAAAATTTCTTCTCTGCTAGGTGGCCAAGGTGAGGTCAGTATTGATATTGGCATTGGTACTGCCAAGTCCATGTTTTGCATGACGATAATTTAATCAAGATGTGTTGGTGACAAAAGACTTATCAAACACAGAATGTTTTATTACACAGGTTGGTTTGTTTGACAAAAGTGACACCCATCTTCTTTCATAAAGCTACTGCAAACTTCGTATCCGGCCTTGCAAAATTTTATGTTGACAGCAAAGACTGTGAGGTATAAATTTATCGAATATTCGATATGCTTCTCATCATTAAAAAAAACAAGTATTTCTTTTCTCAGGAAACAAGGATGTTTATTTTTACCCCACAGAAGCAAAATGTATAATAAGAATTAGATGTATAACCTGGGAGTTCTAACATACACTTATTGAATCTGACAATATTTTATATACTAAGAGAAGTACAGATATTGCTGTCCTATTTTTACTGTTTGGTAAAACTAAGATATAATGAATTTGAAATACATATCAACCTTTTCTATTACTTTAGGCAACTGTAATAGGCAACCGTCTCATAAAGCCATCCAACATTAAGCTTGGAGTTCTAAGAGACAAGCTTTGAGTAGAACATTTTATGTGTGAATTTATCCTTTCATTATTAATTTGGCATATTTATTCATTCAATTTCTGCCAAACTTCCAACAGGAGTTTTGCCATCCAAAAGCCTTTGAAAAAGAGGGAAATTTTAAAAATTTTAACAAAATTCTATTCATAGGCAATTTCTATAGGTGAGGACCACATTGAGCTGAGTCTGTTGTTAAAGACAAAAAAAAAAAAAAAAAAAAGGACCCAGAATGTAACCATACTATCATTCTCAGAATAAGAAGTATACCTCTTCATAGGTTGTGACAAAATTTTCCCAAGCAGTAAACTAAAAGAGAAATTCATCCACTGTTTCATGGACACACACACAGGACACAGATAACAGTCATTATTGTCAACAGAACCATCAAACCAACTGTGATAGAATGAGAAGAGCAATGAAATTCCTTCATGTATTATTCATAGAACTTTAAAGGGTAGTGACTGGCTACAGGAAGGTGGAAGTCATTTGTAGTTCATTCCCAGGCCTTATATATGGTGAAATACTCTGATGAAAAAAGATTACACTTCCTAAATGAATTTCCCTTCAGTGAAGATTGGCTCCTTGTGGGAGAAGTTTCCAAACATATTTAAGTGTGACTGATGAAGTGTGCAGTTCATTCCCAGCCATATTCTCTCAAATGCACTGTGTACACCCCCAGCAACCTGATTTACTGAGCTCCTACTCATGCTGAAGGTCTGTTTTAGCAGAGCCATCACTACTTCCTTAGAGATTCTACCCACTTGTTGAAATTTTAAATCTGGGCCATACCAGTCAACTCCATTTCTTCCTCTAAACTGCACGCCTTCAAGTGTTTGGAGATGACTGTTTTGAGTGGTAGCTCCAGATTTCTGTGTAGAGGGAGTTGAGGGGTGGTGTTCTGACTGCTTAAGGAGCTGGAGGACCTGTAACACTACCTTTTTTTTTTCCTTTTTTTTTCTTTTCTTTTCTTTTTTTTTAACACTACCTTTTTGCAGCAAGCATGCTGTTCTGATGCCCTCTGTGCATTTATTTGTGTTGCTTTGGAGAAAGAGGTGTTATGGAGATTATGGGATTGATCCTTAATTATTCCCACCCCCAGCCATTCTGTAATGCTCTTACTGTAAACAAGAAGGTTTGTAAACATGCAGGCAGCGCTCACTGGTCTGTGGGCCCACTGGTATCTGAGCAAACAAATTAGGATAACTCTACCCCCAACTCCCATCACTCAGCTACCTGAAGGGAATATCAAGAAAGGCACCTCTACCTGAAGCCATATGTGAAGACAACATCCCTCTAAGCCCATGTTGTATCCTAGGAAGATAAGTGGCTCAAGGATTCGAGGACCCCAGGTTAAAAACCAGCTATTAAAGATTGATTAGGCAAAAGGAATGGATGGGCTGACAAACAAGGTCCTTATGCTCACATGTGCCTCTCGAAGGTATCTTCCGTGGTTAGGCCACTTCACAAAGCCCAGGTTGGTGTATAGTATAGCCTCTTTGTATTGTTAGGGATGGAGGAATGAGCTAATTTGATCTCTGGCATGTTGGTTATGGAGCACCTGTGTCTTCCTGAGCCTGCTGTTCATTTCAAGATTTATCAAATAAGCTGTTTGAATCTCTGAGATGGGTGGCATCATTCCAGTTAGATTCTTTCTGATCTCCAAATATCTTCCCTGATAGAAATTGCCAAAATCCACAATCATAATATTGACAATAACAATGACAATAGCAACCTTTTAGGTTTATCATACTTGGCAGTGTATAAGGAACCTTGACATTTGTTCCTCACAGCATCCTGGAAAGGGTGATGTTAAAAGCCCTATTTTACAGCAAACAAAACTGTGGTTCAAATAAGTGATATGATTTGCTTTCAGTCGTACAGCGACTAAGTTGCTGTAGCTTTGAGCAAGCTTTGAATCCCTCACTTAAAGAGGGGTCCTTTAAGGTGGGTAAAGTTCAAAAGTAGTATTTGGTGACCGTACTTGAGATTGGGACTTTCTCTGTGGAGGAGCAAAGGGGTTAAAGTCTGAGGCCAGAAAGAGGAGGTGAGGCAAGAAGAGGCAGAGAGAAGCTGCTGCTCTGGGAAGAGATCCAGCCATCTGTCTTGGCTCACTCTCGACTTTCTCATTCTCTCTTTTACTGCTCACTCCTCTCAGACCTTCTTTAACAAAATTAAGTAAAGTTAGAAGCTCTTGTCCTGCCTTCAGAAGGTCTGGGCAGGTAGACCTAGATCAGCTCTGCTCCAGGCTTTGGGGAAAGCTCTTTGCACTTGCACTGACCTGCTTTCTCTTCCAGGACTGGCTTTTCCTCTGCAGAAGAGTGCTCAGATTCAGGGAGCTAAGGTACTGGTTTAGGCAGTGATATGCTGGTAAAAGTTTAACAACAACGAAAGGGAAAAAGATAAGAGAAAAGAAAAGAAAAAGAACTCCTGATTTGTAGCATTTGCCAGATTCTGTTGTGTGACCCTCACCGTGGCCCATATCAAGCAACCAACTTCACATAAGTTGACTCACAAAATTCCTGAAAATTTAGCTACCTGCTCTCACAAGTCAGTACAAGCTTCTCTGGGACAACACTGGTTAGAAAAATGGCCAGAGGAGAACAGGAAACCAGCTTTATCTCTAGCCAAGCCTAAGACATTTTCCACACCACTCAACTTAGTTCATCAGGGGACTATGTAGATATTTAGAACCAAGCTGCACAGTTACAAAGACTGTGTGTGGATTGGACTTTTTCCTTGGTACATTTATTTCCCTTAGAAATTGCAAGGGTGACAGTTCAAAATAGAATGTCCAGAATCCTCTAATATTCTTAATTTCTCTGTCTCTCAACAAACACATGTGTGTATGTGTGTGTGTATTGTATACACATATGCTCACAAATATACAAACTCCCCACTATATTAACAAAACTTATAAGCTCCTAAGTAGTGCAGATGTTAAGATATTGGACAAATATTTCAAGTATATGAAATAGACATATATTTGATTCCCAGCTCTTTTATTTAGACAAGTTGCTTAAACTCCGTCAGTTTCCTTATCTGTAAATTAGGGATATTAGTAAGTACCTGATAGTGTTGGTCTAGAGATTAAATAAGATACTAGTGGTTTAAAGTTTGTTAACATCCAGTAAATAGTAGCAGCAATTTTTATTCTCCCCATACCGACCTTGATAAATTCTCAGCTGTTGTCAATATCTTTCCTCCCTGTCCCCGATGGACAGGAATAAGCTGCAAAGTGCACGATGGCAGAGTGACATTTATGTGGTTCCTGTTTAAACTGAGTGATAGGGGTGTTGATAATCTTGTGCATTTTTTATTTAAATAATTTTACCACATGTTCAAATAATATACTTGTCACCCCTTACAGGCCTGGGAACAGATCTTATCTGCTTTGCCACAAAATGGTACCTGCCTGAGTAAACACAAATACAGAATGAAGAGGCGAAATCTTTGCTCAACATTTGTAACCTAATTCGTTAAAGCAAACAGACAATATGGCCACCAGGCTTAGCCTTCCAGAGCAATTTTAATCACAAAAGCAATGATTTATAAGCCTCTAAGATGCAAATAAAACATTGTTAAATTGTCCCAAGGGGTATCTTAAATCCTTAAAGAAAGAGCAGGGGTGTCAGTTAATATGAATATGTATTCAGAAATTAAAGTAGTTTCTGAGAACCAAGGATAGACGTTAATGTCTTACCGTTCTCTATAACTTGATACATTTATTTTAAAAAAATTAGTTTTCATTTTTATCAATGAGATTCACATGCATAGCTTGAAGAATCAAATAATTCTACTTGCAAGTAGGTACACTCATTCTTTTAGCTTATTCTTTTCATATTTGCCTCTATATCCTCTAAATAACATGCTTAGAATTCTACTTCTTAATTTTTATTTTAGTTTAAGACTTGTAAATTAACTTCCAATTATGGAAAATGAGGATTTCGATCTCTTTCACCCTCCGGTTCCACTTAACCCAGGCACAGTTTGGCTCCCTTTTTAGCCCGAGATAACTATACTCTTAACTGTGGTTTGATCAATTTTCAGTATTTACATTTAAATGGCTATATAAATGTTATTCAGAGTTGATCCATGTTGTAAGATGTTACGGAAAAACTCGAACGAACTTTTTGGCCAATCCTATGTATTTCATTTCTTGCACAATCTTTTGGTCTTCCAAAAGAAAAATCTTTTGGCCTAGTTTTCTGCATACGTGTCACTAATTTATCCCCAAATTCTTCTCAAGTTATGACAAATCTCTTAACACATCCAAATACGTTAGGTAATACTGATTTCATCTTGAAGAAATACTCCAGAGTCCTCTGAAGAAGTTCTCTTATGTAGACAGGTTGGTCTCTAGACCTCTTGCATGATTGCCTTTATTTTGGTGACTCCCCTTTGCCTATCTCCCGTGTTGGATCCACTGTGCTTAGAAAAGTCTGTTACCTTTTTGATTCTCAATTCTTCATATGAAAACCTTTTTTTTCCCTTTCTGAAAGACTTTGAAGATTCTCTTTGCTCCCAGCAACCTAAGATTTTGTGATGATGTGGTTTTATTTAAAAAAATTTTTATTGAAGTATAGTTGATTTACAATATTGTGCCAATCTCTTCTGTACAGCAAAGTGACTCGGTTATACACATATATAACTCAGTTATACATATATATGTGTGTGTGTGTGTGTGTGTGTGTAATTATACACATATATACATTCTTTTTTTATATTCTTTTCCATTATGGTTTATCACAGGGTATTGAATATAGTTCCCTGTGCTGTACATTAGGACCTTGTTTTTTTATCCATTCTAAATGTAATAGTTTGCATCTACCAACCCCAAACTCCCAGTCGATCCCTCTCCCTCCCCCCTCCCCTGTGGCAACCACAAGTCTGTTCTCTGTGTCTATGAGTCTCTGTGTCTATGAGTTCGTGCTATGTTCTAGATTCTGCGTATAAGTGATATCATGTGGTATTTGTCTTTCTCTTTCTGACTTACTTCACTTACTATGATAATCTTTAGTTGCATCTATGTTGCTGCAAATGGCATTATTTCATTCTTTTTTATGGCTAAGTAGTATTCCATTGTATATTAGTACCACATCCTCTTTATCCATTCATCTGTCAATGGACATTTAGGTTGTTTCCATGTTTTGGCTATAGTGAACAGTGCTGCTATGAACATAGGGGTGTATGTATGTGATGATGTGTTTTAATATAGGTATATTTTTAGCTATTGTGCTGGACTCACTCAACCTGAAAACTTCATCCTCCAATTCTGAAATTTTTTCTTGATTCATTTCTTTAATGATGTCTAACCTTCTGTTTTATATCTTGTTTTTTATTGAGTTACATTTTTTTTTCAGATGTTATACCTTCTGGAATGATTCATCTATTTTCCTCTTCTGTTGGCCATCTCTTTTGTTTATTTTTCTTTCTGGATAATTTCCTCAGATTTACCTTTAATCCCTCTCATTTAATTTTTTGTTATTGTTACCTACAATCCCATTTAAAAATTTTTCCTGTGTGTTTTGTGTTCTCATTTCTTATATACTGTTCTTATTCCACTGATACAAATTCTTCTTTCATCTCTTGGAAAAAATTGCTGATAGTCTTCTGAAATTTTCATGTCCCTGCTTGGGCTGTATTTCTTGTTTGTTTATTAATTTGGTTTTTGTATTTCATGTTAGGTGCTTTCCCCAAATAGCTCATATTTAAGTATGGGACACCAAAAAGCTCTGTGTTTATGGAAGGATGTTCCACGAACTTCAGTATATGGTTTTCTGGTTGGGCCATCTCATATCCCAGTGTTAGTATTTACAGGTTTCTTTCTCTCAAAATGATCAGATTCCCCAGAAAAGTTCCCTCCAGCCTCCTTCCTGGAAGGTATAAGTCTAATTCTTGCATCCTGGAGGCTGTGTAAGGGGAAGTCTGAATAACAACATGTGGTATGTATGCATTTATTCAATAACCCCTTTCCAGTATGGCATCCACTTTTCAACTCTGTTCACTGTAATCTTGAGATGTGCTGTTTTACCCTCATAAAAGAAAAAAGGCTCCAATATTCTGCCAGGATGTGATAGTAACAGTTACTTAATGCCTGGTGAAAAGTAGGGTATCTCACTGATTTTCAAATATAATACTTTCAAACAATCCTCCTGTACTGAACCCTCTTTACAGAAGACCTAATGCTGCCAAACCTGGGCATTCTGCAGCTTTCTCTACTGCTGGCTTATAATTCAGCTTAACTGGGTCTGCTAATTCAGTTCCCATCTGCTTTCTATCTTCCAAGAAAACTGTTTCTGTTTTCTCCTGTATTTTTTATCCTTGTGAGTTTCTGTCTTTATTTCTCAATCCCTAAACTTGTTCAAATGGAGTTTTGAAACAGAAGTAGAGGAAAATGCATAATCTTTAACTTGGAGTCTGTATTTACTTCTCAAAGTAATTTTTCCTCAGTTGTACTCACTGCATTTCTTCCTGTCTTATTTTAATCATCTTTTTTCCACTATATCATTGCCCTTAAGTCTGACTCAACATGATGTATGAAGTAGCTACTAGGAGTCAGGCACTATACTGAGTGTTATAGATGTACAAATTCAAGAATAAGACTCCCCTTGAGAAATTTTGGTGATAATAATAGTAAAAACGTCATAACGTTATTTTGAAACAGCCATTCTGCTGAACTTAAATGTATATTCCGTTTCTTCTCGATTTTCCATCTCCATCTTGGTTAATCTAAGATTGCCAAAATGTTTACAGTTTTTCTGTGTCTTCCAATGCTAGCAATGGGAAGATAAGCCCCTTTGCTTTTGTATTCTGTATTTCTTTATGTCTTGCCTCCGGTGCTCAGCCTCTCTGCCATGCTTTTTCCCTGCTTCATCTCTACCATGCACTATACTTAATGGATCTTCTTGCTGCTTTTTTTTTTTTCACATGACACAGTTACCATACATACGACATTTAAGAAAAGTCTATTCTTTTCATCTTTACATCTACAGTCCCTTTGTTGCAAACAAAGATGTAAAGAGATAGTCCTTGCTTGATGGAAGTGATTGCTTTATTAAGGAGATGGATCTGTAACCAGTAATTTCAAGCATGTGCACTAATAAATGCAATTAGAAATGAGGTACTCGTTCTTCAGATGAAGGAAAACTTCCTGGAGATGGTGGCAACTGAGCTGTTTAGAAGGAGGATTAAAAGTTGACCAGGTGCTTCCTATAATACATAATCTGGTTTTAAGTTACTTCCTCACTATGTTGTAAGCATATTAATACAGGGCCAATACTTGAATCATTTCTTTTTTTTTTTTTTGATACGTGGGCCTCTCACTGTTGTGGCCTCTCCCATTGCGGAGCACAGGCTCCGGACGCGCAGGCTCAGCGGCCTTGGCTCACGGGCCCAGCCGCTTCGCGGCATGTGGGATCTTCCCGTACCGGGGCACGAACCCGTGTCCCCTGCATCGGCAGGCGGACTCTCAACCACTGCGCCACCAGGGAAGCCCTTGAATCATTTCTTGAATGCTTAATGTCGAGAGCAGTGCCTGGCACATGGTAGAATCTCAATAAATGCTGAATGATGCAAAGATGTAAAAAGTGCAGAAATTTGAGTTAAATCTATATTGCACTCAGAACTTTCCCTAATTAAATAAAGTAGATCAGTAAACAAAACCAATGGTATAACCTGACTTTCCTATGACAATTTTGATTAACTAGCACTAGTTGTTTACTATTTTATTCTTTTCTAAAAAAACAACATATATATTTTTGAGGTTAATTTTTTAAATGACGTATAGCTGGTTTACGACGCTGTGTTAGTTTCAGGTGTACAGCAACCTATCATGGAAACAACATATATTTTTAGAATTATGTTTACATTCCAAAATTACCTTGCATGTGCCCACTAACTTGATTGGAGATACTATACTTGATAAAACCTTGTAAGACAATCAGCGATTTTTCCTCCTCCAAATGAATTCTATGATTGTAGTTTGCAAACACAAGAATTTAGCGCTTTAACTCAAGACTCAGAGCTGACTCTAGAACCTGAATTGGAAAATCTGGTTGCTTGGCAAACATGAGACATACAGTCAGAAAAGGCCTGCTTAAGTTATTCATTTATAAAGGGAATCATTGATCTGAAATGAAGCTCATTTGCATCCATATTTGTACCCAGGATTTTAGGAAGGCAATAGAAGGATCAGTTGAGGATGACTGAATTTACAGGTGGGACTCAGAATTGCTCTGGGCTGCTATCAATATATTATTAACTATAAATATCTAGAATAAGGGCTTATTATCAGTCAATAACGCTCTGATGCCAACTTCCAATTCCTCCTAGGAACTTCGAATTTCTCTATTAAGTGTGCCTAAGAAAACTACAATTGACCCTTGAACAACTTGGCTATGAGCTGTGTGAGTCCACTTACATGCAGATTTTTCCAACAGTAAACATTAGAGTGCTACACTGTCTGCAGTTGTTTGCAGCAGATGCAGAATCACAGAGATGGAGGGGTGACTGACTGACTATACGTCACAGACAGACTTTCAACTGCGTGGAGGTAGGAAGTTTGGCACCTCTAACCCCTCATTGTTCAAGGGTCAACTGTAGTTCTCTTAAGACTTAGACAGGATTTTCTCTGTTTTGCACCATTAGGCCCTGCTGATCCTCTTTTAGAGAGGTGAAAAAGTGAGAATGGGCTCATAGATGGCCCCTGTGGATGAGGCACTTAGTCTGACTACACCCCACTGCTCCCCCTTTGCCTCTCGGTTCCCAAAGGCATTTAACTTTTCTGTCCCTCCTTATTGGGTTATTTGCCTCTTAAATTTGTATGATCTGCAGGATATCAAATAATCTTTCAGTTTTTTTAAATAATTTTGTTGAAGGCCAAATTATGTCACTAGTTAGCCACTGTAGCCCAGCTGCCTGGGCTCTGGGTTTGCAGTCCAGCTTCAGGCTCTCTGAGCTCAATTTTATCATCTCTAAATTAGAACTATTAGTATTGCACATCTAACTTGTTAGTTCTGAAGGCAGAATAAGATGGGCTGAGTACATAGACGGTGCTAGCCAATCAGAGAGTGAACGTGGAGCACCACTGGATGGTGAGTTGGGATGAACGGGATGCTGAGCGCTATATGAACTGCCCTCACCACAGCGTCAAGGGTTTGCTTTCAGATGCAGGGACCCAAGTGCTGCCCTGACTTCCTTCTCTGTTGGTCCTGGATCCCAGGCCTAGAGTGATTCAAAAAAAAAAGAGACAGAGAGAGAATATTTTAGCAGTGATTAGTCAATCCAAAATATACACTAATTCTTCCTTTCAAAACATACAGTTTTTGAAAATAATTTCTTTTTACAAGAAATATTAATGACCTAAGGAAGCAAGGACAAAGGAAGAGATCTTTACTGAGTCCTCACCATAGACCATTCTCGTGCTGACACATTCACACTTTGTCTCTAATGATCCTCAACCTGAAATGCAGAGCCTCGGGTTACAAATGAGGAAACTGAGGCACAGAAATTTAAGTTCCTTGACAAGGTCACATGATAAGAAAGTGGCAGAACTGTGATCCTCTGGGGGCGGAACCCCCAGAGTAGATCAAATTTCCCTAATAAGCACTCTTTATAGCTGCACAGATTTTTACTTACCCCACTTGCAGTGTTAAACACAACTGTGTTGTTATTAATTGAATTTGATTAATCTCTGCCTTCCCTACTGGAAGAATGATTCCCTGAGGTTGTGAACTCTGGTTTTAGCTTCCTGTTGTATCTCCAGCACAGATCACAGGTATGACAAAAAGTTAAAGCTCAGTAAATATTTGTTCAGTATATTCAGTCAATCAATCCAGGTCTCTCTTTCTCTTTCTAACTTTCCAATTAGAGATTTTCAAATTCTGCTGGACCACACTTCTTGATTTCTCTGGAAACCGTGTTTAAACTGACCAGAGGTCAGCAACGTTGCTCTCATACAAAGGAATATTAAAGTTCAAAGAACTTACCTTTCCTCCTCATTTAAGCTGGAAGACTGCAACTTTTCCTCAACTCTAATGCAGTTATAGGAAATATTTAGAATTTATGATAAAAATGGAGGTTTTAAAACCATAAGATCTGGGCAAGAATAAAGGCAACCCTTGGATATTTTTTCCCTATCTGTTAAACTGTGACTGTGAAAGGAACTTCCATATTCATCATTTACGTTTTTAATGGTCTTTACTTCCTTGTATAGAGCAGAGGGAGAGGAACTAGAGATGGAAACTGGATGGCAGCCTAGGAGATCTGAAGATTTGTAGGGATAGTTCTTTAGACCCATCTCTTACTCTGACCGTGCATTACCATATGCGGGGCTCACTTTTAAATAAACTTCAGTATGCCTTCTGCTTGCCTGCACTCTCAGTGTTCTCACCGAAACCCTCTAGCAGTCAGTAAAGGATGCTCTGAAGTGAGGCCCAGTTGCAGATGTGAAGGTATCCTTTTTTACCTAGCTGTGGTTTGTAAGTGCTACTGTCCCTCCCTCTCATCCCCACAGAGCAGGTGAGCAACCAGAGAAATGAAAGGAAAGGAATCGACCCTGAGGCTCTGTTGGCTGTACTTTGGAGCTCTCAGAACCCTAGATCCCAAAGATTTCCCTCCTCCAGTTTCCTTTCTCTCCCTCCAAGTCAAAATTATGTGTCAACATGTAGGATTGTCTAGTTTATATTGTTCTTGGTCCGATCCTTGTCTTTTGTTGGTGTTTGCTGTGAATTTTTCTTTAAATTGTTTTTGAACACATACTTTGGCCGCATTCTGTGCTAAGTACTTCATCTGGGTTATGATTAACCTTTATAGTCATGCAGTGAGGTACTTCTGCTGTATTCTTATTTCCATCTTACAGAAGAGGAAACAGAGGTTTAGAGAAGTGCTTTTACTTATTCAAGTTAAATAATATGAATTAGAAACTGAAGTCATCCCCAGAAAGTGTGACACAGTAGTCCACCTTTCAAAACCTATATTCTGTCTCAGGGACTATTTCTCACCTGGACAATTGCACCATCCTCTGACTGCCTTTTTGACTTCAGCCCAGTTCCTAATAGTCCATTCTCCAAATAAGCTTTTACAAAACTTGATTTAGTGCTCCTTAGATATATGCAAACAAACATAAAAGTAGTTATTAACTCTTTATACTTGTGGCTCTTTTAAAACTACCAAACTTAAATTATATAAGCAGTACAATTCAAATTGACAACTTAGATATAGTGAGATACAAGGTATGTTGAAAATGAATCGAGTTTAGTTTTCACAGCAAATTTTAGAGAGGTATATTTCACTTGCTGTTGACTTGATTATTTTGATGTTGAACTTGATGAGCCAGAGTGATTGCTTTCATCTCAGATCAGACCACCATCCTCCTGCCCTCCATGATCTGGACAGTGACTCTGGCTTCAACCCCATATCCCAGCCCCTGCCCACTACTTTGCACTCGATACTCCAATCATGACACATGGTAGGGAGTTCTTACAACATGCTTTTGAATACACCCTGTTTCTTCTGCCTTTAGTGCCCATCCATGATGCCCACATTATCTGTTAAAAAACCCTTCTAAAGTGTCACCTCCTCTGGGAAGTCTACCCTGGCACTCCCAGAAACTCTCATTCCTTGGACTAATTGTGTGCTTTGTACGTATTTGCAGAAATTGAACTTATCTTATATCATGATTGGGGCACCTGTCTTTCCAATGAACTGTGAATTTCTCAAGGGCAGGAACAAGGTGAGAAGTGTGATCATTTTCATCCCTCTACTACAGATTCAGAGAGGTAAATCAACTTGCCCAAAGTCACTCAGCTGGGTCTCCAGGTGTAAGGGTCTAACAGCCTGATTACTATCCAAAGACCCAACCTGACGATTTCTTTTTCTGAAACTGCGGTTTCAGATGGTGGTTTGTTTCTTCCATCATCTGTTTTCTTTGGTGACTCGGCACCTGAAGGGAGAGCCTCAAGAGGCCCAGGTTCTCTCCTTGCTGCTGGTAACTTTATGTGGGACCTTGAGCTAGTCTCTCCCTCTCTCTGGACCTCAGTTTTCTCATCTGTCAAATGAGGGTGTCATTTGATTTGATTCAGTCCAGTGTGTATGGGTGGCTCACAACCTTATTGTGTCAACAACTCAAACTTTGCCAAAAGAGCTGAGCCAGGCTATGGAAATGGGCAGAGGAAAGAATGGCTCCTTCACACAGGCCGTTTGTGTGGGGTGAGTGTTATCACCAGAGGAAATTGACTCAGGGAGATAGCACCTGGGTATCAGAGAAAGCCCGGCTATCGGTGGGCAGCCCCTGGAATCCTAGCCCTCCTTGCCAAGGGTGTCTCATGGGCTGGGCGTCCAGCCTTCCTGCCACTCAGCAAAGATGGTGCCAGGCTCAGGACAGGCCACTGTGGGAAAGTGCAGACCAGAGTCAGGCCCTGGGCATTCAGAGGGCCTCAGGCAGGCTTGGTTGCTCTTTGAGGCTATTGCAACACCCAGGCAATCAGACCTCAGGCTCAGTCACTGTAACAGAGAGGGGCAATATTTCCCCCAAGAAATACTCTGCTATTTCCACAGTGCCTGGTTCTCTGTCCTGTGCAGGCCTGACCTGGACCCCTGTCCTTCTGTCCTGTGTACTCCAGTGCTGAGCCAGGGACACCCAACACTGGTTCCATTCTTCCTGACGTTTCCCAGAAACAGGGAGCACTGGACAGAAAGCACTGAAGCACCTTCAGCCCCTCTTCAGGAGCTACATCAAGTTTTCCCAGCTCTTCCTGCCACTTTTGCTGGGCTAACTTCACCTTAAGCTTCATACCTTAGCCTGAGGGTCACCTCCTCCAGGAAATCTTCCTTGACTTCCCACAGTCTAGGCTGGGCAGTGAGCCCAGGGCTTCCTTCTACCTTGGCATTATCACTCTGTTTATTTCCTGGATTCTGAGAACCTTGAGAAAAGAAATCATTTTTCCCCTTTCACTCATCCATAGATTAAGCAAATATTCTCATGTGCTTACTCCAAGAGACACAAAATATTGGAGAGAAAAAACCAGAAATTGTTCCCAGTGTCATGGTGCATAGAGTCTAGCAAGGGAGTTAATGAGATCATTGTCCAATACGTGAAAAACTAAGGTGCTGGGAATGGCAACTCCATGGCACACTGAATAGCAGGAGAATTTGCTACAGTCGGGGAGAGCAGAGGAAGCTTTCCCAGAGAAGTACTGATGCAGCTGAGGAAGAGCTGGGGTTATAGCAAAAGGGTCAAGGAGGATCACCTATGTCTCATTAGTCCTTATATCCCAAGCATAGCTCAGGACCTGAAAGTTATGCAATAAATGTTTCTAAATATTGAAGCCACATTTTGTACAAAGTTGGCTCCGAGGCCATGGTCCAGTCCTAAGGCGAGACCAGTGCCTTGATTCATTTGTCCTGTAACTGCTTTCATCAAATATTTGTATTTCACTCTCCTTCTGAAATGAGAAATATTACTGGGAAATATTTGGGATTTATTTATTGGGAAATATGGGAAATATTACTGTCTTGCCCAAACAACTTACCCTCAAGATCCATATTCTTTGATCTAGCCGTGGCCTAGAACCCCCGGCTATACCATGTGCTGAAGACTTTCACATGTCCTTTTGCTATGGGGGTCTCCAAAAATTGCCCGCACCTTGGATCTCTAAGTTTCCCAGTCTTTCATGCCTGCGCAGTTTGCCCGAACCATCTGACCTTCGCTGCCACCATAACTCCAGCTATTGCAATGTTCAACTTGCCACTTGGGCTCCTCTGAGCATGCTCCCTGTTTCTCCCCACTGTCTCCCAGTCTCCAGAGAACAGAATTAGTTCTGGGACCCTGACATCCTTGATTCATGAAGCAGACCAGCCATGCCCAGCACCCTCCTACGACGCTACTTTCTTAATAGCCAAAAACACATTTGGTTAATCAGCCCTTTTTTTCCAAACTGGAGCCACGCTGATCAAGATTGAAAATGTGCCCCCATTGTAAGTGGCTACTGTTTCCAATTACATATGTTTCTCCCAGCCACCATGCAATCTGTTCACTTCATGCTGGTTTGCAAGAGCTGTTCACACCAAACCATTGACAGCCACTATCTAAACTGAAACCATCTGCTTAGCCATTTGCCATGCACGGCTGTGTCTTGCAGGCTTACCCATTTGAGGCCCTGTGGAGCAGTCCATAAAACAAGCATGAATTAACGCAGCCTGTTTTTATTAAATGTCTTGCAACTGATGGGAAGATGGACAAGCCTGTCTGGCAAGGATAATGGCCAATGCTCAGAGCATCTGAAGTCTTGGATAAACTCCAACAACACCCTGCATCCCAAGACCATCGAGTGTTTCAGGAGTGTGGTCGTGCTTAGAAACAGTTTGTCTATAAAAAACCTTTTTAAAGATTTTGTGGTTTCTCCTCTTTTTTTGTGAAATAGAATTTATTGGTGAGCTCTTCAGCCACAGCTATACTCCTTCTGTTCTCCTTGATATTACTTAGATGGAAACCCAGAGAGAAGCAGATAAGAGTGGCTAAGAGCTTTTGTGGAACACGAATATCCATGGATATCCTCTATTGCTATTACCACCTCCAGAAGATTGGGGGTGGTCAGGTTTCCTCTTACTCCTATGGAAAGCCTACACAAGAGTCAGGTCCGGCTTATTGGTAACCTGAAGCACCCCTCATGCACTTTGTCTAAAAACCTTGGCCAAGGTAGTGAGGCTCCAAGGGAGAAGGTACCTTGACCCACTCACACCTGCCACGTCTTTGTGACTGGAAATTTTCCAATGCATTGGACAGAAAAAAATCAGGGATAAAACAAACCCAAGGGCATTGCCAATAATTGGGAAAATTCAGCGAATTCCGCCTGCTCCCATTTCAGTGTCATCAGGCAACTTTCTGATATTTTGGCTTCCCAGGTAGGAGAACTATCTGTAAAAAGAGACTGAGCTCTAGAACAAATGCCAGCATCCATCCCACTTGATAATATATTTCATACTGTAAAGTAGTACAATGGCGCTACACACACACACACACACACACACACACACACACACACACACACATTAGAAACCTATAGTGGCATTCAAGATTTTTATTATTATTTAAAAATTTGTTCAAAATAATTTTTATTTAAAATTTTTAAATGAATTCGATAAGAAGAGTTCAAGTGAAGAATGGTATGCCCCTTCCCCTCTGCAGGGTATATTCAGAATATTTAACATTACCATTTACGATAGACTCTGGCTGAAAGCAGGTGGGTCAGCCGTACTGGCATGTTCAGGCTGAATAGTGGTGCTGCCTCATCTATAGTCTACATTTTATTCATTCAAAATTAGATGAATGGAAGGCTGTTAACTGGGATCATATCCTTTACCTTCCCTGATTTGATCTTTAAGATTGCATTTTTGCAAACATTGTTACCACCAGCATTGGTCGTATGAAATTTGCTTTTGTACTTATTGTAAGACCACAGTCACGAGTCTGTGATACATCGATTCATTCACCCATCAGTCATCTGTTTTCTTCTACTCAGAGCCATCAACCCCTCTGGACTCCAGGAATCTAAAGATGAAGGATAATGTGGTCCCTCCCCCAAAAGCTCACACTCCAAGGGTGAGAGACTGTCCTCTGTTATTCAGTATTCCTCACATGGATTCCGAAGTAAGATATTTCTTTAAAAGTGCAGCCCCAGGGAAAAAGGGAAAAGAAAAACCCAACAAAGCAAAACAACAGTCCCCCAGAACAAACACTTTTATTTTCTTTAAGCAGCTTTCACAGGTTTTGCCCTCCAGATAAAAAGAGCTACAGAATTTTATATTCCTGTTTTTCCCACTGCTGGGAAACTCAGAGCCCACCGTGATGCTCCGCCACATCAAGGAGAATTACATTGTCCCTTAGAGTTCCCAGTCTTTTCTTTTCTCTCATGTTTCTGGTTCTGCTTTACTGCTTATTTTTTAGTATTTCTGTGTGCCTGGCCCTTATTGTAAACTGACTTTAATCCTTATTGGATAGAGCCTAAAATGATAGAAATGCAATTTTTATAAATATGCATTTTTAAATAAATACATTTTTAAAGGCTTAATTTTTTAAAGAGTAGTTTTAGGTTTGTAGCAAAATTGAGAGGAAGGTACAGAGATTTCTCAAACACCATCCCCTCTGCCCGCAACACACACACACAGCCTCCGCCATTAATCAACATCTCCCACCAGAATGGTACATTTGTTACAACTGATGAATCTACATTGACACATTACAATCACCCAAAGTCCATAGTTTACACCAGGACTCACTCTTGCTGTTTTACATTCTATGGGTTTGGACAAATGTAGAATGACATGTATCCATCATTATAATATCATACAGAGTATTTTCACTGCCCTAAAAATCCTCTGTGTACCACCTATTCATCCCTCCACCCCTCCCCAACCCCTGCATTTTTTTAATTGAAAATATTTGGTTTATTGTCGTGTATTTCGTTTGGCCCAAGAAAAAGGAATTCCAGTTTTTACACCTTTGAGAAATGGAACATTATTTGCTCATTCACACCTTCCTCTCTGACCTTCCCCTTCTTCTCTTTCCACATTGTTTTATGAGCTTATGAGTTTGTTGATTGGAGAATATTAATTAATTTGAGGAGTCATCTGGACCATTTCCAGGGAGAAAAATTATGGTTTATTGTTGACTGGACTTACCATACAAAGAGACAGGTGATTTTTATTTCATTTCATAAATGAATGAGAACCAGGAGGGTTTCAAGAATAATGAGTTGTTCTGACTTTTCTTTCTTATTCATCTTTGTCTACAGAGGCCAGCATAGAGCATGGCACTGAGTAAGTGCTCAGTAAAGAGATGCTGAATTAAAAAATTCATGAGTGAATCATCAGATGACCTGGTCGCTACTCAGTCATGTTTTGTCTCCAACTCTTGCTCTTTCTGAATAAATATACAATAGCTACATGCTGCAAAGCACATAGTTGAAAAATGAGGACAGATCAACCATGAGAGGCATTTTTATATTCTGATGTGTGCCTGTAGATAGATGAATATATATTTTATATATATATATATATATATATATATATATATATATATATATATATATATACACACACACATGCATATAGATCATGTAACTGCCTGCTTTTTCCTAGGTTTAACTAGGCTGGTTTCTATGTAGATGCTGCAAGAAAAAACAGAAAACCACCTCAAAAAGGCCCTTGTTTTTTCATTATTAACCTCGTACATACTTTATTCCTGAGACACCCTCCTACCAGACATGTCTGATGCAGAAGCAACTCAGTGTGGAGGAAAAGGACAGCTGGAGACTTGGCATGAGTCCTGGTTTTGCCCAGCGCTCAGTAGCCTCGTAAAACCTGAGGCTCCTCATTTGCAAAAGATGAACCATGCAGGACTAAGAGTTGGTCCAACTCTGCCGTCACATTTACCTGGATGCCGAGGGCACTTGGTGTCTTGGCTGCCACTCATGCCTAGTCTCTGCTTCCCCATCATATGTAGCAGCCCCACAGTTCAATATCTTTCCTTTCTTTTGCATAAGCCATCAAGGATCAAAATGGGTGGAATTCCCTTTGATGATGTCCCTGTTGGGTGCCAGGCTCTGTGCAAACACATTTGCGCATGAACTACTTGATCCTCACGCAATCTCCAGATAGTTAGTATTAACCCTCTTTTGCAGATAAGAGAAGGAGGCTCAAGGAGATTAAATGCAGCTGTCAGTGAAAAAAGAGGGATTTTTTTAACCCTTCAAAGCCAGTATCTATTCTAATGTACCAGGAGGAGTTAGGCCATGAACAAGCATACTTCCAGCAAACCTCAGATAGACCTGAAGACAGTGGAGGAAATAAATCATGGAAGAAAATGGGGGTAATTACGGGGTCATAGCAAAAAATTTCTTTTTATAGTAATAGGGTAGACCCTTGACTACTTGCTCCTTCAAAAATAGAAATAGACTTAGAAAGTAGTGAGGCCTTGGTCCAGGCTCCTCTGACTTGGCCTATATTTTTTCCTGCATTTGACCTTATCTCTTTGGGGCTTTTATGTTTGTTTATTGGGTAAATACACATACATACCTACATACATACATATATATATATATATATATATATATATATATATATATATATATAAATTGAAGTATAGTTGACTTAAAATACTGTGTTAGTTTCAGGTGTACAGCAAAGTGATTCAGTTTTATATGTATATGTATATATATATATATATAGAGAGAGAGAGAGAGAGAGAGAGAGAGAGTTTATTACAACATATTGAATATAGTTCCCTGTGCTATACAGTAAATCCTTGTTGTTTATCTGCTTTATATATGGTACTGTGCATCTGTTAATCCCATACTCCCAATTTATCCCTCCCTACCACTTCCCCTTTGGTAACCATAAATTTGTTTTCTATATCTGTGAGTCTGTTTCTGTTTTGTAAATAAGTTGATTTGTATCATTCTTTTAGATTGTGCATGTTAGCGATACCATATGGCATTTGTCTTTCTCTATCTGACTCACTTCACTTAGTATGATAATCTCTGGGTCCATCCATGTTGCTGAATATGGCATTATTCTATTCTTTTTTATGTCTGAGTAATATTCCACTACACACACACACACACACACACACACACACACACACACACACACACCACATCATCTTCTTTATCCATTCATCTGTTGATGGACACTTAGGTTGCTTCCATGTCTTAGCTATTGTAAATAGTGCTGCTATGAACATTGGGGTGCATATATCTTTTTGAATCGGAGCTTTTGTCTTTAGCTGTTACATACCCAGGAGTGGGATTGCTGGATCATATGGTAACTCTATTTTTAGTTTTTTAAGGACCTTCATACTGTTCTCCATAGTAGCTGCACCAATTTACATTCCCACCAACAATGTAGGAGGATTCCCTTTTCTCCACACCCTCTCCAGCATTTATTATTTGTAGACTTTTTGATGCTGGCCATTCTGACTGGTGTGAGGTGACACCTCATTGTAGTTTTGATTTGCATTTCTCTAATAATTAGTGATGTGGAGCACCTTTTCATTTACCAGTTGGCCATCTGTATGTCTTCTTTGAAGAAATACCTGTTTAGGTCTTCTGCCCATTTTTAAAATAAGGTTGTTTGTTTTTTTGTTATTGAGTTGTATGAGCTGTTTATATAGTTTTGAAATTAATCTCTTGTCAGTTGCATCGTTTGCAAATGTTTTCTCCCATTTTGTAGGTTATCTTTTCATTTTATTTATGGTTTCCTTTGCTGTGCAAAAACTTATATGTTTGTTTAGGTCCCATTTGCTTACTTTTGCTTTTATTTCTACTGCCTTGGGTGACTGATCTAAGAAAATATTGCTACGATTTGTGTCAGAGAATGTTTTGCCTATGTTCTCTTCTTGGAGTTTTATGGTGCTATGTGTTATATTTAGGTCTTTAATCCATTTTGAGTTTATTTTTGTGTATGGTGTGAGGGAGTGTTCTAACTTCATTAATTTACATGTGGTTTTCCAGCTTTCCCAACACCACTTGCTGAGGAGACTATCTTTTCTCCATTGTATATTCTTGCCTCCTTTGTTGAAGATTAATTGACCATAGGTGTGTAGGTTTATTTCTGGGCTCCCTATTCTGTTCCATTGATCCATATGTCTGTTTTTGTGCCAATACCACACTGTTTTGATTACTGTAGCTTTGTAGTATTGTCTGAAGTCTGGAAGGGTTATGCCTCCAGCTTTGTTCTCTTTCCTCAGGATTGCTTTGGTAATTCTGGGTCTTTTGTGGTTCCATATAAATTTTAGGATTATTTGTTCTATTTCCATGAAAAATGTCATGGGTAATTTTATAGGGACTGCATTAAATCTGTAAATTGCTTTGGGTAGTATGGCCATTTAAACTATTTTAACTCTTCCAGTTCCAGAGCATGGGATATCTTTCCATTTCCTTGAATCATCTTTGATTTCCTTTATCAATGTTTTATAGTTCTCAGCATATAAGTCTTTCACCTCCTTGGTTAGGTTTATTCCTAGGTATTTTTTGTGAAATTTTAAACAGGATTTTTTCTTTTTTTTTTTTTTACTTTCTTTTTCTGAGAACTTCTGGCAAGAGTTCTTATCTCACTTGGCCTATATTTTACTGTGCACAGTCTGGAGAGACTGAGAAGTTGGAAATATCTTTATAAAGAATAAAGGGGGATTCCCTGGTGGCGCAGTGGTTGAGAGTCCACCTGCCGATGCAGGGGACACGGGTTCGTGCCCTGGTCTGGGAAGATCCCACGTGCCGCGGAGCAGCTAGGCCCGTGAGCCGTGGCCGCTGAGCCTGCGCATCCGGAGCCTGTGCTCCGCAACGGGAGAGGCCACAACAGTGAGAGGCCCACGTACCGAAAAACTAAATAAATAAATAAAATGAAATAAAGAATAAAGGGAGGCTCCAAGAAGCAGGTTCACTCACTGGCATCATTATTTGAGAGTTCCTTGCTACCTGGTTCTGTAATAAACCTAAGTGAAAGTAAACTTGGCCAAGTCTGAGTCCTCATTTTTGGCGGTCTTCAAACCTAGAATTCCTCCTTTCAGTCTGGCTCAGTTCACGTGCTTTTGTCCTTGGGTTCATTATTATCTAGGAGAAGTAACAAATATGAAGACTTACGGAATCTAATTTAACTAAGTGCTAACTGTGGGCCAAGCACTGGGTGAAGTGTATTTTGTATCAGTTATTTTTCTAGCAATGCCATGTAGTAGGAACTATTTTTGCCCTGACTTTAGGGCATTTATATTTGCTACTTTTTGCTTTTTGGTGTTTTGTTTTGTTTTTGCCATTATAAGTAAGGCTGAGATGACCGTTTTTGCCCACATTGCAGAGAATGACTTCCAGGAAATGAGACCAGTTAGTCAGTTCTTTTGAACAGTTTTAAGGCTCTTGATGCAGATGACCTAGGGGCTTTCTGGAAGGGTGTACCAGTGCTCCCTGAGGCTAGCAGGGCATGTGCTTACTGGTGTCTCCAAAGCCTTCTAATACAGTGATGCACAGTGGGGAGAGTGACAGAAGCTTATCTTTTTTAATGAACCTAAAAACAAGCTGGAAGGACTCTGGCCTGAGATTAGAAACTGGTTCCTGCTCTGCCATTCACCCTGTGTGCCATTGGGTTAGTGCTTGCCTCTCTCTAGGTCACAATTTTTCCAAGTATGAAATGAGGAGGGCAAAACAGATGATCTTGTAAACTTTTTCAGCTCAAATTTTCCTTGACACTTAGGGAAAATATAACTCCTCTTTAAGCCATAAGTGGCTCAGAACATAAATTGGACAAGCTTTCATGTGATGTCTTCAGTTGTATATAAAAAGCAGCTAGGAAATTGTTTTTTAGAGGCAGGCTTGGATTTTAATCCTATCTTCACCATTTACTATGTGGGAGACCATGCAAGGTCATTTCTCCTTTCTGAGCTCTGATTTCCTCATCTGTAGGAGGTGGATAACAATGTCATAGGGTTTTTAGAAAGGTCAAATGAGATGAAGTATATAAAACATGGTACAAAGTAGAAGCTCAATAAGTAGTAGTTCTCTTTATAGAGGAAAATATGATACTTCTCTTCCTCCCACTCTTTTTTTTAATATATGATCTCATTTTTATTTGAAGTAATTATTATTTTATACATATTATATGGTTTTAGCTTTATTCAGGTATAATTGATATATCAAAAATTGCACATTTAATGTATACATCTTTTTTGTTAACATAGTTGATTTACAATATTATGTTAGTTTCAGGTGTACAACATAGTTATAATATTATTGACTATATTCTCTGTGCTGTACATGACAGCCCTATGATTTATGTACTTTATAACTGTAGTTTGTACCTCTTAATCCCCTCTATCTATTTCACCCATCTCCCATCTTCCTCTCCTCTGGCAACCATGGACCTGGAGGGTATGTTAAGTGAAATAAGTCAGACAGAGAAAGACAAATACGGTATGTCTTCCCTTATATGTAGAGTCTAGAAAAACTAAACAAACAACAAATATAGAAAAACAGAAACAGACTCACAGATAACGTTTACATCTTGATGAGTTTAGACATATGCATACACCTGTGATACCATCACCACAATCAAGTTACTAAACATATCCATCACCTCCAAAAATGTCCTTGTGTCCTTTTAAAATGGCAAGAGAATTTAACATGAGGTCTGTCCTCTTAACATATTTTAAAGTGCACAATATCATATTGTTAACTACAGATATTGTGTTTACAGCAGATCTTCCTCCCACTCTTAAGTAAAGAATAAGGGATTCTTTGTTTGTTTGTTAGATTCCACATATAAGTGAGATCATACAATATTTATCTTTCTGTGTCTGGCTTATTAAAGCAGCTCTAAGTAACTATTCAAAGATCCTAAGCCCCTAGAGGCCTCAGGATTCTGGTTTCTCATCTAGGCATCTGCAGTTTCCAGCATCCTCCATCCCGAGTACCATCCACTCAAGTCCATGTGTTTTCAGATTTCAAGTAGATTTGGGGGTTCCATGTGACATGTTAACTAGAGGAACCATCTTGTGGATACAGATCTGTCTCGACATCACGGGTTGGCCTCAGCCACTTTGATGTTACTAGAGTTTACTAATGGCTCTGTCAGTTCAGGAAGCTCTTTGAGATAAACACTGCTTGATTAAATGATGAATTCATTCTGCAGGTTTGCATCTGTTCACCACACACTTGCCAATGTGGACTTCCTTGGGTAATAGGGTTACAGAGATGAATAAGCGGTAGTCCCTTCCCTTCGTAGTTTCCAGACCAGTGGATGAGAAGCCTCAGTAAACAAATAATTACAATACAATGTGATAACCACTGTAATAGAAGCAGATGCAGTGAGGTTTGGGAGCACAGAGGAGGGAGTGATTCGTTATGTGGGGGAAGAGAAGTTGGGACAGACTTCCCAGAGGATGTGATATTTAATTTAGATCTTGAAATTTGAATAAAAATGTAAGTAGATGATGAAGAAAAGGATGCTTGAGGAGAGAAAACAGCTGGGAAAAGGCATAAGGTTTAAAATAAAGAGTTTAGCCTGTTTGTGGGGAAATCAGATAGGAAGTGTGGTAGGAAATGAGACTGGTAATGTAAATTGGGACTATATCATAAAGGGCTACCAATGCCAGGCTAAAGAGCTTGGATAACATCCTGCAGATTTACAGTGTCTAAATATGGTAGCCACCAGACACGTGTGCCTCTCTAAATATGTTAGTTAATGTTAAACCAAATTAAAAACCCAGCTTATCAGTTGTACTAATTATATTTCAATGCTCAGTAGGCTCTTGTGGCTAGTGGCTGCCATATTAGATGGCACAGATACAGAGCATTTTCATCATTGCAGACAATTCTGTGGATAGTACTATTATATATGATACAGAGGGAGTGATGGATTTCAAGGGGATAGATTTGTCTATAAGGTGTAGGATGGATTTGAGATAGGTAAAAGCAGAGGCAGGGAAAACAGTGAGGGAGTTATTGCAACACTCTAGGCAAGAAATGATGAGAACTGAATTGGAGCATGGACCGTCACTATGCAGGAGGGAACCAAGACCATCCTGCAGCCCATGAAATATCAAGACACCAAAGACCATGGTAAGCAGTGCAGTTTGCCAGCTTGGATCTTATGGGGTTGAGGGAGATATCAATCTCATCTCTTGTCATGAGCACCTTTTGGCTCGAAGCCCCAATCCTCAAGCTTCTTCCCTGGCTCTGGAGAGGTAGGCAAACTCCCAAGTGCGTGTGAGCTCTCTGGAGTCTCCTTGCCCCTGCTTGCCTCTGTTTTGTCATGCCATTGGGTCTTAATCAGATGAGTATCTCATTTGGCCCCTTCTCCACCCATGGTGACCAGAGTTTGGAACAGGAGCATTATATGGCCAGCCCACACGTCTGTTTTGCTCTGAGTGTCTGGCTTCCGTGCTTATAACACAGAAAGGCAGTGGCAGATTGGATGATAAGATGTGGATCGTAGTCTCCTCCCTGCCTGATAGCATCTCTGTTAACCATAAACAAATTACTTCCATTCACAGCTGACAGGAGGAAGAGCTGTATTCTGCAGGGAGAGTTCCTGAGTGTACTGTGGTAAAGAATGCAGACTCTTTCTTACGAATGCAAAGATGCTCTCAAAAACAGTCATGGTGCCGTGGACAGTTTACCCCACTCCAGAAGACAGGGCCTCGATATGGACTCTTCCCTGCTGTGTCCCCCTGATTCTGCTTCTTACGTCATATGCAGTTTTTGCTGCCAGTGTATCTCTCAACCCTTTCCCTGTCCAATGAGAACTGTTGAAGAGCACATACGAAGCATACGACCCCTAGAGAAAAACAGATTCTCTGACGGTAAACACTAATTTTCTGAAATCCTATTTGTTCAAACTCATTCTTCAAGGCCCATCTCAAGCACTAACTGCTTTGTGAAACCTTCAGATACCTAATCCTGCTCAAATGGATTCTTCATACAAATCTCTGTTTGGCACACACCAGCTGAAGTCTGCCCAGAATTCCATTCTGTAAAGGTTCACTAACTTGTACAAATTATGGTGCATAGTCTCCAATATATCTGGAAAAAAGCAAGTCAGAAAAGGTCTGAGAAAGACTTCAAATAGGAAGCTAGGGAAGAAAGTAACCATTTATGTTAGGTGTCTTTGTTTTATCCTTCCTCCTTCCTTCCTTCCTTCCTTACTTCCTTCCCTCCTTCCTTCCTTCCCTCCCTCCCTCCTTCCTTCCTTCCTTCCTTCCTTCCTTCCTTCCTTCCCTCCTTCCTTCCTTCCTTCCTTCCTTCCTTCCCTCCTTCCTTCCCTCCTTCCCTCCCTCCCTCCCTCCTTCCTTCCTTCCTTCCTTCCTTCCTCCCTTCCTTCATAAATTCATTCCACTACGGTACCAAACATTTACTGAGCCCCTACTGATGGCCAAGCAATGTTCAGTACATAGAGAGATTAGTAAAATTAAGAGTTCAGAAACTGGTAGGGTCATCAAAGTTTTAAGTAAATAATGACAATCCATTGTGGGAACCACTCTGCTGGAGGGATATACACAGTACAGGTGAAGAAAATCAGGGAGAAGCACTCACTCTGTTAAGTAAGGAGTGCAGACGCTGGAGTTCAAATCCTGGCTCCATAATCAGTAGCCAGTTCGCCTTGTGCAGTTTGTCTTCCTGAGCCTCAGTGTCCTCATCTATAAAATGGACAGAGTTTTTCTGGGGGGAAATGTGATAATATTTACAAAATTCTTGGCACAATGTCTAGAACAAAATAAATGCTCAGTCGACATTATTTTTCAGGCCTTCACATTTGTCAACCTAAATGATCAGGACCATTTCCAACTTCTGTTTGTTGGAGATGAGCGTGACTGAATGTGTTGAACTTGAGGCCAAAGTAAGGTGCTCAGATGTCTCTGATAACATGTTTTAGATGATTCAGCCTTTGACCAGAGACCTTTCTAATGCACGTTCTTTTAGATTTGGCTTCTAGAAGATTGACTAGATGAATCTGACTGTATTTCACTTTCCTGTGAGACAGAAAAACATGAATAATCAGAGAACTGTAACTATTTTGGGCTGGGATTGATGAGTAATTTTTCACAAG
Source organism: Stenella coeruleoalba (assembly GCF_951394435.1). Classification (NCBI taxonomy): domain Eukaryota; kingdom Metazoa; phylum Chordata; class Mammalia; order Artiodactyla; family Delphinidae; genus Stenella; species Stenella coeruleoalba. Next base: position 97,899,850 of record NC_137153.1, on the reverse strand, counting down.
CTTTCATTTTAAACATATTCATTGAGAAAAATATTCTAAAGGGGTAATAGAAATTTTTTGAAAATAGTACATCGATACTCCCCATGGAAAGCACATATATATCCAGATCATGATTTTGATTACTGTTGTCATTATTAAGCCAACAGGGAGTTAGTATTTTCATGATTGCAGAAGATGGTTATTGATGTTTAGAGTATTGGTCAAAACAGAAGAGAGGCTGCTGCCACGAAGAATCTATATCTTCAGAGAGGCAGACAGTAAAACTCACAGCTGCTAACCAGTTAAGTAATACCGTTATCTTTTCTGCCGTGGAGTGAATCAAAGACTGGCTGGTTTATATACTCACTGACTCCTTGCTAGCTCAGAATGAGAACCAAAGTGAGGCCATGTCAAGTTTTGGTAATTGTCTCAAAGAGGCAAGACAGGGCCATTGGTGGCAGGAGAGAGAGAAGATTCCTCAATGGCCTTTTTCTCTGAAGCTTTTCTTGTTCCTTGTTGATTGAGAACAGATATCCTGGACATTCAATAATCTGTTTGTTTAAAAAATCTAATTTCTAAACCATTGACAGAGAGCAATCAGCTTTTCTCAAACACTTAGAAATTGCTATCCCTCCAAGTAGCTGCTTTAAGAGAAGCGGAAAGGAAACAATATTTAATGGATCCTTTGCTTCAAAATAACGGATTGTCTTTATTTTTTTTGCTGTACACGGGCCTCTCACTGTTGTGGCCTCTCCCGTTGTGGAGCACAGGCTCCGGACATGCAGGCTCAGCGGCCATGGCCCACGGGCCCAGCCACTCCGCGGCATGTGGGATCTTCCCGGACCGGGGCACGAACCCATGTCCCCTGCCTCGGCAGGCGGACTCTCAACCACTGCGCCACCAGGGAAGCCCTGTCTTTATATTTTATTCAAGCAATCAAAAGCTTTTTTTTTTAATGCTACGTTGGGGAAAGCAATAGTAGGTGCTTTTACTAGCCCAAATTCTCCTGATTTTAAGTCACAGAAATCTAACTCAAAAGAGTTTAAGTGAACATTTCTTGGCTTATATAATTGTGAGGGAGAAATGGTTTAGGAGTGACTTGGAGGTGTGGAATATAATTGATTTCTCAGTTTATCCCTGGTTTCTCCTCTACTGGATTACTATGGCAGGATATTCTTGAGACTCTTTGAATGAATGTATATTTATAGAGCAACCAGATAAAAACCTTTTTGTTTCCATAAGCTTCTGGGATGTTTCCAATCATTTGTCTCTAGACAATGAGTCCACCTGCTATGAGTTGATGGCTGAGTCTCTAAATCTCTTCTGCCAAGGTTTCTACTCTCTGCCTCAGTGCTTCCTTCATCCCCTTCCAAGGTAGTTAATGCATCTCCTGAGATATTTGTACGAGGCCCTGTTTTCCTTCAGCCCAATCAACCCCTTTTCTTCAATATATTTTTCTTCAATAGTACCATCACGCATCATTCATGCATTCACTCAGACTAGAACTTTCAATGCTCGGTTTATTCTCACTGATTCAGTTTGATTTGATTCAACTAAAATTTGCTGAGCACCTTCTGAGTATGTGGAACTCAGCTGGGTTCTGGGGACACAGAAGTAAGTACAATATCCTTACTGCTCAAGATTTTGTGCCATAGACTGTGGCATGAATGTATTTTTTTTAATCATATAAGCTTTGGAATAAAACAGAAATGTATATGAAGTATAAGGGAGGAAGTTGTCAGGTGTTTTCCTAGGTACTGGGAACACAGGAATAAGTAAAATATTATAACTGTTCTCAGGGAGGAGCTCCAGGACTAGTAGGGAGCATAAGATCATTATTTATCGTAATAGAATTATTATTATAATTATATTATTATTCTTAATGATACATTATTATATTATTACCTGAAATATCACATATTATCAAAATAAATTTTCATCATAATAAAATTATTGGTGATTGAGAATATAACTATATCATGTAAAACTACATATATATAATGTAAGGGAGGGAGTTGGTCAGTTCCATCATGGTGAAGGGGGAAGGGGCTTCACAAAGTCCCACAAAGTCTGTCACTTCTTTCAGACATTCTGCCCGCCTCGTCCGTCCGTGATAACACCTCAGATGCCTCCCCACATTCCATGCTTTGCTTCCTAGAGCTGACTCCTGCTGTTTGCTTAGTTGGGAGAAAAGAAAAAGAAAAGACCATAGGATGGGCTGGTAGCATGCCTTCTGATATCATCTGTGTGCTGAGTATAAATGTGTGCATTTCCTGGGAGTTATTTCTCCAGAAATAAAATACACACAGAGAAGCAACCTCTCTCCTGGCCAGAGGGACCACAGTCCAACTTTAAGCCCTTTCTGATGGAAGCAGGAATCTCTGAGGCTGTCCCTGCATGACGCAAAGGGGTGGGTCTCCTAGTCTGGACCATTTGGCCCGGATTTTACATTCCCCAGGATTTTAGTATCACAGGGCTGGGTGGGGTTGAGAGGCCATCAAGACAACATTTTCTTGTTTTCTTTTAATTTCCCCAGAGGCAAAGAGTCTACAACTTTCTTCAAAACATTTTCAAGTCTCTCAACATCATTTAAAGCGGGCAGTTCTTCTTAACTGATGCAGGTAGAATTTGAGGTAGAACGACTTTTTTGTTGTGCTGGACTGTCCCTTGATTCGCAGATATTTATCCTTCTTGATCTCTGCCACTAAATGTGAGTAGAGTCCTCACTAGCCATCGAGATGACCAGAAATGCCCTACACTTTTCCGAACACCCACCCCTAGAGGAACAGTTCCACCCCCAGCTGACAGCCATTGAATGATGCCACCAAACTTGGTTTTCATTGAGTCTCAATTATTGGTTCATTCATGCAAATCTTACAGAAACAAAGCACCTAAAAATGCTATTGTGCACCTTTAATTGTCACATGCTCTGAGGGCTACTGAGAGGAGTAAGACACCTACTGAGATCTTACTCCAAGTATGAAGAAAAGATAAACATAACTATTAAAGTATTTGCCCATTCATTTGAAAATATGTGCCGAATATCTGTTTACCCTGCTTCGGGGACTGGGATTCAAACACTGTTCCATGTATACGCAACAGAATGGAGTGCAAAGACCACGTGAGCTCAGAGGAAAAGGGCATCCTTCCCAGAGGGGATGTGGAAGTCACCTAAAAGTAATGTTTCAGATGATACTTAGAAGGATTTGGGTAGCTAGATATTGATGATACCTGGAGTCAAACAACCTAGGTGGAGAAAGCCATAACTGGAAGTGAGTTGGCAGGTGACCTACCTTGACTGGAATGACAAGCGAGAACATGTGAGTGTGTGAAAGGTGTCTGGAAACGTGAGAGTAGAGTTTGAACTCTTAGGGAGTTTTGTTTCCAATCTGTTGGCCCTTGAAGGGATTTCAAAGGGCATATTTATCTCAAGTGCAGAAGCTGTCTTACCTGAAACCATTTCTCAGGCTTCTCTCCCAACTCCTCTTCTCCACACACAAGCACACACTTGCACACACACATTCACACTGTGTACACACATCCACACACCTCTCCTTTTCCCTTTCCCAAGTAAATTACCCTTTGTCCGTTTATTCTCACAAGAATCATTTTCCAGTTCATGGGAGAAAATAAAGACTTCCGGATAGATTTTATTTAGCCACCACTGTGACTTATACAAATTGAATTGCATCTAGATTGGGCAGGTCCACTCTGGCTAACCAGAGGCCCCAGCACTTCCTTATGTCCACCATTACCTCTTTTCCTTGGTGCTCTTGGGGTTAAAACCCCTTTGCCTGACCTTCAGGGCCTCTTATTACTGAGCCTCCACTTGCTTTCCAGCCTCACTTTCTGCAGGTGTCCTCATGTACCTTCACCCCAACCATCCTGAGTTGCACCTTTGGGTTTCACTCCCCCTTGCCTGACTTTCACCACTAACTCCTAGTCCTTTGGTGCTCAGTTCACACACGACTTCCTCTGGAAAGTCCTCCCTGAGCCTCCAACATAAATTAGATATCATCCATCCACCATTCCTCACTCCCATCTCGATTTCTTTTAATCAGACCCCGGGCCACATTTTGATAATCTTTTAAACTACTTCAACACTTTTTCTCTTTTTAACATTTATTGTCCAAATTATTCATCTGGCTGCACAGCACACTTGGCTATTATCATCAGTTTCCTTTTTATATATAGACATCTTACATACAATCCCCATTGCTCTCCAACCATGCTATCTTCCACTTCCATCCTGCCCCAGAGCCTTTGTGCCGTCCTTTCCCTGTTCCCAAAATGCACTTCCCACCAAAACCCCCTGCCACCCAACCCTTCCCCTGACCTCCCTTCACTAAATCGTCCTCTACTCTTCTAGATTTCAGCCCAATGATCATTTTCTCAGAAAGCCATGTTTCTCTGATTAATATAGGTCGATTTCCTGTATTATTGGTTTCATTGCACCAATATCTGCTCCTCTGCGTTTACTTGGATAGCTTTTTGATTAGGTGTGTCTACTTCAATAACTTGTAAGCATAAGAGAGCAAGATACCATTTTTGTTTTTGCTCACTCTTGCTGCTGCAGCATCCAGCTTGTAGCTGTCAAGGGCTCAGTGGCTAAATATGTACATGAATGAGTAGGCTGGCTTCATATGTTGTGGAACTTCGTATATCATGTCGTGGGATTTACATGATCGCTACTTATAATAATTGATAATGACAAGAAATATCAAGTAGAATAGCACTTTAACTCCAACCTATCTTAACCTGGAAAGTTCTGGTCAAGAAAAAAATAAGTTCTGGTCAATTTTTTAGGCTAGAAATTAAAAATGGAGGTTTTGAGGGAATTTTGTTTTTCTTCAGTGTTGAGATTTATTGTGTGCATGAGAGCTTACACGCAGACTTGGCTCCCAAAGGATGCTACCACTGACTCATCCGGGAGAGATTTTAAAATGTGGTTTCTAATCAAATCATCTGTAGAGCCATCAGGTGCTTCCTATGAATTCTGTGGTAATTAAGATTCTGCCATGAGATATCAGCCATTAGGAGCTTTTCTCATAATCCTGTCAGTTCTCCTGGAGATAGAAAGTCTCTTAAGCCATCATTCAGCCACACTGATTTATTAAGACCTAATGGCCTAGGGCCACAATTAGGATTCCATACTGATGAAGTGCTTTCTGGTAACTCCTTTTCTCCGGAGCCAGAGAGGGAATTTACATTTATTAAGATCAGGTCTTGCTTGTACCTATTTCCAAACTTAGAAGCAAAATGCAGTATCAGACAAAAAAACCTAGTAGCCCTTGAACTCCATACCCAAGGTCCCCGTCTCTGTATCAGTCCCTTGAATGTCCTGGGCCAGAAGAAGTAAAAAATTTAGGAAGCCAGGGTCCAGTTCTCCACGCAGGCCATTGAGCAAACTTTCCACTGACCATCCCATCCCGCAAGGGGCAGAAGAGGCTGGATTTGAGCAGTGGCCTTCAGCCAAGAACAGAGTATTCTGGCCAGAAGGAGGGGCACATTACTCAATGACTATCCTCCTGCCTATTCTGCAAAGCAGCAGGAACAGGGCTCAGGGAAATTCCCAAGCTCAGAATGCATAAGCAGACTGATGAAGCAGAGTTCCTGGTCATGCCACGACGGTTCAGTATCATCTTCTGTATCCTGGCTTCTTTCTCTCCTCCCCCTCTGCTCCCCCTTGCCCCTTACATCTTTTGCTTCACAGCAGTATCCTCCTGCATACCTCGTCTTCTTCCTGAGTAAAGACCACAGACCTGGCCAAATGCATCCTCCAATATTCACCAGGATCAGATATCCTGTGCATTCTTCCCTGCACCCTCATTGCTCCCCCACGCCCACATGCACACACCGTGCAAAGAATCCTCCTCATAATATCTGATTTCTGGAGACATTCCTCAGCCATAGCAGATGCATATTAATGTGATGGGAAACATTCACTGTGTTGAAACAGACCAAAGGACTGACACTTCTACACCAATGCTATTAAGTGTTCCTTCCAAACCAACCTCATGGCAGTCAGGGTGAACTTTTTGAAATATAGCTCCTACTTTGTTGCCCTACACTTCTCCTTTTAACAATTTTAGATCTCCCTACAATGCATAAATAACAAAACCCAAACTCTTTAAGCTATCATTCAATGACTTTCATCCAAACGTATACTTGTACGTCTCTACCCAGAAAACACTTCTGCCTACAAGACACAGATATTAGCCCCTTTGTCTTCTTCCTCTCTTCTCCATCCTCTTCACTCCCAAATATAGGTATTTTCTTTTCTATGCTCTTTTAGCTTCTAAGTCCACCTCTATTTAGTTTCTAAATTTCCATTAGGGACAAGGAGACCCTGGAGTGTCAGATACAAGTAGGAGTCTGAAAGTTGAAGTTAAGTTATCAGGATGGGGAAGGGAGACAACCCAGAGTGTGTGGTCACACTAGCCACCGAGTTTGGGTGAAACACAGGTATGAAGACAGGACCCAGACTCATAGTCGTATTTAAGAGTAATGGCAAAGGGTTCAATCCAAGGTGGGGATCACATTGACAAGCAGAAGCCAGATGCCCTGTCGTTAGATAAGAAGAGGGAACTGTACAAAGTACCATGGGAATCTAGAGGAAGGAGGGAAGTAATTCTATTTGTAGAGGTTGGTCAAGATCAGCTTTCACTGAGGAGACGACATTTCAGCTGAATTTTGATAAATTTGTATTTGCCAGTCTCAAAAGGAAGAAAGGGTATCCCAGGCCCTTACTATCAGTGTTACTAGCAGCCAGGGAGATAAATGAATGATCACACCAGAGAATGAGGGAGTAGCAGCCCTATTCATTTTCTGTAGAAATGTTATCACTGCAATTTTGATAATCATTTGCAATTCATCAGCAAATTATATGGAAATAGTGATAAAAATTATCTAGGGTTTTTCTTCAAGTGGATTCATGCTGATTAATACTGCAGCTCACAGATTCAGGGAAATTTATAAACTCTGATTCCAAAATCAATGTGGAACCTATCGAGTCATTCTGTTATAGTGATAGTATCAACTATTTACACAGAGATTTGTGGTTTGTTGTAAAGGATAATATCTGGCACTTTCAGTGTATTTGACAGGTGTTCTCCAGGCATTATCTTATTTAATCCTCATGGGAAATCTGTAAGTCCTGCTCTTACCCACATTTTACAGATAATGAAACTGAGGCATAGAGAAAATATATAAATCACCCAAGATCATATTGTACAAGCATTTGAAACTAGGCAGGTTGACCTTAAGAGCCCAAGCTATTATTTGTCTCAGTTCAATCCCCTCAACAACTTCTGAATAAGAGTGTGTGGATTTTGTTAAGAGAATGTTTTGGCGAGAACCATCCCAGTGCTAAGTTCTTCTCAACTCAAGACAAGTGATGAGACTTCAGTAGGACCACTTGGAGAACCTTGAAGTGTTTTCCCTGTGTTTGGTTGGTGCAGAAATTGGTACCCCTCCTGCCTGGAAAATCTAGGGAGTAAGAGACTAAGCGCTTCAAGGCCAGAGTCAGGAGTGCATGTTTGCTTTGGCATCAGTCTGCCTTCCCAGGCTTTTGCAGGAAGGGATTTGTATTTCCTACAGACCAACTGTGGGCCACGTGGAAGAGAAAATTCTGTGGGTGCAGGCTGTGCATCTTTCATTCACACAAGTGGTATTTTGGGGTGGGAGAGGAAACTAGTGGTAGTGGTTGGGAGGCTGGGGTCACTAGAATCCTATTACTGAGGGAAGAGTTGAAAAGGACCAACCGGAAGAGTGCTACATCCACCCCTGTCCAGAAATAGCAAGGTAGCATCAACCTAGGGTGCAGAGGACGGGATTTGCATAGTAATCTTTGATAATTGACCTAAAGAGACTCACTGATAAGTCCCAACCGAAAGGCCAGTTTCTTATGTATAAATGGTTAAGAAGTTAATCAGTATCTTAGAAATCATTACTCTGTGGTTACCGCTGTTTGTTAGACTTTGACCAAGCCATTTACCTCTCTGAGTCACAGTCTCCTCACCTGTCAGATGGGGATAAGAATAGCCCCGCCCCTTGCCCCCACAGGTGGGTTTGCAGGTGAGGCTGAGTGAGAGGGTATTTGGCAAGTGGCTGGTACAGTACAGGCAGCACTCCCAGTCCCTTGGCCTAGCTCTGCTCCCAGATCTTCATGCCCTTGCTTCTTTTATTCTTCACTTGGCAGGTTGAATGGTACGCCTACCCGTGTGGCTGCACCAAAGCTGTCATCGTGACCTGTGAATGTAGCAGGTCCAAGTCCCTGGAATAAGTGCCACACTCTATGGGTCTGCATCTTGTCCTTACCTGCTCTCAGGACTCCAAGGCCTGATGGTTGCAGGCTCTGTCTGGATTCTTTGCTGGCTGGAGGCCCATGTTGCTTACACATACAGCCCTCATTTGTCCACCACCCCATGGCTCAGGAGGCCCTTGATAGAAAGCATCTGCCTCTTATTAATTACTGGGAATCTGTGAGCTGAGAAATCCTTTCCAATCACCTTCTTCTCCCTGGGTGTGTGTTTGTGTGTGGAAGGTAGTGAGGGGGAGAGAAGGATCAAGCAAAATGCACCAGCCACTATCTATGTTGCCTCAAAGTAAAAACAACCCCCTAAAACAGTCCTTCCAGTACTGCAGGGTTAGTACCACGTGTTAACCTGGACATGCTCAGGGAGATGCTGGGCCACTTAACAACTGACAATCACATGCAAGAGAGCCCTGAGGAAAGTACATGTGCTTATGTAGAGGTCACTGCAAAGGGCAAAAATAATGACATTCTCCATTCTCCATAGAGATAGATAGATAGATTTAGACACACACACACACGCACACGCACACACACACACACAGAGAGAGAGAGAGAGAGAGAGAGAGAGAGAGAGAGAGAGAGAGAGAGACTTGCTACTATTGCAGCATAAGATAATTGATTAAAAGAGAATAGATGTTGGAGTCAGAAGTCCTGGGTTTGAATCCTGACTTCATTGCTGAGTTGCTGAGTGTCCTTTGACAAATCGTGTAATCTTCCTTAAGCTCATTGTTCTTACTTGGAAAGTGTGACAATAATAATTAATATGCCATGGAGTTGTGGAGATAAATGAAATATATGATGACATAAAGTTAAAGCTGAATGATAAGTGTAAATAAATTTGGAGACTATGATGAGCTTTGTAGATAGATGTTGGCTTTCATCAGTATCATTTATTTTGTTCTTATCTGGGTGTGAGCTGTAGTAACTAGATTTCTTTGATAGTAATTGTACTGGGGTGACTCTTAAACTCTGGGTTGCTCAATGTATTCTTCAGTTTCCAGGACTTATGTATCTTCCCTTGAGTGCACAAAAGAGAACTAATATTTTTTGAGAGACAACTATGTACTAAGTACATGAAACCTTCCACTACAGCTGTATATGGATGGTGTTATACTCAGCCTCCAAGATGGCCCCCAAGGATCATGTCTTTTGCTATTCACACCCTTGTGTAGCCCCTTCCCACACTGTGCCAGCACTGGTCAGTGTGACCAATAGAATATGGCAGAGAATATGGTATGCCACTTCCAAATCAGATTATAAAACACACTGTGGCTTCCATCTTGGGTACTCTCTCTTTCTCCCTCTCAGATCTTGTGCTTTGGGGAAATCAGATGCCATGCTATGAGAGGCTCACAAGGTAAGAAACTGAGACCCCTTCTAACAACCATATGAGTGGACTTGGAAGTGGATTATCTAGTCCCACTCAAGCCTTCAGATGATTACAGCCCCAGTAGACAACTTGATAGCAACCTCATGAGAAGCTCTGAGCTTGAACCACCCAGCTAAGCTACTCCTAGATTCCTGACCCTCTGAAACTGTGTAAGATAATAGATGTTTGTTGTCTTCAGCTACTAAGTTTTGAGTTAATTTGTTATGCAACAATAGATAACTAGTATAGGAGGTTTGATCGTTCCTGTTTTATAGATGAGAAAGCTATGAATCAGAGAGGCTAAAGTATTTTTTTCAAGGTCAGTTGAAAATACTAGATTTGAACCAATTCTTTTTTACTTCAAAACCAGCATGATCTACCACTAAATATGCTGCCTTCCCACGGTGAAAATGCACTGTTATCCTGAAGAGGGAAAAAAATAAACATAAAAATGAGGCTTTTCAAGGAAGACACTTTCTTTTTATACATAATTTTTATGATTACTCTAACTGAAGGCCCAAAGAATTATTTTGAATAATGAGTACCCTAAACCAAATATAAAACAGAGTTGGTTGGGAGGAGGGGAACAATCAGTTCGTTTTTACACGATTGTCTTGCTATCCACCGAATGCCAGGTTCTTCTGATAAGGCTGGATGTGATTGGATGGTTCCTATTCTCATGAAGCTTACAGTCTGCTGTGGAAAAATAGCTCAATAGAAGACTACAGTTAGACGGTTTAGAATAGTAATTGAGAGCTCTAGAATCTGGAAGAGTTTGGTAAAAATCTACCACTTAGCATCTGTGTGATCTTGGACAAGTAACTAATTGCTCACTATGCAAAGGACTTTGCTAAACTCCTCAGATTCATCTTCTCTTTCAGTGCTAAGCTCTTTACATGCATTATCACACATACCAAGTGCTAAGCTCTTTACATAATTATCCCGTTTAATCCTTATGACAATCCTGTAAGGATTATTGCCCTAATTTTACGGATTACTACCTATCTCATTGGGTTGCTAAGAGAATTAAAACATATAGTCCACATAAAGAGCTTGATCCAGTGTCCAGCTCACGTAAGTGCTGTCTAAGTGACTTAGTGTGGGTTACTCCAGAATCAGTCCCTGAGATGAGATTATGTATGCAAGCAGTTTATTTGGGAAAGAATTCAAGAAGCTATGAGAGGGCTTCCCTGGTGGCACAGTGGTAGAGAGTCCGCCTGCCGATGCAGGGGACATGGGTTTATGCCCCGGTCCGGGAAGATCACTCATGCTGTGGAGCGGCTGGGCCCGTGAGCCATGGCCGCTGAGCCTGTGCATCTGGAGCCTGTGCTCCGCAATGGGAGAGGTCACAACAGTGAGAGGCCCGCGTACCGCAAAAAAAAAAAAAAAAAAAAAGCTATGAGAGAGTAAATAAGTGACATAGGGAGAGGAAGCAGCTAATAAAGAGCGCGTTAACAAGCAGGTTACTTCCGTGGGCACATGGGGCTCAATCCCACCAGGTACTCCCTGAGGCACAGTGTGGAGCACACCTCAGCATTGTCCCAATAGAACTACAAAGATGAGTTATTTATTTACCAACTTGTCTGCCTCATTAATTGAGGGTAACCATGCAGAGCTTCCAGCCTGCCCTGGGTGTGGGTCAAACATGCTCTCTGAGCAAAGAACACCTTCAGGCAGAGGCATAGGAATCTCTTGAATAGGGGAAACAACTGCAGAAGACTCAGAAGTGGGCCCAGGAAGCATCTGTTTCAAGGAACTCTTTTTAATATTACTGTTAATTATAAGTTAGTATTACAGAATGTGATAGGAATATGGTATAGCTTGTCTTGGAACACATGTGAGGCTCACCTTCTATGCTTGGGCAAGAAAGTTAGGACAGGCTTCTCAGATATGAGGAGTCAATGAGAAATGAATAGAGGTTTGGGGGAGAAAAGAGAGTAGAGAAGTGTTCCAGGCAGAGAGAAGCTTGTGTGAGAAGTCCAACCACGCGTCAAGAGAAAAGAAGGCTTATTCTAGCAAGTGAAAGAAATTTGGTCGTCTGAATTTTCAGTTGAAAGGAAAGAGCCTTGAGAGTTAAGTCTGAAAGGTCAGCCTATATAAGTCAGATCCTGCGGGCCTTATAGGCCATATTGATGAATTTAGGCTTTATCCTGGGAAAAAATGGAAATCCTTAAAGGATTTTTAGTAGATTCATGTTCTGACATTTCATTCAAGTCCCTGTGAGGAAAGTAATTTGGGGAAAAGGAAATTACTTTGGGTGAAAGCAAAGGGAAAGATTAGAGAAGCAGCTGCAGTAGCTTAGACAAGAGTTAACGTGGACTGGGTGAAAATAGAATGAAGGCTTAATAGTGAACATCCATATGTCACACAGCTTCTGTGGGCCAGGAATTTGGGAACAGCTTGTCTGGAGGTTTTGGCCCAGGATTTCCCATGAGGTTGCAGTCAGAAAGTTCACAAGGACTGCAGTTATCTGAAGACTTGACTGGGGCTGGAGAATCTGTTTGCAACATGACTCACTTGCATAGATGTTGGCAGCAGGTCTCAGTTCCTCGCCATGTGGAGCTTTCCATAGGGCTGCGTGATGCCTTTGTAACATGACATCTGCTTTCCTCTATGGTGAGTGAGATGCTATATATTATAACCTAGCCTCAAAAGCCACACTCCATCATTTCTGAAATATCCTGTTGGTCACCCAGGCCAGCCGTATCCAATGTGGGAGGACGCTGTACTCTATACAAGAATGTAAATACCAAAAGGCTGGGACCATTGAGGGCTACCTTGGAGGCTGGCTGTGACACTCTGACCTTGCCCTCAATGGTTCATATCCCTCCCACATACAAAACACACTGACTCCTCCCCAAGGCTCCCCCAAATCACATTCTATCACAGTATCAAATTGAAGTCCACAATCTTATCCTTTTGATCTGAACTCCTGAACTCAAGAGAAAAATTATCTGCCCCCAACACAATGGTGGGACAGGCATAGGATAACTGCTGTAGACATTCCTATTCTATAAAAGTCACCAGAGCAATTTTGAAATCTAGCCAAGAGAATGTTGGAAATCCCTTAATTAGTGCTCAGTCTTGCTCATGCTGAGGAATAGTTCCTTTTTTTTTTTTTTTTTTTTTACTTATCTCCATGATATCATTTTATATTTTTTATTTTTTTTAAACATCTTTATTGGAGTATAATTGCTTTACAATGGTGTGTTAGTTTCTGCTTATAACAAAGTGAATCAGCTATACATATACATATATCCCCATATCTCCTCCCTCTTGCATCTCCCTCCCACCCTCCCTATTCCACCCCTCTAGGTGGTCACAAAGCACCGAGCTGATCTCCCTGTGCTATGCGGCTGCTTCCCACTAGCTATCTGTTTTACATTTGGTAGTGTATATATGTCCATGCTACTCTCTCACTTTGTCCCAGCTAACGCTTCTTCCTCCCTGTATCCTCAAGGCCATTTTCTAGTAGGTCTGTGTCTTTATTCCTGTTTTGCCCCTAGGTCCTTCATGAACTTTTTTTTTTTTTTTTTTGGATTCCATATATATGTGTTAGCATATGGTATTTGTTTTTCTCTTTCTGACTTACTTTGCTCTGTATGACAGACCCTAGGTCCATCCACCTCACTACAAATAACTCAATTTCGTTTCTTTTTATGGCAAGTAATATTCTATTGTATATATGTGCCACATCTTCTTTATCCATTCATCTGTTGATGGACACTTAGGTTGATTCCATGTCCTGGCTATTGTAAGTAGAGCTGCAATGAACATTTTGGTACATGACTCTTTTTGAATTATGGTTTTCTCAGGGTATATGCCTAGTAGTGGGACTGCTGGGTCATATGGTAGTTCTATTTTTACTTTTTTAAGGAACCTCCATACTGTCCTCCATAGTGGCTGTATCAATTAACATTCCCACCAACAGTGCAAGAGGGTTCCCTTTTCTCCACACCTTCTCCAGCATTTATTGTTTGTAGATTTTTTGATGATGGCCATTCTGACTGGTGTGAGATGATATCTCATTGTAGTTTTGATTTGCATTTCTCTAATGATTAATGATGTTGAGCATCCTTTCATGTGTCTGTTGGCAATCTGTATATCTTCTTTGGAGAAATATCTATTTAGGTCTTCTGCCTATTTTTGGATTGGGTTGTTTGTTTTTTTGATATTGAGCTGCATGAGCTGCTTGTAAATTTAGGAGATTAATCCTTTGTCAGTTGCTTCATTTGCAAACATTTTCTCCCATTCTGAGGGTTGTCTTCTCATCTTGTTTATGGTTCCTCTGCTGTGCAAAAGCTTTGAAGTTTCATTAGGTCCCATTTGTTTATTTTTGTTTTTATTTCCATTTCTCTAGAAGGTGGGTCAAAAAGGATCTTGCTGTGATTTATGTCATACAGTGTTCTGCCTATGTTTTCCTCTAAGAGTTTGATAGTGTCTGGCCTTACATTTAGGTCTTTAATCCCTTTTGAGTTTATTTTTGTGTATGGTGTTAGGGAGTGTTCTAATTTCATTCTTTTACATGTAGCTGTCCAGTTTTCCCAGCACCACTTTATTTATTTTTTTATAAATTTATTTATTTTTGGCTGCATTGGCTCTTTGTTGTGCCACGTGGACTTCTTATTGTTGTGGCTTCTGTTGTTGTGGACACGGGCTCTAGGCACACGGGCTTCAGTAGTTGTGGCTCACGGGCTCTGGAGCACAGGCTCAGTAGTTGTGGCGCATGAGCTTAGTTGCTCCACGGCATGTAGGATCTTCCCGGACCAGGGCGCGAACCATGTCCCCTGCATTGGCAGGTGGATTCTTAACCACTGCGCCACCAGGGAAGCCCGCAGCACCACTTGTTGAAGAGGCTGTCTTTTCTCCAATGTATATTCTTGCCTCCTTTATCAAAGATAAGGTGACCATATGTGCGTGGGTTTATCTCTGGGCTTTCTGACCTGTTCCATTGATCTATATTTCTGTTTTTGTGCCAGTAGCATACTGTCTCGACTACTGTAGCTTTGTACTATAGTCTGAAGTCAGGGAGCCTGATTCCTCCAGCTCTGTTTTTCTTTCTCAAGATTGCTTTGGCTATTCGGGGTCTTTTGTGTTTCCATACAAATTGCGAACTTTTTTGTTCTAGTTCTGCGAAAAATGCCAGTGATACTTTGATAGGGATTGCATTGAATCTGTAGATTGCTTTGGGTAGTAGAGTCATTTTCACAACGTTGATTCTTCCAATCCAAGAACATGGTATATCTCTCCATCTATTTGTATCATCTTTAATTTCTTTATCAGTGTCTTATAATTTTCTGCATACAGGTCTTTTGTCTCCTTAGGTAGGTTTATTCCTAGGTATTTTATTCTTTTTGTTGCAGTGGTAAATGGGAGTGTTTTCTTAATTTCACTTTCAAATTTTTCATCATTAGTATGTAGGAATGCCAGAGATTTCTGTGCATTAATTTTGTATCCTGCTACTTTACCAAATTCATTGATTAGCTCTAGTAGTTTTCTGGTAGCATCTTTAAGATTCTTTATGTATAGTATCATGTCATCTGCAAGCAGTGACAGCTTTACTTCTTCTTTTCTGATTTGTATTCCTTTTATTTCTTTTTCTTCTCTGATTGCTGTGGCTAAAACTTCCAAAACTATATTGAATAACAGTGGTGAGAGTGGGCAACCTTGCCTTTTTCCTGATCTTAGAGGAAATGATTTCAGTTTTTCAACACTGAGTATGATGTTGGCTCTGGGTTTGTCATATATGGCCTATATTATGCTGAGGAAAGTTCCCTCTATGCCTACTTTCTGGAGGGTTTTTATCATAAGTGGGTGTTGAGTTTTGTTGAAAGCTTTCTCTGCATCTACTGAGATGATCATATGTTTTTTCTCCTTCAGTTTGTTAATATGGTGTATCACGTTGATTGGTTTGCATATATTGAAGAATCTTTGCATTCCTGGGATAAACCCCATTTGACCATGGTGTATGATCCTTTTAATGTGCTGCTGGATTCTGTTTGCTAATATTTTGTTGAGGATTTTTGCATCTATGTTCATCAGTGATACTGACCCCTAGTTTTCGTTCTTTGTGATGTCTTTGTCTGGTTTTGGAATCAGGGTGATGGTGGCCTTGTAGAATGAGTTTGGGAGTGTTCCTCCCTCTGCTATATTTTGGAAGAGTTTCAGAAGGATAGGTGTTAGCTCTTCTCTAAATGTTTGATAGAATTCGCCTGTGAAGCCACCTGGTCATGGGCTTTTGTCTGTTGGAAGATTTTAAATCACAGTTTCAGTTTCATTCCTTGTGATTGGTCTGTTCATATTTTCTGTTTCTTCCTGGTTCAGCCTCGGCAGGTTGTGCATTTCTAAGAATTTGTCCATTTCTTCCAGGTTGTCCATTTTATTGGCATATAGTTGCTTGTAGTAATCTCTCATGATCCTTTGTATTTCTGCAGTGTCAGTTGTTACTTCACCTTTTTCATTTCTAATTCTATTGATTTGAGTCTTCTCACTTTTTTTCTTGATGAGTGTGGCTAAAGGTTTATCAATTTTGTTTATCTTCTCAAAGAACCAGCTTTTACTATTACTGATCTTTGCTATCGTTTCCTTAATTTCTTTTTCATTTATTTCTGATCTGATCTTTATGATTTCTTTCCTTCTGCTAACTTTGGGGTTTTTTTGTTCTTCTTTTTCTAATTGCTTTAGGTGTAATGTTATGTTGTTTATTTGAGAATTTTCTTGTTTCCTGAAGTAGGATTGATTGCTATAAACTTCCCTCTTAGAACTGCTTTTGCTGCATCCCATAGGTTTTGGGTTGTCGTGTTTTCATTCTCATTTGTTTCTAGGTATTTTTTGATTTCCTCTTTGATTTCTTCAGTGATCTCTTGGTTATTAAGTAGTGTATTGTTTAGCCTCCATGTGTTTGTATTTTTTACAGATTTATTCCTGTAATTGATATCTAGTCTCATAGCATTGTGGTCGGAAAAGATACTTGATGCGACTTCAATTTTCTTAAATTTACCAAGGCTTGATTTGTGACCCAGGATATGATCTATCCTGGAGAATGTTCCATGAGCACTTGAGAAGAATGTGTATTCTGTTGTTTTTGGATGGAATGTCCTAAAAATATCCATTAAGTACATCTTGTTTAATGTGTCATTTAATGCTTGTGTTTCCATATTTATTTTCATTTTGGATGATCTGTCCATTAGTGAAAATGGGGTGCTAAAGTCCCCTACTATGATTGTGTTACTGTCGATTTCCCCTTTTATGGCTGTTAGTATTTGCCTTATGTATTGAGATGCTCCTATGTTGGGTGGATAAATATTTACAATTGTTATATCTTCTTCTTGGAATGATCCCTTGATCATTAGGTAGTGTCCTTCTTTGTCTCTTGTAATAGTCTTTGTTTTAAAGTCTATTTTGTCTGATATGAGAATTGGTACTCCAGCTTTCTTTTGATTTCCATCTGCATGGAATATCTTTTTCCATACCCTCACTTTCAGTCTGTATGTGTCCCTAGGTCTGAAGTGGGTCTCTTGTAGACAGAATATATATGGATCTTGTTTTTTTTATCCATTCAGTCAGTCTGTGTCTTTTGGTTGGAGCATTTAATCTGTTTACATTTAAAGTAATTATCGGTATGTATGTTCCTATTCCCATTTTCTTAATTGTTTTGGGTTTGTTATTGTAGGTCTTTTCCTTCTCTTGTGTTTCCTTCCTAGAGAAGTTCCTTTAGCATTTGTTGTAAAGCTGGATTGGTGGTGCTGAATTCTCTTAGCTTTTGCTTGTCTGTAAAGGTTTTAATTTTTCCATCAAATCTGAATGAGATCCTTGCTGGGTAGAGTAATCTTGGTTGTAAGTTTTTCCCTTTCATCACTTTAAATATGTCCTGCCACTCCCTTCTGGCTTGCAGAGTTTCTGCTGAAAGATCAGCTGTTAACCTTATGGGGATTCCCTTGTGTGTTATTTGCTGTTATTCCCTTGCTGCTTTTAATATGTTTTCTTTGTATTTAATTTTTGATAGTTTGATTAATACGTGTCTTGGCATGTTTCTCCTTGGATTTATCCTGTATGGGACTCTCTGTGCTTCCTGGACTTGATTAACTATTTCCTTTCCCATGTTAGGGAAGTTTTCAACTCTAATCTCTTCAAATATTTTCTCAGTCCCTTTCTTTTTCTCTTCTTCTTCTGGGACCCCTATAATTCGAATGTTGGTGAGTTTAATGTTGTCCCAGAGGTCTCTGAGACTGTCCTCAATTCTTTTCATTGTTTTTTCTTTATTCTGCTCTGCAGTAGTTATTTCCATTATTTTTTCTTCCAGGTCACTTTTTCATTCTTCTGCCTCAGTTATTCTGCTATTGATCCCTTCTAGAGGATTTTTAATTTCATTTATTGTGTTGTTCATCACTGTTTGTTTGCTCTTTAGTTCTTCTAGGTCCTTGTTAAACGTTTCTTGTATTTTCTACATTCTATTTCCAAGATTTTGGATCATCTTTACTATTATTATTCTGAATTCTTTTTCAGGTATACTGCCTATTTCCTCTTCATTTGTTAGGCCTGGTGGGTTTTTGCCTTGCTCCTTCATCTGCTGTGTTTCTCTGTCTTCTCATTTTGCTTTACTTACTGTGTTTGGGGTCTCCTTTTCGCAGGCTGCAGGTTCGTCGTTCCCATTGTTTTTGGTGTCTGTCCCCAGTGGCTAAGGTTGGTTCAGTGGGTTGTGTAGGCTTCCTGGTGGAGGGGACTAGTGCCTGTGTTGTGGTGGATGAGGCTGGACCTTGTCTTTCTGGTGGGCAGGTCCACGTCTGGTGGTGTGTTTTGGGGTGTCTGTGGCCTTGTTATGATTTTAGGCAGCCTCTCTGCTAATGGATGGGGTTGTGTTCCTGTCTTGCTAGTTGTTTGGCATAGGGTGTCCTGCTCTATAGCTTGCTGGTCATTGAGTGGAGCTGGGTCTTGGCATTGAGATGGAGATCTCTGGGAGATTTTCACCGTTTGATATTACGTGGAGCTGGGACGTCTCTGGTGGACCAGTGTCCTGAGCTTGGCTCTCCCACCTCAGAGGCACAGCCCTGACACCTGGCTGGAGCACCAAGAGCCTGTCATCCACATGGCTCAAAATAAAAGGGAGAAAAAAAAGAAAGAAAGAAAGAATAAAATAAAATAAAGTTATTAAAATAAAAAAATTATTAAAAAAAATTTTTAAGTAATAAAAAAAGAAAGAAGAGAGCAACTAAACCAAAAAACAAATCAACCAATGATAACAAATGCTAAAAACTATACTTAAAACAAACAAGTGAACAAACAAAAAAACGGACAGACAGAACCCTAGGACAAATGGTAAAAGCAAAGCTATACAGACAAAATCACACACAGAAGTATACACATACACACTCACAAAAAGAGGAAAAAGGAAAAAAATATATATATATCATTGCTCCCAAAGTCCACCTCCTCAATTTGGGATGAGTCGTTGTCTATTCAGGTATTCCATAGATGCAGGGTACATCAAGTTGATTGTGGAGATTTAATCTGATGCTCCTGACGCTGCTGGGAGAAATTTCCCTTTCTCTTCTTTGTTCGCACAGCTTCCGTGGTTCAGCTTTGGATTTGGCTCCGCCTCTGCGTGTAGGTTGCCTGAGTGCGTCTGTTCTTTGCTCAGACAGGACGGGGTTAAAGGAGCCACTGATTCGGGGGCTCTGGCTCACTCAGGCCGCGGGGAGGGAGGGGTATGGATGCGGGGCTCTGCAGCGGCAGAGGCCGGCGTGACGTTGCACCAGCCTGAGGCGCGCCGTGTGTTCTCCCGGGGAAGTTGTCCCTGGATCCCGGGACCCTGGCAGTGGCGGGCTGCACAGGCTCCCGGGAGGGGAGGTGTGGAGAGTGACCTGTGCTCGCACAGGCTTCTTGGTGGCGGCAGCAGCAGCCTTAGCGTCTCATGCCTGTCTCTGGGGTCCGCGCTTTTAGCTGCGGCTCGCGCCCATCTCTGGAGCTCCTTTAAGCGGCGCTCTTAATCCCCTCTCCAAGCGCACCAGGAAACAAGAGGGAAGAAAAAGTCTCCTGTCTCTTCAGCAGTTCCAGACTTCTTCCCGGACTCCCTCCCGGCCAGCTGTGGTGCACTAGCCCCCTTCAGGCTGTGTTCACGCCGCCAACCCCAGTCCCCTACCTGCGATCCGACCGAAGCCCAAGCCTCAGCTCCCAGCCCCACCTGTCCCAGCGGGTGAGCAGACAGGCCTCTCGGGCTGGTGAGTGCTGGTCGGCACCGATCCTCTGTGCGGGAATCTCTCCACTTTGCCCTCCGCACCCCTGTTGCTGTGCTCTCCTCCGTGGCTCCGAAGCTTCCCCACTCCGCCACCCGCAGTCTCCGCCCGCGAAGGGGCTTTCTAGTGTGTGGAAACTTTTCCTCCTTCACAGCTCCCTCCCACTGGTGCAGGTCCCGTCCCTATTCCTTTGTCTCTGTTTTTTCATTTTTCTTCTGCCCTACCCAGGTACGTGGGGGGTTTCTTGCCTTTTGGGAGGTCTGAGGTCTTCTGCCAGTGTTCAGTAGGTGTTCTGTAGGAGTTGTTCCACATGTAGATGTATTTCTGATGTATTTGTGGGGAGGAAGGTGATCTCCACGTCTTACTCTTCCGCCGTCTTGAAGCTCCCTCCTATGGATTATTTAATTTCTCCATTTTAATTGACTAAAGGCAAATGTTTCCGACTGGCTCCCCACCGTCCGCCCGCGGCACGCCCTTCTGAGGAGTAGTTCTTGACTCTCCATGGTTCTTGGATCTGCCCTACTGCTGCCTTGCATTGGACGTGTAGCCCAAACAAAAAATAAATGATTATTGCTAAGATTTTAAGCGTTGTTTTTTAGGGCGGCATAACGTAGCCCATTATGACTGGTAGATTTATCATGGGGAAAAAGACATTTAAAAGGAAAGGCAGAGCAGTCTGCAGTGGAAACTGAAAAGTGGCCAGGGAGATAGAAGGAAAATCAACAAACTTCAGGGTTCAAGAGGAGACTCTTTCAAGAAGTAGGGAGTAATCCAGTACCTTTGAGAGGTCAAACTGAACATGCCTTGGGAGTGATTAGGTTTTTTGGTTTAGGAAAAACATGGTTTGGGGAACCATGAGAAGGAGTCATTTCAGTAGAATGGAAAGATCAGAAGTCAGATTATATGGACTGAGGAGTGAGTAGGAGGTAGAGAATTAGAGGCAGGAAGTATTGGCTGTGAAGGTGGTAGCTGGAGGGAAACATGAGTAAGAAGGTTTTGTTACAATGGGAGAGAGTCAGCATTTTTAGCCTCATAGAAAGGAACAAGTAAACAAAAAAAGGAAGAAACCAGAGACAAGATGAGGCCCCTGAGAAGGCAACAGGGGATGGGATCCAAAGTTAGAGAAGAGGGGCATTTAAGCATCTTAACAGGAGAGGAGGGAAGGATGGGACATTTCTCCTGGAAGTGTCAAGTGTAGAGCAGGAAGGCTGAGGAGGTCTTGGTATGTTCAAGTTACACAAGAGGTTCTCCATGGCTGCAGGGTTGGCTGTCCTGGAGGCCAGTTGGGGGAAGCTATAGGAGGAGGATGGGAGAATAGGAGAGGAAGTTAGGGAGGGGCGGGGCTCAGAATGATAAGTTTAGACTGTATCTTATAAATAATGGTTATTCACTTAGGGGTTTCAAGCAGCATGATGGGACTTGCCTTACAGACAGGATTGATGACCTATGAGGATGAGGGAGGAGAATGGCTCTGACATCCTAGTATCTTGGAAGGCTGTAGGATTTTGATGCCATTGACTTACATAGAGCCTACCAGGGAAGTAACAGGATTAGACATTTATTTTGACAATGCTGGAACATATTCAAAATTGCTGCTGAGCTGGGAGAAACAGGCTCCATATCACTGATATAAAGTGGACCCAGCAGTTCTGGGTTTCACAGCCTCTGAGGCCGTATCTAACACTGAGCAAAATGCTGATGCTGAAAATGGCTTTCCACGTCACCAGTGGAATTGGAGATGACGTTGAACATGAACTTTTCCTGCATCTAACTTGGGCCCATCAGAACCAAGGAACAGATGAAATACAGGCAAAGTTGTCAGTTTAAAAAGGCAGAAGCACTGAATATCAGAATTGCAAGTCATCTCATAGCTGATCTGGCTCTGGTGGCAGTGGAAAATGGGTCCAGGTATGTCACCTTGTGTACATCGCTTGATACCTGAGTCTCAGATTCCTCAGGTAAAATGGTGTTATGAATGCCTATCTTAAAATGTTTCTGTAAAGACTAGTGATTCTTTTGTTTTCATTATTTATATAGTGTTTACAGTGTTACAGGCACTTTTCTACACATTTTACTAATGTTAACTCATTCAGTCCTCAATCATGTCAGGTAGGACTATTATTATCTGCCTTTTTTTTTGCGGTATGCGGGCCTCTCACTGTTGTGGCCTCTCCCGTTGCGGAGCACAGGCTCCGGACGCGCAGGCTCAGCGGCCATGGCTCACGGGCCCAGCCGCTCTGCGGCATGTGGGATCTTCCCGGACCGGGGCACGAACCCGTGTCGCCTGCATTGGCAGGCGGACTCTCAACCACTGCGCCACCAGGGAAGCCCTATCTGCCTTTTTTTAAATGGGAAAAATGAGGCCCCAAGAAAAGAGACTTGGCCAAAGCCACCTCAGTCTTCAAAGGCAGAGCCAGGATGAGCACCAAGGCCTCCTGCCTCTCAGACCCGTACTTTCCATGCTTTTAACTGAATAAACACAAGCATTTTCCAGCTGTGTCTTCATGTACCTGTGCATGGCTTATTTCCAGGATATGGCTTATGCCTGAGGAAATGCTGGGAACACTGTGACATTAAAGGGTCACAGAAGTTTCTATTAGTGTTTCATGAGCATCCTCTCCCCAGGCCCACAGCCAGGTGTGTGCTAATACTGTTAGCTCTGCTCTGAGGGAAGGTGGACACTCCAGAGGCTGGCTGGCTCTGTAGGAGCTGAGTTGGGAGGATTGGATAGGATTGTGGGAACCCATGTCCTGTGAGACCTGCCACCTGGGTCTACCCTTTTTGATCTTGTTAATCTTTTTTTTTTTTTTTCGATACGCGGGCCTCTCACTGTTGTGGCCTCTCCCGTTGCGGAGCGCAGGCTCAGCGGCCATGGCTCACGGGCCTAGCCGCTCCGCGGCATGTGGGATCTTCCCGGACCGGGTCACGAACCCGTGTCCCCTGCATCGGCAGGCGGACTCTCAACCACTGCGCCACCAGGGAAGCCCTGATCTTGTTAATCTTAAAAGGATCCACATTGCTTGTTTCTACATTGAGTGCTTCTCATTGTCTTCATTCATTTCAGAGAAGGTCCCCAACTTCAGGGAATCATGATGGAATTTGAAGCAATCAACATTCTCCTGCTTATATATTAGATGGTAGATACAGGAATGTGGCCTCCTCATTTGTCTCCTACAGAAGTATAAAAGAAAGTTGGTGGCCTTAGCTTTAACGTATAAGCAGGAAGAATGAGAGACTCGCTGGGTCAGAAAAACTCAGTATTCCAGAGTCATTATAATTAACTAAACACATGTTGCCAGGGTTGTTAAGAACCTTAAACTCCGTCTGGTCCAAGTGGCCATTTGGCACTGCAAGTCCCTCTACCCTGCTACGGGTGGGCACGGACATGCAGCAGGCGCAGTGCCTTCAGAGATAGGCTCTTCTGTCCCTTGTGAATTAGTCAAATCCCCATCCAGAAATTTCTGAATGCTAGAAGCTCTTCAGTACTCTGAGTCCAATGATTTCTTTCTGCCACTTCAACCTATTGAGCCAAGTCCAATTTATTAAAAGAGTAATTCTCTAGGGTCCCTAACTAGTATCCTGGACAGTGGAGTCCAAGCTATAACCTTCTTACAGAAATCTCTCCCACTCTTTCCTTGTTTAAAATAGAAATAGCTGTCTTTTCTTTCACCATCAAAGTCCTTTCTTCCCCAAACTTCAAATAAAGTACTTTCATGATTTCAAAGCTTTTCATATTTTAAATAACCTAATTGTTTTATCGAAAGAGAAAAGAATGGAGCCACCCAAACCCTTCCACATACAGATATTTGGGGAACACCTGGTACCTGGGATGTATTAAGCCAGGTCCTGGTCACAGGAGGAAATGATTTGGGTAATCACATCTGGTGCTGGACACCATCTCTCTGCTATTCTGTGTGGACCCAGGAACCAGCCTGTGTCTCAGATCAAAGGAGCAGTCGGGCTACAGGGGATCTGGTGGGGAATCGCTGGAGGGGCGGCAGCCAGAAAGTGACAGGGGATGGGCAGCAAAGCTGGTTTCCCAAGAACGACCAGCTACATAATTTGTGGGCTCGATGCAAAAGGAAAATGTGGAGCCTCTTGTTAAACTTATTAAGAATTTTAAGATGGCAACAGCATAGCATTAAACAAGCATAGGCCCCAGCGCCTGTGTAAGAGCCATACCAGGCCTCTAGCCTGTATGGTTGGTCCCCTTTTTTCTGTTCATGGAACCCTCCTTTGCATAGGGCAGGGGATGCCACAGGGAAGGACCTTCCTCATCCTCTTCCTCAGGTCCCCTGTGGAAAGATAATGGGACCATGTCTCCTGACTTCCTATTTAGTGCATTTCCTACTCCATTCACATATTTTCTCATTTAGAGGCAAGAAGGCATTTAGAAACAAATTTGTCACTTTCTAAAATGTCTAAAAGGAGGTGGGTAGTATACAGAGTTGGGGAGAAAGTGTCTGTCATCCAATTCCAAGGTTTACCACCCACTAGCCATCTAGTAGGATGTGACCTAAAATCTCTGAGCCTCATTTTCCCCACCTCTAGAATGGGAATAATAGAGTGGGGGCTGCCTTTACATCATAGGCAGCATTCGATAAAAATAATATATGTAAAGTGTTCAGCACAGGACTTGGCATATATATAGTCAAAGCATTTCATTAATATTTTGTTGGGATAAAAATATGGAAGAGAGGAGAATGGGGGAGATGGAGAAAGGAAGGAGGAGAGGTAGGAAAGGAAGAGAAAAGGAGTGGGCATGGCCTGTGGTCCTCTGTGCTTCTGCCTAGAATGTCCTCCTCCTTTTCTCCCTGGGAAACCTCATTCTGAGTCCCAGCTCCAGTGTCATTTCCTCAGTAGAAGCTCTCTTCTGAAACTGCTTCTTCCTTTCCTCTGGGCTTTCCTCTGTCATAGGCCCCTGTATGGGGAACTGTGAGTGTCTGCTTTCTTTTCTGCCACTAGACCCAGTGCTCCTGGTCGGCACGTTCCATGCCATACCTGCCTCTGTGTCCCCAGAGTCTAGCCCCATCTTGCACAGAGGAAGTGCTCTGTTCACACTTACTGAAAGAAGGAAGAAAGAAGATGGAAGAAAGAGAGAAAAAAGAAATTGGGTGATTGCAGAGAGGAAAGACCTGCAGATGCCAAGTCTCCCGGGAAAACTGGTTCACTGCCTGTTACAGTGAGACCAGTTTTTCAATACCTGTGAATTACTCAGGCCTACCAAGCATCCTCACAACTGCTCCACAAGGCTCAGCTTGTAGCCTCAACTGATCACAAGGTCTTCCTCAGAAAGATGCAAAAAGAAACGTGGTGGGAGGAGTGAGAAAGTTGGGAGGAGGAAGTGAAAGGGAGGACAAGGAGATTAGAATCTCAGCTGCAGTCCTTGCAGTGCATGGTCAAACCAGGCTTTTTGGAGTAGGCAAACTGATATTCCCCTTAGGCACCTAAAATGGCATAGCTCCATCAGCGTGAAGGGAGGCTTCCACACTTATGACCCGGTGGCTCCCAAATCGACCCTCCTCATCTCTACTGCACCCTTTCCACCACTTCCTCTAGACTGTGCCTCCTCCTGCAGTCCTCATCTAGGAGAATTTCATGCATCTAAGTCAGTCCAGCCAGAAACGCCAGTATCGTTCTTCATCCTACCTGCCTCCCCCTCCTATGGACAATTCTCTCATCCTGTCAGTTCTACTTGCCCATTCCCCAGGCACTGCCCCATTCAGGCCACCATCATCTTGAATATGGAGCTTCTCTCCCTTCTTCCTTCCCTTGGCCTCATCTTATCAGTCTTCTGGGCTGCAGCAACTGACTTATCTACGGCACCATCCTGACCATGTCCCTTCCCAACTGAACATGGCCATACCCTGTTTGGTGTCTGCAGAAACAACCCCTTGGCCTGACTTTCAAGGCACCAATTGATATGTCTCCAGGCTACCTCTCTGGCTTCATCCTTTCCCACTCTCTCTCCATAACCCAGTGTCGGCCACATGCAAAACTTCCCTGCCCTTTTACACCTCTGTGCCTTTGCCCAGGCTGTGTCCTCTGCCAGGAATGCTGTCCTGCTCTACATTGGCCTGATCATTTCCTACTCATCCCATGAGAAAACTCAGCTTTGAGCCTCTGATGGAGTTCCTCAGCCCACAGCCTGCTCCTCAGAATTAGTTTGGAGCACTGATCACCTTGCATGCTGATTAGCAGTCCGTGCCTGTTTTGTCCCCTCCCTGAAGGCTGAGACCCCTCAAAAGCAAGGACTGCCTGGTCAGAACAGACATCAGTGGATAGTAGTTAATCTGAACAGCTTTGCAACAGGTCTGGCACCTGGTGTTGGCTCTGACTGGGGCACAACTGCCTAATTAAAACACACTGATGAAAGAAAGCAAAGGTGACACAAACAGATGGAGAGCTATACCATGTTCTTGGATTGGAAGAATCAATATTGTGAAAATGACTATACTACCCAAAGCAATCTACAGATTCAATGCAATCCCTATCAAATTACGAATGACGTATTTCACAGATCTAGAACAAAAAAATCTTAAAATTTGTATGGAGATACAAAAGACCCCGAATAACCAAAGAAATCTTGAGGAAAAAAACAGAGCTAGAGGAATCGGACTCCCTGACTTCAGACTATACTACAAAGCTACAGTAATCAAGACAGTATGGTACTGGCACAAAAACAAAAATATATATCAATGGAACAGGATAGAAAGCCCAGAGATAAACCCACGCACCTATGATCAACTAACCTATGACAAAGGAGGCAATAATATACAATGGAGAAAAGACAATCTCTTCAATAAGTGGTGCTGAGAAAACTGGACAGCTACATGTAAAAGAATGAAATTAGAACACTCCCTAACACCATACACAAAAATAAGCTCAAAATGGATTAAAGACCTAAGTGTAAGACCGGACACTATAAAACTCTTAGAGGAAAACATAGGAAGAACACTCTTTGACATAAATCATAGCAAGATCTTTTTTGACCCACTTCCTAGCGTAATGGAAATAAAACCAAAAATAAACAAATGGGACCTAATGAAACTTAAAAGCTTTTGCACAGCAAAGGAAACTATGAACAAGACGAGAAGACAGCCCTTAGAATGGAAGAAAGTATTTGCAAATGAATCAATGGACAAAGGATTAATCTCCAAAATATATGAACAGCTCATGCAGCTCAATATCAAAAAAACAAACAACCCAATCAAAAAATGGGCAGAAGACCTAAATAGACATTTCTCCAAAGAAGACATACAGATGGCCAAGAGGCACATGAAAAGCTGCTCAACGTCACTGATTATTAGAGAAATACAAATCAAAACTACAATGAGGTATCACCTCACACTGGTCAGAATGGGCATCATCAGAAAATCCACAAACAGTAAATGCTGGAGAGGGTGTGGAGAAAAGGGAACCCTCTTGCACTGTTGGTGAATGTAAATTGATACAGCCACTATGGAGAACAGTATGGAGGTTCCTTAAAAAACTAAAAATAGACTTACCATATGACCCAGCAATCCCACTACTGGACATATTCCCAGAGAAAACCATAATTCAAAGAGATACATGCACTCCAATGTTCATTGCAGCTCTATTTACAATAGCCAGGTCATGGAAGCAACCTAAACGTCCATCGATAGATGAATGGATAAAGAAGATGTGGTACATATATATACAATAGGATATTACTCTGCCATAAAAAGGAACAAAACTGGGTCATTTGTAGAGACGTGGATGGACCTAGAGACTGTTATACACAGTGAAGTAAGTCAGAAAGAGAAAAACAAATATCGTAATATTAGCGCATATATGTGGAAGCTAGAAAAATAGTACAGATGAACTGGTTTGCAAGGCAGAAATAGAGATATAGACAGAGAACAAGCGTACAGACACCAAGGGGGAAAAGGGTGGGGGGTGGGATGAAGTTGGAGATTGGGATTGACATATATACACTAATATGTATAAAATAGATAACTAATGAGAACCTGCTGTATAGCACAGGGAATTCTACTTCACTTCGCTGTACAGTAGAAGCCAACACAACCTCGTAAAACAACTATACCCCAGTAAAAAACAAAACAAAACAAAGCAAAACAAAAACACACTAGAGATGCTCTGTCTCTCCATGCATCACATCCACCCTGGCGGAGCCTCCAGGGGAAGAGTCAATATTAGCATGGACAAGTACATTACCAGAAGTGGCACATCAGAAACTCCTGTTTAGGAGAGAAACATCTGGAATGCATGCACTTCAGCAGTTATAGTCCTTACAGAGAGCCCACCAACAAGTCACACAGAATGAATGGGTTTCAGGTCACATGGCTGTTTATCAATGCAGTTATATAATATCTGCAGGTTCCTCTGAGGGAGTGTGGACCAGGGGGCAGACTGCTCGGGCATCATCACCTCTCCTTGCTTAAGCCTAGAGATGCGAGCTCCTGAAAGGTGCAGCAGCTGAGTTGAGAGGGCGTCAAGTTGGCCAACTTAGTACAGGGCTTTGGGGCACCCCAACTATGTAGGGGCATTTGGGGGGAAATAATTTTAGCAGCTGCTCACAGGATGCCGGCAAAACTCCACTTGATCTGTCTCTTCTCACTGGGTTCTTGTTTCTCCACTCTCCTGTTGTAAAACCTGCTTAGTCTTGGGTAACATTTTACAAAGTTCTCTTTCATGCACGGTCTCATTAGAGATGATATGGGGAACAACCTGGGGATCAGAGAGGGGAAGCGATGTGGTCATAGTTACCCAGCAAGTGAGTGGTGAGTGGCAAAGACAGGATCGACAGCCAATCCTGTTTATCCATATCCTTTTTTCGTGTTGAATCTGTCTGTGGTGAGTTGAATAGGGACCACTTCCCCAAAGCTCCTGTCTACCCAGAATCTCCGGGCATACCTTATTTGGCATAAGGGTCTTTGCAGATGCAATTAAGATAAGGATCTCAGGATGAGATTTTCCTGGATTAAGCTGAGCCTTAAGCCCAATGACAGGTGTCCTATAAATACAGAAAAGAAGAAGACACACAGAGAAGACAGTCATGTAAAGACAGAGGCAGAGACTAGAGTGATGAGTCTGCAAGCCAAAGGACACCAAGGCTTGCCAGTAGGCACCAGAAACTGGGAGAGGCGTGGAGTGCATTCTCCTTCAGAGCCTCCAGAAAGAACCAAACCTTGACAACGCTTTGATTTTGGACTTCTGGCCCACGGAACTGTGAGAAAATGAATTTCTTTTGTTTTAAGACACCCAGTTTATGGTAATTTGTTATAGCAGCCCTAGGAGACGAATGCCACCTAAGTTACTCTTTGCTGTCAGTTGTGTGAGGCTGTTGAAAACCCCTAATGCCAGCAAACCATTAAAAATTACTTTTCATTTTATTTCATTCTTGCAAGGAAATAAAATCTTCCCCCCCCACCCCCGCCCCATGCCTTCTCTAGATCATTATCAAGGAGGATAGAGTTTGACAGACAAGATGGGAAAGGAAAAAATTTGGATAGCCTGCTATGTACCATCAATATGAAAATACTCTATTAT
The DNA here is from genome assembly GCF_951394435.1 of Stenella coeruleoalba. Taxonomy (NCBI): domain Eukaryota; kingdom Metazoa; phylum Chordata; class Mammalia; order Artiodactyla; family Delphinidae; genus Stenella; species Stenella coeruleoalba. The sequence goes on along the minus strand of NC_137153.1, from coordinate 97,870,419 downwards.
CTTTGTGTGTGTGTGTGTGTGGTACGCGGGCTTCTCACTGTTTGGCCTCTCCCGTTGCGGAGCACAGGCTCCGGATGCGCAGGCTCAGCGGCCATGGATCACGGGCCCAGCCGTTCCGCGACATGTGGGATGTTCCTGGACCGGGGCACGAACCCGTGTCCCCTGCATCGGCAGGTGGATTCTCAACCACTGCACCACCAGGGAAGCCCTACTCTATTATCTTAATCACTAAACAATATAGCATGATCAGTAGTATTTCAACCCTATTTTACACATGAAGCAAACAAGACTCCAGAGTGGCTGATCTGGGATCGGAACTGTGTTGACTGATGGAAACCCTCTATCCTGCAGGACCAGATTGTTGCTCTTTTCTTCCTCTCCAAGGGTGTCCATATCAAGGGTCCATCCCCTACACACAGGAACCTGCACCTCAGATTCTCAGAGAGGCTCAGCCTTGCTTACCCTGTACCTCACACCTCATCCTAATTCTCTTCTTGTTCTCCTATACTGTTTGCCTAGGTCACAGGCAAGTCTCGTCTCTCCAGCATGAGTGCAGTGGAGACCCCAGGCTCCCCCAAGGGGTCTAAGGAGTCCAGTGGCTTCACATTATTCAGTTCAGGGACTGGATCCGACTTAGAGCTTCATATGTGTTCAGCCCTGGCCCCATGCAAACCGCTGTGCCAAACTCCCTGCAGTGAGAGGGATACACCTCACTTAATGCCTCCGGGCCTCAGTTTCCCCTTATGTAAAATGGGGGGATGAAGTAACAGTTTGGACTGATTCTGTTATAAACCACTTAAGTCGCTTTCCTCTCCAAAACTCCATGTCTTGCATGGGGTCTGAGCAGCCAGTGAGAGACCATACACTGAAAGAGAAGATGCAGAGCTGCATTCAGAGAGCTGTGCAGAGATTAGCGGTTACTCTTCAGTAAACCTAATTGTATTTGATTTGGACTATTTCTTCGGCTGCTACAATATTTTTGACAGCTGAGCATAGCACTTAAAAGTGAGGCTCTGGAGCCAGACCGCCTGGGCTGCATCCCAGCTCTACTATTTACTACAGTGTGGTCTCGGGCAAGTAACCTAATCTCCACATTCCTTAGTTTCCTCATCTGGAAAATGCTAGTACGTACCTCATGGGCCTATGGTAAGGATTAAATGAGTTAGTACACATGAAGCTCGTAAAACAGGACACAGTACTAGGGAACATTCATTGAATATTGGCTTTTTAACATTTTTCAAAACTATATTTTTGTATTCCAATTAATTTGCAGTCATAGGAAATGATCCAGACCTGGCTTTGCTGTTCTTCTGCTGACATCACCTAACATTTAGACTGGAACTAAGAATGTGCTTCTATAAAATGCAGGTGGAGACCATAACCCAAAGGGATTCTCTTCATTAGAATTGAAAGTAGGGAGGGCTTGTTATAGTGAAGTCGCTATCTCGAGCCAGAACTCTGTCACAAAGGACGGTGTGCTTTGGAGCAAGTTGCTTCTCTTTTGTGAGATTCAATTTACTAATCTGTAAAATGTGCACACAGGTGCGTGTGCATGCATGCAGGCGTTGGCAGATGGTGGGAGGGGTGGGGAGAAACTGTGGTTGAACCGGACGATGGTCTAACTCTGCACTTCAAGGTCACGTCTGGCACATGGCAGGAGCTATTGATTCCCAGTGCCAACCTTGAACATGTAGCAGGGATAATGAGTGAGACTCTCCGGTTCAATCCTACATCACGACAAGGACCAGGCAGTAAGCTTTGGACTCAGGCCAGGCAAAGAAGGGACAAACCTGCTCAGGTCTGCAGGGCCAGGCCAGCTGCTGACACAGCCAGGGCTTCTCAGGGTCCAAGGTGGGGTCCAGCGAGGGAACGAGGAGGGAGGAATCTACCCAGGCCATGCTCTGATCATGAGCAAAGAGGCGCTCTGTTCAGAGCACAAAGATCACCAGTGTCGGAACCTCAGCACAGACCAGGGCTTCTGCATGTTGTGTTGATGAGCCACGCAAAACACATGTCACTTTTCTCGAAGTCTAGCCTCTCTCAACTTTCCAAGCAACCATATTTTATAGCCTCAAACCCCAGGAACGTCATTCTACTCAGACAACATCTTTTTCCTTCCCCGGTCCTCCAAGCATGGCATGAAGAAAGTCACAACTACATGACGAACTTGCAGTGTCGGGGTTGAGGAGTGCGCTCACCTTCCAGCACACTTGCTGTGTGCTGTGGCCTTGTAGTATATGACATTCTATCTCGCAGCTTCTGGTCCCTTGTCTGTCAAACCAAGAGGATGAATCTGTCAACCTCTAAGTATTTTCCAGCTCTGGAACTCTACAGTTTTAGTTTTTCATGTGAAACCTCAGTATTTGTGCCAAGAGTCTCTGCTCACACAAAATAGCAGATTCCCTATACTTTTCTTAATAATCCTAAAGGGAACGTAGTAGGTGTCCCTGACCTGAAAGAATGTACATTCACTTGGCTGCTTTGTCATAAAGAAGCTTCGGGAAACACTTACTATTTTACCTGAGGAGCACGTTTTGGAATTAGGGGGCTTGGGCTTGAAAAGGCTCTTGACTTTGCTTGAGATTCTGTCTATCTGCCCTTAGCCTTTTAACACCCCTGTGTATCCACCCATGCAGCGTGGATATCAATCTCTTCAGCATTTCCTAATATTGTGTTCCCATTACACTTGGTTTGCGCCTTCCCAGAGTTTTTCCATTTCTGACATTTACTTTGAGTTCTCCTTGTCTCAAGGACCCATTTAGACAGCCATCCTGGGGTACTAGTCTTAAGTGTTGAGACTTGGCTCAAAACCCTTGTAGGCTACCCTGATTCCAGCAGCAGTGTCCACCCTGGCCACTCTGCCTAAGAGGCGTTCACCCAAGGAGCCCTCCAGTCTCTCTCCTTCCCTTGCCCCCTCTCAGGAAAGGATTTGTGTAATAACCTCATCTCTAAACTGGGCGTGATACTACATTATCTAGCAAACGTAGAAAAGGGGCTTTGGAAATGGAAGACAGCCACTTTTTTGGTTCGAATACCAGTTCAGAACAGTGGAGAAGGTAGCCGACGGGGCTGGGTGGTACAGTTGGCCCATTTTGAGCCTGGAAGAAAGCGGTCCCCTCCACCGCTGGAGTTCTCCCCTGTGGAAAAAACAGATTTCAGAATTTGCCAGCTCTTTGCCTCAGAGGGGTCATGATGTGGTTCCTCTTAATACAATGGGGAATTCAAAACATACTGTGCGGCATAAAATATGAATTCAACCCAGGCTCCGAGTGCTGTTGCATGTTGGAGAGGAAAGAGGGAAGTGGTGGGAGGGGGTGTAATTTGTGTGGAGGAATGACAGATGTGGTTGATCCACTTTGGATTTATCTGCCCATCTGGACTTTCAAAAGAAAAGAAAGTGGTGTGGTAACAATTTCATAGCAAAGGCCACAGGCTGGTTAATCTTCAGGGATTTTTTTGAGCTAACTTCTGAAAACGTCGATTTGGCCTATTGATTTCATATTAATTGCCTCTGACTAGCTGGCGCACGGCCAGAGAAATCCCGGCACATTGCATGCTGCAGTTGTCAATCCCTCCTTCTTCGGAGCTCTCTGGGGTGCAGCGTGGCTGGGTGGCTTCTGCCACGGCACGTGGGCCCTCTTCTAGGAAGCGCTTTTAGCCAGACTCAGGGATTCTGAAATGAAAGGAAAGTTGATGATGAGGGAGAAAAATTAACCCTCAATGTGCAATATTAGCTCTCCTGGAAACTGAACCCATTTCGTCTGGGAACAGGGCCAAACCGCTGAGCTTCAAAAAGATTCAGAAAGAGAGAGGGATGGGGGCAGGGAAAGGAGAAGGCGAGAGAAAGAGAAGAGAGGCAGAGAGAGAGAGAGAGAGAAATTCAAAGGGAGAAAAAGAACAGGGAGAAACAGAGAGAGAGAGAGAAAGGAAATACCAAGAGATGGAGACTTAGCGAGAGACAGACAGAAACTTACAGAGAGAGAAAGAGACAAAGACAGAGACCCAGAGTCAGAAATGAAGTGAAGCAGAGAGAGACAGAAAAAAGAAAGAGGTCACAAAGAGAGCAAAGAGAAACAGAGATAGACAGAGACACAGAGAATACAGAGAGACAGTAACTTGGAGAGAGAGGAAGAACAACACAGAAACACAGAGACAGATGTATATTCAGAGAGGCAGAGACAGAAGTTGATGGGTAAGAGACTCATCCTGCCAAGAGAGGAAACGGAAACGCTGGGAGCGGGCCAGAGCTCAGAGATAAGAAGAGAGAATGATAGCGAGGGGCCTGGCAAGCTGAGAGAGGATGAGAGTCAAGGAAACTCCGGCAGTATCGGCCTCAGAGAAACCCAGGGGGCCCTGACAACAGCCTCACACTGGAGCTGCCCACCCGGAGCCCCTGCGGCTGCCCCTGACCGGCCAGCTCCATGGGGCGATCGCTTAGGACCTTTCCCTGCAGCCCCCCAGGAAACCAAGTTGTGGCCTCAGTGCAATTCCCATCCCAGGGCCTGCAGAACCGGTTAGCGTGTTGTTGTGTGATGGAACAATGACTGAATCATGAACAACTGGAAACAAAACAGGAGAACAAAGCGGGGAGGAAAATACCCACAGTGATATTTTGGAATCCTAATTTGCTACGTGCAGTTGCTAAGCAGTTTCCTGCTGTGTGCCTTTCTCGCGGTCTTGGAAAATACAAGGACTATGAGGAAAGCAGGTGTCCGGGAGGTCTGCTGTGTGGTCTCCGAGTCCTCCGAGGTGGAGGGGCTGCCCTTCTGGAGCGGCCAGGAGAAGTGCAACTATCCTGAGAAACAGAATATAAAGGGACTGACTTCTGAGGCTCAGTAGCTCAATTCCCTCCCAAGCACCCACCACAGGAAAAAAAAAAAAATAGGGGCCATTTAAATCAGGGACCTACCCTCACCTAAGCCAGGAAACTGACTCATGGGGACTTCTCCCTCTATGTTACTCACTGGGTCACTGGGTCACTGAAGCCCCTTCTGCCTCCATGACGTGACCGTAGCCCTGATTATTCTACGCCAGGACATCACCACACTGTACCTCCAGCCTGGGCCATTTTCCTCCAACAAAAATCTACCATGTCACCCAAGGGCAGAGGCTGTATCCTTACCCATCTCTTTGGGCCAGTGCCTAGTTCAGAGAAGGTGCTCAGTTTGTGCTTACCAAATGAATGAAAACTCCGGTGTGATAACGTCATAGATTCCCAAGATCTGGTCATCTGGCCCAGCTCTGTCACGTTACAGATGAGTGAACTCAGAAACCAATTGGGGAAGATACACAAGTTCCCAGTTGGTGCCCATTCAGTGCCAGTAAAGGTCTTGGTCATTTATAACCCAAAGTTTAACATTGTTTTCAGGTTCATTCGCAACTCCTCACTCCCCACGTCGGTTTACTGTAGCTCAGTGGGGATGTGCCATTACTAGTCTACATTCAAACCTGCCCAGAGACGCCAATGGGCTGTGACTAGAGCCCCCAGCCTCAGCAGGTAAAATTCTCATTTATTTGGGACTCTGCCAATTAGAGTTGTCTTGATCATGAGTAATAGATTGACTGGCCAACTTGAGAACATCAAACCAGAAAAAGAATTTATCGGAAGAATACAAGTGAATTCATAGGAAAGATAATCAGGCCAGAGATAAACGAGGATCCAGGGCAGCTCTGAGGATCCAGGTTACAGGAAGCTGTGCGTGGGCTTCTCCCATCTCTTCTCCTGGGATGCGCTAGTGCTATAGTGGTATTCCCCCTTGTGGGACTACTGCTCAGAGCTCCTGGGAGAGAGTCGGAGTGATTTAGATGGGACAGGGGTTCCCCTCGGCCAGGAGAGGGGAGAAGCTCTAATTAAAAATCCCACCAAGGCTGATGCTCAGTCCCACAAAGACAGCATGACACAGAGCAGCGGAAGTGCCCTAATGAGCAATTTGGGTGACGTTAGGAAAAGAGGAGGGAGGGGACACTGGCAAAGCAATGACACCCACTCACGCACTTGGGGAATCCTGTGAACCTCCACGAGGGGAGAGCCAGAGCCTTGTTGTACAGGTCATTCATATTTAAGGTGAGCTCTGTGCCTCCTTTTCAAGTTGTTTGGGGGTGGGAGGGGACCTAGTCTCTGGGGAGGGAAAAGGGGAGAGGGTGACAAGGCTTGGTTTGTGGAAAGGGGAGGGAGCAAAGGGATGGATGTTCATGGTCACCTGAGCTGGGCAGCAAGTAGGGAAGATCACCCTGGCCCCTAGGCAGAAGGACAATGCATGACAGGAGTCCAGCTTTTTCTGGGCTTTCATTGTCTGGAATCCCCAATTCTATATATAGGATAAGCTAACATACTTCCCTTTATCAAACTTATATGAGAATATAGGAGGGTCTATTCCAAAGATAACAGTCCCAGCCATTCAACTAAATGAGCTTACCCTTTAGCAACAGTTATAAGATTCCCATGCCTGAGACAGAGCAGGGTGAGCAGGACCTAGTCCTCTAATTTCCCAGTGGACACCCACTGCTTACTGCTCACCACAGCCTTGTCCCCAGCCCTTTCTCATCATGGACTACGCTGCGAATGCCTTGGTGATTCCACTGTGCTTCCTATTTACAATATTCCAAAGGCTTAGTTAAGAAACAAAACAAAACAAACCCCTCTGCCTGGAAATACAGATACCACTCCCAGTTCTGAGCATCAAGATTGAAACCTGGCGGCTCTTTAGGCGAACACCTGGGCCATTCCGGCTGCTGCCAGTGGCTCAAGGAATGTGCGTCTATTTCAGTACAGCCCACACGATAATTAAAAGGACAATTTGCTTCTACATAAAGAATCGCAGAATGCAGCCCCAAACCACATAAAAGCCGTTTCTGCTCCCGCTGCAGTTTGGCTCTCCCCAGCCAGCCACAGTGTGTCCTGGAAATAGTGACTGCTTTGTCTAGGGACTTTCAGAGGCAGCAGAGTGGTGGGGAAAATCCCCAGGTCCTTACCTTGCTCCATCGTTCCCATGGAGCCACTCCGCAACACAGATTTCCCATCTGCAAATTGGAAATAAGAATGCAAGCTCTGCCTTTCTCAGGGTTGTGGTACAGATCAAAATGAAGAAATGTGTGTGAAATTACTTCAAACGATGTAAAGGCTCTATACAAAAAAAAAAAAAAAGAGTCAATTGCTTTGACTTCTGTGAACACAGCACTAGAATTTCTCCAGAAGGGCACAAAAACAGCTATGGGGGTAGGATTCAATAGCACCATGGAAGGAAGGGGAAAGAGAATACAATCCAGAAGTTTCCAGCAAAACTGTGGGTCCCCACAGTTGAATGCAACCTTAAGTCAGGTGTGTGTTGGTAAATATTTAACAACCAGCTCTCTGGAGGGAAGAAAAAAAGTCCTCAGTTATAGCGTTTACCAGTTTTCATGGTGTGAATGCTGCCAGCCATAGGCAACACCAAGATATCGATATGACATCAGCTGACTAGCAAAACTCCTGGGAATCTCTCTCTCTCTCTCTCTCTCTCTCTCTCTCTCTCACACACACACACACACACACACACACACACACACAAACACATTGCAAAGATCATGCAATGAAAACAGTGCTCTGGTGGAAAGAAACACAGAGCATTCTAGAGTAGGTTCACCCAGACTGGGGAGATCAGGGAAGACACCTCAGGTTTTGCATGAAAAAAGCACCCCTACTGCTAATAAACAGCATTTGTAGAGCACTGTGGAGTCTGTGAACATCATCTGTCACCTGGTTAGTTCCACACAGCAGCTGGGAAGCAGATTCAGTGCAAACTCTCAGACTTTCCTCCTGAAGGTCTCTGGGGGCGCCTCTAACTGTGGAGTAGGAGTACATTTGGAAAGAGCCACAAACTGGGCATTCTTTCACAGGGTCTAGAAACAATGAAAAATTTTCTAAATCTGCTAACACACTTTTTGCCGATGGGGGTGTAAACTGGAGTCATTTCAATACTCTCCATCCTTCAGTGGCTTTGGGGGCTGAAATTACGAGGTGAGCTTTGTTTGGCTTTGTTTTGACTTCTCTCTAAGTATTTGAGAAATGGGGATAGCATGCCCTTCTTCAGAGAGCACTGTGACGTTAGTGACGTGGCCACGTGGGTGGGTGGCTGAGTAGTGCCTGCACAGTGAGCGGCAGAGTGTGCCCTGCAGTTATTCTTCCTCTTACACCTGGTTCTTCTGTACCATTTGGGCTTATTGGTGACTGCAGAGTCACATGGTCGGTCATCTGTCTTCTATATCAGTAACCAACTGGCAGATCTCTCCTTGAGGCCCATCTCAGAGGCATCTGGAGTGTTCTGGATTCCCACACCCCTCAGACCTGGCTTCCTAGGTGGGCTGTGACATCAGGACACAGGGAAGCTGAGACTCAGATCCCAGCGGTGCCTCTGAAGGATCTGTCAGCAAACAACTAGTAAGACAGCTGTTCAGGGCTCCCTGAAGGGATGGATTCTCTCTCTCTCTCTCTCTTTTTTTTTTTTTTGGCTTATGCAAGATCCCGAGATCCAGCCCAATCCTCCAGTAGTTGGAGTTGGGAAAGTGGTGTGTTTTCCAGGGCCCCAGAAATTTCAGCTTATTGGTCTTATTGAAAAGGAGTCTGTGGTTTCAGGCATGAAGAGCTGGGGCTTAGGGAAAGAGCCTTGATCCATTCCACGCCAAACGGAGACACATCCCAGGAAAGCCACGGGGCATCTCCAAATGGGAGATGATTTTATCTCCCAAAGGCCAGCCAGGGAAGGATTTACTGCAGAGGAGAAATTCTTTCTGTCATGCAAATAAAGAGTAACGACTTTCAGCAATTTTCTGGAAATCTTGTCAACAAATATATCTAGAACAGCTTGGACAATGCGCATGGATTTGGGGAGAGAAGGGAAGAGTCCCAGTTCATTTACCTGCCAGCGCAAAAACCCAGGTTGTGGCGATTTTCATTTTTCAAGAGCAACGATGACATGTGTCCATTGAGCTACAGTTCCTGTCTCAACTGAGTCATTTGGGAGCAAACAGCCGTTCAACATGCCTGTATGTAAACGAAACCCAGGACTCATCGCCTGAAACATGTAAAGTACATTTCTGTGATTTTGCATGTGATTTGGTGAGAGGAAACAGTTTTGAGGTCTGACTCTGAGCCTCAGTTTTCTGTGGTGAAATGGGCATGATGTACTAACAATCTCTTTCCTCTTATCCCAGTGGCATCTGGGGGAGGATCATAGGAAGTTAGGACTGTGAAAGTATTTGTAAGCTGTAAAGTGTTTTGTACAGAATGGGCAGCCTGGAAGTCTCCCAGCACCATGTGGCATTCCTGAGTAGCGGAAAGGGTAATGCTTTTTTTTTTTTTAACATCTTTATTGGAGTATAATTGCTTTACAATGGTATGTTAGTTTCTGCTTTATAACAAAGTGAATCAGCTATACATACACATATATCCCCATATCTCCTCCCTCTTGCATCTCCCTCCCACCCTCCCTATTCCACCCCTCTAGGTGGTCACAAAGCACTGAGCTGATCTCCCTGTGCAATGCTGCTGCTTCCCACTAGCTATCTATTTTACATTTGGTAGTGTATATATGTCCATGCCACTCTCTCACTTCGTCCCAGCTTACCATTCCCCCTCCCCATATCCTTAAGTCCATTCTCTACTTCTGTGTCCTTATTTCTATCCTGCCCCTAGGTTCTTCAGAACCTTTTTTTTTTTTTTTTTGAGATTCCATATATATGTGTTAGCCTACGGTATTTGTTTTTCTCTTTCTGACTTTCTTTTCCTTCCCCAATGGGATAAGGGTACTATTCAGATGACAGTGACACTGTGAAGGACAAACTCCTAAGCGCATTTGCAGTGTCGTGATTTATAATAAGAAGTCTATATTTGGTTTTTGTCCCCCTTTCTGGCACAGAGCTCCTAAAACCCTTGGAATTTCCTAATTGATGAGAGCAGTAAAGGTATATTTTCTTATGTTAATAAGGTGACTTTGGGATGCCTCTAGGTCACTTAAGGCTAAGAGCTGGTCACTAGAGGAACCAACCATGTGATAAGAGGGTGGGAACTGTCAGTCCCATACCTGCTGGACCTTTGGGAGTGAAGAGGGACTGGAGATTAAATTCAATCACCAGTGGCCAGTGATTTAACTAACCATGCCTATGTAATGAAGCCTCCACAAAAACCCAAAGGACAGGGCTTAGAGAGCTTCTGGGTTGGTGAACACATGGACCTTTGGGGAGAGCGGCCTGCTATTAGAAGACATGGGAACTCTGTGTCCCTTCCCACACACCTTGCCCTATGCATTTCTTCCATCTGGCTGTTCCTGAGTTATATCCTTTTATAATAAACTGGTAACCTAGTAAGTAAAATGTTTCTCTCAGTTCTGTGAGCTGCTCCGGCAAATTAATGAAACCCAAGGAGGGGTCCTTGGAACTCCTGACCTACAGCCACTCAGTCAGAAGCACAGGTGACAACAGGGGAGGGCAGTCTTGTAGGACTGGGACCGAGCCCTTAACCTGTGGGATCTGATGCCATCTCCAGGTAGATAGAGTCAGAACTGAGTGGAATTGTAGGACACCCAACTGGTGTCAGAAAACTGCTTGGTGTGGGGGAGAAGCCTACACCAGAACTGGGAGCAACAGTAGAGCATCTCAAGCAGTTTTAACGTATAGATCATTTGGAAGAATGCCAAAGGCTTGATGCTTGCAGAGCGTGAGAGAACTATTGACAGGCGTTCCTCAGAACTCACCTTTGCCGCAGAGGCATTCAAATAATCGTCCTTGGCAAGCTCTTGGAAAGGTGTTGAGTAAGAGGTTCTGGCAAACAGCAGCTGGCATCACTGGGTACAGGCTGGAACTCACAGGTGGAAGGGCTAGCAGGCCAGCAAATGCTAGCAAATGCCCAGTGCAGAGGTGGTCAGGGCCAGGGCACAGCTGAACGCACTGTGACATTACACTCCAGAAGAGGGGCCACCCTGCTGATCCTCTGGTATGGGGCAAGAGAGAGAGCACTCCTGTAAGCTGGGGACAGTGTGTTCAAGTTCAAGCATCATCTGCCCAGGAAAGATGTGGGCCAGTGCTGGGAGCAGCCCTTCAAGACCTGGTGAAAAATAGAATTTGTGCACAAGTCTTCTGGCTGGAGAGAAGCACTGAGATTATCAGGGGATAACCCTGCTTATTTCCTCACAGATGTCCTACCTGGATTTCTGGGGGAAGAAATGTGGGAAAAGGAGACAAGAATTCTGAGGTGTTAAGCACCTACTGCGCGTCAAGCTGGGCCAGTTGCTTCCCCTACTTGATGTCATTTAATTCTTCCAAAAACCCTATGAGAAAAGTATTAAATTGCAGTTTAAAGATGAAGGCCTGAGGTTCAGAAAAACTGAACAACTTCCTCAAATTGCTGAAGGAGAGAGGCAAAAATCCAACCTGTGTTTCTGACTCCAAAGGCATGGCTTTTCTCCTCTTTGAAGATTGAAAGAGCTCTCACAAGCTTAGAGAGAACATTAGAATCACCTGAGGTGAGGAGTAGACCATTTAAAAGTAACCACACCCAAAGCCCACTCCTAACAGTTCTGCCTTCATGGTCTGAGATGGGGCCTGGGCACTGGTATAACTTAAAATCTCCAGATGATTCTAAGACACAACCTGTTGGTTTTGTTTTGTTTTGCTACATACAGTGTTCAGAGCAGCTCCTGGTTCATCTGGAGCTAGTGTAAGGTCTGCTTCCAGGGGCATTCATTTACTCATTCATTTATTTGCTCATTCACTCGCTTATTCATTGAGGAGATCCTTAAGCAGACAAGGGTGAGGAGAAAATAGGAGACCCGTGATCTATGGGAATTTGTCTGTACAAGTGGAGTGACAGGTGTACAAATGGGAACACCAGTGGGCTCTTCTAGGAAGACAAACTGATACCGCTTATTTTTAAATGATCTAACAATGTTTCAACTTGTATCTGAAAACATTTTGGTCTTTAAGAATTAAGGACACGCACGCGTACACACACATGCACACGCACACCCCAAATGATCGCTAGTGACAGGAAGTGTGGACCAAGGAAGTGGTTCCTGATTCTTGTCAAAAGGCAGGAAGGAAAGAGGTGCTGGGTGTTGTGAAATAATAACAGCCAATTTCACTGGAAATATTTGCAGCAGATGTATCCATCCTTGAGAAATAGCTCTTTGGCCCACTCTGTTTCATTTTCCTTAATTCCCTTTTTTTCCCCTTAGACTTTTCTAGTTGCCTGTCTACTCGTGTGTTGCTATCACTCCATGATAAACAAGACCAGCACAGAGAGAGAGAGAGAGAGCTCACAAATAATAAAGAAAGGAAGTTCTATTTCTCTTCACTCCACTCCCCACCTCACTTCTGATGGTCTCTCTCCTGTTTAAACTCCTCCAAGGCCTCCAACATTGCCCATTAGATTGTTGTGATTATAGGGAGGAAATGAGCCAGACTTCAGGGTTTGAATCCTAGCTTGGCTGGACTGGACTGTGTTAAGCTCTAGCAAGCTACTTAGCCTTCTCTGTGACTTGGTTTCAGAGAGATAGTAATAGTTACTGTCTCACAGGATGTTTTTGAGTTTTAGAGTTAATACATGGAAAATTCTTAGATGTGCGTCTGGCACACGTTAAATGCCCAATAAATATTAACATAATTATGTTGTTGCTGCCATTGTTATTGCTGCTGTTATCACCAGGGTTTGATTCTCTCCAGCCCTTCTCCTGTCTTTTCTCCTCCATACAATTTACATTCCAGCGACATAGAACTACTTGCAGTTACCGGAACTTACCATTTTCTCGCATGCCTCTGGGCATTTGCTCACGTTTCCATGTTGGTAAACCTTCCCCGTTTTGTTTTCTATTGTTGTTGTAACAAATTACCACAAGCTTAGTGACTAGAAAAGAACACACATTTATTATCTTATAGTTCTGGAGTCCAACACGAATCTCACTGGATAAAGACAAGGTGTCGGCAGGACTGCAGTCCTTACTGTAGGCTCTAGGGCTTAATCCCTTTCCTTGCCTTTGCCAGGCCACCTGCATTCATTGGCTCATGGCCCCTTCCTCCATCTTCAAAGGCAGCAACAGTGGTTTGTGTCCTTGCATCACATCCCCCTGGCCATTCTCATATATTCACATCTCTCTTTGACTGTGGCTGGAAAAGAAAGGTTCTCCATTTTGAAGGACTCTTGTGCCTAGATTGGGCCCACCTGGACAATCCAGGCCAATCTCCTCACCTGAGATCCTTAATCTTAATCACATCTGCAAAGTCCCTATTATCCCCTGCAGGATAACATATTTCCAGGTTCCAGGGATTAGGACATGCACATCTTTTAGGGAGGAGAACATTATTCTGCCTACTATACCATTAAATTTTTGTTGTCTTTCAATATTCATCTCAAACATTGTTTCTTCTGAGCATTTTCTGTTTCCTCAGGCAGAGCAAGAGGTTTGTGCGCCCTGTACTTTGAAAAATATGCCCTTTTTGAAGGTTTAACCACAATATTTTGCAGTAATTGACTTATGCAGTTTCCAAGCCCACAGAGCTTTGAGAGCTGAGACTGGTTTCATTCATTTTTTAATTCCTGGTGTCTGATAGGGAGCCTCAGTGGTGCTTTTAAACAAATGAAACTTCATACGACCTAGTGCTTCTCTGCCAATGGAAGTACTACCCAAAACTTGAGGCGCAAGGTCTGGTTGAATATTTAATGGCAATGACTAATAATTTTCTGTATCATCCTTCACATATTCATGCCTGTTGTCTTCACTGTCACAATCCTACAGTGAAGGCAAACAGGTCACCATTTATCAATTAAGAAAACTGAAAGGGAGCTGAAACGCCTCATCCAAACTCATTCGTGCAGCTCTTCGGTGGCAAGGTGGAGAATCTTCAAATCTAAATTATAAGACACATCAATTCCATTCAGCCAGAGAGCGGTAGTATGATGATGAGATAGTTAACCTGCGAGACATTTCAAATAGGAATCTCTCGTGGTTTACAAGCCATTAATTTGGAGCAGCTGGATGGTGAGGCAGTAAAAAAAATCAGCGGAGAGAGTACATGCTTGCAATAATTACAAAAATAATGAGCCTGTTTCAAAGTACTCTTTGTATAAAATATTTATTACACAACATTATATAATTAAGTCATATAATACAGTTCTGTGTACTTCGGTTGGTTAGAGGAAGCAAAGGTGAACCAGATGTAAATTCTACTCTAATGGAAATCACAGGAGAGTAGAAAAGTTCCAATACCCTTGAGCGTCTATAGTACAAGAAGGTGTCTCGTGCCATGAAGAGGCATGATTCAGCGCTGTGGGGCTTAAACGAGGATGAAAGTCTAGCTGCAAGTGCTAAAACACGTGCTGTAAAAAGTCTAAAAAGTCCTCAGAACAGCTTTAATGGATGAATAAGAATGAATTTTAAATGAGTAAATTTGCATATCTGTGTTTGGAAATAGTTCCTTTCTGTGGCCATTCAAAGTTTTCTCCCGCAAACAGGTAAAATACCAACACAGTAATTGTGCTGCTGTCATTCATTGGTTTATTAATCATTTTTCTCATAGGTAAGGCAAAATAAAATCTCCCGTCACTGTTCATAATATGGAATTCCAAGGCAGGATTCCAAAGCCCTCAAATGAGTGAAGTTTCACAAACACTGACGATCCAGTGGTCCATAGCTAGCTTTTCTGAACAGGTAGAAGCTCAGTGATCACCTGAGTGTGCTTAATATAAAACCATGACTGGGGAGCTTCCCTGGTGGCGCAGTGGTTGAGAGTCCGCCTGCCGATGCAGGGGACATGGGTTCGTGCCCCGGTCCGGGAAGATCCCACATAACCGCGGAGCGGCTGGGCCCGTGAGCCATGGCCGCTGAGCCTGCGCGTCCGGAGCCTGTGCTCCACAACGGGAGAGGCCACAACAGTGAGAGGCCTGCGTACCGCAAAAAAAAAACAAACAAACATAACTTGACCTGGAAAACAATATTCTGAAAAATCATATTACAGTGTGTATAGAGGATGTTCATTGAAAGACTGAACATTTGCAACCCATCAAATTTATAGACATTGGCAGATGAAAATGTGCTCTTACGTAGGAAAGGAAAGAAGAGTAGGAGCAATTCAGTTTCTCATGCTGCGCTGACCATCATGACAGTCCCGTTGACAGAGAATTGAGTGGGAGACACACCATCACATGTGCTGATGAAGCCCTCTGCCTCCTTCTGCCTTGGCATTCCATGCCGTGCTGGGTGAAGCCCCCGAGCTCATTCATTTTCAAAGGTCCTTGTGCTGCCTAGGTCATTCTTCTCCATACCCTTCCAGACTCTTCTCAAATGTCACTTCCTCTGTGAAGTCTTCCTGGTAGCTTTGATGAAATTGATTGCTTTTTCCTGTGTTTTCATGGTCCTAAGTTCATTTCAATCACATCTTTGTAGCTCTTTTTGAATCTCTCTTCCCCACTAGACAGACAGTTTCTCAGAGGCAGAATGTCCTTTTCATTTTTGTGTCCCAATTCCAGTAATACAGCATGACATAAAGAGGGCGCTTAATAAATGTTTGCTCAAATAAATCACGTTATAGTTTAACATCATCATTTCAAAGGTCTGCCCCAAACCCTGCTTGCCTTTAATGATGGTGTATAAACACAAGTATGCACATACATCTCCCACAAGTCATGGCATTTCAGAAGCCGAAAAGCCATAATTAATGAGACACGGACATACAAAGTGTTAAATATGCAAGATGAACAGCCTTGAAGTCAAGGAGATAACACTCCTCTCTACTTCATTGAGACAGAATACTTCGTGTGACCACATTTAGCTCATATCTGCAATTTTTACCAGTGTGCCTTATGTTTTATTATTCCATTATCTTTGTAATAAAAAGTATGCAATTACACAGTGACTTCTGCCTCACGAAATCAGAATTGGGCTGGACTCCAGGGGTTCATTTTTTTGTTGCTTTTTAAAAACTCATACCATTCTCCCAAAGAAACTGTCTAAATGTGCAGCAGCTTCTCAAACTTTCCTGTGAAAATCTATTTAACTCCTTTATTACCACTGGTACCTTCAGGGACACAAGTCCAGTGGCATCTAGTAGCTAATGGAAATGGGCTTACTAACGTGGAAATGAGGTAGGATGGAGAAAGAAGCAGGCACGGAGCAGGTTAATTCCTTAACTTAATTTGAGTCGTCTCCCCTAAGAAATCTTTCCTTACGCCCCGCCCTGCCCCCCATCCTGCCTCCTTGGTTGATTCCTTCAGCTTCTTGCATTTGTTTTTCTTTTAGGCCTTCGACTCTGTATCCCCAGTGTCAAAACAGAGCCCAGCACATCTAAGGCTCTGAATGAGTGAATGACCAGAAGAATGAATGCCCAATTCTGAGCACTGATAACTTGTAAATACTCTTGTACCACTTCCGGTTCTTTGGTAAGATTCTGTGGAAGCCAACTGTGGCCAGCCTAGGTCAGACATGGAATTTACTGGAATGAGAGAGCGTAGCTAACTGCTTAGACCTGCAATAGGACAGGCTCTTGAGAGGCTCCAGGGAATAGGCCAGATGACTAGATTGCCTTTTCAAGTCACTCTCTTTTGAGTGAAAAAAACTCTCACCATTTTATTCAGTCCTTGTGTGACTCTGCTTAAGATTCAAATCCCAGGGGGAATGAAGGATGGGCTTCGTGGGGTTTAGGAGAGGAGTGGGGATCTTGATGGATTTACCAGGACTGCATCCAACAGAGGAAAAGTAGTTTCTCAAATAAAACAAGGAGGAGATGAGGGGGTGGTGCCGGACAGGGAGAAAACAATAACAGCATTCCGTACCAGTTCATTTTCATGGAAAGTATATCCCCCGGTTCTACTGACATAGACTTTGAACACTGGGGGTCACCTACACGGTCATGCTTCAGTTTTTCATATGGCATCCCTGACCAAGACAGGACTTCTCCAGTAACAGGGATTGCTTTCCTTACCCAGTCAGTCCAGCCTTTTAATTTTTCCTTCAGAATCTTCTGGATATTAAAAAATATATATTAAACCTATTCCTTTTTTTGAGCTGAAGTCTGCCCATTTCCATCCCTCAGAATTTTCCAGAACAAATTAATTCCTTCTTGGGCTTCCCTGGTGGCACAGTGGTTGCGAGTTCACCTGCCGATGCAGGGGACACGGGTTCGTGCCCCGGTCCGGGAAGATCCCACGTGCCACAGAGCGGCTGGGCCTGTGAGCCATGGCCGCTGGGCCTGCGCGTCCGGAGCCTGTGCTCCACAACGGGAGAGGCCACAACAGTGAGAGGCCCGCGGACGGCAAAAAAAATTAATTCCTTCTTCTATAGGTTAGTCCTCTGAGCTTTGACCCTGTGCCTTTACCTGAATTCTGCCCTCCCCACGACATAGTCACTACAGTACGAAGCCTCTCACTGGGCAGGGCTCACATTGCGGCTCATGCGTACCCTTCCATGTGGCCCTCTGGTGTTTTCTAAGGTTTGCACCTGTAGTTCTCCCTGGCTCTGCCCAGCCTTGACTGGTTCGTGTGCTCCAGCCCACCTCTTCCAACCCCTGCTGCCAGTGCCCCCTCCTTCCCCAATACTCTCATCCTCTCTTGCAGTCAAGGATGTTGGCTTTGCCGTTAGGCAGTTCTTGTTCTAATCTGGCTCCACAGTTTACTCTTCACATTTCCAGAGAGTAAATGCCTAAACTTTCTGAAACTCAGTTTCTTGATCTGTAATGTGATTTAGGGCAGACCTTTAGCGGGTTGCTCACGAGTTGTATAGGATGACAGACTTATGACAATTTTCACAATGCTTTGAAACTAGGTGCTTAACAGACTGCAGTTATTCTTTTAAATATTGATTTTATAATTTACAAAACCATAAAAGTGATACTGTATCTAGTTTTTTTTTAATCAAACCATAAAGCAATAAAAATGAACGTGAATGGTCAAAATAAAAAGTGAAGAATCTTTCTTCTCTCCCTAATCTCACACCCCTCCCCAAAATTAACCACTGGTATACAGTCTTCCAGAAAGTGTACAGTCCATATCTATCTCTTTATCCACAAACATGTCTTGCTTGTTCAGTGTAGAATATGACTGAGACAACTTTTCAGTCCATGTTTATATCTCTGTCTTGTCCCTTGTGATGGCTGTGTAGTATTCCATAGTGTGTATATGCCATCATTTATTTAACCATCTCCACTTTGAATCACATTTAAGTTTCCATTCTTTTGTACATGTGTGCATATTTCAGAAAGATCCACTCCTAGAATGGAATTGCTATGCCAAAGAATTTACACAATTCACATTTCAGTAAATCTTAATAAGTTACTTTTGAAAATAAACTTACTAATTATATTCAGACCCACAGTATATGAGAGGTGCTATTTCTATACATCCTCACCATAACTTGATATTATTAGCTTTTTTCATGTTTTGTAAACTCTATGGACTAAAAGTGGGATGTGGTAGACAGCTTTATGTTTTGCTGATTACCAGTGAGGTTCACTATCTTTTCTTGTGTTCAGTGGCCATTTGTATTTTCTAGTCTGCAAACTGCCTTCTGAGATCATTTGCTTATTATTTTGATTGGGTCATTTTTTATTTTCTGAACTGTTGAAGCTCTTTACATATTATTTGGAGTAAGCCTTTGTCTCCTATATAACAAATATTTTCCCCCAGTATATCTCCTATTTTTAGCCTTGCTCAGGTTAACTTTTCCAATCATAAATTTTTAAATTTAAATTGAGAATATTTCTTTTGTTTTCCTTTTGTTTTTCTTGTGTATTATTTAAGGCTTACCTATCCCAAGAACATATTGTCTTATAATAGTATTATAGTGTTTTTTTAAGATTTGCGTTTTTAGTCCATCTGAATTTATTTTTGAAATGGTATAAAGTGCTGCATATATAATGGATAGTCAGTTGCTGATTTAAAATGCACTTTTACTACATACTAAATTCATACTAAATTATACACTTGCATCCATTCCTAGGTTCTCTATTCTCTTCCATTGAGTTATATAAATATTCTTGCATCAGCACCCAAAAGTATTTTAATTACTATAGCATATATGATATATTGTATGAATATTCTATATGTATTACATAGGTACAATATGATATATTATATATAGTATAATATATATTATATGTAGACATATATTTCACATGTAATCTGCATATATGCATACACAGTCACATTTGGAGGTACTGAGAAAGGGCTGTGGGATTTCAGAGGTGAAAGAATTTGTTTGTAATATCAGAAATTAAAGAACAGTTTGATGAGTAGGTGGCATCTGAACTGTACCTTGATGTAGGAGTTGGTCGTGACTGACAAACAACAGTACATTCCAAGAAAAAGGAATTGCTTTAACAAAATGACAGAGGCAAGAAGACATAGGTTATGACTCTGGCCACCACCAACCCATAAGAGCAAGTGTTATAGCTTGGTTGGAATATAAAGAATGTTTGGAAAAGAAGTTGTTGGAAATAAAGTTTGGGGGAGTCAGACGAGGCAGGCTCATAGAAGCCCCAAGGGCCAGGCTAGGCAAGATGAACCATCTTGGTTCTGGGGGCAAGAAGGAGCCTTGGAAGGGTTTAGCGGTGGCATGGCCTTACCTGTGTTTTAGAAAGATGATGGGTAGGGGGTAGACTCGAGGGAAGCCAGAATGGAGACAGGAAGAACAATCAAGTCACTGTTGCAGAGTTTTAGGCAGAAGATGAAGAGGCCTAAATAAATTGTAGTCAAAGAAAAGTTTCGGCAATATTTTTGGTCAGCATTTTCTATTTTCTTCCTAATACACTGTATTAAAAGGACTGATTGGGGATTGCAGAGCTAAATCTTGTATTTATGCAACAAACAGAGTAGAAAAGGCGACTCCCCCCCCACACACTTTTTTTTTTGGCCCTGAGAGGCCTCCAGCGTTCTTAAAGTATTAAAAATTGTGCTGTCTGACTATATCTGAGTATCCTTGTAACAGATGCTCTTTTAGGAGAGCAGCTCTGGCCAGGGCCTTCCATCTTGTGCAGGATTCCTCAACCTTGGCATCATGGACATTTTGGACCAGGTAGTTCTTTGTTGTGGGGAATGTCCTGAGCATTGATGTTCAGTAGCATACCTGGCCTCTAGATGCCAGTAGCATCCTCCAGCCAGTTGTAACACCAAAAATGTCACCAGACATTGCCAAATGTCCCCTGAGGATCCCCTGTTTAGGGGGCCCTTAAGCCAAGTTCTCTCTCCCAGTGGACTGGTAGCAGTTCCAAGAGGCTAGTAAAGCTGAGATGGTGGAAAGCACTTGGGCTTCGGTGTTGGGCACTAACCCAACCCCACTACTTAGTAGCTTTAGGTCCTTGGAAAAATCACATATAAGCTCACCAAGCCTCAGTCTCCTCGCCAAGAGAACAAAGATAATAATGACTACTTGACTGGATTGTTTTGAGGATGAGTTGACATGTGTGTAAAGAGACAAATGCAGTGCTTGGCACACTGTAGTTCTTCAGTAAATATGTGCTGACTCAGATGCAGTTATTATCCTCCTTGCTTCAGTGCAGTTTTTCTTGATATAAAGGGAGACTTTTATCTTTGCTGAAAAATGCTTTAAAATGCCCAACCTAAATCCCAAGCTTCAGGGTCTTGCTCCTTTTTTATGTAAGGCACAGAAAGAAAATTGAACTGGTAACCAGTAAGCCAGGGTACAAGTCCCTCACCAGTCAACATGGGAGAGCTGCTTCCATGTCAGTATCTGCAATGATATTTTTCTGAGTACTGCCATAGCCGCCCAGAACAAACCCTCCCCCTGGCTGGACTGCTAGGGCAGTACCGTTCAGATCAGAGCCTCTAGAGTTTTCAGGATGAGAATGTGAGGAGCTGCAAGCAGCGGGCCTTCACTGTACCCACGAAGATTTCAGACAGTAATTCCTTCTCAAGTTTAACGTGCATGTGGCTGCTCTTTTCCCCACTGTCTCCTCTCCCTTCTAACTCCTCTTCTGTCTTTACCAAGACTTGATTATTTCTCCTCCACCTTCACTCTCTTCCTCTCACCATCTGTAGAAAAGCTAGCTTTTTGATTATAAATCCCATTCCCTGCTTTTCTCTCTCTTTCCCATATCATCTCCCTCTCTACCTCTCAACATCTTTCTCTTAACTTCACATTGCGTATCTAGTACTTACTTATTAAAACAGTTGTGCTCCCTGTTCATAATTTTCAAAGTAGAAAACTTGAACATTAAATTAAATTTCTTTTCCTATTTTAATCACATGTGAATTAGACGTAAATTTTAAAACCTTCTGGACCCCTAAGTAGAAAGATTTCTAGAACTCGTGACACACCAACTTCATATCTTTCCCTCATCGCTATCCTCACAGAAATCTATTGAGATTGCTGTAAGTTTTTCTTAGCAGCTGGTTTAGGCAGAGATGGAGGGATTAACGTGCTAGTATAGGAAAAACACTGGGTATTTAGAGAGCACTGTTGTTTCAAGTATCTCTGGAGAGCTTGGTTACTCTTAAAAGGCTAGAAGTAGAATCATTAACACCTCAGCGGGATTCCTACACGAAAGGAACAGTTAACCTCCCTCCCCCCGCCCCCGCCCCCATACAAGGACCCTTTCCTTCCACTTCCTCATTCTTTAAGTTCCCTTTGAGCCAAACATCCCAGGACCCTTTGTCTCTTTGACAATTGTCCTACAGCTCCTGGTGTACGTGGCGCTGGAAACTGAGGGCCGATAATTACCTTGGACAGGAGCCCAAGAAAACATCCTTTTGCACATAGTAGGCACTCATTATGGGATTGAACGGAGGCCACAGTTACCCCATAGCTGGGGGTGGAATTTGTATCTTGAAACAACTCCCGGTGATTTAATCTTTAGTACCTTGTATAACGTGTATACACACCAAATAAACATGACACAGAAGGATTTCAGAGAGGCACCGGCGGGGCTTCCCTGGTGGCGCAGTGGTTGAGAGTAAGCCTGCCGGTGCAGGGGACGCGGGTTCGTGCCCCGGTCCAGGAGGATCCCACATGCCGCGGAGCGGCTAGGCCCGTGAGCCATGGCCGCTGAGCCTGTGCGTCTGGAGCCTGTGCTCCGCAACGGGAGAGGCCACAACAGTGAGAGGCCCGCGTACTGCAATAAAAAAAAAAAAAAGAAAAAAAAAAAAGGCACCGGCTGTTTTCATAGGTTGATCAAATAAGGATGAAGAATAAGCCAGGGCAATAGTTTAGTGAAGTTTGCTCTGGAAAGTGCCCACCAGTTTCCTGGGAAATTTTACTGGCCTGGACCTGGTCCAGGACTTGGGTGTTTCCATGGAGACACCCCCAAACCTTATGGGAAAAGAAAACCAATGGAATAGGCATATGTACAGGAACTCCCACTCGATTTTTGGAACTCAGGCTAGATATCCCTCCTTTTGTGAGTCCTTCCTCATTGCTCAGAGGAGAGTACTTTGGTTCCTTCTCTTTGATCTCTTGTTTATTGCTCTTAACATGCTGCGTTGTAATAATCCCTTTTCTTATCTCTCCCCATTCCTTGATGGCAAAAACAAAATTTTGTCCTTTTCTGTATCTACACAGGGTCGACACAGAGTCCATCCCAGACCAAGACTAATAAAAAATTAAAGTCCTCTATGGAGGTCCAAATCCCACCCACTGCCTGTTTTTGTAAATAAAGTTTTATTGGTACACAGCCAGGCTCATTTGCATACATATCGTCTGTGGCTGCTTTCCTGCTACAATGGCAGAATTGAGTGGTTGCAACAGAGAACATATGACCCTCAAAACCTAAACTATTCGCTCTCTAGCCCTTTACAGAAAAAGTTTATCAACCCCTGCACTATGGCAGCCAGCCAGTTTGAGTCCACCAAACCATTGCCACAAGAACGTTAACTAGAACTGGGGAGGCCAGAGATCCTTGAAATGAGGGCATCCATTCTGTCTTCTCTCACGAAGACCTTATCTTTTGTTTCAACACCAGGAACCCATCTCACCTTTTCTTTTTCCGCATTTGGTTTTTGTCCTTATTTTTCACTCCTCCAGGGTATTTCTTTGATAGGTTTTTCTTTCATTCCAGTCATGGAATATGATTTATCCACTAAATATTATTTTTGAAGTGTGTCTTATGTCATAGTAAATAATACTAATAACACCAAGTGAAAAAGAAAAATGTACAAATTTACATATAGTCTAATTCCAGCTAATGTTTTCAAAAGCAAAGTTTGAGGACAAAAAGGAAAAAATGTACCACAGTGTCAGGAGTGACTGCTTCTAGATAGCTAAGCTTGGGTGCTTTTCGCTCTTTTCTTTGTACTTTGATATATTTACAATAGTAAAGAATCTGTCACATCTGCCAAGTGTCTCTGATTTAAGCGGTTCTGATTTCAGTGCCTCTGTTCTTACATAGACACTGTCTCTAATAGGCCCTCCCGCATTGCTACGTGTTAGACTCACCAGTAAATCCTACCTATGATTCATCTGCATCGTATTTGTGAAACTGCTTTGGATAAAAGTGATGACTGTGTATGTGGAGAATACTGTTAGCTCCATGTTTTTGCAATTTGGAAAAAAAAATATCAGGTCATCCCCAAAGTCGAATTTGTGATGTTAATTCTGTTAGTCCAGTCTGTTCATGAAGACAGATTCCACGTTTTCAGTTGGTTCCTTTAATTAGGTTTTTTTCTAATCCAGACCTCTAATTTCTGTCAGAGGCTAAAAGAGAAAGTAGCGTATACAGTTTTGGTAAAGTGGAAAGACATTGGGGCATGGTGGGTGGGTTCCAACTCGGCTTTGCTGCCTCCAAACCATGTGATCTTGGGAGAGGCACTCCAGCTCTCAGAGCCTCGGTTTTCTCATCTGCAAAATGGTGTTACTAACAACTCATTGGGTTACTGAGAGGATTAAAGAGAGCAGTTTTCATGTAAGCACTTATGTCAATCTAGTACCCATACATGCCTGATAAATTGTCTTTTATGAAAAGAAAGAAATGCGATTAAAACCAGTGAAAGCACTTGTTGTGGAAGGAAATGCAAGGTGCTGCAGTGGAAGAGCCCCAGGAGGACATGATACTTCCTGTCTCTCTGACTCAGCCAGAAGCAGGAAGAACCTTCATTCACATGCTCTGCTAGTTACATTCCATAGTCTGTTTGAATAAAGAGCACTGAAGGATGAGTCAAGGGATCCAGGCCCAGCTTTGCCTCTACTTTGCTGCGCAATCTTAAATGTGCCCTTGTTTGCGCATCTGTAACGTGAAGGCTTTAGACAAGAATCTCTGTGAGGTTTTAAACTTCCCATACAAAGAGGCTGTGGACTCATTGACCAAATAAGCCAATAAAATTTTTTTAAATGTCACCTACAGAATAGAGGCATGCGACATGGGTACCACACTTTACAGTTTACCACATGCTTTCATATCCGTGATCCTCAGAACAGTCCTGGGAGATGGGAAAGACAAGTATTATGATCCCATGTAACAGAGAAGGAAAAGAGGCCCATGGGCACATAGCTAGCAAAGGATTAAACCTGGATGTGAACCCAGGTCCGCCTAATAGCAACTTTTGCGAACTGTCTCCTCTACCAAGAATACATTTCAGTGCTCTGGTTTACTGACCCCGAAGACCTTAAATTTCCAGTGAATCCTGTTAGACTACCCACATGTTTTTCGGTTTGATTGTAGGTCTTCCTTTTTTTACTCTAGGATTTACCTTGTTCTGGGAAATTCATTTGTACAGGGTCATCTGTACAAGGTCCACAGTCCAGACTTTATTTAAGGGGCATATCTAATTGAGAGATGCTCCCACAGAGCGCAGCCAGTAACATCAGAAGCATGGAGAGGAGGCTCAGCAACAGCTCTTCGTTCCATGGCCTTGGGAAGCTGGAAGAGGGTCACTTCAAAGAGCAGTCCCACTGGGTCTGTACGTGGGCAAGGCAGCTGCTCTGGTAAGAAGTAGCCTGCACTGGAGGCTGAGTACTGGGCCACTTGGGGCCACCCACCATCTGGGACCCTCAGTGTCCCCACGGGCACATCTATAATATAAAATGCCCAACCATCTTATCCTTGACTTTAAACAATTGGCTCAGATATCTTTTCCTCTAAGAAGTCTTCTTCCCTGATTCCTCCAAACAGGATCATTGATCTTCCCCTCTATACCAACATCACAGTCTTTGTCTACTGTGTTATCTACTTATCACATGTATTATTATTATATGTTTACTTATCTACCTTTCCCACTACACAGTGAGCTTCTTGAAGGCAGAGACTGTGTGATGTTTTCTCTCCATATATTTTTTTTTTCTGTCTGAGCTATTCAAGTCCCCTAGGCATTCAGACTTCATGTTTGCAATAGTGTATCCTGACAGCATCTTCACAATGACCTCAAAGACCTTACAGGACCACACCTAAGCCCTGATCTCTCTGAGTCTCCACACTCTCTCCCCATTCCTCATTCTGCTGTAGCCTCACTGGCTTCCTTGCCGTCTGGCACACACAGGGCACACTCCTGGCTTGCCTCTTTGAGGGAACTCTTCTCTCTTTCCAGAAATCTCCTCCCCCAGAAACCTCTAGGCCAACTTCCTCGCCTTCTTCATGTCTTTGCTTTGCTCTCACCATCTTAACGACACCAACCTTGACCTCTTATTTAATTCTGCAGCCTACTTCCCAACATTCCCAGCACCCTTCCCATGCTCAACATTCCTTCTCTTCCACAGCAGTTGTCAACTTCCAACATACAGTTTGGTACTGTGACTTTTATTTACCATCTGTCTCCTCCTCTGGTATGTCAGCTCCATGAGAGAAAGGCTCTTTGCCCTGTTCACTGGTATATCCCATGTCCCTAGAAAAGTGTCAGGCACATAGTAAGTGCTCACAAACAGTTGCTAAATTGAATTAAATCTGTCTACTTTTTTTTTTTCTTCTGCTTGAGCTATTTAAGATCCCCGGAACAGTCAGGCTGAGCTCTTCCAATATTTTGGACCTAACATTTCCGCTCATCACTTTGACTCTCCCCTGGCCTTCGTGTAGGCATGACCCTAAAGGTGTCGAGCCCCATGGTATAGCTTTGCCCACAGGAAGTGATGAGTCCTTTAATAACACAGATCCCATCAAGCTATTCTACAGGAAGGGCTTTTGCCTTTTGAAAACAATCATGTTTCTTCTTATGCAATAGTTCCAAAACTGAATTTTCAAAAAGGTGGAGGCGTGATAGGCCCACTGGAAGGTGGGATTCCGTTCCCCTTATTTGGAGAGTACCGGACCGGAGAAGAAACCCCTTTCTGTGGGCTCATCTTCCCCACTTTCATTGTCTTTCCACCTCCACGAGTCATTAACTGTGCTAATCGCAACTAAAACAAAGCTAATAATTGCTTCTTGGAACGTTGTGTAACACCATGGAATGTTGCCACGGGCCTCTGAGAATGGCCCCTAACTCTGCTCGGAGTAATTTCTCAGGGATTTTAACTCAGCCCGTCTTTAAGCTGAATGTTTATCATTTTCCTTTTTATTGTTTCTGGCTCCTCCCCTGCCTTTGAAGTTTCTGAAATCTTTAAGCACTTGGCTGGTCTCTATACACCACAGGTCTTCTCCCTCAAAGAGGGCACCTGGCCAAGAGAAAGGAATCGGAGCTCCTCTCTTGGCTGGGCCCGTAAAACAATCAGATTGCTCCGCAGCCTGCCATGTGAAACGTGAGCTGCGCTAAAAGTACAGATAATGCAGCGTGTTCCAAAGAGATTAGAATATCCCAGTGGGATTTCGGGTGAATGGAGAGGGAGAGTAAGCAAGTCCTCCACACACAGTGTAACCCTCTCTTCTCCAGACTGCGTCGTCTACAGGGAAGGCTAAGGGCCCAGACCTGCTTCCTCTCTTTCTCATTACCACTCTGATTTGTGAAGTGTTACAGCAGTTTACAGCTAGCCATCCTTCATGAAGCTATTTCCTTGTTCTTCTCTGTACCATCTGGTAATTTCCATCAATAGTTAACCTTTTCTTGGCCTTGATAATCCCAGACCCTGATGGAGATGCTATTGCCCTTGTTATTTTCCCCCAGAGTAAGGAGAGGTTCCTTCCCCACCTCCCACCCCTCGCAGGATTTTCAGCTCTTTTGATAATTTCCAAGAGAAGGGATGGGCTTCAGCCACTATTCCACGAGGAGACAACCCGGCTCAGAGCCCAGAGCGAGCATTCGTACTGAAGAGAAAACAGATCATATATTTGAAGCTAAGTTCTCTTAAGATCAGAGCCAAAATTGTCTGTGTTCTTTCAAAGACTCATTCAAACATGAGGAAGTGAAAAAAATTGAGGTGACTGGGTTCACCTGACTCCAATGTCAACTTTTTAACACCTTTTTTTCACTTTCTTGGCCTATGCTTGTTATCCCCTCTCCACTGTCCAAGGAGCTCAAACTTATCCTCCCATCGGACCAGCAGCACCATGATGAAATTCGTGTACGTGGTAGGAATGACAGTATGAAGCAGCCTGCAGACAGGGCCAGGTGAGGTGAATGGGGATGGGTCTCAGAGAGTCTCATAATTTAGTGTGAGAGAAGATACGGCAGGGCCAAGCCTACCTGTCATGTGTCCCAAACCTCTAGTAATCAACTTTGTGTAATGAAAGCTGGGTAGACAGCACAGTTGATGAAACTCCAGGTACTGATGAAAGCGGGAATCATTTTCCTGCCTGTTTGGTGAGTTATAGAATTCTGAACCTTTAGTTTGTCCAGCTTCAGTCCTTGTCACGCTTTAGTAGGGGAAGTTATGAGGATTGTACCAGATGTCAATGAATGGTTTCTCATAGGGAAAAAGAAGCAAATGCCACAGTGTCTCTGCCAAGCTCGCGCTCTAGTTAGTTATGGAATCACTGATCTCCTGAAAGGATCACCTGGTAGATTACCTCTCACCCAGCTGCAGTGTTCCTGATCGGAGCCCCTCCTGTCTCTGTTTGGATGTTTTTGTTGATGGTGAGCTCTGACACCCAGAGGCAGCCAAGTCTATAAGCATACATACTATTTCTTTGGGCTGTTTGGATTATTAGAAATGTGTCATGATGTGGTCTGAATGCCTACTGAATTGATAGCTGTCTCTTGAAAAGCATCAGAATCTCATGGTCCCCATTATTTCCTAGGGATTCCTGAGGAAAACTTGCACACTTCACACATTTGTGATTTCTTCCAGCTTCCAAAGCTCCAAACAGTAGCTGCTGTAGGAGTTATAGGACACTGCGCATCAACCAGACCCTCAACGACTCCAGGCTACTAGCTGTTCTCTCTCTCTCTCATTCTCTCTCTCTCCTAATTCACTGTGAGTCCAAGCACCAGCTTTCTCATGGCTCCTAGCAGAGATTTCTCTCAACATCCACAGTCTGCAATCCCATCCTAGGGATTCCTGCCTCACTCCCAACATGGGAATGGAAAGAATCAATTTTATCCCTCCAAAGAGAGCTACAACATCCCCCTACCAATCAGGCCCCCTTTATGCCATGAGAAGAGGCTTACCATAGTTAAAATTGTTTGCATGAGTGTGTGTGCGCAGGCGCGTGCACACACGCAACACACACACACACACACACACACACACACACACACACACACACACCATTTCAATATGAAGCATTTGGGTTCATTCATTGCCTTAGGTCAGTTTCCCTAGAAGCAGACCCTGAGATCACGATTCAAATGCAAGTGATTTATTACGGAAGTGTTCCCAGGAGAACTTAGAAGAAGGCAAGCAGGGGTGCAATTGCAGCAAAGTCCAGCCTCAGCCTGATCCCACAGGAGGCTCTGGAGTAGAAATTACACCTGAGCTTATCAAGACTCAAGGCCAGGGAGCTGAGTGTTCAGGTTGTTCACTCCAGTCAGTAAACCCCTGGGTGCATGGCGTAAACCCCTGGGTATTTCCAGCTCTCGGAGCTGTTGGGTACAGTGGCTGCAGCGGCCCAAAGGTAGCATCTGTTAGAAACAAAGACGCCAGAAGCTAGGGAATGGGTGCAGAAAAATGTAAAAGGGATCTGAGGGGATCTGAACAGAGCATCAACATGTCCACTCATTCACCCACATCACCCCCAATGAGTTTGCTTGGCCCTAGACTTTATGTGCCCCTAACGTAACTTGGTATCTGTACCGTAAAAAATGGTCAACAAACTTTTAATGGAGTTCTCAGGGTAGGGTGGGACTGGGAATTTCTGCCTCATCACACACCCCACTGAGTAGATATAATGCAGTCTAGGTCCATAGTTACTTTTTAGTGTACATTCACATTTGGTGGACACTGTTCAAATAAATCTTTTGAAGTCACTTTATAGAGGCTACTGTGAAGTCTTGTTTGCTGAGCCTCTGTGTGCATATGAGCTTGGTCGTGTCCCCTCCTTCACTAGAGTCTTCCATCCAGCTGCCCATCAAGACCAGTCGAATCACCTCCCCAAAGACGATAAAGACTTTTATGAGCAAATCCGGAGGATATCTCCCAGTTGTGCATTTGCTGGCATCTCTTGGAAAACAGTGCTTGCGTATATGCAAAATCAGCCACATAAAACTTCTCTGCAAAGACAAATACAAACTCAAATTAAGCCGGTTTTACTTTCCTTACAGTAAACAAGCCAAACTCTAGAGAGCTATTAAATTAGGTCTTTATCTTGGTGGGTATATTTTTATTTAATTTTCCAATAATAACTACTAGACCCCTGGTGCTCTATCATTTTACGCCCAAGAACCTAGAACAGGACAAGGGAATCTCAGGGCACTGCCATTTCAGTTTTCACCAGAGTTTTAATGGCCTAATTAGGTTCTGTTTTTTTTTTCTTACACTCTCTTTTTATTTCCTCCCTTGAGTAAATAAAAGCGTATGTTCCTTTCCCCTTCTCCTTATATCTCCTATATAAAAAAGCAGATGAGAGAAAACCCCAAAGAGCAAAGCTCTTGTGTCAAACCAGTCCATGCGAGTTAGATTCTCATGTCTCTGAACAGAATTCATCCTGTTTCCTCTGACACCCACTCTAATCCCTGGCACATGGTGGTAGGCATTAAGTAAGAGCGGCTCCCAGGTCCTCTCTCCTTCCCTTTCCGTGACTCTGGCCCTACCAAATTCCTCCCCCTTTGCTCTCTCCCAGTCCCTGCGTCTTGCCTTGAGAACTTGTTTCACTGCTTATCTGGTTGTCCACTGCTCCCACGGAGACAAAGAAATGAATGAAGCCACATTTCTGAGCACTTACTATGTACCAGGTAGCACCTACAGCCCATCACCTTATTTTAATCCTCACGGACTCCCCTGTGAAGTAAAATTGTTTTCCCCAGTTTGGATACAAGAAAACTGAGGTACAAAGAAGTTCAATGACTGTTCTAAGACCATGCAGTGAGGGAGGGAGCAGAAGTTGACACTGAACTTACGTTTGGCTGTATCTACGTCTAAGAATTCCTGTCCTACCCAATTCCTCTTCCCTAGGACATGCTTTGGGTCTTCATCTCCCACATTAACACTACAGAATGTTAAGCATTTCTGAGACTCCACATTGGTAATCCAGCTATGAAAAACCCTGATTTTAAGCACATAAAAATCTATAAAGAAAACATCAACAGCATATTCTTGGAAAAAGAGTTGTGACATCTTCCTTCTTTCAGAAATGCCTGTAATCGACCAGCATTATTGTCGGCCCTGAGTGAGACCGAAAGAACTCTTGTTTATGACTTCCACAGAATGATTTTGTAATACAAGTTTTTAAAAACATTTTTAATATACTCTTCAATCAAATAGCAATCCCTATGGCTTGCAACTCAAAATGTCACGGTGTTGAAATACTCATTAGTCACCTGCTATAAGTTCAATGGAATGTGTCTGTGAAAGCAGATAGTCTTGTTGAGCTGTCAGGTCACATAATGTACAGCCTCACACTACGACACTGTCATCAGGAGTAAGGCTTAGACTGTGTGTTTCACAAACCGAGAAACTGGTTTCTGGAAGCCTGGCTTTTCACTGAACGCTCTTAAAAGCCGAAGTTAATGTGTTTCCTACTGTTATAACAACGACATGTGAGTCACATATGTGGTTTCGAGATTCCTAAGCTGGGACTGTGAAGCTGCTGATGTAATCAGAAATAACCTCTGGGTCTTTGAGACTAGAAGATTCAGGAGGAAAACTGCCCAGCTGAGACATTTGCTGATTTTCATTAGTGCTCTCACAAGCATTCCAGCATTACAGTCTCCTTGGGAAATTATTCATTAATACTCTATTTTCATTTGGAAAATGTCTTTACTACCAAGGCAAATATTTCCAGGATTTGGCCCACAAACTTATCTTAACTCACTGTCTGGAGGTAGTTTGCTATGGGGGGAAAGAACCTGAAGCTGAGTGTCAGGCAGATTCACATTTAAATTCCATCTCTGCCACTCACCAGCTGTGTGATTTCAGATAGGTTGCTTCACCTCTCTGAGCCTCGATTCTCTAATCTGGAAAACAGGGAAGTTATTTCTACCTCACAATGTTGTGAGAATAAAGTTAGATATAGCACGGCATCTGGTAAAACCATAGGGTACAACACAGACAACCAGGTATTCGGACCCAGTCTTGCCCACAAGTAACCTAGCTTGATTAATCCTCTGAATGTTGAGCCCTGTGTAGCCAAGATAGGAACCTGTACTAGTTCTGGGCGCTTCAGGCCTTGCTCCTCTCCCCAACGTCCTCTAATCACAGGATTCATTCAAACATTCCCCAGGGTTTCACAGGAAGCAAGTGGAAAATGAGAATAAGGTAGGGAATGGAGGTGGTGGTGTTGAGCCAGCTCTGGCGAGAACGATCTTTCCTGTGGGAATGCATTTGTCACTCATGAAGATCGCAAAGCAGCAGAAGTATGTGACTGAGAATTCTGACCTTCAGAATTTCTGTAAGCAGCCTCTTTGCTTTATAAGAAGAAGGGGGATGTCAGCTGTGAAAGGAGACGATCATGGAAGTGCTGCGATTGCATGTGGGCAGAGATCATGGTAGAGGAGAAATCGTACGTCTTCTGAGAGCTGTGGCTGATTCATTAAGCAGGATCCTTGGAGGGTGTTTCAACCACCCAGAAGAAGGGACCATAAAGGATTTGCGCTGAGGACCGCATTATAGCACTTGTACCCTCAGTCTTCTTCCAGTTTAAAGGCTTTTCCATATATACCACGTATTTTGAGCCTCACCTCAACACTGTGAGTCAGGAATCTCCTTTGAGAGATGAGAAACTTGAGGCACAGAAACCCTGTCTGACCTGAGAATTCTCTGCAAGATCACACTGGAGAAATAGCTGCATGTTGCCTCAGTGGGATCGGTGTCCCTTGGTTTATATTTCTTTCTTAATTGCATCATGAGCTTGGATTATATCCTGAAGATCTGGGAAGGGCAAAGCATGTTACCCAGTTTACAAAGCTTTCTCATGATTTAGTGGTTCTATTCCAAAAGAAGTAAGAAGGGAAAAATACAAAAAATGATATGCTGCCTTAAAATTCTGCAAGGGCATGGAGTGGCTATGCTCTTAAAGGTTTATTTAAAAAAAGAAAGAAAGGAAAATCTTTAAGAAGCAATAAGCATTTTTATCTTATCAAAGACTGATGTGCAAATGAGAAATCACTTCCTCTTTCTAATAATAATAACAATAATAAGTTCTTACCATACTCTAGGCAGCATGTTAAGTATTTACATTCATTATCCCCTCCACCCAGTGGAATAGATATTACTATTCTTTTTCTTAGAGATGAAGAAGAGGAGACTTAGAGAAGTTAAGTAACTAACCCAAAGACACACAGTTAATAAGTGGCAGAACCAGGGTGTGAACACATTCTGATGCTCTGATGCCAGAGGATGTGTTCTTACTCTTAACTGCCACCTCCCAGAAACTGTACTGGCAGACTCCCCACAAATGTGTGATCCGAATTATGAAAAACAAAAACAAAAACTCTGAGGGAGGAATTATTACTCTAAATTCTCAGGTAAGGGGATTCAAGTTCAAAATTCTTTGACTTCTCCATGGCCACACAGTTGGTCAGGGGAGGCATCAATATTCAGACCCAGAACTTTTGATTCTGTGCCTAGGGCTGTTTCTCTCTTCACACCTGGCATTGTAATTCTTGATGAGAAAGAAACTGGGTTAGTGCAGAATTTATTCCTTCATAAGAAGAAATTGTTCAATCGTACAAAGACTCAAGCAAATGGGACCACCTCGCTCGCTGCCAAAATACTCCTTCCCTCAGTGGCCAACCAGTATTTATAGAGCATCTAGTATGTCAGGCATTTGAGCACAGAGTAAAAGACAGGTCTCTATCCTCATGGTGCTTATTGGGTCCCCAAAATACCTTCATTTCCAGACACACTTTCCCAATATTGATGGAAAAAGAAATCTATCTCTAAATCTCAGTGGTTTCCTACTTACTTTTCCTCGGAAACCCCCGTTGCCTTTGACATAGTCTGGCTGCTTTGTGGGGAGCTGTGACCCCAGTGAAGGTGACTGCAGTGACTCTCTTACAAGTACTTTAGACCCCTCCCTCACTCTCCTGGATTAGCAGCTTGTCCTGAGCGACTCTGGCTAGGGTCAATGCCAAGCAGCAACCTCAGAACACAGACGTGTGCCTTGATATCCTGAGCGCAGACACCTGCACAGCAAGTGGC
Source organism: Stenella coeruleoalba (assembly GCF_951394435.1). Taxonomy (NCBI): domain Eukaryota; kingdom Metazoa; phylum Chordata; class Mammalia; order Artiodactyla; family Delphinidae; genus Stenella; species Stenella coeruleoalba. The sequence continues at coordinate 97,836,856 of NC_137153.1, read as the reverse complement.
TTCGGACGTTTCTTGGGATGGCTTGCTTTATACCAGGAGATCATTTCTCTGAGCCCTGTGGATGGACTGCCTAACAGGAAGTTCCAGCATTTCTGCTGCCTGGAAGAGCCACCAAAGGGAGATTTCTTGGAGTGGTGATGAGAGTGCATCCTGTTTGCCTTCCCCGAATGCAGGGAAGGACTGGAAAAGAAGCAATCCGTTGAGATGGCTTGGCCATTAGCACTTTCCAGCTGACTTTGCCAGACCCAGAAGAACTATGACCTAACCTCTGCTTCAAGGAGACTACAAACAAACGTAAACAATCAGTTTCCAAGGCCAGCGTCCAACTCCTGGTGTCTTGGTCCCCTCTGCATTGTAATGTATATCTCAGTATCCTGGTAACTGCTGAGAAAGTCTCTCAGTTGCAATGACCAGTACAGACTGTAATTTCGATAGAAGGCAAGGTCCACGTGTGCACATATTTTTACAGTTAAGAAGATCCCGCTATTTCCAATACCTCACTCAATACCCATAATAATATAGAAAGGCAAGTTTTGCTGTTCTGATGTCACAAATGAAAAAACTGAAATACAGAGTTAGCAGCAGAACTGGGGCTAGACACTAGGTCTAGCAACTAATGGAATGCTTCTCCATCTTTTGCTTTATGATAAGGTGAGATGATTAATATAATAGGAAGAACATCCTTGAATATTTCTTATAGGGGTTGGAGATTATATAAATAAATTAATAAATGCATACATGTATATATCCATATCCATCCATCCATTCATACATACATATGGCATTTAGGCTTTTGCTTGGCACAAAATAGTCTCTCAGTAAGAAATACCTTTTTTGTTGATGTTGTTGTTTTAAAACTAAGGCAGCATAGCAGAATTGCTGAGCCATGGTTTCTGAACTCAGGTCAACTTAGAATGATATCATGACCTTGGACAAGTTATTTAACCTCTCCAGGTATGCGCTAGTTTCTTTATCTGAAAATGAGAATAATAGTAAAAACAAAAATCTTCCTAAGGTTTGTATGAGAGTTGTATAGATAAAAGATAGGAATTTGCTCCCTAACCACTCTTTGGTAAGGTGGAATTTAGGGGAGCTCTGTCTCCTTTCTTGGCTATGTACATGGTGCCTGAAAGATGGAAGAACGTACTCAATTCTTAAGTTCATAATTATTCACTGAGATGTTAAAATGAAAATATTTCCATTCACAAACAGGAAACTCTTTGCTGTCATGCTAAGCATGAGCATTGGACTATTTTGTAAAGATCGCAGTGGTCTCAGACTCTCCAGAGTCTCCCACTCTTCAGTGGTCAATTCTGGGACAACTGTGCACCACCCCATCAGAGATCCTGGCACTTCTAAGGATGCTGCATAAGTCCTGGGCACTTGTGGGACCTGCCACAGCATGCTCCCTCACAGCTCTCACAGGCTCTGCGATGATAACCTTTGCTTACCTTGTAGGGCCAGTTCTGTCTCCTTCTCCACCCCAAATTCTAACTTCCCTCAATGAGTTCCTCAAACAAAGGCCTGGAGGTGGAAGTAGGCATGAGGGTGTCTTTTAGATGCTTTCTTATTGCAGGCCTGCAACACGAAGGCCTTTAATAACTCTGTCAAGAGGGGGGAAATTTTCTCCAGACACGTTTTTCCAACCTCTTATCAAAAGCAAAACACAAATTAATATCCCAATATGTTTTCCAGCCAATTATTATAATAAGAAGAAAGAAGGGGGAGGAAGAGGAAGAAAAGGGGAGGAGGAAGGAGAAGGAGAAGAGGAGGAAATAATATATGTAGTGTCAAGTACAGTGCTGCATATTATAAACACTTGGTAAATAGTGGTATCATTACCGTGGGACTGCAGTTTTATGTTACTGGGACTGCCCTGTAACGCTTCTGCACTTTCTTTCTGTGCTTTGCTAAAATAGGGGCACGACCTTGGAGTGAGAAACGGTGATATAGAAGAAGCACATTGTCAGATGGACAATGACCAGATTCTCCAAAATGAATAGAAATGAGATCATGAAATCTCATCTGAGCCTTTTCTTGCTAACCTCCCCTTACATTCCTAATACAGTTTGGCTTGGCCCAAGCAAGGGGATTTGGCATATGTTGATGTTGGGCAACATCATTTGTGCAAGTACAATAAATAAAATGTGAGCAGATCCAAACCAGCAGTATCTTAAAAGAATAATGCACTCTGACCAAGCAGGATTCATTTCAGAAATGCAAGGATAGTTCAATACTGAAAATGTTGATAACTGCATTACATCGCTCGTCAGATGGTAAAGGAGGAAAAAACCATGATCGTCATGAGGAAATTTACCATACTGTCCTTATTAAACTTGAAATAATACAGAAGGAATAGAAGGATAATTTTTACATGGTAAAGAATATGAGAAGTCAATTTCAGACTTAATAGTTAAACATCAGGTGCATTACCATTAAATTTAAGAACAAAACACAGATGTCCACTATTATCTGTTATGATTTAACATTGTTCTAGAAGTATGTCTGTGAAATAAAGTACAAAGAGATAAATCTATTAAAAAGGAAATTTAAAAATCAGTTATTAAATTCTGTTCTTAATCCCAAAAGAAAAAAACTAAGCACTTATTAGAGTTTAGAAAACTTACTGGTTACAAATAAATAAATATATACAAATGAATATATAGAAATCAATAACTTCTCTCTATAACTGTAGTAGGTAATTGAAATATTAACAGTAAAAAGAGGGTAAATTAATTTTATAAATTGAATGATATAAACCATCTAAAAATAAACTTAATAATGCTATATACAAAAAATAGCTCAATAGTTGTATAGACCTAAATGTGAGAGCTATAATCTTATAACTCTTAGAAAAAAATATAAGAATACATTTAAAGTACAGTGTGTTAGGCAGTCTTCTTATATATTATACCAAAAGCACAAATAACAGTAGAAAATATAGATTTAATTGTATTTGATCAAAATTGAAAACGTTTGTACTTCAAAGAACACTATCAATAAAGTGAAAAATAACCCACGTATAAGGAGAACATAGTTCTAACTCATATATCTGACAAGGGACTTGTATGTAGAATGTATGAAGAACTCTTACAACTCAATAATAAAATGAAAACCCAGTTTAAAAGATGGACAAATGATGTGAATAGACATTTCCCTAAAGAAGTTATACAAATAACCAATAAGCACATGAAAAGAGGCTCAACATCGTTCATCATTAGAGACACACAAATCAAAACCACAGTGAAATACGATTTCACACCCACGAAGATGGTGGTGTGTGAGAACCAATTACTCAATTACCATATCAGGATAATGTCAACAAATAATGTTTAGCTCAATATATGTCTAAAATTACTATATCAAGAAATAGCATACAAACTTTATTCACAAGTATTAATTAAATAACAGTTAAAGTAGTTGAAATGTCTGAATATGGGGTCAGAACTGGTAAATAGGGACAGAGCGAGAATTACCATTCTTTGTTATAAGACTTTTCGTTGTATTTGATTTTTAAAAAATCATATTCCTGCATTACATAGTTGAAAAATTAAAAATTGATTTGAAAAAAAGGAAAAGAAAGACATGTGCCTCAAGCTCTGTAGAAATTAAGATTCACAAACATAAGCAATTTGAATTTAAGGGATTGAAAAGCCAGTTCCTTACTTCTTGGGTATATGATCTGAAACAAGTTATTCAAACCTCTCTGAACCTTGGCTTAGATGTGACGCTCTGACCTATGTATCTTCGCCAGACTGTGTTGAAGATAAAATGAGAGCATGGATATAAAGATACTTTTAAAACTGTGAAGTTCACTACAAATGTTAATTAATTGCAGCACAAAAAGAGACTAAACATTAACATGTCTATCCAGATAGCAAAACCTGGCTTCCTGCAATTCAGCTCAGCAGTTCTCCAGCACCTAGCACAGTGCTCCACAGTAGGGGCTCCATTAATATACGCATGATCGTGTAAGAATTTCTTGATCACAAGTCGTTTTCGAGGTACTGTGTTCAGTGCAAAGGCGAAGGGGTGTGGAATTAGGGAAAGGGGCAGTGTTTGTCCTCAGGCTTGAGTTATCAATATGATTTTGATACTTATCCCTAGGAGACATCTCTAGGGATGGCATGAGAAAAGGCACAGAGGTGAGAAATAACAGCAGAGTTTACAGATCAGTAAATAGTTCTGATAGGCTGCAGGTGAGAGGTTGGCGACTGAAAGAATTGCAGGAGTCCTTGAATGTCAGACCACAGAACTGGACTAAATGTGACCTGCAAAGAGAGAGCCCTTTAGATTTGAGTGCAAAACTGGGATGTGAAACAGAGCCAGACTTTGGGAGGATCACTTTGGCTTCCATCGTGAGGATAGATTAGAGTGGAGAGGGCCTTGAGCGGGTAGAACAACTGGGGGGGTTATCCCATAAGTCCATGGCTGGTGCAACCAACCAAGAGGAAAGATGGGTCCACAGAGTTTCGTGCTTTGGAGAGATCGAAGAGAATAGAGCCTCTCAGTAGAACCATTGGGCAATTGGGCAATTACGGTGACATGCCAAATACATAGGTTGATGAGGTGCAACAGAAAGTTGGTTAGAAGATTCCCAACACCCTCCTTAAATAAAAGGTTCACCCTGCAATCCTTCTCCTCTGACTTTTGCTAGATTAAGTACCATTTACATTAAAAGGTAATTTATAAACCAGAAAAGTCCCTGGTCAATGTGATTCAGTAGAACAATACCCTTTGGACAGACAAGTCCCAGCTCTGACTCTAAATAATGTCATGAGTTTGGGTGAATTGCTTAATGAACCTGAGTATCAGATTCCATTTCACTAAAATAGGCGTAGTAACCTCTATGATGTAGGACTACAGTGTGGATGAGTGATAATACACGGAGAGCCTGGCTCAGCCTGTCCAGGCAATGAATGCAATGATGTACCCACTCCTCAGTGACGCATCCCAGCCTGCAGCCCTCCACCAATCCTCCACAGTTGAAATCTCTTGCTCTGTTCACATTTTTCTCAGGGAAGATATAAAGAAGTTATCATGGCCTTTTCTCAATATACAGCTTTTTAAGTCCACAACCTTCCTCTCTGCCTCTCTCTTGACATTCTGCCTTATTTAATTATGTAGTTAGCAAACCTAAACCTGTGGCTTCTCTAACCCAAATGATACTTGCATAAGCTCAGAGGCTTGCTAAAATATGAACCCCCTGCTGCCAGGGGTGCCAGTCAGCTGGCACTGCTGAGTCCCCCCTCTGGAGGTGCCCAGGCTTTCTCTGAGAAGTGGCTCCAGTGATGTATTCAGAGGCTCGGTGCCCAGGACTCCCCTCTTAGAGCCTGTCACTGCCCATCTCCCAAGGATAGACAGTAGGTGACCAATTGTGGCTTCCTACCAGATGCCAGCCCACCTTGTGAATGTCCCTCTTAGTTTGTGAAAGAACCAGGCTGAACGCTGAATGGTCCTTGACAGACAACGGGGGGATGAGTCAAGGCAAAAAGCAGAACCGAGCCATGGTGAACTTTAGTCACCAGAACAGCATTTGCCATTCCACAAGCGTTTATCGAGCTGCGCTGTGGGCACAGCACAGCTGTGTCGTCTCACCAAAGCCTCAGTTATCCCATGAACAGGCATTATCTCCTACTTTCACAGATGAGGAAAAAACCCAGAGACGTTAGGTAACCCTCTGTGATGCCCCCAGCTGGTAACTGCTAGAGGCAGGATTTGAGCCAGGATCTCCAGGTAAGAAGTTGTTCCTTCCATGTCATAGCAGCGTCTGCTGCAAGCACGTAGTGTATTAACAGATCCTACCTAGAGTTATCTGAGAAGATCTTGGGTTGAAGAGGATGAGATCTGGTATCTGAGGTGTGTGCTTTTCTTAGGACAATGTTTCCCCAGCTCTAAATGCTTTTTCATAAATTCTGTGGTGATTTACTAAATACTTCCCATGTGCCTGGCATCACGTTGAGCGCTGGAAGTACAGAAAAGACTGGGACATGGCCTTGACAACACCACACCTTGGAGAAGAGCAGAGGGTATATCTAGCCAATGTCTGTACAATACGGAGCAACACGAGTGAAGCTGTCAGCTCCTGCTTCCCCAGGCTGGCTCCCCAACAACCCACGAAACCTTCAGCTTACAAGTCCAGCCTTACCCTGCCTACTCAGCAGTTTTGTTCATAATCGAGCAAGTTAGCTCTGAGACGGCTCCTGCCACTGGTTACTGCCAACAATGACTGGTGTCTAGTGAGCCTGGCTGTAGCCACTGGGCGGCTCTGTGCCACTAGGCAGTCTGTGCCCCTGGGCTGCTTAAAGCGCACCCCCATCTACAACAAGTGATGCCCACTGATACCCCAGGCATCCGCCCCCGACTCCTGACGTGAGCCCCATCTCTTGCTTGGACAGATGCCTAGTCTGAGACCTTAGATCTCTTGGCTGGGGTTCTAAGGACCTGTCTCTTTCAAATTGCCTTCTTTCTGAGGCCTGGGCCCTCCCTACCACCCCAGGCCTTTTGTCAATAAATGGAGCTCTTTCCTAAACCTGGCAGACCTGGAGTCAACCATGCACGCAGATGGGAGGAATGAAGACACCTGGTTCAGGGCTCGCCTCTGCAGACCCTCCCTGTAGCTCTCAGTGTAGGTTCAGCTCAAGCCCGAAACTGGACACATGGACAGGTGTCTCTTTCAGGTTGCAGATAACAAAAAGTTGGGCTGCCTCAGATACAGAGGTTTTGTGAAAAGATACTCGGGGAAGTAAGGAAGGTCCAGAAACTGGCGGCTGCTCTGCAGGCCTCAGGGAGCACAGCACCCATGATGCCTTGTGGTCCAAGAAGCAACAGCAGCCTAGAATTTTTGGCCTCCTTAGGAGCTGTCATTGGCTCCCTACTCCAGTACTTCCCTCTGTTTCTCTTTCTAGCTTCAGTTGTTTCCCCCTCCACTCACAGCTTTCTGCACTATTTTTACTCTTTCACTGAATTTTCTCTAAGTGTCATATTCACAACTTCTCTAGAGAGAACCTGATTGGGTCCCCTTCTCAGCAAATAATACGGAGTTTTCCTGTAGGGCAGATGCTCAAGTTGGATTCTCAAGGCTGCTGCTCATTACCTGATGTCTAGATTCTAACCAGAGAGTGAATCTGTGGTCTAATTAGTTGTCGCTGGGGTAGAATCAATCTCCCTCATTCATCCTCACTATTCATATCTCTTCAAAGATTAGCCTTATCTCACCTCTTTGTCAGTCACCCAGCCAAGGGATCCCAAAGAATCCCCGAGACCCCAGCATGCCTTGCAGTCCAGCCTGGTTGAATGACCACAATATCATTCATATAAAGTACTTCCCTGTTTGTTGTGGGATGGATCCAATGCTAAGAGAAAGAAGAAGCCATCTGGCTTTTTTCAATTACTGCCCTTCTTTCTGGTTCATCAGGATCCCAATTTCCTGTTTTTTCACCATGTTTTTCATCTATCTCTTACAAAGAAACAAACCTGATTTCTCATGAACTCATTTAGTCTTGGCTTCCATTGTTTTCCCAAGTAACTCACTCCACATGTTTATCCCTCTTGCCTGATTCAGTTCTCCTGGACTATCTGACTTTGTTTCTCAACAAACATTACATAGCACAACCTACAAGCCCGATGCTGCCCTGGGATCTAGGAGCAGTCTATTGCCAGCCTCCTCAATACCGTTATCACTGAGGGCAGCATTTACTAGGGGGCAGACGCCAGGACAGGTACCTTCCAGCCATGCATTGTCTAATCTACATGATCCTAACACAGCAACTCTGGGAGGCAGTTGCTCTTATGTCTCCATTTAATGTAGAGAAAATTGAGTCTTCGAGAAGCTGCGTGAAGTTAAGAAATTAAGATCGTCTTGAGCCCTTTGGAATTTCCAGGTGGAAAGTGGAAATTTCCTATGTGGAAGTGGTAGACTGCCCTATATGTTGAATCTGCCTGTTGATCTGATTATGACCTGAGTGCTTTTTCTATGCCAACCTCTATTCAGACACTACAGCATGGTTCCCTCCATAACAATAAACAGGGTGACTTTGAAAGGTTCTCAGACCCTTCCATCCAAACAACAGCACGTACGGTACCAACACAGACCATGTGAGCACACATGCTAACTGCTCATGCTCCTTTTTTATAAACCCATGGGAATAACGGTCCATATTTTTCTGGCACCTCATAGATCGTCCTGCTCTCACACATCTTGTATCTTTACCACAATAATTCTGCGTTTTCATTAAGGGCAAGTATCATTATATTATCCCCATTCATTGTTTCCCTGAATTTATGTACTTATCTATTGCTGCATTAATTCAATGAATATTTATTGAGTAACTACCCTGTGCAAGGCTCTGTGCTAATCAACAGAGGCACAGCATGTGAATAAGGCTTGTCTAACTCTTAAGAAGCATAGTCTACCAGTGGGTACAGTTCCCCAAACAGGCAGGGACTTTACTGAGTGCTCTCACCATAGAGCTGTAACTGAGAGAGCAAGGAACTGTGCCCACGTGGTCAGGATGGTTTCAAAAAGAAGGCGGAATCGGAGGGGCTGGAGTACACATGGGACACCTCGATGTCAGGGTAAGGGGTCTGGACTTTATCCTGAGGGTCATGAGACATGGGCTCAGAGCAATGAGAGAAGTTGTCTGAGCTGAAGGGGGTCTCTATAGCATTCTTGTCCTTTCATAAAGGGCAAAGTAATCCAGAAAATCCTCCAGAATGCACAGGCTGGAGGAACTATGGGAGCAACAGCGTGGTTTGTTGGAAGACATCAGACTAGATGGAGAGGAGAATAACATTTAATGAGAATCTGCTATAAGCTAGTGTGCTTCATCTATGGACATGGTTTTAATCCCATGTTAGAAATGAAGAGAGATCCAGGAAACCTGATTTCAGGCCTGGGTCTCACCTCTGGCCATGAGACCTTGGGCACGTTGTTTGATTACTCTGTGGACCAGTTTTATCCTGGATGAAACAGGAGAGAATTGGGGCTTAAGAGAGGTAATAGCTGAAACATGACATGAGATATTCTAAAGGCTGCACACACGCAAGTCTTTCTGTTCGCTTGCTTGCTTGGTTAGGGAATGCTGACCCCAAACCTCAGAGCATCTGTAGGCCCAATCTAAGATGAGAAAGCTGGCAGTGTACGAAAACGAGGCGCAAAGGGGAGGTACAGGGTAGCGGCAGAGGAATGAGAGTTGGGCCTGGGTTACAGGTGAGATTCTGATCCCTACTTACCTTGTAAACCTGGGTATATCTCTTTATTGTGGTCAGATTCTCCACCTATGAAAAGAGTCTTTCCAGAACTGAGTGTCTATAAGACAGGGCAGAAGGTAGTAGTTCTGTGGAGGTAAGAGTAAGTAGAGGAGGGAAAAAAAAAGTCCTGTGCCTACACTCCTGCCCCTGCCTCGGCCCTGTGTGCGTGATTTTGGAATTCCTTTCTGTTTCACGCAGACAGTGAGTTGCTTAGTAGAGGCTTACAGGAAAGCTGAGGACTCGTTTTCTCTCCACCTGGGAAAGGGAAAACCCCTGTTCCATTTCAAAGAAAAAATACGGCCTCCAGAATGGTACCTCCCCTTTCTCCTCACTCACTCCAAGTGATGTGCTCTATTTTTCACCTGGTCTGTCACAGCTGTTGCCTAAATGGACTCCCTCTTCCTTCTCACATTTTTACACACTCATGCTGTCACAGAGAGCTTGCATTCAGTCTGCTGTGCCCATCTCACACCCTTTCAACCCATCTTTCGCTCCAGCCACTGCTGCAGGGGTCTGGGGCACAGTCCCCCAGCTGCACCACCACCTCGCTCACAGGCTGCCCTGGGGTTTCTCTAACATTATGAGGTAGGACACCCATGGGTACCTTCTCAGTACCTATGCTTGGGCAAACCTGCAAATGCAAGGAAGTTAACACCCCACAGAGAAATCCTTAACCAATGGGGGAGGGAAGCAGGTGGATTAGCGACCCCACTTCCCAGACAGACAATTTTGAAGCACTTTCTATGTGCTCCCCACAAAGGCCGTGTAAGATAAGGATCATGATACTGAGGATATAGGTCCAGGTAGAGGAGACAGGCTCTAGGAAGTTCAGGAGCTTCTGATGCTGGAGGGTATTCCTGCAGGAGTCATACAGTCATGTGATTATTCACATGTCCTCTTTCTCATCAGACCTAAGAGCTTTGGGGGGGCCAGGGATTGAGTTTTACACTTCTCTGTGATCCCCTCAAAGCTGAGCCCGGCATGGATTCCAGCACATCCCACCCCCAACGCTGGGTTCCAAGCCTCCTTGCTGCTTCTGTAGCTTCTGTGTTTCCCTTTCTGAATATAATTAACTTTTCTAACAAATTTAATCCTCCAAGAATCCTATGAGCTTTTGTTGTCATAGCGCGACCCTATTGCATTGTGTAATAGCCTCTGGGCCTTTTCTGAGGGCCCCCGAGGGTCTCCAGGGCAGGGTCCTTTTCCGCTTTGCCTCAGCAGCCTCCGGCCCAGGCCTGGGCATGGAGGAGAAGGGCTGGAACAGAGCAAGGGCAGGGCAGCTGGGACAGGCTTGTTAGGCGTGGTGGCCTGGGGTTTTCCCCAGCTGGGCCCGGGGCCCTGTGGTCCTGTGTCAGCCGCAGGGCTGACCTTCACGTCTCCCACCTGCCTTTGGATCTGACTTCTCCCAGGAGCCCAGGTTTATAAACAAAAAACAAACAGAGCAAATAAAAACATTACCTCACTGGTGCTTGTGTCAGCGGCTCCAGATGTCTTGGGGGGAGCGGGAGGGGCAGGGGCAGCCGGAGCTCAGCCCAGCCTGAAGTGGGGCTGCAGCTGGGTGCGCCGGGGGTGAGGACAATTCCTCAGGTTTGGGCGTCTGCAGCCAGTGGGGCTGCCTTCACTGGCATCCCCACCCCCGACTTTCCCTTACCAGCTGGCCGTGATGGACGTCTACCACCTCCTGGGCATCTAACTGGCACCTCTGAGTCCCCAGAGTAGGCACGGGGCAACTGCTCAGTTTGATAAACGGATCTGTTGAATTAGGTACCGTATATCCATCATCTCATTTAATCCCATAAATTGTCTGGGAGATCAGGGTTACCAGCCCCACTTCGCGGACGAGACGCCGAAGCCCAGAAAGTTAAGTAATGTGCTCAGAGTCAGGAGCAAAAAAGTGGAAGAAGCTGGACTTGTGCCCAGGTTATTTGACCCTAGCTTCTGAGCTTGTCCCACAGTCCACCCCATCGGGAAGGTGTGACGGCCTCAGAGCTGATAATGAACTTCTCAATCTCCCTTCTCTCTGCCAGGGACATTTGTAAGGATACAAGGGGAGACAGTTGAGAAAGAAAGTCATCTTGTATTTTCCAAACCCACGTTCCCTCTGTTGTTGAGCTACAGCAGGAAGAGCGATCACCTGAGAGTCAGGGAACCCGGGTCCAAGGCCCGGAATCCCTGGCTGCTAATGTGTTCCACGTACTCAGCAAGGCACCTCCCCACTCTGGGCTGCAGCTCCTCCGATTAGGAGTGTGTTTGAGATGAGCCCTGACCCCAGGCAACCCAGGTGGCTGTAATTTCCTGTCCCATATTAGGTGTTCCACATTTTAGAGGAATCTTCAACACTTTTACCTCTTCTGAACTATCCACAGACATAGAACTTCCATCAACACCATGGGCACAGAAGAGAACAAAACCCAGAGCAAAGGGAGGTTTAGCTAAGCAGCCTCCTTGCCCTGCCCATCCACATGAATTTTTCTCCCCTCCCAACGATGTTGCAAAGACGCAGAAACTCCAACGAGAACTGTGCTCCATTCTCCTATTTTTCTCATGTGTTTCAGGATTTGGCTCTCTCTAACGTTTCATTCTCCAGACGTGATTCAGAGCAGAAGTTTCATTACCTCTTGACTTTTTCCACCCAGTTTGAAAGTTCTGCATGTGGGCCTATCCTGAGGCTCTCTTGCTGTTTATTCAGTAACTAATTACTGCTGGTGGAGGAACAAGTGTAGCCTCAAGGTTGTTGCCAAGACCAATAGTATCCAATTCTACTGGAGGTAAAAGAGGAGGTGGGACAGAGGCCAATGTCTGGCTGAGGCCGACAGAACACGGCCATGTTGTGACAGGAAGGGAAGAGAAGGTGCTGCCACGTGGGTGGACGGGCCAGGGGTTGGGGGGAATGGGGTGCCTGCAGAGGAGAGGTCGAGGTGGACCTAGAAGAGAATTTAGATGTAAAGTCATAAGAATCACTTCTCCTCCCCTCCTTTCTGTTTGCTGACATCACATGTCCTGGCTTAACCCCAAATTATAACATGTCTGAAATTGAGGCAGGGGAAGGGGGGCCACAGGTGCTGTCACTGCTGATCAGGCCAAATGAATGGAAGACCTCCATTACCACAAAAATCCAATTCAGTAATTTGATTTGCATTCACAGAATAAACCCCTTCTCTGGCTAGGACCGCATTGAGAATGAAGACGTTGATGATTCATGGTCCCTGGTCTTAAAGAACTGACCAGTCAGAGGAGAAGATGGGGAAACAGGCAGGGGCTGAGTGTGAGACGGAGGATGGCAAAGTGTTGTGTAAGCTCTAGGTGACATAGAGGGGAAGGGACCCACTTCTGGCTGGGCGTGTTGGGAAAGGCTTCCCAGTAGAGGCAGCATTTGAGATGGGGCTTGAAGGATGAGTGGGGACTGATGGAGAAGGGAAGGCACTGAAGGGCTTTCCAGACTCTGTACTGCGCGACACTGAGCCTGAGCACCTCCTAAACCACGTGTCCTAGAAGCCCCCCTTGTCTTGCCCTAGTCCCAGTGCTGTGCAAAGCGTGGAAGCACAGCACAACTCAGCTGGACTGAGACGCAGCAAGTAGCTGCAGGTGAAGGATGAGTGATGAGGACACTCTAGGCTGGTGAGAAGGCAGTGCCTCGGTCCGGAAGGGTCTCATTGTCCGGCTAAGGACATGGGACTTCCTACTCTAGACCCGCACTGTCTAATATGGTAGTTACTAGCTACATGAGGCTATGTAAATTAATTTAAATAAAATAAAAAATTCAGTTCCTCAGTGGCAAAAGCAATATTTCAAGTGTTCAATAGCCCAGCATGTCTAGGGGCTATTGTATTGGGCAATGCAGATATAGACCATTTCCATTGTCAGATTCCTGCTCTAGACAATGAGAACCATTGAAGGTTTATAACCTGAGAAGTAAAAGGGTCAGACTTGTGTTTCAAGCGACACCTGAGGGTCTGGCCGCAGGGGGAAGAGATCACAGACAAGTCATTTGGGAATGTTTTCTGTTAGCTCAGGTGAGCTTTGATGACGATGGAGGAGAGAAGGGGGTTGGGGAGGAGTGTGGCACTTCTATTACTCCAGGTGAGTCTTGATGAATATGCAGAAGAGAAGGGGAATAAGTGCTGTCTTCAGATCAGGGACCAACTCTTTTCCAGGGCTGCTGCCTTCCGTGGCTGATGGGCTCAAGGTCTCCTCCCTCACTCATTAGGGCCCAGGGTCTTCCCCATGTGTCCAGTCCTCCTGGCCTACAGAATCCTGAGGCTCAGCCTGTCAGCAGAGACTCAGATCCAGACTGTCTGGAATCAAATTCTGCTGTGATACTTGTTAGCTGTATGGTTTTATGAAAGTTTTAAAACTTCTCTCTGCCTCTGTTTTTTCATGTGCAAAGTGGGGATGATAATGATACCTGTATTGTAGTATTATCGAGGATCAAATGAGATAATATTGTAATGCATTTACAGTAGAACCTGGCACATAGTAAACCTCAAAATAGGTGTAACTTCATGTCATGACCAAGAAGCAGTGGAGTCCTGGGGTTTAGAGCACAGACTCTGAATCATTTTTTGAGTATTTGAAACCCAGCTCAGTCACTTTGTAGCTGGAGGTCTTGGAAAATTTATTTCAAGTTCTCTGTGCTTCCATTCCCTCATCTCTGAAATGGGAGGAGTGCTAGTACCTGCCTCATGGGACTGTTGTGAGAATTCACTGAAATCGTGTATGTAACGGACTTCAAACCCGGCACATGTGAAGTGTCCACAGTGTGACCTCTCTTAGGTGCTGTTAATGTTTTCTTGTCAGTACTGTTGTTACTATACTAAGAGAAGCAAAGAAATGCTCTGATTCTCTCATAGTGGGATGTTCTACTATCCCTGCCCTCAAGTGTTGACCCCCTCAAAAGGCAGGGGCAGTAAGAACACTGACCAGGAGATCTTGTTCCTATTTGTCCTCCGTGAACCCCTGCAATGGATGCCTTTGTTCTTCCTCTTTGTGTTTCCAGCAGCCTATCCCACCTCATATTCCAAGTTGTTCAGAGTAACACACTAGAAGTAGTTCTTGACAAGTAAGGGAGCTTTGGGGATTTTGAAATCTTTTTTGTTCTCTTCTCAACAAGACTCTTGACTCACAATAGCCAAGTGGAAGATGCCAGAAGCTGGACGTCTTCTCTTTGCATTATTGCTCAAGAAATGTTTTGATTCTTTCCCAGAGAGAATTTAATTCTTTCCCAAAAACCAACACAGCAAGAAGGAAGCGTGCAGGCGGCCTGGGTCTTGCGCCCCACCAAGGACCAGAAGTGCACATCCACTAGGCCCGTACCCCCGTCTCAGAGAGCGCTCCCTGCTTATCTGTATAATGAATGCTTGACAGCCAGACCCCGTATGCATCCAGGGAACCTTAGGACAAAGCACACACTAATAGGTCTATCTCTCTATTCATCAAAGGAACCCATAATAGTAGGGCCCTATATGTGGGACCAGGTGAAAAGGAAGGGAAATGTTGATTTAGACCTACTATATGTAAGGCAGTGTGCTAGGCATTTTATTCTCTGGTTTTTCCTAGATATCTCTTGTTTTAATGACTTCTATTTCCAAAGTGATGTATGTTTCCATTATATCAACCAATATTTTGCGGACACTCAGGGAAAAAGAGAGGGTTGCAGTCACCACGGTAATTAAGAGCATAGAATCTGGAGTCAAATCCTCACTCCATCACAAATGAGCTGTATGATCTTGAATAAATTACTTAACCTCTCTGAGCCTCAGTTTTCTCAGTACTAAAATGGAAGTAATATATATGCCCATGTCACAGGGCTGTGGTAAGGATGAAAGGAGGTGATCTAGGTAAAAACATGCCATGCGGGGCCCAGCACACAGTAAGTTGGCTTTCCTTACGAGTATTACTTCCCCTGCACCCCAGCGTTGTCCTCTGAGAAACCTCAGTCCTGTCACTCCTCTCTTCACCCTCCACCCACTTCTCATCCCTGACTCTTGGGCCCTGGAGAGAGGATAGAAATGGGGAAGGTGAGCTGGGTCTGTCGTCATGTCTATAACCAGAAACCACATATTAGGAGAGCTCATTTCGTTTGTTTTTAAACAGAAAAGAGTCTTGAAAAAGGGAGTTTGAGTGGCCTTCACTTACTGACTGATGGACGTTGCTTGTCATCTAGAAACACCCTCATTTTCCTCATATTCAGAATCTTCCCTTTAGTGAGCAGGGGGCACCTTCCAAGTGTAGCCCTCCCTGACTCAATGCCTGAGCCACCACTCCCTGGAGGGGAAGGAAAATGCCTCTTCCCTTGTCTAATCCTCCCTGTCCTTTGACTTCTCACTTTGAAGTTAGATTATTGCTTAGAATTTTTAAAAAGTATTTGCATTTTTTGTATTATCTCTATCTGTCTCTATAGTCTTAAGATTTTTCTCTTCAATACCCAACTCTTTCGGTCATTGCCCCTCAAAACTTTATTGGCACGGTGGTGTTGTCTTCCCACTGCACCCATTTGATCCATTATCAAAAGGGGTTCTCTACCCACTCAGCCCCACTGAGCTAGTTACCCTTTGTGTCCCTCCACCACTGTTATTTCTAAGGATTCCTTCTGCATAACCTTTGTATTCACACTTGAAAAGAACTTTGTTGGAGATTTATCACAGAAAGCAAAGTCCCAAGAAGGTAGACCAGTGATTGTTTCAACCCATCTCACCAATCGTCATTCATTCATTATTCATTTGTTCACTAACCAGCACTAGTCTGATGTCTACATAGTAGCAGGCTCTCTGCAGGGCAGTGCTAGGTTGATGGAAATGGATCAGACCAGCTCCTGCCCTCAGGGAGCTCACAGAATGGGAGAGAGCACCCCTATAAGAGCAGCTGTAGTGCCAAGAGCTACCCAGAACAAGTAGGGAAGGGAGCACAGAGGGAGGAGAAACAGAGTCTGCCTGAGAGAGGCAGAGAAAACGTCAAAGAGGTATAAGGTTAAGACCTCTCCCACTCTGTCCCCATCTCAAAACTCCCCTCATCCCTTCTGGTAGCTTCACTTATACCTTATTCTTCTCTTCCTCCTCAGCCAGTTCCCCAGTGCATCTTTGGCCTTCCCTAGAGCAACAAGATCCCCTAAGAATCCATCCACACTCCTTCACCTCCTCACTCTCCTTTTTATTTTCAATTTGTGGAATTAGAATTTCTCATCCAGGGACTTCCCTGGTGGTCCAGTGGTTAAGAATCCGCCTTCCAATGCAGGGGATGCAGGTTCGATCCCTGGTCTGGGAACTAAGATCGCACGTGCTGCGGGGCAACTAAGCCTGCACGCTGCAACTACTGAGCTTGTGCACCACAACTAGAGAGCCTGCGTGCCACAACTATAGAGCCCATGTTCTCTGGAGCCTGTGCGCCACCACTACTGAGCCCGTGTGCTCTGGAGTCAGCACATCACAACTAGAGAGAATAGAGAGAAGCCCACGCACTGCAACAAAGAGCCCGTGCACCGCAATGAAAGATCCCATGTGCCACAACTAAGACCCGATGCAGCCAAGAAAAAAAAAAAAAAAAAAAAGAATATCTCATCCATCTCCTAAAACTACCTCTTTGGTTGTTACCTAATTAGAATATCTGGGCTATGTAGAATCAACACATGTGTGTTACAAACAGAAATAGGAAACAAAGATAATCACCATCAAATTGTCAAAAGATCATGGTTGAAGTCTTGAACCCAGCTTTAGCTCCATAGCCTTGGGCAAGAGACTTAACTTCTCTAAACTTTAATTTATTCCTCTGTAAAATAGGGGCAATCCTGTCAAGTTCACCAAAATGAACAATCATGTCAAGTTTACCGGAATATCAGGTTCACCTATATCATACCCATGGGATGATATAGGAGAGAAATTTCTCTGCAAATGTTTGTCATTATGGAGGTTTTTTTTTTTGTTTTTTTTGTTTTTGTTTTTGCAGCACGCGGGCCTCTCACTGTTGTGGCCTCTCCCGTTGCGGAGCACAGGCTCCGGACGCGCAGGCTCAGCGGCCATGGCTCATGGGCCCAGCCGCTCCGCGGCATGCGGGATCCTCCCAGACTGGGGCACGAACCCGTGTCCCCTGCATCGGCAGGCGGACTCTCAACCACTGCGCCACCAGGGAATCCCCAATGGAGGTTATTATTATACAACTATTTTAAAAGGAATCTACTCTAAATAGTCTTTGATATCCTAGACTTATCATAGTAGCCCTTGATGTTATAATCTCATAGAACCCTGTAAAAGGAAACATGTCCAATGCATGTTACCTGATTTCTGTTTGTGGTCTTATAGACCAGTGGGCTTACAATCCTGTCTCATATCCAAGCTCTGGAAATGGCCTCAGTGAGAAGCCAGGATGTCTTCCTTTTTGGAAGGGAAGATAACAGATCTTGGATCATTGAATCTCCCCCTCTTTATTTAGTGCTTCCAAACTTTTAATATACCCTGTTGTGGTTCCTTCACCTGTCAGTCCTGGCTAACCTAGAAGGCTAAGGATTTTACTCATGGAGGACAGATGAGGCTCATAGGAGTTTAGTTATATGTCCCAACATGGCCCCCCCAAATAGCACCAGGGTGGTATGAAGACAGTGGCACACCAGTGATGGGAAGCCCATTTCTCAGACCCTGCTCTTACCAATGGAGCCTGCCAAGTGCAAACAATGATCAGCCATGACTTTGCTTCTTCTTAGAAGCACTTGTCTTAAATTAAAACAGTCCTGAGCCAAATTGAAGACATTGGTTCTAGTTCCAGCTCTGTCAGTATCTCCGTGTGTATCCTTTGGTGAGTCACTTTCACTCTTTGGGCCTTCAAGTCACTTACTGAAGTTTGGGATGTTACATTGCATTTCTTCCCTGTACCCTTGAAAATAATCCTAAAGCACTTTTTGCCCTCCCACTCCTCCCAACTTTGAGTGTGTTATATGGCTGAGCTAGATTGCCAAAGCTGGAGTCTGATTCCCCAAGCAAAGCTGATGTGAGTTTGTGACTCTTGTTCTGGTAATGGGGGAGCATAAAGAAATTTATGTTGGTACACAGACCAGATCTGCATGTTAACTGGCTTTCAGAGACAGTGTAGATGGTAAATTATTGCTCAGCCAGTCTAGGTTTCCATTTCACTCTCACCAGAGCAAGACCTGGGACACTTAGAAGGCCATGTAAAGAGTTTAGTGGAGGGCTTCCCTGGTGGCGCAGCGGTTGAGAGTCCGCCTGCCGATGCAGGGGACACGGGTTCGTGCCCCGGTCCGGGAAGATCCCACATGCCGTGGAGTGGCTGGGCCCGTGAGCCATGGCCGCTGAGCCTGTGTGTCCGGAGCCTGTGCTCCGCAACAGGAGAGGCCACAACAGTGAGAGGCCCGCGTGCCGCAATTAAAAAAAAAAAAAAAAAAAAAAAAAAAAAAGAGTTTAGTGGATTAGTACTCTAGGGAAGCAGTATAAAAAGGACATGGAGGTCAGACTTTGGAGTCAGATAAAACTGAATTTATCTTTGTTCTTACTAACTGTATGACCTTGGGAATATAGTTTAAACTCTCTCTCAGTTTCCCATGTAGAGTGTTGTGACAATTAATCAATGGTGGATGTGACTTAGGGCACTACTTATTAAATTAAAGCATAAGTATAGCTTAAAAATGAAAAGTAGCTTCTGATAGTAATTTCCTTCCAGAGTACAGTATAGAAAGGGGGAAAAAGAATAACTTTACAGTGAAGAAACCTGACGGATACTACATCAGCAACATGATCAAGGTCAACATCAAGATCGATAAATCATGTTGATAGTATGTATCCTTGATACGATGTGATAATATGATGTGGCATTTTACACCTTTTGACATCCTCCTCTTAAAAACCCATGAGCCCAATCTAATCATGAGAAAAACATTAAATTCCAATATGGAGGCATTCTGCAAAACACCTGACAGGTGCTCCTGAAAACCATCAAGGTCCTCAAAACCATCAAGGTCATCAAAAACAAAGAGAGCCTAGAACTGTCACAGTCAAGATGAGCCCAAGGAAGGGTAGGGGAATGAGTGAAAGGAGGGGGCAGATTAAGAGGGTAAAAACTTCCAGCTACAAAATAAATGAGTCGCAGGGATAAAACGTACAGAGTGGGGAATATAGACAATAATATTGTAATAACTTTGTGTGGCGACAGATAGTAACTAGACTTATTGTGATGCCCATTTTGTAATGTATAGAAGTATAGAATCACTATGTTGTACACCAGGAACTAACATAGTGTTGTAGGTCAATTATACTTCAATAAAAAATAGGGACATGTAACCACAGTATACTAATAGGTTCTGCAGTGAACAACATTTACATTGATATAATGAAGCAAACACTGGTTATTGATATAATTAAAAGCATGATAAAATTTTGGGGAGAGGATGAAAGAGGAGAGGTAGAGGTATTAAATCTTTTATATTTCATAACATTTATAAATTTTTAAATTGCTTTTTCCTTTTTTTATCATATCTATATGAGATGATAGATGTTAACTAAACCCATTGTGGTAATCATTTCACAATATATGTAAATCAAACCTTAATTCTGTACATCTTAAACTTATACAGTGATATATGTCATTTATTCCTCAGTAAAACTGTAAAAAAAAAAATGTTTTAAAATGTCAAGTTGAAACTAAATCATTTAAAAGAAAAAAAAAAAAAGAGGAGCCTAAGGAGACATGATGACTAAATGTAATGTGTCCTGGATGGGGTCTTGGAACAATAACAGAAAAAATCAGGTAAAAAACAAGGAAATCTGAACAAAACATGGACTTTAGTTAATAAAAATAGGTCGGAATTGGTTCATTAATTGTAGCAAAAGTACCATACTGTTAATAAGAGGGAAAACTGGTGCAGCGTATATGGAAACTATGTAATATCTTCTTAATTTTTCTGTAAATCTGAAAGATAAAATATATTTTAAAAACTGGATTATAATAGCCCTCTTCTGCGGATGCATTGATTTAACACACTTGTGTGACGTGTACGTTCAGTGCTGGGCCTTGTGCTGGGTGCTGGGTTACAGATATGAACAAGGCAAGGTCTTGGCCTCCCAAAGAGCATGAAGCCTGTGGGAAGTCAGTTAAGTACTCAGACATCCTGTTCCCTCTTTTACATGTTACAGCAGAGACGGGAACACTGGCCACGTGGAAGGAACTAGGCCGTGCCTCCACTGGAACACTCTGTACTTCGCCTTGGAGAACTAGTTGGAGTACAGCAGGGAGAGAAGGGGCTGGCAGCCTTTTGGGCCACGGGAGCTGTGTGTGTGAAAGAACTGAGAAGTGGGAAGGCAATGGGGAGAGGAGTGTGGTGGGAGTGGAGCATTGGGAGAGACATGAGGCCAGAAAACTCAGATCTTATTTCATAAGTTTTTTTGAGCACATACTATATACCTAGTAATGTGCTAGGAGCTGCGGAAATGTGAGAAGGACAGGTGTGGGCGTGGTCCCTGCCCTCAAGAAGTGGGAATAAGGACAAAACTCAAGTCATCCCAGATGATGGTATACTTAAAAACGTATCATTGACATGAAAGTATCAAAATGGACTGAATAGTGAATACGTGTCCGTGTGTATATGCAGAGGGTGGCGGGGAGCTGCTTAAATTAGATGCTGTATTATGTCCTAGGGCTGCTGTAACAAAATAGCACAGAGTTGGTGGCTTCAAAACAACAGAAATTTATTCTCTCACAGTTATGGAGGCCAGACGCCTGAAATCCAGGCATCAGCAGAGCTGTGCTCCCTCTGAAGGCTCTAGGGGAGACTCCTTCCCTTGCCTTGTCCAGCTGGTGGCTGTCAGCATTGCTTGACTTGGGCTGCCCACTCCAGTCCCTGCATCCACCTGCCCATCACCCTCATCTTCCTGTGTGTCTCTATGCTTTTGCTCTTCTTATAAGGCCACCTGTCATTGGATTTAAGATTCACCCTAAATCCAGGCTGATCTCATCTCAAGAGGTTGAACTTGATTATACCTGCAAAGACCCTTTTTTCCAAATAAGGTCACCTTCACAGTTTCCAGGTGTTGGGACGTGAACATATCTTTTTGGGGGGTGGGGGGGGGTCACTATTCAACCCATTTATGTGGCCAAGGAAGGACTTTCTGAGATGGGGACATTTATGTGGAAAAGTCTGACTTGCAAAGAACAGGGAAGAGTGTTCTAGGTCACGAGAACAACACGCCCAGAAACCTTGAAGCAGGAAGGAGCTGTGTGCATCTGAGGAGCTGAAAGGACACAGGTGGAGCTGGAAAACGGTAGGAAAGGGGGAGGGGAGCCAAGAGTACGATGGAGGGCCTGGTAGGAGGGTCCTGGATCACAGATGGTCCCCCGCTGGAAAGGATCTCAGAATGACTTGGGCTGGCCTCCAATCTCATTCGCAGCCCAGAGCTCTTCTTTTCACCTACCCACTGCTCTGGAAGGCTTAGCTCAGCGCATTATAATAGCTCCTGGGCCTTGGTCAGGTGACATTCTACACTGCAGGAAGAAGCCCTTTGTTGGCGTCCATTTCAATGTCATTCAGCCAGAGTGGCGGCAGCTTTACAGTGCCACAGCGCGCCTGGGTCTCACTGCCAACTTCCAGTTTCGATGCGACAAGCCCCATCAGGCCCCACTGTGATCTGCTAACTTCTTCTTTGAATCAGCCCTACCCAGTTTTGTTTCAAGCCACTCAGGCATCTGTTCTGTTGGGGCCTGAACTCTGGCCTGCAGTCTGGGAGCTGAGGTTGATTCCCATCTCAGACTCTCACGCAGCCTTGGGAAAGTCAGTTAGCCGCTCACAGCTCAGTTTCTTTTTTTTTTTCTTTTTTTTTTTTTTTTTTTGCGGTACGCGGGCCTCTCACTGTTGTGGCCTCTTCCGTTGCGGAGCACAGGCTCCGGACGCGCAGGCTCAGCGGCCATGGCTCACGGGCCCAGCCGCTCCGCGGCATGTGGGATCCTCCCGGACCGGGGCACGAACCCGCGTCCCCTGCATCGGCAGGCGGACTCTCAACCGCTGTGCCACCAGGGAAGCCCCACAGCTCAGTTTCTTCATCTGTAAAATGAAAATGAAAAACCCAGTTTCACAGCAAGATCGTGAGGCTCAAATAAAATGAGGTGTTCGAAACGTTTTGTGAATTCACGTGTTCTACGTGCCCAAGGAGATGTGAGCCATAGCATCAAAGCCCTGGAGCCTCTCATCATCTTCTCGGAGTCGGGGGACGCTCAGGACCCACCTCATCCCATCATATACCCGTATACTCTGCACTGATGGCTGCATGTCACTCCCCGAGGGGTTAACATACATCACGTCCCATCGAGAGACCGTCATGGAGCAAGCTCCCCAAATGGAGAAACAAAACTCAAATTCATGTCCCTGTAAAAAGCAGCCTGCCTTTGAAACTTGACCTTGTTGGAAACCTACAGAACTGAACGTAGAGGAAAAGGAGAAGGGAATCTAAGAAAAAGTGAATTAAGCAGCATTTTGTCCAACTCAGTTTGGTTTTAAAGGACATTCATCAAGACCAACATACCTGCCATGCCACTCCTGGGAGCCCTTGTGAGTGGCCACGTGGACTTGACCTCCTGGTTGTCTGCAGTCCACTCATTTGCAAAATGGTTTCAAAGAAGGTAACAGTTTGTGGTAATGGGAACCATATGGGCTGGTGGCTGCTGTGAGTAAAAATAGCCGGCATGGCCTGTGTGGCCAGACACAACGTCACACTAAGAGCAGGAAGACAAAAGCTGTGTGAAGGAAGGCAAAAAGTTGTTTCGGAAGGCTAGAGACAGGAGCCCGCCTGATGGGGGAGGACGTTCAGGGACTGGGACGTGAAGCCAAGGGACTCGTCAAATGCAGAGACATTTGCATGAAACACCAGCCCTCCCCAGCCTGGTTGTCCACACTCTCATGCCCCAGTTGAGAGGGGACAGAGAATGTTCTGTCTGGGAACAGAGCCAAGGCTCAGCATGCGGACAGATCTCTGTAGGATGTGTACTGGGGCACGAATCCTCTCTTACCCAACCATCCCGATAGATGCCAGAGCCTGAAGGAACCATGCAAGGAGGTAAGGCCAGAAATTTAAAAAAAAGCATAAATTTTAGGATCTTTTTCACATGTATACTGCTTTGTAGTGTAATAGAAAGAATATGGATTTGAAAATTGTGGGCCCGATTTAATCTGATCATAAACACACCCATTGTATAAACATAAGCAAATTATTTAATCTCTCAGAGCTTCAATTAAATAGTCCGTGAAACGGAGATAATGTAACCAATGATTGTTTTCAAGAGTACATGTGCTGATGCTCCTTATTTTTAGTAGCATGCCCTGTTCATTCATTCATTCAACAAATATTTATTAAGTACCTGCTAGCGGCTAGACATGTACAGAGGAATAAAGAATAAATCAGTGAATAAAACAATAAAAACTACCTGCTGTCACAGAGTTTACATTCTAGCATGTTGCAAGGAAAAAAGTGCTATGCATACAAACAAACTGGGGAAAGTGATCGGGAGGGCAGAGATCGAGGAGCAGTTTTTTTTTTTTTTGCGGTACGCGGGCCTCTCACTGTTGTGGCCTCTCCCGTTGCGGAGCACAGGCTCCGGACGCGCAGGCTCAGCGGCCATGGCTCACGGGCCCAGCCCCTCCGCGGCATGTGGGATCTTCCCAGACCGGGGCACGAACCCGTGTCCCCTGCATCGGCAGGCGGACTCTCAACCACTGCGCCACCAGGGAAACCCAAGGAGCAGTTTTAATGGGACGGTCAGGGAAGGCCTTGCTGAGAAGGTGACATTTGAACAAAGATTGAAGGAGACAAGAGAGTGAGACATGGAGCTATTTGGGAGGTTAGTACCGAAAGCACAAGAAGCCATTGGAGTGAAAGTCTGGAGTGCTCTGCGGCAGCAGAGACTAGTGTGGCTAGAGTGAAAGCAGCCGGAAGTCAGAGAGGTATGGGGGCCTGGCTATACTGGTCCAGGGGGTCAAGGTAAGAAAGAACTTGGCTTGACTCTGTTGCAGTGGAATGTCCTAGAAAGGTTTTCAATAGAGGAATGACAGGATCAGGTTTTTTTTTTTTTTTTTAATAGGATGACACTGGCTGCTGTTTTGAGAAGAGTTTCTCTATGAGAAAGTACAGAAGCAGGGAGACTAGTCAGGAGGCTGTTTCAGGAATCCAGGTGAGAGCCAATGATTTCTTAGATTAAGATGATGACATTGGAGGTGGTGAGAGTGGTGAGTTCCTCCAGGATTTGCTGCTAGTTTGAATGTGGGGTTGAGGGAGAGCAGTCGAGAAAGGTTGCGAGGCTTTGAGCCTAAGCAACTGGAAGAAGCTGCAGTTCACAGAGACGGAGATGATTGTAGGTGGAGCAGGATGGGGAGGGCAGACCGGGTGTTCAGTGCTGCACATGTTAAGTTTGAGATGCTTGTTAGACATTCAAGTGAAAGCACAGAGTATCCAGGTAGATGAGAGTCATAAACATATAGGTGATACTAAAGACCATGAAACACCAGATCATCGTGGGAGTGAGTGAAGATAGAGAAGAAAAGGCAGTGATGTTTCCCCATTGGGCATCAAAGAGTTACAGAGATTAAGTAGTCTTCTACACAGCATCATCTTCCAAATGCGTGAGCTACAAGAGCAAATATACAGCGTACCTACGTGGGCGTGAAACCTTCTACGATAGATAGTGCTATTATTACTTCATATATAAGAAAAGTAAGAACCCAGAGAAGTAAATTGATTTGCTCAATGTCAAATAGTTAATGAAAAACAGAACAGGAATTCAAACCCAGGTGTCCTGACCCCAGTCCTAATGCTGTTTCCACTCCAGCCATCTGCCTAGTGCTGTGCTTACTTCTAAGGTAGACATGCATCCTTTGTCCTCAATATATTTGTCATGCTTCTCCAAGTTTGAAATCAAAACCAGGTCATTCTAACAGTTAAGTATTCTTATTTTCCAAGCTAGAGGTCTTGCCAGCCTTAGAAAATAAAAACATTATGAGAAACTGCCTTTGGCAAAGACCGAAAAAAAAAAAAAAAAAAAAAAGGAACAAGAGGAAGAGAGAGAATGACAAAAAATCTTGCCTTCCATTTTCCCATAGGTACTCAGTGTCTCCTGGACTCTAAATCATCTTCTCTATCTCTGAAGGAGGTAGATATAAGGCAGATACAATCTCCCCTGTCTTCTCTATCAGGCACGAGGGAGGGATAGAAAAATAAAGTGATCTATGTGGGGTCACCGAGCAATTTGTGAATGTGACTTGGAAGAGGTCCTAGTTATTTTGCACCACTCCTTTTCCCTATAGCCTATCTAACACTACTTTATACCACGTATGCAGAAACTGGTGAAAATAAAATAATATCTGGTAATTTGTGAAGCACTTTTTATCCACTATTGATGCCACTGTTTGAGGTAGCTACTGTGTATGTATGTTAACATCCATCTTAAAGATGAATAAACATGGCTTGGAGAGATTAAATAATTAAAACAAACGCTGTAATTTTATAAAACATGATTATTACTAGAAAACAAATATAAATTTATATGAAAAAGTGCACTAACTTGGCATCCACGGGACCTACAACGAGCAAGTCCAGTTCTGTTTTGCATCACCAATTTCTGCAGTGTGATCCAGAGTCTTATCTGCATCTACCTTTTCCCTTTCCTATTTGGCTAACTTCACGCCTTTCTGAGAAGCACTCAATGTTGTTCCTCTCAAAGGAATGGCCTGGGTCTTCTTCATCCTAGTATCCCCAGTGCCTTTTCGGTTTCCTGTCACTGTGCAGGGAATAGCAAATATTGGCTGAGCTGCACTGAGCTGAAGTTGGTGAACTGAAGACGACGAGAAATAAGGTTGGGGTTAAGACCACAGCGAGCCCTGAATGCCAAGCTAAGCTATGTGCACATCCATCTATTATTTGCAAGTAGCCAGGGCCACTGCCTTGTCTAGCCCCCAGGTTCTGCAGCTCCATGCTGGACTGTCTTATGAAAAGAAGGAGCTCGCCGAGTCAGTAAAATGGGAGTGGTCATGTCTTCCTCACTAATATCAGAAAAACCCATGCCAACAGTTTTCAGATTTGAAAACTTGACTTTATTTTTTCTTCCCACTCACACCTCAGGTCTCGTCATGACTTCAGCCAAAGAAAACCAATTCAGACAGGGCCATTTCAGGCTTGTTCTGAGTCTAAAGTAGGGAGACAGCAAGTAGGAAGTGACATCTGATGTTCTGAGGTTTCCTGATCAAATTTAAGACCCAGTAATTTAGTGTGGATTATTTGACTCAGATGAACTAGGGAGAAGCATTAAATTCCATTCAACTCATCTCATATTTATTAGCTGTGCTAGAACCAGAAGGATGAGAGAAAGACATCAGCTCCTGCTCTGATGCAGCCATCTGTCTGTCTAAAGGGAAAGGAAGTAAGAGAAATACACAGATAAGTGCACAATAAGGCAGAACATGATTCTAAGAAGTGGTGGTAACGTGCTATATGGTCTTACAGATTTTGGCGGGAGGAGATATATATATATTTCTCTAGACTTCCAAAGAAATTCCCAGCACAGCGTTTAAGGATACAAGGGAGAGGAAGAGGAATAAGGTTCTAATGACAAGTTGGAGTACGATCACAAAGAGCCTTGAATGCTGAGCTAAATTGCATGTATTTCCATCTGTAGTTAACAGGCAGCCGGGTCACTGCCACATCTAGACATCAAATTATTCCAACCCTTGTTTCATGTTCCAAGTGTGATGCCAAGAGCTCTGGAGTCAGCGATTGTCCTTTTATATCTCCCATATTGTACGCAGCCTATTGCTAGACACAGAGTTCAACGTTAGACTCTGGAGAACTGAGACTCCCTCTGGAGAGTTACCTCCTTACTTTAGAAATAAAATTCATAAATTCTTCCTAAATCTGTTTTCAGGCATTTTTTTGTATTTCATAGACCAGGGACATTTTTAAAAGAGGGCA
Organism: Stenella coeruleoalba; assembly: GCF_951394435.1. Taxonomy (NCBI): domain Eukaryota; kingdom Metazoa; phylum Chordata; class Mammalia; order Artiodactyla; family Delphinidae; genus Stenella; species Stenella coeruleoalba. The sequence goes on along the minus strand of NC_137153.1, from coordinate 97,809,665 downwards.
ACAATCATAACGTTATTAACTTTTTACTCTTCTAAGTAATACAATTAAAAATAATAAAAAAACAAAAATAACAGTGTCCATCAATTTTCATAAACATTTCAAAAAAGGATGAGAGGGCTTCCCTGGTGGCGCAGTGGTTGAGAGTCCGCCTGCCGATGCAGGGGACACGAGTTCGTGCCCCGGTCCGGGAAGATCCCACATGCCGCGGAGCGGCTGGGCCCGTGAGCCATGGCCGCTGAGCCTGCGCATCCAGAGCCTGTGCTCCGCAACGGGAGAGGCCACAGCAGTGAGAGGCCCGCTACCACAAAAAAAAAAAAAAAGGATGAGAACTTTAACATTCACTCCCCTCAAAAAATGAAAGATGTAATCTCATAAAAAACCATCTCTTCCAGGAAAAGACAGTTAACACTCTAACACTGTCGTTTTAAAGGAAGTTTCTGTAATCTTAAAATAAAAATAGAATATAAAATTATACTTTATTATTTATGCTGTAGACAGTATTTTTCTTGGTAGAAGTTGTCAATCAGGATAGTATAGATATGCAATATTGTTACAATACGAAGTGAACTTGAGTCTCCAAGTAGTTTTGTAATTTCATTATTAATACTGTCATCAAAAACAAAATTTTGAAGAGATTCATTGATGGAAATGCAAAGTATACACTCTCACTACCTCACTCAATTCACAGTATCCTGGGCACACTCAGAGAAGTGGGTGAGCAACTCAACTTCACCAAACCCCCAGCTTCTTCCTCCTTCTTCCATCAGAGCAGGGAAAAACACTCATCAAGGTAGCCCAAGGGTCTGGCTGGTGAACGTGGCAGGAAAAGACCTACCAGTGTTTTTTTCTGCATGGCTCCCTATGGCAAGGATCACTCTATCTCCCTGGTAGCCCACCATGGAGCAGTTGGGAATTTGTCTGAGTGGGATGTCATGGACTTGACTTCAACGTGGGCCAGTACCTTTCCACGCACGTTCATTTATGAACCACTAATTTGGTCTGATCCTCTCATGTCTCAGATGAGGAAACAGACCCAGAGGCCTGAAGATCAACCTTCCCTGAAACAAAGTAGATTAAGGACACCCCAGCCCAGAATTATGGAAATCAGCCCCATGTGTCCCTGGCTGACAGTATAGTTTTTAACTTTTGACCCTAATTCAGATACTTTCTTGTACCTGAGGTCCCATGCCCATGGTGGGACACCATTTTGGTAAGTGAATTACCATCTCCCTCTCTCTCATCTGTTTAATGCCCCAGTGATTTGGGGTCTGAGTTCTTCCTCAGTCTTGAAATTTATCACACACACACACATACACACACATATAAAGGAAAGGCATAATTACAGAAAAAATCATCCTTTCCTGAAACCCACCCGAAGACTGAAGATCTGACCCTAAACCCAACTCCAAGGGACCTGGGATCCCACTGACTATTAATAGATGTCTCTGGATTTGCCTGGATCCTAACAGTAAGCATCATTTTTCAATAGTAATTTCAAGCTAAGCTCTGTGTCCAACATTCTACACACACACTCTCATTCACTGCTCACAAAACCCTACGAAAAACCCTACGAGGTTGAATGAGTGGGCCCATTTTATGAGGACACGGAAGTCTAGCCAGCCTCCATGACTGAGTAACACAACTGGTAAGTGGGAGAATGCAAGGGCAAGGCCTTCCGCCAGGTCCCAGCACTTCCTAGGCTAATATTCTGTGTTGTCCAGGACCTGGAATAGGGTAAGCTCACAGGGAGTGTTGTCCAGATGAAGCAATGCATAAGTAACTTCCTCTTCCACCTGAAGATGCGTCCCCCACCACCAGGCCACCTCCCGAGGGATTCATAAAATGTCCCATTAAGTCATCTCTGAGGTAATTTATAAAATGTCCTATTAACTGTGAGCCCCAACTATAATTATAATCTTCACACAGACCATGGATGTGCTAGTTTGTTACACTTTTAACTTAAATACTTGGTAAGTTAGATTGAGGCCTGAGGAAGTCCCTGGATCTCTCCCTCACAGCTGGGGGCCAGGCTGGGCTCCCCTCTCCTATTCTAGCACAGTTGACTGTTTGAAGGGAAATGCTGGCCCTCGCATGGACCCCTGCTGCACTTCATCTCACTGGATTTGGCTCATCGTTCCAGCCAACTGAGATCATTTAGAAGTTTGATTTTGTCATCAATCATTTCTTCTATCCCTCCCAGCTGTGTGTCAGCCACAGATGTGATAAGCGGACTTTATATGTCTTTGTCCAAATCACTGGTACCAAATATTAAACAGGGCTAAGGACAGTTCTCTGGGGCATAACTCTGCCCTGACCCCAGGGCATTTGCATGGGCCTGTACTCCTGCATTTGTCCCATGTTATTATCAATTTTTTAATGCCATGTATAAGCGCTTCAAGAGCCAAGCCTTGGCATTATAGTGCTTTTAATCCTCATTGGGCACAATGCTGATTGCTAAAGAAAAACTCCAGCACCAACAAGGGCACTAGACAGAGCCATTGATTTGGTGTCAGAAGACTCAGATTCGAGTCACAGGTAACCCCCTTCCAATGGCTGTGTCTAGCTGTTTATCCTCCCGGGGTCTCAGTTTCTCTATCTGTAAAATAGAGAAAGATAATCAGAGGAAGATAAGAGATCTGTAAGATAATTGTCCCTGCAGACTACCTCATTCAATTGTGGAGCTCCATAAAGTAATGCCTGGCTTTGCTTTTCACTCACTGCTAGTCATGCTCTTACACACACACGTCTTCAAACTGAAATTCATTTCCCCTCTCTTTCCTATCAATACCATCCTTACCCTGCTCTCCTCCTGCTACTTCTCTGGGAATCCTTCATGCCCCCTAAATAAGCATCACGTCCTCCTCTGAGCTCCCACAGCGCTCTGCAGGTCTTTGCTGGGACACTTAACTCCATGTGTCCCCAGCGGTCTGGTTACTTGCCCATGTTCCCCTCCAGACAATGGTCTTGGAGGTCAAGAGCTACCTCTCAAGTATCTGTCCCTGGCACCAGCATAAGGACCTGGGACTCAGAGGACACTAAATGACAGATCTATGGAACAAACGTGGATGATTGCAAGCTGCAGAGTCAGCCCCTTTCTTGACTTAGTGTTGGCCATAGGGAAGGGTGTGGCTACATGGGTCTGTACTTGGGCCACTGGCAGGTGTCACCATGACCACAGCAGTACCGGGGCTGGATGTCCTTGGTTTATCCTTGGGGAGAAACAAAGGTGGGTCTAAGGGACAAAGCCAGCCCCAAAGCTCTGTGAGAACAGGTATCCTGTCTGTTTTGTTTATCACTGTTGCAGGGTGGGTTCCCCAGCAAGGAGACTCTGAGAGGGAAGTTTGCATCCAAGAAGTTTACTGGGGAGGCCATTGGGATGGGAGAGTAGGGGAGACAGGATGGGGCAGACAGAAGTTGAACTGCAATGCAGTGGCCACAAAGGACTCAGCTGGCCCTGTGGAGAACTCTGGAGCTGGGGATGGACCCTCAGAGTTCTCCCAGATTGAGACAAGTGGGTTGGACCTCAATGGACACCCTCCCATTGACCTGTCTTGGTTGAAGGCTGCCTTGAGGAAGGAGGTGAAACCTTGGGCTCGGTGGTTCTCTTCAGCTGAGGACATTCCCAAAGAGAGAGTCAGTTGAGAGCTGCCAACACTTGGAACTGCTGGAAACATGAACACCTCGATGCTGGAACAGGAGTGTCTGTTAACATCGCTGTGCCCAGTAGCATCTCGCTTGCTGAAGACCTTCAGTGAACACTTGTTGAGTGAATGAAGGAATCTATGACCAATCACAAATGGAATCCTGTAGGTTCTCTGTGGACTAAGGTCCATTTAGTCCATGCACCTTTGGATGTGCCACCTCTGGCCAAGGCTGTGCAGGTGCTTGGCTCAGGAATGAGTAAGACGTGTTCCCTTCTTTCGAGAAGGGAGGCAGACGTGTAAGCAGACAGTCCTATCCCCAGGGGAGGACTATAGGTGGAGAAAGCTCAGAGGGCTGTGGTAGCAAAGAAAAGATGAACAGCTTCTTGAATAAGTTGACATTGAAACTGAGGTCTGAAGGACAAGAAACAGGCAAGTTCTAGGCAAACGTGAAGTGTAGACAAACGATGCAATGCTGGTGTGAGAGACCATGGCATGGACCCTGTGGTAGAGGCAGTCCGGGCCAGGTTCTCAGGGCCTGGCGTGCCAGACTACAGAGCCCGGACCAGATCCTAAAAGCAGTGAGGGAACAAGGACGGGTTTTCGAGAGAGGGCTGATAGCCCAAGTTTTCCTTCCTGAAAGAACATGGGCTTCTGTTCCTCATGTCATTTTCCGTCTCAGCTTCAATGGGAACCACAACCTGAGCGCACACCATACCTGTGGCCTCCACGCAGAGCACGGCATGAGCTGACCCTGATACTGGGTCCTGCGACAGGTCGAGGGAGCTGCTGACCCTCAGGAGGAAGGGCGTGTTCTGGCCTTGACATGCAGGCCAGGACTTCTGAGGGTGTGACCCCAATGAAAGGAAGCCCCGTCAACGTGGAGAAGTCAGGGCGACCCTTCCCATGCCAAGAGGCAGTATCAGACAGTGGGAAGAGCACTGCCGGAGGAGTCCATTCTCGGACGCTTACTGAATCCGTGGTACAGGCAAGTCAGTAACCCTTATCCATGAAATGAGAAAAAGAATTCAACCACACCCCTGATAAGTATGCTCAGATTAACCCAATAATGAGATATCATTTTATGTGTATCAGACTGACAAAGATTTTTTAAAAGAATGATTAGCGCTGACGAAGGTGGATAACATAGGCTGGCCAATTCACTGTAGGTAAGTGTAGTGAATTGGAATAAACAATTCCAGGGAGCAATTTGACAACTAACATCGTCTTTGAAATGCACATAACTTTTGACCCAGACATTCCACTTTTAGGAATTTATTCTAAGGAAATAATTAGAAATAAAAGGGGGAAATGTATGTTAGAGGGTATTCAGCAAAACATATTCATGAGAGCAAACATTCCCATCCATGGAAATAACCTAAATGTCCATCAACACCTATCAACTGATAGTTGTATTAATAAATTCCAGCACACCTGTGTGTTAGAAAACTGTGCAGCAATGAAAAATTAGGCATGCGAATTTGATTTACCAACATAGAAAAATGTTTGTAATTTACTGCTAAGAAAAGAAAAAAATTTTTATTTATATTTTAATCCCAATTTTGTAACCACAACAAAATCTAAAAAGAAATCTCTTGTTGTTGTTATTGTTATAAAGTTGGAATTGAAATATATTTTTTGTATTTTTTTTTCACCACTTAACATTGTATGATAAGCAACTGGTTTACCAACATGTTAACTAATTATCAATCTGGGTACTAGGACAATTCTAATTTTCTACTTCTTTTTTTAAGTTGTTTAGGCATTCTATGATTATTATTTCTATAATTTTTTTATAATCAGAAAAACAGAAACATAATTTTAAATACTAATAATGTGTGCTTCTCAGGACTCCTGTAATACAAATAAGATAGTGCACATGAAGGAGCTCTGTAAACAGTAAACCCTGTGTGGATGCGAGGATCTATTCCTTTCTGAAACTCTGCATTTCTCTTTACCAGAGCATCTCAGAGTAAGGGGAGTAGCCATCCTGAGGTCCTGGTACCCTGGCAAGGTCTTTGGTAGGCAATAAGTGACTTCTCTGCAGGATAACATCACAGCAATCTATGAAGGATGCCTCTTAGCTATCTCCCCAATCCTTCCTGTCTCTACAGTCCCATTGTTCTGTCCTGGTTCAGACCCTCATCACCTCCTGCTTACACCACCACATCAGCCCCATTTCTGGTCTTTTTGTCTCCTGAATCCCCATCTCCTTCACCTACCATGCTGTCGCCATGGCAATTGTTCCACAGAGCACTTCTGACCATGTCTCTCCCATGCTGTTGCCACAGGGGACAGTCTGAGCTTCTTGGTGTGGTGTATGAGGCCATTTGTAATCTCGCCTCCATATAAGTGCCCAGGGACTTCTACTTCTCTACCAGATCCAAAAACAAGCTTGGTCCTCACAAACTGTATTATGTTAATTCCCCAAACATTCCATTGTTTTTTAATGCCTCCATCTCTCTGGAATGTTCTTTTCCCCCTTGTTCATCCTGCAAACTCCTGTTCAGCCTTTCTAGGCTATCTCTGTGAAGTTGCTTTCTCTCCACTTCCCATCCTATGTCCAAAGATGTGTATTGTGACACAGGAAGTATATCTAATATAGATAATTCTTTACATGTCTGTCTTCTCCATGGGACTACAAGCTCCTCAGAAGGCATCTTGTTCACCTTTGAAACATTGCCACCTAGCATGTGCCCAATGCAGTCCGGGTATTCGTTAACATGATCTTGAATGAATTTTGTCAGGATTGCACCCCATGGTAAAAAGCAAATCATACCTACATGTTCCCTGGCTGCTCTGTAATGCTGACTTCACCAAGTCCCCAGCCACCCACGCGATCTCTCACAGTTGTCATCTGGAGGGCAGGGAAGCTTTAGGGGAAAAGCAGAGCCCCTCAATTACCAGTTCTGACAATCCTCATTTTAGTTCAGGTCTCCCCATGAAAACAGACAGTCAGCATGTGATCGGAGAAGAAATAGAAGTATGTTTCTATTAAAACCATGTTCCTTAGGTTGTCACTCTGAATTTATATCCCTCTGGCCCTTGCCAAGTTGGCTCTTGGCTATACTCTGTCCTGAAATGAGAGCATTCTTCTTATAGCCCCAGGAGATGCCTACAATGCCTGAAGATTGAAAACAGACCTTGCAACATGGATTTGGGAATTTGTAGAGTCCAAAGCACCACTATCCTATATAACCTGCTCCAGATAACCTAGCTTCCCTTCGCACCTCTGATTAGAGCTATGTTGGGTGAAAGAGTTCACTGCCTGAGTGGTGCTTCTGTTACCCAAGAGGATGGGCAAGGAATCTAGTTAGAGTGGAGAGAGTAATCAGCTCTGGGTACAGGAACATCCCACCCATGGACTGTGGGTTTTGGCTTTTAGGCAAAAACAATCATGGTGTATATGCACATCGAAGTGTTTAAATCAATAAAAACAAGCAATTATTGGGTACCAACTATTTCCACACCCCTTCTGGGTCTGGTGAGGGATGAAGTGTTGAGCAAGAGGGTAATTGCCTTTAAACTGCTGATTTCTACTGGAGAGTAAAGGTTTGGCTCTAAATATCCATGACTTACAGTAGAATAGGATAAAAATAGAATGGAATAGAATGGAATAGAATAGAAGAGTAGAATAGAATAGAATAGAATAGAATAGAATAGAATAGAATAGAATAGAAAGTGCTATGTGTGTGCTGACAGGTAATGTAGAATGATGGAGAGAGCACAGGCTTAGCAGGCAACAGATTCAGGCTCAAATGCAAGTTTAGCCAATTACCTTAGACAAAGTACCGCACTTCAGAGAGCCTCAATTTTTTCAACTATAAGATGGGCTTCAACAGCCACTTCACAGAAAAGGAGTTAAATGGAGATTAAATGAGATGGAGCACATGAGCTCTTGACCTATGGTAGCCCTAGCCTCTCTCCGTTTCACAGCCAGTAAGAGCTGAGACCCAGTGACCCCACGACTAACTGTGAGCAAGCACTTGTAGGTCCCGAGAGCGAGCGTCAGGAAGAGAGGCCAGAGGCTGCTGAGGTGAAAACCTTTGCCCCCTTCTTTCAGTTTTCAGAAGAATGTCTTCCTGTTCGGTGACCTTGAGTCTGCATGTCTTTGGACTTAGCAAATGCTCTGTCAGATAAGTTCAATGTTTTCAGTTCATTTAGATTACAATTTCTGTCAGCCTGAGAAACTGAGCTGGGCTTACTCGGACCAGGAACTGGGGAGGCCTGCCACTGTGGTGGCTTCACTGTTGAGGTACCCAGCTCCTTGCCAGACCACAGAACACATGAGAAGAGGAAAATAAACAACAATCAGAGAAGATGTGGCCTTATCCACGTAGGGGCTGCTTCCCTGGCCTGTGGTCTCGAACGATGCAATCAAGCTCGGGGAGTCTCGCTTGGTTTACGATGTCTGATTGTTGGAATGCTAGACTTCTGACAGAGTGCATGGGACACTGGGTTCACGTCTCTGAGCCTTGTTCATTTTATATACGAAGGAAAGAAAACATCAAAATCTATCTATAAATAGGGAGGATGACCCACTTTTCTACTTGTGGTTCTTCTTACCCAAAATCCAACTAAGTGGAAATACTATTTTCCTCATTATAGTCAGGCTTGGAGAATTTAAATGCAGCATAACCAATGAAAACACTGGATTAGTTAATAGAAGACTGGGCGTCACTGTTGCCTTAGCTACCCATGGTCTGGAGGACTTCGAAACCACTATTTAGATCTCTCATGATTCAATGTTTTTGTCTTTCAAATGGGCACAATAATATCTATTCCACTTGGTTGGTTTCTGGATTAACTAAGTTAGTATGCAAAGAATCTGACACATTAGTAAATGTGAGTTTGTTTCATAACACCTAACCCATGAGATATTGGGTAAATCTTTTAATCAGTGTTAGAATTTCTCTTTTGCAAAACTAAGCCCATCTACCTCACCCTTTCTGCCTCTCAGAGCTGATTTGAGAGGTTAAGGTGATGGTAGAATGAACGTGCTTTGTAACTGGAAAGGATTAGGCAAAATAGTCTATCAGGATGGCTCTTTCAACCATGTGGGAATCACTCAGAAGAGAGTGTGTTCTTTTAAAGGCCCACCTTTTCAGTCACCTCTTACATCTGAGGGACACTTTAGAATAGACCAGACTGATTGATCAATTATCAAAGAGCTAGAAAAAAGGTTCAGGCTCCAGTTGCTGTTGAAGTGAAACCACGTTGGCTATAGGGCCAGTGCCCAAACCCTTTGAATGCCATATAGCCTCAAAAAAATGAAGGCTGACTAAGCTTGACGCCAGCTACATGATTAACTGAACAAAACCTACACACTCTAAGCTGTGAGATCAAAGAGAACACTCTTTCCAACAAAGTAAACCCTCTTAGAGAATTGGGACATGATTCATCCTAACAAACTACTTACAAGTCAGGTAAGCAGACTGTCCCTTGCCTGAGGAATTAGATGCAGGCCTGTCCCAGATAGGAAAGAGATAGGATCATCCTTAAGGACCTTCATATCCAGAAGCAAGATGTCCATAACCTGAGGCTGACCTCCTGAGAAAGTCTCCCCTGGATCTACAAAATGAGATCATTGGGGCAGGGGTGCATGAAATTCAGCTGACATCCCCCATGGATTGTGTCCTCACATAGACTGGGTCCTCAGGAACGTAGTTTTCCATGCTTGTGTCAGAAAATATCTTCACTATTTTTTTTATTTAATTTTATTTATTTATTTATTTTATACAACAGGTTCTTATTAGTTATCTATTTTATACATATTAGTGTATACATGTCAATCCCAATCTCCCAATTCATCCCACCACCACCCCACCACCCCAACCCCCGCTTTCCCCTGTTGGTGTCCAAACGTTTGTTCTCTACATCTGTGTCTCTATTTCTGCCTTGTAAACCAGTTCATCTGTACCAGTTTTCTAGATTCCACATATATTCATTAATATATGATATTTGTTTTTCTCTTTCTGATTTACTTCACTCTGTATGACAGTCTCTACATCCATCCACATCTCTACAAATGACCCAATTTCATTCCTTATTATGGCTGAGTAATATTCCATTGTATATATGTACCACATCTTCTTTATCCATTCATCTGTCGATGGACATTTAGGTTGCTTCCATGCCCTGGCTATTGTAAATAGCACTGCAATGAACACTGGGGTGCATGTGTCTTTTTTGAATTATGGTTTTCTCTGGGTGGATGCCCAGTAGTGAGATTGCTGGGTCATATGGTACTTCTATTTTTAGTTTTTTAAGGAACCTCCATTCTGTTCTCCATAGTGGCTATATCAATTTACATTCCCACCCACAGTGCAAGAGGGTTCCCTTTTCTCCACACCCTCTCCAGCATTTGTTGTTTGTAGATTTTCTGATGATGCCCTTTCTGACTGGTGTGAGATGACACCTCATTGTAGTTTTGATTTGCATTTCTCTAATAATTAGTGATGTTGAGCAGCTTTTCATGTGCCTCTTGGCCATCTGTATGTCTTCTTTGAAGAAATGTGTATTTAGGTCTTCTGCCCATTTTTGGATTGGGTTGCTTGTTTTTTTGATATCAAGCTGCATGAGCTGTTTATATATTTTGGAGATTAATCCTTTGTCTGTTGATTAGTTAGCAAATATTTTCTCCCATTCTGTGGGTTGTCTTTTCATCTTGTTTATCATTTCCTTTGCTATGCAAAAGCTTTTAAGTTTCATTAGATCCCATTTGTTTATTTTTCTTTTTATTTCCATTACTCTATGAGGTGGGTCAAAAAAGATCTTGCTATGATTTATGTCAAAGAGTGTTCTTCCTATGTTTTCCTCTAAGAGTGTTATAGTGTCCAGTCTTACATTTAAGTCTTTAATCCATTTGTGTTTGTTTTTGTGTATGGTGTTAGGGAGTGTTCTAATTTCATTCTTTTACATGTAGCTCTCCAGTTTTCCCAGCATCACTTATTGAAGAGACTGTCTTTTCTCCATTGTACATCCTTGCCTCCTGTGTCATAGATTAGTTGACCATAGGTGCGTGGGTTTATCTCTGAGCTTTTTTTTCCTGTTCCATTGATCTATATTTCTGTTTTTGTGCCAGTACCATATTGTCTTGATTACTGTAGCTCTGTAGTGTAGTCTGAAGTCAAGGAGGCTGATTCCTCCAGCTCCGTTTTTTTTTCCCTTAAGGTTGCTTTGGCTCTTCAGGGTCTTCTGTGTCTCCATACAAATTTTAAGATTTTTTGTTCTAGTTTTGTAAAAAATACCATTGGTAATTTGATAAGGATTGCATTGAATCTGTAGATTGCTTTGGGTAGTATAGTCATTTTCACAATGTTGATTCTTCCAATCCAAGAACATGGTATATCTCTCCATCTGTTTGTGTCATCTTTGATTTCTTTCATCAGTGTCTTATAGTTTTCTGAGTACAAGTCTTTTACCTCCTTAGGTAGGTTTATTCCTAGGTATTTTATTCTTTTTGTTGCAATGGTGAATGGGATTGTGTCCTTAATTTCTCTTTCTGATCTTTCATTATTAGTGTATAGGAATGCAAGAGATTTCTGTGCATTAATTTTGTATCCTGCAACTTTACCAAATTCATTGATTAGCTCTAGTAGTTTTCTGGTGGCATCTTTAGGATTTTCTATATATAGTATCATGTCATCTGCAAACAGTGACAGTTTTACTTCTTCTTTTCCAATTTGTATTCCTTTTATTTCTTTTTCTTCTCTGATTGCCGTGGCTAGAACTTCCAAAACTATGTTGAATAATAGTGGTGAGAGTGGACATCCTTGTCTTGCTCCTGATCTTAGAGGAAATGCTTTCCATTTTTCACCATTGAGGATGATGTTTGCTGTGGGTTTGTCATATACAGCTTTATTATGTTGAGGTAGTTCCCTCATGCCCACTTTCGGGAGAGTTTGTATCATAAATGGATGTTGAATTTTGTTAAAACCTTATTCTGCATCTGAGATGATCATATGGTTTTTATTCTTCAATTTGTCAATATGGTGTATCACATTGTTTGATTTGTGTGTATTGAAGAATCCTTGCATCCCTGGGATAAATCCCACTTAATCATGGTCTATGATCCTTTTAATGTGTTGTTGGATTCTGTTTGCTGGTATTTTGTTGAGGAGTTTTGCATCTATATTCATCAGTGATATTGGTCTGTAATTTTCTTTTTTTGTAGTAACTTTGTCTGATTTTGTTATCAGGGTGATGGTGGCCTCATAGCATGAGTTTGGGAGTGTTCCTTCCTCTGCAATTTTCTGGAAGAGTTTGTGAAGGATTGGTGTTAGCTCTTCTCTAAATGTTTGATAGAATTCACCTGTGAAGCCATCTGGTCCTTGACTTTTGTTTGTTGGAAGATTTTTAATCACAGTTTCAATTTCATTCCTTGTGATTGGTGTGTTCATATTTTCTATTTCTTCCTGATTCAGTCTTGGAAGGTTATACCTTTCTAAGCATGTGTCCCTTTCTTCCAAGTTGTCCATTTTATTGGCATAGAGTTGCTTATAGTAGTCTCTTAGGATGCTTTGTATTTCTGTAGTGTCCATTGTAACTTCTCCTTTTTCATTTCTAATTTTATTGATTTGAGTCCCCTCCCTCTTTTTCTTGATCAGTCTGGCTAAAGGTTTATCAATTTTGTTTATCTTCTCAAAGAACCAGCTTTTAGTTTTATTGATTTTTGCTATTGTTTTCTTTGTTTCTATTTCATTTATTTCTGCTCTGATCTTTATGATTTCTTTCCTTCTGCTAACTTTGCGTTTTGTTTGTTCTTCTTTCTCTAGTTCCTTTAGGTGTAAGTTTAGATTGTTTATTTGAGATTTTTCTTGTTTCTTGAGGTAGGATTGTATTGGTATAAACTTCCCTCTTAGAACTTTTTTTGCTGCATCCTATACATTTTGGATTGTCGTGTTTTCGTTGTCATTTGTCTCTAGGTATTTTTTCATTTCCTCTTTGATTTCTTCATTGATCTCTTGGTTATTTAGTATCGTGTTGTTTAGCCTCCATGTGTTTGTGTTTTTTACGTTTTTTTCCCTGTAATTGATTTCTAATCTCATAGCATTGTGGTCAGAAAAGATGCTTGATACGATTTCAATTTTCTTAAATTTGCTGAGGCTTGATTTGTGACCCAAGATGTGATCTATCCTGGAGAATGTTCCTTGTGCACTTGAGAAGAAAGTTAAATCAGTTAAATCTATCTGGTCTATTGTGTCATTTAAAGCTTGTGTTTCCTTATTTATTTTCTGTCTGGATGATCTGTCCATTGGTGTAAGTGAGGTGTCAAAGTCCCCCACTATTGTGTTGGTTTCCTCCTTTATAGCTGTTAGCATTTGCCTTATGTATTGAGGTGCTCCTATGTTGGGTACATATATATTTATAACTGTTGTATGTTCTTGGATTGACCCCTTGATCATTATGTAGTGTCCTTCCTTGTCTCTTGTAACATTATTTTAAAGTCTATTTTATCTGATATGAGTATTGCTACTCCAGCTTTCTTTTGATTTCCATTTGCATGGAATATCTTTTTCCATTTCCTCACTTTCAGTCTGTATGTGTCCCTAGGTCCAAAGTGGGTCTCTTGTAGACAGCATAATATGCGTCTTGTTTTTATATCCATTCTGCGAGTCTATGTCTTTTGGTTAGAGCATTTAATCCATTCACATTTAAGGTAATTATCGATATGTATGTTCTTATTACCATTTTCTTAATTGTTTTGGGTTTGTTTTTTGTAGGTCCTTTTCTTCTCTTGTGTTTCCCACTTAGAGATGTTCCTTTAGCATTTGTTATAGAGCTGGTTTGGTGGTGCTGAATTCTCTTACCTTTTGCTTCTCTGTAAAGCTTTTGATTTCTCCATCAAATCTGAATGAGATCCTTGCTGGGTAGAGTAATCTTGGTTGTAGGTTCTTCCCTTTCATCACTTTAGATATATCATGCCACTCCCTTCTGGCTAGTAGAGTTTCTGCTGAGAAATCAGCTGTTAACCTTATGGGAGTTCCTTTGTATGTTATTTGTCATTTTTCCCTTGTTGCTTTTAATAATTTTCCTTTGTCTTTAATTTTTGTCAATTTGATTACTCTGTGTCTCGATGTGTTTCTCCTTGAGTTTATCCTGCCTGGGACTCTCTACACTTCGTGGACCTGAGTGGCTATTTCCTTTCCCATGTTAGGGAAGTTTTCGACTATAATCTCTTCAAATATTTTCTCGGGTCCTTTCTCTCTCTTTCTCCTTCTGGGACCCCTGTAATGTGAATGTTGGTGCATTTAATGTTGTCCCAGAGATCTCTTAGGCTGTCTTCATTTCTTTTCATTCTTTTCTCTTTATTCTGTTCTGCTGCAGTGAATTCCACCATTCTGTCTTCCAGGTCACTTATCCATTCTTCTGCCTCAGTTATTCTGCTAATGATTCCTTCTAGTATATTTTTCATTTCAGTTATTGTATTGTTCATCTCTGTTTGTTTGTTCTTTAATTCTTCTACGTGTTTGTTCTTTAATTCTTTAGGTCTTTGTTAAACATTTCTTGCATCTTCTCGATCTTTTCCTCCATTCTTTTTGTGAGGTCCTGGATCATCTTCACTATCATTATTCTGAATTCTTTTGCCTATCTCCACTTCATTTAGTTGCCTATCTCCACTTCATTTAGTTGTTTTTCTGGGGTTTTATCTTCTTCCTTCATCTGGTACATAGCCCTCTGCCTTTTCATCTTGTCTATCTTTCTGTGAATGTGGTTTTCATTCCACAGGCTGCAGGATTGTAGTTCTTCTTGCTTCTGCTGTCTGCCCTCTGGTGGATGAGGCTATCTCAAAGTCTTCACTATTAACTCACAGTTTAGCCCAAACTTTCCAACTGAGGCTCCTTTTCCACCACCTCCCCCCATGGATGGAAGGATAGAGAAATGAATGTAAACAAATGTGCTTGCAAGCCTCCTCCTGTAATCATCAAAGAGGCTCAAATCAATTGGAACAAGGAGATGGCTGGAATATATGGCACCATTAGTCATATCTTTTCAGTGGGGAGGTGTTATGGACTGACTGTATCCCCCCAAATTCATATGTTGAAGCCCTAACCCCAGTGTGATGGCGTTTGGAGATGTACCCTGTGGAAAATAGTTAGGGTCACATGAGATCATGAGGGTGGGGCCCTGGTCTGATGGGATTAGTGCCATATAAGGCAACATACCAGAGAACTTGTTCTCACTCTCTCTCTCTATAAGCACTCACTGAGGAAAGGCCACATAATGAGAAGGTGGCCATCTACAAACAAGGAAGAGCTCTCATCAGAAACCAACCATGCTGCCACCTTGACCTTGAACTTCCAGCTTCCAAAACCGAGAAAATAAATTTCAGTTGCTTAAGCCACTCAGTCCAAGGTATTTTGATACGGCAGCCCAAGCTGACTAAGACAGGAGGGAAAAAGAACTCTACTCTAGCAGTTGACACCATCATCTACCCACTTGTCCCAGCCAGAAACCTGGTAGTCATTCTTGACTTTTCCTACTCCTTTCTCTTTCCCACCTAATCAATCACAATGTCTTTAAAACAAAATTCTCCACTTTCCTTTTTCTGTACCATTGTTTCACCAGAGGACTCACTAGATTCTCTCCAAACCTTGGACTTGTGCACTAGTTCTGACCCCTAATATTTCTCTCTAGGACTGCTGTAGCAGCTCTTTGATGGTCTCCCTGCCTTTGGTCTTTCCCCTCCAATCCAGCCTCCATGTGACCATCAGAGCCACTTTACAAAACTTGAGCTGGTGCTCCCCTGTGGAAATACCCTTCATTGGCTCCTGTTCACCTAGCCTTGGCCTGTTAGCTGGACATGCCCAAGCCTCTGGATAACCTACCCCTGACAGTCTCACAGCCTCATCTCTCACCACCACGCATGCCCCTATCCCCTGACCCCACAGGCACTGCAGGCCATGCTGTCTCTTACTTTTGCACCTTCACATTCCCTAGGCTGGTTTTCTGCATTACACTCTCCCACTTCCCCCAGCAAACTCCTTGTTCTCGAAAACACAGCTTGTGTTTCTTCCCCAGTGGAGCCATCTCTGCCAGCCTCCCAACCCCTCCTCCAGGGTTGGGGACCTCCCCTGGGCTCTTATAGCAACCCTATCTCATGATCATCCTGATGTTTATTACAGGGTATTTTAGTTGACTAATTCCTTACTTGTCTCCCTTTTAGAACCAGTGTATGAGTTTTCTCAGGCTGCCATAACAAAGTACCATAAACTGTGTGGTTTAAACACAGAAATTTATTTTCTCACAGTTCTGGAGGCTGGAAGCCTGAAATCAAAGAGGTGTCAGGGTTGATTTCTTCTGAAGCCTCCTCCTTGGCTTGTAGATAGCCATCTTCTTCTCCCTGTGTCTTCACATGTTCTTCCTTCTGTGTGTATCTGTGACCTAATCTCCTGTTCTAAAAAGACACCAGTCATATTGGATTAGGGCCCACCCTAATGACCTCATTTTAACTTAATTTTTTTCTTTAAAGTCTCTATCTCCAAACACAGTCACATTCTGAAGCACTGGGGATTAAGACTTCAACATATGAATTTGAGGGGGGTGCAATTCAGCCCATAACAAGCAGCCATGAACTCCTCAAGAGCAGGTGCTGTGTCTCATTCACACTGCATCATCAGGCTTAGCCCAGCTTGTGGGTCACAGCAGATGTCTCAGGAATTATCTGTGGAATGAAGATACTCCATGAAATTCCAAGCCCAGCAGAGAGGCCTACTCTCTCTGCTCTGTGGAGACCAACTCTGGGGAGCCCACCTCAAGCCTCATTTATAGTTTAAAGCAGAAAAGCCAACCAGATGCCTAAAGGTCGCTGAGACAACGAGAGAGAACATAAAGTAATGGGAAGATTGTTGTGCTAGACAACTAGCTTGGATTCCTATTCAGGCTCCATATTAGCTGATTGCCCTCCAGCAACTCAGTTAACCTCTCTGAGCTTTGACCTTTTCAAATGAAAAGTGAACAACGGGCAAAGAAACAGTGGCTTTCATTTCTGGCTGTCCATTAGAAACTTCCACAGGAAGGCCTTGGCACTGATACTTTTTAAAGTTCTCCAGGTGATTTAATAGACAGAGTTTAGTGCTGCTAAAACAGAGAAAAAAAGGGTAACCTGTAGGTATCAGCTGGTGTGAGGAACACCCAGTCTTATTAATATTCAGTCAGCTAGTGTGAGGGGCAATATTTGTACTGTTTAGGCAACAATCAGAAGCATTTTAGAAGTTCCTCACCTCTGAGCAGTTTCAAGTACTTAGCAGATGAGTAGAAAGGAAGAAGCAAAAAAAAGATAGATGTATTAACTCATTCACTGTGCCAGGCACTGCCTTAGGTGTGTGATCTCATGGCATCACCACAACAATCCTGTAAGTGTTCTCCCCATGTTACAAGGGAGGAGATGTGGACTCAGAGAAGGGAAATGACTTGCCTGGCGTTGCAGGCTGGTAAGAAGAGGAACTAGAGTGAAGGCTGGGTTCTGACTGCAGATTCCACACTTGCAGCATTATAAAGTGCAGGGTAATGACCATCTGGGACTGGGCCCAGGACAATGGCACATAGCAGGTGCTCAGCAAAGACTTGCTGAAGGAAAGACATGAAGCAACACTTACTGAGCGCCCATCTGTGCTGGGTGCTATGTTCTTTGTACATTCTCATCTCAACTGTGTTTGAGAGAATTACCTGATTGTACAGAGTTGAAGAAGTTAATTAACTAGTCTTTTTGAATATATATATGCATCTGGAAAGAAAAAAAAAGGAGAAAAAGCTCATTCTTTTGAATGATTAGTAGAAGGTAGACAGCTCATGGATGACAGATCTGGGATTCCAAACCCAGATTTCTCTGACTCCAAACCTGATGCTCCCCTCCCTACATCCCACCTCTTGACATTCATTTAGGACTTTGCCAGGCATCTTCCTGGAGGGCACTGTACCCAAGCTAATCGAAACTTCTTTTTTCATGTGGCTGGGACTCTGTTGGAAAGAGCTGCAGCTGATCTTCGTGCACTGTCCCCACCTTCGGCTGCCTGGAATCCGGAATCCTGTGTCCAGAGCAGAGGCTTAGGAGAGAAGAGGTGCACGGTTGGGTGTAACCTGCACCCTGCAGAGGCTGCCCTCCTAATGATTCTGTAACCACAAACCACGAATTGGGAGCTTGAGAAGTCACCCCTGGCTCAGTATAACTTGCAAGGCCAGGCAAGACCCAGAGGGGAGAATTCCCTCTACAAGGCAGCTGAACTGAATGTGTTTGAGCACAGCAGGTAGCAGTGATGGTGGCGGTTGGGCTCAGGCTTTAGAACTCCAGAGATCAGGAACTTTCCCTCAGGGAAGCCAGCTAAGAGGACAGCCGTCCTCTGTGCTCCCCTTCCGCCAGCCAGAGGCTTGCAGGACGACCAGGGCTTGAAGCGAAGCTGCTGGCACCAGAGGGGTTTCCCCTAGGAAGCCAGAAAAACCAAGGCTTGCAAAGTTAAAAATAAAAGAGCCCAGATGCGGAAGGCACAACTCGACCCTCCGAGTGAATGATTCATAGCATGGAGGTAGGGTTGGCTCTGCCCTTTCATTTTCAGCTGCTTTCAAGCAGTTCTTGAGGAGATCTGGCTTTTCCGAATTGAAAGCAGGAGAAACGTATCTAAATTATCTTATCCTGTTGTCCCGTGGTACTTCCTTCAACCCCTGCCATAAGACAGAGATCTATTTTGTAAGTGGCAGCCCCCCTTTGCTCACAGAAGGAGCTGCTTTTTATTTCTAATCATGGCACTTGTGTTCACTGGGAAGCACGTGAATGTCGTAGACACACAGCAACTTTGGAGTTCATGTTTTCTGAACTCAACCCTGTCTCCCTGCACTGTGCTGTGCAATATCGGGCAAGCTCCTTTACCTCTTAGAGCCTCAGCTTCTTCGCCTGAAGAATGGGGATGATAACAATAGAAGCAAAAATGTATTGAGCGCTCTGACGTCACAAGTCACTTGGAAGGGATTTTAGTTGAGTCATGAGGCCTCATTGCCACACTATCCCTCACACGGTTCTAGTGTGTCAAGGCCGGTACTGATGGCATAGATGGCTTAGCACTGCTGTATCTGAGATCTCATTTGATTTTCATTAATTACCCAGTGAGACAGACCCAGTAGAGATGATGCTCCCATTTTAAAGTGAAGAAATGATGCTCAGAGGATTTGAGTGGCTTTTCCAAGGTCATCCAGCCTGCAAGGGGAAGAGATGGGTCTGAACCCAGGTCATAACCGCAATGCTGTGTGCAAGCAGGTGCCTTACAAGTTTCTCATTTAATACGCAGAGCAGTGGTTCTCAACACGGGGTAATTTTGCTTCCTAGGGGACACTTGGTAATGTCTGGAGATGTGGGGGATTATTGCGTCTAGTACGTAGCAGCTAGAAAGCTGTTAAACATCCTACAGTGCACAGGAGAGTCCCCACATAAGGAATTATCTGCCCCCAAATGTCACTAGTGCCAACGTTGAGATACCCTGAATCGGACTAAAGCCGTAAAGCAAGATGCTTCCATTGAGAGTGGTTTACTAGCTGGCTGAAGGGTGTGTGCTCTAAGAATGCCTGCATGTCTTACAAATTAGAGCTTCATCATTATTTTGAAACTCTGACATAAGTTCAGTTGGATTTGAAATCCATTTGCATTATTATAAACAATCCATTATTACCAATAAAAGAGGAAGAGTTGTTAGGTTCCTTAAATACAATTTCAACTGTAGAAAAGTTTTAACTGTTATGCAAATGTCTTATAATTTGAACCACATCTATGTGAAAAGTTTCTGGTCAAGAATTTGAAGAGACAATTATTAAAATATCATGGTCAGGGATTGTGCAGTCATTTCAAGCATAAGGACTGAGATTTTTCAAAGTTACGCTAATGAACACAAGCTGAATTACTCACTGAAAAATTTAAAAACATTTATTTGGGAGTTTTATATAAATTTAATATTTAATATATTCTTAAAAACTTTGTTTCATCACAATTTATCATAAAAGAAAAAATTAGTGATTTTCAAAATATCGAGCTCCATATAGACACCTCCAGTCCCCTTCAACCTTATTATATTCTTATTTCCTCTGTGTGATATGACATTAAAGAGTTTGGGAAGCACTGCTCTAGAGCACAGACTGGGCCTGTGCCTTCATTTGCCAGCCACGTTCGTGTGCTACCACAGCTAGATTATAAACTTATTCCCCTGGGGTGGGAAGTTGTTATTTGGGCTTATGATGTCTTATGATGCCTCACACAGGGCTTGAACTGAGTGCTTTAAATGCTTGTTTCAGACATTTCTTCTCATACGTAGACCCATGATTTGAACTTGTAATAACTACAATGGTAACCACCATTTACTGAGTACCTGTTATATCCAGCACCACATCAAGCACCTCATAAACATTATTTATTTTCTCTTAAATAAAACATTTGATGTAGACAAAAGCATATATGTAATGCATCAGTAGTTTTCAAAGCTGATAATAATATAAATAGTCATTTATTGTAAATGAAAAATAATCATTATTTGTAATCCTCACCACAAACCCCTTGAAAGATGAATATTCTTGTCCCTTCTTTACCGATGAAGAAGGTGAGGCATGGAGAGAATAAGGTACCATCTAAGACCAAACAACAAATGATGCCGTTTACAGCTATTAATACATGAGTGAATGGCTTAATGAGCATGTCTCAAAATCTATTGATATAAAACCAGTGTGCGATCAAAGACCTGAAGAACATCTCCTACTAATAAAAGAGGAAATGCTTATACAGAACTGATAGATATCAGGAAAAACTATATTTAAAATCTGGGAAATAGTCCCCCCCATAACTTTTTTTTAGAAGAAGAAAGGGATAGGAGGGAGGAAGAAGAGAGCGCATAGAGACCTGAGATGAACTCAGTGATATAAACTGAAATTCTACCCATGATATTCTCATATAGTCATGATTCAACAAAGTCAGATGAAAGTAATAAAGCTAAAGATATCTGATCACATGGGAATTTTTAAAATCTGAAATTATGCGTGTATCGGTGAAGCAATCCAAGAACAAGAGCAGGAATTTTAATGACAAAAGACACAGACCACGATGGCCCCACTTCCTTTTGTCTGACAGCACCCTGACCCGCTTTGTGGTCCTCAAAGACACACAACTGGCCATTATTTGGGGTGGGGCCTTCACTAGGAAGGAAGAAGAAGATACAATTTCTCCTCCAAATCCTATTACTTCCCTTTCCTCAGGTCCTATAGAAAGTAAGCCAGGACTGGGTGTACTCTTTGCCTGGGAGGCCCTCAAGGAAAGATAAGGAAGGGTCTAGAAGAAATAATTCTGGATTGAAACTTTGTGTTAGGGAAGGGCCAAAGAGATGTCAGAAAGTTTCACATGTTGATTTGATCAGTTCACTATGGTGGGAAGGGAGAAGGATTCTAGATGTCAGACAAAGCTGGGTGTGCTCAATTCAGATACTGGCGTTTACATCGAAACTTCTAGGGAAATTTTAGCATGACCTTGGTGTCACAGAGGGTGGAGTGTGCCTAGCAGTGAGCCAGTAGGTCTAAATACATGACCAATAAGCATAGCATGCTGAAATTAATGGGGCGGTAAGAAGTAATGTCTCTAAATGTCACTAACAACCTAGCTCAGAGTGCAACGTGTAGTGTGTCTGCAGAAAAGTGACTTCCACCTTCCTCTCTCATGGATGACAAAAATTACTTGAAATAGATTTAATAACAAGCAAAACAAAGAAAATGTGATTTAAATATATTCTTCAGTGATACAGAAAAGAAACAATAAACTAGATAGCATTTGGAATGAAAGAAGAAGCAAAATAAATAAGAAATCATTCGTATCAATAAAGTACATGAAAAATGGCACATTAGTCTGGGTTCTCCAGAGAAACAGAACCAACAGGATATATATATATATATACACACACACAAATATACACATACACACAGAGAGAGGGAGGGAGGGAGGGAGAGAGAGATTTATTTGAAGGAATTGGCTCATGTGATAATGGAGTCTTATTAAGTCCAAGATCTGCAGAGTAAGCCATCAGGTTGGAAACCTAGGGAAGAGTTGTAGTTCAAATTCAAAGGCCATCTGCTGGCAGGCTTCATTCTTGCTCAGGGTGGGTTCAGTCTTTGTTCAACTAAGGCCTTCAAGTGACTGGATGAGGACCACCTATATTATGGGGGGCAATCTGCTTTACTCAAAGTCCAGCAATTTAAATGTTAATATCATCTAAAAAAACACCTTTACAGAAACATCCAGAATAACGTTTGACCCAATATCAGGACACCATGACCCAGCCAGATTAACACATAAAAGGAACCATCACAACTAGTTTATGGAGCTAATCTGCTTAGTGCTTTGTAGGTTTCAGTGCACAGTCATAGCCATCATTTTCTTTAATCCACTCAATAGTTTTTTTTATGGTAGCACACGGGGGCTGAAATGCTGAGTGATTCTCCAAGCACACACAACCAGGAAGCATCTGGACCAGGTCCCCTGACTCTCTCCACTGTGCCATGCTCACAGTGGTACCAACCCAGCCCCTGACTCAGAGCTGTGCCCCTTCCCTGGGGTCAGGCTCCTCCTCGAAAATAATAATTCAAAAATAACAATCCAATGTGAACCTAACAGCAGAAAGAATTTACCATTACGGGTGCCGAGGAGGAGGAAGTATGTGAAGAATATCTTTCATATTCTTCCTTTGTAATATTACCTATGAGCAATGGTCTTGCTGCTGCCCTTACTTTCCTTACTAGAGGAGATCTTATCTGGCCCTGAAACTCTCTTCCTCATAATACATGTTCTTTTAAAAATCAGATTCATATTTGGATCTTCTATATATTTATTTCAGTGAATATTTGTTCAGTGCCCCTCACGTGTCAAAAAAGAAGGTGAATTCCCAGTAGAAAAACATTGGAAACCAGACACAAAAGTGTACATGCTGTACAGTTTCATTTATATGAAGTTCAAGAAAAGGTAAAATTAAGGTCAGAATAGTGATGGCTTTGGGTGGGGAAATATTGACAGGCAAGTGGCACACAGGAGGCTCCCAGGAGCTGGAAATGGTCTATGTCTTGATCAGAGTGGTTGTTACACAGGTGTATATATATATATGCAAAAAAATCACTGGACTGTACATCTGGGATTGGTGAACTTTATTGCAGGTATATTACATCTCAGTTTTTTTTAAGTTATAGTTGAAGGAAAAGGGAGGGGGAAACATTCGGAAGTGTTTGTTTCCAGCATGGGACTGATATGTGGAAGCATGAGCATAAAAAGAATATTCCTTGTGGGCGTTTGTTGTAGAGAAGAGAATAGTCAAGAAACATGGGAGGCAAGACCATAGGATGAGGGCCTTCTTCTGTTCAGTAAAAGTTTGCCAAGCAAAGCCCAACTCCAGGATGGGATGGAGGGAAGAAAGGAAATTTTCCTTAACATAAGGAAACCACAAATATACAATTTCCCAAACATCCTGGGGAGGGGGAGGATGCCAAGCCCCCATATTTTCTTGGGAGAGTTACAAGTCAAAGAAAGAAGTGAAACATGACCTAATGTACTTACAAGTTTTAGAAAAGTTAAACCGCTTTTTACCGTAAAGCATGATTTCCAGAATCTGGAGCATTTTGTGTGGATAAGGAGATGGGGTCTCCTGCAGGATCCTTAAGGAAATGTTATTGGGTCCAATGGGTGGGCCAAAGCCGTTACCTAACTTTTTTTTTTTAACATCTTTATTAGAGTATAATTGCTTTACAATGGTGTGTCAGTTTCTGCTTTATAACACAGTGAATCAGTTATACATATACATATGTGCCCACATCTCTTCCCTCTTGCGTCTCCCTCCTTCCCACCCTCCCTATCCCACCCCTCTAGGTGGTCACAAAGCACCGAGCTGATCTCCCTGTGCTATGCGGCTGCTTCCCACTAGCTATCTATTTTACGTTTGGTAGTGTATATATGTCCATGCCATTACCTAACTTTTTGATAGAAAGTTTGGATATGGTGAAACCTCCTGTGTAAACATCCCATGTCCTTGACCTCGGAGCCCTTCCCAGAGTAGCATAGGTTTCTATTCACATCCAGGAATCAAAGAACAAAAGGAAGACAGGACTCTCTTCCTGGCCCCTGGCACCCCCAGAGATGGTTCTGAGACAAAGGAAATGTTGCTGCAAGTGTGGATCTCTGGGTGGTTTTTAAGAATTGTTTGGGATTTGGTGAAAAGAGAATTGTCCCAAATAGAATCGTCTTTGAATTTATAATCCCATGCTCTAATTGCAGCAGAGACCCAGGGCTCTAACCACTCTGCAGGCTGCATGCTAGGCTTGACTCCATGGAAGCAGAGAGAGCTGGCCAAGGACAGCATGGCCCACGGCCCAGGAACTGCCCTGGATTGGTTTCTGCTGCTAGACCAAGTGTGGAGGGGCCTGGCCGTGACTCCCGAGGACTCTGAGAGGGAACAACTCTGACTAAGAATGACACACTCACTTTCTGGAGAAGCACGCTCTGGGCCATTGGGGCCACCAGCTTGCAGGGCTAACAGGGACCTCACTGCACTTCTTATGAGAAATGCTTATGCGGCTGGGTCTGTCCTGGTCGCAGATTCCTGGATGCTAAACTTTCCTGGTTTAGGTAAGAAATGTGCCAACTTCCAACCATCCTCCAGCCATCCCCACTCTAGCGACAATGAGCATATCTCCAAAATCCAAGACACATGAGTGCAGGAGGAGTATAGTGACCCGTGCTAGGGTAACCTAGCAATCGTCTTCCAGAATGTTCTCTGTCCCTTCCCATTTTAGTCGCTCCTCTCCTCCTATCTCTCTCTCTGTCTTCCTTCTTCTTATAACACTTATTTCCCTTCCCCTCTAAACTAATTAAATCTGGACATTTTAGCCGAGGTCTTCCTTTTAAACATGGAAATTAACTTCAAGGAAAAATCCTTGAGACTGTAAAATATTGGAACAGGGGAAACGAACACCCAAGCTTATGTGATGAACTGTGCATCATAACATCATTTCACTTCAGCAGTATCTCCTGCCTGTCTGCCAGGCACTGTGTAGGATGCTTCAGAGGAGCAAGGAGGAAGGGAGAGAAATGACAATGGGTGAAGCACTGATAATAGCCAACCTTTATTGAGCATTCTCTTTGTGTCAAGTTAGCTGGAAAATTTTTTCATATGTATTAGCTCATTTAATCCTCTCAAAACCTTACGAGGAGGGTCCTGTTGACCCTATATTACAGAAGAGAAAACTGAGGCTTAGCGGGTTAGGTAGCTTGACAGAACTGATGAGCTGGTTAGTGGGAGAGGCTGTCTAATCCCACAGCACTCACTTGTACTGCCAAACCCTGTGTTTATGTGGTCTTACTGCATCAACACAGCTAACTTGCAAAGTAGGTGGTGTCATCCCTGTTTCAGAGATGATAAAGCCCATTCAGAAACTTTGAGTGACTTATCTAATAGCACACAGCTCATCAACAACCACCAAATAATCAACCCAAGGTTGTCTGTCTCCAGAGTGTATCTTCTTTCCACCAAACCGTGTGGTCACAGTCTTCAAATTTAAGGAGTTCTTAATTTACTAAGAGTGTTAAGACACACAATGGTAAGTGTCTTCAGAGAAACAAGGTGTGGAGGAAGAAAGGCCACCTCTGGTTGAGGAGCAGGGAGTCCTCCAGGGGAAGGAAGTGTTGAGCAGGGTTGAGCTGGATTGACAACCACGGCCCCCCGCTGGCTCCACATCTTGGGGTGACCATAGCCCTAATCTCCTTTAGCCTGACTGCTATGTAGCCGTCTTAGATTTAGTTTTGCTTGGTTCAGCTCTTTCTTCTGGTCGAAATCTTTGGCAGAAGGATATCCAAATAGGAAAAGTAGAAGGAATGAATATGAAACAGGAATTGTTTTCTAAGAATATTAAAATAGTGGTTTTCATACCATAAAAAAGCAAAAAAAAATTTTTTTTTGATTAGTAACATAATAAGATAATAGTGACTACTTTGAACTGTGATGGCATTTTTCATCCAAACACATAGTGCTACATAGAGTCAACCTCATCATCAGCAATGAGATTGCCTCCTCTGACCTAATTACTGTCTTAGAATGGGGAAATGGCTTCCAGGGCAGCCAACATGGGTTTCCGCAAGTAGGTCAGTCTAATAGAGAAGATAAGGGAAGGACTCCCAGGATCCTCTCCCCTTTGAGCTTCTTTTCTTGTCCCCCAGAAATAGCAAATCTGTATTAAGTTCCTGCTTTGGACCAGGAGCTGTGCTGGGGCTGGGAGGTTTGATGCCTCAGTAGAAATGAGGCAGATGCGCTATTATAATAGAAATAACCTCCAAATCTGCGCTCACACTGAGGTCCTCCTGCCCATTGCACAATGTGTAGGTTACATAACTCACATCTGAGCAACCTAGAATCTTGCTGCCAATCAAAGGTTTCACAACTGCATAGCTGATTTCCAGCCTCTCACATTGCACTTGGTCTAATTGTCAGAGACTGGAGAAGAAACCAGGTCAACTCCAAGAATTTGAGAAAACAATAATCACTTCCTGAGAACTCACTAAATGGGCCTGGTCCTGGAACTTGAAGCCAGGCCTGTTGGTGAGGTGGAGAGAGAGTAGGAATCAGGAACATCTTCACAGAAGGATGCTTGAGCTAGGTTTTAAAAGATGAATAGGGAATGTACAGGCAAGCAGAGGAGGAATTGTTCCCCCAAACAGAGTAAAACATGTGCAAAGGTACTGGGGTATGAAACTGTATGATGAATTCATGAAACTAAGGTAGTTGGCATAACTAAGCCCTAGTGAGTCATTTCATATTGTCCTAACACAGAGGAATTCCTGCAAGCCTACCTTTAAAACTCTGGAACATCTGAGATACTCTCCAAGAGCCTATTTGCATATTTACATGGCCTCTTACAAGACATGGTGAAACCGCTTCTTCAGACTGACTCGGGCATCCAGGACTATCAGGATTAAAATGCTACTTTGTGGACATTATGAAGGTTCCCCAAGTGCTTCAGTGGTGGTGCCTCAGGTGAGCCTGGAACTCTTCTTGGGTCGTGAGAAGTAAAAGAAACTGGCCTCAGATTAGAATTCTGGTTGACTACCGGTGAGGGGTGTTTCTAAGATTGATGTACAATTGTGGTGCTTAAGTGCTCTCCACCCAATTCCTGATGTGGAGAGGAATCAAGTCAACTGAGGAAGAGACCAAGTAGGAGCCACAGGTTGCCCTTGAGAACTTGGGAAAGGCTGTACCCAGGCCTCCTCTCTGTGCCGTGGTCTCTGCTGCGATTATTTGGAAGAAAGTCACAGCCCTTGGATCCGCTCCTAATGAGGTCGGGACTTATTTACAAATCTTTCCAGTAATTGGATGTCATCCTGGAGCCTATGCAATACATCAGCCCCAAACGCACCACCTGGGGGCTGTTGTCATAGCTGGAGTTTAATCATTAATAACAATGAACATAATAATAACTAACATGTGGCTATCACTTTGCCATAAAACCAGCCCTTCTCGCATATAATGTTTCCTTTATCACCTATAACATCAACCTTAGGTAGGTATCGCTAACAATAGCTCCAGTTTACAGATGAGGAAATTTAACCTCAAAGAGATTATAGAATCTCTTTGCACAATATCATATAGGTAGAGAAGGACAAAGCAGAGGTTTCAGGGCCAGCTCTTTATGACTCCAAAGCACGTTGGATTTTCAATGTATTTACTATTAAAGCATTCTGACGCTCATAAACTAACACCCTTCAGTCCTAGGCCTCGTGCTGCTAAATGTCCCTTAGTTCGACTGTACCTTTTACTCAAGTTCAACTGCTCATCTTGGGGTGGGAGAAAAGCACAGTAATATTGTGTACTCAGTGCACAGGCTCCAAGCCACAAGTAACCCAAGTATCCTGAATACCTGAGTACTTACGGCAACCTCCCAGAAATGCACTTGTCTCTGAGCGAGGCCATTGTGTTTTCTTGTTCATGACTGTATCCCCAGAACAGTACCTGCCACTTGGAAGACATTTGATGTGTATTAATTGAATTGAGATGAGCATCTCTATCCCCATTTCTTAAAGAAGGGGCTGAGGCTCAGAGGAGCTAGGCAACATGCTTGGGATTACAGAGCCCATGAGAGACAGAGCAGGAGCTCAGACACAGGCTGCCTGTGGCCACAGATCCCACTCTTCGCCTTTTGCCAGGAGCCAAAGCTGCAGCATTTCCAGCTACCAACTTTTTCTTTCTCTGACCTAAAGAAAGCTGATGAAATTGCCCTTGCATTGCTCAGCTTGGAAGTCAAAGGTGTGTGCGCATGTGTGTACATGTTCCCTTACACATGCTTGCGTGTTTGGGGTGGGGTAGAAGGATTCTAAAGGATATAGCAGTCTTTTCTAAACTTCATTTCCTTATAGTCAGGAGAGTTTACATTTCTGGGAATTTATTGCTAGGAACATTTCTAGGAGGCTGGTCATTTTGCACACATCTAGATAATTCTACTCATCTTTTCATGCTCATTGGGATACTTATCTTAGAGTTAACTAAGACTATCCCCCCTTAAATTTCCAAGAAATATCCTTTCCCTACAAACTAGACAATAAGCAAAGTTAATATTTTAGTGTATGTAAGACCCAGCTCGCTAGGATTGTCATGTGAAAAACAAGGATTTTACCATAGTGACGAGTCTTTCATCCTTGGGGGTAAGAGTTGGGGGGTGTACCTTCTCCATCCCAGAGGCTGCAGACAGCTATGATTAACTACACAAAAGTGCCAGTTTGATGATAAAAACTGTACTTAGCATAGACTCTTCTGCTGTAGCAAGAGTCTGGGGGGTGCAGCTCTTGAGGATTTTTTTTTTTTTTAATGGAAGCTTTTGTTAACATCAGATATCTAATTAACTTAGGTTTTAAAACTACTGAGGTGCTGTGTCCTCAAGAAAGATGGTTATCAAAGTAGTTTCAACTAAGATAATTACCCTGAGCGTGCAATGGAAGAATTAAAATTTTCCTTTTTTTTTTTTTTAAAAGAAAAACCAATGTATTCAATAACGTGGAAGCATTGTGTTGTGGGATCCCTGTCTATGCAGTTGAGGCTAGATCAACTTACTCACCAATATAATGATCATATCCAGAGTTTATCTCGGGAAACTGCCTTCCGGAATAAGGAAAACACAGCAGCTGTGCCCACAAGGCTGCTTTGGCTCCCCCTGAGGATGAAAGCTCCAGCTGCTCTGTAGTTATAACCAAACTGGCTCTCCCCCCGCCTCCTCCGGCTCATCCGTCACACAGGAATAACAGACTCGCTGGCTACTGATCTCCAGAATGGTG
Organism: Stenella coeruleoalba; assembly: GCF_951394435.1. Taxonomy (NCBI): domain Eukaryota; kingdom Metazoa; phylum Chordata; class Mammalia; order Artiodactyla; family Delphinidae; genus Stenella; species Stenella coeruleoalba. The sequence continues at coordinate 97,780,709 of NC_137153.1, read as the reverse complement.
TTTAGAATATCAAATGCTTCAACTCTCACCTGTGTGCATGATGACTCCCAAGTGTGTGTCTTCAGCCCAGGTCTTCCTCTTCCACTCCCCTAGACTCCAAGTCAAGCTCTTCAGCTGCCTCTTGGGCACCTGGGCTTCCCGCCAGACTCTCCGAGGCAATAGCTCCAAAACCAAACTCACCATCTTCCCCTCTTTACCTCCCACCATAAATGGACTCCTTTGCTCAGATTCCTTGCCTTCCTAGACTCATTATCCTGACAGTCACTCACAACCTTTATTTTAAGGGTTAACATTATTATTTTTTAGTAGACTTTATATTTTAGAACAGTTTTAGATTTACAAAAAAAAAAAATGAGACGATAGTACAGAGAGTTCCCTTATACCCCATAGTCAGCTTCCATTATTAACATCTTTTATTAGTATGATATATTTGTTACAACTAATAAACTAATATTGCACATAATTATTAACTAGAGTCCATGTTTTATTCAAATTTCCTTAGGTTTTATATAATATCCTTCTTCTGCCCCAGGACCCCAACCGAGATACCACATCACCTTTAGTTGTTATGTCTCCTTAGTTCCTCTTGACTGTGACAATCCCGCAGGCTTTCCTTGTTTTTGATGACCTTGATAATTTAGAGGAGTGCTGCTCAAGTATATTCTAGAATATCCTTCTTTTGGAATTTACTGATGTCTTCTCATGACTAAACTGGGAGTATAAGTTATTAGGAGGAAGACTGCAGAAGTTAAATGCTGATATTAAGAAATTTAAGGCATTGTTTGGACATTGGAGAGGGTTGGTCACCACCTTCATCTGATAGAGGAAAGGCTTATACTAGTTCAGATACCGCACTTATTGAACTGAATCATAATTATTCGTTTCCTCTTTTCTCCTAGTCTCTAAACCCTTTGAGAGTAGAGACTGTGCGTGATTGATACCTGCATCCCCAGAATCTAGTGCTGGGCATGAAACTGAGTCAGGGCTTGATGATATTTGAAGCTCTGATTTGTTTCCTCATCTGTAAAGTAGGATAATAGAACTTATTTCATAGGAATTTGATGATTAAATTAAAATATTAAGGTACTGGGCACAGGGCCTTGCACAGAGAGTATTAAGTACTGAAATATGCACACATATGTTACTCACACATATGTGTACTCACACATGTTAGCTACCATTTTGTCACCATTATTAGGACATACATGTTATACAATATACACTGGGGACCCCAAGAACTGACTGATCCACTCTATATCTAAAGGAGTAAACTTAGTGGTTAGATGGAAACAAGAAGGACCAAGCTCAGCTTTATACTTCAGAGAATTCTCTTCTGTAAAATTCGTGTTGCACTGAGTTCACTTTGACAAGATTCCCTAAAAATGGTCCAGATCCAAAGAAGCATAAGGCATGGCTCCTGCTCTCAGGACCTTATAAATTGATCGTCAGATAGTAATACAGGGTAGCATTCGGCAAGGAGCCAAGCAGAAACCATGTGGGTATGGGAAGTTCTGAGTAGGGGCTCTGTCTATATGGGCTGAATTGTTGCTAAGGTCTAGGATGTGGGCATTAAATGATGGGTCAGGTTTGGATATTCAAAGAGAAAGGTGGCCAAGTCATGAGCAAGAATCTGGAAAGAATGACTATACAGAAATTCAGTGCCTGAGAGGAGTCCAACCTGCCAGACGCTTGGATTTATGCACACAGGAGTAGGAGAGGGCATTGGACAGCACATCAGATCGAGCAAGATAACAGGGTGGGGATGGCTTCAACTCTGGCTTAAAGGATAATGGAGAGCCACTTATATTTTTGAGCAAGGGAGTAACGAGATAAAGATGGAATTTTCAGGAGACAGTATGCTTGCAGTGGGCCTGACCAGCCAGAAACAGAAAGACTAGTGGTGGAAAGGCTAACATGCTAGTTTATTCAGTCATTTATCAATTCATTGGTCATATGTGCCCTCAAAAAATATTTATGGAATTCCTATCAGACTTGATATATGAAAGATGTAATCCTTGGCCCCTGCCCTCTATGGGCTCACGGACTAGAGGGAGAGAGATTAAAGAAGCTTTTGCTATAATCCAGACTACATCATAGTAAAATCAGAGAGAAAAGAATGGAATAATATGTGGGAGATGTCAGATAGATAGATAGATAGATCGATGGATAGATAGATAGACAGATAAAGATATACATCTATTATAAAAACAAATGAAAGGAGTCCTGGATCAAGAAGTAGGAGGAGAACCTAATACAAGCAAGGTCTAAAAAGTCAATAATCAATAATGTCAACACTACTGGTACGTGGCAGAAAACTTGCCCAGGAACAACAACTAACAACAACAACAATAACAACAACAACAATACCACTTTTAAATGGTTACTATGTTCCAGACCTTGATACAATTCTACGGCATTAATATATTTTTTCTCATGTTTCTTTGTGCCTAACGTAGCATAAGGCAAGAGTAGTTCTCAATAAATGACTCGTGTTATAGGCCAAACAAGTGCTCTTAGGAATCTGGTTGTTTGGATAGTATAGCTGGTGCTGGAATGTTAGAAATGGGGCTTACAGGTTGATAGAGTAGTAGTTTCTTTCCTCAGGTCACCCTCTCTGGGTTAAATCGTTAGTTTACTCCTAGTCAGTAAAATCCTGTATGATAAGATGCCTTCCCTTTGTCCTATATGAGACTGCATTTCTTACTCATGTGGGGTTGGGTGGAGCCCAGAATGTTCTTCAATCCAACCTCTCTGGCAAATAGAACCTCTGGACCTTTGGGAGATCGGTCATTCCTTTCCTAAAGCACTCATGTTCTAAAGTACATTACAGAGGAGAGGGCGTTTTCTGAGCGTGGGCTGGATTCAGACAGGGAAATTTGGGGGTGGGGAGGAGATGGAAGTGGACTGTACTTCCAAGAAAAGTTGTCAGTGGAAATGAACTTGTTCTTACTTCTCTCTATGGCATCTCAGAACTGCTTTATATTCATCCAGAGACTGACCACAATTTAGAAAAACAGGAGATTTCTGCTGAGTGACTTTCAGTTTGGGGAACCAAGTCTCTCTCATACGCCAGGGGAAGCACCATATTAGGAAAGATTGTTACCATTGGTGCACCTTCAGTTAACTTGCTCTGTAAACTGTATGCAATGGCTTTCCACATATGTGTGAGTGTGTGAGTTGCCCACCCAACAAATGTCTCTAGAAAGAGTTTTCAGATGTACAATGGGGTATGTTCTAAAGTTTCAGAATACAATGGAGAAAAACTAACAAACACATTTATTTAAACACAAATTTTTTTTAAAGGGAGAGCAGGAATTCTGATGCTAAAATAAACCTTAGCAAACAACTCCTTTAAGCCAGCAAGCCTACCTCCTGCTCATAGCGTCTCCCCTAATAAAAAGACAGGCCTCCAGCCCCCTCTGAGTCACAGACTCAGTTCTAAACTCTTCTCTCTGCCCTAATGTTCATTCCACATCTGGAAAGCATGGAGCATAACACAGGTATTTATTAAAGTGGAAGATTTCATCCATAGTCACTCACGTAAGGGATCCAGGATTCAAACGTGGTTTTTTCTGCTCTCAATTTCTTCCAATCCATCTGGTGGCCTTCTATAACCCAACATTGACCCCATGATCAATCAAAGGTCACAGGCAAAATCAGGTTCCTTCAGAAAGCATGAACCAGTCTGGAAGAAAGAAGTGGAACAGTGATTGTGGGAATAAAGGAGTAAGTGATGAGAAGCAACATTAGTGGGTAGCTTGTTTGGGATAAAGGTAAAAGATAAGTTACTTAGAATTGTTTTCCTTGTCCTCTCAAAGGGCTTTTTGCTCATCACCCTGAGTTCCCTCTAAGTACATCCTCTTGTTCATGGTATTTTAAAATCATATGTCTACCAAGTGTATAATTTAAGTTTTGCTTTTCAAATATGTATCAGGACATGAGTTTATACAGGAAAGCTGGTCAGGGGCCACGTGTGTGGGGATAGTAAGAGCAAGCTTGGAGGGATGTTCTGCTCCAGGTCTTGGAATATTTCACTCTCACAAGCAATAAAAGATTTCAATACTGACAGGGCAGGGGGCGGGGGGAATGTATGGATGGGCTGCTGTGGAAGAGATGGCATAGGGAAGGGAATGAAACCCTACGTGGTCAAGAAGAAGCCGGACAGCCCTCAAGCAGTTGCCTTCAGGGCACAGGGGCCCCCTGGAATTTAGCCACCTGGCTCCAGCGAGGATGCCTTGGGGTGAGATAATGTGCCTTGTTCAGCCTGGGGCTGACTTAATTTACTTTTAATTACATAGCTTCACAAAAATATTGGGTGAATGAAATGGAGTCCCAGCAGCAGCAGGTCCTTAACAATGAGAATCCCACATCCTTTTAACCTGCTTGGTAGTAACTTGCGGGTTGCTATAACTCCTCATATCACACACACACATTTTCCTGAACCTCACTCCTCTCTCTAAACTTTATCGTTCCTAAAATCTTAGCAGATTCCTCAGCAATTGACTTGGGATCGATGGGAAGGAAAATAAGGCCACAACACAGTAATTCAATTTGACAAAATTCAGTGTTTATTCAATTGAGCTCAAATGTTTATTTAGTACCCCACTGGGCCCTGGGTTAGTGAAGCTGACAGAGTTTCTTCCCTCAAAGAATCGCAACCAAATGGACAACTTTCCAGGCTTAGATTCACCCTTGGGAGCTTATGAAAATACAGATTCCTCAGCTTCATCCTGGCTTTCTGAATTAGAATAGCTAGGGTGGTGGGACCCAGGAATCTATATTTTAAAAAGCCATCACAGGTGAAGGTGACTTTTATGCACTATAAACTTCGAGACCATCTGCCTTAGGCCCTTAACTTACCATTTTGATTTCAGACCTCAAGCACAGAGAACACTCTGGTGGCCCACCTGGTGATGGTGAGGGACAGATTTCCTGAGCCTCTAACATGCAGGAAAATGCAGCTGACTTCACCTGGGACACCAGAACAAAAAGACACCCAGCCCAAAGTTCCTCTTGGCCCACATGTCACAGGAACAACCTACAAAGAAAAAGACACAACTGTGACTTGAGGAGCAAGATGGAGCGTGGTGCCCAGGGTCCAAGTTCAGATGTGCCCATTGTAGACTGGCGCTACCGCTTCTAACCCCTACCTCAGAACTACCTTTCGAAGTGGGTATTTTAACCGTCTGTATTTAACAGAATGAGGATGCCAGCTCAGCAATATTGAGGGGCCTGCCCACGCTACAGGAATTTTAATTCACTTTCCCTAAATCCAATCCGAGGTTGTTAGATGCTTCCAACTTCGGAAGACCTTTTCTATGAGGTTCTTATCCCAGGGTACAATGTTTCAACAGGAACTTGGGCAGAAGTAAATGAAGCCCAGCCACTGGGAACCAGCTACGATGTTTTAGGACATTGATCTAAGCCTTAGATTATAGGCCTGGCTCTGCTGTTTACTAACTAGTGGCCTCAGACATGTTACCACAGTCCATGCAGTTCCCTAAGCCAGACCCCTCCCTCTCACTCACCCTCCACATGTAATCCATCCTTACTGGTTCTGCCTTCTAAGTATCTTCAAATTTGTATACCTATTTCCATCTTCACTGCTATCACTTTAGACCTGAACTATTGCAAGAACTCTTAAATGATCACTCCCCTTCCATTCATCCTCTCCCAATCCATTTTCTCCACGGCAACCTAAGTCATAGCACATCAATCCTTGACTTAAAACCCTTCAACAGCTTCCATTTATCTTCGGATAAAACTAAACCTCCTATCATGGTCTAGGCCTCTGCAGACTCATCCCGACTCGCTTTCTGCCTCGCTTTCTAGGCTCCAGGCACGCTGGTGTTTCTGTCTTTCAAACGCTCCACGCTCCCCTCCTCGCAGAAGCCTCCATATACTTTGGTCCTTCCCAGGGGAGCGCTTTTCACATCCTCATTCACCCACTTAACTCATTCTTCAGATCCCAGTTCATTACCATTGCACTCGGGAGCCTTCCTCATTCCTCCTCCCCCCACTAAATCAGTCCCTCCTGTTATATGTTCTCACGGCTCCCCCTGCACTCACCGCAGTTTGCAATTATACATCCTTTGGTGATTTTCTGTCTCACCCACTAGAGTGTGAGCTACATTAGGGTGGAGACTATGTCTGTTTCCCCACCATCATCTTATTCCCAGCGCCTCAGTTCAGAGCCTGGAATGTAGTAAAAACAATAATAATGACGCTGATGCTAGTGGCTATATTACTGATGCCTAGCATGTGTCTTGCTCCTAAGTATCAATACTTTACGCGAGTTAGTTCTCTTAAACCTTGAAAACCCTATGAATTTATAGGCAGTCCACTGAGATCTTTTTTTTTTTTTGGCTCAACTTTTTAATAGAAAAAATTCACTGATGTACAAAAATGCGAAAGTGTGACAATGACAACATATGGAATTCTGTGATTGAAAGTCCCCTCGAGTGCACACTGTGGTGCACATGCACCCGCCCACACGTACTCTGGCGTGGAAACATAAACTTAATGCAAACCAGGGCTACCAAGAAGCACCAACATGTGTTCTCCATTCCACCAACCACAGATCGATATCTGCTCCAAACATTCAGGAACAAAAAGTACAGCGTCTTCCAGGAACAGCGAGGCAGACTTCTTACTCACGATGGACCAGCACAAATAAACCCAGCAAGAAGAGTACTGCACACTGAAACTTAGGATAGTCACTCGTGAGGATGGTCCCAACCCCAGTGTAAGGAACAAATCCCCTCGCTGTCCTCACAACATCGTTCTTCTCTAGCCAATGTCGTCCTTGTTTATACAGGCCTCGGGCATCAACCACACTGTTACCTCCTTTGGTCAGAAACTTCACAGGTCCATTTTGCTTTTCATGAATCTTCAAGACTCGGTGAACTATAGGAACCTCTCTTCCTTCTATCCTAAAAACAACAATTTCTTCCACTCCTACGGGATGATCTTCAACTCGACTTGCTAGCAAGAGAAAATCTCCTCTATGAAATGCACGTTCCGTGCTGCCGCCGAGCACCACGGCAACGGGACTTTCCCTTCCAGTTATAACCGTTAACCCCTTCCAGGGCACTGGTGCCGAGGAGACAGTCTTTCCAAAATTTAGGACTTGATAATAGAGCTGCCGCTTGTTCATCCGCTGCACATCATCATCCAAAAATCGAGAAATACCATGGCGGGGCCGGCGAGGGGACACGGTCAGAAGAGAGGGCGAGATGTGACCCGCGGGAGGAACGGCTGGCACACGGGCCAGGCTCACGCTAGACAGGACCCTCCTCCACTGAGATCTTGATGAATGAATACACTCATTTCTCTGTGCCTCAGTTTTCTTATTGACAAAACGGAGAAAGCAGTATGTGAGTGAATCACAACCAAAGTGGCAATACTTTATATTTTCTCTAATTATTTACAAATGAAAGAATTGAGCCTTTAAAAATTTTCCATGGGTTTTAAAAACATATGTGTGTGTAGGCCCATCATGCTTATACCCCTCACCTTATACAGTGTTTCTAATACTTCTAATACAATGCTTCTCAACCTTTAAATAAAATTATTGCCACCACCCCATCCCCCCGCAAAGAGAAAACATAAATTAAAATGTAAATTATCCCTAACGAGAGAAATTAATAAGATTTCTCTGGGTAGGGTGGCGCATTGGAGGGCCACACACCATTGTCATAGCTAAAGGTTTTTTTTCATATTCAAAGAATTAATTTTTATCCCCTTGGTAGTAATATCACTGCTCCTTTCTTTGAGAACGAATGTTCTAAAAGAAAGAAAGGAAGGAAGGGAGAGAAGGAAGAAGGGGGGGAGAAGAGGAGTGAATTGGGGCAGCTGCAGTGACCTCATGATGGAAGATGGAAGTTCAAAAAGCAGATGTAGCTGAGCCGTCAGCTTTCAGCACTGTGATCAGACCCCCTGTGCTCCTGCACGCTCCCCTCTGCCCCTCCTTGTGTGAATGCCCACTTCCTTCCGCGTTCCTCCCAATTCTCCCTTCTTAATGGCCACTCTGAAACACGCCAGCCGAGGCTCGGTGTCGTGGGGATCTGAGTGTAAGCATCCAGGCGCAGCTGCTGTCCTCAAGGGAATACAACTTGGCAATGACGGCAGCCCATAGAGAGAAGAGTTGGGAAGAGTTAATGCCATTTGGGGGAATCAGGAAAGGCTTTAGAAAGTAAGATAGCCTTTGAGGTCGGGCTGGAGGGAGGGGCAGGGTTTTGATAGACAGTGATAGGAGGGGTGAGGGTGAGGAAGAGAACAATAAAGGCTTCAAGGGTAGAGGATACCGCCTGGGAGAAGACCAGGTGTAAGAAGTGTGGTATGATGGTGTGGCATGAAGGGAGGGAGTGGGAACTAAAACTAGAACTATTTTGGAAAATCTTGAATGACAGGCTTAGAAGTTTGCTAGGAACCATTGAAGGTGTCAGCAGTGGAATGACATCAGAAGATATATGCTTTAGAAACCTTAAGGTGGCAGCTGCATGGAAGATGAAGCAGAAGCGGAGAGGAGGAACCCAGTGAACAAGATTTTCCCATGGACCAGGCCAGGGTTTCTCAACCACAACACTTTTGACTTTGGGGGCTCAGTGTTGTAGGGGGCTGTCCTATACATCACAGGGTGTTTAGCAACATCCCTGGCCTCTACTCACTAGATGCCAGTTGTGACAAACAAATGTCTCTGGACATTGCCAACTGTTCCCTGGGGGGCGGGGGGGGGGGGTGGCAAAATTGCCCATCTGAGAACCACTGATCTAAGCAAGGACCAATAAGGGACTGACCTGGGGCAGCCACAAAGGAAAAGGAGGGTGACGGCTGATGTTTCCAACTCTACAAACGTCATCATGAGGGCAAACATGGAGTCCAAGGGAATTTTCTTGTTTCAAGCATGAATGATTGGAAAAAGAGCAGTAAAATTTTTTGAGAAGGAACATTTTAGAAGGGGTGAATAAGGAATTTCATTTTTACGTGTTTTGTTAGATGTTTCTAACCACACATGGAGGTAGAGATACCCTGTAGGTTATTAATAGGTGCACAGTCAAGTTCTCATGAACTAATGAATAAGCAAATCAATGGTATGTGTCAAAAGAGAGGTTGGAAGCTACAGACAGGACCATGTGAATGGAGGAAACCACTATAATAAAATTTAGAAAAATATTAGACAAGAACTGAGTTTAGAACTTTACATAATGTTTTCTGCAAGGGGCAGTAGCAAGGTATAAGCAAAGTTTCTTTTCCATGGTGTAACCCTAATGGTATACAGAACCACATAGAACAAACTGATATTCTTAGGAGTCTAGGAACTTGACTCAAAGCTCCCTCAAAAAGCCCAAGATTTCATTGCAGTTTCAGTTCCATCTTTAAAAATTCTTTTGAAACTATGTATTCCAGCCCATATTATGAGCTAGTTTGTTTTACCATGAGAATATTTTAAAATATTTACTTCCTCCCCATAATGTTTAGGTAGTGTGTAATGTGGATGGTCCAGCAGATTCCCCATGACTGCTAATAGTTTTACGTGTGCTCTCATCCAGGGGTACCCATACCAAATTTGAGATACAGGAGGACGGAAAGTGATACAAAATTGGGAGTGTGACAAATCCAAATGCAATTTCTTATCCTGCCACTTACTAGTTGTGTGACCTTAAGCAGGTATCTTGACCTCTCTGAGCCTTGGTTTCTCAACAGTAAAATGGGGCTTCTGCTCCCAATCTCCATTATAAAGGTCAAATGAGATAAAATATATAAAGTGCATTGTAGATGTTTAATAGATAGCAGCTCGTTTATTATTTGGATGAGGAAGAAAGAAAGGGGGACGTATAGAGGCAGAGAAGTGGTGGTTGAGATACTAGGAATACAACTTTGGTATTTTAATATCCTGAAACCTTAAGTTGGCATTCCCAGAGTGAAATGATTTTGAAACAATTATCAACTGGCTCAAAAAAGGTAAAAGCATGTGAGAAAAATCTTTGCAATTGGCGTTTGAATTTCTTAATTATGGCCTGAGAAAGTGGCGTGAGGGGGACCTGCTGATGGTGTAGTCCAAGTAACTAGCAAGTGGAAAGCGAACAAGAGGTAGAATAAAACCTAGAACATTCTTCCCACACACGTGATACGTGGTATGGGAGATCCGAGACTGGAAAAAGTCATGAAAGTGAACTTACAACCGACCACCCAAAGCTTGGAAAGAGCTGTAAGAAAAGAGCTAATGTCAGTAGAACCTGAATGGAAAATCCACACCTAGGACAGAATATTGGCTGTGGTCATGTGCCTTGCATTTTTTAGAAACATTAGAAAATCATTCATTACAAATTCCTTCACAAACATACACACACACACACACACACACACACACACACACACACACACACACACACACCATGGTCTCTATAAGCATAAGCAAATGCTATGTTTAAACAAAATTGGACAAAACACAGTTTCTTTGTTATATTATGAATCTCCAAGACAAAAAAATACCCACCACATCCCAAAGTTAGTACATAATGGAATTTTTTCTCCTTAAAATGACTCCTATAACTGGTGTTTCAAACACACTTTTTAAAAGTTCTGCCCTAAACAATCCTAACCACAATCCTTTTAACGTATTTAATCTATGTGACAGTCCTTCAATGTACTGGAATCCTCCAACATCATAGCTCACATCCTTTCCTAACGTGGCAAAATCAGTGGAGTCCCCAGGCTGGTAGAATATCTCTAAGTCTAAAAACATTTGCAGCTATCTACAAGCGTGTTTTACGTAGATAAAAATCACAATATACTGAAGCACAAAAACAACCAAGTCAATGACAGAGAGATTTTGCTATGATCACTGTATCAATAGCAGCTACTATATTTTTAGACATTGTGATCAAGAGTTGAAATAGAGCTAATATCCAGTCTTCCAGGTGCTTAGTAGAAAAAATATATAATTTCTTTAAAACCAGCAAGGGATACTGGGAGCAAATCCCCTTCAGCCATTTTTCCTCTACACTCTCTGATGTTGTCCTCAGATGTTTTACCATGAGGGCAATGGGGATGTAGATAAGGGTCTGTGAAATCCTCAGGTGAGGAGAGGTAAGGGAAGTTTATGAAAAGACAACTGATGAGATATCAGTTGATACCGATATTTGCTTCTCGGATCATTTCCACGCATCAGCTGTAGAGAGAGATAATGGTAATTCCCATGCTTGCTTGTCTAAATACCAAAGGAACTCATCCCCTCTAACCAATTACAGGAATGACAGAATGATAATAATCCACCAGACACGTTAACACATTCTCCTGTGACCTCAGCATGTTTTTCAAACCTGTTGTGAAAGAACAGTGACAGGCAGGCAGGAGAAAAATGCATTGACCTCACTCTGCGCCTGGGCTGAGACACAGGCACTACCAAGAAGATAGCAGCCTTTTCCTAACAAGGCCTGAAGCCACAGCAGTGTCTAAGAGGCTCTGTCCCCAGAGCCCTTGCAACATCTGGCTGGAGTCAGAGGGTGGGGCAGCTGAGCCTTTGCTAACCTCCCTGGTTGCTGGAGAAATGGCCCCAGACACGCCTTAGGCAAACATGCTTAGCTTGCCCCAAGCAGCCGCTCTTCCTCTCCTTCCACGTGTAGCATCAGACACACCTTGCTCACCTGCAGGAGATAGGGGCCACGATGCCCTGCAGTCCCGCTGCATCTCCTGTCTGCACCACTGCAAGTACTTCCTAAATAGTGTCTCTACTCATTTTTCCCCTTCTCCTGTCCACCCTTTGCGTGAAGGATGTGGCATTTGTAAAGCAAGTTTAGAATGTGTAATTCACTGGTTTAAAAGTCTCCACTTGCTCTCATTGGGTGGAAAACTCATTCTCCTTAACCCTCAGTAGAAGAAGCCTTGCATCCTGGTCCCCGCATCTCTCTCCAGTTTTACCTCCCATCCCTTCCCTGCTACTCACAATGTGCCAGCCACACTGAATTGCACAGTTTCTGAGACAAAGAGGCCCTTTCACAACTCAGTGGCTTTGCACGAGCTGTTCTCTTTACCTTTCATGCTCCCACAACTTCTCCCTTGGGGGAATCCCCCTCTTCCTAAGATCCAAGCTCATATGTCATTTCCACAGTAAAGCCTTCACTGAATTTCCCTTCCTGCACCAAGGATGGAGGGAATAATTCCCTATGTTCCTATCACTTTCCACACAGCTCTATGAGGGAGGCAGTATAGCATAGTGACTAACAGGATGCACTCCAGAGTAGATTAACAGGCTCTACACATGCTCATTCTCTGACCTTGGACAAATTACTAATCTATGCCTCAATTTCTTCAGCTGCAAAACAAAGGGAATAATAGTGAATACTACATAGGATTGCTATGAAGAGTAAACGTGTTAAGCTCTTAAAACATTCAGAAGAGTACCCCATTCACAATAAGTGCTCAGTAAGTATTAGCTAGTATTATTGTGTCCACTAAAATTTTAAGACTGTCATCATCTGTTTAGGTGTCTCTCTCTCCCTGTCTAGAGAACAGGGTGGGGACTGTTTCTTATTCATGCTTTTATTCTTCGTGCCTAACAATTCTAGGTACTAGCCTCTCAATAAATGTTTATTGAATAAGTTGATTCTTTTCTAGGCGGTAAAATACCCTCATGACTCCAGAGATTATAACTCAAGGAAGTTTCTTTCTTTCTTTCTTTCACTCTATGGAAAGAAAACATTATGTGAATCCATAAAACAATACCCTGAACAGAGATGCTTGAAGTTAATCTTATGAGTCCCTCTGTGAAGTAGGGGTCTAGAAGCCTGATGAGTCTTTTTTCTACTAGGGCTGTGTGTCTTTGGACAAGTCACCTTCATTCATTTACTCAGTATATTCTTGCTGAATATCAGTCAGGTGCCAGACACTATTCTAGGGGCTGGGGAGAAAGCACTGCACAAGGTTTCTATTCTCATAGACCTTGATTAGAGGGACAAAGTGCATTCAACAATGAATAAGAGAAAGAAAAAAGAAAAGTTGGAGAGTTGTAAGTTCTATGATTGAAATGAAACAAGAAAACATGTTAGAAAGTGTCTGGGAAGGCTACAATTGAAAAGTAAGTCAAGGAGGGCTTCTCCGAAGGTCAACAATAACGTTTAGACTTGAGCTTGAGACTTAGGGGAAGAACATTCCAGGTATAAGGGGCAGCTACTATAAGGGTTCAATGTGAAACTGAGCTTGGAGTGCTCCAGGTATCAGAGGAAAGCCTTCTTGCCTGGAACTTGGGAAGTGAGGATAAGAGTTGCACCGTCTGAGGTCATTGAGGAAAGCAGGGACCCTATAGTCCAGAGGAAAGAATGAGGATTTTATACTAAGTGCAGCAGGTGGTTATTGACATGTATTGGGCAGGAGAGGAATATGGTTTGATTTACACTTTTAGAAAATTCTATTGTAGAGATAATGGATTATGAAGGAAGGAGAGGCATGAGAAGAGGCAATGAGACTAGTTAAGAGGCTGTTCCATTAGTGTAGGTGAGAAACGAATAGCATAAGTTCAGATGGCATCTGTGGAGAAGGATTTGATGAACCAGAGTCCTGATACTGATCAACTGAATGTAGGAGCAAGAGACAGAGAAGAATCCAGGATGGCTACTAAGTTTTTGTCCAGAGGATTTGAGGCAATTCTGTTGACCACACATTCCACAGCCAGGAATACTACTCTAGTCCATATACAAGGTGACATGGAAGGCTGCAGTTACTGGATAGGACAGGTGGACAAGGTGTACATTGGAGGTGGGAGGTTCAAGAGGTCTTCAAAATGTTAAGTTTGAGACGCCCAGCAGATGTCCAAGTGCAAAAGACAAGAAGTTGGATGTACAATGCTTGAGTCCAGTGGGAGAGGTCTGGACTGCAGATATGCAAGTAGGCATCAGTGGCACTCAGACAGCATTTAAAGCAATGGGAGTAGGTGTGATCACCCAGGAAGCACATGCAGTTGAAGAAGAGATATAGTCCCCGAGCAGAGTCCTGGAAAGAACAGCATCTGGAAATGAAGTATTGGAGGCCCACAGAAGAGACCAAGAGGTAGAAGCCAGTATCAAAGGGCAAATTCTAGAAGAGTATGTTGTCATGGAAGCCAAGAGAAGAAAGCGTTTCAAAATGGAGGGAGTGGTAAACTGGGTCAAATGCTGCCACGAGGTCCTCTAGGAAGAGGATCAGATCTGGCAACACGGAAGTCTTTGGTGACCTTGAAGCGATCAGTTTCACTGTTCATCTCTTGGACCTAGTTTGTCTATGTCAAAAAAAAAAATGAAATTGTATTCAAGCATTTTTTAAGCAGAACTACTCCTTTTCTTGAAATAAATCATTAAAAGGATCCCAAGATATGAAAGAGAGCAAAATCAGAACTGTTGTAGGTGAAGCAGGGACTTCAAGAATTTATGTAGTCCCATCTCTGCCCTTGCAGTTGACACAAAGGCAGCTCTGGGGAACTTTAGGGCTCCTTGGAAAGAAAACCCAAAATTACTAGGCTGGAAGTTCTGTAAAGGGCTCTTTGGCCAAGAGACTCCAAGTGCAAAGGTATGAGTAGCTCTCAGTCTGGTGAGCAACAGGCTCTCCACTGGTTAGGAACCTCCTTACATGGTCATGAAGAATATAACATCCCTGGATTATAGGTAGGAATGCTTAGGCTCTTCCATAATCACAGTTTGAACCCAATTCCTTCCAGGGCAGGCCATTGGCTGCTTAAGGGCACACCCATTTGACTGGTTTGCCCAGATCCTGCCGCTCCGCCACACCTCCAGAAAGCATCTAAAGCCCTTCCTTTGTTGCAAAATGATTCAGTGTCATTTCCATAAAATGTGGGGACCTGAGCATATGTTCGCACACGCACACTCTGTATTCTGGGAGTTTTAAAGGGAGACATCCTTTAAGGGAACAGGCCTGCCACAATAAATCCTTGGTGGTCTTAAAGGAACCACCAAGCATAACATAGTCTGCACAGTCCACGTTCTCTCAAAAGTGAGCTATAGCGTTGCTCTGTTGGAAAGAATCACAGAAAGGATGTTTAAGCCTCGTTAGTGGGAGTAGAGGAATATAAGATAATGTGAAGGCTCTTGACAAAGTATCCTAAACAAACTGACAGAATGAGATAAATTCTTAATTCACAGCGTGCCCACTTCGTGTCAGGTACTCTACTAGGCCTGGGAAAAGGGTGGGATAGATGCAAAAAGAGAATTTCTTGGGGAAATACCTTTTGCTTGTCTGAACTGAGTCATCTTCCTTCAATTAGATCCAAGACAGCTTACAATCAGGCTGTTCATTAGAATTTCAGGGTTTTCGCACGCAGTGCATTCATTCAGATTGCCGAAACATGAGACCCAAAGAGCCTACGTCACAATGGTAAAACAACATCTATCCCGACATCTACCTGCACAGACAGACACTCAACAGTTTACAAAACTTTCTTATACATTATGAGGTAGAATATTCCTTTAACCTTTGGTTTGCATAGCCTTTATGTTTTCCTCTCATTTTCTCATGAAACTGTGTCGGCTGCTACCCTGTTAGCCGTTTTAGGGTTGTTCTGTTGTGGTGGTTTGTTTCTCAGCTTGCCTCAAAAACAAAGGCCAGACCTAAGAAAACATCATCGTGGGGTAGGTACAAGGGTGACTATTCCAGAAGTCTTTGCAAAATCGCTGATGCCCACCGACGACCGGCTGATGTTTAACCTAAAGGAAAGCCAGGGCAGTCAGGGAAGCTTTTAATGGGGAAGCAATAGAGGTAAACAAATTCTTTGATCTAAATAGCAAATGTCAAGGAATCTACATTGGGAAAGACCCTTGGAGTGTTAACTATCTGACCTTCTCACATCATCACCCACCCCGAGGAGCCCGAAACTTAAGCCAGACCATTTCCCCCAGGCTAGCCCATTAGCATGGTCACATCCTCAGAGCAAGTGGAGCTGGGTGATCGAATCTGGGGAGGAGGAAACCCTACTGAACCTTCCTGGGAGCCTGAAGAGTGGGCAGAGGTGACAGGCTTATAAGTGTGATGCGTTTGCTCCCTTTATCTTTGCTCTGAGCACACAGACAGCTCCCACCTGTGAGACACCTTCCTTACAATTTATACTTAATGGTTACAGAAATACTGTTATCTCACAACCACCCTACAGAGGGTGTATCTATTAACATTCTTGTTTTACAGAGGTGGCACGGAGAAGTCAAGTTATGTGAGCCAGGTCAGAGAGCACGTAACAGAACCTGGGTATTCACCTGTTTCTAAATCCTGTGGTCCTGACTGCCCCACCATCTGGGCATACATGAAGCAGGAGGAGGGCTAAGACCCGAACCCAGGTCTCTTTTCCTGAAGGACTGAAGCAATCACCTGACATCCTTTTGCCGTGTGTTTAGATCTTGGGTTCATGCCTGGAGTTTTCATGTTTGAGTACCTCCCTCCTTTTCTTTCATCTTTTACAGATTTTGTTGTGGAGATGTTCCTCTTGGAAAGTATCTTGTTTGGCAAGTTCCCATGGCCACTGGGGTTTCAGCTTGAAGGGAGGCACTAGGAAAATATTTTTTGATGACTCTGGAATAGAAGGGAAAGTATACCATTCTGGCTGGATTCCACCCAGAAAACCCTCCCCAGGTTTTGTGGGAGCCAGGGCAAGGGGGCAGGAGTGGTGCATAGAGTCCCCTCCCTGGGGTGGAAGGTGAAATGCCATGTGTTCATTTGAGGTCACCTCTGCTCACTGGTAGCCTGAGATGAATGGACCACAGATCCTAATGCAGTGGTGATTGAGATCACACCCAGATTTGCATCTTAATCCTTGGAGTTGAGCAAACATCCAAAGGCTCAGCAGGTTGGTTCAGATCATTATGATAATGATTAATAGCAGCTTGTTTATGGAGCTTCCATCTCCAGAGCTTGTCATTGCCTTTACGCAGGAGACACTGTTGCATGAGGATAAAAACAACATTGAGAACTGAATGAGTTTCCCCCAATAAGTCAATCTCTCCCTAAGCTTTCATTCCAGCTGTCCTCCTGAACACCTCTGCAATGTAATCTCCTCTTTACTCCACTGATTCAAAAGCCATTTTGTCCATGTAAATGGATATAATGGGAACATTTCATAGACTAATGAATTGTCTAAATTTCAAATCCATATTATGTCAACGCTAACTGTATCTGCCTCTCCCTCTAGATCCAGAAAGCTCAGGAGATAAGACCATTTATGACTCATCTTTTTATTTGTGACACTTAGCCCAGTGTCCCAAACATAGTATTGATGCTCAAGTAAATGTTGGCCATATTGTTAAACTTATGATGTCGTAACTATGAGAGTTTTCTATCAGGCACAGCTCCTTTCCTTTACAGAGTAGGAAACTGAAGTCCAGAGAGTAGACATGAACTATCCAGGGTCACTGAGTTAGTAACAGGAGCAGACCTGAATCTAGAAACATTGTCACTTGACTAACCTCCCACTTCTCTTTCCATACTATATATATATTAAAGCCCGGAAATGACAGGCCAATCTGAGATCCCAGCCTCTCAGAAAATCTGCTTTCAGAAAGGTCTGAACGATGTGACCCAGTGTAACCTTGTTGTCAAATCTCTAAGCCTCTCTGATAACCTCCCAAGGAAAAGCTTGACAGTACTGGAACATTCCTAGGATGGAATTATACTAGTCAGGTTTTTAAACTTGAATCAGAAGGAGCAAGAACTTATTCTCCTCATATTCCAACTCACTTTGAATTGAAATAGAGAAAATGAAAGTTCATAGTTTTTTTAACATCGCCTAGGAATAGAAGTGGTTCTAAATAAGGACAGATATTAGCATTGCTTATGATGTTAGAAAGTAATGAAAGCACCAGTAATTATTGCCTTTGTTCATTTGGTAACAAAAGGAAAGTCTGAAGTGAAAAAAAAAAAAGATTTCTGGGCAATTATTTACTCATTCGAAGAACTTAAAGAAATGAACTCTTGGGGCTTCCCTGGTGACGCAGTGGTTGAGAGTCTGCCTGCCAATGCAGGGGACACGGGTTCGAGCCTGGTCTGGGAAGATCCCACATGCCGCGGAGCAGCTAGGCCCGTGAGCCACAACTACTGAGCCTGCGCGTCTGGAGCCTGTGCTCCGCAACAAGAAAGGCCGCAATAGTGAGAGGTCCGCGCACCGTGATGAAGAGTGGCCCCCGCTTGCCACAACTGGAGAAAGCCCTCACACAGAAACGAAGACCCAACACAGCAATAAATAAATAAATAAATATTTAAAAAAAAAAAAAAAGAAAAGAAATGAACTCTTATCCTTCCAATCTGATCAAACCAAAAACATCTCCAATTGTTCCTAACATCAAAGATGCAAAAGACTACCAAGTTTTACTTTGGAAGTCTCGAGCCTTGAAAACTAGTCAGATGGTCCACATCTCTGTCTCAAATCATTAGGCCTGTGCTGGGGGCTAATATCTTGGTCATTGACCTCAAGCTCAGAATGATTATTCATGTCGATGGATGGCTTTGTGCACAACAGTATACTTTCTCTCCAGCCTCTCTCTTGGAATCTAGCAAAGGAACAACATGGTGAGGCTAACCGGATGAAGAGAAGATCAGGCTCATCATGTATTTGGCCTTCTTAGCCACAGAACCTCCTCAGGCAAGGATCCACAGCAGGTCTCCTTTCTAAATGTCGCTGTGTATCAGTTAAGTCTTTCCAAAAATCCCAGGGTTTCCCTGGTGGCGCAGTGGTTGAGAGTCCGCCTGCCGATGCAGGGGACACGGGTTCGTGCCCCGGTCCGGGAAGCTCCCACATGCCGCGGAGCGGCTGGGCCCATGAGCCATGGCCGCTGAGCCTGCGCGTCCGGAGCCTGTGCTCCGCAACAGGAGAGGCCACAGCAGTGAGAGGCCCGCGTACCGCAAAAAAAAAAAAAAACAAAAACCAAAAAACAAAAACACAGAAGTCCTAAACTAAATGGGTTCAAATGTGTGCTGTCTTTGTTTTTAGAATCTTTTCTTTTTTTTTTTTAGTGTCTTAGCCAAATTGAAGGATGATTCAAATGTTAATGAAAACAGGTGATTAAAAGCAGCACTTATCTGCTAGGCAATCTATCAGCTAGCATGATTGATCACTCCACTTATTGTATGGGAAAACTCCCCTTGCTGCTAATGAACCCCAGATCAGACTTGGTTGTGAGATGAGGGTGTATCCCTGAGGGTACAAGGGTCACTTTCTGTATGTGTAAAAGGATGCACTTCATTTGGTCGCTGCCACACCCAGCAGGAGGACCTGTGTGCTTTGCGGGCCAAGGTGATTGTGTCTACGTGTGTGACGTGTGTCGGGGTTCGGGTTTGTGGAGTCTGCTTGATTGCCACCATATGTTTGTGTAGATGCCTCAAAATACAGCACTTGGTTCCTGACCCTCTTTCTGGGGGGAGGGGGTTGGATGGTACTAATATGACAGATGTCCTATTACTAGCTTCCCTCTCCTGGGCCTCGTCACAGCCTCTGTCCAAGCACTTATGTTATTTGTACGTGTATGTGTGCATATTATTTTTAAAAATCACAGTGAACTATTTAAAATTTCTGAAATACTGTGTGTAGTGCTCTTTCACTCTGTCACACCTTGGCTGTGCTATTCCCTCTGCTTGGGACACTGGACAGTCTCTCACACTCACTCATTTTTAGAACCAGCTGGGGTGGTACCTCCTCTTGAAGCCTTCTCTGACTTCTTGCAGTCAGGTGGAGGCATTCCTTTTTCTATTCTTCTTGAAAATTTTTTTAATTATTGCACTTTTGCGTTGTAGGTTAATCACCTGTTTATGAGCCTAACCTCCCAAACCAATGGTCAGCTCCTTGAAGACCCAGAGCATGTCTTCTTTGTTTATCTCAGCATCCACAGTGCCCAGCACAGGACCTGGCATACTGTGAATCTCAACATATATTGAATGAATGCATGAGTGAATAGATGGTTTGGGGTGCAGAGCCGGGTCTAAGTGTGGCTACAGCTCCAAAAGAGGCTGTAAGGCAGTGTGGGATCTTGTTCAGCAACCCCTAAAGTATTAGGACTTCAGAGAGGAAACAGCTCCCTAAGGCAGGTGCACTGGCTTGTATCATGTGTGATAGTTGAGTGGCTAATAGACCAAGTAATTTGTCCACTTTCCTGGGGTGAAGTTTTCAGCTTGGGCTCACCACAGTTCAGAAAGCTGAGTGCATGACGCCGCACGCCTCCTTCAGTGGAGTTAAATTAAGCTTAATATCTTATGACTCAAGAGTTTGCACACCAAGGCTTGGTACTTAATATTGTAATTACGCCTTTTGATTAGAACTACCTTTCATAAGCAAATCGATGCAATGATTTGACAAGCTTGAGGAGGTGTGTTTGGAGCTCGCCCTACGAGTTCCACAGGGAACTATAATCATAGTAATTACTATTGAAGCAAGATTCCAGTTCTCGATTTACCAGGAGGTAAGTGAGTAAGAATCACACGCTGCATCCTTTCCTGTCTCAGGATAGGCTGTTGGGCTGAAAACAAGGGACGTAAACACAGTATGATCACCAGTTGGCCCACAGGCTGTGGTGTTTCTCCTTTGACAGGGCTCAGCCTATGCGGATTCAGTACGTTGACAAGGATGCTTTAGCTGTGCTGTGTGTGTGTCTGTGTGCATGTGTGTCTGTGTCTGTGTGTATGTGTGTATGTGTGTGTGCGTGTGTGTCTGTGTGTATGTGTATGTGCATGTATGTCTGTGTGTCTGTGTGTCTGTGTGTCCGTGTGTATGTGTATGTGTGTGTGTGTGTGCGTGTGTGTCTGTGTCTGTGTGTCTGTGTGTATGTGTATGTGTGTGTGTCTGTGTCTGTCCGTGTGTATGTGTGTGTGCGTGTGTGTCTGTGTGTGTCTGTGTGTCTGTGTGCGTGTGTGTCTGTGTGTGTGTCTGTGTCTGTGTGTCCGTGTGTATGTGTATGTGTGTGCGTGTGTGTCTGTGTGTGTCTGTGTGTATGTGTATGTGTGTGTGCATGTGTGTGTGCATGTGTGTCTGTGTGTCTGTGTGTGTGTCTGTGTGTCTGTCTGTGTGTCCGTGTGTATGTGTATGTGTGTGTGCGTGTGTGTCTGTGTGTCCGTGTGTCTGTGTGTGTGCGTGTGTGTGTCTGTCTGTGTGTCCGTGTGTATGTGTATGTGTGTGTGCGTGTGTGTCTGTGTGCATGTGTGTCTGTGTGTGTGTCTGTGTCTGTGTGTCCGTGTGTCTGTGTGTGTGCGTGTGTGTCTGTGTCTGTGTGTCTGTGTGTCCGTGTGTATGTGTGTGTGTGTGTCTGTGTGCGTGTGTGTCTGTGTCTGTGTGTCTGTCTGTGTGTCCATGTGTATGTGTCTGTGTGTGTGCGTGTGTGTCTGTGTGTCTGTCTGTGTGTCTGTCTGTGTGTCCGTGTGTATGTGTGTGTGTGTGTGTCTGTGTGCGTGTGTGTCTGTGTCTGTGTGTCTGTCTGTGTGTCCGTGTGTATGTGTCTGTGTGTGTGCGTGTGTGTCTGTGTGTCTGTCTGTGTGTCCGTGTGTGTGTGTATGTGTGTGTGCGTGTGTGTCTGTGTGTGTTTTCCAGCTCAGCACATACTTGGTGGCACTTACTCTTCTGGTCCGTGCTAGTAACCTTTATGAACACATAGATAAGGCAGACATGAATGTACACACTCTGTCCTTTGTGGAGCTCCCAAAGTAATACTGGGGTGAATGTGGAAAATGAAACCAGTTAGAAGTAGGGTCTGCAATGACCCAAAACGCTTGGCTCAGATTCATTGGAGTTCCAGTCAATTTAAAGATAAAACTTTCCCTGAAGGAAGAGTTCTGAGCTTCACTGGAGGTGTTCAAAGCGTTCTGGGCTAGTTTTTGAAGGACAAGTGACCCGCCAAGGACAGGAGCCTTATTCCAAACCACAAGAGAGCCTTGCAGCCACAAAAGCATTCAGCTCACAAATGAGCGATGCTGCCCTTCTGTTCCGTGGTCCCGGTGCTGGCTTTCCTAGGAGGCTGCAGCAAGTTCCAGATGCTGAAGAGGACCATTTCCCTACGGGACTCACAATGGGGGCTCCGAGAAATGGTTATTTCTTTTCTTTTCCTTGTAGAAATTGTTTATGTTAGGGGCCCTTACTCTCTGGAAACACGATCTCTTATGCATACACCCCACAATTATGGCTCCAGCGTCCATACTTCATGGGTCCCCTCCCCACACCCTCTGCTCTTCCCTCCATCATCCACAGCCTGAAAATTCATTTAAAAATTAACAGCGCAAGAAGGAAAATGCCACAAGACCCAGATTGCTAGCAGATGCTCAGTGGGTGCTGGCAAGGGGAAAGGCAAGTGGAATAAGGCTACACAAATCAGATGAGGCAGAGCACACCTCCATTCACTTACTCACTCATTCGTTCAACAGACGTCCTTTGAGTAATAACAGAGCGTGCCAAGCCCACTGCTGGGTTCTGGAGCCACAATGGTGATAATAATTAACATTTACTGAGTGCTTACTACGTGCAAGGCACTATTCTAAATATTTTATGTTTAATAACATGTTAACTCAGTTGTTTTATAACAGCCGTATTTTTAATCTTCCAATGAGGAAACAGAGGCACAAAGAGGTTAAGAATTTTTCCCAGTGTCACATAAGCAGTGGAAGAGGGGTCAGGATTGGATCCCAGGCAGTCTGATTCCACAGCCTAAGCCAGGAGTCGACAAACATCTTCTGTAAAGGGCTAGATAGTAAATATTTTCGCTTCATGGGCCATCTGGTCTCTGTCACAACTACTCAACTCTGCTGTTGTAGCAGGAAAGCAGTCATAGACAGTACGAAAACCAATAAGCATGGCTGTGTTCCAATAAAACTATCTTTATGGACCCTGAAATTTGAATTTTATAGAATGTTTATGTGCATAAAATATTTTGTTGGGTTTTTTTCAACCACTTAAAAAAATGTAAAACCTTTCCTACCTCACAAACCATACAAAAGCAGGTGTCGGGCCATAGTTTGTTGATCCCTGGCCTAAGCTGCGCTGTCTCTCCATTAGTGACTAAGGAAGAATTGTTATCCTGTTGGGGGAGACGTACAGACTTAAAAACCTTTCCAGAATCCTTCATCTCCACATGTGCTGCCGGCTTTGTCTGATTCACTCTACTTCTCATCCTCTGTCCGTCTGGCTAAATCCTATATGCCTTTCAGACTCCAGCTTAGTCTCCACCTCTTTCAGAGAGTTTTCCTTGACACTCAGCTTAGGCCCAGCCCCTCTGTTTTTCCCCACATTCTGTGCTCTCCTCCGTCACAGCACTCTTGCAGACACCCAGTTACACATCTGCTCCGGGAGGGCGGCGGGTCGCACTCATCCCTGCTCCCCTGGATTCTGACACACAACGCATGTTGCAGAATTAACTTATAAGTGGAGGAATCTCTAGAAAGGTCAACAAAGAAGGGAACTTTTGAACTTCGGGTTGAGTTAAAGAGTTCTCCAAGCCAATAAGATGAGGAAGTTTGCTCTGAGGAAAAGAATGAGCTGTACGTGAGAAGACAAGAGGCAGGGCTGAGGGAAACATGCGAACATGCGTGTTCAAAGGATCACCAGGGATTGGCAGAAATGCCAAAGGCAAGCGATGAGGCAGGCATCCCTATTGCCAAAGCTCTGATCCCTGCAGGCAATGGGAGGACAATTGAAGGGCACTGAGCATGGAAGTGACATGCTCAGGCTTGTGCTTCAAAACAGGGGTCAGAAAATTAGAGCCCATCGACCAATTCCATCCCAACATTCCACAGTGAAAAAGTGACGGAGCTGGAGAAGGAACTCAGGGGTGTGTGAGATCCAGTGTGTGTGTTCTCTCCCTCCAACACACTGCTCTTCCCCATCTGGGGATCTAGACTTGGGCTAGGACTGGCTAAATGTCTTTGGGGACCCTGCCAGCCTAGACCCAATCCCAGCTCCCACTGATGGAGTTGAGAAAGGAGTGAGGGACAGGTGGTGTGGCCTCTCCAATCTCGCTCCTGAGTGCGTGGGCTGCGTGTAACTCAAGGCTCATGGCCTCTGATCCTGCCATGATCTCTGGGCAGACACCTGTTTCGCCTTGAGCCTTTTGTCCTGATCTAAGCATGGGCTACGTGTTCTTGAAGGGCCCTTCTCATGATAAGATTCTAAACATTAGAAGGATTCCACTTGCCATATTAAAATACCTGTGGCTCAAGGATTAATAAGCGAAGAAAGTTGGAGAAAGCAGAGAAGACATCACTCTCACCCTCAAGATACAGAGGTGAGCAACTATCCAGGGCTTTAGAAGGGAAAGGAGGATCCACAGCAGATTAGCTCTGAGGGGAGGGAGCTTGTTAAGGGGATTTAAAGTCTACCTGTCTTAATAACCCTTTGTAGTTCTTTGGCACCTGGCTTTTCTTGAAGCTCAAAGTATTTTGCAAACATTAGCTCATTAATACCGGCAGCAGCCCTGTGAAGTGGGTAGTGTGAATGTCTTATCCCCACTTGGGAAGCTTGAATTTGAAGGGAAAAGGGGCTCTGGCTGGTGACTAGTGCAGGGTTGAGGAGAGGCCCCAGGGGCTGGACTAAATTGAATAGTCATTTTTGTTTCTTATTCTACCAGAGGAACAGTGGATGGTGGGAGAAGCATGAGCTCTGGAACCAGCCAAGTCTGGATAGCAGATCTAGCTAGGCTTTGTGAATTGGGGCAAGTCCCTCAACTTTTGTGAAATTCAGTCTTCCCTTGGGAAAGGGGCTGATGACAAGAAATGTAAATGTCATGTGCATGTCAAAGTCATTTGATTATTGGAAGTTTCAATAACTAGATCTAAGAGATTTTTGTTAAAGCTCACCAGACGTTTGACACAATATGGGGTGTGTGTTCTGATGCGTGAGGCTCGGGTGTGGACGGATGGGGATGGCTCTCTGAGGTGGGCTGGCAGGAGCAGGAAGGAGGTCCTGGAGACTGCACTGTCTTGGGCTTGTGCAGAGAAACCAACCAACCAGCCTGAGCAGAGTTGTCTTGAGCGAAAACCGAAGAAGGGGCTACGAGGGAAAGGAGTGCAATAGATGATTAGGAGTTCATTTCACCTCGGAAGGGAGCCTTGGAAGGTTTGAAGAGGGAACCACCCTAGACAGATCTGCAGTGTGAAGATCTCTCTGGCACCAGCATAGGGAACCAATGAGAGCAACAGGCTTTGCAGCTGATGGGCAAGATTATCCACTATGTCAGGGGAAGAAAATGTTTATAACATCTCCTTGCTATTTTCTAAATCTCATCCTTGTAAAAAGTATTTTTGTGTATATGTTTTAAAGGCAAATATATTTTTAAAGTATTATATTTATGTTCTCTCTCCCTGTCTCTCTCTGTCTCATAGAGAGAGAGAGACCGAGCAAGAGAGACAGAAAGATATCAAAATTTTTACTGATAGGGGCACATGATCTAAAGTTTGGAGTCCACTCACTGCATTAGAAAGAGAGAAACTAGATGCAGAATCCCATTTGAAAGTTCTTTTAAGGCATCTGGGGTGAGCTAATGGAAGCCTGGATATAACAGTGGTTTAAACGGGAACAAAAAGGAAAGAATATAAGGAACCTATCACACAGGAAGAAAAGGCAGGACTTGGTAATTTGGGGACATAAAGAGCAAGTTACTAGAGAAAAAGGAAGAGACAAAGCTGACTGTGAGATTTCAATCCTTGGCCAAGAGAATGCTGGCTGGTACCACCAAAGAAAATGAAGAGGGTAGAAAGGAAACTGTATGGAGGGAAAGGTGAAGAGTTCTGCCTTGGCCAAGTGGGATTTGAAGTAAGGCAAGAGAGGCTGAGGAGTTGGAGATATGAGGCTGGGGCTTGGAAGAGAGCCCTGGCTAAAGGTAGAGGAGCTAGGTGTGGAGATGAGTGGGGACTGGGATCTCCTAGGGAAGAAGGTGGGCAGCAAGGAGTCAGCACAAAGGGAAGAGAAGTTCTTGTCCTAGCCAAGTTCAGTCTTAAGAGAGCCTGCTCTCAGAGGCCAGCTACCATTTCATGTGGTCTCAAGTTTATAGACTCATAGAACACCAGAGCTTGAATGGCCCTTAGAGACTATATAGTTTATGGTTGGCTTGGTCTAAGTAACTTTTAAATCACAATCTTAATAGACCCCAAATGTGTCAGTGAGTGTTCTTAGTTGCAAACAACAGAATCCACTCTGGCTAATTTAAGCAGAAAATGGATTTATTAAAAGATATTTAAAAGGATGTCAAAGAATCCTTAGAAAAGCTAGAGAAACAGATTCGTGGCTGTACTTCCAGGAACAGTGTTCAAAACCACAATAGGATAGATTATTGTTTGGCAGCAAAAAGAAATGAAGTACTGATCCTGGCTACAACATCAACGAACCTTGAAAACTTTATGCCAAGTGAAAGAAGCCAGTCACAAAGGACCACATATTGTATGATTCCATTTATATGAAATGTCCAGAGTAGGCAAATAGACAGAAAGTTGATTCATAGTTGTTTAGGGCTGGGGGATGGGAAAGTGGGAGGTGACAGCTGAGAGGTGTGAAGTTTTGGGGGGGCTCATAAAAATGTTCTAAAACTTATAACAATGGATATATAACTCTATGAATATACTAAAAAAAACACATGGAATTGTACATTTTAAATGAGTGAATTGTATGGTATGTGAATAGAGCTTAGTAAAGCTGTAACACACACACACACACACACACACACACACACACACACACGCACACTCCATAGAAAGGCTGATGGGCGGATGATCTTCACTGTCACCACTGCCAATGCCAAAGAGGAAACGCCAAGACCTTAGCTTTATCGCAACCTCCACTCTTGGCATTCCTGATGCCGACTCAGCCGAGCAATCCCTGGCTCCCCTGAAGACCTTGCACCTCTGCCACCACTCACGGGAGTACACGGGATGCCTGGGAAGATTCCATTTCCTCAAAATGCTCACTTCCAATTTGAAGCCCCGTATGGACGTATCCAGCTGATGAAACCAAGAACACACTGTGACCTAGCTGCCAGGGCCCCTGAAAATGTGATTTCTGATCACTACACTGGGAATCAGGAGAATGCCCCCAGAGAAAGGCTAGTCACAAGATGATGTGGGGCTTCCCTGGTGGCGCAGTGGTTGAGAGTCTGCCTGCCGATGCAGGGGACACGGGTTTGTGCCCCGGTCTGGGAAGATCCCACATGCCATGGAGCGGCTGGGCCCGTGAGCCATGGCCGCTGGGCCTGCATGTCTGGAGCCTGTGCTCCGCAACGGGAGAGGCCACAACAGAGGGATGAATAGGCAGAGCACAGTATACTTTTAAGGCAGTGAAACTACGCTGTGTACCATCATGATGACTACATGTCATTATACATTTGTCCAAACCCATAGAACGTACAACACCAAGACTGAGCACTAATGTAAATTCTGGACTTTGGATGGTAATGACGTGTCAGTGCAGGTCCACCAATTCTAACAAATGTACCACTCTGGTGGGGAATGTTGATAACGGAGGAGGCTGTGCATGTGTCGGAGCAGGAGGTATGTGGGAAATCTCTGTATCTTCTAATCAGTTTCGCCGTGAACTTAAAACTGCTCTAAAAATTAAAGTCTATTTTTAAAAAAAGATGAGGGACAGCCACAAATATAATAAACATCCACTGTTAAAATATATTATAGAATTTCAGAATAAAACTTAATGGAACTTGCTAATTTTAAAAGTCCCCCTAAGAGGAATTTTTTTTTTAACTCTAGAAGTATAAAGCAGCCACACGGTGTTTAAAGAGTGGCAGGAGTGGTGAGGTGGAACGCACAGGCTCTGGAGTCCACCAGACCTGGGTCTCAATCCGGGCCGGCCCCTTCTCAGCTGTCTGATCTCTGTAAGTCACTTAATTTCACTGAGCCTCACCTGAAAAGTGACTACGCAATGCCTACTTCCCAGGGTTTTATTTCTAGGACTAAGGCGATGAACACTAAATAAATCTTAGCTTCTGCCAATAAAAAAGGGAAAACAAATGTAATTGTTTCTATTGATTTTTATTAAACTCAACTGTTATCTTGATTCCTATATTTTCATAAGTTTTTAAAAGATATGTCATTACTATATTTTATGCTTATGTTGAGCTTGTCCTTTCTAGGTGTCCTCTTGGGAGTATGGGAGTTTTATAAGGTCAACTGCAGGAAAATTGTATAGGAAATGTGCAAGAAGAAAATACTACAAAATGTCAGCAGCGGTTGTCTCTGGTATGAAGGTTAAAAAAAACTGTGCTTTTTCTTTCTACTTTTATTACTTTCCATTTTGTTGTGCTTTTTTTTTTTTTTTTTTTTTTTTTTTTTTGCGGTACGCAGGCCTCTCACCGCCGTGGCCTCTCCCGTTGCGGAGCACAGGCTCCGGACGCGCAGGCTCAGAGGCCGTGGCTCACGGGACCAGCCGCTCCGCGGCATGTGGGATCTTCCCGGACCGGGGCACGAACCCGTGTCCCCTGCATCGGCAGGCGGACTCTCAACCACTGCGCCGCCAGGGAAGCCCTGTTGTGCTCTTTTTAAATAGTGAGAGTGAACTACTTTCAAAAGTAGATACAAATAAATAAACAAAACAGAAAGAGGAGATGAAAGCGCCATGAGCCTAGCATATAAAAGACCGAATAGTTCTTTCTCCATTAAGTATCCGTATTACCTGATGTGCAGAAGTGAGCTCTAATTGGTGGCCAAAATATCATCTGATGGACCACCAGCTCCAGGGGTGGCTCTGGACACCTCATGATCTACCCGTCCTGTTGTGGCATTCCAGTTCCCAACTCTGGTGAAAAATAGAGGAGAACTTACACGTTTTTCAGAAACTTCTGGGTTCAGTAAACTTCCCAGGATGTTGTTTCTCAATGCATGGGGCCCAAGTCCCATGTTACTCTTGGGTTATTTGTATTAGGATAACTCGAGTTTTCTGATTCCCTAGCTAGTATCCTTAGCATTCTCCTGCCACCTTGTCAAATCTGACCCTCAGAAAATTCATTTGCCGCAGGGTATAAATAACCAATAAAAATGCTAAACCTTTCAGGGGCCCCCAGGAGTGGTATTACGTCTCTCCTGATTGATGTGTTCTGAATCTTTCTGATGCTCAGTTCTTTCTTAGTTTCTGATGGCCTCATTGGTAGGCCTTCTTGTACTAGGACATGACCACCCTACTATTTTGGTAGTATTTGAGGGTGGCAAGGACCAAGACATGAAATGCTAAAGTGTTAGGAGTCAAACTTATTCAAATAGCCATAAAGATAAAAACATTGTACCACAACAGAACAGAAAAATAATTTGATATGGTCTCTATCTGACTCATACTTAGCTTCTCAGAAATACATGCTTGATGTATTTGACGATGTCATTGACTTTCTCACTGTCTTCTCCTGGTGACAGTGATTTTCTTTGCTCTAAAATTCACATTCCTTAGCTTGTTGGTTAAGGCCTTTTATAGCAGGACCGTAGCTACTTCTCTAACTCTCTCTCCTGCTTCCTCTCAGTCTCATTCACATAGTGATCCAACCACATCAAACTTCTGGTTTTTTCCAGACACTCGTACTCCTTCTTATCTCCTTACCCAGGGGCACAGCCCCCTCTGCAGAAAACTTCCTTTATTTCGTCTTTGCCCTAAGACCCTCTCCATCCTAACTATTCTGGAAGACTTCCTGACTCCTCCAGGGAAAGGCAAGGCTCTCTCCTGTTGGTTTCTGAAGCACAGCAGTCAATTCACAAACATTTGCTGAAGGCCTAGTATAAACTCTGCACTGTGCTACCACAATCCCTACACTTACATCTATTACAGCAAGTGTCACACTGGGTATCATTATTTTTTTACCTGTCTGGAAGGTACAGCCTGGCGACAGCCAGCCGTGTGGATTGTTTGGTTAAGACAATGGCACTATTTCCTCTTTCTCCAGACCCACCCAGCTACAGTGACCTCTGCCTTCTGTCTCGGAGCCCAGCCCAGAACACCCGAGAGCCTTGGATCCAGCCTCAGGGAACCCTAGGGAAGGTGACGTACTCTTGTGTCCAGTGCCTGCCTGTCCTGTGCCTTGGCCCTTGTGCATTAGTCTGGTTCACATGACTGGGTTTCTATCTCAGTCTCCCTGCCAAGCATGCTATTTCACTGTTACCATGGAGTCTATGTGTCTGGATTTTTCCAATTTACCTGGCTCAGGCCAGAGGTAAAGACTTGTTCCAGAGAGCCCCAGTGGTGGATGGGGTTCTGCTTGCCAAATGTTTGTGACCAAGAACCTTCCAGCTGATACTGTAGTTGCCTGATCCAAGGGCTCTTGTGACTGAGCACAATGAAGCTTCGTACCTGAGCATCCTTAGCCCTCCTTCCCCACTTGTTGACTTGAACGTCCCTCCTGGACTAGTCTGCCCATTTGGACTGTAGACCACACCCTTAGATGTTTCCTCCAACTGAGAAGGGAGGCTGCCCCCTGGCCTCTGCCTTGCCCTGGAAGCCTCTTCCTCCCCGACAAACTTTACTCAATAAGGACAAATCGAAATTTTGAGCTGAAGATTTGCCATGCCCCAGGGAGAAGTCGAGATAACAGGAAAAAGGGGCAATTAAAATAGCCACAGAGAAAGACTTCAGTGGAGTTCCATTGAAAGGATAGGGGAAACATAAGAAAAGAGAAACGTGTAATTGGGTATGAGAACTCTAAGAGAACCAAAATATCAAGGTCTTTCAATGTTTGAATCTAAAAAAAAAAAGGGATCGCTGGCTCTATTAAAGAATTTTGTGGAAAACAATAATATTAGCTAATATTTATTAAATACTTAGAATGTGCCAAGAATTCTGCTGAGTGTTTTACATGCATTTTCTTATTTAATCCTTAGGCTCTATTAGTAACCCCACTTTTGGGGGGCTTTAACAATGGGTTTATTATCCATTAAACACTGTAAGTTTCTTTTCTTTTTTCATCCCTCTCCCACTCCCTCTTCCTTTTGGTAACCATACGGTTGTTTTCTATGTCTGTGAGGCTGTTTCTGTTTTGTATATACATTCATTTGCATTATTTTTTAGATTCCACATACAAGTGATATCATATAGTATTTGTCTTTTTCTGTCTGACATTTCACTAAGCATAATATTCTCTAGGTCCATCCCCATTGCTGCAAATGGTGATATTCTTTTTATGACTGAGTAATATTCCATTATCTATCTATCTATCTATCTCACATCTTAAGCCAATCATCTGTTGATGGGCACTTGGATTGCTTTCATGTCTTGGCTATTGTAAATAGTGCTGCTATGAACACTGGAGTACATGCATCCTTTCAAATTAGAGTTTTTGTTTTTTCCAGGTATATACCCAGGAGTGGAATTGGTAAATCATATGGTGTTTCTAATTTTTAGTTTTTTTAAGGAACTGGCATACTGTTTTCCATAGTGGCTGCACCAATTTACATTAGTACCAACAGTGTATGAGGGTTCTCTTTTCTCCACACCCTCTCCAACGTTTGTAGACTTTTTGATGATAGCCATTCTGACAGGTATGAGGTGATACCTCACTGTGGTTTTGATTAGCATTTCTCTAGTAATTAATGATGTTGAGCATCGTTTCATATGCCTGTTAGCCATCTGTATGTCTCCTTTGGAAAATGTCTATTCAGGTCTTCTGCCCACTTTTTGATTGGGGTGTTTGTTTTTTTGATATTTAGTTGTATGAGCTGTGTATATACTTTGGATATTAACCCCTTGCTGGTTGCATCATTTGCAAATATTTTCTCCCATTCCATAGGCTGTCTTTTCATTTTGTTGATGGTTTCCTTTGCTGTGCAAAAGCTTTTAAGCTGGATTAGGTAGAAGAAGAAATGGCACAAAGAAACGAAGTAACTTGCCTCGCAACTAGAAACTAAAAGAATACCCATCAGTAGGGAAATGGTTGAGTAAATTATGGTTTCTCTCAGCCATAAACTAACAGTCATTGCAAAGAGTAAATTCAAACTATACCAGTTGAGTTAGGAAGAGATTTTTCTAGAGGTCTTATTGAGTGAGGAAAGCCAGATACAGGTAAGTGTGTATAATATGATCCCACATTTGTTTACCAATGAAATAAACCCCTTATCTGTATATGTGCATATATATTCGCGTATATACTAACAAGCATAGTATGATTCCATTTCAGGAAAACAATAGAGCCCTCTATATGTGTCTTTATATTTGTGTGTGAATGAGAAAAGAGAAAAGAATGGAAGGATTCGCCTTGGTCTGTTGACCTTGGCTGTCTGGCAGGGAAAAGAGAGAGTAGGGTGGGCAAAGAGAGCTTTCGCGCATTGGTCTTGTTATGACAAGCATGTATCTCTTTCATACTAGGAAACAATCAAATGAAGAAAATGATTTATAATAAATAAATATGTCCCACAGTTATGTGTTGCCCACACAGCTTCTCCTCAGTGTTAAACAGTGAAAAGGGGAAGAGTGGTTTTTGCTTCAGTGCTCCCCCTCAACCACGCATACGCGCCGGGTTGGATCCATGAAGGCCTTTCATAGACCATTCGCTTCAGGGATATTCTCAGCTTCACTGTGATGTAGGGTCATTTATATTTTAATTATTTTTCCAGACACTCTAGGTCACATGTTAAAGCCACACAGCAGAGGCACCAAGAGAGAAGCCTCAGTGGCAGCCCAGAGCTCTGGACTCCAAATCCAATGCTCTCATGTTGAGGGTCTAAAATTGTGTCATGTAGAAACATATCTTAAAAGACCAATTTTTAAAAAACAAATCAAGAATCAATCTAATGAATACATTGAAAACTTCTAGGGGTACAAAGTATGATTATTCTAATTATCCCTTAGCTTCCCTTTTGCCTATCCTTAGGGTAAGATGCCATCAGTTACGTGAGTCGTGGGCCCTTGATTATAGCCTGACACATTCATTTCACAAACAGTTATTGCACACCTCATATGTGCCCAGCACTCAGTTCGGTGCTGGGTCAGGCTTATAATCTGAACAAACAAGCTTCCCACAGGCATTTGGCCAGGAGTGATCAGTACACACCTCCAACATTCGTCCTTTTAAAATTAGAGAGACTATTTTATCGAACATGAACGTTTAGTAAACATTAAAGACTTTTTATTTCCGAAGGACTCTGAGTCAGAAAATACTTAAAAGAAATGAGCACCACTTAGAGAAATATAGAGTCTAAGTGAGTTCAGCCTGAATGAGCATGAGGGGTGGCGGATAAAACTAGCATGTTGAGTGCATACTATTGCCAGACACTTTATGTGTGTCATTATGATAAGTGCTCACAATAACCTTATATGGAGGGGACTGTTATTATTCAGTTTGCCAGAGAGGAGACTGTAGCTCAAGAAGATGTGAAAGAATTTTCCCAAGGTCATAGCAAAAGTTTTAGAGCCAGGATTCTAGTATAGACTTGTCTAACTACAGAAATCATGGATTTATTTTATTACTTTGCCCCACTGGCAAAAGAGACTGTTCTTCTAAAGAGCACATCAGGTTTCCGTGGCCAAGGTGAGCCAGTGCTGGAGTGTATTCATCACCTGGATGGAGACCAGGTATACCAGGTAGTGGTCTTTTATTAACAATAGAATAGTAACGTGGTCTCTTATTAACAGTAGAATAGCCACACTAACATTTACTGATACCGCATCACCTGCCAGGCTCCATTCTCAACACTGTACCATATTCTCTACACGGATCATTTCCAACCCTCACTGGCTAAGTGGCCTCCTTGCTATTTCACTTGTCAGCCTACAGCCTCCTTCACTGCAGCAATCAGAGGAGCCTTCTTAAATCTCAAGTCAGATCAGTTCTCTCTTCTGAACAAAATGCTCAAATGACTTGCAGGTCTTATGCATTCTGCCCCCCACCTCCTGGACCTCATGTCTCACTTCTCTCCCTTTACTACCTTGCCTCTGGCCCTTTTATTGCATGAACTTGGATATCCTAATTGATCTGAGTTTTTAAATTGAACTTCTAAATTATCTTTTAAATTTTGGGGGGTTAGGTAATTATATGTTCATATGCAGTTGTGAGCCTCCTTGCAGTTCCACAAACACTCAGGGACACTCCAGCCCCAAGGCTTCTGCACTTGCTGTTCCCTCTGCCTGGAACGCTCTCCACCTCCTTACCAACTTCAAGTCTTTGCGGCAATGTCATCTCGGTGAGCCCCGTGCCTCACTGACCACTTTATTTAATACTGCATACCCCCTCTTCCCAGTACTCACATCCCTGCTGCCGTAATTTTCTTAAGCATCACTTATCACTTTCTAATATACTATATAATTTACTTATTGTGTTGTTCCCTGCCTGTCTCCCCCTTCTAGAATGTAAGGAACATGAGGGCAGACATTTTTGTTTCATGTGTTCCCTGAAGTATTCCCATCACTTACGGCAGTGCCTGGCACATAGCAGGCACGTAGCAGTGTCAATAGACACTGCAGAGCTGATAGATAAACCCTCTCCCCAACCCTATAAGGATGACTGTTATTACCCCCATTTTAAGGCTTCAGAAACTCACAGTCAGAATTTTCTGCACAAAGTCAATAACTGGAGAGTGACCAAGCTGGGATTCAAAACCACAGTGTCTCCTCAGCGGGGAAGAGAGGAAAGAGCAAGAGGCAAAGGATGCCTCTCCCATACTGGGCTCTCCCAGATCCACACTCCCCACCAGCAGCCGCAACCGGCATGGCCTCTGTCTTCTACCAAGACTTCAGAAAATTGTGGAAGTAACTGGTCGAAGACCTCCTCTGCCGCTGCTGTGGGTCCTGCCAACAGTCTAGGAGCTCAAGCTGAGAAGCAGGCTGTGATTCTGCTTCTAGGAAGGAAATAAAAAATAGATGCTAACAACACAAGAGAATGTTACAGAGCAGGTGTCAGAGCACTTCGAGTCTCATGTGAAAAGTTCTTTATACATACTCAATGCCAACTATGAAAATTAACAGGTGTGATAAGATAACATCGGCTCCGCTGGAAAGGTTCCTGTTTGCCCAACACAAAATGCCTGCAGTTGGGGCCAACCCACATCCCCATTCTCCCTCTGACATCAAACACCACCAGGGCAGTGAGTACCGACATTAATCACTCTAAAGCAGCGGTCCCCAACCTTTGTGGCACCAGGGACTGGTTTCATGGAAGACAATTTTTCCGTGGACTGGGGTCAGGGGTTGGTTCAGGTGGTAAGGCGAGCGATTGGGAGCAATGGGGAGTGGCAGGTGAGGCTTCAATGGCTTGCCTGCTGCTTACCTCCTGCTGTGCGGCCCGGTTCCTAACAGCCCGCAGACCAGTACCGGTCCGTAGCCAGCTCAGCCTCCGGAAGATCGTATGTGTGCTTGTCATTTGTCAATTTCTTTTTAAACATGCATTTCCTGCCTTCGCTTTTCTAGGCCCTGTGCTTGGCCTAAAACCACAACACTGAAGCCAACAACGGCTTTCAGGGCCTTGGCATCCTTATAGGGGGGCAGACACAAAATGAATGCCATGTGAGCTTGGCTTGAGAGAGAGAGGAGCAAAGAGCTGAGGAATCCCAGCTCTGGAAACACAACATTTAGGTCAGTGAGGTTCCCTTTGGAGCACACGGATTGGAAGAACCTAAGAGACCTACGTTAGGCTCTGAGGCTGCAACCTCCAAAGAGGAAATGCGGAGGCTCCTACCCTGTGTGTTCCTGGAACAGATCCCTGAGAAGCAGGTGGCCTAGAGGTACCTGTTGCAAGCTAGAGGTTAATGATTAGCTAGAGCCAGAGTGTCTGCCCTGCCCTGTCCTAAGCTCAAGGAATTCCTAACAGCAACTGCAATATCCATCGTGTATTAAACTAGGGGCCAAGCCCTATACTATACTCTTCATTTGTTACCTAATTTAATTGTTGCAATACGTATTTCACAAACGAAGAAACTGAGGCTCACAGAAGTGAAGGGCTTTATGTAAAAGCCTCAGAGCTGAAGGCAGTACACGAATCTGAAATTTAGATCTCAAAATCCAGTGCTCTTTCCACAAGACAAGGCGCTTCCTTTCTATTTAATGCTGACTGTGCCCATAGACCTGCTGTTATTCTCAGCTCTGAGACCAATGTCTTAAAGAAGTTGGAGCAACACCTGCTACCACGGGGCAAAAAATGACCCATGGAATTTTGTGGTGAGAGCGACTTAGGATCAAATTTCAGCTCTCATTAGCTCCACTTGCAACCTCAGGGAAGTCGCTTTACTTTCCTGGAGCCTTAGGTTTTCCTTCTGGAAAATGGATGTCATAATAGTGCTGTGAGGCTTCAATGAAGTCTGTGACATACTCTGAACCCAGAAGGCAGTCAACCAAGTAGTGCCTCT
Source organism: Stenella coeruleoalba (assembly GCF_951394435.1). Classification (NCBI taxonomy): domain Eukaryota; kingdom Metazoa; phylum Chordata; class Mammalia; order Artiodactyla; family Delphinidae; genus Stenella; species Stenella coeruleoalba. The sequence continues at coordinate 97,744,466 of NC_137153.1, read as the reverse complement.
CTTCTGGAGAACTCTGTGCTAAGGATTCCTGCCAAAGTTCCGCTTTGGGAGACAAGTGAAGATGGGCAATGACCATATGCAAATGAGTTATCATCATGTCCTCCTTGAGCTTTTTTTTTTTGCCATAAATAGGGAAAGTAAGCACTACCTGGCATCTATCATTCTTGAAAACCAACTACCCACTTATTGTTTGGACACTCTTTGCACTTCCCCCAGCTATTTTAGTTGACATATAAGGCGTGTGGACCACTGCCCAACCCTGCCTCCAAATTAAGCTGAGTTTTTGATTTCTTGACAGTTTGTCAGTCATCAATTGCAAACCCTTCACTGCCAAAGGTGTTTGACCCTGAGTAATTACTCAGGGAATACGGTGATTTCTGGCATGGGAAATATAGTGTGAGTCCCACTGTAATTACGATGGAATCCATGAAGTATATATAATTAGGAAACAGGCTGCACAAATGACATCTGTTGGCACTGTCAGATCAGTCCATGTACTTGTTGTCAAGCAGCAGCTGGCAAGTCCTTTTGTCACATGAAGTTGGGTATCCTAATTGATCTAATTTTTTAAAAACTTTTTTTTCTTTTCAAAGGATTGTAGATTCATAGACAATGGTAAGAAATAATACAGGGAGATCTCTAATGCACTTTTTACGCTCTTTCCCTCAATGGTAACATCTTGAAAAACTATAGTACGGTATCACAACTAGGATATTGATAGAATCAAGACACAGAACATTTCCACCGCCACAAGGATCCCTCATGTGGACCCTTTATAACCACACTCACCTCCTTCTTGCCCCTACCCCTTTTATCATCGCTGCCAACCTCTAATCTATTCTCCAGTTCTATAATTTTTTCATCTCAAGAATGTTAGATAAATGGAATCGAACAGTATATAACCTTTGGAATTGGCTTTTTCACTCAGTGTGATACAGTGGGGGATTCATCCACATTGTTGCATGTATAGGTAGTTTGTTCCTTTTGATTGCTGGGTAGTAGTCCATGGTACAGTTGTACCATAGCTTGTTTAACCGCTCACCTGTCGAAGGACAATAGGGTTATTCCCAGTTTGGAGCCATTATGAATAAAGCCGCTATGAACATTTGTCTACAGGTTTTTGGGCAAACATAAGTTCTTCATTTCCCTGAGAAAAGTGCCCAGGAGTGCGGGGATACATAGTATTGGCATATTAGATTTTTTTTAGTTGCCAAAATATTTGTCAGTGTGTCTGTACCGTTTTATACTCTCACCAGCAAAATATGCGAGGTTGGTATCTCCACGTATTCTGTGTATGCCCTTTATTTCCTTTTTTTTTTTTTCTTCACTGTGCTGGCTAGAATTCCAGCACTATGCATATGTTATAAAATGAATTGAGAAGTATTTCTTCCTCTTCTATTTTCTGGAAGACGTTGTGTACAACTGGTGTTAATTCTTTAAATGTTTGGTAAAATTCTCCAGTGAAACCATTTGGGCCTGGAGAGCTTTTTTTTTTTTTTAGTTTCTAAATTACAAATTAAATTTCCTTAATAGTTGCAAAGCTACTGAAATTATCTATTTCCTATTGAGTGAGTTGTGGTGCTTTGTATTTTTGAAGGAATTGGTCCATTTCATCCACGTTGTCCGATGTATGTGTATAGTTTGTAGTATTTCCTTATTATTCATTGGTTATTTGCAAGATCTGTAATGTTACCCCCTGTTTCATTCCTGATATTGATCATCTGAATCTTCTCCTTTCTCTCTCTTTCTCTCTCTCTCTCTCCCTCTGCCAGTATTGCTAGAATTTTGTCAATTTTATTGATCTTTCCAAAGAACCAGCTCTTTGTTTCATTGATTTTCCCTATCATTTTTCTGTTTTCAGTTTCTTTGATTTCTGCCATTGTCTTTGTTATCTACTTCCTTCTGCTTGCTTTGGAGTTATTTTGCTTTTTTCCCCCTAGGTCTTTGAGATGGAAGCTTAGATTATTGATTTGAGCCTCTTCTTCTTTTCTATTTTGTACATCAGTGTTATAAGTTTTCATTTCAGTACTGTTTTAGCTGTGTCCCACAAATTTTGATGTGTTGCATTTCCATTTGCATTCAGTTCAATGTATTTTTTAAGATATCTGTTGAGAGTTCTTCTTGGATCCATGGATTATTTAGAAGTGTGTAGTTTAGTTTCAAAGTATTTGGAGATTTTCCTCTAATCTTCCTGTCATTGATTTCTGCTTTGAGTCCATTGTGGTAAAGGCATGCATTCTATATGATTTCTGTTCTTTTAAATTTTTTAAGGTTTGTATTATGTCTTAGGATATATATTGCATATGTTCTGTGGGCCCTTGAAAGGAATGTGTATTGTTCGATAAGTGTCAGTTGCAACATGTTGATTGATGGATATTTTTGCAGAGTGTAGGATTCTGTGTTGACACTTCTTACAAGACTCCAATTAGGTCTTTTGTTATCATCCCAGAGCTTCTGTTCATTTTCTTTTTCAGTCTATTTTTCTTTTGTTGTTTAGAACAGAGATGATTTTACTTCTTCCTTTTCAATGTGAATGCCTTTTTTTCTTTTCTTTTCTTTTCTTTCTTTTCTTTTCTGTCTTCCTTCCTTCCTTCCTTCCTTCCTTCCTTCCTTCCTTCCTTTCTTTCTTTCTTTCTTCTTTCTTTCTTTCTTTCTTCCTCCCTCCCTCCCTCCCTCCCTCCCTCCCTCCCTCTCTCTCTCTCTCTCTCTCTCTCTCTTTCTTTCTTTCTTTCTCTTATTTTTGCCTAATTGCTCTGGCTAGGACATCCAGTAAATGAGCTATTAAGAAATAAAGGAATATTCATATGAGGGATTGAATAAAGGTGGAAACTCAGAAAGACCAGTAGAGCCCTGGAACCAGCTTTCACTTCAAAGGCATTCGCCAAGCCTGATGAATATGAGCATCATTTTGCTGCCTCATGGTAAGTGAATGAAAGAAGATAAGCCTAGGGTTCTAAGGAGTCTAATAGAAATACATGAAGTTGGGCTTCCAGATGTCTACACCCTCATTGTAATGGTGAGCAAGACATCCACTTGGCTTCCATTCCATCAACTTGGCTTCAAAGAGGACTGCAAAGAAAACCGCACATCTTATATTCTGGTAGAAAGTAGAGGGGAGGATCTCCCTTAAGAATTCATAATCACAACCCTCCCATGGGTTGTATCCTTACATGGACCAATTTCTACATGAAAGTGTATTCACTAACAGCTTTAAACTCTAAAAGCCTTAAGAATTAATGCAGATCTGCACTCTAGGTTTTCTCAAAGGAATCAATGCAAAGAGTTGGAAGAATACAACAACAAAAAAGCAAAATCTTCTTTAGACATGATTTCCTTTTCTCCGTCTCTCTCATTTTTTCCCTTCATTTCCAACCTGTGTATCTCAATGCCATGCTGTTTTAACCCCTTCATCATTATGTTGACCATTGGGCTGTCCCATCTTGACACTTGACCAGCAGTGACCACCAGAATTTCTTTCACCATGCACAAGATATGCTGAGCTGATCCACGATAACTAGAGAACCCCAAGGCTCCATGTTCCTGGTCCTCTCTCCTTCCACTTAAAGGGAAGAACACAGAGCCCTTAGTAAAATGAATTTCTTCTCTATGATTCTTAAATTTTTATACTGAATACAACTTTCATTTTGTTCTACCACAAAATCTACACTATCACGTTAATTAAATAACCCACACAAATCATTAGCCATACAGACAGAACCATGCTTTCTGCTAATTGTACAGACAGAACCACACTGCTGCCAACATTCAAGACAATTCATGTGCATCCTTGAGCAGTCTGTTGAGGGAAAATAAGGTCTACCATGAAGGGAAGGGACATTTCACCAGGGTTCTTTGTGTGGGAGGGAGAAACACGTACCATTGTGAAATGCTTTGCTATGTAAAACTATCTCATGAAATGCAACTATCCCAACCTCTGCCACTTCGTGAGAATTCCAGAGTACTAGGAAATGTCCTGTCCAGGAATACCTACAATTATAAGACATAGTAATTATCCCTGAAATAGTCACCGGATGTTTCATCCTTAGGATTACAAAAATTCTCATTGCTGTAATCAATTAGCTTCACGGTGACACGGAGGCACTCCCTCATGTATTTCCTTTCTCTGGGGTCACTGGTGCACTAAGATGTCCAAACACAAAAGTGTAATTTTGTCACAAAAACATCACACAGAACATGACTTAACTATCAGATTCAAATTGGACAACCTGTATTGAAAGTCTACTCATACACAATCCTTGCAACAGCATATGAACTGGCTGCTTAAAAAGACATTTTACATATAAACAAGTTAAGTCTTCAACAGGGTAAGTGACTTGCCCAAAACTAGATATCCAGTAAATGTCATATCAGATCTCAGACCCTGTTTCTCTAAGTACTGTGCTCTTTCCACTGACCAACCTGGGAATTAAAGCAGGAGAAATCCGGTTCCTTACAAATGGGGAAATTGTGCAGTGCCAAGGTTGTGGACCTGGTTTGGGGCAATTAGATATTCTCTGTCCTAGCAGCCTACGTTCTAAATCCTGCCAGAGTTTGGCCAAATTGGTTACAGTAGCAACTGGGTAAGAATTTGTTGATGGCTAGCAAAATTAATAATGAGTAAGAACATCTATATGATATTTCTGCATTTAAAATTTTCCTTTCATGTTTATTATCTACTTTCCATCTCCAAAATAAAATAGGATGAGTTTTACCTTTCTCACTCTACAAAGAAGGACACTTAGGTTCAGAGAGGGAGTGTGCCATGACTACCTACGACCATACAACTAGTAAGTGAAGGAAACCAGAGCTGGAACCCAGGGTCTCTGACTTCAAGCTCAGTGTTCTTCCTGCTGCCTTGAAACAAACCCAGACTCTTCCTAATGTTAAAGACATTGTCTTAAATCCCTTGGGCTCTTGAGGGGCAGTGGGGACACACCGTAGGGAAGACCATGCATTCATATCTTCCCAGCTGAGTCTATGTTGTCATCTATCACCCTGTTGCTCATCTGGCTTCTCATTCATTTCCTTCCCTAAAATAAATGCCAAATGAGTGATGCCAAATGTCTGATCGCTCCACTCCATTTCCTCAGTCATTTACCTGTGTAAGATGGAAAGGCTGTAGCCCCACTCATGGAGCATGTGTAAACATTTGTTGGTTGTCCCCATCATCCATCCCTCTTCCCCTCTTCTTAACTCTACCCTGAATTCCCTAGTAAAGTGTTTTGAGTGGAATGAATCCTGAATGCTGACTCCCTGGAAATATCACCAAAATAAACAGTGGATAAGACAAAGCTGAGTATATTCTTATCAAGGTAAGGGAGAATGCCACCATGAGAGAGTCTTACTAACATCACAGGGGCAAAGTTGGAATGTTCATAAGATTCTGAAGTCTGGTTTAAGATAGGCTTTCAATGTGGGGGAAGCTTGATTAGGATTAGATAAGGATCATGATATAAGAGTTTGGGATTGGTGGACAATCAAGTATTTTGAGGCAGAGTTTCGAAGAGTCTTAGAGAATTGACAGTCATTTGATGCTATTTATTGAAAATTCAAAGTTTGATGTTTATTTAAATTGTGTTTGTTTTGCTTGTTTGTTTATAAAGACTAGGCAGGAATTTCCTGAAATGAACAATAAACTGCAACTTTTATCCTCATCACTACATGGATGAAGACAGTGGAACAGTAGTCACATTAGTGAAGACAGCCCAACAGTAGTCAGGTTAACATGGACTGAGCTGTGTGGATGTAGATGGATTGGACTCCGAATCCATTCCCAGGAGGGTGCCTGATTGACTTAAACAGATCAACAAATCCCATCCCGCTGGTCACAGTGACTGGTTCAGCAATGGGCACAAAAAACAAATCAGGCCAGTGGGACCCGTGGAGACTTATCACGGAGCTACATGCAAAGCTCACATTCTACTATCTACTGAATTTGAACCCTGGCGTCTACAGCCCCACAAGTTGCTCTCAGTGATTCTGCAAGCATAAGGGAAAAGGTCTTCCTGGAAGAGAGCCAGTGCTAAGGAAGGAGGGCTGAGAAAGAAGACAGAGAAGCCAAGTTCCACTCTAATTACTCATTTGAGCCACTGAATCAAACCTTGAAGCCAGCCCTACTGGGACCGTACGTAAATGTGTTTCCTTTATAAACGAAGCCACTTGAAGGTGGATCTTCTATCACTTGCAATGCAGAGTGCCCAGTGCCTGGTACACAGTTCTTATTAATGTTAACACTAGCCAAGACAACTCCAGCTTGACTTTGCAAGGAACCAGCCACGTGACCCAAGTAAGTCATGAATCCTCTCTGGGCATCTTATTCTTCATCTGTTATATTTTGGGACCATTAACTGGTTTTTAAACCCACAGTCAACTCCTAGATTTCATCGTTTTGTAAATTATCGTTCTGCGAACTAGAATGAATTAAACTGGAAACCTCCCTTCAGGCCTTGCCACATGACTCAACAATCCAGTCCTGGAGGGATGATATACTGGTATTTCATACCAGCCTGGGTTCTTGGCTGTGATAACAAACAGGGCTCTGAGATAACCAATTGGTCACTACTGAGCAGATTCCAAGTAGCAGGTCAGATTTGGGAAGCTGGTTGGATAAATATTAGCCTTTATCACAACTCAAACAATCCCAACTGCCAAACCAAAGAGTTCTTGGGGAGGAATTGTGTTCCCTCTTCCTCTTTGGAGAACCAGAAATCACAATGCAATTTTGTCACACTGCCCAGCAGATAACTCTCTTTTCTAGCTAGTAAATAAAGGTGTGCACCACCCTATGTGTTTAAAGGTATTGCGTGCCTATGCTCATTTCTCTTTCAGGTAAAGAGGAACAGGGTTGGTTAACAAGCGCTGGGTTTTACTTCTAACCAACCTGAGAACCCTGGTCATAGGAAAGCCAGTCTGAAGAGTCTGAAGGATTATTAAAAGATACTGCAAAAACTCACATCCAGGAAAAAGAAGTTTCCAACGTTACGTTTGTGGCAGAATTCCTTTCCAAATTTCAAAAGCTGTGTCAATACAAACAATGGTTGTTGGAGAACTCAAGTAATCATCCGGGCGATTCAAGTCAAAATGTTTTTCCTTAAATTATTCCATTGAGACAAGAGAATTTCCCTTCTGAATCACCTAGATAATCACCTTAACCTTAAGAGCTCATATTTGTACAGTTCTTCATGGTTTTCAAAGTACAGCCCAGAATGACTCTTGTTCAGGAGATCAGGACACCCATAAGGATAGTCTTTTTAAGTGACAGTGAGATGAATTCTAATGCCACAGTGGTATCATGGACCCTGGCAAGTCTGCAGCCTAATAAGGGAGTTTGTGTCTAGGTTTTATTGGGAGAAAGAGAGAAAGAGACAGAGAGAGAGAGAGAGAGGAAGAATGTGTATCTGTGTATATGTATGTATGACACGAACTTACTTTTTAGGCCCAGAGTGTCTAATAATCCTTTTGGATGGCAGTCAGCTTTAGGCCATAAATCACCAGGGCCATCATTTCTTTAGGGAGATATTTGCAACAAGCCTTGGGTTAGAAGGAATATAAATTTTCTGAAGCCTGAGCATTTCTTTTCTGGTTATCCATGCAGGGTGAATTGCCCCTCTCCCTCCTGAAATAAAACAGGAGTGTCGACCTCACATGCTTCACTCTAGATTTCTGGAAAGGATAACGTGTCAGGGCCCAGGAGACAGGCACCTCCACTGCCCCTCCCTGCGGGATTGGTAACAGGCAGCCATCCTGGAGTAGAGATTGTCGGGCACAGAGGAGCAAGTCTAAGCCAAATGAGAAGCCAGGTAGTGCTCAGCGTGGCAAGAGGAAGAACCACGTGTAGCCATTCACCTCTCCAGCTGGGACCCCCAAGGCTGAGAGCACGAGCGAGAAGGCAGTGAGAGGGTTCCGACCGCGAGAGGCCATGTGTGTCCTCAAAACAGGCGCTGGACGAGGGGCTCCAGACCAGCTCTGCTAATGCTGGCTCCGAGACTTCAAGCAAATTACCTCTCCTCTCTATAAGTCATCATACATAAGGTAACAAAGTGGCCTGGTTCAGCTTAGAGATCTAGTCCCTTGAGAAATCTCTACAGATCAATTCGAGTCAACGCACAATCAGTGAATACTTTCTGAGTGCCTGGCCCTGGGCTAGGTGCCAGAGTTATGCGTGAGCGTCGCACCCAGTGGCTGCCTTTAAAGAGCTCCCACTTTAGTGCCTAAAACAGACCAAAAATTGGCCTACCGTTGAAAAAAGGGATAACAGATCTATGGAAAAGGGAAGAGATGGGAAAAGTGATTAACATCTGAAAAGTAGGGAGGGGGAGCTCTGGGGGAACTTTTGGGGGATGGAAAGATAATGAACAGGACTTTGGAAGGACCAAGCAGAAGGACCAGCAGGAATAAAGCCTGTGGGGAGAAAAGTGCTGAGTGTGTAACACAAAGGAGAAAAGCCTGCTGTGGACATCCGAGGAGGTTCCCCGTGTCCAGGGCTGTGTCTTCCTTCCCTGTCCTGCGTGTAGTCACGTTGACCTTGCCCCTTTCATGCCATTCAGCTGGGGTGAGAGCAACGAAGTGGAGCCCAGTGAGCTTCCTATTCTGGGCTTAGGGAAAGGCGGGGCAAACAGGAGTGAGCGAGAGAAAGGCTCCTTATAGCGCCACTGCTGGAGAGAAGGGGTAGGGACAGGGGAGTGCTTTTTGTTGTTGTTGTTGTTGAGCAGAAGGGTGGGTGTAGGGAAGACAGGAACATTTTCTGAATTAATTTATTCCTTTTTCCAGGCTGCTTTTTTTTTTTTAACATCTTTATTGGGGTATAATTGCTTTACAATGGTGTGTTAGTTTCTGCTTTATAACAAAGTGAATCAGTTATGCATATACATATGTTCCCATATCTCCTCCCTCTTGTGTCTCCCTCCCTCCCACCCTCCCTACCCCACCCCTCCAGGCGGTCACAAAGCACCGAGCTGATCTCCCTGTGCTATGTGGCTGCTTCCCACTAGCTATCCACCTTACGTTTGGTAGTGCTTTTTAAATCCTCTCCTTTTTTAGTATTTTATTTAACTTCATTCTGTATGTCCCCATGATTTACATAAACTACTTGACTCCACAAGTGTGTTTTTTCTCTTTTTCTTTCTGGCGTGACTTCCCCATCTCTCTCTCCTCTCCCCTCCATCACTGTCTCTCATGTCTACAATCCCTTCCCCTAGATACCCCATGTTAACAGGATGAGTGAGGGCCCTTGCAGGGAGCAGACGGCACACTCATACAGACTCTTCAAGGAGCTTTTATTAAAGGGACAATTTTAAAGGTGTGAGCGGGACCAAGAAAAACTAGCAAAAGTTGATGAAGCAAGAGCAGATAGACCTCTAGGCTTGAAGGGCCAAAAATAAAGATTATAAAACAAAGAGAATGGTCATCTGGAGTCCCCTCCAGATGGTCTTCACGATGGTCTTCAATAAAGGGATGGCATCCACCTGCAGCCACCACCACTGGCAGAAACGAAGCCAGGGGAATCTACCCTGACCTCACATTCCTCCCTGTTTCTCATCTTTTGCTGGTACTTCCCATATCAAACCAACCAGAAGCCAAAGGGTACACTGGTCCATAGATACAGCCCATCAAGGTCAGGGTCCAGGGCACAGAGCTGGTGGGGGAAGGTAGGGAATGGATTTGCGAGACAAACCGAAAAACCCAGCACAACCTAATACGCGTTGTCCCAAAGATTTCTCTGCAGACATGTAACTCTCTAGATATCCATATATGCCGTACATGAGATTTTTATCATTTTTTACCAAAAAGGCAGCCTATGGCACACACTTTTGCTTATCTTGCTTTTTACATTCGACAGTGGCTCATAGACTAACCCTCCAGGTTGTTTTGTAGAGCTGCGTTCATTCTTTCTTCTTCTTTTTATTCTTTATTCTTCTCTTTAAGTAGCTGCAAAATATCCCATGAGATGAATGTATGATTAGTTACTCAGTAATTCTCTTATTTTCCAGTTATTTTGTCAGTTTAAGCAGTTGCTGCAAAGAACATCTGTATATTCATGCCATTATGTATTAGCGTTTTTTCGATGCTGTAAATTCCCAGAATGGAGACGGCTTGGTTTAATAGTATATCTGAGAATCTCTGTCCCCTCTTCTCAATTTTGTTGTAAATCTAAAACTGCTCTTAAAAAATTGTCTTTAAGGAAAGCGTGTATTTGAGTATGTATGTGTATTTTAAATAGAAGTTGTCAGAATGCAATCATGCCATAACTTTTCATGTGCTCAAGAAGAACAAGGCAAGGAAGGGAAAGAAATCTCGTGTCTCCATTCGTGTGTCACCTGCTCCAGAAAGCCATCCGTGATCTCCCGACTCTGTCCCCTTCATTGTCACTGCCCCAGTCCACCCCTCCTCGTCCATACCCCAAGTGCATCCCCCAAACCGTAAACTTCTGAGGTTAGAAACTGTATCTGAGACACCTCTGAACCTCCACCATCTAGCATGGAGCCTGCAATATGTTAGACTTGCCATGCTTATTAAATGAAAGAATGAATGAACCAAACAAAGGTGACAGGAACCTTCCAGTATCTCCTCTGCCATCCCAGGGTGGGGAAAGGAGCATGGACTCAGGGACTGAGCTTCTGCTTCAGTGCACAGCTTGCCATAGAGTGGAACGTTCTCTATGGTCTACTTCTTGGGCCCTGAGCTTGACAGATAAGGTGCCGGTGCTGAGGAGCAGACCTCGGATGTGGAAGAGAGCTACGAGATGACCACAGAGTGTAGATTAGACCTTTCCCTGGTACACAGTGCTTGTCTCCCTCTCAAGAAGGGAAAATAAAAACAAGACTGCAGTTCATTAAAAACCTTTGGGAAGGGGCTTCCCTGGTGGCGCAGTGGTTGAGAGTCCGCCTGCCGATGCAGGAGACACGGGTTTGTGCCCCGGTCCTGGAAGATCTCACATGCTGCGGAGCAGCTGGGCCCGTGAGCAGTGGCCGCTGAGCCTGCGCGTCTGGAGCCTGTGCTCCACAACGGGAGAGGCCACAACACTGAGAGCCCCGCGTACCACAAAAAACAAACAAACAAACAAACAAAAAACCTTTGGGAAGGGACTTCCCTGGTGGCGCAATGGTTAAGAATCCGCCTGCCAATGCAGGGGACACGGGTTCGAGACCTGGTCCAGGAAGATCCCACATGCCTGGATCAATTAAGCCCGTGTGCCACAACTACTGAGTCTGCGCTCTGGAGCCCGCGAGCCACAACTACTGAGCCCGCACGCACCTAGAGCCCGTGCTCCACAACAAGAGAAGCCACTGCAATGAGAAGCCCGCGCACCGCAACGAAGAGTAGCCCCTGCTCGCCGCAACTACAACAACGAAGATCCAACGCAGACAAAAATAAATTAAAAAAAAAAAACAAACTTTGGGAAGATGTCTCATAACAAAGCATAGATCCCAGTAACAATAAGGAGAGCCTTCTTTCAGCGTCTTCCGTTTGGGCTCATTAACTCCCTTCCTGCCCTTAGGTTACTCACTAGAGCGAGACCCATTGTCTCAGTCCACCAACTGGTGTGGGTGTCGGCAGAAGTCATTCTTCTCAGAGTTGATGCTTTCAGAAGAAATAAAAGGGAATGGCAAGTTAACAATGAACTTTTCTGCTTTTAACAAACAGAAAAGATTGTTTTGAATGTTTTTGTATGTTTCTTTTTCTTTTTCTTTTTTTTTTTTTGCCGTCCGCGGGCCTCTCACTGTTGTGGCCTCTCCCGTTGCGGAGCACAGGCTCCGGACGCGCAGGCTCGGCGGCCATGGCTCGCGGGCCCACCCGCTCCGCGGCATGTGGGATCTTCCGGGACCGGGGCATGAACCCGTGTCCCCTGCATCGGCAGGCGGACTCTCAACCACTGCACCACCAGGGAAGCCCTTTCTTTTGCATTTTAATGTTGTCTTTCTGGTTTCTCCAGAAAGCCTGGCTACATTGTGTTCTCCTGGAAAATGCATTTGTCCTTGCCCGAAACTATCAGCAGGGTTCTCAATGGGTCTGAATTGAGGCCGCCGTGTGGAGGGCTAACTGAAAACAGACCTTCACTCAAGGGACTGACTTTTGGTGGACCGACTCATGGGGCTGAGCCCTCCACCACCTTGTGCCCCTTAGGTTGCCGGAGAGACGATGTTTGCGAGAAGCAGAGAGAGGAGACTACATGTGCTTCCATCAGTAATGGGTGCTGTTTGAGAACGCTGGCTGGAGAAGATGTTCTCCTGGGGCCAGGCTGAGTGGGGACGACACACGTGCTTGGGGCTGGGAGTAGGGTAGCATGTGTTGGTTGGGATGGGTGCTTCACCAGAAGTGGCTAAAGGCAGAAAAGTCAGAGGGAGAATCTGGAATCTGGTCCACCAGGGAAACCAAGGTCATAGCCAGGGAAGAAAGAGCAAGTTCCAGCCCAGGGTTTCTCAGTGTCAGCACATTTCACGTTTCGATGACTGTAACCTCATCTCAGCAGTGGCATCCCATCAGGTTTACCACATTCTAGTTGTTAGAAACAAGTCCCTAAGTCTAGGGAAGGGTTTTATACAGGCATGAACACCAAGAGGCAGGGATCATGGAGAGCCGTTGCAGAAGCTGCCCACCACAAGGCATGAGCAGAGCACCTTGATCTTCAGAACCGTTGCCACCAGGAAAAATTTACCCCTGTCTCAAGGTGTGGACTGTGGGCAACTAGAGCAGATTGACTGCACAAAGAGGAGTTGTGAGTTTTGGTTCCTCCCATTTGGTCTACCCCGAGTTCTAGGTGTAGCCATGTGCCTTCACTCTCTCTGGCTTACAGCCATCATAGCATTTATGTAATGTACTGTCTCTCTCCTATTTGACAGTGTTTCAGGGCCTAGGACAGAGCTGGTCCTCAGAGCCTGTCATAAGTGAAACTGAAACCACACTTGCCGTCTATTGGTCTAGCAAGGTGACAGTGCTACTACTTTTCTCACTGGACTCAGCTTTCTTTGATAAGAAAATTTCCTACTGGGTTGAAGTGGTATTGGATGCCATCTAAGTAGAGCTTAAGCAGGGAAAGGCACTGGGCCCTGGGTTGGGCACAGATGGCTTGGCCTTTCCTGAATAGAACAAAGAGAACATAAATTCTGAACAGGAATGACTCCATTATTGGGATAACTTCTACTCTCAAAGGAGTAAACCTTGAATGTCTAAGTGGTTTCGTTTTGCTTTGCTTTGCTTTTTTTTTTTGGAGGAAGTTCTTTTATACTTGGAGTTTTCTGTAGTGCTGAAAAAGGATCTATTTAGAGAATTACCTTCCCGCATCATAGTAGATACTTGCAGACTTCATGTTACCCGTCTTATATTTAAAAAGGTTGGAAAGCCAATTAGATGCACTCATATGATTTGAAAGAAAGAAATGAGGGACTTCCCTGGTGGCACAGTGGTTGATAGTCCGCCTGCCGATGCGGGGGACACGGGTTCGTGCCCCAGTCCGGGAAGATCCCACATGCCGCAGAGCGGCTGGGCCCGTGAGCCATGGCCGCTGGGCCTGCGCGTCCGGAGCCTGTGCTCCGCAATGGGAGAGGCCACAACAGTGAGAGGCCCATGTACCGCAAAAAAAAAAAAAAGAAAGAAAGAAAGAAGTGAGTAGGGGTCATTTCTTCAGCCCCTGGTTGTCACTACTGTTAGGGAAGTTGTAATTTTCTTGCAGTACGTTGCAGTGTTTACTCTCCAGGGTTCTGGGTATTGACAAACAGTGGAGGTAGTGCTGTGACTTCCTGGTCCCTGGGTTGCAGCTTTGGGCAGCCGTTCTCCTGTTTCCTGCTATGGTGGTGGCTCCCACCCAAGGTCTACCTAGCACCAGTGGCACCCTCAGAAATACTAGCTCCTCTGGAGGATCGGTTCTGTCTTACCTAGCTTAGAGCCTGCTCCTTCAGCCCTTACAACTATTTTGTAAGCACACAATTGTTTATATTAAACCTTATTCTGCTTCAAATACCTAGAGTGATTTCTGATTCCTGTATTTAGACCAACTGATATATATTTTGTCATCTGAAATCCACCATTTTAAAGCCTTCTGTTTGGAACTCAAAACCATTAACTTGTCAACATCTCCTACATAAACACAAATAGAGTTCTAGGAAGTGCAGTGCTTTGGGTGACAGCCCAGCCCCAAAACTAACTTCCTTGGGACTTACCCTTATGACTTGTGAAATGATTCTCACAAGGCGGAGTGGAGACTGTGATAGACCCCAAACTTCAGCTGCTGTCCCAACCACTCCCTTCCCCAGATGTAAAATCATCTTGGAGAGTCTGAGCCCTGCCCTAGGGCGCCCACCAGCTACTCCCTTTGCCCATTCACGGGGCTGGATGCAGCGCCATTTTCAGGTATGGGAAGGAATCTGCCCTGGTAGGAGAAGGCAGCAAAATCAAGCAGAGAGAGCAACTCAATCTCCGTTTTTACCTGAAGACAGAGTTGTGTCCCAAATCTCTTAAAACACTTGAAAATACTAAGAATGGACATGAAAGTTTAGTTGTCTTAGGGAGTCAGTGAGCCTCAGCGAAATGACCAGTGGAATCTGAGTTCTAACCCAGTGCTACCTCTTAGAAGAAATGTAACCTTGCAAATACCGTTCAACTTCTCTGGGCCTCAGTCCCTCATCTGTAAAATGGAGCTAGCGCTTTGCAGAGCTAGTACAAAGGGCAAAGAAAATCATCTTTCTGATTCCTAGTAAATGTTAAATAATTGTTGTCCCTTTAAGAACAACATCCTATAAGAATGTAACAATCACAGGACCAGAGTTCTCATAACATGCAAGAGTTGGAAAGGACCGGTATGGTTACTGGCGGGGAGTTGGCAGGCAATAAATGTTTGTTGAACTAATGAATTAATTGCTGAAGGATGTAATTTAATAATTTTACAACCCCCTATGAAAGTCAGAAACTTGGGGCAACTTGCCAAAGTCACATAACTAATTGGTGACAGGACCAAGGATCAACATACAACCCTCAATTCCCAATCAGTCTTCTCTGCCCAGACTCATATTTTTATAAAGCCATATACAGTTCTCAAAATGATTTGTAGGCAAAATAGCACTGATTTATGGAAAGCAAATCGTAAATTCTTCTCAAATACTCATTTCTCAGCATCTGAGACCCATTTTACATGGAGCAGGAATTCAGATTTCCTATTGAAAGTCACTTCAGGGACCAAGGATTACAGAGTCTACTTCCCAAAAGCTAATGTTCCCCAGGTCTCCGCATCACAATCTAAATAGGATGCTGAGGGTGAGGCAAAGAGGAAAGCTCTGGACGCTGGAACGTGGAGGTCAGGGAGAGAAGCCTCCTGTGCCGTGTACTCTAACAATCGCTCAGAAACTTTCTCCTCCCGGGAAGTAAGAGGAGTGAGTCTGAGGTCTGGACAAGGACATCCCTAGGGATACAAAAGTCTTATGAGTCGACATCCTGAACTACCATGATTCGTAGCAGAAAGTCCCACTAAGCAAATGAAATCACTGAGAGAGAAAGAAGAGACAGCTGAATATGAAAAGCAGCTCAGCAAGCACTCTAACCGGAGGAATCACGAGGTTCAGAGAATGGGCAACTCTAAAGAAAATTGCTATTGATTTAAGTGAAAACAGTCCAGAAGTTTAGGAATAATAGGGTCGTTGGACTGGCTTATTTCTCTGGTCTGTAACTCCACATATCTCTTCTCCCTGCAACTCCCAAGGCAGATTCTTCTCGTGGATGAATTAGGCCGGGTGAAAACAGGATTCTTGCCCATAATTTTTTCAGCATATCTAGTTGATTTATCTGTTGATACCACTGTGTTATGGCAGTTAAAACAGTGCAACATTAGAACAAGCTGGAACAGACTTCGGGCATTCATAAAAGCCATATGAAAACCACATGGAGGAGACGTGGGAGAACCGGTCCAGATAAGAAAGTGGATGCAAACGTTTGCCATCCTTTGCTTAAAGCTAAAGTAAGCCAAGTGCTTGGCTGCAGAATTGTAAACACCGCAGTGGAATTTGGGAATCGTCACCATGTAGAAGCCTGGAGACGGAGATGGCCCTGCTCTGGGACAGGTGAATGGCTAAAGCTAGTGGGAGAAACCTCCTTTCATTCTCCTACTAGGAGGACCCTACTGACTCCCAGGAAGAGTTTAACATTCCTCATTTGTAATCCCTCCCACTTTGAATCTGTGCCCCTCTAGGTCTTTCAGGGAGAAATTGGGGACTTTTAATTATCCTTTGACTAGGAAACTGGATTTTTTTCATTTTCCTAGGAGGTAGCGTGGATGGATTTGGTGTCAGAGATTGGAGCTAGAATTTGTTAGTTCCTGGGTATGTGACCTTGGGTACAAATATAAACCTCGCTTCTGATTTCTAATCTTCAAAATGATTGTGGTAATCACTCACATACTTCAAGGAGAGAATGTTGAAATGTTTCTACAACTCAACAGGGAAGCTGGGACTCACAGTTCAGAGTTCCTGAAACTTGTATAATATATAAACTCTTTCATATGGGAAAAAAAAAAACCACCTCCTCATAGAACCCTAAGAAAATGACTTCAGGACGTTGTCTCTAAGAGCCTCAAAGTGAAGCAATGAATGTCTTATTTTGTATATTAAAAAAAAAATCTTACATTTCAAATGATCATTAACATTGTTTAAAGTAGTTTTTAATGTATAATGGGTAAAATTATTTTCAAGAGCATCATCAAAACAAAAATGCAAAATGTTTAAAGCTGTGTAACCATGGGCTCTCCAAGAATGAGCCACAAATCAGTCCTTTTTTGAGAAACACTGACAAGGCAGTTAAGAAGTCCGAAGTCAGATTTTAATCCTGGCTTTGCCATTTACTAGCTGTGTGATTTGGGACAGGGAACGTAATCTCTTCTGAAGCCTCAATTTCCTCATTTTAGATTACTGGAACCAAAAGTACTGATTAAAGGTGAGAAAACCTCCTGGAATCCTACTCTGAAAACAGAATCATAAGGGAAAGGAATTGTAGTCAAGGGTCAGGGCCAACTGTGCAAGGTTCGGCACACCCTTTACCCTCGCGGAGCCCCGGTTTCTTTTTGGAGTAAAGAGGGCAGTAACCTCCGAGGAGTTTATCTACCTTACAGAGCTGCCAGGAGGATCAAAGTGTTGATGTGAAGGAACCTGCCCTGCAAACAGGGAAGCACCACACGGAACAGAACTTCTCCTGGAAACAGGACGCTGCGACATTGCTCAAGGCTTAGAAACCACCATCCCTATCTGGAAAATCGAATCCATCTTGAGGTTAGAATTCTGGTTTATGATCCTCTGCATTTTGTGCCAGAAATGAGCTCAGCCGAGAGTGCCATTAACTACCCGCTGCTGGGGTGGGTTCACTGTGAAGACCCTTTTTATCAGTCAGCTGGCTGTGAAAAACCAAATAGTGCTTAAATACAGCCATTACCCAGAAAGCCCAGCAGTTCTGCTTCCCAGGGCTCTGGCAAGGCCCGCCCCTCTCAGGACCACGGTAAAACTCTCACAAGGTCATGAATGAATTCTATTCGCCCTCCCCAGTTGCCCTGCAAACCAACGTACCCAGAGGAGTAACTGAGAAGCAAGGGGCATCCCTGAGTGGCTAATCTACTCCCTTTTTATCTTTCCTCCCCTCATTTTTTCCTCCCCTACCCCTACCCGGAGGCCCATATGATGATGAGTTAGGCTTTATAGAGAAGAGCCCAAAGCAGTCTCTTTCCAGACTCCTAAAAATCATCTGGGAATAGTCAGCTAATATTCAGCCCATGTTAATGCAGGCATCTCCTCTGTGCCAGGAGCTGAGCCAGGGGCTTTCCTGTTGACATTGTCTCTGGTTCATCTTCGCAATCAGCCTGCCATGTTAGAATTATTATTCCCATTTCACAGCCAAGAGGTAGAGGGGAAACCAATACTCTCTGCACAGACTCTTCCAAGTATCAATTTGCTATCTATAGCACCTGTCCTGGCTTTTATTAGGATGACTGTGGCTACTCAAAGAGGGGACCCTAGATGGTAAGAAGATGGTTCTAGTCCGAGCACCACCCCAAACAACGGTGTGCCCTTGGACGTTCGCCTTAACCTGCTCTGAGCCATAGTTTCCTCCTGTTTAACTTCTGCCCGTGTGTAATGTGTTTGTGCGGTTTAACTGAGATAAAACATGTGTATTCTCTTACGTCATGAGGCACTCAACACCTGGGAAGGCTGTTATTGCAGTCATAGAGAACACCGTAAGCTCTTCACTCAGACTCCAAGTCATCTTCTGAAAGAGGCAGGCATCACGCTGCTATTCAGTGAAGAACTGAGGATGCCCAGAGTGTGACCTAGTTACTGAAGTCCAGCCTGACCAGATCTGCTTGCCTAATACGGAACAACTTGAGGGCGGGAATTGGGTGGTCCACTGTGATCACAAGAACTATGATGGCGAGTTCATGTCTCGATCTGGCTGCTGTGCCTTCTAGCTGTGTGATTTGCTGCACCAGCTCTACGAACCTCAGTCCCTTCTCTAAAATAGAGCTGGTAATTGCTACCTTACCTTACAGGGCTGTTGTAAAGATTAAGTAAGAGAAAATGTGTGAACACATTGGCACGGTGCCCAGAACATCACAGAAGTTCAAGTCCTTCATGTGTTAGTCTTGAAAACTTGGTTTGGTTTGTCCACAGTGTGCTGTTGCTTTTCACAAGGAAAGATCCCACCGGGGCATAGAACAAGAAGGGCTTCACTTCCCATGTGTAAATCTATGGGAAAACCTTCATCACAAGTGCTGCTGAAGAAGAATGTCTGTCCCTAGGAAAAGTATTGAGAGATCACCCGTAGGTATTCTGCATCTGACCCCCAAAGTATAAGAAATCCAAGAACACTGCCATTTTTAGCAAACTAGTTGGACGCCAGCTCTTGCTATGATTAATAACCAAGTTTCATTTGGATGGTAAAGCAATGGCACTTTCCAAAGGAAATTTAGTGATTGCCAGGAACTGCTATCTTGATGCTGAGCTGGGTCTCACTGTTTGGCTCACCTGATTAGTAGCAGCTGACTGCCAGTTGTCATCCATCCTAGGTAAGGAGCAGACATCAGCCAGATGAGTTGACTGACCTAAGTGATGCAATCTTAAGTCAAGGAAGAGCTTCTTCAGGGAAGCTATACTTGCTTCTCTGCTCATTCTTTTTTCGATTTCCAGCCAAATTGTGACTTTAAAAGGCAGGCAGAATCTAACCCGTGTAAAGAACACAGTTATACTTCCTGATCTACAGACTTAAGGTTTTGATTGTAATTCCAAGTTCCACCTGTTCCTTTTCAGTACTCTGTTTTGGTTCATTCAAACGTTTGAACAAAAAATTAGAGAGTGAAAACAAATGGGTCGGAGGATCTCAAGAGAAGCATAATATGCTGTAGGAGAATAGATGAAAAAATGAAACACAAGAGGAGATGAGGAATGAGGAGGTGACAATTAAGATGGAACTTTGAAAAATGGGTAGAATTTGGAAGTGTAGAAATGGAAGGGAAGTGTTTTCTGGGGCCAATGGAACAACATAAACAAAGACATGGAAGCAGAACACTCAAAGGATTTTAAAGAGTAAGGAGTTTGATACACATGGACTATGTAGTACACCCTATATACACACAACTTTCTTGTGCCCTTGTTCATGGAAGACAGTCATTTTATAGTGGAGTTTGGGTAGGGAACAAGAATGTGACAGATCTTTCTTTTTCTTCTAGACACAAGAGAGGATTCTACTTTTCCACCAACGCTGTCATTAGGTAGGGACATCTGACTAGTTCTGGTCAATGCATTGCCTATAGAAGTGGTAAGTGTCAATTCCTGGCCAGGGAAATCGCCAGTGCAGTAATATCCAGCACCTTTTCCCCTGCCATGTCAACCGAAAAGGTTGTGTTTTCCGAATAGTATAGCTACAACACAGTGGAGGCTGCTGACATATGGATTACTGAATTGTTGATGTGGAGTGGAAGTGGCTTAGAAAGTCTCCTAGATCTTACGTGCACTTTTCATAAACAAGAAATAAATCTCTGGTGTTAAGCTATTGAGATTTGGGAAATGTTTGTTACGGCAGCATAACCTAGTTTATCCTGACTAATACAAAGAATTTTTGAAAAGATACCATGAGTCTCCTGAAGACACACCCTGACCTAATAAGTTGACTTGCTTTCCTGAGGATACCAATCCTAAGCATTCTTATGGTCAGAGAAAGAGATAGCTGTTCTATTTGTTTGGATGATGCTTCAGGCACATATAGTTGCCTTCCACATTCCAAACAGGAGCTGTTCAAGATAGCAACGCAGAGAGGGCTTTGTGGCTTTATTTTGAAACAACAATAAAGGAAAATATACTTGACAATCCCTAAAGCTACACTGAGAATTGGATAACTTAAACAATGACCTCATAGCAGCTTTTCGTAGTAATTACTACCATTTAGTAAATTACTCAGATTTCAGTGTGTTATTTGACACCTTACAGCCTTGGCCAGTTTCACCCTTACACTAATCCTGCAACATTTATATTATCATCCCCAATTTAGAAACAAGAAAACAGCCTCAGAGAAGGAACATGACTTGCCCAAGTTCACCTAAGTCAGTTAGAGGAGAGCTAAGACCCAAACCCAGACACATCTGACTCTAAACCATTTCAGGGAGCTATCTTCTCTATGAAAGCTCACAGGAAGGATAGATAAAAATAGAATCTTACCCAGAATTGTTCATCTTTACTCTAACAAGGGGAAAAAAATGAAATGTGGCAGAGACAGTACTCTCTAAATATTCCTTTCCTCCTCTACATTTCCCAGTCTCTCCAGCAATTAGTCTGGGGCCGTGTGACTAGTTTTGGCCAATGAACTGTGAGCAAACATATGTGTTATTTGCAGGCTGAGATTAAAAAGCCAGTGTGTTTCTTTTATCCTTCTCTGCCCCTATTTACCTGGGAGGTCACATAGTCCAGTTGGTGTGACTACACGATGAAGGACAGCATCTAGACTTCATGAGATTTTATTCACAGGAGAAGTAAGCCCTATTATGCAAAGCCAGGGAAACTGCCTTTTGGAGACTTGTTTTGTTCTTAGGGGACCACAGGTAAATACAAACTGAATTAATCCTAATGGTTCATGACACATTTTGATCATTGATCTTTATACAGCCCGCTTTTATTTCAACCGCTATTTAATTAGCTATTTTAAATAACGTATGTATTCATGAAACCGCCTCTCAGAACTGGAACCTTGACAGTAACATTCATCTAACTACATTGTCCTTCTATCAATGCCTTCCCCTCCCTTCCCTCACATATAATAACCATCCCCCTAAGTCCTGTATTCTTCATTCCCTTGCTTTCCTGAATATATGGTTTTATTGTATATATGTGTATTCCTAAAGACTGTGTATATGTGTGTGTGCAGTCCCTGTTTTCCCATCTAGTAAACAATTGTTATGAAAATTAAATCAGATGCTGTAAGTTGAGGGCTAAGAACAGGCCCTGAAGTAACGTAGATGCTCATTTAAATGCTAGCTTTCTTTTCATTTGCCTTGTCTTGGTAGTTTTCCCAGAGGCATTCTGGTAAAGGAGCAGTGTCACAGTATGATTTGAAATACCTAAAAACAATTATGTAACTTACCAAAGCAACTGATAAAGTGGCAGAATTCACATCAGAAGGAAAAAACACTTCAGGCCTGAGAAAGCTTCTGGCTTTCTCGATGTTTGTCTTGGCAAAAGCAGAAACTCTAATTTCTTGCCTGGTTAGAGAGCAGAAGCTCACGGGGAACTGACGCTGCACCTCCTTCTGGATGGTAGGGCAGCTGGTCAGTTGCGTCAAGTAGTATCCTCAGGTACCATCAAGTTAGCCCTCGTGACGGTCCCGGAAGAGACGTCAGCTTGACACTGAAAGGAGACACATTTTTAAATGTGGGAGAGGAGACGCTGCAGGAGAAGGTAGCTCAGAAGGGAGGGAAGATTCCCTGAGACTTCACTTCAGATGATAGTAAATAGTAAGTTATTCCAAGGAGGAACATAAATATTGGGAGAAGCTAAGGATGCCAACTACCTGCCCTGTGGATCATCCAGTGAGCTTACTCGTTAAAAGCAAGGCAGACAGGAGCTGCCAAGTATAAGAGAACAGATTGGATCTGAGGGACCCATCCAAGGAATACTGCTGTGGCAAGGAGTGAGCTCTCCATTGGATGTAAGCAGAGTCTGGCGAACCATCTAGTAAGGAGGTTGCAGAGAAGAAGCCAAGTACCAAAGGCAGCTGGGAAAGGGGTGGGATGGGATATCCAAAGGACTTTAAGATCCCTTTCAGTCTGACCATCTAACTTGATGAATGACCTAAAATGATTTTCATAAAAGTCCAAAAACTTTTGGCCCAAATCCTAACCATCAATGTGCTCTCTGCTCAATACAGGGCACTAAAAGGTGTGATTCGCACAGGTTGCCTTGTAATAACCCTTCACATTTGCACTGGGCTTTGCAGTTGACAAAAGTCGTCACTTGCTGTATTTATTGTGATCCTCTCAATTGTCCCATGAACGACATACTTCACAAAGACCCAAGAGGCAATTCAAATTACCCCAGATGACACAGCTGGGAAGCGCTATATCCTTCTGGCATCAAGCATGGTATTCTTTCCACTGCATCTCAGCCACCTCCCTGCCAGGCCAGGGGTTGCGCTAGCACCCAAAATGCAAAGCCCAGCTCTAACATCTACTTACTTCTCCTCCTTGTGTGGCTTACGTGCAATGAGGCTGTTTATCCAGCTCAGCTCCTGCCAAGGTACCCAGTGCAATGTTCCTGCTCACGCAGAGGAGTCTCTTACCCCCAGTCCCACTCCCTCCCCTGAAAATTCCTTCCTGGGGAAACACTGGACTCTTGAGAAGCCAGAACTGTTCAACTCTCCCGGGCATGCTAATGAGTTGTTTTAAGCTGTGTGTGAATTTAAAGGAAACCCAGGAGCTCAGCAATCACAGTCCAGGAGCGCAGGCACGAGGTGCCGCCCGTCTCTGTGCAGCCCGCCTTCTGCTCAGATGTTACCACCTCTTTTGAGTGGTACTTCCACCCGCCTTCAGTCATCCTTTGTTGGGCAAGTGTCCCATCAGATTGACAAGCCGGGCAGGGTCAGGCCTGGTGAAAACGTGAATGGGAATGCCCAGAACAACAAAGGCAGCAAGCGGTTTCCCTTAGGACAGAAGGGGGGATGTCGAGCCAAGTCACGGGCTGGGAGTCATGGGGAAACAATGGGCAGGACAGTAGCAGCAGACCCCAGTGAGTAAGGGCGGGGAGGGGTCCCTCCTGGGCGCAGACCTATCGGAATTAGCCCAGGGCTTACAAGGACAATTCTTATAGAAAGATTTTAGTTTTGATGATTTTCAAACAGCTGGATTACCAGGATGCAGGCTTATGAGTTGTAACTATTTCTAGAGCAGGGGTGGGCAGACTTTCTCTGTAAAGGGCCGATAGCAAATATTTTAGGCTTTGTGGGCCCAAAGGTCTTTGTTGCAACTATTCAACCTGCTATTGTAGTGTGAAAGCAGGAATACACAATCTGTAAATAAATGAGCATCGCTGTGTCCCAATAAAATTTTATTTACGGACACTGAAATATGAATTTCGTATAATTTTCACATGTCATGGAATATTCTTTTCTGATTTTTTAAAACCATTCTTAGCTCATAGACTGTAGAAAACAGATGGGCTGAATTTGGGCTGCGGGCTATATTTTCTCAACCTCTGTTCTGTGGCCATGCTTCTCGAGCTATATATGGTAAAGGACGAATTTTTCTTTTAATTTCCAAGTTTTCTAAGTTAGCTACTTTTGTAATTTTATATCAAAATTGGCTGCTAGAAAAAGGAAAAAGGAAACAAAAGAGCTCTAAAATACAAGTCCACTGACAATTGACACCACCGTCTCGAATGCATACTCTCAATGTCTGAACTTAACTTACCAAGGACTGGACCATCTGAGTGTGTGACCCACACTTTGGGGGGCCCTATAAATCTTAAGTAACTGTTTTGTTGATCTAAAAATCAGTTAGCACATCAGTTATTTAAAGTATCATCTAGTGTTTCTGAACTGCTTATACTTTGCGGTTTTCAGACAAAGGCAAACAGTCCTCCTTTCAGTCTTGTTTGCCTGTTCTCAAGGAATCTCCTGTTGCCCCATCATGGGTTGGCAAATGCACACTCACCTAGGAGCTATAATTCTATGTAATAAATATATTGTAAAATATAAACATTGCTATCAGTATTTCTCAGGCTCTGCTCCTAACCTCTCAGTCCCCTTCAAATTCCCACCGACCACCTGGGAGGCCCTGTGTTGAGTCTGTCCAGTGCCCGTGGTCTGCTATTCACTTCCTTGTCTGCTCTGAGGTCTGGGTTCAGACATCTGCACAGCTTCTACCATTATACCTGTGACAGCATGATGGCTGTTCTTCCCTCCTCTCTGGAGATGACCATTCGGTTCTTCTCTTCAGCTGCCATGTCTACCTAACTTTGGACCATCCCAATGTGCTCCTCCAGCCTTCCCAAGCAGAGAAAGCCATAAACACCAATGCCCTATGGTTCATTTTCACACAGGAATCACAAAGAAGAGTCTTGTACGATGTCACCCAGTTGCACTTCAGCCTCATCTCTCTAGACTGCACAAGAGGAGGTCTGAGTGGCATCATCTAAGCTGTGTTCAGAACCCCCTTCTCTCCAGCCTCAGGTTACTCAATTTGTACCAAACATGAGCACCTATTCTCTCCTTCCTGAGGCATCCATTTTAACTGTGCAGTTTAATGAGTTTTGACAAAATGTACATACCCATGTAGCCATAACCCTAAGATAAAGATACATTTTCATCAACCCCAAAAGTTCCCTTGTGCCCCTTTGCCATCAGTTTCCATTTCTACTTCTGGCCCCAAGCAACTATTGATCTGCTTCCTGTTGATATACATGATTTTTTTTAACATCTTTATTGGCATATAATTGCTTTGCAATGTTGTGTTAGTTTCTGCTGTATAACAAAGTGAATAAGCTATATGTATACATATAGCCCCATATC
Source organism: Stenella coeruleoalba (assembly GCF_951394435.1). Lineage (NCBI taxonomy): Eukaryota > Metazoa > Chordata > Mammalia > Artiodactyla > Delphinidae > Stenella > Stenella coeruleoalba. The sequence goes on along the minus strand of NC_137153.1, from coordinate 97,719,452 downwards.
CCCTGCCTCTTGTGTCTCCCTCCCACCCTCACTATCCCACCCCTCTAGGAGGTCACAAAGTATGGAGATGATCTCCCTGTGCTATGTGGCTGCTTCCCACTAGCTATCTATTTTACATTTGGTAGTGTATATATGTCCATGCCACTCTCTCACTTCGTCCCAGCTTACGCTTCCCCCTCCCCGCATCTTCAGGTCCATTCTCTGTGTCTGCATCTTTATCCCTGTCCTGCCCCTAGGTTCTTCAGAACCTTTTTTTTTTTTTTTTAGATTCCATATACATGTGTTAGCATACGGTATTTGTTTTTCTCTTTCTGACTTACTTCACTCTGTATGACAGACTCTAGGTCCATCCACCTCACTACAAACAACTCAATTTCATTTCTTTTTATGGCTGAGTAATATTCCATTGTATATATGTGCCACATCTTCTTTATCCATTCATCTGTCGATGAACACTTAGGTTGCTTCCATGTCCTGGCTATTGTAAATAGTGCTGCAATGAACACTGTGGTATGTGACTGAATTATGGTTTTCTCAGGGTATATGCCAGTAGTGGGATTGTTGGGTCTTATGGTAGTTCTACTTTTAGTTTGTTAAGGAACCTCCATACTGTTCTCCATAGTGGCTGTATCAATTTACATTCCCACCAACAGTGCAAGAGGGTTCCCTTTTCTCCACACCCTCTCCAGCATTTGTAGTTTGTAGAATTTTTGATGATGGCCATTCTGACTGGTGTGAGGTGATACCTCATTGTAGTTTTGATTTGCATTTCTCTAATGATTAGTGATGTTCAGCACCCTTTCAAGTGTTTGTTGGCAATCTGTATATCTTCTTTGGAAAAATGTCTATTTAGGTCTTCTGCCCATTTTTGGATTGGGTTGTTTGTTTTTTTTGAAAAAAGCAGCTCTGCGTGAGCTGCTTGTATATTTTGGAGATGAATCCTTTGTTAGTTGCTTCGTTTGCAAAAATTTTCTCCCATTCTGAGAGTTGTCTTTTCGTCTTGTTTATGGTTTCCTTTGCTGTGCAAAAGCTTTTAAGTTTCATTAGGTCCCATTTGTTTATTTTTATTTCCATTTCTCTAAAAGGCGAGTCAAAAAGGATCTTGCTGTGACTTATGTCATAAAGTGTTCTGACTATGTTTTCCTCTAACAATTCTATAGTGTCTGGCCTTACATTTAGGTCTTTAATCCCTTTTGAATTTATTTCTGTGTATGGTGTTAGGGAGTGTTCTAATTCCATTCTTTTGTACCTGTCCAGTTTTCCCAGCACCACTTATTGAAGAGGATGTCTTTTCTCCATTGTATTTTCTTGCCTCCTTTATCAAAGATAAGGTGACCATATGTGCTTGGGTTTATCTCTGGGCTTTCTATCCTATTCCATTGATCTATATTTCTGTTTTTGTGCCAGTACCATACTATCTTGATTACTATAGCTTTGTACTATAGTCTGAAGTCAGGAAGCCTGATTCCTCCAGCTCCGTTTTTCTTTCTCAAGATTGCTTTGGCTATTCGAGGTCTTTTGTGTTTCCATACAAACTGTGAAATTTTTTGTTCTAGTTCTGTGAAAAATGCCATCAGTAGTTTGACAGGAATTGCACTGAATCTGTAGATTGCTTTGGGTAGTATAGTCATTTTCACAATGTTGATTCTTCCAATCCAAGAACATGATATATCTCTCCATCTGTTTGTATCATCTTTAATTTTTTTCATCAGTGCCTTATAGTTGCTGCATACAGGTCTTTTGTCTCCTTAGGTAGGTTTATTCCTAGGTATTTTATTCTTTTTGTTGCAATGGTAAATGGGAGTGTTTCCTTAATTTCTCTTTCAGATTTTTCATCATTAATGTATAGGAATGCAAGAGATTTCTGTGCATTAATTTTGTATCCTGCTACTTTATCAAATTCATTGATTAGCTCTAGTAGTTTTCTGGTAGCATCTTTAGGATTCTCTATGTATAGTATCATGTCATCTGCAAACAGTGACAGTTTTACTTCTTCTTTTCTGATTTGTATTTCTTTTATTTCTTCTTCTTCTCTGATTGCTGTGGCTAAAACTTCCAAAATTATGTTGAATAATAGTGGTGAGAGTGGGCAACCTTGTCTTCTTCCTGATCTTAGAGGAAATGATTTCAGTTTTTCACCATTGAGAACGATGTTGGCTGTGGCTTTGTCACATATGACCTTTATTATGTTGAGGTAAGTTCCCTCTTTGCCTACTTTCTGGGGACTTTTTATCATAAATGGGTGTAGAATTTTGTTGAAAACTCTTTCTGCATCTATTGAGATTATCATATGGTTTTTATCCTTCAATTTTTTAATATGGTGTATCACATTTATTGATTTGTGTATCTTGAAGAATCCTTGCATTCTGGGGATAAACCCCACTTGATCATGGTGTATGACCCTTTTAATGTGCTGTTGGATTCTGTTTGCTAGTATTTTGTAGAGGATTTTTGCACCTATGCTCATCAGTGATATCGACCTGTAGTTTTCTTTTTCTGTGACATCTCTTGTTTGGTTTTGGTATCAGGGTGATGGTGGCCTTTTAGAATGAGTTTGGGAGTGTTCCTCCCTCTGCTATATTTTGGAAGAGTTTGAGAAGGATAGGTGTTAGCTCTTGTCTAAATGTTTGATAGAATTTGTCTGTGAAGCCATCTGGTTGTGGACTTTTGTTTGCTGGAAGATTTTTAATCACAGTTTCAATTTCAGTGCTTGTGATTGGTCTGTTTATATTTTCTATTTCTTCCCGGTTCAGTCTCAGAAGGTTGTGCTTCTCTCAGAATTTGTCCATTTATTCCAGGTTGTCCATTTTATTGGCATATAGTTGCTTGTAGTAATCTCTCATGATGCTTTGTATTTCTGCAGTGTCAGTTGTTACTTCTCCCTTTTCATTTCTAATTCTGTTGATTTGAGTCTTTTCCCTTTTTTTCTTGATGAGTCTGGCTAATGGTTTATCAATTTTGTTTATCTTCTCAAAGAACCAGCTTTTAGGTTTACTGATCTTTGCTATCGTTCATTTCTTTTCCATTTATTTCTGACCTGATATTTGATTTCTTTCCTTCTGCTAACTTTGGGTTATTTTGTTCTTTCTCTAATTGCTCTAGGTGTAAGGTTAGATTGTTTATTTGAGATTTTTCTTGTTTCTTAAGGTAGGATTGTATTGCTATAAACTTCCCTCTTAGAACTGCTTTTGCTGCATCCCCTAGGTTTTGGGTTGTCGTGTTTTCATTCTCATTTGTTTCTAGGTATTTTTTGATTTCCTCTTTGATTTCTTCAGTGATCTCTTGGTTACTTAGTAGTGTACTGTTTAGCCTCCATGTGTTTGTATTTTTTATGGTTTTTTTCTTGCAATTGATATCTAGTCTCATAGTGTTGTGGTCAGAAAATATACTTGATATGATTTCAATTTTCTTAAATTTACCAAGGCTTGATTTGTGACCCAAGTTATGATCTATCCTGGAGAATGTTCCATGAGAACTTGAGAAGAAAGTGTATTCTGTTGTTTTTGGATGGAATGTCCTATAAATATCAAGTAAGTCCATCTTATTTAATGTGTCATTTAAAGCTTGTGTTTCCTTATTTATTTTCATTTTGGATGATCTGTCCATTGGTGAAAGGGGGTGTTAAAGTCCCCTACTATTATTGTGTTACTGTTGATTTCCATTTTATGGCTGTTAGCATTTGCCTTATGTATTGAGGGGCTCCTATGTTGGGTGCATAAATATTTACAATTGTTATATCTTCCTCTTGGATTGATCCCTTGATTATTACATAGTGTCCTTCTTTGTCTCTTGTAATAGTCTTTGTTTTAAAGTTGATTTTGTCTGATATGAGAATTGCTACTCCAGCTTTCTTTTGATTGGCATTTGCATGGAATATCTTTTTTCAGCCCTTCACTTTCAGTCTGTATGTGTCCCTAGATCTGAAGTGGGTCTCTTGCAGACAGCATATATATGGGTCTTGTTTTTACATCCATTCAGCCAGTCTATGTCTTTTAGTTGGAGCATTTAATCCATTTACATTTAAGGTAATTATTAATATGTATGTTCCTATTCCCATTTTCTTAATTGTTTTGGGTTTGTTATTGTAGGTCTTTTCCTTCTCTTGTGTTTTCTGCCTGGAGAATTTCCTTTAGCATTTGTTGTAAAGCTGGTTTGGTGGTGCTGAATTCTCTTAGCTTTTGCTTGTCTGTAAAGGTTTTAATTTCTCTGTTGAATCTGAATGAGATCCTTGCTGGGTAGAGTAATCTTGGTTGTAGGTGTTTTCATTTGTGGTATGTCCTGCCACACCCTTGTGGCTTGCAGAGTTTCTGCTGAAAGATCAGCTGTTAACCTTATGGGGATTCCCTTGTGTGTTATGTGTTGCTTTTCCCTTGCTGCTTTTAATATTTTTTCTTTGTATTTAATTTTTAATAGCTTGATTAATACGTGTCTTGGCATGTTTCTCCTTGGATTTATCCTGTATGGGACTCTCTGCACTTCCTGGACTTGATTGACTATTTCCTTTCCCATATTAGGGAAGTTTTCAACTATAATCTCTTCAAATATTTTCTCAGTCCCTTTCTTTTTCTCTTCTTATTCTGAGACCCCCATAATTCGAATGTTGGTGTGTTTAATGTTGTCCCAGAGGTCTCTGACCTTGTCCTCAATTCTTTTCATTCTTTTTTCTTTATTCTGCTCTGCAGTAGTTATTTCCACAATTTTATCTTCCAGATCACTTCCATTCTTCTGCCTCAGTTATTCTGCTATTGGTTCCTTCTAGAGAATTTTTAAGTTCATTTATTGTGTTGTTCATCATTGTTTGTTTGCTCTTTAGTTCTTCTAGGTCCTTGTTAAACATTTCTTATATTTTCTCCATTCTATTGCCAAGATTTTGGATCATCTTTACTATCATTACTCTGAATTCTTTTTCAGGTAGACTGCCTATTTCCTCTTCATTTGTTTGGTCTGGTGGGTTTCTACCTTGCTCCTTCATCTGCTGCATGTTTCTCTGTCTCCTCATTTTGCTTAATTTACTGTGTTTGGGGTTTCATTTTCACAGGCTGCAGGTTCATACTTCCCGTTGTTTTTGTTGTCTGCCCCAAGTGAATAAGGTTAGTTCAGTGGGTTGTGTAGGCTTCCTCGTGGAGGGGACTAGTGCCTGTGTCCTGGTGGATGAGACTGGATCTTGTCTTTCTGGTGGTGTGTTTTGGGGTGTCTGTGAACTTATTATGATTTTAGGCAGCCTCTCTGCTAATGGATGGGGTTGTGTTCCTGCTAGTTGTTTGGCATGGGGTGTCCAGCACTGGAGCTACTTGTTTGTTAAGTGGAGCTGGGTCTTAACCTTGAGATGGAGATCTCTGGGAGAGCTCTTTCCGATTGATATTATGTAGGGCTGGGAGGTCTCTGGTGGTCCAGTGTTGTGAACTTGGCTCTCCCACCTCAGATGCTCAGGCCTGACACCTGGCTGGAGCACCAAGACCCTGTCAGCTACACGGCTTTTGAGAAATCTAAGGTCTTCTGCCAACGTACAGTAGGTGTTCTGTAGGAGTTGTTCCACTTGTAGATGTGTTTTTGATGTATTTGTGGGGAGGAAGGTGATCTCCATGTCTTACTCCTCCACCATCTTGAAGGTCCTCCTCAAGATATTTTAGACATGTCCATCTTTTGGGGCCACCAATGTAGGTTAAAGTAAAGGTGGAGTCTGAGTATTTGAAATCAAGCAGGGCGCAGTCATCGATATACATGCTTTTTACCAGCCCTAGAGTTTAAGGTGAATGGAATCTTATAATATATATTCTGTTGTGTAAGGTTTCTTTTACTCAGCATAATGTTTTTGAGATTCATCCTTGATTTTGCTTCCATCAGTAGTTTGTTTCTTTTTATTACAAAGTAGAATTCCATTATATGAATATGTGACAATTTGCTTATTTATTCACCAATTAACATCTGTATAGTTTCCAATTTTGAGGTCTTGTGAATAAAACTGCTATGAACATGCAATTACAATCCTGAGGTATAAGAAATATTTTTATTTCTTTTGAGAGTGAAATTGCTGAGTTGTATAGTAAATGTATGTTTAACTTTGTAAAAAACTACCAAAGAGTTTTCCAATATTGTTTAATCATTATGTTTCCACCAACACCATAAGAGAATTCCTATTTTCTCCAAAACTCACCAGCACTTACTATTGTTTGTCTTTTTAATTTTAGTAGACTTGTAGTGGTCTCTTATTGAAGTTTTAATTTGCATTTTTCTGATGGTTAATGTTGTTTTATGCTTATTGGTTATTCTTATATCTTATTTTGTGAAGTCTGTTAAAAGCTTTTGCACTTTTTGAATTGGGGCTATTTGTCTTATTACTGACTTATGAGATTAATAGATAGATAGATAGATAGATGATAGATAGATAGATAGATAGATAGACAAATATCCTAGCTATAAGTCTTTTGTCAGATACATGTTGTACAAAAAAATTTTTTTCCAGTATGTGGCTTGCCTTTTCATTTTCTAAATGGTGTCTTGTGACAGAAAGATTTTACTTTTGATGTAATACAAGTTTTTATGTTTAATGCTTTTTTCTATCCTGTCAAAGAAATTTTTATCTACACCAAGATTAAAAAGGTTTTCTCTAATGTTTTCTTCTGGGGAGAGTTCAAGTTTTAGCTCATGTTTAGGTCTATGATCCATCTCAGATTAATTTTTAATTGTTGTATGAGGTAAGGATCAAAGTTTACTTTTTTAATGTGGCTATCCAATTATTCTAATGCTGTTTATTGAGAAGATTATCCTCTCCCCATTGAATTTCCTTATTGAAAATCAATCAACCATATATGTTCTTTTTCAAAATTGTCCTGCCTGGTCTAGATTTTTGCATTTTCAAATAAATCTTAGAGTTGAATAAAATTAAAGTGTGGCAATTTTATTGATTATGTTGAAGCAATAGATCAGTTTTGAAAGAACTGAAATACTATATTGATTCTTCCAATTAATGAGCATGGTATATCTCTTGATTTTTTGGTCTTCTTTAATTTCTATCAGCAATGCTTGCTAGTTTTCAATGCAGAAATCATGCACATATTTTGTTATATTTACTGTTGTATTTATTGTTATAGTTATCTGTTATATAGTTTTAAAAGACTGTCAGTACAAGTTTGAAAATAGTGGTGATATCCTTACCTTGTTCCCAGTCTTAGGAGAGAATGCATCCAATCTTTCACAATTGATTATGATGTAAGTGTTAGGTTTTTATACATGGTCATTGTCAGACTGAGAATGTTACCTTCTATTCATAATTTGCCAAGAATTTTTTAAATCATAAATGAGTGTTGAATTTTATCAAATATTTTTTCTGCATCTACTGAGAAAATCATATGATTTTTCCCATTTATTCTTTATATGTTAAATACCATTTGTTGATATTTTTATTGTTAAACCAATCTTACATTCCTGAAATAATCCCTAGTGGGACATATTGCTGAATTTAGTACCCTACTACTCTGCTAAGGAATTTGTGTCTGTTGAGGGGTTTCCTGAGCCATGTGATTTTTTTTTTTAACCTTTGAAATGTTCCCAGTTTATTGCTGTCAAGAAAAATGCCTCTTACGAACATTTATATACATTTATATGAACAGTTACACAAATACAAGAATTTCTCTGGAATATATACCTAGGAGTAGAATTACTGCTGTAAATATGAGCATTTTCAGTTTAACTATCAAAGTAGTTATCAAGCTGCTTTCCAAAGTACAAACCATGTAGAGATTAAGTAGATAAACCATAAAAGAAAAGGTTAGTAAATACACTAATTTAAGTCAAGAACTTTTTCATTAAAGACAACATAATGAAAGGAAAAGACAAGCAACAAACTGGAAAAAGGCATCGGCCTACATTTAATTAACAAAGAATTAGTATACTTAACACATAAAGAATTATGAATCAATGGGGAAAAGGGTAAACAACCTATTAGGAAAAAATATAAACAAACATATCACAAAAGGAAAAAATAAAATGGGACATGTGATTTTTAGTGATAAAACTGGGAACAGCCCGAGGCAAACCTACATGGTTAGTTACCCCAGACATTACTCTCTAAATATTAGTCTCTTTTCTCTTAATATCTTGTCTGGTTAATATCTTTGTCTTAATATCAAGACAATACTGGAGTCATAAAAATAAGAAGTCTCTCTACTCCTCCTTTCTGAAACATTTTGTGGAATTGGTATTTCTTCCTTAACTGTTTGATGGAATTCCCTAGACAAACCATTTATGCCCAGACTTCTTTTGTGGACAGGTTTTTAGTCACTAATTCACTTTTTTAGTAAATGTAGGGCTATTGTATTTTCTATCTCTTCTTGTTCCATTTCTTCTCGTTCTATTCCACATGTGAATTGTAGACAGAATGATGGCCTCCCACAGCTGTTAACATCATAATCCCAGTTCCTGTGAATATGTTGTGTTACACAGCAAAGGGCAATAAAGTTGCAGATGAAATTAAGGTTGCTAATAAACTGACCCTGAGGTGGCAAGATGACCCTGGATTAGCCGGGTGGACCCAGTCCAATCACAGGAGTCCTTATACATGGAAGAGGGAGGCCGAAAAGAGAGAACCAGAGAGATGGCAACATGAAAAGGAAGTGGTTCAATGTTGCTGGCTTTGAAGATGGGAGAGTTGGGCCATGAGCCAAGGAATGTAGGTGGCCTATAGAAGCTGAAAAAGACAAATATATGGATTGTTCTCTAGAGCCTCCAGAGGAATGCAATCCTGCTGGTACCTTGAATTTAGCCTAGTGGGACACATTTCAGCCTTCTTGCCTCCAGAACTCTAAGGTAATAAATTCGTGTGTTGTCAAGCCATTAAGTTTAGAGTAATTTGTCACAGCAGCAATGAAAAAGTAATAGAGCATATTATAAATTTGTCCATTTTATCTGAGGTATCAAATTAGTTCCATAAAATTGTTCATAACATAAACTTTTTAGCACTTGAATGTTTATAGGATCTGTACGGACAGCCTCTCTTTTATTGCTGATTTGATAATTTCTGTCTTCTCTCTTTATATCTTGATCATTTGAGTTTGAAGCTTATTAATTTTACTGATATTTTCAGAGAATAAGCTTTTAATTTAGTTTTTGTTATTTTTAGTCTGTTTCTATTTTATTTACTTCTATTCTGACCTTTATTATTTCCTTCCTTCAACTTGTTTTGGATTAAGTATGTTCTTTTTTCATATCTTAAATGTAAGTTTAGATAATTGGTTTAGACCCTTTTAAAGACAATTCTCCATGGATATCTCATGTTTCTGCACATTTTACGAGCAGAAGCACTACCTGTCCTGGTCTGGACCATCTTTTCCAGGATATTTGTATGGTAAACAGTTGTGGAGAATATAGTGTCTCCTGCCAAAGCAAAAGACAGGTGTGTTTACTGTTCAGTATTATAAATATAATGTCTCCCTCTGGGGCATAGGCTACTATCCATTATAAAAGATGCAGGTTTCCTAAGCTTGGGTTTCTTCTCCTGTAACGTAACTCACTGCATGTTCAGGTGTCATCTGGCCCTTTCTTCATCACCCTGTGGGAATTGGGACTCAGGGAATCATCACAAATGCTGATATTCTGGCTACTGCTATTGCTGTATACTATCAAGTTCTTTGCCTCTGACTCAGGAGTGTTGTGTCTTGCACCAGCCTTCATGAAACCGTGGGAGCTAATTTGTTAGCTTGCAAGGAGGGAAAAATCTCAGACCACTCACCGCATTTATGGTTGGTCCTTTCTTCTTTTAATATAAACATTTAAAGCTATTACTTTTCTTAGAAGTACTGCTTTAACTGCATCCCACAAATACTGGGTTTTTGAAATTGTATTTCAGTTCAGTATATTTTCTCATTTTTCTTGTGATTTCTATATTAATCCATGCGTTATCTAGAAGTGTGTTTATTTTTTCTAAATATTGGAAGATTTTTAGATATCTTCTTGTTGCTGGTTGCTAATTTAATTTTGTTGAGGTCAGAGAATATTCTGTAGGATTGAAATCTTTATATTTATTGAGACTTGCTTTGTGGTCCATAATACAACATATATCAGTGAATGTCCTATGTGTACTTGAAAGGAAAGTGTATTCTTCCATTATTTGACATAATGTTCTATGAGTTTCAATTATGAAGTTGGCTGATAGTATTGCTCAGAATTTTAAAACTGATTTCTTTCCATATAGCCTACCAATTATTTAGACAGAAATGTTCAATACTATAATGATTATAGATTTGTCAATTTCTTTTTTCAATTCTGTATATTTTTGTTTCATAAAGTTCTGTAATCAGGTGTATATAGATTTGCAAATGTCAGGTCTTCCTGACAAATCCACCCTTTAATCATTATGAAACATTCCTCTTTATTTCTGTTAATAATCCTTGTGTTAATATAGTAAATCCAGCTGCTTATACTTAGTGTTCTGGGTACATTTTATCCATACTTTTACTTTTTTAACTTTATGTGTTTTTATATTTAAACTGTGTTTCTTGAAGATAGCATTTTTTTTTTTTTTTTTGCGGTATGCGGGCCTCTCACTGCTGTGGCCTCTCCCGTTGCGGAGCACAGGCTCCGGACGCGCAGGCTCAGCGGCCATGGCTCACGGGCGCAGCCGCTCCCCGGCATGTGGGATCTTCCCAGACCGGGCCACAAACCCGTGTCCCCTGCATCGGCAGGCGGACCCTCAACCACTGCACCACCAGGGAAGCCCGAAGATAGCATATTGTATCTTGTTTTTTAACACATTGTGACAATCTTTGCTTTTAACTGGAGTGTTCAGACCATTTACATGTAATATAATTACTGATATGCTTGAGTTTAAATCTACCATCTTGCTCATTGTTGTTGTTGTTGTTGTTTGTTCCATCTGGTCTCTGGGTTTTTTTCCACTCTTTTCCTGCCTTCGTTTGGGTTAACTTAGTATTTTGTAGTATTACATTTTATCTCCTCCCTTTGCTTAATTTTTAGTGGCTGTTCTAGGGTTCAGATTATAATTTTATCTTAACCTATCACAGTCCATATTTGAAAAATATTGAATCATTTCATGTTTAATGTAATAACTTTATAATAGCATATTTCCATTTCTTCATTCTTTTCCATGGTTCCCTACCACTAAGAAGTGACCCTTCTGGGGCCTCTACTGAATGTCCCAGGTGTGCAGTGAGGTCTCTCCACTGTGACTGGTTGGAGCTACAATGTCTCCCATCCTTGTGTGAGCTCTGGGATTGTTTAGTTTATGCTCCTGCATAGTTTTCCTTTGCTTGGTCTCGTGCAGTTTCACCCTTTACATGTGTAAACTTATATTTAGTCAAATATTCGAGGAAACATCTATGCATCTTCAGGATGGAGACATGATCACTTGATAACCCAAATTACACCTGCAGTGGATTTGAGTGTCTTTGGGATGAAAGATACATCAAATAATCGTCTGCTGCTGGAGCAGCCGTTCGGGATCTCGGAGGCCTCTTTTGTTGGAATTTGTACTGAGTCTTGGGACACAAAATGCAATGGAAATTCATAAGCATCTGCTTTTAGTTGGGGGCTCAGGTTTGGCCACCCAGGGATAAATCTAGACACTTAAATCATATCAACCAAATATTGTTGAGCTCCTGATATGATCCAGTCTCTGTACTAAGCATCATAGGTAGTGATTTGAATAAAACATAACCCTGCCCTAACTAGAGGGAGAAAAACACCTAAAATGAATAAACATACAAATGAAATTCTGTGATCATCACTACTGGATTGGGTATTAATAAAGCCTTAGGAAAATACAAGTATCTGAATCTTTTGTTTTGATCGAACAGGGGAGCCAAGAATAGCTTTAGAAAACAGGAAGCATTTGAGGAGAGCTTTGGTGAATGAACAAAAGTCAAAGGACAAGGCAAGAGGCATTCCAAAAGAAAGAAACAACATGAAAAGGGGCACATAGACATCATGCTCATGGTCACAGTGCCCATGAAGGCCCTGACCTTCCCAATGACTTCCCAGAGAGGCTAACACAACCCAGAAAAGTGGAGGAGTTAGTGCTGCTGGGATAGATTTTGTCTGTCATTAGAGTCAGGAGACAAGAAAGGATGGGCCAAGTCACAGTAGTTCCATAAGCCTTTCTGAGATTTCCCACGTCGACAAGCAACCTACTATGTTGTCTTGAGAAGCTATAGCCAGCTTGATAAAGTATCATATTTGCTATTCATCTTTCTCTGTCTCATTTCCTTTTTTTCCCTCACTTTTGCTTCCCTGGATTATGCTTGTCAATGACACATCGCCAAGTGAGCTTTGCCTCTGACTCAACACTGTGGGAAATCCAAGTTATATCAATGTGACCTATGTTGGATACATAGTAGGCACTTAATTAATATCCTCTTTCTTCCCTCTTAGCCACATATCTTGTTCTTCCTGTACCTTATATGTTTTATGAGGCCCAATTGAGATAATACATGAGGAAGTATTTTATGAATTCTTTTTGTGAAAAGCAGTTATGCTGCACAAGTATAAAGCATCATTACAAAGTAGCTGACACAGTGAGGATAACCAGTTCAGTGACTTTGCTTTCATGTGGGGGACCGGCTTACATGCTCTTACTCACCACCATGTCTTTTTCCTAGCTGGGCTACCTTGGGAAAGTGGCTTCTCTTCTCTGAGCTCCGGTTTCCTCATCTCTAAAATGGGGATAACCATATCTAATTCACTCATTGTTATGAGGTTTTATTTTTCTTTGTTATGAGGTGTTAATAAAATCATACATATGAACGTGCTTTGTAAACTCTAAAGTGCTATGGAAATGAAGGAAGTCATTGTTATTACCGGAAAGGTAGCAGCTCGGTAAATACTTGTTGAATGAATAACTAACTGCTTGTGAAATATAAAAAATTCTAGTAGTGCCCAGGTCTTGATGTAAATTAGCCATGCATCCTTGTTCTCAATTTATAGATCTCCCTGAGAATTTGGAGCAAGAGAATGGGAATCAGAGGCCTTATTCTTGGTGAATGCATAAACCATTGCTTCTCTGGGGGCTGTGAATGCTGTTCAAATGTAAGGTAGGAATAACAGTGTTTTGGGAATGGTAAAATATAATAGAGCCACTTATTCAGTTGACATGGGAGTGAATTGGCAATCACTTCAAGGATTTATACTTATAATTTATATTTGTTGTTTGTATAGTTTTTATATTACTTATATCAATATATTATTTAATTTCCCCAAACATCCCATGAGGTAGTTGTGAATTTCCCCATTTTCAGGTAAAGAAAAATTGAGATTTAGAGAAGTTTGACAGCTTGCCTCCAATGCAAAAACTAATAGTTTTGTGGAACCAATGTTTGAAACAAGATCTGTCTCATTCCCAAATCTGTACTTGTTCCTCTGTGCCAGACTTCTGTCTCAAAGTATGGTCCTCCCTCTCACACCTTTCTTATTCCTTTTTCAAATTGTGCCCTCCAGAATCTATATGACACCAAAATTGAATTCCTAGAACCCCAGGGACAACTACAAAACCAAAAAATACATTGATTACCCATCGGTAGCTCTCAAGAAAAAGAAAAATTGCTTTGTAGTGTTTGCCAATTTCCATGGTGTAAATATTTCTAGCATGTAAATAAACCAGCATGGCTGATTTAAGCTACCAATTTATATCACTGAATGCAAAGTTAGAAAGAGATGTCCACAACCAGCTGTCACAAGCTAGCACATGCTAGATCCAGCACACCACCACCTTCAGCCAGGATCTCAGCATTCCACAAAGCACTTTGGGGCAAGAGATGATCACAGTCCCTGTTTTCAAATTTGTTTGTTCATTGTTTACAGTTTATTTGGAAGACAAAAATGCCTACTTAGTAGAACACTCAGTAACCTTTTTCTACAGTTTGTGCTAAAACTCAGCTAGAGAAAACGTAGAGGTAAACAGATTAAATCTAAAGCCAGTAGTAATATAATCATGTGCAACCCTTTGGGGAGGTAATAGAGTAATAAATGCCAGGCTGTAAAGTTGTCCATAATTTGGACCAGTAATCCCACCGTACGTCTTTACCTAAGCAACTATTCCTATTGAAGCAAAAACCAAGTGTCAGGAGTATTCATTGCAGTGTTATCTACAAAAGTAAACAAAGAAAGAAATAAAACACCTACTGACTGTCTCAATATCCAGCAAAAGGTAATGGTTAAGTGTTAAAGCTTAAGTGTTTGCAGTAAACAGAATAATGGCCTCCCAAAGATGTCCATGCCCTGTTACATGACATGCAAAAGGGACTTAACCTTGCAGGTATAATTAAGGTTAGGAACCTTAAAAGAGAGAGATTATCCTGAATTATCTAGCTGGACTCAGGACTATTATATGAGCCCTTAAAAGCAGAGAATTTTCTCTGACTGAAGCAGACAAATGTGGATGAGGGGAAGTCGGAGAGATTCCAAGTATGAGAAGGATTTGATGCACCGTTGCTGCCTCTTGAGATATAGGAGCCTGCAGGCAAGAACCCAAGGAGGCCTCTAGGAGATAAGGGCTGGCCGCAGCTGAAAACCAGCCAGGATACAGGACCTCAGCCCTACCACAGTAAACAACTGAATTCTGCTAATAACCTGAATAAACTTGGGACCAAATTCTCCCCCAGAGCCTCCAGATAAGCGCCCAGACCACTGACGTTGATTCCAGCCTGTGAGGCCCAGACTTCTAACCTTGGATCTGTGAGATAATATATTTATATTATTTTAAGCTTCTAAATTTGCAGCAGCAACAGAAAGAAACCTAATACAGTGCTATTCATCTACGTGAGTAATTATATTCAAATTTTAAAATGATCATTGTAAAGATCTTGTAGTAACACAGAGAGCGCTTTGTGAGATGATGGTAAATGATAAAACAAAGATTGTTCCATGAATTCTTCATAACCTCTCACAGTAAAAATATACGCACATAAAGTCCAGAACAAAAACACAATATGCAAAGATAGAAGTTGGAGAGGGGTACTTCCTTCTTTAAGGGTCTAAGCATCACTTCTCAGAAGAACTTGCGTGGGTCTCCTTGATGAGAAGGTACTCACTTTTTCCAGCGAACTGGCATTCCTCAAGGGACCAAGGTACTCGGGAGCTGCAGCTGAATCCCTGACACCTTTTCTCCAACTACAGAGACAATGAAGCCAATGACAGAGTCTTCTCAATGCTACATTTTTCTGTGATCTTTCCTTTCTTAAACCCCTGGCACATGCTACCACCTGGCAAACACTCACAGGTGCTAAAAAAGTGTACAAGCACACGTGAATATGAAAGGAGAGCTTGGAAAAGGATAATTGTGTTACCTTTGGCAGTTATTTTTTCATTTGTGGTTGTGATTTGTCTATTGTCTACTGATCATATTTTCAAGTCTGGAGTTTGTCCTCTGTTTGAGTTAATAGAATTAAGCACCCTTTGCCTTCCCAGGAAAAGAGCATGAACCAGCAGCTTGTCTGCAATCCTGGTTGCCATACAAACACTGGTGATCTCCCCGCCCCACCTGAGCTGCTTCAAGAAGGAAGAAGGGAATGGTGGGTGCAAACTGTGTTGGAATATTTTGTTCTGAGGTGAACAGAACTGTAACCGAAAGAGAAATTTCAATTTACACAAAATGATTCAAAGGTCGCGTATACTCCCCACCCAGCTGGGGGCTGGGAGAGGGTGTCCTATGTTGCCGCAAACCAGTGCTGCCCCGAGTGCTTGTTATTGGAGTAATACCTCCAAAATGACAGAGGCAAGTGGTGTCCACTACTGGATCTAACGTAGGCTCCCTGGAAGCGGTCACTTTCACTTCCAAGTCACGCTTTGATAGTGATGTGGGTAAATCATCCGTATCTGAAGAGAATGATCAGGAAAGCAATGATTCCTAATGTCTTGTGGGCCCAGCGCTGTGCTGAGCCCTTGGCTTATGTCACTGATATGCCCATTGGACAGATGAAACAACTGAGACACAGAGGCAGAGAAGTGACTTAGCCAGAGTCCTACACACAGCTCTGTCTATGCCTGATACTTCCTTTGCATCACGTTACCTTTCAGACCCTAAGAAAGTGAGGGGTCAGGAAATTGAGTCATTTAAGGTGTGACTCAGCACACTGTGTATGTCTCCTCTGGAGAAGGGACAACAAAAGTCACATAAAGTGGCCTCGAATTTCAGAAGGGCTGCCACAAGGACAAACAAACAGAATTCTTCCATGTGGGTCTAGAAAACTAAAGAGGTTTGGTGGTGGGGCTGGGGGAGAAGTGATGAGACAGAAAAATACCTTCTAGCAATGACAGCTGATTGGTGCAATGGGAGTGAGGGCCTGAGTCCCCATCAGGGGAGGGTCAAGCAATGTCTGCTCCTGTAGCTCTCAGGGTCACACCACTGGACGTGGGTTTCTGCCTTAGCTGGGCAGTGCCCCCACCTCAAAGATGCCGTGAGATTGCGGGTTGTGATTCCTCATTATGTCTACAAGTTAAGGGAAAGGAAACTAGCATTTCTGAAGCTCTCCGCTATGCCAGGTAATACGCCAGGCCTTCCTCATATGTCATCACATTTAATCCTCAAGCACCTGACTTCACCTGCTAGACAGGCAGCAAGGCAGACCTCACTAGCTCTATATCTACACTTACAGATTCAAGTGCACTGCCAGCAAAATTTGCGACGCCAGTTTCTATGGCAGGTGCCAGGCAAAGAGGACTGGGGACTGAAGTAATCACCCTGGCCACCAGCTCTCCTGAATAACCTGCCTCCTGACTCATGCTCAGCAAAGGGCCATTCTCACTTCCAAGAGAACATCAACTGAACCCAGTGGGCAGAAAAAGAGAAGGAGGGAGAGAAGTCCAAATGTGAGGGTAGTTTTTCCTAGCCAGGGGACGGAGATGTTGAATCTCTGTTTTGGTTTTGGTTTTTAGGATTAGTATTGTGTGTGTGTGTGTGTGTGTGTGTGTGTGTGTGTGTGTGTGTGTAACTGATTTACTGTCCGTGTCCAAGATAAAAGTTATCTTCTCTAATAGGCAGGTTCTGCTCTGGTTAAAATGATACAGGGGGATACAGACAACTGTCAAGGCAATTTCTGTCTCTCTCCAGTGGGCTGGCAGACATGTCTCTCCTTCTTGTCTTCATTCCTGCCTCTCCCACTGGCAGCTGGCCTGGTTGGCACCCTGGCGATGCAGCCAAATGGCCAAGGAGAGTGGAGGGAAAGTGTTGGTGCAGAAAGCACCTCTGTGTGAATGTGCAGAGTCACATGAAAGTAGAGATGGGGAGAGACAGGGGAGGACCTGGGTAGAAAGAGAGGGAGAGAAAGCAGCAGGGAGAGGGATGGATAAGACAGCGATGGAGAGGGAGGAGGGAGGAGCAGGAGAGGAAAAACAGGGAGACCTGCTCCCAGAGTGGACACCTATGGCGGCAGAGGGGCACAGTCGGCTTCTCGTGCTGTTCTGAGCAAGGGGGTCTCAGTCATAGCATTTCTACACCAGCGGAAATCAAGTACCGGCCTCACATTCTAGCGGACACACATCGAGCCCTCCGTTCCCTTGAGCCCTTGTAGGATGGCACCTGGATTTAAGATCTGGAGGTACTTGGTGCTCACCCGAAGAGCCAACACAGAGACTAAAATATCCTGCTTTCACCAGGCATTGGCAGTGTTCATTTTAGCACTTTCCAGAGATAAGGGCGTGTTCTAACCAGTGGATCTCAAGGGTTAGGGTCCCACTCTCAGGGTTAGCCACGTCAGGGGTGGGGGTCTGGGGGAGGCATCAAGCCGTCTTAGCTGAAGGAACCCTCTTCAAATCATCCATCCAACCACCCTTGCTCAGATGTCCTGCTCAACAAGTAGATTTCTGATTATTCACTTCTGCATCACCTCATTCCAACACAGCAGTCACCAATGTGGCTGACAGAAAAGTCTTACGAGGGCACAGTGGTGTGCTTCTCTCTGCTGTGCCAACTCAGGTCAGCTGGAATTAGGTTTCCCAGAATCTCCTTCACTGTTTGGTTCCAGGAGAAAGGGCCAAAAGAACTTGTATGGGATGGGGCAGACCAAGGTGAAGCAGCAGCTGTCACTTTCAGAAATCAGTCGTGATCAGACAGGCACAGAGGTGCCCTGTGGGTCCCCACCCCTCCTCAGCTCTCCCTGGCTTCACATCCACCTGTTCCTCTGCAGGCTCACCACAGGTACTGGGCTGCAGACCCACAGACGCTGTGGCTGCACAGAGGTAACCGCGACATCATTCACACCACACCCGCGGCACGTGTGAGACAGACATGGAGTGTGGTGACTGGAGAAAAGCATAAACTGACAAGGTTATGAAAACACAGAGGAAAGTATTTATTAGCATGTAGTAGATTTTTTGCATATTGCTTTTTTTTTTAAACGGAAGTATAGCTGATTTACAATATAATATTATTTCAGGTGCACAACACAGTGATTCAGTATTTTTACAGAAGACATACAGATGGCTAACAGGCACGTGAAAATATGCTCAGCATCGCTGAGTATCAGAGAAATGCAAATCAAAGCAACAAAGAGGTATCACCTCACACCTGTCTGAATGGCTTTCATCAAAAAACCTACATGTAACAAATGTTGGTGAGGGTGTAGAGAAAAGGGAAGCCTTTTACACAATTGGTAGGAATGTAAATTGGTGCAGCCACTATGGAAAACAGTATGCAGGTTCCTTAAAAAACTAAAACTAGAACTACCATATGATCCAGCAGTCCCACTCCTGGGTATACATCTGGATAAAAACAAAAACACTAATTCAAAAAGATTCATGTACCCCAATGTTCATAGCAGCACTATTTACAATAGCCAAGATATGGAAGCAACCTAAGTGTCCATCAACAGACGAATGGATAAAAAAAAGTGGTATATATTTATATATATATATATATATACACATACAAAAGAATATTACTCAGCCATAAAAAAGGATGAAATTCTGCCTTTTGCAGCAATGTGGATGGACCTAGAGAATATTATGCTCAGTGAAACAAGTCAGACAGAGAAAGGCAAATACTACATGATATCACTTATTTGTAGTAGGTATTTTTCGGAGTAATTGGAGAAAACAGATCTCAGGAACACTATTGATAACTGATCTAGTATTTAGAGTGATCTGTGAGCGGATTAACAAACTGCCAAGTTTCAAAGCTAATAATAACTATCCTAACACAAAAGGACTGTAGACTCCAGGTGTAATGGTGAGGTCCACAGAGAAAGGTCAACCAACTTCGTACAATGGAGAAGGAAAACTCACACACAACCTGTGTAAACGCCAAACACCTGGGCTTACCCGGCTGAGACTTTATCAATCCCTAACTGAGGAGGAATTTGGAAGAAGATATTTGAACCCCATTTTTGAAATGTATTGAACACGATGCACGCATGTATGTTGTGGAAATGAGGAAGCGCGCTGCAGCGCCTAAGCGCGTGGAGGCTGGTGCCGACTTCCTGGGCCCAAATCCTGCCTCTGCCACTTACAAGCTGGGTGACCTCAAACTCTCTGTTCCTCAGTTTCCTCATCTTGTAAGAGGAGGGCGCTGATAGTATATATCTCACAGAGATGTTTTGAATATTAAATGAGTCAAGACTCATAAAACGCTAAGGAGAGGTCTTGGCACATAGCAAATGCGATATAGTTGTTTGTCATAAAGGAACAGATTTCATTTTCATTCCATAATGTGAATTCAATCTTCTTAGTAAAACCCTTTCCGCCCTCTTCCTAATTCTAGTTAGAGACTCTCTCTCCATACCTGCACCTAAGCATTGTTACAAATAGGTGGTGCTCCCCTGGTAATTGTGCGCAGGGGCATGGCGCTGAGGGCGAGCAAACGCAGGAGAGCCACTTCCCTACAGAGTTCTGCTTTGCAAAGACTGAGTCCTGGCCTCCTTGGTTGGGTTAAGTTCTCAAGTGGAACCACTGAGTCTCTCCAAATAATTTCTCTGGGTATTCTGCCAAGGCCTGGTTTGAAACACCTCTTCTCTCCCCCCTACCCAGTGGGTTCCGATTCTGAGTCCAGCATAACCGGCAGGAATTGCAGGCTCATCGCTCTCACTTACTGTCAAATTCCAACCAGTTCTCTTGGGAATCTAAGCAAGTCAATCAACACTCCCTTTCCTGCCATTGGGGCAAGGGCAGGCCTTTCCTCTTGGCTCAAAGCTCTATGTTTTCACCTTACGATCCCCCTCCTTGTTGTTTTAATATCCTTTCTCAGTCACCTGTCAAGGCGGGGAGATGGTCTTCCCAAACAGCACCGATGCCCACTGACCCCTTTCGTCTACTTGTTCTGTATTAGGTCCTGAGCCAAGTGCAGAGGTAGTTAAGCAGTAATAAACGTGAAATCAGAGAGGCCCTGTCCTGCCCTGGGCCCTCTGCCTCCTGGGCAAGCCATCTCCTGTGGGCCTCTGTGCCCAGAGGCATTTGGAAAGAAGCGGGATGGAGGGAGAGGATGCAGTCCATGTTTTGTGAGCGTCCTTGTCACAGACAGGCAGCTGGAAGTTGTCAGTGTTCACGTGTGACCACTTCAACTTCACAAATTTCCTTCAGTTCATACACGGGCATGTACTCGCTTGCAGACATGAGACCCCTCCTCATGGCACTGTCTTCTTTTCGGAGTCCTAATCAGCGAAGATGCTTTGCCTCGGAAGAGTTCACTCAGCGCCTTCGTGCTCAAGCCTTAAGAAGGCAGAAATAGATCCGACGTGGCACCTTCCCTCAGGTGCTCGCAGTCATGTGGAGACATGCGCAAACAGATGAACCACAGGACAACCTGGCGGATGCAGGAGGGGGGAGACCCAGTATGATGGGAAGTGGAGGAGTCTCCGTCACTCTCCTGGGGGTCAGAGGGGGCTTCCTGATGGAGGTAAACTGCCTGACGGGCTTCCAAGCAGAGATTTCCAGGAGGCTGGTGGATGTATCAGCCTGCTTTCCACCAGGAGATCTCGGCTGCAGAGAAAGAGGAAGGAGACCCACTGCATGATAGTGGTCACTGGCATTAGGGGGTTGAAGGCCTGACCTGGGGCCAGTTGGAATAAGAAGAGAAGGCAGCCCGTGTGAGGCCTTTAGTCCAAACACGGAATAGTGCTCAAGAGATATCTGTGGACTGATTACGGGTGTACTTGCGAATGGATGGGAGGTGAGGTCACAGAGGAGCCCTGCTGGGCCTTTCATTGCTTTCCAAGAGACCAGCCCTAGGGCAGGAAGAGGCCTGATCCCCCAGGGCTGCTCCTTCTGCCAGCCCCCTTCCCTGGGCCGGGACAGGCTCTGGGCCGGCCAGCCCCTCAGGTCAGCTCAGCAGCCTTGCAGATTTGCCAGCATTTACAAATGCACTATCAAGTACATGGGGAGTTTGGTCTCAGGTTCCCCTGTGGGGGAACCTCTGTGCCTTGGTCCCTGGGCCTCAGTGGAGCTCAGAGCTCAGCTGTCTCCAGAGTTTCAGGAATGAGAACTGTTTCTCCATTCCAAGCAGCCCCCTGAGACCTAATTCCTTGTCATAGGAAAGAGGAAGAGCAGGGTCTGTCCTCCCACTGGGTCTGTCCTCTCTCTGTCCCTGCCAGGCTATGTGTCCCTCGGGGTGGGAAATGTTCCTGTTCATCCTTGGATGCCCAGAGTCCACCAGGAGATGCTCAATGGATGTAGGGGTCTTTGCTAGTGACGCCAAGAGTTAACAGTAATGGGGGCTTCCCTGGTGGCGCAGTGGTTGAGAGTCCGCCTGCCGATGCAGGGGACACGGGTTCGTGCCCCGGTCCGGGAGGATCCCACATGCCGCGGAGCGGCTAGGCCCGTGAGCTATGGCCACTGAGCCTGCGCATCCGGAGCCTGCGCTCCGCAATGGGAGAGGCCGCAACGGTGAGAGGCCCGCGTACCGCAAAAAAAAAAAAAAAAAAAGGTAACAGTAATGGTATGGATTCTGTACTGCACAGACACGAGGACGTGGAGAGTTGAGAATTACACTCCCCTCCCTAACAGGAAGGTTTTTTTTCCGGGGGTGACTTTGGAGATACAACATTTGCAAGTGTTTGATACTTAAAACAGAACTCAAAAGAGTACGAATATAAACACCCACCTGCTTTTCCAAGGACATAAAATAGCTTTAGAATGACACAAAGCCTTCTTTCCGAGCATATTTTGTTCCACAGGGCACTTCCTAAATGAGTTGATGAATCTGGGTCCAGAAATTCTATCATGTGACTTAACCTGCTTTTTTTTTTTTTTTTTTTTTTTCCATCCACCCTGATTGAAGCTAAAACATTCCAGGGAAACTCACTTTCCAAAACTTACACTTCTCCAGAGAGGTAGAAAATAGCTTTCTTTCAAATCCACTGTAAAGGTTTCATTTAAAAAATAAAATAAAATATAATGGAACCCAACACTCCTGGCATCTAATCTAACTACAAATTGAAAACTATACTGGTGTTTACATGGTTTGGGGTTTTTCTAGGAAAGAGTTGCCCAGAATTAATAATATGATGTTTAGCTGGAATGGAATTCCAGCTCTCCATCTCTCCAGACTCTGGGGGAGTGAGAACACCCTGTTCGTGCTCTGGGCCTCCACGGACCCATTCAAGGAGGAGATGCTTGGTTTAGGATGCAAACGAGAATCCGCCATGGATTTGACATCATGGATTTACATAGATAAGACCTTTCCCACACCCCTGGTACAGGGATATCATTGATCCCACTGTACAAATGGGGAAACTGAGGCTCAGATGAGTAAGTTCCTTGCCTAGGAGGACCACACAGGCAGTGAGTCAGGAAACAAGAATTTGCATCTGAGTTTGCCTTCATTCATTTGTCAGATGCTTTGATTCACCCAGCTGACTTGGTGGTTTTCCGTATCTGTGCGTGTGTGTGTGTGTGTGTGTGTGTGTGTGTGAAAGAGAGAGAGAGAGAGAGCGAGAGAGAAAGATTTTGCTTCCTCGGGGCCATTTGGCCATGTTTGTTTGTTACAACCGGGGCAGAGGGCGGGGGCGGGGGGTGTTGTGTGTGTTGCTGGCATCTAATAGGTAGAGGCTGAGGAGACAGCTACAAAGCACAGAACAGCCCCACACACACAGCAAAATAATTATCTGACCTCAGTGTCACTAGTCTTGAGATTAGAAATCCTGAGCTGACTCGAAGTGCTAGGTGAATACTCAGCGTGTGACGTTTTTGAAGGACACATACAGATGTCCCCACGGTCACACCAGGAGGATGAGAGTTCCCTGATAATGGATAAGTGCTGTCATCAGTAGAAAAGAATACCTCCATTTTTCATGAAAATTATTTAAGGGAGAGGTGGCTAATTTCAACCGAAATATTTGGGGAAGAAATAATTGGGCAATTTCCTTTTCCTTTCTTTGAATCACAATGGATCCTTACAATTCTGGGGACACTTGAAACTTTCCTAGGGAGACCCCTGAGAGGAGTGGGAGGTCGAGAGCACCAGCCCACAGTGCGGCATGGAGGCCTCTGCATTTGGGGGAGAGGTGGCGTTTTGAGCTGCTGCTTTTTGGAATCCTCCTTTGGAAGACCCGGTAACACAGAGCTTGGAGAGTTGGGGTGTTTATCAGGAGTGGGCTTGACGGATTAAAAAAAGACAGAGAGAGAGCACAACTCTGGAATCATTGGAACCACACCCAAGAAGTTTCCAGAAGTAGGAGATGCAAAGATGTCAGGAGTCAATAAATCATGGAACTGGATAGAAAGGGGGAAACAGGCAAGAATGCACAAGAGCTTGTTGTGAACATAGCCAGGGCTTGTCATCTGGGGGTCCGTCTGTTTATTTCAGAGGCTCCAGGTGAGATAAGGATCAGATGAACGCATTTAGCCTGCCTCTTTGACTCTGCAGAAGTCTCTAGGCCTCCTCCCTAAAGCCCTGGCCTTCTCCATAATCTGAAAGAAAACCTCCATAGCTTGAGGTGGAAACCATAACACTGTCTGTCCTACGCCACGCTGGCCAGGCGAGACCTGCATGGGTGGGGAGAAAGGCACCCACGTGCTCGCGCTCAGCCAACCCCAGCCCTGGGAGCAGTTGAGCTCGGCAAAGGCCAGTCCTTAGCTTCATGCCTTCACGTGTGGAGACCTCGGACTGGAAGCAAGACCTCACGGACACGATGTACCTGAGGCCACATCTGCACAAAGACTCAAGGAGGCTGCCTTCCAAGCGACACCGGGCCTGCAGACACTGGGCAGAAGCCTGTCAGTGCCATACTGTACTTAGCCTGGGCTCTCCAATTTCATCATTTCTGGCTCAGAATGGGCCTGCAATTTTCATTTCTTTATGGGCTTAAGTAATCTATTGCAAATGTCACCGGCAGGCTGTAATGCATTCTTGCCGAGGAAACTGTTCTTTTTCTTCAGTAACTTTCTGGTTAAAGATTTGCCTGGTTGGGTAACTGTTTTACATTAGCTATAATGGTGTTTACGTTGGATGCACCGATGTTTAAATCACTGGACATATTTGTTATTAGTAGGGAGGCAGTGGCATTGTTTTGTCCGAGTATCGGGGTGGTGGGAGGTGCTTCTATTAGTATTGATAATATTTTACAAGAGACCTTGCAGGGATGTTTATAATAATAGCAATGCTGTTTATCTTACCAGGATTATGTTGAAGCAACTTTAATTGTATTCATATTAAACATATCAATGTTAGAACTGATGTAATATGTTTAGCATTAATATGAAGGTCGCTAAGTTGGGGGCTTTTGAGATAGAATTAAAGAGCCTGGAAGACAATGGGACATATGGAAAGCATTTGGGGGGTTTCTGTTCTTGTCTAACAAGAAGGATTAGTGCGTTTGCTGAAATACAGTATAAGATGTACAGTGGGTTGTAATGCTAGCATCTGTTTCCCTTACGATCGAGTGCTCTTGGCTTGTGTGTAAGCGCGCGATTGCTCTGGAGTCCTCGCTTTTCACAAGCTCCACCAAAGCCCAAATGTCAGGGATACTTCAGATGCTTTGCAGCTGGCTGTCGCACCCAGAGATGTTTCAAAATGGATTTTGTAATGGCTTATAAAAGTCCCACATTGTGCACGGGCGGTTATTGAGTGTGATATAGTGTGCACAAGAATGTTCCAAATTCCCTCCGCGCTGTATCCATCAATCTGGCTCTATTAGGGTTGGCAGGATAATGGCTGGAGAGAGGCTCTGGACTTTATCTTCAGCTGAAAGAAGCATCCTAATTATCTACTCATCAGAGCTACCCCACTCCTGGCTCGGGGAGACCACTGCCAGCTCAGGCCCAGAAATTCCAAACCCTCACAGTCACCAAGCCAGGCCCACGAAGGCCAAGATGCAAGACTGTGTCCAGGCAAAGCTGGGGAATCGTGGTCCCAATAAATCCTGGAACTCCATCCCACTCCCCAGCTGGAGGCACTGTCCGGTTAACCCATCACTACTCAGTTTCCCACTCCTCTCCTTCCAATCCAGTCCAGTCCAAGGCTCGGACCCAGCCCAGGCAAGTCAGGAGCCCTGGTTTTCTGTAACAAGGGGACAATATCTGCAACTCCCTCCAAAGGCTGTTGGGAAGATTAAATGGGGGAACATGTGAGAGCACTTAGCAGAGCAACTGAGCACATCGTGCACTTATTATGGGTCAAAATAGAAAACCTAGTGGAGCTAGTGGAGCGTTAGGACTTTACAGGAAATGAATGGTTTTCTTGATAGAGACGTCCGTTTTCTAGTAGAATACTCAAATAATATTTATAAAGAAATTTCTTCTTTACCCATTACTCCTCACAGATATTATCCTTTAAGCTTGTGTTATTATCATTATTTTTATGTGCTTTTTTGTATCTTTTTTTTAAATTGGGGTATAGTTGTTTTAGAATGTTGTGTTAGTTTCCACTGTATGGCGAAGTGAAGTGGATTTCATTCCTATTTAATTGATGAGAAAACTAAGACTCAGAGAGATGAGATGATTTGCCTGTTTGCTCCCTGATTATTTCCTGAACTCCTATGTGCTGGCCGCTCAGGCTACAGAGATGAGGGTCCCTACCCCACTGTGGTTACCAAGTGGCTTAGAGAGGGGTAAATACACAGGTTCACCAGCTCCACGTGCCTTTCCCTTCCTAAACCACCATGCTGCCTCCCTTCCAGAAAGCTCCAAGGAGGTCTGCTGTGGGAAGGGGTTGGGTGGAGCACATGCATAAATAACTATAATGTAAGGTGCAAAGGACTTAGGAGCCATGAGAGTGCTGTGGGATTTAAGAAAGAGAGACACCGATTGGTAGGATGCAAAGGCTCTGTGGAAGAGGTGGAATTTGAGCTGTGCTTGGGAAATCAATAGGACTTAAACATGCAAAAGCAGAGAAGGGCATTCTAGGCAGAGCGGACGGGGTGAGCAAAGATATAGGGTCAGGAAAGCAGGAGGAACAAGCAGGGAATAGCCGGTAGTTTCCCTTGGATTCCAGTGATGGGTATAGAAAGGGGATGCAGTGGCAGATCACACTAAGTGCTGATGTGTAGTAAATCAGGGCAAGTTGAGGAGCTAGGCTTTTCCCTTCAAGAAATGGAGAGCCACGGAAGGTTTTAGAGCAGGAACATGACCTACGTGGTCAGATACGTGTTTTCAGAGATTTAACTGAAAGCTTTGGATGAAGTAGATGGGAGGAGGAGGGGCACACTGACCAATGGTACAGCAATCCAAGCTAAGGGAAGGGAAGCCTTTGATGGTAGAGGTGGAAGGGGCAGAGAATATGCATTACAGAGAGCCCAGAAGGTAAAAATATGACCGCATGTGACTATTTCCTCCTCAAAGGAGAAGCAGCAGCAGCTCAAATGAGAGAGGCTGCGGGGCAAGCCACGTGTCAGCAAGGTGCTGCCCAGATTGTGTTTCCCAAGCACTGGTGGGTGACGTCCCTGTGTCTCACCTTAGATACCTACTTTGGAGGATGTAGTAGTTTGCTCGACCTGCCACAGACTGGGTGGCTTAAACAATAGAAATGTATTTTCCCACAATTCTGGAGGCTAGAATACCAAGATCAAGGTGTCAGCAGGATTGGTTTCTTCTGAGGCCTCTCTCCTAAGCTTGTGGATATCCATCTTCTCTTGTCTTCACATGGTCTCCCCTCTGTACCTATCTGTGTCCAAAATTCCTCCTTTATGAGGACACCAGTCATACTGGATTAGGACCCACCTGAATGGCCTCATTTTAACTTAATCACCTCCTTAAAGACCATATTTCCAAATACAGTCAGATTCTGAGATACTGGGGTTAAGACCTCAACAAATAAATTTTGGGGGCACACAAGTCAGCCCATAACAGTGGAACTTATAGATTTCCCCCCACACACACATGCTTAGTGTCACGCGAACCCACCCCAAGCCAGAGTAAAATCAGGCAGTTTTCCGGGCCTCCTCAATGGTCCAAGAAGAATTCATCTCCCACCAGCGACAGGCAAAGCCAGGAACGGGGAGTGGGCGAGCTCTGCAGTCAGGCTGCCAGTGTTCAAATCACAGCTCTGCCACTTACTAGCTGCGTGACCTTGCAACAATCACTCATTCTGTCTGTAGCTGACTTTTCTCGTTTATGAAGTGGCGTCAATAGTAATCTCCACCGGGTAGGCTTGTTATGAGGGTTTACTGTGTGAACGTATGTAACGATCTTCAATGGTGCCTGGTACATAATAAATGCTCAACACGTGTTAATTGTGACACCCATTAACACACTGGGTCCCGGCTGGGATGAGGTGGTAGACAATAGAAAGGAATAGGTCAAGATGGGTTTTACCAAGGAGAAATAAGGGCTAGAAGCTTTTATCAGCATTTTACAAAGTCCGCAGGCGTGTGTGCATTTTTTCTCCAAAAGGCTGTACAGACTAAAAAGTTCAAGCCCTCGCCTTGAGTTCATTATTCAACATACCTTGAGTGTCTGATAGCACAGACCAGGTGCTGGGCAAGAGGAGAGAGCTCGGTCCTGATCAGGGCTAGCAGAGGAGGCGGAGCCTGTGCAAATTACTGGAGCACAGAGAGCCTGAGACCTGACCACGTGGTTTATTAATACAAATCCACACTGGCCTGGGTGGAGGGAGTGGGGAGGGGGCCGGGGGTCCGCAGGTGGTAAGTGACTGTGTAACATAGCAAGTCCAATCCTGCCTTGTAGGGGCACCTCCACAGGTCTGGGACTAGGGTAAGGGGAGTGAGGCACTGACCTCAGGCACAAAATTTAAGGGAGTGCCAAAAGTCAGTCATAAACATAAAACTAACATTTTAACAGAGTCCCTTTAAAATTCAAAGTTAATGCAAAAAAAAAATCCATGATGAACAAAATATCAAAATTTTCAATAAAGACAAGACCTGACCCTGCACTTGCAGGATGACCTTGCTCACCTCACCCTGATCCTGGACCCGGATCCCCAAGTTTCTTCCTGAATCCAGCCTTACTCTCTGGGACCCTGGTCTAAGTCCTTGCCTTAAGCTGCTCTTCATCTAGGGATAGAGAGAGTCTTGCTCTTTTTGAGATAGGGAACTTGGGAAATTTGTTTCATCTCATCTGTAAAATGGGTGTGAGGCTTAATGTGAAAGAGCCTGAGTGTGTTATGGCCCCTAGTTCAGTGCCTGCAGCATAGTGAGTGTTGGGAGCCAAGAAGTTTTCGCCATTAGAAGATGGCCGACACCCTGCTTCTCTTCCTGATTTATGAGATAGAAGTTCGCGCCTAAAATGAAAGCCCGCGCACGCAGCACCAATGATGATTAGCCAAGTACTTCCCTCATTCTGAATCCCGCCCCCCTTTCTCTGCAGTGTATAAATACAGCTACCGCAGCAATAAAAGTTTGAGGCTTGATCAGGATTCTGTCTTGCCTCCATTCTTTCGCGTCTCCTGCCCTTCCCCCTTTTTTCAACCCCCACAGGTTCCTCCTCGGACTCACAAGGATTTGTCCTGCTGGTCGGGACTCCCGGGGACGCCCGGGGCCGTACACAAGTGAGCACTCAAGAAGTGTTTATTGGAGCTAGAGAAATCATTTTGCGCCAGTTTTAATCATTGTGTGAGGACATTGGGGAAATTGATGTCCACATTCAGCAGAACATCTTCACAAACGGTACAGTGTAATGGAAACGCAGGCATTACACTTGGACCTTAAGAGGAGAAAAGATGTGCATCTAAAACAGGTCTAAATGGCCCCTTCAGACCCACCAAACCTCTGTAAGATCGGAGCACCATTTTATGGAGGAGACAGATGAGGATCTGAGAAGCTTTGTGCCCTGCACCACGTTGCACACAGCATCAGGCAGAGCCAGGGATAGTGGCCAAGGCAGAAGCCTGGCCGTTACATCTGAGCATCAGAGCCATGCCTGGGTCCTCGCTGGAGTGACGTGCTGCTCTGTGCGGGGCTGGTGCTAACTCTAGGAGCTGCTGTGGGGGGAGCATGGTACACACAGGGGAGCTGCAGAAGCACAGCGTGCCAAGTGGGGTCTAGCCCCAGGTTGTTGAGAGCGACTGCTGCCAACCCACACTGCCGCCCCCGGCATGGTGTGGCCAGCACGGCCATGCCTCCTGGATGCCCAGGAGGGTCCCAGTTCACACCTGGTTGTCCTGGCGTGACCGTTAGTAACTCATGATTTTACTATCAAATGGGTCCTGGTCTGGACGTAAACCTAAACAATCGCCCTAATTACAGCAGCTCTCAGGCAGAAGACACTGATCTCTGGATTTTCCTTCTCCACCAGAAAATCCTTTCCACCTGTAGGAAAGCTTCCCAAGTACCAGCTCCGTGTCCCCTCTCTGCTTCCCCAGTGGCTGGCCCAGGGCCCACCTCGGAGGAGACAGGCTGAAAATATTTGCTAACTGGAACTAGATTGAGTAAGCCAGGCAACTCATCTCCTCTGCTGCAGAGTCTGCCTTCCCCGAACTCCCCGTAAAGGCAGCCGTTCCCCAGCTCTGACTCTTCCAGGGAAAGGGACAACTGTCTCCAGAGCCCCTGTGCTGGGCGTGAGAGAGGAAAGCAGAAGTGAAGCCAGCCAGAAGCAGAGGCCCTCCCTAGCCCGCACTTGACGGCGGAACGGTGCAAAAGGCACACCCTGCCGACTAGGAACGGGATCCGGCTCGCTCCGCTCCGAGGGGAAACCCCCGCCCTGCTCCTCAGGCCACTGCAGCAGCCCCAAGCCCCTGCACAAAAGGGAGAGGCGCCCCCGTGTCGCATCCCCCAGCAGCCGCTCAGCTGAGAAAACTGCGCCGCGTGAAGAACGTGGGACCGAGAGGCAATGGCGGGTCCCTCGGCCGGGAAGAGGACCTGTTGAGAGTCACAAAGTCTGGACTTTCCGGGTCTTTCCTTCATTTCCCCCAGATGCTCCCCTCTTACGTGAAGTCCCTCCTTAGAGAACGTGCTCCCAGGTTGCTGTCTTTGCCCCTCCCCTTGGCTCTGAAGGGAACCCGCCTTTACTCTCTTGTTCACCATTACACGCTTTCCTCCCCAGCCCCTCTTCAAGGCCACCTTTCCTTACATCGGTGGTTCTCGGACTTAGTGCATCAGAATCACCTGGAGGGCCCGACCAATACAGATCACTGGGGCTCCCCACCCCCAGGGACTGTGATCCAGTAGGTCTGGGGTGGAGCCCAAGGATTTGCATTTCTAACAAGTTCTCAGGTGCTGCTGCTGCTGCTTACCGAGGGAACACCCTTTGAGAACCACCGCTCTTGACCTCTGGGAAAAGGCCTGCTCCCAGCGAATGGACGGTTCTCTAAAGCAGCAACCCTCCATCTGGCCGCACGTTATCATCACCTGAGGAGCTTATATAAAAGGTCCCACACTTCAGTCCACACCCTGTGGACCAATTACACTTGGATCTGGCCATGGGACCCAGGCCATGAACATTTTCAAGTCTGCTCAGGGGATTCCAAGGTTAAGGACACTACTCTCAAACCTATTTTCCACAAACCTGAGTTTGCTCGGCCCTTCTGGCAATCACAGCTGTCCTTCTAACCTGAATCAAGCGAGTCCCCTTCCTCCTCCCATGTTCTCAGCATGATTTTTTTCCTCACTGCAAAGTTTGCTCACATTCAATCCATCTTCACGGGACGGTGGGTGGGGACTGGCAGGATATTAATTTGTGACACCTTCAAACTATTCTTTAGATACTTAGCATTTATTTAAAGGGGATGAGAAGGAATTTATTTTCTCTTCATACAAGTTATATTCAGAAACAGCTTCTTCTGATCATTCTCTCCCATGGGCAAAGGATAGTGAAGGTTCTTAAAAAAAATTTTTTTTTTAATCTCACTTTTCTGTGGTTCTGGCCCTCCCTTTCGTTGTCTTTTGTGATTTTCTGAATCAAACTAACTCCTTGGAAGGACTGATAAAGGGTTTAAATTTAGATAGTAAAATGAACCATTAACATAAAGCACGCCACATTAACATCCTCTTCATTTGCAGAGTCTCAGCTGACAGCTCTTGCCGGAGCATGTCACAGAAATATGCAGCTGAGCGAGGCAATTGCTGGTGAGGCCTTTTTTTTTTTTAACTCCCACTCAGACATTTTGTACTTGGGTGTGAGAGGGCCCGATTTACATTTTGCCACTTACGTAAAGCGTTACACAGAATTTCTAAATAAACTGAGTCCATGTTTCCAATTCATTCCTGGGCAATTTGGCCTGCAAAGGAGTGGTGCCCTGGGAGGTGGTCCAGCCGGCCTTTCCTTCAATCGCTTTGGTTTCCAAACTACTCCTTCCATCACAAGCATTCACAGAGGCGGATACAGTAACCATGTCTGCTCACCAGAAGAGACGGCTCTTACGAAACACAAGGAAGAGAAAGTCTCAGCTCAAGGAAGTTATCACCAACGTCCAATGCAACTGAGAGGTCAAATAAGATGAGACTTCAAAGATAAGGAGGGAAAAGGATCCATTGATCTGAAGAATGAATGTCGATGGGGGCGGGAGTGGGTGGGATGAACTGGGAGATTGGGATTGACATATATACACTAATACGTATAAAATAGATAATAAGAACCTGCCGTATAAAAATAAAATAAAATAAAATAAAATTCAAAAAAATAATAACGCCTAATGCAAACGTTCAAAAAAAATAAAATAAAAAACGAATGAATGTCATGTGAGACAGTTAGTTTGGAAAAAGCTCTTTTGAAAGTTTGGTTTAGGAGAGGAAGAGGGAGATGAGAAAGAAAGCTGGAAAAAAAAAACAGAGCCCAACAGAGATTTTCTTTGTTTTTTGTTTTTTTAAGCTGAAAAGAGATTTGAATTCATCCTTACCGGTGCAGGAAAACTGGTACAGACTAAGTGATGAACATACAGTAAAGAGGATGCCAGGAACCCATGGGGTTTTTTCACTCAAGAGGTGACGAGAGTGAGGTTCTGAATGGAATTTACCAAGTTTGCTTCACTTTGCTGCTTTTGCGTTAAGTAGCTGCCTTTTTTGTTCTCACCTGCTGAGGAGTACTGTCTCTAACAAACTCCCATAGAAGGTACACATCACCTGGTAACAGGAGGGCTGGTCACAGGGAAAGGGACTTGTTGGTAGAGGATTGGGTCATAATGGAAAATACCAGGTTGGCTAAAAAGTTCGTTCGGGTTCAGAAAAACCGAACCCGATATACATATACATTACATATATATTACATGTATATACATATACAATATATATTGTATATGTACAATATACAACATATATATTACATGCATATACATATACAATATATATTGTATATGTACAATATACAACATATATATTACATGTATATACATATGCAATATATATTGTATATGTACAATATACAACATATATATTACACGTATATACATATGCAATATATATTGTATAAGTACAATATACAACATATATATTACATGTATATACATATGCAATATATATATTACAACAAGATTTTGAAAATTCTATTTAGAGTAGCTTTTACATTTTTTGTTAGTTTTGTTTTGTTTTACTTTTTTATTGAACTAAAACACTCAGTAAAGTATACTAATCTCACAGTAGAGCCAGTTGAATTTTTACATACATATACACCCACATTAACTGTCAACAGTACAAAATACAGGACACTCCCAAGCTCCCCAAAAGGCTCTCTTACGCCCTCTCCCGTCAATACCCACCCCCATAACCGCTGTTCGGACTTCAGGCACTACAGATTAAGGCTCCTGTTCTTGGGCTTCATGTAAATGAAATTACACATAAATGGCTTCTTTTGTTCCCCGTAATGTCTGTGAGATTCATCCATGTCTGGTGAGTATCGTTATTTTGTTCACTTTTTATTGTTCACTCCTATTTATTGCTGTCATGTATTCTATCATATGAAAATATGGCAATCCATGTAGCCATTATCCTACTGGTAGACGTTTGATTGCTTCTGGTTTGGGGCTCTTACAAATGACGGTGCTGTTGAACATTCTAGAATGTCTTTGGTGGTCATAGGCACTTTCTTCTCTTGGTGGTAACTCTGGGAGTGAGGTGGACAGGTTGGTGTGTGTTTAGCTGTAGGAAGGAAGGACAGGGTGCTTTGGGGTTGTGGGGCTTCCCATGACCCACAGGATGAGGCCAGGGCTTTATAAGCCATGGTACCTTCCATCCTATTGCCCTTGTCTTCTTCTCTGAACTTATCTCTCAACACAGCCCTCCTTCACTCTGCCCAGAAGCCATCTGAACATTGTACATTTCCCCCAACATTCTTAGTCATCTGGTGTCTCCATGCTAGTGCTCTGGCCGTCTCCTCAGC
This sequence comes from Stenella coeruleoalba, assembly GCF_951394435.1. Taxonomy (NCBI): domain Eukaryota; kingdom Metazoa; phylum Chordata; class Mammalia; order Artiodactyla; family Delphinidae; genus Stenella; species Stenella coeruleoalba. Next base: position 97,685,816 of record NC_137153.1, on the reverse strand, counting down.
CTGTGATGCCTCTTCCCCTTTTCTACCAGACAACTCCAATTTACCCCTGAAGACTCTAGGCAAAAATTACTCCATCACCAGATCTTTCCCCCGCCTTTTTCCTTCTCCCCTGTCAATAACATTTTCATCTGCGCCCGCAAGTTTTCTGCGTTCATGTTTATTAGCCCCAATCACTCTGTGTTGAGATTACTTGGTTGTGAGATAGCGACCTCCTGCAGGGCAAGGCCTGCATCCTGGTCATCGCTCTGTCCTCAACTCCCGCACAAGACCTCAAACTAAGAAGGGTCTTAATAAATATTTTTCAGGTTTAATAAATGAACTGGATTTCTTTTTAAGGAGATGGCCTACTTTTTCCTCCCCCAAGATATAACAGTAAGAGATGAACCAACCAGTTCTATAACGTTTCAAGTGGAATTGCTTGTCATACCTGCAACAAACAGGGAAGATGAAAGTGGACAAGAGACAAGCTCTAAAAGACATGCTGGTGATTCAGACTTTGTTTATGTCCCATAATACCAAACACTCTCAGATACAAAGTATTATTTATTTATTTATTTATTTATTTTGGCGAGCTGTCCAGATGTTTCCAGATATCCAGATGTCCTCCCTGATATGACCCAAACAACTCTGTGTCACATTTTATTAAGCTCTTTAGTACCACGGAGACAGAGCTTGAATTGAGTTGAAAATTCGGTAAAGATAGAGCCAAGGGCAGGAACTCTGACCTACTCACTGTCCTCTAGAAAAGACCTGCGAGATGTGGCCCAGAGATGAATCCAGAAGATATACCTGAGATATGCAAAGTCGTCAAAATCCAACCATTCCAGAGAGTTCCCTGGGTCAGTGTGCTTCCACTGATCCATACAGTCACTCGAAGGAGCATCCCGCCTCACCGTTCCAATCCTTCTTGGTTGTGCTGGATAACAACAGCCTTCTCCAAACATGCCGAGTCCTTTAGACCTCTAAGCCTGAGCTTATGCTCGCTCCTTTCTCTATGACGCCTTTTCCCAGTTCCTACCCAGCCCAGCCTTTCCCTCCCGGTGCCCCACCTGCCCCTGAGATAAGCATGATCTTATGCTGTCTTCTCTCAATCTCATCTCCCTCCAGATCCTTCCAAGAGTCAGCTCAGGTGCCTGCGCCCTACAGAAAGTGATCTCATGCTACCCAGATACCAAGTTCTCCCAATACTCTCTGCTGCCTTTTTTGGGGTCCCTTGGCATTTTCTGCATTTTAACAAAACTTTCTATGCATAGATTAACACCTCCCACAAATACTAAGTGCTTTAAGGGCGTGATCTATATCTGCTATATATTTGAGCCCCCAAAATCAATTAAAATATTGATTGAATGGGACAATTTCCATTTACGACTTACAGGCATAATCTGGATGTTGTAAATCAAGGGAATGGAGGAAAGGGCTCAGGATTAGGCGTCGGGCTGACCTGAGTTCCACACTGGATCTGCCACCACCTAGCTCAACGTCTTTAGACAAGTCCCCTCAGCCCTCTGGGCCTCAGTTTTCCCATCTGAAAAGCAGCAATGTCTTTAAACCTGTTGTAAGAGGATAGCTGTTAAGGCAGAGTTAAATGTGGTCGCGGTGCCCAGTGACGTTAACATTCCTCTTTCTTATTCAGGGTTAGGGATGAGTGAGTATTGGGAGATGCACTTTCTCTGTTCAGGGAAAGACACCTTCATTGTACACATTTGACAGAGAAGAAGGACACAGCAGAACTGATTGTGCCTTTGTGTGGAGGCCTGGGATTCAGGCTGCCTTATTTCTGTATCCACAATGCCCTTCCTGGCCTGGCATGTGAAGGCCTTAGGTCAATGTTTAGTGAATGAATGAAGGCCTTTATCCAGCTGAGACTCAGAGGAAAGCCAAGGATATTGTTCCCAGAATTGCGGACGGGGAAGGAGGCTGACCTTTTAGAACTGAAGCATTGGATCGGGGAATATCTATCAGCTGGACTGAAAAGCTGAGTCCCCGGAGAATTAGACTTGGGCTTCGTAAATCACGCTCTGGCTCCGGTTAGGATCCCTCCTTGAGCCCGGGGTACGGCTGAGCCTCTCACTGGGAGTCATATGTCTCCAGCTGTTAGGAAAGGAGGATTGGGCCATTCAAGAGCCTGACAACAACTGTCTGAATCTCTCTTGAGGACAAGTCAGCTACATGTTTCACGCGGGCCCTTTGAGCTCTCCGGCTTCCCCGGTCCTCCGCCTGTCTGCTGAGCGGGGCTTCCTGCCCTCTCTCCCTTCATCCATCCTCTCTCTCTCTTTCTCCTTTACCTCCTTGATCATGCAATGGCAGGTTACACAAAAGCCGCAAATTCCAAGCTATATGTAGCATAGAGCGGCTGTTTGTCCCAAAATACCACGTCGCTGACTACAGCAAACACAAATTACAAGCTTTATCTAATCACAGTTATGGGACCGGTCATTTTTGGTTTCCAAAAATGCCTGTGAGTGGCATGCTTCTGCAGCTGGTGGTAGCACCGGCTTGGGTTTCAGATCTCAAGTGCACACAGATGCACAGGGAGATGAGCATCCCAAGTGACCGATTCAGAAAGGGAAATAGGAGAGGGAAGAGAGGAAGTACAACTCACCAGATAAACAAACTCCGCTGGTTGCGACCTCAAAAATAAATTATTTAAAATCATCAAGTTGCATCACCACTGCACTGAAGGATATCAGCACCGATCTCCCTGGCACACAGTTTCCTAACATAAGAGGTGACACCAAAGTCATTCTCGAGTGGCTGCACTGGGAACTGGAGAAAATGAAGCTTGCTTGGAAATCACGGATGTAGTTTTGGGGTAGAGTTTTCTTCACTTATCTTTTCACCAGGAGTAGATGGAGGTGGCATCGAGGAAAGAATGAGGGGCTTGGAGTCTGGACCCTGGGTTGACTTGTGACCATGACCTAGGTCACTTCTCTGAGTGACCTTCTGAGTCAAGGGAGGCTGATAACACCACCCAGCTCGCCGGGCTGACGGGAGGGTAAGATGAGGGTGCGTGTGGAAGTGCCAACCACATATTCGGCACATATCAGCCTGGATGAAAGCGATTTGGCTGCTGGCTGGGAGCTGGATTCTCTTTCTGCATCAGTTCGTCATAACCATTATGACTACTTCTTACTCCCATGCGTGTGGGCTTCACTTGTGAGCCACAGGCGGGGCGGGGGTGGGGGGGTGGGCAGCTCCTCTCGTCTCGCGCGTAATGAACTCAGTCTGTGATTCAGTGTCAAACACGGCCACTCAAATTCAAGCAGTGTTCCACTGAGATTCCGGGGCACATGTGTGCGCACTGGGAAGGAGAGCGCTCTCTGTGAGCTTTAAATAGCCCAAAGACGTGCTTGAGCGATCCTCTCTGTTGAAGCATAAAAGCGCTGAGGAAAGCACAGCCCTATAAATACCTACATTCCTCCACACCAGATAGAAATTGCACAAGGCCACCGTTTCCAGAAGACGTGAGCTCTCACAGCGAGCCTCTTTGGCAGCTGAAGCCTGACTTTCCAGGGCCGGCAGAGGGAAGAAGAAGGATGGGCAATTCCACCCGTGGCTGAAAGTAGTAACAATGAAACAATGAACGGTCGGAACTCAAACTGACTCTCACTTCCCTAAACTATACATAAATCACCATTTTCTTTCTCCTTGACTTCAATTCCACGTTAGTCCTTCTCATGAAAGAGTCCTTCAAGAGAAAGAACTGGAATTTGAGCATCAGATTCTTGCTGGGTAATGCTGGAAAATTCAGCGGTCCCCCTCACTCTGAAAAGAGAGGGTGTTGGATGAGCCTTCAAGGCCCCTTTAAGCTCTAGCATTCTATTCTACGGAGGCCAGTTCGTCTTGGGCAATGGGTTGGAATAAGGCTCTTACACAAAGGAACATGGTTATTTTTACCTGCCATCATACCTGTTGCAAGCAGATGAATTTCCCCACGTCCCCCAATAGATGAGTAACGTAGTTTACTAGAGATCATCGTTTCTCAGCCTCTACCACGTTGGAAAAGGGATAAAACTCTGTAGCTGAGTCAATCGAAGCACGAGCCACAGTGCTGAAGGTAGGTGGTTTCTGACTTCAAAGCAGAAACCCTAGAAGAAATCAGAGTAACAATAAAATCTAGCATTTGCAGAGTCCCTCCTATGTGTTGCACAATATACTTGAGGGTTTCATACCTCTTATTTCATTTCACCCTCAGAACAATCCTATGATGTAGGTGTTTTTAGTACCATTTTATCAACGATGAAACTGAGATTTAGAGATGAAATAACTTTCTCAGAGTATTTCTCTCTGTCTTCTGACTACTAGGAACTTCAAGGTTAACTTTGGTCAAATACAAGTGCACAGGGGTTTGTACTTGTGGTTTTGTCATTCCCAACTCCATTTTTTTCTCCAGCCCCTATTTTCCTGTCTTCTTTCTCCCTCCTCCCGCTTGTAACTTATTTTTGCATTTTTCCTATAGTATAAAGCAAACGTACATCCTTTTTGGAAAAGAGAGAGATGTAAACACATGGAAGAGCAACAGCCGGGCATTGGCACAGCCTAGACGAGAACTCAGGTCCCAGGCGCCTGGGCAGCTGCCATCTCACATGGTCTCTGCTCCTGAAGGGGCCGTTTGCCTATAAACCTGCATATGTGAAGGTGAAAAGTCCACAGGAGGTCAAAAAAAGACTCCCAACCTGAAACTACCACCACAGGCTGCTCAGGTTCTAGCTGAGGATGGGGTGGGAAGTACCAAGGTGGATCTCCAATCTTCCTGTGGAAGAACTTCACCTCTTTTGGTGAGAGTTCAGAGCGTGGAGACCCAAGAATAAGCCCTTGAAGGAGGAAACCAAGAGTAACTCCTGACTATTGGTAGAAGGCAACCACCCACATGGCTCAGGGAACTGAAATGCTCTAGTATCTCTTTAAGGAACATAACTATGGCTTTCAGAAACCGCAAGCCTGTGTCTACCCGAAAAATCTGTAAGAACCTGAAAAGAACCATCCACAGTGACACGAGAGAGCTTCACCAAAGGGTGGAGTGCAAGGTAAAAGGGCAATGATCTGTAACATCGTTGTGTGTCTGCAAGACACAGTTGTGGGAGTGTAAAGGGGCTAAGGAATCCGTTTATAGTGCATAAAAATTGGGGGCAAGCTTAAGAAGGTCAAATGAAGCTACAAATTGTGGCTGGGAGAAAATAAAAAGGAAATGAAAATTAAGTACCCAAACTGTGATAGACATTGTGCTGTTTCATATCCCTTCCCTCGCTAGTCATAATAAGGACATCCCTCTGAGTTAGGTCTTATTGTCTCCGTGTGGGTAAGGGGGAGTAAGGTTCAGGGTGGTTAAATAACCTGGACAAGCTAGCAGGTGGCAGGACCACGTTCATACCCAGGCATGGTCTCATTGTAAAGCCCGGTACTTTATGCCCAACTACACCACTTAGAAGGGATGACTCAAGTTCAAGTTCAGTGATCACCCAATAATGGTCGTATATCTTAAACGGACACTAACCCAAATATCAAATGGCCTTCTTTTAGAACTTGCCAAATTGATGTAAAGCTCATAGGAAATATAAATACATGAGAACCTATACACAAAAGAAAATACTGTAAAAATAATCAATAATAGAAGAAGGAGACATACTAGGAGTTAAACCAAATCACAAAGTAGGAATAATAAAAATTTACAATACTCAAAGAGTAAAGAATGTGAATTTTTATAACAGAGAAAAGTACATAGGATTATTTAGTATATAATCAAGTAAGCATCAGTGGCGATAATTAACTCTTATTTAATCAGTTATTTTATGTAACTGGATCGTAATTTGGAGATAAATTAATTTAGATTACACCTTGTGTGATATGAAAAAACAAACTCCAAATGGATTAAAAAGTGAACTATTGAAATGAGCCATAGAAATAACTGAAGTAAAATGGAATATTTAATCACAAGTTTGGAGGAATGTTTATTTGGTAAATAGCAAATAAAAGTACAACTTCCATGGGCTTCCATGGTGACGCAGTGGTTGAGAGTCCGCCTGCCGATGCGGGGAACACGGGTTCGGGCCCCGGTCCGGGAAGATCCCACATGCCGCGGAGGGGCTGGGCCCGTGAGCCATGGCCGCTGAGCCTGCGTGTCCGGAGCCTGTGCTCCGCAACGGGAGAGGCCACAGCAGTGAGAGGACTGCGTACCGCAAAAAAAAAAAAAAAAAAAAAAAGTACAACTTCCAAATGAATAAAAAATTCAACTGTATAACCACAACTTCTCCTCAAAAAAAAGTAACTCTCTTCAATAAAAACAAATGCCATTAAAGTGAAAGGAAAGCTATTTATTTCTAAAAATATGGTACAGGTGGTTTAATTTAATACCTCTGATGTATATAGATAGCCAATACAATCAGGACCCAATAGAGTAATGGGTAAATATCAATTAACACAAGGACAATTCTACAGAGAAAAGAAGTATATTTTCAACCTCAGAAAATAAAAGTGTAGTAAAGCACTATTTGATACATATTTTCTGATGGCACTGTATCTTGGTTTTCTTTTAGAAAACAATACAATAATATATAACAAAATCTCTAACACTATTTGTACTCTTTGAGCCAGTAAATCTATCATAGAAATTTATCCAAAGGAAATAATCCAAAAGAATCAAAATTTGTTAACACATTTCTTTTCATTGTATCTAGATGAGAAGACGAATGCTAGCTGAACCTATTGTGATCACCATTTCACAATATATGCAAATCAAACCATCATGCTATACACCTTAAACTTATACCGCGATATATGTCAATGATTTCTCAATAAAACTGGAAAATAAATTGTAAACATAAAGGTGTTCTTTGTAACAATATCTGAGTAAAATAGAAAAAATAATTAAAATTAATGCCCCAAAAGAGTGAAGTGGTGAAATGCTTGTGGTATAACGACCAGATGGAATATTAGGCCCACAATATAAGATGACGTAACAACAATATTGGTGGGGGAAGGGCAGTTCCCAAGCACAAGTGTGGACTGAGGGTGCAAACACATACAAGTGTATGCAAATGCAAGACTGCTGGCAGGGGCCATGGGAAAAGGGAAGGGATGTGATGACTATTTTCCATACTTTGAATTCCCCTCAATGTTGTTCTATGAGGCTTTAACCATTATTTAAAATCTGGTTTAAACAAGGCATTACTGAGGACCCATGGGACACCTAGCAGTGTGCTGCAGATACTCCAGAAGAACGTCCCTGGACCTTGCTGCCAGGAGACACAGTCCACCTCTACCTACTACTGCCAGAGCGTTGCTCCTGGAACAGGAAGATAGGATGGAAAGAATCCCAGTCCCTTTCAGCAGTTTGTGTCTGTGTTAGTTACCTGGGGCTGCTATAACACCACAAACTGGGTGGCTTTAACAATGGACATTTGTTCTCTGGCAGTTCTGGAGGCTAGAAGGCTAACATCAAGGTGTCAGCAGGGCCAGGACCATCTGGACTCTCCTGGCCTTTTCCTGGCACCTGGTGGGGACCCACAATCCTTGGTGATTCTTGGCTTGCAGGTGCAGCACTCCAGTCTCCGCCTCTGTTGCCACGTGGCATAGTTTCTGTGTCTTCATATTATCTTATAAGGACACCCGTCATATTGGGTTAAGGGCCCACCCTAATGCAGTATGACTTTTTCTAAACTTGACTAATTGCACCTACAATGTCTATTCCTAAATAAAGTCACATTTCACAAGGCACTGGGAGTAAGAACTTTCAACACATCTTTTTGGGGAACATAATTCAACAGTGTCTAAGCCCATGAGCTTTCAAATCTGACCCGCCTCATCTCCAAAAACCCCAGATGCTTTTGCATCTTCTTCCTGCAATTCTCTCAATTTTCCCATCGATATGATATAGGCAGGAAGTAGGGCATAAAAAGTAAATTTCATGGTAGCCGTTTGGGGGGCCATCATTTTGCACACAGCCACAGACATTTCTTGCTGGAATTGCCTTGGATGGGCGATCTGAGGATAGACAAGTAATGACCTCAAGGAGGGTTTTCAGAGGAGCCCTCTGATGTGGGGGTGGAGGACTACTGAGTTCCATGGTGCTCTGTTAGTCTCTCGTTGCTCTGGCTCAGCAAGAGTTAAATAAAGTGATAAATAAAATGATGATCGCTAATCATTAGAGAAACGCAAATCAAAACTACAATGAGGTATCACCTCACACCAGTCAGAATGGCCATCACCAAAAAAATCTACAAACAATAAATGCTGGAGAGGGTGTGGAGAAAAGGGAACCCTCTTGCACTGTTGGTGGGAATGTAAATTGATACAGCCACTATGCAGAACAGTATGGAGGTTCCTTAAAAAAACAGAAGTAAAACTACCACACGACCCAGCAATCCCACTACTGGGCATATACCCTGAGAAAACGATAACTCAAAAAGAGTCATGTACCACAATGTTCACTGCAGCTCTATTTACAATAACCAGGACATGGAAGCAACCTAAGTGTTCATCAACAGATGAATGGATAAAGAAGATGTGGCACATATATACAATGGAATATTACTCAGCCATAAAAAGAAATGAAATTGAGTTATTTGTAGTGAGGTGGATAGACCTAGAGTCTGTCATACAGAGTGAAGTAAGTCAGAAAGAGAAAAACAAATACCGTATGCTAACACATATATATGGAATCTAAAAAAAAAAAAAAAAAGGTTCTGAAGAACCTAGGGGCAGGACAGGAATAAAGACGTAGACGTAGAGAATGGGCTTGAGGACATGGGGAGGGGGGAGGGTAAGCTGGGACGAAGCGAGAGAGTGGCATGGACATATATACACTACCAAACGTAAAATAGATAGCTAGTGGGAAGCAGCCGCATAGCACAGGGAGATCAGCTCGGTGCTTTGTGACCACCTACAGGGGTGGGATAGGGAGGGTGGGAGGGAGACTCAAGAGGGAGGGGATATGGGGATATATGTATATGTATAGCTGATTCACTTTGTTATAAAGCAGAAACTAACACACCATTGTAAAGCAATTATACTCCAATAAAGATGTTAAAAAAAAAAATTGGGCGTGGAATTCACCCGAGATTTATGGCAACCATGACTGGTTTCTGTCACCCTTAGCTTTGGGGACTTTGGAGGCCACCGTGTGGAACAAAAGGCAGCCAAGTGTCGTCACAATAAGGCCTGGCATCAGCAGAGACAGAAGCAGAGTCGGGGGGGGGGGGGGGCGGGGCACAGCCAGATTGAGAAAGCCCAGAAGTGCTCAGCAGAAATTCGGAGACGTTTAGGGACAACTTAACTAACTATTGGAGGCAATTCAAAATGTTCCAGACAAACTTTAAACGGCTTCTAGAAGGAGATTCTTGAGCTCCGATGGAAATTAAGTTCTTGCCCTGTAATCTGTGTAGTCTCCCTTTACTGATAGGGTCAAGTCCATGCCCTCGTGATTTGCCCTCAACCAACCTCCCTCACCTCGTATTTTACTTAAACCTAAGTGCCAGCCTGACGTTTCCTAAACTGACCTTCTGGGCTTCAGCGCACTTTGCACACGTGCTCCTTCCTCCCATGATGCCTCTCTGGCTTCTACACCTGGAGAAGGGAGCAGCTGATGCTGAGATTCTAAGGTTCCAGCTCAAAGAGCCACTACCCTTGCCTGCGATCATTTTCTACATTTTCTCCAGTCAGTCATTAAGTCCATTCGATATTTAGTCAGCCATTGAATAAGTATTTATTTATTTATTCATTCATTCATTTATTTTTGCCAGGCTGCCTCTGAGGACTTCTTCCTGCCTCTTCCCAGCTCCTGGCGGCTACAGGCAATTCTTGGCGTTCTTTGGCCTGCAGCTGTGTCACCCCAGTCTCACCTCTGATGTTGAATGTCATTCTCTTCTTCCCCTTCTGCGTGTCTCCGTTTCTCTGTGTCTCGGCTTTCAATCTCCCTCTCCTTTCTCTTATAAAGATACCAGTCCCTGGGCTAGGGGCCACCCTAATTAGCACTACTTCATCTTCACTTTTTTTTCAGTTGACATGTAATTGTCATTCTCTTGAATATTTATTGACAACTGACAATGTGCTGGGAACTGTGAGTCACAGGTGAGAGACAGGTGGATGGGTGGATGGATTATGGAGTTTGGGCTTGTGGAGAGAGTTGGAGGTTCGACTGGAGAGCTCTGTGGGGTTGAAACAAGGGACAATTACAGACCCCGTGCACGTTCCACAACAGCGGGCATTTGGAAGCCCTGTGTCAGGACAGCAGTACGGCCCTTTATTCCCAGGGCAGCTTGTCCTCTCATCATGGACTGCTGCAGCCTACATAGGAGAGGTACCCTTTGGGATGGGAGTTCTCACACCTCAGTGAGGAGTCCGGGAACACAAGGCCTTCATGGGCCCAGCCTGTCCGCATCTGCGGCAGTGGCTGGACCAGGTGGCCTGAAGAGGAACACAAAACCTCTGAGAGCGGCCTCCCCATCGTCCCGTGGGAAGCCCTGAGTCCCTTCCCCAGGGATACAGGAGCGCCCAGTGCTTTGCCTTTGGTATCCAGCAAGCGTCACTTCTTGACCCAGGAGCCACATTGCTTTCCCTGAGCCCAGTTCTAATTGGAGAAATATTCCAACTTCGAAAGCACCAGGGAAAGTTACTAACACAGCCCCGGTCCTTGTCAGGGCACTCTGTGCTTCTGTTAGATTAGAACTTTTATTTCCTCCTCACTCCTCTATTTTTGATTTCATATACTTCCTCTATTTGCTGCGCCAATGGTCCAAGCCACCCCCAACATATCACTTCCACAAGAGAAATAAGCAGAGATAAATGAACCACTTCTTCCTCGGTTCTCCCGCAGGACTCTGCCCTTCCCTTCACCACTGCAAAAGCCACAGCTCGGGGGAACTGCCGGTGTCCCTGTCTCTCTGCCCCCTTGGACTGCGAGCTTCCCAGGGCAGGGACCCTGCCTGCTTCTTCTCTGTCCCCCAAGCAGAGCCTGGTGCATAAGGCACATATAAGTACCGACTGCATGGAGAGAATAAAATGAAAGTTGGTTATGCCTGTGTGTTCTGATGCTTACCTTGATTTCTCAGAGTCCCACTGGGTGAATCCAAATGGGAAAAAATTATGTTCTTTTCAGGGTCTTGCTGTCCTCCCCAGGTTGCACAATTTTCTATTTCCGGACCTGTGTTCAGAGGAACAAGCGTTGCACAATGAATGAATGAATGAGAAAGGCAGGACTGGAACATCTCTTAGAGATCAGCTCAACCGACCCCCAGTGACTGGACGGACCCTGAGACTCAAGGTCTGGCCATGAGTCCCTGGCAGGCGCAGGAGGAAAATGCAAGTCTCTGGATCCGCAGGCACAGTGCCTCCTTCCGCACATCACCTCCTCATTCAAATCCGTGTAAAGATGTCCAGAACATCGAGGGTCAGGGTAGGGGGTCATCCTCCAGCTGGATGCTCAGCTAGTCCTCCCTCCCTCCCCACCTATGAGCTTGGCAGTGCCCAGGTGTACCATCGATTCTATCCAGGATGCAAGTGATTTCCCAACAGAACCAAATAATGTTTGCAAAGGACATCTGAAAACATAGTAAGAATGAACACAGGGAGCTCGGCCTTGCCAGTCTCTTTGCTTCCCTGGCCCAGGGCCACCCCATGTTGGTGCTTTCTCCTGCCCAAGGAGACAGAGGGAAACCTGAAGCTCCTGCAGGGAGTTGGGCCACAAATGCAGGAGGAACACTTTCCTCACTGATATTTCAAGACTATTTCACAATCGCCAAACCACCAGCCACACGCAATCACTGGCTTAAAAGCGAAAGATGCAGGTTTGGATTGTGTGTGTGTGTGTATTAAAACACAAATAATAAGGTCTGAAGGGAACTCGGACAGCCAACAGAATTCCTTGTAATGGCAGGGTGAGTTTTGGCCAAACGGACGTGTTTAAGGCAGGAATAAGAGAGGCTCACACCAGTCGAGAGCCATTTGCTGGATCACCAGACACGGGGGAAAAAAATCTCCCCGAGGCAAACACAGAATGTGATATACGAGCACGGAATTGTGTTTCTTAAACACAAATCAATCAATAAATGTTAAATTAAAGGAAAAACTGGAACTAGTATCGTTTTCACCTTTCGCATTTAATATTTGGGGTGCTGTGATGTCACAAGTTGAAAGATCAAAAAGGAAGATTTCACCAAGATCACAAGAACAAAATGTAACAAGGTTTTTTTGCTGTTGTTGTTCATTAGCTTGTTCATTTGTTTCAGTTTTTTGCTAAAGGAACAGAGAGGACAATATACCTCTGAGGTAGGGTTCCAAATAAAATACCAGGCACTCAGATAAATTTGAATTTCAGATATACAACAAATACTTTTTTGAGTATAATTATATCCCAAATATTGCATGGAATATACTTGCACTAAAAAAAAAAAAAATGTTATCTATGCGAAATTCAAATTGAATTGAGTGGCCTGTATTTTTACTTGCTAAATCTGGCAACCCTACTGTCAGACTGCCAGCCAGTAAGCATGGGTGCTTTATTTTTGAAGACTGCAACATTCTCCATGCCTCCCACAAGCTTTCTTGCAATGTCAGGCCTGGAAGCTGATCTAGGTCAATGTCCTCATTTTACAGATAAGGAAACTGAGGTCAGAGAGAGGAAGTGACTTGCTCAAGGTCACACAAAGATTCAATGTTACAAGCAGGGCACAAATCCAGTCTTACCGCCCCAGGTTGGTTTGCCACAAATAAAAGAGGCTCGGGTTGCTAAAGGGACATCTACAAAGATCGATCCAAGGTTCCAACCACTCCAGGATCAAGTGGATATAAAAATAATTTATCTAAGGTCCTCAGGCTTATTCACTTGGAAATGTTAGATTAAAAGCTGGAGAATCATGAACTTCAGTACCTTCATATGCCCAGAACCTTTGACTCAAATGAAATTGTACACGAAATCCGGTGTAGAAAATAAAGTAGCAACTAAAACCACTACGCTTGAAACCGCTATGCTTGAAGCATCCCCAAATGACACCTGTGGATTCTCTCAAGTCCCATCGAGCACCATGGAAGGACCACTGGTGTGATGGAAAAAGCACAGGTTTTGGATTCAAAGTCTTCACCACCACCGTGCTTGGGTCAAACACTAACTTCACTGAGTCTCGTCACTCAAATAGAGAAAATAGCAGTTACTAATACCAAGATGGCAAAGCATGCCCTAACATCTATGTAAGTGCATCGGATGCTGGAGGGTAGTGTACCAGGAAGAGTTCAGCCGGGTGTTTGCTTTTATGTAAATGAAAGAAGAATTCGTAGAAAACTGGGTGGACTGTTCATTAGCTCTGTTTTCGCTCTACTTGCTGATCCATTCTTTTGCAATTTTTTATTATTACGCCTCTTGAGATCTTAGGGAAGGATTCTGACTGGTCTACTGTGGCCCTTGATAATAGATTCTAAAGGGCCGAGCAGATTATGACCACAGTGTCTGTGAAGGCTGGCCAGGGAAACAAAAGCTATGGCAAATCATTGGCCTTTCCAGGCAGCCGGGACCACGCTCCCTGACCAGAAACCTCAGCTGCTACAACCCCTTGACCCTCCGGCATCTCAGGTGAGTTTGTCCAAAGTTCTTGGTTTCTGGGAAGACATTTGGATGTCCTAAGAACATCTGGTACATACATAACACAGGCTGGGTCCACATAGACGGCTACCCTCTGACTGGTCTGCAAAGGGGGGACTTGCCCAGAGCCGTGTCCGGTGGTGCTGTACTTGCTGGCATACTCTCCCTCCGCAGGCCACTGTCTGGCCGTGCGCTTTTCACACCATCCCAGGTTGAGATCTCTTGGACTTTATCCTTCTTCATTTCCATTCACCATTTGTCATCCCCAGGCATTCTAAATTCTAGGCCCTTTTTTCCTAGGAATACAACCCAGGACCTTAGGGAAATTCTGAGAAGCAGGAACCCAGGGTCGTTGCCTTGGACTAGGGTGGTAAACAACCTGTATATTCTCAGGCAAGTCGAGTCTTCACTTTGTGCTTTGGTTTCTACAGAAGAGCACAGACTTGACTGCCTCATAGGAGGCTGGGAGAACATGAAAATCCTGGCCTATGCAGAATGGTCTATAAAACACTGTTCAGATATCAGGTTTTATATTTCTACTGGGGCTTTGGGTCTTTAATCAACTCTATATTCTCCCATCCTAATGCCTTATAGAAAGTAATTGATCTGTAAATACTTGGTCTCATTAAAGTGAATTCTTGATACTGGCCAGATTAAAATATTTGTTGAAATACACAAAAAGATTGCTATTTTAAATCGTCTGCCTCGTCTGTGCTCTGAGTAATGAGGTCTGCCATTTCTGCAGTACCCTAGTGGGCATGTTCTTCTACACGGAAGGTTTATGTGGCCAGAGTTCCTTCTCTGGTGATGGATTTCTACGACAAATGAGAAAAACATGAAGGACTTTATTTCATTTGGTGGAAGTAGTGGGGCTGGGTTAGCCCGGGCCCCAGCGGGAGTGGAAGGAGGTATCAGTGTGTGTGAATTGGTTTCTCCTCAATAGATCAATTAATTAACCAGGACTTGGGCAGACTGAGAATGAAAAGAGATGCATCTAGAAGCCTCTACTGAAAGTCCTCTGCCCTGATTTCTGCATGTTAAGTCTCTTACAAAGCCATCCCGTACATATGAGGAGTCCCTGGGTGATTCTCAGGGCACATTTACGTTTGAGGGTAAGAACGAATACGACTCCAATGGCATCGGAATTTTCCAGTGCACCAAACAGATTTGCCCTTCTAGAAATACGTGTAGCCGTGGGATGGGAGAGTTCACAAGGAGACTTGGAGACAGGGCCACGTGAGACTGTTTGCAAATTCCTCGAATTTTGAGGTTGAGGAACTGGGCTCACCGAAATCTCACTCTTTTAGCAGAGGGTAAAGGGGCATTCACGAGACAACACTGTCAAAGGAAAGGAGAAATAGAGAACATGGAGAAACCTTGGTCTTATGAAATCATTTCCATGTCAGATTCTTACACTGTACTAATAGGGGTCTGTATCCCAGGACCTCGCTCCATCCCACAGCCCTGTCTGGGTGTCACCTCATCCTCCCATCAAGTGTCAGAGGGCACTTGACCTCCCAGAGCTGCAAGCCTGTCCAGGACTGCCATGGCCATGGTGCCTCCCCGCATTCACGTTTTGGAGTTTAGAAAGGGTTCTCCCATCCATGAACTCATTTGCACCTCTCTGTCACCCTGGAAATAAACATATTGTCACACCCACACTCCAGAGAAGACCAGCCATAGCCTGCCTGCACAAGAGGGAAAAAGCCCATTTGCAATTATGAAATAATATTTAAGCTACGTAGGGATAAACGGAGTGAAGAAATTTCCTGTCACATTTATGCTTTTGGAAAGCAGCATTTCCAGAGAGTAAGCAGAACCAAAACCAAAGTATTAATTGCCTAATAACCACAGTTTTAACTGCATGGAATTTTATGAGATGGGCAAATTGCGCATGCCATGTTTCTAGGCGAAAGGACTGAAAATTGTCATTTTTGATTTGTTTTTCTCAATAGATTCTAGTCATTTCATTAATCTTTATTAATGAGATGGGTAGGAAATGTAAAGCAAGGCCAAAAGGATGCTTGAACTCCTCAGAATTAGAGAAATGTGATGTATAAATAGAAGTTCCCTCACCACCCACCCCAACTCCTACCAAAATCTGTCTTGTTTAGGGAATAGGCATTTTTCTCCATTAAGCTGGCTTTATCAAAAATGTCAGGGCTTGCCTGGTGGCGCAGTGGTTGGGAGTCCGCCTGCCGATGCAGGGGACACGGGTTCGTGCCCCGGTCTGGGAAGATCCCACATGCCGCGGAGCGGCTGGGCCCGTGAGCCATGGCCGCTGAGCCTGCGCGTCCGGAGCCTGTGCTCCGCAACGGGAGGGGCCCCAACAGTGAGAGGCCCGCGTACTGCAAAAAAAAAAAAAAAAAAAAAAAAATGTCAGCATGGAATTGGAGGCTCTGTAGGCAAGCCTGCATTGTAAGTGCCTGCAAGTAAATTGTTCTGACCTGAGGCGCTTCTCCTTGGAACAGAATGGAGAGGCTGTGTGGTTGCTTGGTACCCATGTGGGTACAGGCTCGCGGCATGGACTTCCCCAGAACTCTAGGACAGCCCAAGTGCTCATCCACCTTCTCGTTTTACAGATGAGGAAATGGGAATTGAGAGGGTGAAAGGCCTTAACTGGCCATATCCGCTCCGACGGTGGTGTGGAGTGTGTGTGTGTGTCTGTGTGTGTGCGTGTGTCTGTGTATGTGTGTCTGTGCGTGTGTTGAGGTGAGAGGCCGGGTCCAGAAAAGGATTCTTTGGGAGGTGAAACCTAGATGGGTCTCAAACGGCCAGCAGATGTTACACGGGTAGAACAGAGCGAGGGATCGTACATTTACTGAAAGAGAATAGTGACGAAGTGCAAGAAGTCTGGGTGTTGAAGGGATTGCAAGGGGTTCAGTTTGTCTGGGGAGGTGTGGAGATGGGGGCACAGAAGAGCAGGACCCGGATCAAGGACCCTCACGTTCATTCTGACTGCCTCTACCTGCACCGGGCCAGCTGCTGAATCCTGGGGAATGTGGACAAATCCCACCAGCTGTCTGTCCTCACACGGGGTGCTCACCCGCTCTCTGGGTGTCAGCTGCCTCCTGTACATCAATACCCCTCAGGTGTCTATCTACCTCCAGCTAGACCAGATCTCCCCCTTGAGGGCCTCACCCATCTTACGCCATCTGATTTCCCATAGGAATAGAAGGCCATGCTACCAGACATCTAGGGCAAAGGGAAGGGAGGCACTGGGGAGACAGGTGGTGAGAGACGGGGCATTCCCACCCCTTTGAAAGAGTCACGGCAGTCACTGGGCCCCCCTTCTTCCCTTCAACGTTTCTTTCTATCCATAGTCCCAGAAGAGTGGAAGCCAAGGGGACCCCATGAGCTCCAGGCCTGCATGGCAGACCTATGGAGCAAGGTTGAGGCTTCCTTTCCAGGGACCGTCTGTCTCCTACCCAGCCCTGCAATATCGCCCTCCACCTCGACCCCTACCTGAGCAGGATGGTCATGCCATGCTGAGGCATCAGCATTCAATGCCTTTGTCATTGCGGTTGGGCTACCGGTGAAAGATACAAGGAGTTCTCTGGAGCTGAGGGCTGCTCGCCACTCCAGAATGGTCGCCCTTCATAGAAGAGGTCTTCAGAAATAGGCCCGCCCTCCTGGCTTCAGGGACAGTGGCATTGTTTTTCTCTCTGTCATTGATAACTTGAAATTTTTGAGTGGAAGCTGTTTTGATTGCTCTGGGAAAAACTAAGAGGTCCAAGAAGCCTGTAACTGCACTGGTTCCACCCATGGCTGGAGTTAGCTAGTCCTGGCTCAGGAGCATAGAAGGTGCATGTCACTTCTCAATGCCACGGTCAGTGACGTCAACTTGGTGGCTTAAAGTCAGTCCTGGGGGGAGCACTTGCACTTAGATAGCAGCAAATATTTCCAACTACCTCTGGTTTCATCTCACGTCCACACAAAGCCAACACTCAGACCAGAAAACTCACTTCTTTGTACAAAGGAAGTGCAGAAATCTCGTACTTAGGAATGGTCTGAAAAAGTGAGAAACGCCACACCTTTAACGAGCACTTGCCTGACAACCTTCGAACAAAGAGACATCATGTAAAATTATTTTATTTTACTTTATTTATTTTTTATTTTATTTATTTTATTTTTTGCTCCAGAACAGGGATTCTTTGCAGAGTACAGTAACAGGAGACCTGAATTTGGAATCAGATGGTTTAAGTCAGAGCCTCACCATTAATTAGATACATGTGCTCTTGGGTTAGTCTTTGAGCCTTAGTTTCTACATCTCTAAAATGAGGCTGACAAACTACTTCTGATCCCTGATCATGAGGATTGAACAAAATAATAGACATTAAGCATAGGATTCTGGGCAAGTAGCAGATAGTAAAGGAATAACAGGGGCTAAAAAATGTGGGACTATCTTGCCAACTGAATGAAGGGTTCGTCGCTTCCTTTATGGGAAATTCTATCCGTCCAGGTGGACTTAACATTGCTCCAGTGTTCGGCATTTTCATCTGCACGAGCCGCTGTGATCCGTGCTCGCTCAGCCGAAGGGCTGTGAGGGCAGGTGAGGGAGCCTTCACCACCTTCCTCTGCCCTCTCTGCCGGCATTGCTGGCGATGACTCCCTCGTGTTGGCAAGCATGTGATGGAGACGCAGAAAGTGTCACCCCAAAGTAGGCTGCTCTGGCATATAGATTATTTTGAATTAAATCTACTTAAGAAACAGCAAGGACACTCTGACCCTTCTTTATCCCCCTGAAAGCAGGGAATAAATCTCCCATGTAAAATGTACCCTCCCTGTACAAGGAGGTAGAGAGACATCCTTATCACCAGAGGTAGGGAACTTAGGGTGGAGAAGGCTGTCTAAACAAACCTTGTTATTTCTTCACTAATTTACTGCCCAAAGCCCAAACTCCTGTCTTGTCAATTCTTCACAGATGTTTCGTTTCTTTGTCTAAAAAGGTATAAAAGCTGCCTGCTTTGGTCACTTCTTTGGGTCATATTTTTATGGACTCCCGTATATATGAAATTAAATTTTTCTCCTGTTACTCTGTTTTATGTTGGTTTAATTGTTAGACCAGCCAAAGAACCTAGAAGGGAAGAAGGGAACAGTTTTTCTTCCCTACACATGCCAGCTCTAGAAACTTTTCTAGCTGTAACATCTTTGATCTCTGGGAATCTAGACTCATGAAGAAAAAAATCTTATTAACTGTGCCATGCACACGCTTTCTTCCCCTAAGATCTCTGGAGAAAGAGTTGTCTGTGGCTGAGAATCTTAAAAGAATGAGTCCTAGCAGAAGGTCTGAGGGCAGTGTTCTTATTACTACTGCTGCATAACAAATTATTCCAACACTTAGTGGCTTGAAATAGCCATTTTAGTTTAGGCACGGATTCTGTGGGTTGGGAATTTGGAAAGGGAACGGGCTTGACTCTGTTACCCACTCTCTAAAGACTCAGTTGGAAAAACTCAAAGGCTGGGGGTGACTTAGCAGCTAGGGACTAGAATCATCTGGAAGCATCTTCACTCACATGTCTGGCTGTCGGCAAGGACCTCAGCTGGTGGTGTCAGCCAGAGAACCCACACGTGTCCTCTCCTTGTGACCTGGGCTTCCCCACAGCATGGCAGCCTCAGGTTTCGTAAATGTCTGCTCGGGACTCCAAAGGCAAATTTCGCAGCTTCAAAGGTCGGAGCCTACCTCAATTCCCAGCCCCACCCTTCTTCGAGCTGGCCTCAGAAGTCACTCAGCATCATTTCTGCAGCATTCCATTCCTTCTGTGCAAGTTGGGAGCCCTGCCCAGATTTAAGAGGAGGGGAATCAGACGCCACCTCTTCGTGGGGAAGTGGCAAGGCTCTAGAAAGGCACATGGAATGGGAGGTATAGTTGCCACCACTGTTGGAAAACACAGTTGGTCACAGAGAGCAGCAGATTTCTCATGTGGGACCTTCACCTTCCCATCTGTATAATGTGGACAGCTACAGCTTGGATTGTCTGCCCTTGGCCTTTATAGGGGTCTGCTGCTCTCCAAGCCCAAGTCTGGGTCAGGTCCATCATTTCTTCATGATGTTCCCATTAAAAGGATTTTGCAAGCAGCTTGGGGGCCAAATCCATGACTAGTTCATCTGGAATCCCATCCACATGCTGCTCCTGGCACAGAACAAAGCCTGAAAATGTTTATTGAATTGGGATTATTAGGTTATTCAGATCTTATAGAATACAATAATTTTAATAAATGTTTATGTAGTGCTTCTTATGTGCCAAGTATTGCTCTAAGTGTTTAGAGATATTATTTCATTTAACCCTCCAAGGAGCTAGGGAGGTAGGGACTAGTGTTAGCCCCATTTTACAGAGAAGGAAGCTGAGGCACAGGCAGGTTTAATGACTTGCCCAAGATCACTCATCTAAGAAGTGGCAAAGCCAGGATTTGAGCCCAGCAGCCTGGTTCCTAGAGCCTGCCTTCCTCACCACTATCCCACACTGCCTCCTGGGGTATGGAGAGCCCTGGTCAAATAAACGGGCTGTTAAGGGTCCGATGGTGATTCTGCCACCTCCTTGAGCTTATGCCAGCTTTTGCCCCTTTCCTGTGTCCTTGCCTTCACCAGTAACCCAAAGGGGCTGGACTAGATTTCTCAGGGCCTCCCAGGCCTGCTGTGCAGGCTACGTCTTCAGAGGTCGACCAAGCCAAAAGCTGAACCTTTTATGATACAAGCTTTTATGATCCTCTAGAAAGAGCTTAATGAGGACTTTCAAAGGTTCTTGAGGACCCAAAGTCCTGGGACTAAAAGCTTAAACCAGAATACAACATTCATTTCAAGTCATCTGTCCTAGGAACACACGCTGAGCACCTTCCAGTGCCAGATGCCGTGTCAGCGGAGGCTGTCACAGGGAGCGGGAGATACTAGAGGGGAAGGTGAGCGGGAGCCCGCTGACCACAACACAGAAACAGGATTACAAGGGAGGTGAGCCCGATGCTCTGGGTGCCGTGAGCGGGCATAGACCTGGGATCTGGCTTTGAGCGGTAGATCCGAAAATGCACCATTCTCATTTTGCGATCCTGGCCAGCTCTGAGACTTTGTTTTCTGGGACTGCTCAGAGCTCTGCCAGGGAATCCCCTGGGACACAATGTTCCAGTCCACGCTGTCTCTTCTTGACACCAAATGCTCGCCCAGCCTACTCCTTGCTAGCAGAGAGCATGAGGGAAGATGACCCCAGAGTGATATTTTGAACCCCTTCTCATTTCAATAGTGCAAAACCAGTGTGGCAACGAGGAACCTGGAAGGACGGAGGGTTGCGTTTCTCCCCTCCAAAGGACCATCGCCAGGTGTCTTCCATTTAAAAAGGGACCGAAGGGGAATTCCCTGGTGGTCCAGTGGTTAGGACTCTGTGCTTCCACTGCAGGGAGCCCAGATTCCATCCCCGTCAGGGAACTAAGATCCTGCAAGTTGCATGGTGCGGCCAAAAAAATAAACAAACAAAAAATATATATTTTTTAAAAATTAAAAAATAAAAGGGACCAAAGGAGGGCTGCGAAGCCCTGGCGAGGTGGGCTTGCAGTAGAGAAGCAACCAGGAAGAGGCTACAAATTTCATCCTTCCAGCCTGAGAGCCTCCAGTTGGCTCTGGTGCCTGAACTGACTGCCCATCCAAAGCCAGTGCGGGGGAGAGCTGGTGAAAGGTAAATGCCTTCCATTTGTTCTGCTCCGTGGTGCTATTAGTAGCACACGGAAAGAATTTGGGTGTCAGATTTTTACCCCCAAATCCTCACTCAGATAATGGGGCATTTTGCTTACATAGCAATCTGCTTCTGATACGATTTCCCTCACATTTTTAAAGCTCTCCTGCTTCGAGCCTCAGCTAAGCACAGCTTCTATTTCTTTTTCTTCCTCCCTTCTCTCTCCCACCTTGGCCACCATGACAGCAGCTGTTTTCTGAGCTCCTACTAGGCGGAGGCCCCTCCCCACACTCAGTACTTCTTAGCAACCCTTTTGAGACCAGGATCATTATCCACCCAGCTCTGCCACAAGTAGATGAGGCTCTGCAGGTTCAAGGAAGCAAAGACACTGACCCAAGTTCACACAGCTAATCAGGGGCAGACCAAGAGAGGGTCTTGCTTGAAGCCACCAGGCCCCACCCACCATGCTGCCCACTAAGCGCTTCCGAAACCCTAAGTCACTAGCATCTTGGCATTTCACCTGAGCTGCTCCAGTGTATAATCTCTGTGCTTAATCACTCACTACAGACGTGTTAATATTGGCTTGGGGACATTTTCAAGTAGTCTTGGAAACTCCTCTAAAGCATGTTTAATTTTCCCTGAAAAGGGACTGTTTCGAACTCAAATGTGGAGTCAGAGATGTGTTGCCATTGCTATTATTTAATATATAGTGGGTTATTTAATAGACGGTGGGTAATTTAATAAATGGTGGGTTATTTAGTAGATGGTGGGTTATTTAATAGATGGTGGGTTATTTAATAGATGGTGGGTTATTTAAAATATGGTGAGTTATTTAATATATGTTGAGTTATTTACTATATGGTGGGTTATTTAATATAAGGTGGTTTATTTAATATAAGGTGGTTTATTTAATATATGGTGGTTTATTTAATATATGTTGGGTTATTTAATATATGATGGTTTATTTAATATATGGTGGGTTATTTAATATACGGTGGGTTATTTAATAGATGGTGGGTTATTTAATATATGGGGGTTATATAATATATAGTGGGTTATTTAACATATGGTGGGTTATATAATATATGGTGGGTTATTTAATATATAGTGGGTTATTTAATATATGGTGGGTTATATAATATATGGTGGGTTATTTAATATAAGGTGGTTTATTTAATATATGGTGGTTTATTTAATATATGTTGGGTTATTTAATATATGTTGGGTTATTTAACACATGGGGGTTATTTAATAGATGGTGGGTTATTTATATATGGCGAGTTATATACTATATAGTGGGTTATTTAACATATGGTGGGTTATATAATATACAGTGGGTTATTTAATATATGTTGAGTTATTTAATATATGGGGGTTATTTAATACATGGTGGGTTATTTAATAGATGGTGGGTTATATAATATATAGTGGGTTATTTAATAGATGGTGGGTTATTTAATATATGGGGTTTATTTAATATATAGTGGGTTATTTAATATATGGTGGGTTATTTAATATATGGTGGGTTATATTATAGTGGGTTATTTAATATACGGTGGGTTATTTAATATATGGTGGCTTTTAAAAATTATCCTCTTATTCTTTTATTCAGTATCACCAAGAACTTGCTACATCTACTTCAATGGAATGATACCAGAATAGATTAATGGAAAATGAAAACAGGAACTGGCCAAGTCAACGCTATTTCACAATTATTTGCTAAAGGAGTTTGCAATACTCGGACTTACTTGCTCTATTACTTTTTCTTGTTGTTGTTCTGTTTCAAATGAATGATTAGCCTGAATTGAAGACATTTTGCACTTGCTGGAATGCCACGTGCCCAGAGGAGGAGAAGGAGGGAGAGGAGGACTCTATGAAAAATCCAAGTATTAGAAACTTGCATGAGATCTGCTCTGCTCCGGTTTCCCCTAAATTGGGAAGCTGATTTCTCTGTAACCTCAAAGAGCTTGAGCTGCCTCTTTAGAGAACAGAAAGGACAATATCTCTTTTTAAAGAGAAGCCACTCCAGCCAAGGTGTAGGGGCTGCCCATCTGCTTCATAGTCAGTGGACAAAGGCCGGTGAGCCTTTGAGAACCTCAGTGTCATTATCTCTGTGCCCACGCCATATTTACCGAAAAAGGTTGCTGAGAGACTGATCTATCCCACGTAAGACAAGTATGTGAAAGAGCTTTAAACTCTGAACAGTTAAAGTCTGCCCAGCCTAGCGAAGGGAGTGCTCGTTAGAGCCATCAACACCATCACGATCCAGGACATAACTTGATGTGCAGGCACAGCCCTGACAGCACCTCCCGTGTTTAAACGATACAGTTTGAGCAGAACTGATTCTAATCTGGTCCTGGCAAATGTATCCTCTGTGTTCATTTTTACGAGTGATTCCAGGAGTTTGTAATGACTCAGTCAAGGGCTTGGCTTAAACTGACCTTTGGCACTGAGGAGGAAAAAAGACTCACTTTGTCATTCATTCATTCATTCAAGAAACCTTGAGTGCTTTTACAAAGAAGCTCAAACACAAGCCTTTCCATAAGGAAGAACTTAAGCGTTTTAGAGGTACCATTTACACAGGCTCTACACATGTTAAATATTCATTTACCAAGACTGGGTGCGAAATTTCTCTGCAAACTGTTAAGGTCATAGAAACGTGAGGCACTCACTTGATAAATCATTTTGACCTCTGCCTTAAAGCATGTCCCAGAGATGCCCCTCATTCACCTTTTGATCACCTAATTTATGTGCACATAAAGAGTTTTAAATTGTCAAGCATATTTTAAAGTTTTGTAACATATTCATCTGCAACGTATCTATTTCAGTGCAGACGTTCTCCAATTCTTTGGAAGCAGTAAAGCTTTTACAATGAACGGAGACGGATTGGAGAGCAGCACCTCAAAGATGCACGAGGACCTTTTCCAGTGAGGGTACCTGGAGGCAAATGATTCAGCACTTTTGCAACGGCCTGAGGTTACTGGAGGGAACCTAGGGGGTTGGTCCTTCTGGGGCTTGAATCTTCTTAGAAGATTTGGTTCTACGAGCCTCCCGCCCTGACTTGCTCTACCACAGCCTGCACAGACCATGCCTTTTTAGGGGATGTTTGCTAGGTCTCTGGAGACCCAGGAGGCTTCGTCTAGTCTTCTGGGCTTCTCCCCATCC
Organism: Stenella coeruleoalba; assembly: GCF_951394435.1. NCBI lineage: Eukaryota > Metazoa > Chordata > Mammalia > Artiodactyla > Delphinidae > Stenella > Stenella coeruleoalba. Next base: position 97,661,427 of record NC_137153.1, on the reverse strand, counting down.
TATCTGCTTCCTGAGTGGGGCAGAGATGCACTGAGAGGAACTTTCGAGCCAGTGAAACCTCACACCTCAGATGGGATTCACACCCAGTCAAAACTCAAATTGGGGCTTGAACCCACAGGCCGGGACTCGAACACACTGTCTTTGAATTGAAATCACATACCTGGTCTAAGGACTTAATCAAGCTCAGGTTCTTTATGTCTCAGCACAGAAGGAGTTCAGCAAGAAGCAAAGTGATAGGTAAGAAGTGGATTTATTTAGAGAGATACACATTCCATAGACAGAATGCGGTCCATCTCAAAAGGTGAGAGCGGCCCCAGAATATGGGATGGTTAGTTTGCAGGGCTGGGTAATTTCATAGGCTAATGAGTGGGAGGAGTATTCTGTTTGGGGGAAGGGGTGGAGATTTCCAGGAATCAGGCCACTGCCCACTTTTTGGCCTTTTACGGTCAGCCTGGGAACTGCCCTGGCACCTGTGGGTGTGTCATTTAGCTGGTGTGTTACGATGAGCAGATGCTGAGGCTCAAGGTCACTAGAAGCCAAATCTTCTGCCATCTTGGGCCTTATTGATTCTGACCAGTCTTTGCCGTATCATCAACGGCTATGTCATTCTTTTAAAGGTTGTGCCCTGCCCCCTTCCCTCCTGTCTCACAAGCAGATGCTGGGATGTCCTGCTCTTCAGACGGTACCCCAGGGTTTGGGAAAAAGCTCTTCCCTGAAAGGACACTGAGAACTGGAGTAACCAGGACATAAAGAGGGTGCACAGCTTTCTAAGCTTTAGCAGGAGACAGTGGACGCAGAAGAAAAAGAGCATGTGCTCTTTGGGATTATATAGCAGGGTGCTTACACTGAGTGTGTCATTTCATGGTTCCAGCCACTTAACCCCTGTAAGCCTCGGTTTCTTCATCTGTAAAATGGGGACGATAATAACTCTTACAGGTTTACTGGGAAGACTAAATGAAGTAACTACTCTCTGTAAAGTAACAAGTACTCCGTGCAGAAGAGTGGGTCTAAAAATAATGGTCAACACCGTGGCCCATCATAGGCGCTGTCATAAATGCTCATGCAAGCGCACGACACTATGAGCTGCTACTCTCTTCCAAATCTGGGGACAATGGGACATGAATGCACTGCCCAGGAAGCATCCTGCTCTGGCCTTTTCCTCCACTTCCATGCCTGTCTTCTCAACTTCAAAGCTTGTTCAAGGCCTCCCATCTGCCTTATACACCAAAAATTGTCTCCCTGTCTTCTTTCTGCCCTCCCTGCCAAGTTCTTGTCCAAAGGTTATCAGACAGGGGCCCGCACCGTTGTTCTCAGTGAGCCGCCTCACGCCTCCCTTGGGTGCCCCAGCTTGAGCCCGTCTATCTCTCTCCTCAGCCGCATGCCACCTCTTTGCTGGTCTCCCTGCCCCTGCCCCTCCTCCCACCCCACACCCTCCATCTCTACAACCCACAGATCTCATCAAGCCTCCTATTTATAACCTGTGGATTGAGGTGCACATACCCCATGGTCAGGCTGCTCCACTGAGCACAGAAAGACAAACGTTAGAACTTTATTTACATATATTTTATATCTCATTCGTTTTCATTTCTATTCATGAGTATGTTTTACATTTAGAGCTAACATTTCTTGAGCACTTGCTCTGTGCTGAGTCCCCTTGCATTTGTCCTATCAACTCAGACAGTCATCCGAACAGCCCTGGGATATCACCCCCATTTTAAAGATGGGGAAACTGAGGCACAGTTATGTTAAGTAACTCACCTGAGGTCACACAACCAATAAGGGGCTGAACCTGTGCTCTTAAAATTATTCCAATAAATATGTACACGTTGGGATTGAATACTCAAAATATGTTTGTATAATTTTTAAAATTAAATTTAATTTTTTTAATTGAAGTATAGTTGATTTACCATGTTGTGTTAGTTTCAGGTATACAGCAAAGTGATTCCGTTTTATGTATATTCTTTTTCAGATTCTTTTCCCTTATAGGTTATTACAAGGTATTGAATAGACTTCCCTGTGCTGTACAGTAGGTCCTTGTTGGTTATCTATTTTATATATAGTAATGTGTATATGTTAATGCCAAACTCCTAGTTTATCCCTCCCCTCCCTTTCCCCTTGAGTAAGCATTAGTTTGTTTTCTATGTCTCTGGTTGTACAGTTTTTAAAGTGTGGACTAACTCTATGCTCTTCATCTTGGCCTTGCAGAGCTGTTACGATCTGCCTGCTGCCTACCTCTGTACGCTTCTTTCTGAGCACCTCCCTCCCATGATAGAAACACCAGGCTTCAGGCCTCCAAGCCTTTACTGGAGCTGCTATCTCTGCCCGGAATGCCCTGCCCTGGGGACCTGTCAGCACAGGTGAGATTCGAACTGTAGGGGAGAATGTGTGCTTTAATGGGAAACTCTATATTGTTTGAAGGACAGCTTCCAGTTTACCTGATTGATTCCATGGGAGCTATTTTACAACTCTGGAAATTATAGATAACTGGTAGCAATGCAAACTAATTCTTGTTTCTAGACATGTAAATTCTGTTCTGTCCACAGGGGTGCAATTGACTTCTCTCTGGACTGCGAAAGAAGCGGGTTTTGCCTCTATTTGCACGTTCATTTCAACATTCCTCATCTCCACATACGCCAGTTCTTTGGATTCTCCTTTGAACTGGTTATAACATCTGCCTGGTTCCCTCACTGATGAATGAAATAAATGAAATCTTTGGCACATACCTACTCTCTACCTTTATGAGGGTCACGATGCTATCCTTGTTTGAAAATTATCATTTAGTAACAGTGAGCTCTGACCCCGAACCCACGCTCCTTACCCTCATCTCATTCATTTGCTGAAAACCTACTAGTGCCTGGCCCCGTGTTGGGTGTTTGGGATCAGGGATGGGTCAAACATGGTCCCTGCCACCTAGTGACTCCAAGTCAGGCTAGTGGCAGAGGCCTAAAGACACAGACAGAAACTGTGAGATCAAAGTGAGGAGTCCTGAGCTCCAACTGGGAACACAGAGAAAGTTTCCTGAGAATCAAGGTAAAACCTAATATAACGAGTTAATCCCACTACAACAAATACTAAAATTCTATCCCCCCCAGTTTGGACAAAATATAATTTTATGTTGAATATTACTTGAGTTAAGTGAAGTAAACCTTGGCAACATCTGGATTCTCATGAGGTAGGTTAGTAATGATATTTGGCCTGCCCTGTACTTGAAATAATACTATACTTGAAATAATACTCTATCCTTTTCCAAAGAACATAGTTTAATATTTCCAAATTCCAAGGCAACACTGCTTAGTTAGATTTACTCAAACAATAGTCAGTCATCAAACAGCCATCCCCGTGGAAAGAAAAATATACACCTACGCAACAATGGGACCATAGGAAAAAGCCTGCACCTGCCGAAGAGGCAAGAGACTTTTTCTTCCCTCTTTGTTTCCTGGTGCGAGAGGAGAGGGGTTTAAGAACGCTGCTTAAAGGAACTCCAGAGACGGGCGCGAGCCGCGGCTAAAAGCGCGAACCCCAGAGACGGGCGCGAGCCGCGGCTGAAAGCGCGGACCCCAGAGACGGGCGCGAGCCGCGGCTGAAAGCGCGGACCCCAGAGACGGGCGCGAGCCGCGGCTGAAAGCGCGGACCCCAGAGACGGGCGCGAGCCGCGGCTGAAAGCGCGGACCCCAGAGACGGGCGCGAGCCGCGGCTGAAAGCGCGGACCCCAGAGACGGGCGCGAGCCGCGGCTGAGGGCGCGGACCCCAGAGACGGGCGCGAGCCGCGGCTGAGGGCGCGGACCCCAGAGACGGGCGCGAGCCGCGGCTGAGGGCGCTGACTCCAGAGACGGGCGCAAGCCGCGGCCGGAGGCGCGGACTCCAAGGCGGGCGGGAGACGTTGGGGCTGCTGCTGCCGCCACCAAGGGGCCTGTGTGCGAGCGCAGGTCGCTCTCCACTCCCCTCTTCCGCGGAGCCTGTGCAGCCCGCCACTGCCGAGTTCCCGGGATCCGGGGACGACTTCCCCGGGAGAGCGCACGGCGGGCCTCGGGCTGGTGCAGAGTCACGCCGGACTTTGCCGCCGCAGGCCCGCCCCGCATTCCGGGCCCCTCCCTCCCCGCCGCCGGCCTCCGTACGCCAGAACCCCCGAATCAGCGGCTCCTTTAACCCCGTCCTGTCTGAGCAAAAAACAGACGCCCTCCAGCGACCTACACGCAGAGGCAGGGCCAAAACCAAAGCTGAGCCTCTGTGAGCTGTGAGAACAAAGAAGAGAAAGGGAAATCTCTCCCAGCAGCCTCAGAAGCAGCGGATTAAAGCTCCACAATCAACTTGATGTACCCTGCATCTGTGGAATACATAAATAGACAGCCAATCATCCCAAATTAAGGAGGTGGACTTTGGGAGCAAGATCTATGATTTTTCTCCCTATTCCTCTTTTTGTGAATGTGTATGTATATGCTTCTGTGTGAGATCTTGTCTGTATAGTCTTGCTTCCACCATTTGTCCTAGGTTCTATCCGTCCATGGTTTTTTCTAAAAATTTTTTTTCTTAATAATCAATTTTAATTTTAAGAACGTTATTATACTTTACCTTCGTCCTTTCTTTCTTTCTTTCTTTCCTTCCTTCCTTCCCTCCTTTAGACAACGAATCATCCCAAATTGAGGAGGTGGTCTCTGACAGCAAGATTTATGATTTTTCCCCCTTTACCTCTTTTTGTGAGGGTGTATGTGTACGCTTCTGTGTAAGACTTTGTCTGTATAGCTTTGCTTCCAACATTTGTCCTAAGGTTCTATCCGTCCCTTTTTTTTTTTTTTCTAATTAAGAATTTTTTAATTCAATAACTTTACTATACTCTATTTTATTTTTACTGTATCTTCTTTCTGTTTTCCCCTCTTTCCCTCCTTCCTTCCTTCCTCCCTCCCTCCTTTCGTTCCTTCTTGCCTTCTTTCCTTCCTTGCTTCTTTCTTCCTTCCTTCCTTCCTTCCTTCATTCCCTCCTTCCTTCCCTCCTTTAGACAACGAATCATCCCAAATTCAGGAGGTGGTCTCTGACAGCAAGATTTATGATTTTTCCCCCTTTACCTCTTTTTGTGAGGGTGTATGTGTACGCTTCTGTGTAAGACTTTGTCTGTACAGCTTTGCTTCCAACATTTGTCCTAAGGTTCTATCCGTCCCTTTTTTTTTTTTCTAATTAAGAATTTTTTAATTCAATAACTTTACTATACTCTATTTTATTTTTACTGTATCTTCTTTCTGTTTTCCCTTCTTTCCCTCCTTCCTTCCTTCCTCCCTCCCTCCTTTCATTCCTTCTTGCCTTCTTTCCTTCCTTGCTTCTTTCTTTCTTCCTTCCTTCCTTCCTTCCTTCCCTCCTTCCTTCCCTCCTTTAGACAACGAATCATCCCAAATTCAGGAGGTGGTCTCTGACAGCAAGATTTATGATTTTTCCCCCTTTACCTCTTTTTGTGAGGGTGTATGTGTACGCTTCTGTGTAAGACTTTGTCTGTACAGCTCTGCTTCCAACATTTGTCCTAAGGTTCTATCCGTCCTTTTTTTTTTTTTCTAATTAAGAATTTTTTAATTCAATAACTTTATTATACTTTATTTTATTTTTACTGTATCTTCTTTCTTTTTGTTTTTTCCTTCCTTCCCTCCTTCCTTCCTCCCTCCCTCCCTCCCTCCTTTCGTTCCTTCTTGCCTTCTTTCCTTCTTTGCTTCTTTCTTTCTTTCTTCCTTCCTTCCTTCCTTCCCTCCTTCCTTCCCTCCTTTCCTTCTTTCTTTCCTCATACGTCTACTAATTCCCTCTACTTTTTCTCCCTTTTATTCTGAGCCGTGTGGATGAAAGGCTCTTGGTGCTCCAGCCAGGAGGCAGGGCTCTGCCTCTGAGGTAGGAGAGCCAACTTCAAGACACTGGTTCACAAGAGACCTCCCAGCTCCAGATAATATCAAACGGCGAAAATCTCCCAGAGACCTCCATCTTAACACCAGCACCCAGCTTCACTCAACGACCAGCAAGCCACAGTGCTGGACAACCTGTGCCAAACAACTAGCAAAACAGGAACACAACCCCACCCATTAGCAGAGAGACTGCCTAAAATCATAATAAGGCCACAGACACCCCAAAACACACCACCAGACGTGAACCTGCCCACTAGAGAGACAAGATCCAGCCTCTTCCACCACAACACAGGCACTAGTCCCCTCCACCAGGAAGCCTACACAACCCACTGAACCAACCTTAGCCACTGGAGACAGACATCAAAAACAGGAGGAACTACGAACCTGCAGCCTGAAAAAAGGAGACCCCAAACACATTAAGATAAGCAAAATGAGAAAACAGAAAAACACACAGCAGATAAAGGAGCAAGATAAAAATGCACCAGACCTAACAAATGAAGAGGAAATAGGCAGTCTACCTGAAAAAGAATTCAGAATAATGATAGTAAGGTTGATCCGAAATCTTGGAGATAGAATGGACAATAGAATGGACAAAATGCAAGAATCAGTTAACAAGGACCTAGAAGAACTAAAGATGAAACAAGCAACGATGAACAACACAATAAATGAAATTAAAAATACTCTAGATGGGATCAATAGCAGAATAACTGAGGCAGAAGAACGGATAAGTGACCTGGAAGATAAAATAGTGGAAATAACTACTGCAGAGCAGAATAAAGAAAAAAGAATGAAAAGAACTGAGGACAGTCTCAGAGACCTCTGGGACAACATTAAACGCACCAACATTCGAATTATAGGGGTTCCAGAAGAAGAAGAGAAAAAGAAAGGGACTGAGAAAATATTTGAAGAGATTATAGTTGAAAACTTCCCTAATATGGGAAAGGAAATAGTTAATCAAGTCCAGGAAGCACAGAGAGTCCCATACAGGATAAATACAAGGAGAAATACGCCAAGACACATATTAATCAAACTGTCAAAAATTAAATACAAAGAAAGCATATTAAAAGCAGCAAGGGAAAAACAACAAATAACACATAAGGGAATCCCCATAAGGTTAACAGCTGATCTTTCAGCAGAAACCCTACAAGCCAGAAGGGAGTGGCAGGACATACTGAAAGTGATGAAGGAGAAAAACCTGCAACCAAGACTACTCTACCCAGCAAGGATCTCATTCAGATTTGATGGAGAAATTAAAACCTTTACAGACAAGCAAAAGCTGAGAGAGTTCAGCACCACCAAACCAGCTTTACAACAAATGCTAAAGGATCTTTTCTAGGCAAGAAACACAAGAGAAGGAAAAGACCTATAATAACGAACCCAAAACAATATAGAAAATGGGAATAGGAACATACATATCGATAATTACCTTAAATGTAAATGGACTAAATGCTCCCACCAAAAGACACAGATTAGCTGAATGGATACAAAAACAAGACCCTTACATATGCTGTCTACAAGAGACCCACTTCAGACCTAGAGACACATACAGACTAAAAGTAAGAGGATGGAAAAAGATATTCCATGCAAATGGAAACCAAAAGAAAGCTGGAGTAGCAATTCTCATATCAGACAAAATAGACTTTAAAATAAGGACTATTAAAAGAGACAAAGAAGGACACTACATAATGATCAAGGGATCGATCCAAGAAGAAGATATAACAATTGTAAATATTTATGCACCCAACATAGGAGCACCTCAATACATAAGGCAAATACTAACAGCCATAAAAGGGGAAATTGACAGTAACACATTCATAGTAGGGGACTTAAACACCCCACTTTCACCCATGGACAGATCATCCAAAATGAAAATAAATAAGGAAACACAAGCTTTAAATGATACATTAAACAAGATGGACTTAATTGATATTTATAGGACACTCCATCCAAAAACAACAGAATACACATTTTTCTCAAGTGCTCACGGAACATTCTCCAGGATAGATCATATCTTGGGTCACAAATCAAGTCTTGGCAAATTTAAGAAAATTGAAATTGTATCAAGTATCTTTTCTGACCACAACGCCATGAGACTAGATATCAATTACAGGAAAAGATCTGTAAAAAATACAAACACATGGAGGCTAAACAATACACTACTTAATAATGAAGAGATCACTGAAGAAATCAAAGAGGAAATCAAAAAATACCTAGAAACAAATGACAATGGAGACACAACGACCCAAAACCTGTGGGATGCAGCAAAAGCAGTTCTAAGGGGGAAGTTTATAGCAATACAAGCCCACCTTAAGAAGCAGGAAACATCTAGAATAAACAACCTAACCTTGCACCTCAAGCAATTAGAGAAAGAAGAACAAAAAAACCCCAAAGCTAGCAGAAGGAAAGAAATCATAAAAATCAGATCAGAAATAAATGAAAAAGAAATGAAGGAAACAATAGCAAAGATCAATGAAACTAAAAGCTGGTTCTTTGAGAAGATAAACAAAATAGATAAACCACTAGCCAGACTTATCAAGAAAAAAAGGGAGAAGACTCAAATCAATAGAATTAGAAATGAAAAAGGAGAGGTAACAACTGACACTGCAGAAATAAAAGAGATCATGAGAGATTACTACAAGCAACTCTATGCCAATAAAATGGACAATCTGGAAGAAATGGACAAATTCTTAGAAATGCACAACCTGCCAAGACTGAATCAGGAAGAAATAGAAAATATGAACAGACCAATCACAAGCACTGAAATTGAAACTGTGATTAAAAATCTTCCAACAAAGAAAAGCCCAGGACCAGATGGCTTCACAGGCGAATTCTATCAAACATTTAGAGAAGAGCTAACACCTATCCTTCTCAAACTCTTCCAAAATATAGCAGAGGGAGGAACACTCCCAAACTCATTCTACGAGGCCACCATCACCTTGATACCAAAACCAGGCAAGGATGTCACAAAGAAAGAAAACTACAGACCAATATCACTGATGAACATAGATGCAAAAATCCTCAACAAAATACTAGCAAACAGAATCCAACAGCACATTAAAAGGATCATACACCATGATCAGGTGGGGTTTGTTCCAGGAATGCAAGGATTCTTCAATATACGCAAATCTATCAATGTGATAAACCATATTAACAAACTGAAGGAGAAAAACCATATGATCATCTCAATAGATGCAGAGAAAGCTTTTGACAAAATTCAACACCCATTTATGATAAAAACCCTGCAGAAAGTAGGCATAGAGGGAACTTTCCTCAACATAATAAAGGCCATATACGACAAGCCCACAGCAAACATCATCCTCAATGGTGAAAAACTGAAAGCATTTCCACTAAGATCAGGAACAAGACAAGGGTGCCCACTCTCACCACTCTTATTCAACATAGTTTTGGAAGTTTTAGCCACAGCAATCAGAGAAGAGAAGGAAATAAAAGGAATCCAAATCGGAAAAGAAGAAGTAAAGCTGTCACTGTTTGCAGATGACATGATCCTATACATAGAGAATCCTAAAGATGCTACCAGAAAACTACTAGAGCTAATCAATGAATTTGGTAAAGTAGCAGGATACAAAATTAATGCACAGAAATCTCTGGCATTCCTATATACTAATGATGAAAAATCTGAAAGTGAAATCAAGAAAACACTCCCATTTACCATTGCAACAAAAAGAATAAAATATCTAGGAATAAACCTACCTAAGGAGACAAAAGACCTGTATGCAGAAAACTATAAGACACTGATGAAAGAAATTAAAGATGATACAAATAGATGGAGACATATACCATGTTCTTGGATTGGAAGAATCAACATTGTGAAAATGACTCTACTACCCAAAGCAATCTATAGATTCAATGCAATCCCTATCAAACTACCATTGGCATTTTTCACAGAACTAGAACAAAAAATTTCGCAATTTGTATGGAAACACAAAAGACCCCGAATAGCCAAAGCAATCTTGAGAACAAAAAAAGGAACTGGAGGAATCAGGCTCCCTGACTTCAGACTATACTACAAAGCTACAGTTATCAAGACAGTATGGTACTGGCACAAAAACAGAAAGATAGATCAATGGAACAGGATAGAAAGCCCAGAGATAAACCCATGCACATATGGACACCTTATCTTTGATAAAGGTGGCAGGAATGTACAGTGGAAAAAGGACAGCCTCTTCAATAAATGGTGCTGGGAAAACTGGACAGGTACATGTAAAAGAATGAAATTAGAACACTCCCTAACACCATACACAAAAATAAGCTCAAAATGGATTAAAGACCTAAATATAAGGCCAGAAACTATCAAACTCTTAGAGGAAAACATAGGCAGAACACTCTATGACATAAATCACAGCAAGATTCTTTCTGACCCACCCCCTAGAGTAATGGAAATAAAAACAAAAATAAACAAATGGGACCTAATGAAACTTCAAAGCTTTTGCACAGCAAAGGAAACCATAAACAAGACCAAAAGACAACCCTCAGAATGGGAGAAAATATTTGCAAATGAAGCAACTGACAAAGGATTAATCTCCAAAATTTACAAGCAGCTCATGCAGCTCAACAACAAAAAAACAAACAACCCAATCCAAAAATGGGCAGAAGACCTAAATAGACATTTCTCCAAAGAAGATATACAGACTGCCAACAAACACATGAAAGAATGCTCAACATCATTAATCATTAGAGAAATGCAAATCAAAACTACAATGAGATATCATCTCACACCAGTCAGAATGGCCATCATCAATAAATCTAGAAACAATAAATGCTGGAGAGGGTGTGGAGAAAAGGGAACCCTCTTGCACTGCTGGTGGGAATGTGAATTGGTTCAGCCACTATGGAGAACAGTATGGAGGTTCCTTAAAAAACTACAAATAGAACTACCATATGACCCAGCAATCCCACTACTGGGCATATACCCTGAGAAAACCATAATTCAAAAAGAGTCATGTACCAAAATGTTCATCGCAGCTCTATTTACAATAGCCCGGAGATGGAAACAACCTAAGTGCCCATCATCGGATGAATGGATAAAGAAGATGTGGCACATATATACAATGGAATATTACTCAGCCATAAAAAGAAACGAAATGGAGCTATTTGTAATGAGGTGGATAGACCTAGAGTCTGTCATACACAGTGAAGTAAGTCAGAAAGAAAAAGACAAATACAGTATGCTAACACATATATATGGAATTTAAGAAAAAAAAAAAAATGTCATGAAGAACCTAGGGGTAAGGCAGGAATAAAGACGCAGACCTCCTAGAGAACGGACTTGAGGTTATGGGGAGGGGGAAGGGTAAGCTGTGACGGGGCGAGAGAGAGTCATGGACATATACACACTAACAAACGTAGTAAGGTAGATAGCTAGTGGGAAGCAGCCGCATGGCACAGGGATATTGGCTCGGTGCTCTGTGACAGCCTGGAGGGGTGGGATAGGGAGGGTGGGAGGGAGGGAGACGCAAGAGGGAAGAGATATGGGAACATATGTATATGTATAACTGATTCACTTTGTTATAAAGCAGAAACTAACACACCATTGTAAAGTAATTATACCCCAATAAAGATGTTAAAAAAATAAAAAATAAAAAAAAAAAAAAATAAAAAAAAATAAAAAAATAAAAAAATAAAAAAAAAAAAAAAAAAAAACAATGGGACCATAAAGCTTTCCTGACACAGGACGAATGGAATGGGAACATGTGTGAATTTGAAATTAAAACTAAGACGTGCATATATTTTACTGAACTTTGGATTGGTTATCCATATGTAACTTTGTCTCTTCCAAGTCAACTGATTTTATTTGTCTTTGTATTCCAAGTGCCTTGCCCAAATAATTTATCCATCCATTCATCCATCATTTATTCATTCTAAAATCTTCACTGAATGCCTGCTTGGATCTGTAGGTACTTGAGGGGGTATATGATGAAAAAAAGACTCAGCTCCTTTCCTCGAAAAAGGCATAGTCTTGTGGCTAGAGATGGGGGCGGGGCCCACACGTAAATACCCATAGTGCAATTTAATTCGTTACAATATAGGTTATATTCAAAGTGCTATGAGAACGGACGAGAGAGTGAGAATGAAGGAGATGGGGAGAACTTGTGAGAAAGGAGGTGCTGTGAGGAAGCAGACAAGTTGACACCAGAGGAGAGACACAAGACTAGGCTGGGCTACAAATACCCAAAATGGCAGCTCACTCCCACTTTCAGGAGTACGTGCGTCAAGAGTGTCGTTAAAATATAATTTTCACAAAGCTAAAAACATGACTTTCCTACAAACATAAAACAGTGCCCAAAATGTCTTTCCATTTTTTTCATTCATAAGATGTTAAAGGCAGTTCGAATGAGAATTTAAGGAACTAGGTATTTGTGGGCAATTTAACTTAAAAAAAGTAAGATTCCAGATTGGATACAAAATTAGTTAATAAAGAATAACTTCTGGATTGTTGACGGAAGGGGTCCTGACCGTGCTGAACCTTATCCCCAGGTTCAGTGAACAGGGTTAAATGTCCTACTAAAGACCTACCAGCCTGGGGATTTGTGGGCCCCTCCAACCAAGCTTGAGATGATCCTGGCAAGGGTACTCTAGAAGACAAATGGTCTTACCCACAACTGTGTTTTGGATTCCTTCTTCCTATATTTTATGTGAAGGGTGTGGAAGTTTGTAGAAAAGAAGTATTTAGGCATTTGGAGGGGAGCATTCATATTTTAAGGTCCATGGTATCACAGTGTCATAAAAATTATCTGCAACTTGGAATTGGCAAGAGAGCTTACCGGGTGTTTTTTCAGTGCAGTTCTGGGCTGTGACCTTTGATTGGCTTTCTACTGACAAGGCTACTTTAAATTCTGTAAGGGCTAAAGTTAGTGTGTAGATTTTTTCTTTTCGTTTTTTGGTTTGGGAGTTTGTTTTTTTAGGGGGGTTGCTTTTGTTTTGGTAGAGATGCAAAACTTCTGACTGTATTAAGCTCACGTAGTTCACGCTGCAATGACCTTTGTGGTATTTCAATGGCAGTGGGTTTACCCAATTTGGGTTTTTTTTCTGGTCAGTTGTAGCAGCAGTGGTGGGACCAGCAGAATGAGCTGATGAGCCAGATTCCCACTGAGGTCACTCCTCCCCAGAGCTTTGAGAAAATTCAACCAGCACAAAACAAGAAAGAGGCTGGTGGGTGTTTTTAGGAAACAAGAGCTTGTTATGACAGACAAAATAGTTTGGGGCCTGGGGAGGAGGGGCCGAAGTGGTCTGAAGAAGCTTGTGAGCTGTGTTAAGGAGGGTGCACATTCTCCATTCTGGACTTGAATGAAAGGCAAGCGTAACCCAGAGGAGTTTAAGCCACAGAGAGACAAGGTCCAGCATGACTGGTCCGAAAGATTGGAGTCAAGAAACGCAGCAGGAGGTACAGGGGTTGTTCGGGGCTGGATGATGAGGGCTTGGATATTTTAGAGAAATACTGAGGTGGCAGAATTACAGAGTTGGTAACGAATCATGTGAGGAGTGAAAGGGAAGTCGAGAATCTCTGTGAGGTTTCAAATCTGAGTGTCTGAGGGGAAGGTGTACCATTTAAAATATTAATTAAAAGCAGGTTGAGGGAAAAGGGTTGAAGATGCTGAATTTGGTCCTGGATATAGGGAGCACCAGGTAGGAGCTGAGAATCTCAGTGAACCAGATAGAACGGGAGCCCCCGGGGTCTTTGTTTTCCATGATGGGCCGGCCTCGAAGCAACCTGCACCCTTGAAAGTATTTATAGAAGCAACCCAGTCTAAGGCTCACATGACAATCCTGGCGGAATGGGAAGCTTCCGTTAACCTTACAGTCAATTATTTGTGAGGATTGGAATACCTGCTGTGTGTTAGGCAAGTGCTGGGCTGCAGTTACTCAGACATGTTCCTCGTCCTCTGAAAGTTCGTTGTATCTGAGAAGTTAGCAACAGCAGAGGAGATGAAGTGTGGGGAGGGGCCCTGAGAGTCACGGGGAGGAGCGCACCCGCCTCCTGCCTGCAGGCAGCTGCTCCCTCCAGGGGCACAAGGTCAGCTGGTCACAGGGCTTCTGTGCTGCCTTCATCTGATAAGGAATCACTCACAGGAGGAAGGGGAGAAAGTAACAAAACATAAAGTGGTTTCTGATGTGAGTGTTTTGCAATCCTCTTTGGGTCATTTTAAGGAACAAGCCCCTGTGTTCTTACAGAACTTGGAAATCAACAGCCATAGATGACCTGAGTCATAAAATGTTTAAGGCCTGGACCAGGCTCCTAGAAATCCTTCGGACATTGCTTCTCCCTAAAAGGAAGACAGAACATAGTTTTCCTTTTCCCTTCCCTCTGTTTCTCTCCTCAGCCCCAATCTCCCTCTCATATTCTCTCCCTCCCACCTGCTCCCACCCCTCTCTCGCGCTCAACTTTTTCTTTCTCTCTGGAATGCAGGCGCTAAGAAATAAACTGACTTGATGCTTTTACTCCCTAGTCAGTAGCATAATATCACCAAGGGATCAGGCTCAGGTACAAGGTCTCAAGCCTTTTAAAGGCTGCATATCTTTTCCAAAAGTCTTTATTGGAGGGAGGCGAGACTCCCCAGTTATCCATCTCTCAGTCTCTCAAAGGCTGCCCCATCCTTCTCCCAAGTGAACATGATTCTCCTTCCTTGAAGCTCACGTAGCCCTTGACCCGCGTCTCCCTTTCTTTTCTGCCTCTTATAAGATAGCAGCCTGCAGGGACAGTAAGTTTCACTGTCGGAGCCCTAGTGCCTGGCATAGTTCCAGGAACACAGCAGTGCCCAGTAGTCTTTGCCGGAAGTAGGAATTTGTCACTGGGTCCCTCAGCACCTATCATGGTGCTGACCGCTTAGTAGGCTCTCAGTAGTCATCGGCTGGATGTATGGACATAAATGCATCTTTTCTCTCTGACTGACCAGTATTAGCTGAGCTATTACTGTACGGTTCCTGTTCCTTCCCCACCTCACCCCCCCGCCCCACCCCAAGCCTAATTTAGCACTTTGTACATGGTTAGCGCTGGGCACGTATTTTTTTAAGTTATTTCTATGAGGAACTCTCTGTACTTTGCAACTTTCATGTAAGTCTAAAATTATTCCAAAATACAAACTGATTTAAAAAATTAATTTGATCTTCCTTTGGAAATTTTCTTCTGCCAGTAAACCACCAAAACACTCAGGAAGTTCTTTTTACAGCTCTTTCCATTGAGAACCCTGCTTTTTATTTCACAATTTACATAGATTTATTTTATTTATTTATTTTTTTGTGTGGTACGCGGGCCTCTCACTGTTGTGGCCTCTCCCGTTGCGGAGCACAGGCTCCGGACGCGCAGGCTCGGCGGCCATGGCTCACGGGCCCAGCCGCTCCGCGGCATGTGCGATCTTCCCGGACCGGGGCACGAACCCGTGTCCCCTGCATCGGCAGGCAGACTCTCAACTACTGCGCCACCAGGGAAGCCCACATAGATTTATTTGAAAAACATTTATATTATCATGTGCCAGGAACCACTCTGGGTCCTTTGTAAATATAACTCATTGAATCCTCATAATAACCCTGTGGTATAGTTATAGGTAGTAGGATTCTCAGTCTACAAATAAACATTGAGGCATAGAGAAGTTAGGTGGCAGTCATTGGGAGGCACAAAGCTGCACGAAGTCTGGTCATGTTAGGATGTTAATTCCTTTCCTGGGACTTCTTTACTCATGAATTGAGAGATGGTCTTGTTCTACGCAGCGTGAACGATCCAGTATATGAGGTTCTGTCACTGGAGGTGACAATATCATGCAGGTCAGAGAGAAAGGCCACCATGTTTGCTTTCCCTGGACACTTCCTAGAAGAAAGAATGATCCCTCTTTCCATCAGTCAGCATGTGAAGCCGACTTCATGTCTACCTCAGCTGCTGAGCCCAGGTCAAAGTCAGCCAAGCTGACGGTCAAGTCACCACTTTATTCTTGTCGGTATGAGCAAACTCCTAGCTCATCTTCACACCTCATATGTTTTTCTAACATTCTGAGTCAGCTCATCCATTCCTAAATGTTTTAACTACTCCTTTTATGCTGACCACTCTCCCCAGTTTCTGTCTCCAGACTTCTCTCCGGCGATCTGGCCCTGCATATCATTCTGCCTTGATGTGCAGTTGAAACTGCCATCCCCTTGGTCACCCACGCCGTCTTGGTGGCCTTATCCCCACCTCCTGCCCATCCTCCCACCTGCAGGGTTCAGATACTTCTAACTCTTTCCAACTTGCAGGGCTTCCCTGGTGGCGCAGTGGTTGAGAGTCCGCCTGCTGATGCAGGGGACACGGGTTCGTGCCCCGGTCCGGGAGGATCCCACATGCCGCGGAGCGGCTGGGCCCGTGAGCCATGGCCGCTGAGCCTGTGCGTCCGGAGCCTGTGCTCCGCAACGGGAGAGGCCACAACAGTGAGAGACCTGCATACTGGAAAAAAAAAAAAAAAAAAAATTAAATCAAATTAAACCAACTTGCAGCCTTTGCTCTCCTTTCCGTCTTCCTGAAATAAACTCTACCACCTGGCCTATCTGGTGGATTCCTATCTGTTTTTTCATAATTCACCGCAAATATCTAGTCCTCTTGGTAACCTCCCTTGACATTACTAGAAGTCACTTCTGGGGCCTCTGACTGTCAAAGTCATGGATTCTCCATGCCACAAGCTTATTGCCAAGTCTGGTCTTAAATGATTCTGCACAACTTTTCTCAAGATTTTTTTTTTAATTGACAAACATTTACATAAAGTGAACTGCACAGATCTTAAGTGTATAATTAGATGTGTTTTAACAAATGCAGACACATGAAATAAACACATTAATCAAGAATTAGAACGTTACCATCCGCCTGGAACATTCCCTCATGCCTGTTCCCATTTCTACCCTCATAAGCAACCATTGTCCCAATATCTCTCACCAAAGATTCAACTTGTGATCTTCAATTTTATATGTGTGTGATCTTGCTGGGACCAACTTATCAAAATCATTTTCCATCTTACATATTTTCAGTGTCTCTCCATGGCTTAGAGGCCCAAAGTTGTTTTGTTTTTTGTTGTTTTTTGTTTTCTTTTGCAGTACGCGGGGCTCTCACTATTGTGGCCTCTCCTGTTGTGGACCACAGGCTCCGGACGCACAGGCTCAGCAGCCATGGCTCATGGGCCCAGACGCGCCGCGGCATGTGGGATCTTCCCGGACCGGGGCACGAACCCGTGTCCCCTGCATCGGCAGGTGGACTCTCAACCACTGAGCCACCAGGGATGCCCCTAGGCCCAAAGTTTTTAAGGGCCACCTTCACAATAAATCTATGAAAGAGCCACAATTAACCCCAAAGCTCAGAGGAGCCACGGAACTTGCCCAGGGTGTTGCCCACAGGACAAAGCAGGACAGGAAGATAGAGTTGCTAGTCTCAAAGCCCTACCTCTTTCCTTTCTGAGAAGAATAATATAACGTCATCAACAGTACATGTATTTAGGAGCATCCTCACCCCAATCCCATTCTTAGAAGCTCCTTCCGGTTAGCCCATTTTTCCTCCCACCAGTGTTTTAGGGCCCTCAGGTGAACCCAGAATCTGAGGGTCCACAAAGCGCAGGAACCCCAAGCCCAGGACCCATTTGGTTTTGCTTTGTCCTCTTGCTACCCCTGGCACATAAGTATCAAGTGACCTGCTCTGGACATCCCAGTATTCTTTGATAACCATGTCTTGGAGGAGAGGGGAGAGGTATTTGAGGCACTTAAACATAATTCATATGGTGCTGGAGTCAATTCAATGAAAACTTTTGAGCGCCTCTTCTATACTAGATGCAGGGAACACGAGGCTGACCAAGGTTCAGTCTGAATTTCAGGGAACTCACAGCCTAGTGAGATAGAGAGATGAGTCAGTATTGCAAACGAGAGAGGCCTTGGCATCAGCTGTCAATTGTGGACCCCCTTTCTAGAGGAGTTGAGACTAGACGTTTTCTTGGAGGTGTCAGCGCTTGTGATACTCCTTGAAAGTTGACAAATTAGATTTCTATACCTGGAAACGTGTGAGCCAAGTCTTAGAGGTGGAAGAGTACAATTAAGATAACGAGGCAGGACTTCCCTGGTGGTGCAGTGGTTAAGAATCCACCTGCTAATGCAGGGGACACGGGTTCAGCCCCTGGTCTGGGAAGATCCCACATGCCGTGGAGCAACTAAGCCCGTGTGCCACAACTACTGAGCCCACATGCCACAACTACTGAGACCCACGTGCCTAGAGCCCATTCTCTGCAACGAAGAGTAGACCCTGCTCACCACAACTAGAGAAAGCCTGCATGCAACAACGAAGACCCAATGCAGCCAAAAATAAATAAAATTTAAAAAGATAATGAAGCAGTGCCCAGGAGAGCGTGGCTGGAGCCGGAGGCTCATTCGAGGCACTCGTGAAAGATTGGGGTGAGCTTGGTTGGTTGGGACCAGACTGTGGAGAGTTTGACTTCTGATGGGGATCAGTATACAGATTCAGGTTTAAGAGGATGTTGGAGCACTGAGAAGATGGACTGTGGAGGAGGAGGACAGAAGAGGAGGAGCCCAAGGAGTCTCAGATGAAAGATGACGCAGCCCTACGTGCAGAGCAGGGACAATGGGGCAAAAGGCACGAGAGTGAGAGACTCGGCAGAGAAAAAGTGATGTCTTCGAGGACAACGTTAGCACCGCAGGAAAGAAAGGGGCTCCAAGGCCAGATCTGTAGCTGGCAGCCTGAGGGGCAGAAGAACTCACCGTGGAAGGTGGTGGCACACAACAAGCTCAGGACAAACTGGAGACAAGCAGTGCTTTGGGGGAATTGGCAAGAGCAGGGGAGGCGAGTGTACTGTGCCACTGACTCTTCAGCAAGCACACCCGACAAAGTCTGTCAGAATGTTGTTTGTTTTTGTATGTGTTTGCTTTTTGTGTTTTTGTTTCTGTTTTTTTGCGGTACGCGGGCCTCTCACTGCTGTGGCCTCTCCCGTTGAGGAGCACAGTCTCTGGACGCGCAGGCTCAGCGGCCATGGCTCACGGGCCCAGCCGCTCCGCGGTATGTGGGATCTTCCCGGACCGGGGCACCAACCCATGTCCCCTGCATGGGCAGGCAGACTCTCAACCACTGTGCCAGCAGGGAAGCCCCTTTGTTTTTGTTTTTAAGTCTGTGTTGGGCAAACAGCACCGCAGACTCCTGGGAGCAGAAACAAAGGGAATCTCTCTTAAGGTTTAATCAACCACTGCAACAGAAGTTAAAATTGGGAGGACGCACTCCTCCCCTCCTCACGGACCCTCTTCTAGCGGAAAGGGGGCTTCCCAGGGAATCAGAAGACCTGAGTTCCTGTGTTGCCACCTAACTGGGAGACCCAGAGTACGTCCTTGTCCACTTTCCCCACTTTCATCATCACATTTCCTGCCTTACCATCCTCACAGGCTGGTTTTGAAGATCAAATGATACTCTAAATGAATGAAGTTTATGAAAATATAGAGTGCTATTCAAATATGAGACAGTCTTGTTACTATTACTGTTACTGTTATTATTGTATGCCGTCTGCCAGGAAGAAAGAAGCCCTAATGTCACCATCCCTTTATACCAGCACCTAGAAAAGGTAAAACTATCGCTAGCAAGATCTGGTTTGGCCCCAAGAAAATGTAAATGCCATTGACCCAAAAGCATGACGCATTTTATAGCATGTTTCTAAGTAACAGTTTTCCACAAAAAAAGAACAATGTCCCTTGGCTTGAGGGGTTTTAGCAAGACTTACTTATTTTTCCATCTTAAAGAATGTCTAAGGATTTCTGGGAACACCAAATCATCTGTAAATCCTTTCATTTCCTACTAATTATCCACAAAAGTACTTCTGACTGGGCTTCCCTGGTGGCGCGGTGGTTGGGAGTCTGCCTGCCGATGCAGGGGGTGCGGGTTCGTGCCCCGGTCCGGGAAGATCCCACATGTCGCGGAGCGGCTGGGCCCGTGAGCCATGGCCGCTGAGCCTGCGCGTCCGGAGCCTGTGCTACGTGGCGGGAGAGGCCACAACAGTGAGAGGCCCGCGTACCGCCAAAAAAAAAAAAAAAAAGTACTTCTGACTAATATATAATGGGCTATAACATCCTGAAGAGCATCAAGCTTTCACTCGGACAAATGCTTCTGGGCGACCTAGACGGGGCAGGGAGCCTGAAGCCAGAGGAACTTCAGGGGTGTCCCATCTCGTCCTCATGTAGGATCCCCACCTAAATGGCATTCTGACAAAAGGGGCCTTTTTCAAAGGGGGAAAACTTCTCATGGAGAAAGAAAACCAGATCATGTGCTGGGGATGGAAACTTCTTGGCTCTGTCTGTACCACGCACCTGTTGAGCACATACCCTACCTTCACCATCACCACCCCCAAAAAGAGCCTCGGGTCCATGCACATGGGGACTAAACAAGGTGCCCACATTCTAGGAGTTTGCAGAGTTTCTCAGGGTTATTGCAGAGCAAGCTCTTGACTATTTATCTCTGCTCAAAAAAGCCTTCATTGTGGGGAATTCCTGCTCGATTTCATTTTCAGTCATCGAGAATGTGACGTCATGACTTCAACAGCAGTTCAATAAGATTATTCTGCCACTTTGTGCCAGACACACTGCCCTAGGCCCTGGGGAAGCGGGATATATACGGCCCCTGCCCCGTGGTACTTCAGTGTATGAAATTGACTGTGTTCAAGAGTAAGATGGGACCCGACAAATGAATGGATAAAGAAGATGTGATATATATACACAACGGAATATTACTCAGCCACTAAAAAAGAATGAAACAATGCCATTTGTGGAAACATGGATGGACCCAGAGACTATCATACCAAGTGAAGTAAGTCAGACAGAGAAAGACAAACATCATATGGTATCACTTATAGGTGGAATCCAAAAAAATGATACAAATGAACTTATTTACAAAACAGAAATAGACTCACAGACATAGACAACAAACTTATGGTTACCAAAGGGGAAAGGGAGAGGGGAGGCATAAATTAGGAGTTTGGGATTAACATATACACACTACTATATATAAAATAGACAAACAACAAGGACCTACTGTATGGCACAGGGAACTACATTCAATATCTTGTACTAAGTGCACCTGAAACTAACACAACATTGTGAATTAACTATACTTCAATTTAAAAAATGGTGAAAATTTTTAAAAAAGAGTAAGACAGGACCATTGAAAATCCTTTCTATTTTCAAATTCACACTTTTTTTTTTTTTTTGGCTGCATCAGGTCTTAGTTCTTTGCAGCACACAGGCTTCTCTCGAGTTGTGATGCGCAGGCTCCAGGGCACATGGGCTCTGTAGTTTGCAGCACGTGGGCTCTCTAGTTGTGGCTCGGGGGCTCAGTAGCTGCAGCACACGGGCCCAGCTGCTCCGCCGCATGTGGGATCTTAGTTCCCCAACTAGGGATCAAACCTGCGTCCCCTGCACTGGAAGGTGGACTCCCAACCACTGGACCACCAGGGAAGTCCCCAAATTCACACTTTTTGAATGACACGCGTCTCACATGTTTTTTTCCATTTGTTTGTTTTTAAAAATCCTGGTTACTCGGGCTTCCCTGGTGGCGCAGTGGTTGAGAGTCCGCCTGCCGATGCAGGGGACGCGGGTTCGTGCCCTGGTCCGGGAAGATCCCACATGCCGCGGAGCGGCTGGGCCCGTGAGCCACGGCCGCTGAGCCTGCGCGTCCGGAGCCTGTACTCCGCAACGGGAGAGGCCACAACAGTGAGAGGCCCGCGAACCCCCAAAAAAGAAAAAATCATGGTTACTCTTTTGCCCACCCCGAATGAAACAAGGAATTGAGAAAGAATCAGGTTAACCTGAGCCATATGTACAGAGACGCTGGACAATTAGAACTCCTCGCATCTGCATAGGAGACAGGATGTTCTGTCCTGCTGCCTATAGTGGTCAGATTCACCTAAACCCATCAGAAAGCTAACTGTCCTCAGCAAACTCAGCCGAGGCTTCAAGTTACAGCACAGGGAAAGGCAAAGCACAGAATGATACTATGATAAAAAAAAAAGTTTGGTAGGAGAAAGAAAGCATTTTAAGTGAGTGTTGGGCAAAGTCTTGCAAACTCATATGAAGGATACACAGGGGAATCCTTCTCAAGGTTGACCAGACCAATTTTACCCTCCCTTAAAAAAACTGGCATAGATTAGCGTATGTGACTGAATGAGCTAGTGGGAGCCTTAGGTTTCATTCCAAGAAACTGGCAGTGTCTCTCACCACTGATCTCCCTAAATTGATGGATGGTAGCAATTATATAGAGTTATTTATGTAATGTGTTGTAACAGCAGCACACGCTGGCTGTCACTTTGACCCAGACACCCCCTCTCCCAATTATAAAGAAACCCTATCACAGAACTGCCTTCAACAAGGGGCTAGGAAGAGGAAAAAAATCTCTTCGGCCCACCTCTCATGGAAATAGAAACTTTGAAGGCCTTAGAGGAAATCATGTCCCTTCTGTAGGGATACTTAACAAGTATTGTTCAATATTAATTTGTCTTTGTGGTTTATCAGTCCATCTGGGCATTTCTCCCTGCTTGTCCTTGTAGCAAGGAAAGATGAATAATTTAAAGCCTGAATGCCATTCTTTCACTCAATGGGTATTTAATGACCGTGTATTAAGTACAGAGTGCTGGTCTATTCTCTAGGGGGATGCAAAGGTGAACCAGGGCTCCTGTGCTCGGAAGCAAGGTGCCTGATGTCTTCAAGATAAGAACAGGAATAACAAGCTCAATAATCACAGCTCTCATTTACTGAGCACCCACTGTGTACCCGGCGTCGCACTACGTGCTTTAACACACAATCCCTTATAACCCCCCGTGAGGCCGTTCTCCTCTTCTGTCCTCCCACCTTTAAGCACTGATTTCTTTGCTCTTCCTTGAGCGTGTAGGTGTGCTCCCACCTCAGGGTCTTGCACTGTTTCCTCTCTCTGAACTGCCCTCCACCCAGAAATCCATGGCTCACTCGCTCATTCATTCAGGTTTCGGCTCAAACATTCCTTTATCTGGCAGGCCTTTCCTGACCACCCGAGGTAGACGAGCAGCGTCTTCACCTTTCCCCACTTATTTGTCTCCAGAGTATTTGTCACTTCTGACAAATTAGAGATCGCTTTGAAATTGACTAGGAATCAGATAGTGGTATAGTCACACAACATGGAAATGTGATAAAAACCACTGAATTGCACATTTTAAATAGGCGAATTTTATAGTATGTGGATTATGTGGCAATACAGCTGTTTAATAAAGTAATAAACTGAAAAGAGTTTATTATCTCTTTCTCCCCCTCTTGGAGGCAAGCAGGACTCTGTTCTCTTCCCAGTCTTTTTTTTTTTTTTTTTTTTTGCGGTACGCGGGCCTCTCACTGTTGTGGCCTCTCCCGTTGCGGAGCACAGGCTCCGGACGCGCAGGCTCAGCGGCCATGGCTCATGGGCCCAGCCGCTCCGTGGCACATGGGATCCCCCCGGACCGGGTCATGAACCCGTGTCCCCTGCATCGGCAGGCGGACTCTCAACCACTGCACTACCAGGGAAGCCCTCTTCCCAGTTTTATTCTTGGGGCCGAAAGAAGCAAGGAGCACAGAGTCATCATTCAATAAATATTTGCTGAATGAATGAACATGTGAGAAGGAACGTTGAAAACTGAAAAAAGCATTGATTTGCCCCAAGGATATTAGTTTTTTTTTCCCTTCAATGAAGATTGGTTTCTTCTAGAAGTCAGATCAGAATAAGTCCTGGAAACTTTTGTCTACTTCTCAAAGAATTAGTTGGGCTTCTAGATTTCTTTTTTTTTTTTCCTTTTTTTTTCCAGTCAATTGCAATGTCATCAAACTGAGAAGTGATCAAAACACTTAACTGATATACCTTTCTAGATTCACACACTAGCTCTGCCAATTGTAGTGTATGGCCTCAATGAAATCGCTTATTTTTTTAACCTCAGTTTCCACATCTGTAAAATGGGGATAATATCTTACTGAGTTCTTATGAGGATTGAATAACAGACTATACATGGACTATCCTAGCAGCTTCTAGATGTATAATAAACAGCCATGAAGTGTTTTCATATCTGCCAAAGCATCTTGAGGATATTCAATTTTAAACCGAGGGTACAAAAACTTCACACACACACAAAAATCCCACATCTCAAGACATGTGAACCTGGATTTTAAAGCACCAAGAAAACGCCATGACTGCCCTTCCATTGGGCGTCTAGATACATCCCCACCTCACCTCCCACCATCATGAATGTGGACCTCTTGACTTCTACACCATGGGCATCGTTCAGCACAGCAGAGTGGAAGAGGTGTTGGTTGACCTAGGTTTGAACCTGAGATCTGCCTCTTTGTAACACTGAGCAAGAAGCTTGATCACTCTAATTCTCAGTTTCCTTGTCCATTTGATAGGAATCACTTTCAATTCTCCCCCCCTCCCCTTTCTTGTTGAGTCAAGGTGGAATGAAGTAACAGACACACAAACACAGCACACATTCCTAATAATCAAGTGCCTTCTATTCCCACCCCCGCTCACCGGATGTCAGAAAGGCTTTCTTTCATTCGTGCCTTCAGTCATTCAGTATTTAACGGGTACCTCCTCTACTGGGCTTTGAGGAAACAAGGGTTTGTAAGACAGCTGTGATCGTGCAATACTCCCCTTGCAGAGCACAGAGTCTGCAAACCCCAGGTGAAAGAACCCTCTCTTCTGCCTCTGGGCCACCTTCCAAGTAGGAGCAGTAAGGCTTGGGCTCCGGAGGAGGGAGCAGCCCTCTAATCCTTCCTCTCCTTCCCTCTCCAGGGTTCTGGAACTCTAGGCGTTGGAATTCCTGGAAGGAGGAACTTTTAGTCTCTCCCCATGATCACACAAATGAACCAAGGTAAACCATCCCTCCAGCTCCCAAGAGTCCTGGATTCCTTGAAAGGATAAAATCTGATTCCTGGCCCCAAAGGCCAGTGGTACAGGAATTTGGACTGCTGTTATCCCCAGTCTCAGGAGGCATCAAAGGAACATCAGATTAATTATCCACACTTGGAAATAGGATCCAGCTATTATTGGGATGATGAAGAACCACCATGGAAGTACCATTCCAGTGAACTTTTTCTGCAATACTGAGATTTTCATTCCAAGAAGGGAGTTATTCCATCTTCCACGGACCAATAGCCTTATTGGAAACAAAGGTATCAATCCTCATGGGTAATCAGTGATTTAAAGCTTGGAGTAGGGGAATTCCCTGGCAGTCCAGTGGTTAGGACTCTGCGATTTCACTGCTGAGGGCGCAGGCTCAATCCCTGGTCGGGGAACTAACATCCCACAAGCCACGAGGCATGGCCAAAAAAAAAGAGAGAGAGAGAGAGAAAACAAGTAATACAAAATCGTTAAAAATGAATAAATAAATAAAGCTCGGAGTAGAATGGACAGAATTTGACTCCCTGACTCTCTTTGTAAAGTCCTGTGCGAGTATCAGGGCACTCTTATTGCTTGCCCTTAATCACAATTTGGTAGAAGAAACACATCCCTCCTTTCAGGAGATGCCGCCCGTACTGTGCTTGGGAAAGAAGCAGCCCCCGCCCTGGTCTTTGTCATCAGCTTTGACTTCTTGGCCTTGAAAGATGCCTTTGCAGGCTGTCACAAGGCTCCACTGCTGTGTAGCATTGTACGCCTATAAACATAGATGCTTAGATCTGCTTTCAGGGTGTGTGCTCATAGTCCGGAATCTAATATTTGCCACATGGATCAATTTCTTTCTTGAAAACCTCAGATTCTTTCATATCTAATAACAAATTATTTTACAACAGATTACCGCATGCATTATCTTACTTAATTTTTATAACAATCCTGTGAGGTAGGTATAATCCTTTTTTACAAAGGAAGAAACCAAGACTTAGTAATTTTATGAGGAATAAAATCAAGACCCACATCCAGGTCCTCAGATTTCAAATCTAGTATTTTCCATCTAGTCCACACGGTCTTGCAACATTTTCCTGGAGTCTTCTTGGAAATTAAACATGTACATATAATATGTATATATAAATAAAGATATATATGTTTGCTCTTATTTTATGGGCCATCATGAGAAACCAAGGTACCAGTTAACCATGATGCAACAGAGAAGAGCACTCACTCCTTTTCTCTGCCTAGCCCTTTTGTAGTAATCATGGAAATTTAAAGCCGTTTTAATGACTTGAACTTGCTTTAGAACGCTCAGTCTCCATCGGAAAAATTGGTATGGATTCTGTTTTCTACATTTGTAGGTCAATCACTGGAAGACTGAGAGAGATCCCTAGGGAGGGAAAGGATCTGGGGCTTCCAGTCACAGGCAGAACCACGCATGAAGAGCAAGCTTACTTCAGGAGTGCCCACAGAGCCAGCCAAGCCCCACTGGGGCGTAAGAGTATATGCACACACGTCTTCTCTTTCTTTATGGGTTTAGGCAATAGATGGGTTCCAAAGGGTTGCATGAAATCACGTGTTCCTCAAGTCACTCAGTACATAGTTGTAACAGGGATAGTCTTTTGGGGAAAAATACATAATTGTCTTTTCTCCCCTCTGACTCCACACTTCTTTGTTCATGATCTTCCCTCTATGCACGTCTGTTCCTCTTCTGAAATATCTTTCTTGAACTACTGGCTCCTAAATTTCCTAGAATACAGGGTTCTAGAAGAATAAAACAGGATTTTTAAGTTACCACATTCCTGGTTTAGAAAGTTTAACCAAGTTTACATACTCAGGAAGTCAATGTTTATAATGCCCTACTGAGATTCAGCCCAGAGAAAAGCATCACCCACAGAGCTCAAAGCTCATGGACAGCAGAGCTCAGGTGCCCCATATTCTGACCATCTAACCCAAATTGCAAAGTACATGGAAGGTTCTGGAGGAACCAGCTGGAGAATGGGCTTATCAACAGCCCCTATGAACACTTCCTGTCCTCTTACTTCCCATACACCCCTCAAGGCTCAAGGAGCAAGGATTAAGGAAAACAGTTTCAAAGCAGAAAAGGAAAGGCCCACTCTTCCCCCAGGCTCATCTCATTGCTGAGGAGCATCACACTGTAGGGTTGTGGATGGCCTGAGCCCCCAGCATTACTGAAACCTCCAGCTGATGCCTGGAAATTTCAGAGCGAGTGTGGCATGGGGTTGAGGACATAGGCTCGAAGTTGAATCGCTTCAGTCTGAATTCTAGCTCCATCACTTATTAGCTGTTTGACCTTGAGAATAATAACAGTGAAGATTAAATGAATTAACCTGTGTGAAGTATTTGGAAGAGTCGTTTGACACTTCATAGTGAGTACTTCATAAATGTGAGCAGCATATGGTGGAGCGGCCCCAAGGAAGTTGGGATGGAACCCAAAGCGTTGTCTACTGGGAGTTTCCTCCTTGTCCCTCCCTCGAAGGCCCAGCCCGCAAACTGACTCTTCTCTTAGAAGACCCCCTCCCTTGGGTTAATCTGCCACTAGGAAGTCCTTTGTGGGGGTTTGGGGGGATGACTCCTTAAGTCCCTGTGGTGTTTTCACCCTCTTAAATTCCCTCACCCCATATTCTACAGTTGACAGTGCCCTCCTTTTCCACTCCAGTCCCCTGATCCGACTTGACTGAGAACTCAATGTAGCTTTCTCCACTTTCCAACCTGAAACTACTATCATTTAATTTTCTTCAAATAGTCCAAGACTATGGTGATGAAAAAAAGAAGGCATTTCAATAATACTACACTTCTTTTTACTAAGAAAGACAACAAAATTCAACATGCACACACTTGTCTTTATTTAAAACCTCTTCCATAGTATATCTGACATCTGTGACAGCTTTTCCTGCTCAATATTTAAAAACAGCTTAATCCCTCTTTTCAAAGAAAAGCTTCCCTAAGGACCAGCAATTCACTGCAGTGTCAAAATGAGGTGAAGTATGAAAATAGCTCCAACTGGCAACACATCCTCTCAACATATGTTTGCTACCCAGCAAAGTGTAGCAAAAAGAACATGGATTGAAAATCAAAAGACCTAGATTTTCAGATCATTGCTTCCTCTCTTTATGGTTTGCTATGTGACATTGGATACGGAATTTTCTCTCCCTGGATTCAGCTTTTCAATTTCAAAACAAGGGGCTTAAAGTAAAAACAGTGGCCCGCCTTCCCTTCCCTTCCTTCCTTCCTTCTCTTCCTCTTTCCATCTTACTCTTCTCCCTTTCCTTCTCCTTTTTCTTCTTCTGTCTTTCTTCCTTTTTTTTTTCTTTCAAGCAGTAGAAATCCCCTCCCTCCCATTAAATGAAGTCTCATCCACTTGGTCAACATCTTAAACATGAAGATAGAGTTGCTCTTTGCGATGCTTTCCTCGTTGGTTTCCCTCTTGACTTCAGGAGTGTATCTGGTAGCTAACTAGCAACATAGGTCTCCTTAGGACCTAGGTTTTTTGAGGAAAAAAAAAAAGAAAAAAAGGCACTGAATTTACTGGATGAGAAACCATACAGTACAGGGCAAAGTGCATGCGTTTCGGAATAAGACCTCAGTCCAAATCCCAACTCATGCCTGCTCTTACCAGGGCGTGACTATAGAAGAGTCATTTTGCATGAGTTACTCCTTGAACGCTCATCATCTGTAAAATGGGATTGACACTATCTACTGAATAAGATTATTATGAGGATTCAAGGGAAGAATGTATTAAAGGATGAGTTAAATTCTTAACATATTATAGGGGCTCAATAAATATTAACCTATTGTTATCACTGGGAAGCCCAAAGTCCCACCCAACACCTATGGTCCTGGAATAATGATTAAGAGCACACCCTTTCATTCTCAGAAGGTTCTGGTTTGGGTAATAATCATATGATTATTTATTACCATCTCCTATAGTCACCTCTCCAGTTTTGATTCTGGAGCTCTCAAAACATGCATGAGTCTATTGGTTGGGTCTTAGAATCCCACAAGGGACTGTAGACAAGTTTTTAATGTTAAGCCATAAGGATGTGGTTGGTGTCATGGCAGAGGTAGGTGAGTAGCTCACAGACATAGAAGAAACATTTATTTGATGCTTTGATACTTCACCAGGGGAGAGGTCCCCTCAACCCAGTAACTGGCAGGTTCCATGAGCATCCGCATTTGGAGTCAGAGTGGACAAGAGTTCTGAAGGAAGCCAGTTTTCCAGGATGTGTTTGGAGTCAGCAATCCATCATTCATCTCATGTCTCCTGCAATCCTGGTGTTTCCTTTCCTAGTTGAACACAGACATGCACTCCTCACTCATACTGTTGGGATTCAAGCGAAATAAAACACTTGAATTGTAAACTCAGAGCTGGGACTAAGTGAACACTGACCTTAAGAGTGTATAAAGAAAATGTGTGTGGAGGTGTGTATTGTGTGTGATTGTGTGTGTTTTGCGGTTATAAGCAAGTAAATCCGTTACGAGCCAACAAACACTTGTGGACTTTTTTAGTGTTAGTGATTCTCTTCCCAAACCATTGGCTTATTTGTACAATTGATTAGTCTGTTCATGGAAAGTGAACCACTTCAAAACTGTGTTCTAGGCTTCTACAGCAGCTTTGAGAACAAGAGATTAAACACAAGCATCACTTATCACTTGGGCAGGCTCAACAAACAGCATTTTGGAGTGTTAACAGCCCTTAATAAGGACTCTCACTGGTATTAGTTAAACAAACAGGCATTAAGGTGAAGAAGGCACTCTGTGGCCCATCTCCACATTGACTGTTTGTTATTGGGTTGGCCTTGGCCGACACTCCTGCACATTCCCGCCCCAGCACCTTCTGATGAGAGCGGGTAGTATTTGCCACCCAGGAAATAGAGGTCTTATTGTTTAACCGCCCCCCCCCCCCCGCCCCCAGTGAAACAGGTGGCTGTCAACAGACATTGTGCCACTTTCAAATGTTAGAGGTAATCTTGGAGATGGAATTTGGATGTTTAAATATTGGCATTTCTAGAATATTTTCATGACTTATAGCATCAGTGGGGCAGAAAGTTTAGAAAAATCAGTGACCCTTAGTGACTGTATCTGTGAACAGCTACTCATCTCCTTGGGAGGGAGGAGAAGGGCTTATGTTGGTGGAAGCGTTGGGCAATATAAAGGTTTTTGTACAAATGACTGTGCCATTTTAGAGTTGGAGCTACACTCAAAGCTGGGCTGCCTTTAGTTCCGTTTTAAATAGCCTGGAATTTAAGCAGGGGTGATGTAAACCGTTTGTACTCCATTTTTCCCACAATTGATAAAACCCCACCCATTCTCCCAGGTCCGTCTCAAATAGCACTCACCTCCTCTGGGCCGTTTTTTTTCTCACTCCTCTCTCCTCTGACCCCATCAGGGGAAATTATCTTTTCTTCTCTGAATTCCCACAATACAAGCCTCAGCTGCACACAAGTCATTAGAATTGCTTGCAAACAATGCAGGTCCTCTACTCCGAAAACTGGAAATCCTGGCTACATATTTGAATCCCTTGAGGGCCTTTAAAAAATGCTCTCCAGGGGCTTCCCTGGTGTCACAGTGGTTGAGAGTCCGCCTGCCGATGCAGGAGACGCGGGTTCGTGCCCCGGTCCGGGAAGATCCCACATGCCGCAGAGTGGCTGGGCCCGTGAGTCATGGCCGCTGAGCCTGCGCGTCCGGAGCCTGTGCTCCGCAACAGGAGAGGCCACAACAGTGAGAGGCCCGCGTACTGCAAAAAAAAAAAAAAAAAAATGCTCTCCAGGGACTTCCCTGGTGGTGCAGTGGTTAAGAATCCGCCCGCCAATGCAGGGGACACGGGTTCGAGCCCTGGTCCGGGAAGATCCCACATGCCGTGGAGCAACTAAGCCCACGTGCCTCAACTACTGAGCCTGCGCTCTAGAGCCCACAAGCCACAACTACTGAGCCCGTGTGCCACAACTACTGAAGCCTGTGTGCCTAGAGCCCGTGCTCCGCAACAAGAGAAGCCACCACAGTGACAAGTCCGCGCACCGCAACGAAGAGTAGCACCTGCTCGCTGCAACTGGAGAAAGCCAGCGCGCAGCAATGAAGACCCAACGCAGCCAAAATTAAATAACTAAACTAAAAAAAAAAAAAAAGCTCTCCAAGTGATTCCTATATGCAGGCAGAGTTGAGAACCACTGCTTTTCTCCAAAGAGATTCTGATTCCATTTATTTGGAGTAGGGTCCAGGAATTTTAATTCTTAACCAGCATCTTGGGGCTGGTTCCCAGTTCACATTTGTGAACTACTGCCATGGCCCTTGGGGTCTAAATGGGGCCTGATAACTAACAGCTTAACATTTGCTTTACAAGGAGTGTACATCCTGGAAACTGGAGGATAGTTTAACCTTCTAAGCATCACAGTGCTGTTTACATATGCAAGAGTGGAGGTAAACGCTGAGACAGAGGTGAATTGTTCTATTCCTGAAAAAGAGAAGGCTGAATATGTGGGTTTGGGGAGGAGAATTGTTACTGGGATGGAGGAAACTGGGGTCAATAAAGCTGGGGAAAGGGGAAAGCAGGAAACCCATGATGGGGGGCCATGACCATGTCCCAGAACCAACGTTGAGGAGTGGAAATATTTCAGGAGAATGTTGTAAATTGTTTGCTCCAAGATGTGCGAAGCAATCTCCCTCCTCCACCTCCCGTTAGAAATCTTGAGTAAAGAGGCGCTGGGAGCCTTTTCCACATTGGCAAAAGTGGAAACAGCGAGACCCTGGAAGAAACAGTACAAGGATGAAGCACAGCTCACATCTGGCTGACGTGTGTGGGCCTCGTAGCCTAACTCAGCCTGTTACACAAAACAGGTGTTCAACAAGTATTTGCGAAACAAATGAAATAACTACTGGGGAAAAGCTGAGAAGGAAGACCATGGTTCCTACCACCACAAAAGACTGACAAGGGTAGAAACAGAAATGAAGTGACCTTTGCCTTAGTGGTTCGCAAAGGCAAATCCTGACCTCCTTAACTTCAAGCGAACACAGTACATGCGTGTCTACTGAGAAAGAGCAAAGCAAGTTTAAAGCTTCTAGAGCCAAAGAACCATCCACGTGACGTTCGTTGGCTTTGGGCGTCTGGCTATTGTTAGTGTTTTGGAAAGTTTGGGGAAAAAAAAAAATTAAAGGAGGCAACTGAAAATACACAGAGAAAACTTCCTCGTGTACCACATATCCTGACGTGCATGGCATTGACCTAAAATCAAGCAGAGCAGGGGACGTCCATACGACCCAGCTGATTGAGTGCAATTTTGCCCTGAGTCCCATCTATTCTAAGCCAAAGTGACAGACATGGCCTGCGGCTTCTACTTACGGTTCAGATTCACACAGCTGAGCAGCAACTCTTCTTTCTCCTGCAAGTTATTTCACTTTGCTTGGAAGCTGTGTTTATCTCTAAACCAACAGAGTTCACCTTGATGACTTTAGATACAACTGTCCTAAGACTAGCACTGACACAGAGGGAGACCTGAGGAAAAGCCAGGAGCAAGTATTTTCCTTCTCTAGGGCTATTGGGGTGGGGTAGACATCCTTTGTTTCTGTCTGTCCAGCACCCTTACTGCCTTTGGACAACTCTCTTCTTCATTCTGTGTCATCCCAGCAGAGCTACCAATCTCCACATGTACCAGAATCCCCTTCCTGACCACAGGGTAGGTCATGTGACTCCAGATGAGCCAATCTGAATGCTCTGGGCCTCCAGCCACAGTGATTGATTGGTCTTGCTTGGAATAGACAACTACGCCTGGACCAAAGTCTTGCCTGGGTTGATAAATGGGCATTGGAAGTTAATAAGCTGGAAAACATGTGAATCTGGAGCTGCAGGTGACCAGAGCCACTCCCATAGGCTAGAGCCAATACCTAGAAGGACCCTGAGCTAAGGGGTAAAGAGAGGCTGGGCCCTGGCATCACTGTTGGAACCCCTGAATCCAGCTATACCTGAAAGTAGGTCATCTTTGGACTTGCCAGTCTCGTGAAATTTCATTTGTTTATTTGTTTATGCTTAGGCTAGTTTTAAGTTGGGTTTCTGTAACTTGCAATGGAAAACGTTGTAACGAACATAAATGAATATGTTTATTCATATAAATTATTATTCATAATAAATGTTTATATTCAAGTAAACTTCATGAAGCAAAATAGAATCATCTCTTTAGTTATCGGTTGAACACCTATTCAGAGCCAAGACCTGTACCAAGGCAGAAGGCGTATATCTCATTTGATGTCCCACTGAGCAAATGAAGACATTTGTGGCTTGGAGA
The DNA here is from genome assembly GCF_951394435.1 of Stenella coeruleoalba. NCBI lineage: Eukaryota > Metazoa > Chordata > Mammalia > Artiodactyla > Delphinidae > Stenella > Stenella coeruleoalba. Next base: position 97,628,380 of record NC_137153.1, on the reverse strand, counting down.
GGTCGCTTGATGTTGACAAAAATCACTGAGCTCGGGCTTCCCTGGTGGCGCCGTGGTTGAGAGTCCGCCTGCCGATGCAGGGGACGTGGGTTCGTGCCCCGGTCCGGGAAGATCCCCCATGCCGCGGAGCGGCTGGGCCCGTGAGCCATGGCCGCTGAGCCTGCACGTCCGGAGCCTGTGCTCCGCAACGGGAGAGGCCACAACAGTGAGGGGCCCGCGTACTGCAAAAAAAAAAAAAAAAAAAAAAAAAAGTCACTGTGCTCATCAGTGGAGAAGTGGGGATCCTAATCTACACTCGGTTTACCTTCACTTCCCTCTGTGCTCCCAAAGGGAGAACGGATAGGGCAGCCTAATTATTTGGGATTAGCAACTCTTCTATGCTTATTTAGTTAACAGAATGCCAGCACTTCCCCATGAAGCTAAGCCCTCAGTGCAGTTCCTTTTGTCCTACACGAGACTCTGAGCTTCCCAAACAGGCTCTTGAGGGAGACAGCCCAACCTGGAAAGCCAGTGGCCACCCTACTGGTCAGGTGGGCTGCCCATGCCACACGCCAGGTCATCAGAAGAGGGTTGCTCTGCAGTTAGCTCTTGCTGGCTGAGAGCTGGAGCGGGGGACGGTGAGTTTCATCCAGTACAGCCACTTTCTTGGTCCGCAGCTCGTCCAGCCTTCACTGAAGTGGGGCACCGGAGGAGTGAGACGGCTCTGATACGTTAGAAACAGGAAGTGAGCATATCCAGGTTCATCCCCGGCTAACATTGCCCATCCTGCCTCTCCTACTTCCCCTTGGAAGCAGCAGGGGAATCGTAGCCGAAGGAATACATTCCAAAGTCCCATTAATGAGGTTTTCTTTTGTTTGAATGTCAAATCCCATTCCCAGTTTTGTTTTGTTTTGTTTAGTATTTTTGCGGTACGCGGGGACTAAATGGCTTGTAAGAGGAGGTCAAGAAACGGTGGCTATTGACTATTATTTACATTTATTAACTTGAAGAGATGACAGTCTTCTCCTCCACGTAGAAGGAACGGGGGAGAAGTATTCCTGGTACATCTATGCGCTAGATGCAGCAGAGCTCTCCTAAGGCCGCAGAATCACTACCCCAGCTTAATAAACAATCGTGCGAATTCCTATGATCCTAATGTTTACTGTGAGTTAATTGTGGGTGCTGTGACGATACAAGAAATATCTCGGAAAGCATGTGTGGAGGTCTCAGGCTTCAGGAACTGCTGTTTCACCTCCAGCTGAAGCCCCAGGGCCCTGAGTCAGGTGCAACAAAGGAGAGGGAGACGAAAGTCCTCAAAAACTTTCTAAAGTTGCAGCCTTTGGGGAATGTAAATTGATACAGCCACTGTGGAAAACAGTATGGAGGTTCCTTAAAAAACTACAAATAGAACTACCATATGACCCAGCAATCCCACTCCTGGGCATATACCCTGAGAAAACCATAATTCAAAAAGAGTCATGTACCACAATGTTCATTGCAGCTCTATTCACAATAGCCAGGACATGGAAGCAACCTAAGTGTCCATCGACAGACGAATGGATAAAGAAGATGTGGCACATATATACAATGGAATATTACTCAGCCATAAAAAGAAATGAAATTGAGTTATTTGTAGTGAGGTGGATGGACCTAGAGACTGTCATACAGAGTGAAGTAAGTCAGAAAGAGAAAAACAAATACTGTATGCTAACACATATATATGGAATGTAAAAAAAAAAAAAAGGTTCTGAAGAACCTAGGGGCAGGACAGGAATAAAGAGGCAGACTTGAGGACACGGGGAGGGGGAAGGGTAAGCTGGGATGAAGTGAGAGGGTGGCATGGACGTATATACACTACTGAATGTAAAATAGATAGCTAGTGGGAAGCAGCCTCATAGCACAAGGAGATCAGCTCGGTGCTTTGTGTCCACCTAGAGGAGTGGGATAGTGAGGGTGGGAGGGAGGGAGACGCAAGAGGGAGGGGATATGGGGATATATGTATATGTATAACTGATTCACTTTGTTATACAGCTGAAACTAACACAACATTGTAAAGCAATTATACTCCAATAAAGCTGTTAAAAAAAAAAAAAAGTTGCAGCCTTTTTGGCTACATCTCACATTCTGTCAAGGCCCGGGGCATACCCTACACATCCACTTCTGGAGTGGGTGGGTCACCCGGGTTCTAGACAATCACAGGGGCACTCGAGCTCAGGCAACGCCTCTCCGGGACTGCCCCACCCTTCCTTATGTGGACTAGGAAGGCAGGGGTCCTGGGAGGAGAGGTCCCCTCTGAAAAGGTTTCTGCCAACGTGGAAGCATCAAGGACAGTGATGTCCAATCCCTAATGTGTGCTATGGTTAAAATGCAGATTCCCATTCAGTAGGTTGGGGGTGGGCCCTGAGGGTCCACATGTCTAACACACTCTCAGGCGATGCTGATGCTTCCAGCCCAGGAATCACACTTTGAACAGCAAAGCTCTAGGACATAGGAAGTTCCTAGTAAATGTTTGCTAATGAATTAGTTGTAGATAAATTGATGAATGAACATACAAATGAATAAAACGGGGGCACTATGCTTCTAGACTCTCATACTTGATATTCATCCCCCCGTGTGTTCCTTCGGATTCCTCCTTCTCTTTTATCTCTGTCCCCCTCTTCAGTGACAGGGCAGTAGAAAGATCAAAGTCACTATCTCCGATGTACTCTCTGAGCCTCAATGTCCAAATCTATAAATGGGAATAATACTGTCTGTCTTACAGTTGCTGGAAGGACTAAATGGCTCGTAAGAGGAGATCAAGAAATGGTGGCTATTGGGCTTCCCTGGTGGCGCCGTGGTTGAGAGTCCGCCTGCCGATGCAGGGGACGCGGGTTCGTGCCCCGGTCCTGGAAGATCCCACATGCCGCGGGCCCGTGAGCCATGGCCGCTGAGCCTGCGCGTCCGGAGCCTGTGCTCCGCAACGGGAGAGGCCACAGCAGTGAGAGGCCTGCGTACCACCAAACAAAAAAAAAAAAAGAAAAAGAAAAGAAATGGTGGCTATTGACCATTACTCACATTAATTAACTTGAAGAGATAACAGATTCCTCTCCCCCGTGTAGAAGGAACAGGGGAGGAAACATGACTTGTACATTTATGTGCTAGCGTCGTCCTAGAGCGTTTGAGGCCCATAGTGTTATGCGAATTTCACAGATGGTGAAACTGAGCCCAAGGAAGAATAAGCAACTTTCACCCGAAGCCACAAAGCTGACTAAGGACACGGACCAGGTGTATCTGATTCCAAAGCCACTGTCTTTCCCCACCATCCTGCCCCGACCCTGGGCCCTGATTATGGGCAACATACCCCATCCAAACACACTCCTCCGTAGTCAAAGGCTCTGGATAAGCTGTCAAGGCTCCAGTTCCACCACGTCCAGGCTCACTCCCTGGCCGTGAAGCAGACGGCCTGTTTCCAGGACACAGGTCTGGGGTGGCGACGTCCTCAGTGCCTGTGTGTCTGCTTTTGCCTTCTCCTCTCAGTCAGACCTTTCGTGAGTCAGTTATGGTCAAATCCACAGACAGTTCGTGCTGAGCTCCCTCCCGCTTATGGGGAAGGTGTCTGAAGCCCTGAAGGTCACTGGGTGAAAGTGCCGAAGCAGACAGACGACCTCTTGCCTCCTTGTGGGAGGGAGGGAGGGAGCTGTTTGTTGAGTAGAGAGGTCAAGAGTATCCTCTCCAAGTCCCAAACAGTCCTGAATCGCCACCCCCGCTTTCCAACCACAGGTTCCAAATGGGGCAGGCCCTACCGGACGGAGCCCTAGAAGAGACTGAGAGGGAAGAAATGTGAATCTGACACTGTTTTCACCACTCGAAACCCGACTTCCTGGCCCCTAGCCTAATCATGCCTCAGTGTTCCCCCTCTTAAGGCAGAGACGGCTACATGCTGCCCAGAGATTCCCGCCCCCGCTTCCATAGAGTGGAATTGCCACTGGGACATGGCTGCCCTGTCATTGATCCCATTTCCCAGCACTCCTTGCTCCTGGGGGGGTGGGGGGTGGGGTGTCAGGTGACCACTTCTCACCAATGAGCAGGAGTGATGTGTCTCCCTCCTGGACCACTGCATGCCTTCTCCACCCTCTCTTATCTCATCCTAGACAGAAAGAAGCCACAGGAAGAAGGGGCTTGGGTCCCTGACTCACCATGTGGAAGATTTCCGAGACCAGGAGCACCCACGTAGATAGGATGGTGAGTGAGAAATAAAGCTTAATTATTTTGAAGCCACTGAAACTTTCAGATTTGCTTGTTACAGCAACTAACATTACTCTTTTTTTAAAAAATAATTTTATTTTCTTACGGAATCTTTTTTTTTTTTTTTTGCGGTACGCGGGCCTCTCACTGTTGCGACCTCCAATGGAGGTGGGTCCATTCCCACCTCCAGGTCAATTAAGTCATACAGTAACTCTGTATCTCAGTCACCTGCTCTGCAACAGGCAGGGATGGATGGATGGATGGATGGATGGATGGATGGAGCTTCTATGCCTGTCTGAATAAGGGACAGGATGTTTCAAGATGGCGGAATCCAGCAGAAGGGCAGTTTCAACATGCTCTCAGAAAATGCCAGTGCCGCTGGTTTCATAGACAACAGCTCAAGTATTGGGATGGTACACCAATTCCAGCCGAGCCGTAAAATGTCCTATGCAGACATCCTTCTGCTGGATTCCACCAACATATCTGTAGAGAGATGGAAGCCACGTGAAAAGGCACATTAAAGAAAACTCTCAGCTAATGATGTAGAAAGAACATTTAAACAGAAAAGAGCTCCCCAATGCTCCCACCAGCAGTCATTCAACCAGTGTAAAGGCAGTGAGCAGCCACAGTAACAAGCAGGAACGATCCAGTGTTCATTTTCTGTGAAGTTTTGACCTGTTAGATGCAACTGTTCTCACTGTTTCCACTGGTCATTGTTTCTCATTGGTTCTCATTGTTCTTATTAGTTGAAATTTATTTTAATTATTCTGTGACTCTATTTTTTCCAGAACACAAAGCTTTGAGGTCCACATACTTTCATCTTTTCTTTATGATTGGTTAATTAACCAGCACTGAGTGGGGCATGAGGAGTGGAGGAAACGTTTAAAAATCCTTTTTCATGTAAATATGTAGACCACTTAACAAGAAAACTCAGAGGTCATTTGTAATATTTGTACTTGATGGTGTTTTACTTGGGAAATACTGGTAAGCCAGCTCTGATCTTAAGTTTTAAAGCACCTCATTAAAATTTAATAAAGAAAACAAAATTATTTCATAATACAAATTAGCTTCCATGTGCCAGACATGGAAAAAAATCAACCTTGAAACAAGCAAAATTTCTCCATCAACGCTGAGCATATAACTTTTATAACAGATCATCTCTTGTCCAAATATATTTTTTTAATTCTTTTTGTGGATTCTTTTTTTTTCCCCAGGGAAGGTGACTTTTTAAAAATTAATTAATTTATTTATTCGGTCGTTCTGGGTGTCAGTTGTGGCAGGTGGGCTCCTTAGTTGCGGCTCACCGGCTCCTTAGTTGCAGCACAGGTGCTCCTTAGTTGCAGCATGTAAACTCTTAGTTGCAGCACGCATGTGGTATCTAGTTCCCTGACCAGGGATCAAACCTGGGCCCCCTGCATTGGGGGCACAGAGTCTTATTGCTGCGCCACCAGGGAAGTCCCTGTCCAAATATATTGGGGTTTTTTTTGTTTTGTTTTGTTTTGTTTTGTTTTGTTTTTTTCGGTACGCGGGCCTCTCACCGTTGTGGCCTCTCCCGTTGCAGAGCACAGGCTCCGGACGCGCAGGCCCAGCAGCCATGGCTCACGGGCCCAGCCACTCCGTGGCATGTGGGATCCTCCCGGACCAGAGCACGAACCCGTGTCCCCTGCATCGGCAGGCGGACTCTCAACCACTGCGCCACCAAGGAAGCCCTGTATTTTTATTTTTAAGCCACAGGGAAATAAATGATTTAGGAACTCAATAGGAAAAGAAAATAAATCCTTAAAAAGTATGTATCATGGAAAGCATTTCTAGTGCTGAGTATAAATTAGCATTTCATGTTCACTCGTGATTTAACATTAGGAATCAATATGGTGTTACATAATTCACACGTGAGCTGCAAACGTGAATGGGTCATGTACATATGTATGCATCAGTTATGGGAAAATGTCTGCATTGTTAAAGGGCCATATGTCTTTTCTTTTCCTTTGCTTTCATTCGAGGCTAGACTGCCTCTTTTGACAAACCATCCCTCTCATGGCTTCAACAGTTGAGTTGATGACTTCCAAGTCTTCCTCTTGAATCCACCTTGCTCTTGAACTTCATACTTATCTGACCAATTCAGTGTTGGACACCTGTTTCCAGGTGACTTAGGCCAAATGAAACCTCCTTGGTTGCCTATCTTGTCAATTTAACAATTAGGTAATTGACAGTGGACTTAGGTAAACACTTAGTAAACACTTAAATTAACCCTTCCTTGATGAGTATCTGCAAAAGAGGAGGTGGGCAAAGAATTATCCTATCTTCACGGTCTTTTCTACTTCTCTGATTCTAGCGAGCATCCTAAAGTGAAAAGTTAGTCCAGTATAATAAAATGATAAAATAAAAGCCAAAGGTAAGTAAAATTTCTAAGTCAGGTTAGGAAGGGAAAGGAAAATATGGGAAAAATACCTCAGTGAATCCCCACAATACCTCTTGAAGGGGGTGTTACTATCCCAGTTTACAGTTAAGGAAACTGAGACTCATTGAGATGAGAAAATTCTAGCACGGGGATTTGTAGTCATGTCTGTTTGGCTCCAAAGCCAACATTGTCCCCACTGTCCCCCAATAACACATACAAATGTTCTCTCTGCATCTAAGATCCTGAGGTTGCACTCAATTCTGAGAATACTTGAGGTTATGTTAATGCTGACCTCACAACGACCCTCAGCTTTCATCATCCCCCACTAAGAGTCTCTCCCAGTTACCGGGGGTCTCACCTGTGTTGAGCACATAATGTGCGCCAGGCCCTGGGCCTTAGTATCAATTCACCTTCACAATACTACTAAGTAGGTATTATTACCCCTCTTTTCCAGAGGGGGAAATGGACCCAGATGAAGTCACTCCTCAAGTCAGAGAGCTGGATGAGATGGAGCTCAGCTGCGAACCTAGAGCTGTCGGACCACAACGTGATTGCTGTTTCTGATTGTAGGACTGCCATTTTAGAATGGTGACCCTATTCACAGAAAAAAAAATCAAACCAACAGTTCAGTGGCTTCTTGCTGATGACCAGTGAGCTCTGTCTCAGGCTGCTTTTCCTCTCCTGGCCATAATCTCACATCTGTAAAAGAGAAACCTGTCTCAGTATCCCTTGACGTGGGGTGATCAGACCATCAAATCCATTAGCAAGTAATCAAATCAACAGAGTCACACACAGATTTAAAAAAAGGAAAAGAGGGCTTCCCTGGTGGCACAGTGGTTGAGAGTCCGCCTGCCGATGCAGGGGACACAGGTTCGTGCCCCGGTCCGGGAAGATCCCACGTGCCGCGGAGCGGCTGGGCCCGTGAGACCTGGCCGCTGAGCCTGCGCGTCCGGAGCCTGTGCTCCACAGCGGGAGAGGCCACGGCAGTGAGAGGCCCACGTACCGCAAAAAAAAAAAAAAGAAAAGAAAAGAAAGAGTAAAGATGAGTATCACTTCATGACAAACACACACCCATGTGCACAGACACAAGCATATGTAGGTGTGTGTGTGCATGTGTGTATGTGCACTAGGTCATGACATAAGGTCAATTTGCCTCTGGGATGCTGTCAAGAGGTTGAAAGTTACTGCTTTAAGGCACCTTTCAGACTAGGGACTTCAGGCTGAGTTAGTTCTGACAGTTTTCTAATGCAGACCCACTAGTTTCCTGGATACTCTGTAAACCAATAGACAAAGGAGAACCTTAGAATCAGACGGACATAGATTTGAATCTGAATTCTTCTACTCTTCACCTTGTGCCCTTGGACAAGTCATTTCACCTCTTTGGGCTGCAGTTTCATCATCCTTAGGATCAAGTAATAATGCCCATCTTATAAGATAACAATGAGACTTAAATGAGAGAATGCAAATACTTAGCAGAGTTCATAGCACCTAGCGATGCTCAAAAATGTTAATTATAATCATTGTTATTAATCTGAATGTTATTATGACCATTATTTTCAAATTGCCTTGAAATTATGGGTTTACGTGTCTCTTCCCAGATTAGATTTACACAGAAATCCAAGGTATTCTTTGTCATTGCATTTCCAAAACACATTGTATTCAATGCAAATTGATTATTTGGACAGCATCTCTCAAGTTAGAACTCGGACTGGAAGATATAAAGACTACTCCACACGCACTCCCACAAATTTATGAAACGACTTTAATTCAGTTAAGAGCTCTTTGAAAAGAGAACGCACTGTCTTGAAAAGTACAAGATTAAGCATGGTAAGGCATTTTATCATTATGGGATGAGATCACGCACATCATTCGATTTCAATCTCACAGCCTCACTCACTGCAGGGCAAACGTTATTTTCCTGCCCCATTCCACAGATGTGGATCCTAAAGTTCAAAGAGGCAGAATGACTTGCCCGCACCAGAATTACTGACTTCGAGCTAAATGTTCTTTCTCTTGTATCAGTGATTTTTTCAGCTGAGTTATCATTGACATACAATATTATATTAGTTTCAGGTGTACAACATAGTGACTTGATATTTTTGTACATCATGAAATGATCACAGCGATAAGACCAGTTACCATCCATCACCATACAAAGTTGTTACAATATTATTGACTCTATTCCCTGTGTGTACATTATATGCCCATGACTTGTTTATCTTATAGCTGGAAGTTTGTACCTCTTAATTCCCTTTACCTATTTTATTCATCTCCCCACCCCCTTCCCCTCTAGCAACCACCAGTTTGTTCTCTGTATCTATGAGTCTGTTTCTCTTTTGTTTAGTTTGTTCGTTTGTTTTGTTCTTCAGATTTCACATGTAAGTGAAATCATACGGTATTTGTTTTTTTCTGTCTAACTTATTTCACTTAGCATAACACCCTCCAGGTATATCCATGTTGCCGCAAATGACAAGATTTCATTCTTTTTGGGGGTTGAGTAATATTCCATTGTATCTCTATACCGCATCTTCTTAAATATTAGGATGTGTGCAAGAATAACCAGGGACCCGGTCAAAAACATATTACCAGCCCCACTCCCAGAGATTCTTAATCCCTTCATTGTGGACAAGAAGGGTTTGCTCTTTAACAAGCACCTGAAGATGATTCTAATCCCGGGGTTCAGAAAGAGGCTACTCCTTGCACCCACTGGGTCTCTTAAAGATACCCACTCACAAGCAAGGGCCTTATTTCTGTAGCCTGGCGAACCCATTAGTACATTTGCCAAAGGCTGTTCTTAGTTGGATGGGCATGTAGGGAACTGGAATCAGGAAAACTCTGCTTGTATTTTGCTGATGGTACTCATTCTTGACCAAGCCTTAGGCCTTAGTGCTGACAGTGGTGAGAGGGGCATCTTTGGGTCGCCTCCCTTTTCTAATGCACTCTGCATGGCCCAGGAGTGGGACCAGCCTATATCTACACTACACCATGACGGGGATGGTGTAAGTGCCAGAGTTCTGAAGGGCTTTGGGATAGTGAAGGTCCAGCCTCTGAGAAGCCATCCTCAACTCCTTTAGCCAGAGGCGGTACCTCCAACCATGGCTCCCATATCCTTGGTGTACAGAGTAATGTAATTGTCACTTTATAAGCCTGCCACCCAGAAAGAGAGGCACAGGGGAGGGTGGGCAAGGAAATCACATTTTATTCATCTTTCTATCCCCAGTACCCAGACCCAGGCACTCAGCAGATACTCATGGAGTATGTGAACCAACGAACAAATGAGAAAATGCAGAACAAACAGAATCATGACTTATTATGATGTTTAATAAAAGTTTACTAGATGCTTTTGTCTTTTTCTAGTCATTAGGTTTGACCACCTCTAGAATTCAAAGGAGAAGATCTTTTTTTTTTTTTTTTTTGGCCATGATTAAAAACTTCCTTTATTTTTCTTGGAATACTTTAAAAACATAAAAAAGAATACTTCTCATGAAGCTATAAAAATGATTCACAATAAACTCTGTGGTTTGTGAGACCTGAAACACTGTTTTGAAAAGATAATTTTAATGGAAACAATATATTTGGAAACGAATTTGCCATCTCAATGGCCAAACGTTGGCCTGCTAATCCCCTAGAGAAATATGGGGTATGAGGCTTTGTGGTGCAACCCACAAGCAACATTTCACAGAAGGATTTTCCCAGGACAGGTCTTGCGCACGCAGCATCTTGGCCAGTGTTCTAATGGCGTTCTCTCAGTCACCCTCTGACAAAGAGGGTACCATTCCCATTTCACAGCTGTAGTAACTGAGGTTCAGAAATCACATGGCTAGTAAGAAGTGGAGCTGCATTCAAACCCAGGTCCTTTTGAGTCTCAGCGTGTGGACTTCATGTAATACTCAGGCTAAAAGCACTTTCAATTAACTCTAATACAAATCAATGAAAATCTAGGCAGAAAAAAACATCTTCCCCTCTCAAAGAACCCCCCTTGATTCCTTCCTCAGTCTCCCCTGCCACATGCTATGAGCTGTATAAAACATGTGAAATTTCCTGATAGCTGTTGCACCATTACCGTGAAGCCCCCAAGTCATGTGGACCTTCAGAAAAATCAGGTTGCAACAAATAGACAAAATAGAATTTAAAAATAAATGTTGGGCTTCCCTGGTGGCGCAGTGGTTGAGCGTCAGCCTGCCGATGCAGGGGACACAGGTTCGTGCCCCGGTCCGGGAAGATCCCACATGCTGTGGAGCGGCTGGACCTGTGAGCCGTGGCCGCTGGGCCTGCGCGTCCGGAGCCTGTGCTCCGCAACGGGAGAGGCCACAGCAGTGAGAGGCCTGCGTACCGCAAAATAAATAAATAAATGTTCATCAGATAAAGTTGGGAATGAATGGAAAATAAAATACAGTGCCCATAATATACCATCCAGACACTGTAAAGTATTTGATTAACATTTACTTGGAGAAATATACTACATCTTTTTGTTTTTCCATTTAGCATTTTCTGAGGTATAGTTGATGTATGATATTAAATAAGTTTCAGGTGTACAACATAGTGATCCACAACTTTTAAAGGTTATATTCCTTTTATAATTATTATAAAATATTGGCTCTATTCCCTGTGCTGTACAATATATCCTTGTAACTTATTTATTTTATACATAGTAGTTTGTACCTCTTAATCCCCTACGTGTCTTGCCCCTCCCCCTTTTCCCTTTAACATGTATGCAGACACATTCTCCCATGCATTGAAGTAGTCTTCATGGGTTTTACTGGGTACATAATACTCCATTAAGGAAATGCCTATTAGTTAATCATTCTTTTTTTAGTACATGTTTAAGTCATACCTAGTTGTTCATTACTCTATGCAATTCTGTAATGAACAGCTTTGTAATCAAAGCTTTTTAGAAACCCTTATGATTATGACATTAGGTACATCCTCAGAAATGGAATTATAAGTCTATTAGATATGAACATCCCACCAGTTGCCCAGCGTTTTCTGAAATCTTGTGCTGTTCTGTACCTTATCACTAGTGCAGTTCCCTTCGCTGGACCAGGGCAGCCTTCCTTGGAGCCCCACACTCAGAAGGTCTCGCTGTTGGGTTTAATGCTCAGTTAGCACCATCTTGAAATCAGTAATAATTTTATCTTTGAACGTGTGTGTGTGAGTAAAGCCTGACGGACCACGGGAAGAGTCAGGTGAGCAGAAGAGATACGGGTAACATGTGTGTCCACCATTCACGTATAGGGTCAGCCATGCCTCATGAGTAGAAAATTCCAGTGAATCCACAGTGTGTGGGAGTTCGGTGAGGCTCAGAGCAAGTGCAAGGTAAGTGTGTGCTTCTGTGACTGAATAAGCTGGGGTGGGGGTGGGGGGTGCGGACCGGGGCTCTGACCGTGCTAAGAGGCCAGGCTTTTTATTAGAACCAGAACTTGCTTCACACAAGCACCCAGCCCTGTCAGGTTCTAGCCAGCAACTTAGTTCAGTTTCTTTTTAGTCCATCCTTACTGCCAAAGGTAGAGAATGTTGATAGAATGTGCGCATACCAAGAAGTGGATTAGAAACAGCTGAGTTAGTTTTGTGCAGCGTTTTCACTGTTCTGGTAAGAGTGAAAGGTATCTGCATGAACAAAGGACAGAAGGTGAATTTCAAATGTAACACAAATACAGAATGCATAGTTTTGGTGATTCCACATACGAGTCTCCTCCTCTTTCTAACGAACCCAGTCACTTCGAGGGAGTCGGAGCAGGATTGTACTAAGAGCCACCTTCCTTCTTCTCCTCCCCCTGACCCTCTTATAACTACAGGCCATTGATGGCTTTTCCCACAACCTAACCCGTGACCGAGTGACCAGCCGCCCAGGCCAGCTTCTCCAGATAGTGATGGGTTAATAGCAATGTTGGTTTGGGGACTAGTGTTTGGTAAAAGGCAACTGGGCTACTGTTTCTTTATTACCACGTTCCCTCTAACGCTTAGGTTCTTTATTTCCTTGCTTGCTGGTAAATTTTTATAGCCTCGCTCTGCCGAATATTACTCTCCTTTAGGTTAAGGCCTCATTTCTGAAATACAGCTCTTGAACTTTGAACAGCTGTAAATTCACTCTTGCTCTTATGAGTTGACTCTTCTTTGCAAAATTACCAAGTTTTCCTTCTAAGGACGTTATTATAGCAAAGTCATGTTATATGTTTTATAGCCAGTGTGCAAAATCCCCTCAGCTGATAAACCCATAGCCCAGAGAAGAATACACCTACCTCCAGGGCCTTGGTTCTCAAATGAGGCCCGTTAGGAGGAGCCGAGTAGCCTCACGAAGTAGGGATGCCTGGGTCTCCCCCTCCACGATTCTGATTCAGTCGGTCTGGGGCACATCCTGGGCTCTGAGAGTTTTAAAGACTTTCCAGATGATTCTCTACGCAGCCCCAGTTTGGGAACTGCTTAGGACCACTGCTCTAAGATCTCATTTGTTTAAATTCCGAGGAGGAAATCCATCCAGCTGGCTTAGTCAGACCATCAGCCTCCATACCAGTAGGATTCAGCAAGTCATTATGCAGCCCCTGCTGTCTGACAGGCCTGATCCCAGGCCCTTTAGCAACGATGAATAAAATAAGCTCCCAGCCCGGAGTAGCTTCCCAGATGGTGGGCAGGTGAGAAGGTCAGCAACTAGGATGAGAGAAACAGAGTGTCAGGAGAGCACCTAGAACAGAGATACAGCCAGGAGCCCATAGGACATGGTACACATAGGCAGCCTCGGCAGGGGACTTACAGGGCACTATGCCAGTGGTATATCAGGAGGAAAAGCAGAAAAGCCTGCACAGCAGTGAGCTCCATGGCAGGAACAATGCCTTGTTTGACTCTGTGTCCCAAAGGACCAACACAGGGCTGCCTCATAGTAGGCGGTCATCAACAAACGTTTGAAGACTAAACGAATGGCCCGATTCGTAGCATCAGATGCTCAAAGGACCAAAATCAGAAAGGTTGAAAAGCTATGTCTGAGGCCAGATCATGCAATCCTGGAAAGTTCTTGAGCTGGGTAGCTCCATCATCTGAGCTGTTCAATGGAAAAGAAATCTGGCAATAGATAAGGTGATGCTTTGCTTGGAGACTAAACCTGGAGATGGTTTAGGAAGCAAGAGCCCAGGACAGGGGCTAATGGGGACCTGAACTAGGCCGGGAAAAGTGGAGATAAAGTGGAAAGTCGTGCTAAGAGATTGTCCACAGATGTGTTTAGGAAAGAAGCCTTATTTTGCAATATCTCACCCATATCCTCTCCTACCCGGACAGCCCAGAGAACTTCACACGCTACCACTGTCACCTGATCTGACTCTTTAGGCAGAATGGACACAGACGCGAGCATCTGTGCCCAGTCAGCCCCCTCTGCATTCCCAGAGCCCACCTGTAGTAGTCATAGTACATGCCATTTGCTGACTACCTGCCATGTGCCAGGCTGTAGAAGTAGACACATTTGGGATGTCTGCTCAACTCTGATGATGCGTCCACAGCCCCAGCTGAAAGGGTGAGTGATAAAAGAGAGGCCCTGAATTTGAATCCTACCCCTTATTAGTTACTTACACAGTTACTTAGCCTTACAAGGCCTTTACCGTCTATAAGAAGAAATAATAATAGTTTCTGCCCCCTAGGGCTGTTGGCAGAGCTAACTGAAGGGACACTTGGGAAGCCTGTAACAACACCTTGTCCGAAGAAAGGGCTGTATTCCATGTCAGCACTTTCCCCTCATTTCACTCCTCGCAGAGAGCCGAGGGGCACACCTACTCCCCCAGCGGAAAGAGTGCTGAACACAGCCTCCTCCAGGCCTCAGCTCAAAGAGGCAGAGCTGGAAGAGGGCTGAAGAGGTTCTGCTATCCCAGACTTTCCAGGCTGGAAGAGCCCTTCAAGGTCATGGAATCAAACCTCCCCTTTCATGGACTGGGGCACCAGGCCCAGAGAAGAGCAGCCATTAAGAACAGATCCAAGTGCCAACCTGGGAGGCTGTTTTGTTTCCCTCCTGCTTGAGGGGCAGAGGAGCCATAAACCTCCCTAGAAAATTCTCCTCCCAGGAGATTTTTTGCTACGACTAGGTCTGACCACCTCCTGTGGGTAGCCAAACCCACATCAAACCTTCTTCCCCATACAAATTAATCACCTCCACAAGACAGGAAATGTTCGATTCATATTTTACTAGAAATGAATCACTTTAACAGCTACTCAGTCATTGAATGTCACCACATACTAAATAGAGAGAGAAGGAGGAGGGGATCAGGATTAGCAATGACACTTTCCCAAGCAGATTAGGTTAACCAAAAAGTCCCTATCTTTATCCAAATTTTCAATGATGGTTCATTTTGTGTGTTAACTTGCCTGGGCCATGGGGTGCCCAGACATTTGGTTAAACATTATTCTGGGTGTGTCTGCAAGGGTGTTTCTGGATGAAAGTAACATTTGAATTGGTGGACTGGGTAAAGCAGATTGCCCTCCCTGATGGGGATGGGCCTCATCTAAACTTTGAAGGCCTGAAAAGAACAGAAGGCTGAGTAGGGGAGAATTCATGCTCTCTGCCTGTCTTCAGGCTGGAATATCAGTCTCCTCCTGCCTTTGGAATCAGAGCCAAGCTAGAATTTGCACCATGGGCTCTTCTGGTTCCCAGGCCTTTGGATTCAGACTGAAACTTATGCCAACAGCTCTGGGTCTCCAGCTTATCCTCTACAGCTCTTGGGACTTCTTAGCTTCCATAACTGCATCAGACAGTTCTTAGAGTCATATATATATGAACATATATATATATATATGTTCTATTGGTTCTGCTTCCCTGGGGAACCCAGACCACTACATTATCATGAAGGGCTTTGCATGCACATTCACATTTAATTCTCATGACAGTCCCCAGCAGAGGGAAAGGTAGTGACAGTAGAGGTCTTAGTCTGCTTGGGCTGCCATAACAAGATGCTACAGACAAGGTGATTTAAACAACAGGAAGTTATTCTTCACAATTCTGGACAATGGGAAATTCAAGATCAACCTGCAGGCTGATAGTTCATTTCTCGAGATCTCTTCCTGGCTTCCTGGCTTCTTGCTGTGTCCCCACACAGCAGAGAAAGAGCGAGTGGGCCAGCTCTTGGGTGTCTTTTCTTATAAGGGCACTAATCCCATCACGAGGGCCCCATCCTCATTACCTTGTCTAACCCTAACACCTCCCAAAACCCCATCTCCAAATACCATCACATTGAGGGTCAGGGCTTCAATATATGAATTTTGGAGGAGACGAACATTCAGTTGAGAACAATATGTCTCCCATTTCACAAATGAGAACACAGAGACCTTCGAAAAGTGAGGTAACTTGCCAAAAGTCACCAAGCTTATAAAAGTACAAGAGTCGGAACTTAAAATTTTTATGGACTTTTATGGAGGCAAGTGAAGCAACTAAGCCCGTGAGCCACAACTACTGAGCCTGCGTGCCACAACTACTGAAGCCCATGCGCCTAGATCCCGTGCTCCACAACAAGAGAAGCCACCACAATGAGAAGCCCGTGCACTGCAACAAAGAGTAGCCCCTGCTCGCTGCAACTAGAGAAAGCCCACACACAGCAATGAAGACCCAACGCAGCCAGAAATAAACAAAATTAAATCTTTAAAAAAAAGAACTTGGGGCAACATTTCTCCCACAAATGCCATTCTTTCTACTACCACCATTGGTTTTATGTCAGCTATTCTAACACACAACAAGGACCTCACCTTTAGAAATAGCCAGTAAAGATAGGGAAAGTAAGTTGCTCTATCTCGTTGGTTATCCGGGACTACTAATTAAAATGACAGCAAGACTTCGTCTTTCACTCATCAGATGAAAATTGACAAAAGTTTAAAAATTAATAATACCTAGTGTCAGCGAGGGAGGGGGAAAGGCATGCTCTTAAATACTGCTTGCAGGAACGCACATCGGTGGACTGTTCTGAGGGCAGTTTAGCAGTATCCATAAAAATTTTAAACATGCATTCTCTTTGATCAAGCAGTTTGAGTTCTTGATACCTACCCCAGGGAAATACTTTCACATGGGTACAAAGAGGTATACACTGCATTTGCTGGGAACAATGAAACATTGGTAGCACCATGTTACCCATTGGAAGGGAATGGTTAGAAGACCTGGGGTGCCTCCAAACTCTGGCATCTGTGAAACCAGCCAAAAGAATGTGGTTGATTTGTATACACTGACATAGATTGTTTTATTCAGTTTAAAAAAAAAAGTAAACTGTGGGATATGTATAGCATAATTCTATTTATGAGACAAAAAAAAAACACACCATAATGTCCACATTAAATGTCTACAAGTAGGTAATTCATTTAAAAAATCAAGGACACATATACATGAGGGAAAAGGGGAGCAAAAACTGTCTTTTGTTCTGAAAAATGTATTGATTGAGATTGCACAGACTACATTCACGTTATTGTTTGTATAATTGTAATAAAGAAATACATAAATAAAAGCATCGAAAAGAAGGTGCTTTCCTTCACAGTGTTTCCTTTTTCCTTCTTCTAAGAATGATCTCGTGGGGTCAACAGGCTAGGATGATTGCCTCAACATTCTTTTTAAAAAAAAATTTTATTTATTTGGCTGCTCGGGTCTTAGTTGCGGGATGCGGGATCTTTAGTTGCAGCATGTGGGATATTTTAGTTGCAGCATGTGGGATCTAGTTCCCCGACCAGGGATCGAACCCATGTCCCCTGCGTTGGGAGCATGGAGTCTTAACCACTGGACCACCAGGGAAGTCCCGATTGCCTCAACATTCTAAATAAGAGATCAGACAGACTGAGGGAAGAGGAACTTGTCTGAGTAACAAGATGTGTTAGTGACGAAGCCGGGACCAGGATCTGGGTCTCTGGACTCCAGTTCCAGTGTTCCAGGGATTACACCCTCTGCTTCATTCACCTTCCAAAGTCTTCACTCCACCTTGCCCACGATCAAAGGAAACCATTCTTTCAAGAGAAACTCCAACTCTTAAAGAGTTAAAAGGCTTCAATACTTTTCTTCTCTCTCTCCTGTTTTTAAAGCACCACTGGGATTGGAGGCAGCGTCCTCCAAATCTCTACTTGAAATCGGCAGGTTCAGTGTTGTGAAGGACGCGTCTGATGTTCCGTCCGATTTCCATCCAAGTAAATCTCGTTTTGCTGATGTCTGTAAAGTCTGACTTTATAGCAGAGAGCTCTCCCAGAACTCTGTCTTTAATAAAAGGGGAAAGAAGTGGAACTACTAATTTAGTTTCTTTAAAAGGCATGTATTTTCATGCACATTAAGTCCATCTGTTGGTGAAATGTATGCCTTTGCACAGTGTATAATTTGATAAAACCCAAAAGAACTCAGAGCTCCCAGCTTGAAGCAGAAATAGAGAAAGTGGCTGGGAACCTGACTAAAGTGGAGAAATCCACCAAACACTATTTTTAGAACTAAAAACTGATTTAAAAAAAATACCCATCATGGAGACGGATTTGTGTTCTCCGTGTAAGTGTCTCTCAGCACATTCGAACTGCTTTAGGCACCGAGATCAAAGGGCCCACTGTCTCTGCAGCTCATTTACTGGGGATATCTTGTTCACGGCACCGTGCAATGTCTGAGCACCTCACTTCCTGCCTTCACACCGTCCAGTGGCTCCCCACTGGCTACACGGAGCTTACAAACTAGCAGCCACACGTTATTTTGCTAGTGCACAGTGTTCTAAAATTTGAAATGTTGACAACATTTAAACCTTGGCATTTCACATTATTAATCAGAAATTTCACAGAAAAAAAATCAGAAGACCTGGCCATGTTGGGTCCAAATTCCTGCCAAGCGTTAATGGGCCGAGGCTGAGTAGCAGAAGCATAATCTTAGACAGAATTCACTTCTCGCCACAATCCCTACCTGTACCTGCCTGGCCCCTATGGACACTTGAAGTTGCAACACCTGGTCTTGAGGATTATTGTCTAAACTTCTTAGAAGGACATTCAAGTTCCTTCACTATTGGCTTCTGACCACCTCCTTCATCCTCTCCCAGTTCTTTACCCATTTATTTAGTCAATAAACCTGCTTTGAGAGCTGCCATGCACCAGGCTGTGTGCTAAGTGGGTACAGAGATGAATGAAAAGCACGCATCAGTCAGGGTCCCAGCACATGGCACACACAAACTAGAAGAGTTCAAGCAGGACTGGTTGACTAGTAGGGGAACCACAAGGAGAGTGTAGCACCCTGAGCTCAGAAACTCTGGGACTGGTGGTACCTCTAGGCCTGAAGTGGGGACTTGCTTACTGGGAGAGAAGCTATGACCTATTGCTAGGGACACAGCCAGCCCAAGATAACCCTGCAGAGCAAGGGCTCAGGGGAAGATCATCTTCTCTCACTCTCCTCTCTACTCCCAGTCTTCTGTGGGCACTCCTCCCTTGGCCAGAGT
Organism: Stenella coeruleoalba; assembly: GCF_951394435.1. Classification (NCBI taxonomy): domain Eukaryota; kingdom Metazoa; phylum Chordata; class Mammalia; order Artiodactyla; family Delphinidae; genus Stenella; species Stenella coeruleoalba. The sequence goes on along the minus strand of NC_137153.1, from coordinate 97,609,384 downwards.
AAGAAGCAAAGGGCAAGGAGGCCTCTTGATGCAGGTCAGCTTCCCTGGACAGAGAACAGGGCAGAGAACGGGCAGAGTGGCTCCAAGGTGCAAACAGAAGACACTGAGCCAGCCCCGTTCTGTCCTTCAAGGAACTCAGTCTAGTGAGAAGAAAGACAAGACCAACAAACAATGCCAGTGAAATGGGGGCAGAACTGTGTTAATGAGAATCATGGCAGGCTATAAGAGCTCAGAGGGGATAACTACCCAGGCAGAGGCAGTCAGGAAGCCTCCCCAAAACAGAGATAGAAATCACTGAAGAACAATGATGTATCGATAGCCAGATAGAGGTGAGGAGGGAGAGGTGGGCTGTCACAGGAGAGGGACATCCGATTGCTTAGGCTTCGTAGTCATCGCATGCTCAGTCCCTGAGTCACCCAATGTTCCCCAAACATCTCTGGCTCTTTTGCACCTACGTGGCTGTGCATAGACCCTTCCTCGGCTGGGAGAGCTTCCCCTCATCCTTTTTGGGAAGCTGTCTCATCCTCATCCTCTCTAAGCAATTCTACTTCTGCGTGTACCCAATAGAAATGTGAACATACATGCACCAAAAGACACACATTAAAGTGTTCACAACAGCACTATGCATAGTAGCCAAAGGTCCATCAACAGAGAATGGGTCACTGAATTATAATAGATCCATGGAATAGAATACTATACAGCAATGAGAATGTATGACCTATAATTATGTGCAAAAATATGAAACCATACACAAATATAATATTCAGTAAAAGAAATCAGACACAAAAAGAGTACATCTCATAAGATTCCGGTGATAAAAAGTTCAAAAACAGGCAAAATCAATCTGTGGTGTTAGAATTCAGGATAGTAGTTACCCCTTAGGGGGTGGAAGTTACTGCAAGGTAGCACAAGATGGAGTGTCCCGTGTTGCTAGCGATGTTTCACGAGCTGGGTGCCGGTCACATGGATTCACAAAAATTCGTTGAGCTGTATACACTTATGATATGTATACATTTTTCATGTTATACTTTGTCACCTCTGCTGGGAAGTCTTCCCAAGTTATTGAATAACAAAGTCTTCATGTCCCAAGAGCTCAGAAAACCCTTCTATAAAATTCACCCAAGACTTCTGAAAACCGTCGAGGAAAGAGAAATGACTCAGGAGCCCTGGACCTGCCTTGGGCATGTTCTGGATGAATCCTGTCCACTCTCTCGGCTCCATCTACTGCTTTAAAATGATGCAATGGAGAAGATGTGCTTCCAGTCCTTTCCAGTGATCGGGAGTTTTACAGGCATCAGAGATCAGTGGGTCATCCAGCGTTTGCTGAACTCCCTTGCCAATCCCAGACAGCCTCTGCTCGTAAAACAACTCGGAAATGGCTGCAACTCTCAGCTGAGTGGTTCCCAACTTTCTCATCAAGGAGGAAGCCTGTCACTAATTTTCTCCCATGAGCCCCACATAATGAAAGAGGATGCAATTTTTAAAAGATGTTTATTGTAATGTTTACGTAACGACCCATTTGTTTTAATCAAGACATTTATATATAGCTGCCAACCTGACCTTGTGAGCAGCGTTAGATAACCAGTATACCTCCAATGGGCTGTGTAATTTCTGCTCGAAGCAGAATAATATGATAGTTTAGTTCGCCCGGGAATACCCATAGCAGGGGCTCAAGGTAGGATTTCCGCGATTGCGTTTGTGTGACAGACATTCACTCAGAATCCTTATTTCTTTTTCTCAAACCTCTCAAGATGGCATCCCCTGAGTCAGCACCACCATATTCGTTCCCCATCCCACAGACGGAAGAGGCTTTGGGTTTTGTCTATAGATATTTCTTGGTACTATTTCCTGACTCCTTTTCAATAATGATCTTAGAATGATATGGCCTTTGTGATGCTACATAAGCCAAGTGAAATGAAGGATGATTATTTTAATGATACCAATACTGGCTGCCAGTTATGCTTCTTCTCTTATGCGCTGTTACTATCCTAGGCACCTTATACGGGTTCATGTGGGCTGTGAAGGCAGATAGCATGAGTTCAAATCCCACCTCTGATCCTTACCGGCCCAACGACCTTGAGTGAGCAGGTACTTAACCTCTCTGAGTCCCCATTTCCTTATCTATAGGATGGGACTCCGAACATAGGCCACTGAATTATTAGGAAGATCCAATGAATCTCATCCATGAGGACACGTGGCCTAGTGCTTGGCAAATAAGGATGGCGCAGAGAAGTTAGTTATTGATAGAAATTCTACTTTCTTCACAACAGCCCTTTCAAAAGGGCATCATTATTCCCATTTTATAAAGGAAAAACTGAGGCTCAGAGACTTGCCCAAGATCACACAGCAACCGAATGGCAGATCCAGGATTTTTAACCCTCGTTGTGCTCAACACCAAGGCCCGATCTCTTTCCGCTAGTCAACCTCAGCAGATATGGCCGAATGCCTCAGTACTTGCTTCTAGTCCCTTATAAACACAGAGTATTTTTGAGAGAAAGGATATATCATTTTACTTGATTATTTAAAAGAAAAACAATAAAATTAGGTAAGACCTTTGCCCTTGTCGTAAAAACCTTTTTCCAAGTTCATTGTTTATGGACCCATTCAGGATCGTCAGCCCTAATTTTGTGACTGTTGCCAATCTTGTTTCAGGCTTCAGCAAAAGGCTCAGAGAGCCCTGGCCAAGCCGTGTGACCTTGGACACCTCCCTTCCCTCTCAGCTGGGCCTCGGTTTCCCCTTATGTAGAACAAGAGAGGGGACGGAGGCTCCCCCAGTCCCTGCAGCCTTGACCATGGAAACCTCTCTCCCGATACCATCCCAGGGCCTTTGAAGCAGCTGGGCTTCAAACTGCCCTATCTGTTTGATTTGTGCCCTGTCTTCCTGAACTATGTCAGAGGGGAAAGAAAAAAAAAAAAAAGAACCCAACATCTGTTTTCATACCATGGCTGGGAACTCATTCCTCAAACATTTTTCATACTTGACCAGAAGGGCATTTCGTCACGAGTAATAGGATCCGTCCCTTGCTTCCTGGCTTCCTCTGCACTTTGCTGATAAGACAGTAACGAATGTGCTGATGTGCATTTCCAGGAATCCACGCTTCTCCCTGGCCCGGGCCAGCACTGCTGCCTTCTCAGAGGCAGGTACCAGACCCCAGTGCCCACAAGGCCTTCCCGGGCAAGCCGGCCAAGCCAATGTCCTTGGGCTCCCTTCCCTCCCCACCAGCACCTCCTCAGGCCCCTGCAGGCAGGGATTGGCCACTGGTGCGGCCCTCAATCAAACATCCTTCTCTCTGGCTTCCTTGGTCCCCGGTCCAGCTGGGGGAGAATCGACCCTCCCCGCTAATTTCTGCATTTCCCGGCATGGAAAGAGCTAAGCACACCCTCAGTCCCACCAAGGGCCCAGGGGAAGCTCTGCCACTCACTCCTGGGGTGACCTGGGACAGGTCTCTTAACCCCTCTGGACCTCCATAATAGCTAATTTTTATAGAACACTCACCATAGTTGGCAGTGTTCTAGTGACTTTTTATAGGAATCAACTCATATTTAAACTGCTCGACAACCTCACGTCGTGTGTTATTGATTTTATTGTCACCTGACTTCACAGATGAGGAAACTAGGCCACCAAGAAGTCTTCACCTAAGACCAGACACAGTCGGGATGTGAACTCAGGGCCCCAGTCTCCTGGGGACTCACTCTTACCGGTAAACAAGGACCTGCTTCCCTCTAACACTGTGGTCTCAGGCAGGACACCTTTACAGCCTCCAAAATCACTGAGGATCCCAAAGAGCTTTTGTTTCTGTGAGTTACGTGAATTACCATATTAGAAATTAAAACTGGAAAAAATTTAAAGCCCAAGAATACACTGCACACGTTCTATTAGTCATCAGAGCAACGATCTTCTCACACGCCGCGTGGTCTCCAAAATACTCTACTGTACGCCCATGACGGAATGGAGGTGAGAAAAGCAAATGACATCTTAGCATTATTACAAAATAGTGTTGACCTGGCAGACCGCCTGAAAGGCTGCTGGGGACTCCCAGGCATCCCCAGACCACACCTGAGAACGGGCACACTACGCTGCACTGCCTCCTTTACCTTAGAGAACATGTGCCCAAGAATGTCTCCCCTCCCCCTCACCGGGTACTGATTCAGTCAATAAATATCAATGGAGCACCAACTGTGTGTGAAGCACGGTGCTAGACACCGGGATGCAGGGATTAACAAGCACATCCCTGCTCTGTAAAGCTTTCAGTTCACTGGAGGAGACAGACATTAAGCAAAAAGTCCTTCCAATAAGTAATTTTAAACTATCAAAATTATTAGGAAAAACTGGGACACAATGGGACCATAAATCAGAGTCACGACGTAATTTGAGGCATCAGGGAAGAGTTTCCTGAGGAAGCAGCAGATCTCGCTAAGGACCTGGAAACTGGAACTCTGCTTTGCAGGAAGACCTCCACGGGCGGTCTCCCCGGCTGCGTCGTAGCCTCCCTCTTCCCGTTCCCTCTGTTAAAGCTTTTCAGTCCAAAGACGCTCACCCTTGGGCTCCTGTCTATTTCAGCCCAGAAACCCCTCCTTCCCAGCATTGGGGACCAGCACAACTGCTCCCAAGGCTCCCGTCTAGTGGCAGAAAGTGGCGGCCAGGGAGAGAGGTGGTAACTCAGGGAGGGAAAAGATCTCTGGCTTTGGGCTCGTCTCCTGTCTCAGGCTCACCCCTTCCTATTCACATGACCCCAGTCAAGCCTTGGCTCTCTATTCTCAGCTTCCCCAGCTGTACCCACAAAGAATAATAAGACCTCCATCACGTGGTTAGGGTGATAACTTGGTGAGTCAGTGTGCGCAAAAACACCTTGTGAGTGAACAACATATTCAGAAATTCGCAAACAAAGTGCCGTGTGAGCACAGCAATAATGATATTTAACTAGAATCTGACTGTCAGACACAGTGGACGAAGCAGCTTTATCTCTGTTGCATGTTGAACGCCATGCTTAAATATAGAGCATTTCAAAGAAAGTCTATAATTCAAAATACATATTCTTTGAAGGATGCATAGTGGTTTTTGTGCTTTTTCTAAATGTGGAGCCACAAATGCAAAAGAGTAGCTGTAATTTCTTCAAGACAAAAAAGTCTTGGTGATTCAGAGCTAGTCTTTGCTCATCTTATCTTTTAAAACCGAACTTTCTTACAAGATCCACTGGGGCTTTTGGTAGAAGGCACGTCGAGTGGGGAGTCAGGCACTGAATCTCACCCCAGCTCAACCACTGATCCATCACTGGCCTTTTTTTTTTTTTGGCCACGCCTTGCAGCATGCCAGATTTTAGTTCCCTGACCAGGGATGGAACCCACGCCCCCTGCAGTGGAAGCGTGGAATCTTAACCACTGGACCGCCAGGAAAGTCCCCACCGTAGGCTTTTGAACAAGTTTCTTCTCTTGTTTGAGCCACAGTTTTCACATCCATGAAATAGGTGGGGAGGCGGTGGGAGACTTTGTATCAATATTTCTCAAATATTTCTTTGACTATATCAGTACTTCTTTCCTACAGGGTTTGATTTTAGGAACTGTAGGCTTAAGAGAAAGTAACTCAGTGAAAAGAAGAATCACTTTTCAATTCTCGTTTTATCCTTCAGATTACAAGGCAAAGAAAAATTCTCATCTCGTTGCTTGTGTGTCCTCAACAGCTCTCTATACTTGCCACTTTCCTCTTTAACTGACAACATGCCTCAGGACCAGGCTTCAGCAGGCGAGAATGTTTAGCTAGAATTCAATTTCATTATTTGTTATCATCCTGCCTGTGCCTTGGTTAACGTCTACTTTAGCGAGTAACTCTGTTGGTTTTCATTTATCATCGTGATATAAAGTTTCCTTTGTAAATAAATTCATTTTAGTTTTAAAAAGTGAATTATTAAAAAAATGTGGCAGAAATAAAATTTAAAAATGTGGCAGATGTTACAGGAAGCACATGGCTACAGCAGCGATCACGGCCATGGTACCCAAGTTAGGGAACTCTGTGTGCTGGTGTCTGAGGTTAGTTCCCTCACTAGGCTAATCACAGCTCCCACCTGGTGATTGTGAGTGGCTTGGTCATGGGATGTCCCCCCTGTCCTCCATTCCTCTATTATCCAGGCTCCCTGGGTGCTGATCTCGTCCTAAACAGACTCTGGGTGAGGGGTAGAGAGATCCAGGTGGCTCAGAAATTTTGTTCTGTCACAAGTTGAAGAGCAGCAGGTAGATTCTCCAAGAATAATCCTACTTACAGCGAGGGAGGGCTCTAGCTGTGGTTTTAGCTGTATTCAGAAGAAATCACCGTAATCTTGAGTTCTGCATGGTGTGAGAGCTTACAAGGTGCTTCCTTGCATCTCAGCTCAGGAATTTTCACTGCAGTTTAGGTATTATTTCTGACTTCATTTTACAGGATAAGGAAACAGAGGCTCAGAAGCTGAAATGACTTAAGAAGTCACACACCTAGAAAGAAGTGGAGTGAGGACTTTACATCTGCCTCTTTCGTCACCAAAGTTCATGCTCTTTTAACTACAAATGATGCTAAAGAAGCTTTGGGAATAAGTCAGGGAGATGAACCCAGACATTTTTATGGGTATAAATATCCTATTCTATGAATGTGCTATGTAAATAGTTCCCTACTTTGGAACATATATTTTGAATCCAATGAAGAAAAAACCTTGTGGCCAAACCCTGTGTACATCTATAATATGTTTATAAGGTAAATTTCTGAAATTCTAACTGCTATGTCAGAAACTGTATGTACGTCTTTAAGGCTCCTGATACATATTGACACATGTTGTCAAAATGCCCCTTGGAAGGGTTGCACCCATCAATTCACAGGGCCCCTCATGAATGAGGGTGCCCATTCTCTTGCTTACCCTAATTCTCAGTATTTTAATTAAATTACTTAAAATTTGAGAGAAAGCGTCCCTCTAAGGTTTTAATTAGTATTTCTTTGATTGTGAGTGATGTTAAACATCCTTCCATCTCTTCATCGACCATTTGGATTTATGTTGGGAAACTTGATGCTCAAGTTCATTGTTTACTTTTTCAACACTTTACACATTCAGGATTCAGGGTAAGGCGGAAGTTCTCAGAAACTCCCTGGGCCCCAGTTTTCCTAACTGTAGAAATGGGTTTTGGAGGAAATGCTCTCAAGATCCCTTCAACTCTAATCTTAACTTAAATCTGATCTTAACAACATCTTAATATCGATGTTGCTGAGAGCCTGAGCACACTTCCTATGCTTGGGTCTCAGCCCCACAGTCCCTTCCCACTTATCCCAGTAAAGATGGTCCAGGCTGCCAAATGTGCTGGGTAACCCCTGCCAAAATCAACACTATGACTCTGCTTCCCCACAGGGATGACCCACTCATGATAATTTGTTGAGCCAATAACTGTCTTCTGCATCCATGTTAAACAAAATTATTTATAATTTAAGAAGTGATTTGGTTCTCATTACCTTCATTTTTAATAACTCCTCCCTCCCCTTACATGCCTGCCCACCCCACCACAGATCCTATCCTTGGGAAAGCAGACATGCAGAAGACTTGACCATCTCCATGGCAACCAGAGGTGATGTTCCTGACATGTTTATAAAAGAACATATCCCCAGCTTATAAGAAGAGAACTGCAAACCTTAAGAGAAACCTCATACTTGTCTTTACCAAAAAAGTCACTGGAAGGATTACTTTCTTATTATAGACTCCCTTTCCTGATGATTATTGTAAATTAGGAAAAAATCTTCATTTTTCCTCTTGGGTGGGTGTCTGGTTAAGATGAATTTCATTTAGCTGAAAATGAAGGAAGTTGAAATTCCTCCAAACTGATAATTGCGTGAAAATGAATGTGTAAGAACAGAATGGCATTGAGGAAAGTATTGGAAGTGCATGTCTTAATGCACTGGGGAGGCTCATATAATATGTTTTATTTCACATGTCTTCCAGCAAAAGGAGGACTTGCACATTTTAACCTTGGCTTCCCTTTACGTCCCACGTCCCGTCCTTTCAGAAGGAATGACCCACCCACACATCACACTCATGTTGGTCAATGAAGGTTCGCTGCAGGCAGAGCTGATTTAAGAGTTCATGGAGGTAGTGTATATATGTCCATGCCACGCTCTCACTTTGTCACAGCTTACCCTTCCCCCTCCGCATATCCTCAAGTCCATTCTCTAGTAGGTCTGTGTCTTTATTCCCGTCTTACCCCTAGGTTCTTCTTTTTTTAGATTCCATATATATGTGTTAGCATATGGTATTTGTCTTTCTCTTTCTGACTTACTTCACTCTGTATGACAGACTCTAGGTCCATCCACCTCACTACAAATAACTCAATTTCGTTTCTTTTTATAGCTGAGTAATATTCCATTGTATATATGTGCCACATCTTCTTTATCCATTCATCTGTAGATGGACACTTAGGTTACTACCAAACGAAAATAGATAGCTAGTGGGAAGCAGCCTCATAGCACAGCGAGATCAGCTCGGTGGTTTGTGTCCACCTAGAGGGGTGGGATAGGGAGGGTGGGAGGGAGGCAGATGCAAGAGGGAGGAGATATGGGGATATATGTATATGTATAGCTGATTCACTTTGCTATACAGCAGAAACTAACACACCATTGTAAAGCAATTATACTCCAATAAAGAAGTTAAAAAAAAAAAGAGAGTTCGTGGAGGAGCCCCACCCTCTGTGTGACCGCCACCCGCTCTCTGCCTTTCTGAACTCTGGGCCCCATTCATGGCTCTACCCCGCTGGCCCTCACAGTTGGTGAGGCCCTTCCTGACTGTCCACTGCCTAGTTTCTAGCTTTACCAAGCCCCACGTGCCGGCAGCTCTAGTCCTCCTAATCCCCACTCCTCAACCCCACCCAAACTCTCAGTAGAGTGAGGATGGGTAGATGTCAACACGTGCCTAGTTCCATCTTTGGAGCAGGGGAAATCTGGCAGGGCTGAGTGTGGGTGTTTCACTAAATCATTGCATATATGCATTTGAAGCAAATTGTTGTTTTGGCCCATGTCTGTTTCAGTTTCCTTCAGAACATTCCTGATCACGGAGAATTAAATTTAAAAACTGGGCTTCCCTGGTGGCGCAGTGGTTGAGAGTCCGCCTGCCGATGCAGGGGACGCGGGTTCGTGCCCCGGTCCGGGAAGATCCCACATGCCGCGGAGCGGCTGGGCCCGTGAGCCGTGGCCACTGAGCCTGCGCGTCCGGAGCCTGTGCTCCGCAACGGGAGAGGCCACAACAGTGAGAGGCCTGAGTACCGCAAAAAAAAAAAAAAAGTTAAAAACTATATTTCCCAAACACCCTTGCAACGTAGAGCCTGTCTTCTAGAACTTCCAACATTATTTTTTAAGCTTCTATTTCCCTACTTTAAACTCTTTCTCTGCTTAAACTAGCTAGAATGTTTTCCATTGCCTGCACTGAATCCTGGCCAGTACACCTCCTCTCCAATAACTGACATTGAATGTGTATTTTAGTTTTATAAAGTACTGTCTCAGAATTTTTCTTTCTTCTTTCACTGGAGCTTCATAAGACCCCTGGGATAGACTATGCATGTCACTAGACCCATTTTTCCATATAATTAAACTGAGGCTTGAGGTGGTAAAGGGACCCACTCAATATCCCTTTGCTAGAAGCAATAGAACATCGCAAACCCAGATTCTCTGATTCCAGATCCCAAGCTCCTCCCTCCATATCCCACAACCTCAGAACCCGGCAGTCTCAGACAGGGTATCTTTGATGTAAAACTTCTCCTTTAGATGGAACCGCAGGCACAATTAACATGTAACAGAGCTGGTTGGCAGCCAAGCCGGCACATGGACTGGAGCCAGGAAGGCCATCACGGAAGCCCCGGCCCCGCACTGCCCTGTACTTACTGTGGACCCCTGGTCTGTCTGACTCCAGAACCCAAGCCTGCCATCCACAGGGCCAAGCGACACGTTCCTCAGCCTCTTGCTCCATCAGTGCCCGGAGGCCTCACAGGACTTGGCTGCCCACAGGGCTCCATTCCATCTTTCCACGGACTTGAGGTCTTTCCACGGCCTGGAGGCTGGGTGGTCGGCGCAATTCATGCAGGAAGAAAACTGCTTCCGCCAAGGTGTGGATGAGGGACAGTGGCCACAGGACAAAGGCCAGCCAGGACCCCAGCACCTCCTGTCCCTTTGCCTTGCCTCCTACAATTGCACTGTCGCCCTCACCCGCCCCAGGACCAGGGCAGGAAAGAAGATGCAGGAATTTTGCACATGCTTCGGTGTTGGCCCTGCAGGGAGACAGGATTGATCTATCCTTTTGAACCCCAAGTGCATGTCACTTGGGCACCTCCTAAGTGTGGAGAGTTCATTCCTGCCGTTGAAAACATTGGAGGCCATCGGATGAAAGCTCCAAATGCAGAGTCCCTCTAAGAAAATAAAATAAAACACTGATGCACAGACCTGGTAGAAGGAGAATGGAGAGGGAGAATAGAACCAGATGTTTTTCTTTTAAAACTAAAAGTCCCTCAGTAATTTTTTTTCCAGGTTTCCCATTCTATCTCCATGGAAAATCACCCGATGTTATCTTGGGGAAGTGACTTGACCTCTTTTGTAGAAGGGTGTTAATAACACCTGTCACAGGGTGTGGTGGGTTTAACACAGCACCCAGTATACAGTAGGCGCTCAATAAATGGTAGCTCCCTTCTCTGTGGAAACAAGGCCTTGTAGGAGAGAAGTCACGAAGCCTAAAGGAAGGCCTGGGGATGGGAAAGATGGAGCCAGAAGGAGGTCGGGCGAGCAGGAGTCCTCTGAGCCTGTAGCCACAATGATGCTAAGAATGGGGAAGATGATGAAGCGATGGTACTGATGGTGCATCTCTGCCTGAAGCATCCCCGCACGGAAGGCTTCTGGCCTCTTCCCCCAGACATGGCTCTGTTGCCTGTTGTACTCAATGGGATGGAGGAGTCATCCCGGTGACAGGAGGTGGATGCGAATAAGGAAGCAACCCCCCATCAGTCCCAGCCTATAGCATAGCAGTAAGAGGGAGGGCTCTGGAGTCAGCCTGGATTCCCGTCCCTGCTTTCCTGCCTCCTAAATTAGAACCTCTATAACCTCAGGCAAGTCAGCTCACGTCTCCAAGTCTTAGACGTCCCATCTGAAAAGGGTATAATGATACTCCCTGTCTCAAAATGTCACTGAGATAATTAAATGGAATGAGAAAATTATGTAAAGTGCTGTGTGTGCTTCCTTAGAAAGCACTCAGAGGTTGCTTTGTTGCCCTTATTTATTTACTTACTTTTTTGGCTGTGTGGCATGTAGGATCTTAGTTCCCCTGCCAGGGATCGAACCCACGTCCCCTGCATTGGAAGTGCGGAGTCTTAACCACTGGACCGCCAGAGACATCCCCTGTTGCCCTTATTATGATTATTTTATGTTGAGAATTGTTACAGGGTCCCTGTATGCAACTCTTTTCACACTGTTTAAAAAGTCTCTCCGACAGAATCCTGCACTGTTGTCCAAACCGAGTGAATGCTGCCAACATCCAGGTTGGGGTTGCAGTCATTGCCACTCAGAGGACCGCTCGGAGCCTCAGTTTCCTCATCTGTGACCCAGGCATGCTCTGGACACTGCAGAGTTGTTGGGAGGATTCCACAAGGCAGTGGGCGGAATGTGGCCAGCCCCAGGCTTGGTCCAGAGGAAGGCTTGAGAAATGGGAGTTCCCTTTCTTTTCCTGTTCGCCTCCCCTACAGGAAAGTGCAGAAAGCCAGGTTAAGGACCCCCTGGGGCTCCTCTGGCCACCTGACCGGAGGGACAGCCGGGTGGAGAGCAGGAAGGGGTGGTGTGGCATGGAGCAGCTCAGCTGCTTTGCCCTCTGGGATCCAGCATTTGGGGTTTGTTTTGTTTTTTAACACCTTTATTGGAGTATAATTGCCTTACAATGTTGTGTTAGTTGCTGCTGTATAACAAAGTGAATCAGCTATATGTATGCATATATCCCCATATCCCCTCCCTCTTGCGTCTCCCTCCCACCCTCTCTATCCCACCCCTCTAGGTGGTCACAAAGCACTGAGCTGATCTCCCTGTGCTATGCAGCTGCTTCCCACTAGCTATCTATTTTACGTTTGGTAGTGTATATATGTCCATGCCACTCTCTCACTTCATCCCAGCTTACCCTTCCCACACCCTGTGTCCTCAAGTCTATTCTCTACGTCTGCGTCTTTATTCCTGTCCTACCCCTAGGTTCTTCAGAACCTTTTTTTTTTTTTAGATTCCATATATATGTGCTAGCATACGGTATCTGTTTTTCTCTTCCTGACTTACTTCACTCTGTATGACAGTCTCTAGGTCCCTCCACCTCACTACAAATAACTCAATTTCATTTCCTTTTATGGCTGAGTAATATTCCATTGTATATATGTGCCACATCTTCTTTATCCATTCGTCTGTCGATGGACACTTAGGTTGCTTCCATGTCCCGGCTATTGTAAATAGAGCTGCAATGAACATTGTGGTACATGACTCTTTTTGAATTATGGTTTTCTCAGGGTATATGCCCAGGAGTGGGATTGCTGGGTCATATGGTAGTTCTATTTTTAGTTTTTTAAGGAACCTCCATACTGTTCTGCATAGTGGCTGTATCAATTTACATTCCCACCAACAGTGCAAGAGGGTGAGATCCAGCAATTTGGAAGCGGACTCCAATCGGTACAGCTCGGGGTGGCCCTTCCCAGGACAATGGCAGGATGCAGGCCTGTGCTCACCAGCAGGGGCGTGCAGACCTTTGCACAAGGAGGACCAGCAGCCTTGGCATCAAGTGAGGGAAACCCTGGTGCGGCCCCAGGAATGTAGGAGTCCCGGGTGACCTGGCCAAGAAACAGGAAAGGAGACTCCAGGCTCCCTGGAGCATTGATTTGAGGAGCTTCATACTCACCGAGTTCCCTCCCTCACAAGCATGAGCTTGTGTTTGGAGTCCCGGAGTCCCCTTAGAGATCTTTACCAGACTCTACGCTGATCCTGATGATAATATAATAAACTGAAAATTTTTTTACTGAGCATCTACTGTGTGCCAGGCCTACTGTGAAGGACCGTCCATCCTTGTTCCAGGTTTCATGTCTGCAAGTTCACCTACTCTGCTAAAATTTATTTGTAACCCCCCAAATCAACACTTGCAGGCTTTTTTGCACTTTCACCATGACTCACAGACGTGTGCAGAACAGCAAAAAATTTGAGTTGCCAAAGGACACACACGTTCCCAGCTCAAGTCCAACAAGACAAGCTCTGCCTTCTGGTCACAGCTCTCGTGCTGCAGCAAGTATCCGTTTTGTGGTCCACGCGGTGCAGTGTTGTTCACGTTTGGGGAGATTTTCCTTGATAGTTTTGCTGTTTGAAATGGCCTCTGAGCATAGTTCTGAAGTGCTAGCTGGTGTTCCCAAGCACAAGAAGCTATGTTGTGCCTTACGGAGAAAATACATAGATTAGATAAGCTTTGCTCGAGCACAAGTTATAGCGCTGCTGGCCTTGACTTCAATGTTAATGAATCAACACTGTCTGTTAAATGAGGTGTCTCTAAACAGAAGCATACATCCAACAAGGTTGTATGTTGATTGGCTGATGAAAACGTAACCAGAGGCTCACAGGACCCTCACCCTGTATTTCTTCTGGGAGCAATGACTCAGTTTTCATGATTTGGTACCAGACCCACCTGACTCTCAGCTTTTGCTCTTCCCTTTATCTGCCCCACCTCTAAGACGCCAAAAGGTTTACTCTCTGATGGCTGACGTGCAACGGAGAGCTAGTAGGGGCTGGGCTACACAGTGCCTGCAGCCCTATAATCCTTACCATGAACTACATTTTTCTAGAAGCAGATTCCCGTGCTGCTTACTTGTTAGAGGAACCTGTATCAGTTATCTATTGCTCTGTAACAAACTGTCATAGAACTGGCAGCTTGAAACAAACACACACATTTATCTGACAGTTTCTATGGGTCTCAGCATGACTCAGCTCTGCTCAGGGTCTCACAAGGCTTCAGTCAAGGAGCCGGCTGGGCTACGTTCTCATCTGGAAGTTCGACTGGAGAAGATTCTGCTTCCAAGCTCATTCAGGTTGTTGGCAGAATCCATTTCCTTGGGAGTGTATGACAGGGGACCCCAGGCTTCACCAGCCGGTGGCCAACACAGATCCCAGAAGCTGCCCATAGCTCCCTGGCACATGGCCCTCTCCACAATACGGCAGTTCACAATACGACAGTTTGCTTCCTGGAGGTGGCAGAAGAATCTCTCCCTCCAGTCCACTAATACAGAGTCAGGTATATGCAACATAATCATGCGAGTGACAACCCATCACCACTGGCATATGATGGAGAGATTTGTTACTTGTATTTCCATCGCCATCATCATCTGTAATTAATATTACAACCCATCACCACTGACATATGATGGAGAGATTTGTTACTTGTATTTCCATCGCCATCATCATCTGTAATTAATATTATTGCTTATCATAATTATCATAAATTCAGTATTAGTAGTACTAAGTAAGTACTAAGATCCCACTTACGTTTTGCATTAAAACCTTCCGTTATTCCCAAGGCCTATGGAGTAAAATCCAAGTTCCCAAGCCTGCCATTCATGCCCCCTGTTATCTTCCTGGCTTCATCTCTGTCCACTCCAGGCTCTTCCCCAGTTGTGCCCAACTCTTCGTCTCCTTTCAGCACATGCAGCCCTTCTGCCTGGCCTGCCCTTTGCTTTCCTCTCAGTCAAGTTCATGTGCACATCTTACAGACCCATTGGGAAGATGACCTGGACTCTCCCAAAGCCCTCAGCCTCTCTCTTCCCTGGGCTCCAGAGCTCTGTGACATGCTTCTTTATACTGCTGGGCACACTACATTGCATAATGTGGTCAGACTGGGTTCCAGTTCATCTCCGAATTCCAGGACTGGGTGCATATCAGTTCTCAATAAATCATGCTGAGTGAATACATAATCAATATGATTAACAACAACTTCTCTTGGATGGCCCCTCAGAGTGTGCAAAGTATATTAAGCTGATACAGAAAAGTGTGGCAGAGACAAGCAGCTGGGTGACCCAACTAGGCCCGGGGCAGTTCAGAACTGGGTGTCCTCTTCCTATAGGCTGACAACTCCAGAAAGAAGCCACAGCTCCTCTGAAGAGCCCTGGGCTCAGCACTTCCCATATTCACGGCTGCTATTCTCAGTGCACCTCTTCCCCAGAGCCTGCTTCCATATTTTCAGGTCTTTGAATGTTGCAGCCAAACCACTGCTGTTTCTGAAAGCAGAACCAAAACACCCCACTGGCCACCGCTCCTCACTGACTTCCTGCTCCTGGGGCTCCAATCCTGGCTTCCCGCCTCCTTGGGGGCCCTCTTCTCCCTTGCCCCGGGAGCATGTCCACTTTCTGTGCACTGGCCCTGCACCCCATCCCACCTCCGCCCTGCACCTCCAGCCTCCCGCCTACTCTGGCCCGGCTCCTGGGGCCTCTGCCTGTGCCCAGAAGCCCTGCTCCCCTTCACTCCCCTTCTGTGGAACCACTTCCCCATTTGAATACTTTATGTCCTTCCTCCCTTTCTTCTGGGGAAGCCTGGTCCAAAAGCCAGTTGTGACTTCTGTGGGTTAAAGGCCAGGATGAAAAAAACAGAAGGAGCTACCATTTCTGTCTCCATAGCTCCTTAGCCAGGAAGGGGCAACAAAGGTAGCACAACTTGACCAAGCAAAGAGGCTGCTAGCAATGACCGTGCCAGCCAGGTCCCCGGGAGGGTGGGGGGGTCAGGAG
This sequence comes from Stenella coeruleoalba, assembly GCF_951394435.1. NCBI lineage: Eukaryota > Metazoa > Chordata > Mammalia > Artiodactyla > Delphinidae > Stenella > Stenella coeruleoalba. The sequence goes on along the minus strand of NC_137153.1, from coordinate 97,593,628 downwards.
AACCCAAAGCCCAAGGCCTGGAGGGTGGGCTTCAGTTTCTCAGGAAACTGAAGGGATATGAAATATGCCCATTTTATAGATGAAGGCTCTCAATTTTGAACCTAATTGAAATCTAAAGGCAAGATTGAGTGAGGGAAAGGGGGACATGCTTGTGACCCAGGACAAGCCAGGTGAAAATTTATAAGGTCAAGCTTCTCCTAAAAGTGAGGATACGGTTCTCCACTTGGGATGGGTGAGAGAATCAAATGAGATAATATTACAAATGACTAGCACAGCATATAAGACAGAAGTCTCGCCAAACAAAGCCAATGACCTTCTCCTTTAACATTGCTGGTGCTCCCTTTGGTGGAGGCCTGGGGTGAGGCTGTCTGGCTCTCGAGCCGCCCTGGCTGGAACGCAGTCAGTACCTTCAGAGGCCGTGGCAGGCCAGCCGCCAGTCCAGCCAGGGTGGCGGTAAGTGGCCCTGAGCCAGCGTCCTCAGCAACTGCCAGAGCTGCCAAGAAGGGGTGACTTTGATGTGAAGCCAAAAGAAGACATGTTTCAATTATCTAAATTACTCAGAGCCCCCCACAAAACTCAAAGAGCTGCAGGTCACTTGCAAATTTAAAATTCCCAGCCTACCACTCCCCATCACACCAGCCAGATTTTCGGTTCCCCGTCAAGTCCTGTCGTCTCACACCTCAGTGCCTCTGCACGTGCTTGAGTCTCTGCCTAGAATTCTCTTGCTTCCTTTCGGTACCTGCCCAGAAAATTCCCCCTCATGCTTCAGGTCTCAGCTCCGCAGCCCCCCTTCCTGGAAGCCATCTCTGCAGGTCCCTCCCTGGTGCTTTCTACATGTGACGTTTATCGCTCTCTGCTAATATCGCCCATTGATGTGCCCGGGTCCCCAACAAACTGAGAGCCCATCCAGGGCAAGGAGAAAGCTTTGCTGTTATTCACACCTCGTGCTCATGCAACACCTACCACAGAGAGGTTCTCAACCAGTGTTTGTTGAAATGCACATCTGCAATCATGCGGTAGTTGAAAGAACCCTTTAAAACGAAAAGGCCTCTTTTTGAATTCTAGCTGTTCAGCTAAATAGCCCATGACATTGGCTTGCGTTCCTTAGCCTCTGTACCTCAGATTCCAGTTTGTAAAATAGGACCATGAGATAAGTCTTAGAGAATTATTTTGAGGAAACAAACACACACACACACACACACACACACACAACTCACACACACTCACACTCCAGAGGCCAGGTTTCCACAGTTAAGAGGGAAATGGAGAGGGAGCCATTTACACTGACACTCCAGGCCACAGCGAGATTGTCCATCGCCATCACTCAGGGGTGTTGACCTTGGTACCTTGGCCTCAGCCTCTTGTACATGCAGGCACTAAGTCCTGGGAGTAGTCAGCTAGGCAGGGAGACCAGGCTTCCTTCTCAAGGACAGAGCAACCTTGACCCCTGGCCAAGGTCAGAGCCCTTCACACAGACCCTCAGCTAGATCTTAGCTTCCTGTACAGAGTCTGCGATGACACCGAAAGGGGCCCTTCTGGTGGGCCCTTTCTTGGGCCAAAATGGCCAGACGCCCTGGCTCCTAGATTCAGTTTCTGGCTGGCACTTTGAGAAACAGAAGGGCAGCTGGAACCCTCAAAATAAGACTTGTTTTTCCCAGAGCACAAGCCAGCATTTCAAGCCAGGACACTTTTCCTGTTATGAAGAAGATTCACACCATGGGTTGAGGATTAGTTAGGACAGATTGGGTGGTGCTTCAGTAACAAACAGCCCCCCAGATCTCAGTGGCTTACAGTCACAATGGTTTCTTGCGCACAGCTCCAGTTTTATGGGTCCTGAAGATGCCCCGTGGCAGCTGCTCTCCACGTGATGGCTCAAAACGGCAATGTCATGTCAGCATGTGCTTCTGCGTCCCCAGATCCAAGGAAGAGTAAGCACAGGCTCTCACTCAGCAGTGACACACCCCACCTGGTCTCACTGTTGCGTGTTTACCTCTCAGACTATAAGCTCCTTCAGATATAGAGCCATATGTCTTTTTTTTTCCCCTGCTGTATGCCTGCTTCAGAGGAGGCAATTAAATATTTGTTGCATAAATGAACAAGAGAATGAATATACTTATGATTCATTTCTTTCTCACCTAGTACCCTAAGCCATGCCAGGCTCTGGGCTGGGCAAAGGGGACACACCTGGAAACATGACTCTGCCTCTAGCCCCCGGTGAGCTCCCAGTCTAACGAGGGAAGCTGATGTACAAAAACTCATTCAATGCAGCATAATAAGGACCATCATTGAAATCCATGAAACCTGCTGTAGGAGCAAGTAAAGGGGAAAAATCATCTTCCCGGGAGATCCAGGAAGGACTTCATGGGGAAGGGATATGGGAGCTGGCTCTAAAAATCTGGGTATTGCTGGGTAGAAGGGATGAGAAGGGGCGAGACGAGCAATAGCACAGACGAGGCCATGGATGTTAGAACAAGCCTGGAGTGTTCAGGAAAGGGAGAGCCTCATTCTGCGTATTGCTGGAGGGTTGCGTGTAAGATGGGGATGGTGAGTGTACAGATGGAAAGAGAAGCAGGACCATGTCATGGAGAACCAGGGGGATACCATGGATGTCAAGCTTAGGAGTCTGACTTTTATCCCACTGGAAATGAAAGTCTCCAGAGGTTCTTCAAGAGGAGAGTGATACAGTCTCCTATGAGGATCTGTAAGCGTGTCCTGCTTGCAGGGGAAGAATGTGTTGACAGGGGAAAACCTAGAGCCACGGGGCTGATAAAAATGCTTTCCAGTGGACTGAGCCTGCCCAGTGTCTCTGAAAGACAGGCGCTCTTACTCCTGGGTCTGCAGCAAGGATGTCCTCTGACGTCAACAGGTATATCTTATCTGTGTGTGTACATGTGGATACCTATGCATATCACAGGTATTTAAGGCATTTCAACATTGATTTATATATAAAACCTCTCCAAGGGAAGCAGATAGTAAGTAAAACTGAGCTTACCCAGAGTTTAGTCTTAAAATTACAGATGACAATTGTCACTTTTTCTACAGAGAGCTAGAAGCATTGGAGCCCATGGTCCAACACCTATGTGCACAGGGTCTGGCGTATGGTCTTCTTAGGGATGTTGGATACTTTCTGTTTCTGTGAGGAACTATGCCATGAGATGTCAAATATATCATGACAGTGTCAAAATGAGATGACCTCCTAAGTTCCTCTCTGCTCTGGCATCTATAAAACTCGGGGGTAGAGGGGCTAAGTGACCCATCCGAGGTTGTACTGCAAGGTTGTCAGAAGCCCAAGACAGAGATGTCTGGTGCAAAACATCTGAGGTTGGTTGTTTTGGTTTTTGTTTGTTTTGCCATTATGAGTCCCATCTCAGAAATCCACATAAGGGGCCACACTGATTATTTTGCAGCAAAAATAACCAGTTATTTATTCAGAAATAATAGCATTTTTCAAATCATTAGCACGAAAGCTGTTCTTTTTTTTTTTTTTTTTTGGCTGCATCAGGTCTTCGTTGCTGCACGCAGGCTTTCCCTAGTTGCAGCGAGCGGGGGCTACTCTTTGTTGCCGTGCGCGGGCTTCTCAGTGTGGTGGCTTCTCTTGTTGCAGAGCACGGGCTCTAGGCGCGCGGGCTTCAGAAGTTGTGGCTCGTGGACTCAGTAGTTGTGGCTCGCAGGCTCTAGAGCGGAGGCTCAGTAGTTGTGGCACGTGGGCTTAGTTGCTCCACGGCATGTGGGATCTTCCTGGACCAGGGCTGGAACCCATGTCTGCTGCATTGGCAGGCAAATTCTTAACCACTGTGCCACGAGGGAACTCTGTGAAAGCTGTTCTTAAGAATTTTTTATTGACTTTATTTATAAAAGAGCAAAATATAAGACCATCAGGATGAGTCTAGTGCTGGTCACTGCTCAGTCTGAGTGGGTGAGGACGTTGGTGTTTTCAGACTGAATGGGTCAGGAGGGGGCAGGTGATCATGGAGGACCCTTCGATTTTGACTCCAAGCTACATCACAGAGAGTCGCCTTCAGCTATAGTTTTCATCTAATCATGAAAGAAGAGTGACTTTCACAGAAACAGGTGGGGTTTAACCACAGTCCAGAGTTTGGCTCCAGGATTCAGTAGACAAACTATCACTGAGAACTTTCCATTAGTATAGTTTTCAGCTTCATTCCTTTTCAATGGAGTCAGGCTTAGCAGGGCAGGTATTTGGTAATCAGACCTCCCTCAGGAGCCCACTCCAAGGACATTGTAGAAACTTAGAATAAGCTGGCCTCTGATCAAAATCTGTGAATTTCTTCTGGATTGTTTCATTTCATTTATACTATATGTATCAGTGAGGGTTCTCCAGAAAAATCATCTATCTATCTATCTGTCTCTCTCTCTATCTACCTATCTATCCATCCATCCATCTACCCAGCTATCTATCCATCCATCACTCTATCTATATGTGTGTATAGACACATATATGTATATAGTCTGAAATCCATAGGGCAGGCTAGAAATCAGGCAGAAATTGATGCTGTAGTCTTGAGTCAGAAGTTCTTCTTTTCCAGGAAACTTTAGTTCTTGCTCTTAAGACCTTCAGCTGATTGGATGAGGCCCACCACATTAGCAAGGGCAACCTCCTTTACACAAAGTGAACAGATTGTAGATGCTAGCCACGCCTACAAAATACCTTCCTGGTAACACCTAGATTCGTGTTTGATTCAATAACGGGGTACTACAGCCTAGTCAAGTTGACACCAAAAACTAAGCATCACACCCAGTTTCTGCCATTTCTCAAAATCTGTGGTTCTACCAGACTTGGGGCAAGTTAGGCACAGGAAAACCTCAGTTCTTCCAGTTGCCATAAGCTCGATCTATCTGTCCAAATCAGCCACACTCTTGTTTTCTTCCCTGGTAATTTTGAGCTCAGTGTGCCCAGATGTCTTGTCACATCCATTAGGAAACACAAACCCATGAGTCATGGAGGGTCTGGCAGGATGAATTTTCAAATTCCTTGAACAGGTTTTTATGATCCGGCCATCTGATTGCCCTAAAATAAACCCAACTGCCATGCTCTGCTTCACCTCCTTCCAAATACCCCATGACCTGGAGATGACTCAGGGCCTGAGAATGAAGAAAATAGAATCCCAATCACTTCCTCTATCACATCTTCAGGGAGCCTGATTACAAAGCAGAAATTCTCCAGATGAGTGAAGAAAGTGGAAGCTGAACCCAGCAACCTTCTTTTGGACGTGAGTGAACGGTTGTAACATTCTTTCCCATCTGGGTCAAGGGAATTCAGTGTTTTTTGCTTTCAGCCTGCATTTCTCAGATGCCACATTGGCAGGTGGATAGCCCTGCTGTCTCTCGTGTACTAGAAAATTGTATACCATTCTCAGACACAGAATGAAAAGGACAGTAAATAACAAGTTCTAAGGAGAATGTGGAGGGAGCAGCCATGAGACACTGCTGATAAGAGTAGAAACTGGTACAACCACTTTGAAAACCTGTGTGGCGACAGCTGCAAAAACTGAAAACACCTCATTCCCCCGCAGGTCCTCTCCCGAGTATACATCCAACAGAAATACACGCACTGGAATATTCACAGCAACGCTATTCATAATGCCCCAAAGTTGGAGACAACACAAATGTCTAGCAATGGTAGAATGAGTAAATAAACATATTCACACAATGGAACCCAGCAATGAGAGTGATGATCTGTAGCTACAAGCAACCTCAGGGAAGAATGCCATAAACTTAATATGGAGCCAAAGAGACCAGACCCCAAAAAAGGGCACAGTGTGTGATTGACAGAAAGTATAAAACCAGACAGAACTAATCTATAGCATAGGAAGTCCGGAGAAAGGTTGCCACTGGAGGGAACACTGTGACTAGTAAGGGTCACCAGGAGGCTTCTGCAGTGATTGATAATGTTTGATGATCTACTGATGCCTAGTAAACTACCCCAAAAGCTTGAAACAATAACCAGTTCTTTATATCTCATGCCTTTCTGGGTCAGGAATTCAAGCGCGGCTCAGCTGGGTAATTCTTTGCACCATGGGCTTTTTCCTTTTTTTTTTTGCCTTAGAAATGACTGCATTTTTTAAATTGAAATATGGCTGATTTACAGAGTTTCAGGTGTACAGCAAAGTGATTCAGTTATACGTACTTTTTCAGGTTATTTTCCATTATAGGTTATTACAAGATATTGAATAGAGTTCCCTGTGCTATACAGTAGGTCCTTGTTGGTTATCTATTTTATATATAGTAGTGCGTATATGTTAATCCCAAACTCCTAATTTATCCCCCCTCCTCACCTTTCCCCTTTGGTTTGTTTTCTACGTCTGTGAGTCTATTTCTGTTTTGTAAATAAGTTTGTTTGTATCATTTTTTCAGATTCCACATATAGGTGATATCACATAATATTTGTCTTTCTCTATCTGACTTACTTCACTTAGTATGATAATCTCTAGATCCATCCATGTTGTTGCAAATGGCATTATTTCATTCTTTTTTCATGGCTGATTAATATTCCATTGTGTGTATATGTGTGTGTGTGTGTATACACACCACATCTTCTTTATCCATTTATCTGTCAACGGACATCTAAATTGCTTCCTGGTCCATGTGCTTTTGATGAAGGTCACTCAGTGGTCTCAGGGGGCAGATGGACTAGTGTGAGGTCCAAGAAAGCTGTCCTAACAAGTTTCACGCTTTCGCAAGGAGCACAGGAAGTCTGGGCTCCACTGGAGCTGTAGACAGGAGGGTCTACCTGTGGCCTCTCCAACATGGCAATCTCAAGGTACTTGGACTTCTTACGTGGTGGTTCAGAGCACCCAGAAAGAGATTCCAAGAGCCGCAGGTGAAAGCCCCAAGGTTTCTTATAACCTAGCCTTAGAGTCATTTTCATTTTATTCTAGTGGTCGAAGAAGTCACTAAAGCCGGTCTAGACTCAAGGGAGAAGAAGAAGAGATTCCTCTTCTCTAGGAGAACAGCACACAAGTACACGGAGGGAAAGGATTGGTGGTCACCATCTCAGAAACAAGCTATCACAGGTAATGTTCTATTTCTCGATGGTTGTTGGTTACAAGCTATATTCAGTTGCAGAAAATTTACCAAGCTGTATACTTATTTTAATTAATTAATTAATTTATTTTTTGGCTGTGTTGGGTCTTCGTTTCTGCGCGAGGGCTTTCTCTAGTTGTGGCAAGCGGGGGCCACTCTTCATCGCGGTGCGCGGGCCTCTCACTATCGCGGCCTCCCTTGTTGCGGAACACAGGCTCCAGACGCGCAGGCTCAGTAGTTGTGGCTCAAGGGTCCGGCTGCTCTGTGGCATGTGGGATCTTCCCAGACCAGGGCTCGAACCCGTGTCCCCTGCATTGGCAGGCAGATTCTCAACCACTGCACCACCAGGGAAGCCCCCAAGCTGTATACTTATGATATGTGCCTTTTCTATATGTGTATGTGCTACAGACTGAATAAGCATTCAGTTTGTGTCCCCCTCAAAATTCACATGTTGAAACCTAATCCCCAATGTGATGCCATTTGCAGGTGGGGCCTTTGAGAGGTGATTGGGATTAGTGCCCTTATGAAAGATACCCCCAAGAGCTCCCTCACCCCTTCCTCCATGTGAGGCCATCCACGAACCAGGATGGTTCAACCAGACACCGAATCTGCCGGCACCTTGATCTTGGGCTTCCCAACCTCCAGAACCCTGAGAAATAAAATTCTGTTGTTTAAGCCACCCAGTCTATGGTATTCTGTTATAGCAGCAGCAAAGGCTACGACAACATGATTTTAACAAAAAGTTTACATTTAAAAAGAATTATCGAGTAGAATCAATGGCCTTGGGAACAGGCTGGTCCTACGTGAGCCCTTCTGCGCCACGATGGACACCCTTGTTTCATGGCGTCATGTGGCCTTTTACCAGCCCCGTGTTCTTGGGCTTTTTCCTGCAAGGTCCTCAGTTTCAATGAGGAAGAAAAGCAACAGGTACCTTCCTGGATGCCTAAGACAACCTAAGAGAAACTCCCAGCATCTCCTGATTCTTAGTTAACTTCATTTCACTGCAAACACTGCCTTGAACCCCTGACTCCTCAGCTGCAGAGGGAGTTAAGCAGCTAAGACTTCCTAGAAGACTGGTTACAGGTCCAGAGAGAACTTCCCCTCCCTCCCCACGGTCCTTGCCTTGTGAGCAGAGGAAGGGGCACATCTCAGGCACCTGCGCCCCACGGGGGCTGGGAGGGGAGCCCAGGTCTGAAGCCGATGGAAACACAGCAGGGCTGCTAAACAGGCCCAGAGTCCCCAAGCAGAGTGACAAGTGAATCACCTCGACTCATGCTTAGTCACTGCAAGGTACTTTCCACATGGACACATGGAGATGGTTACCAAAGAAATGTCTGCTGGCTGCTCACACATCAGCTCAAAGAAAATGTTGTTGTAACCTTTACTTTGGAGGGAAAAATAAATAACATCACTTTCCCTTTTCCTTTCCTTTCCTTTTTGGAGAGAGATTTGTTGGCAAAATAGTTGAAGTGGTTGTTTTTATTTATCCTGGAGAAAGTTTTTCCAGAAAGCTCTGAATCCCGAGCTTTGTGTATGTGGCAGGCCCTTCGAGTCCACAGCACTTAGTGTCTAAGTGTGTAAACAGCTCCCTCAGAGGGAACTGTCCCATCACACGCTCTGATCACCGGCGGAGTCCTCCGGGCTTCACGGCATTAGAGAGCCGGGGTTCAAATCCTCACTCTGCCCTGTACTATCAGTATAAACAGGGGCGGGGCATTCCAACTTCCTGAGCCCCTATTTCCTCATGAATAATAATGAGGATTACTCATGCTTACCCACACAGTGGTTATAAGTAAATGAGGTGACATGTAGCAGCACCACAAAAACTGCTTAGCACCCACAAAGTAGTTGATGAGTTAAAATGAGTTCCCCCCCTCCCTCCCTCTCTCCTGACCCTCCTCCCTTCTTTATTTCCCTTTCCACCTTTCTCTTTTTAAATTCCCTCCCTTCCTCTCCCTTCCCTTCACTCCAAACTTAATCATCCCTCAAGTCTCTCCTCCTCTCTCCGCTGTCTGCCCTTTTTTTCCTGCCTTTTTTTTTTTTTTTTTTTTTTGCCTTGTTTTCAAGTCTCAAACGCCCTCTGCGCTCACAGCCATCCCTCTGGCTGGTACAGCCTCGGCATGGTAGCTGCTGAACGCCAGCCAAATTCTGGTTGAAAAACACTGCGATTTTTGGCCAGACTTTCTCTCCTTACAAATGAGGGTGATGTTTCAGGCACGGGAAGTCTTCCCATCCATTGAGGCCCCAGGCAAAAAAAAAAAATAGCAACGCCTCAGTGTGTGGCCTTAGGTGGCCAGTGATGTGAGGCTCCGGGTACTGACAGAAATAAATCTGGTGTTTCTGAAAACTGTGAAACACGCGCAGTGGATGTGTCATCCTAGCAAAAGTGAGTCAGTCCCCAGGCCTGAGCCCAAATCTGGCTGCACTGGCTTTCTAAATAGAAAGTATATTCCTGGCCAGCCTAAGATTAGCAAATTGGCGGTCAATGCGAGTGGAAAGAGGGGCAGAAGAGGAGACGTGCAAATCTATACTTCGCAAGAAATTTTACTGGAAAAATGAAGTTCTCTCTGTGATTTTTTTTTTTAATTACTCCTTTTCTCTCCATCCTGCTGTCTGAGCCAAGCTTTTCCTCCCATCACTATCTTAGCACAAAGTTCTAAAGACGTCTTTGAAAATAGGACCACAACATCCATGGATGAATGGATAAAGGAAATGTGGCATATACGTATATGTATACAATGGACTATTATTCAACCATAAAAAAGGACATCTTGTCATTTGCGACAGCATAGGTGAAACTTGAAAGCAGTCTGCTAAGTGAAATAAGTCAGACAGAGAAAGACAAATGATGTATGATCTCCCTTATATGTGAAATTTAAAAAAGAAAAAAAAAACAGCTCATCGATACAGAGTACAGATTGGGGGTTGCCAGAGGTAGGGGTTAGGAGTGGGCAAAATGGGTGAAGGGGGTCAAAAGGCACAAATAGGGCTTCCCTGGTGGCGCAGTGGTTGGGAGTCCGCCTGCCGATGCAGGGGACACGGGTTCATGCCCCGGTCCGGGAGGATCCCACATGCCGCGGAGCGGCTGGGCCCGTGAGCCATGGCCGCTGAGCCTGCGCGTCCGGAGCCTGTGCTCCGCAACGGGAGAGGCCACAACAGTGAGAGGCCCGCGTACCGCAAAAAAAAAAAAAAAAAGGCACAAACAATTAAGTCCTGGGGCTGTAATGTACAACATGGTGACTACAGTTAATAAAACTGTGTTGCGTGTTTGAAAGTTGCTAAGAAGTAAATCTTAGAAGTTCTCACCACTAGAAAAAAAATTTATTGCTATTTATAATGACAGATGTTAACTAGACTGTGATGATCATTTCATAATATATACAAATGTCACATTGTTATGTTGTACATCTGAAACTAGTATAATGTTATATGTCAACTATACCTCGCTTACATTTTTTTTTAATTATTGGATATTAAAGATTGTCAAAAGTTAAAAAAAAGGAAGAAGAAAAAAACAAAAAACAGGACCACAAAGTGGCACTGAGACAGCCTGGGATAACTGGATGCTGTAACCTTTAGAGTAAAACAGGCCTGGGTTCAAATTCTGGTCCCACCTCCAACCAGCTGTGCAGGTGGGTGTGTGAGCCAGAGAGAGACCTTGGGCAAATTTCTAACCTCTCTTGAGGCTTAGTATCACTTCACCCATGTGGGAGGACCCTGCCTCTTTCCTTGTGAAGATGTCAGCAGAGCCTGGCCCATGGTAGGAGCCCTTCATATCTGGGCACCGTTCTCTTCCCCTTCTTGGGAGGGGAAGTACCCCGATGCCAATGCCTCTTCATTCCCTGGTTCTCTGCGCACACGGGCTGCCTCTCCTGGAGGCTGTGAGCGCTGAGCCTGCATGAGCGGCGGTAACAGCAGCTGCTCCATCCGCTTTGCCTCTCTGCTCCAGACAGATTCTGAAGAAAAGAAGCCACGCCGGGCCGGGGGCCTCCCGTGCCAGCATCCCTGGCAAACACAGATGCCTGAGTCACGTGGGCTCGGTGGTGCCAGAGGAAGTGATGCAACCACTCTCTGGCTTTGGGTCAGCCAGGAGGAAAGTGTCCTGTTACAGCCTGGGCACGGCTGGCTTCAGGGCTCCAGGCCTGCACCCTGTCCCAAAGCCGCAGCAGAAGGGGCAGCAGGAGATCCTGTCTTGTGCATACACTGCCTGCTGTTCACCCTGCTTGGTGCACAACCATCCGGGACCCACAAAGGACCCAGGCAAGCCAAGTCAGCTCTGGCCCTTGGCTTCTCCCCTCCCCTGGCTCCAGCTTACAAGTTGCCCGGACTACAAACACCTGTTTCCTTTTGCCTGGACCCTGTGGGGTCCAGCTATTCTATTGACTTCATCTGCATAGCAGGAATATAATTGAATTCAATCATAATAACTACATTCATTAAAAACCTATGTAACGTTCATTAAGCAGCCTAGGTAATATGCCGTTAATAGCATTAACATATGAACTGTGCACTGGGTCACTAATATGCACATTATGTGTGATGTTCCATGTACGTATTAATTATAGTACATGCCAAAAACACACGGCATTCAAAGCTTGCAGGCCTGTCCCAGTTGCGAGCCCTTTTGATCTCATCCAAATCCCTTTTATGGTACAGCTGTTTCATCAGTTGGAACATTTGCTTTTCAGCTCTTTACACCAAGACGGGTGTCGGAGAGAAAGGCCTCGGAGAAGCTGGTTTAGCGCCGGAGTTGAGGAAACCTGAGGAGTCTGTATTGGAGTTTATCCTGGAGAAGGGCCATGACCTTGAGGGCAGAGTCCAGACTTCTGGGTTCCATCCTGGCCTCTGCCGAGACTTCCCCTGCCAATCACTGGACATCCATTATCTGGGAAAGGTGCATAATAGCACTTGACATCACCAGGACATTAAGGGGATTATCTCATTAGGGGGCTAACATGCAGTGGAAATGCAGAATGGCAATAGCATTGAGCATCACTGCCAGGAAGCTCCCAATGGAAAACTTCTCCACTAAGGAAAAATATCTGCTCCCACACACCCAGCCTGCCCTTGACACGAGTCCGATGGCACTCAGCTACAGCAAGCCGGCATCAGTAATGGCTGCCCTCTAAGTGGAGCTCTCTCCTCGTGTCTCCTCAAAGCACATTCTTGGCATTGCTTAGTGCCTGGCGTTACCATCTCCATTTTACAGAATTTGGAAAGTGAGGCCCTGGTAAATGAAGTGAGCTACCCAAAGTCAACTCAGAAGGCCTCCCTGGCATGAAGGAGGGGATAGAAGATGGACAGGGAGGTGTGCATCCTAATTCCTTGTGATGGTTTCTGACTCTGCACCTAGACCCATCTCCTTGGCTGAAATGAGCCAATCCCTGAATGCTCATACCACTTCGTTCTGCTCCCTATATGTCGCTGCCTATCAGGAATGCCCTGGGAATCCCACCTGTAAAGGATCTGCCAGCCCATATTTTGTTCCCCTCCAACACTCATCTGAGTAGTTTTCGTTTAATATTTATTTATTTACTTACCTACGTATTTTGGCTGCGCCAGGTCTCAGCTGCGGCCTGCGGGATCTTAGGTGCAGCGTGCATGTGGGATCTAGTTCCTCAACCAGGGATCGAACCCGGGCCCCCTGCATTGAAAACGTGGAGTCTTACCCACTGGATACCACCAGGGAAGTCCCTCATTTGAGTATTCATTGATCACCTACTCTAAACCAGACTCTGAGCTGAGTACAAGTCATGGCCCTGCCTTCCAGGAGCTCAGTGACATGATCTTAGTTTGGGCAGTGGGTCCCTGTTCCTGGTCCACGGACCACCTACTGGATTCTTTGCTTTGAATCTCGCCTCCTTCCAATCCAGCTTTCCCACAGGCATAGAATGAGCTTTCTAAAATGCGAAGCTGGCCCTGTACTCACTCCCCTGCTTGAATCTCCCTATGGGCTACTGTCACTCACAGAAAAAAGCTGAAACCTGTGGACTTGGCACTCAAGGCTCATTAGAATGCACCTCCATCTCTTCAGTCTCCTCTTCGTCACCTGATCTATGCACCAAGATTGCTGGATTTCCCACCCAAAAAATTCTTCCCATTCCTAAAGTAGGGCTGATTTCTCTACCCCTTGAATCTCAGTTGTCCACGTGATTGCCATTGGCTAATAGGACATTAGCAAACGTGAAGCAAATAAAGGCTTGAAAAGCGCTGTACTTTGGGTTTGCCCTTTCTTGATGCTGGCCCTGTTGACTATCCTGTTTACAAGCCCCATCTAGACTCCTTGAGGATAAGGCCCACATGGAAAGACATCCCAGCTGAAGACCCAGATACATGGGTAACGCCATCCTAAATCATCCAGCTACAGTTAGGCTGGCTCAAACCAGAAGAATAACTCAATCAACCCACAAATCGTCTTTTAAAGATGATAAATGTTGGTTGTTTGAAGTCACGTTTTGGGCTGGTTTGTTATACAGCCAAAGCTAACTGATACAAATTCACAAATGCACAGGCTCTTTGTGCTCCTATGCTCTACCACATGCTGTTGCCTTTGACTGGAGTGCAGCTCGTTTTCCTGTGCCTGAACATACGTCTACTCTGCTCACAGGTTGATGGGATTTTACCAGGCAGAGAAAAGGAGAGATAGCCCCATAGAAAGAAGAGGATAAATTGAAGTTTACATGGGATGCACGTGTTGCTCTCAATATTCTTAGCCTCTCTTGTACTCATTCTCCAGGGCAGCAAAGAGCTCTCAATGGCACATGTCCTTTTCTTTCTCTCAATACCTGTGAAACACTGGGTGTCTCTCAAAGCACAGACTAAAACCCACCTAACACCTGACTCATTATTCTCAGACATCATCCTCACCCCTCACCCACTTTGTCTCATTCACCTTTGTTTTTCTCACTGGCCTAAAAGAGCACTTTACCCAGTGTAGGTACTTGGCTCACCACTAAGTTTCTTGAAAAGATCCAAATGAAGGTCACCTCCTCCATGAAGCCCTCCCCAACACCCCAAGCAAAGTTGCTTCCTCTCCCCACCCAGTGTCCCCACATCCATTTGTGCTGAGGGCACTTCATAGGGGTAATTTATTTACCCATCTATCCTCCAGTGCTTTCTCTCTGAGCACGCAGTGTGACCCACCAGTGTGTCTTCTTTATTTCTGTGTCCCCAAGCAGGAGAATCATGAAGAATTGGTCAAACTCATTAACTAATTCATCACAAAGGGAGCTCAAGGGAGTCTTGCAGAAATTTGGAGTCAGACAGATCTGAACTCAATCCCTGCATTTACATTTTCAAAGTAGAGTGACCTTGGGCAAGTCACTTAGCCCTCTGAATCTTCAGTCGTGGGTGAGTAGGGGAGGAAGGGAGGGAGAGAGGGCCATCTAAAGTGAAGACCATAATCTTTTCTTCACAGGATGGTTTGAGGATTCATGAGATATTGTACCTAAAACCCCTGGCCCAGAGGCTGACACCTGGTAGACCCTCAAGCCAAGTTCTGGTCATCTTCTCCCTTCTCTCCAGCGACACAATGAGTTCTCCTGGTCGCTCTGGGAAGGTGAGGTAGGGTAGGACTCCCAAGAACTAAATGGGGTCCAGATCCCGGCCACCTCTTGGATCATAGGACCGTCTCTCCCACACCATGTGGGTGTACTGAGCTGGAAGGAAAAGCACCTCCTGTTTGCCCAGTGCCCACTTTGTCCCTGGTGCCTACAGACCTTATGTCACCGCCTTTCCCCTTTATGAAGGGAGATGAGATGGCCCTGCTGTGTGGTTTGTGAACTGTCAATCAAGATGCAAATGGTCTTTGTTTCCCTTCTAAGAGGGAACAAAGGCCTCAGGTAAAGAACTCAGGGCTCACCCCTATTCCCCTCACCCACCCTCCCAGAGCCTGAACCTGCAGATGGCAAAAGGCCCTGGCCAGGTTTGGTTCACACCCACACTCCCTTGAGCAAATCAGTTTATTTCTTTGAACCCCCAAAAGGGAAAGAGCAGCATTCGTGGGTCTCCTCACCAAACAGTCAGGCCATATTTTAAGCAGTTATAGCTCAGGGGTTAAGCAGGCCGGCACAGGGGTCAGACTTAGTCGACACGCTACCTGTTATTTTGGGACCACTTAACCACTTAGATCCTCAGTTTCCCCATCTGTAAAATGGGTGTGATCATGTTTCCCTTGTGGTTGTGTGCATTAAAAAGGATGATGCATGTAGAAAGATGGCACAGTGCTGGCACACAGGAAGCACCGTCCATGACATTATTATTATTATCACTGCCTCTTTATTAATACCAATAGGATCACTGCCTGACAGTTGGGACTCTACCCAAAATGCAAACTCATTCCTTGTTTTTGCCTAACACACTCCCAAAGGTCTCAGGCCAAACTCTGAGTCCAGGCCCCCCCAGGGCCCCCTCCCAGGGCTCCAATGCACATTTTGAGAAGGAAGGAACTGCCAAAGAAAATCCAACTGCATGGTTTCTCTATCAAAGAGAAAAATAAGAAATGCAAAACACTTGCCGGAGCCCACTGGTTTTTGTCCAGGAACTTCCTAAACGTCTGCAGGCCTTTCCTCAGCACTCGGGGCTGTGCCTGCCACAAGGATGGTTCCCCCGCAGACACCACGGGTTCCCCCAACCAGACTCTGGGGAGAGCGCAGGGAAAGGCCCTGCCAGGCACAGACATGCCCAAGGTCATGCCGTGCCCATCTTCCTGGTCTCGCGGCCTGCAGAGACGGCAGAGCAGGCTCAGGGCTACCTCCAGGGTTCTGAGGAAGGAGCCCATCATCTCCAGACCAGTGAAGCGCTCTTGGCCCCCTTGGCCACCTGTTGCCACTCCTGGGTATCCAGGGCATCCACTCCTTACCGTGGCTCCTGTCCCACTCTGCTCTCCCATTCGGGCAGAGCTGAGACTTCACCCAAAGTCCCTCCTGTGCCCTGGGGAAGAGCCCCAAATCCTCATGGTGCTGACAGGGGAGGAGGCTGGACCCAGCACTGGAAGTCCCTGAGGGCAGGAGTCACTCAGATTCACCACTGCGTGCTGGGAGCTGGCACCTGAGCACACAGTAGGCGCTCCCCAAATGGTAGATAATTAAGCAACTTAGATTCCTGCTACATTATTTCATGTAACTCTCACGCTAACCCTACAAAGCAGGTCTTCTTAGCCCCACTGTGAATACTCTGTAGAACTGAGGCTCAAAGAGGTTAAATAAGTTGACTGCGGTTCCGGGGATAGAAAGTGACGGTGCTGGGACTGGTCTCAAGCCTGTCTGACTCCAAGGCTCTCTCCCTCTGCAGGCCCTGCCTCTCCAAGTCGACCAGCCTTCAGCTTCCAGCCTTTGCTGCCAGACTCTGCCTGCACTGCTCCAGGCGCTGCGGGGGAGACCGAAACCCAACCACTGACATCTACAGCCCTGCATCTTGACCAGCAAGACAGCTCAGGGAGAAAATGCAGAACGGGGACGAAAGAAGTGGCCTCAGTGGCAAGCGGGGGAGGGGCAGAGGCCCCACCATGAATGTGATCAGTGAGTCAGCACATAAGGGCTTTGAATGTCCAGGATCACACCAACACCAGGCACTAATTCCCCTCATCTCAGCCTTGATCAAGGAGACTCCATGTAGGAGGGGCTTCTGAAATCCAGATCCAGGGAGTAAAGCAATAACACTAAAAATGAGAGCTGCCGTTTATAACTGCCTACACCTGTCCAGATACTCTGCGGCACGGTATAGACGTAACTGTATGTAGTCCTCACAACAAATCCAAGAGGTGCGGGCTATGATCCCATTTTACAGATGAGAAAAACTGAGGCTCAGATTACACAAATGAGGAAAGGGTGGCGGGCATCATAGGAAGTGGTGGAGTCTGGAGAGAGCCAGAGAGCTCATGTGCTATCATTTGAGAATGTGCCCCAACCGTGGTCAGATTTGAAGACAAGCGAGATGTAATTTCTACTCATGGGTGTAAATCCAATATTTAAATGTTGGGGATTAATTTTAGAAACATTTAAACACTTGGCAACCTAAACAAAGCCCGTCTGAAAGACAGATATGGCCCATGGGTCACCATTTTGCAATCTCTGTACCGCAGTGTGATTGGCAGAGTGGAAATGGGCAGGTCCCTGAGCAAGAAGAAAGTTCTAAGCAAAGGTACGGAGCCAGGAACTGTCCTCTCATCATCACTCCCTCCAACTCCAAAACTTTCTGTGGCTCTCCATTGTCCCCTCTCCTTGGCTTTCAGGGATAGCTCTGCCCTCAAGGTTTTGGAGTTGGATTTACACCCATTTGACATAGCGTTTTTAGTTTGTTTTAGTGTTTTATTTGGAGAAAGCGCTTCTTACAGAAGGGCAGCCGCAAAATACAGGGGCCTCTGCGACAATGTCTTGTTTTCTCTGAAAGGACCAGTGGGATCCAAGGAATCAAAGCAGTACATGGACGAATCAGGAGCCTCTCCAAGTCATCTTCAGGACACGGAGCAACAAGAGGCAAAGCTAAAATTTCTGATTAAGGAATCCTTTTTCTTTATAGGAATTGTTTACTATTGGATACAGTGTGATGCATTCATCCAACTTCAGGAGTGTGCAATGGCACGAGGAAAGGCCACCCTCCATGCCTCCTGGATCTGCCTGCAGGACACCTACCTGCCCAAGCCTACCTCTCCTCTCCAGGCCACTTCTCCAAACTCTCATCACACTCATAATGTAACTCCCAACCTAGGTGACCACAAAGGATGGTCGCCTCTCGTTTGCCTTTTCTCCCCAAATGGTCCATAAACCCCAGCTGTTCATTGCACCCCAGCTGCATGTGGAGCTCTCTGTTGGGCATTCAGGCCATCACCATGGACCAGATATGCATTCATAGTTCATAGTTCCGTTGTCTAGTCAGTCCTGGCTGTGGAGGAGATCCTCAGCAAAGACTTGCTAAATGCCAACAAGTGTTGATGAAATGGCGATAGTTTGGACCACCCCATCTCTCTCTCTCCAAGCCCCTGTACCTCCTCTGCCCCTCAAACACCCAGCCCCGGTGATTCTTCCTGAATATCTCTTACAGGCAATAGAAGAGACACAGTTGTAAAAAAAAAAAAAAAAAAAAAAAAAAAAAAAAAAAAAAAGAGCCTTGGGAACCTATAAAGAAAGTAGTCAAATGTGGCGTCTTTTTTTCCCCCTAATGTTCTCACTCCCCCATCCACCATGGCAAAGGCCCACTTCCAGATACACTCCTCCTGAAGCTGGAAGCTGGCCCTGCCTCTGCTGTGGCAGGCGGCCCTGCGTTGGCTGCCAGGGCCTGGGGGTGGAGTACAAATAGCCCCATCCCCCCTTCAAGGAGACCCAGTGCCAACAGCTCACCCCCTGGGAACCCAGCCAGGCTCCCTTCAAGCCAGGGCCTGAGCGCAGGGACCCTAATCAGCTAAAAACCCCACCCTTCCTTCTGCAAACACCCTCTCAGCCAGCCGCTGGGCGGGCCGACAGGCAGAGCTGATCTCCCGGACCTCCTCCCGTGCTTCCAACCTAAGGAGCCGGCGCAGGACCCTCACTCCAGCCAACATCTACTGGGTCATCCGAGAAGGGCTGTCGGCCGCCCCAGGGTGGAGAAGAGGTGCCGGATCAAAGGAGGATGCTCCCTCTCCTGGACGTCCACCCTCGCTCCCTCCAGTTCTCTGCTAAAGCCACCTTATCAGGGAGGCCTGCCCTCACCTCCTACGATTACACACAGCTCCCCACCCGGGCTAGGCCCTTCACCAGGCTTTCTGCTTCTTTATAGGAATTATTTACCATTTGATATAGCTTTTGTTTGTCTGTTTGTTTTACTGTTTTATTTGGGGAAAGTGCTTCTTACAAAAGGGCAGCTACAAAATACAGGGACCTCTGCAAACATGACTTGTTTACTCTGAAAGGACGAGTGGGATTCAGGGAATCCAAGCAGTAGAGGGACAAATCGGGAGCCTCTCCAAGTCATCCTCAGGACGCGGAGCAACAGAACGCAAAGCTAAACTTTGCAGTCAAGGAATTCTTGTTCTTTATAGGAACTGTTTACCATTTGATACAGGGTGATGTCTTCACTTGCGGGAAATTCACTAGAATGAAAGCTCTGTGAGGACAGGGAACCTTTTGTTCTGTTTGCTACCATAGCCCACGTTCCTGGCTCCTTGTAGGTGCCCCACGAATGAAGAAAGAAGGGAGGAAAGAAGAAAGGGAGGGAGGGAGGGAGGGAGGGAGGAGTTTTGGAGCGGGAAGGCCCTGGTTGGCCTCCTTTTCTTCCCAGTTGGCGTCTCTCCTTCAGAACTACCCCAGGCTGCTGGCCCATGGCCTTCCTTCCAAGAGAAACGACTTGAGCTGCCACTCCTTAAACTGCCGTTTAACCCAGGCTCGCTTGGCACCAGGCAGCACAGACACGTGACCACATTCATCTTCTCACCAGCTCTGAGGGCTGTGCCGTCGCTTTGACTTGGCTTTCTCAGCCTGGGCGCTCATTTTGGGGCCACGTCATTCTCGGTTGTGGGCAGCTGTCCTGTGTCTCGAAGGCTGGTCAGCACCGTCCCTGGCCTCTCTCCACCAGATGCCAGGAGTGCCCCTCCGCCCTCCCTTGTGACAACCAGAAACTGTCTCCACACATTGTTAGGTGTCCCCAGCGGGTGAGAACCTCTGTGTTCATCCTGCAGACGAGGAAACCGAGGCCCAGAGAAACTGAGTTTGCTGCCGGGTGCTCTATCAGAGGTTGGAATTCACCCCAGGTCTGTCCTGCTTGGGAGCCAGCGTTCCCTCCATCCCCTGGCAGGGCTGGCCACGCGGGGAGCTGTCACTGGGAAGACCCAGAGCCTCTGCCTAGGCCCTGCTGGTGTCCCAGCGACAGCGGAGAAGAGCCAGGCCTCTGACGTGTGGACAGAGCGTTCGCAGGCAGCCTGAAAAACACTTACTCGCTGGCCATGCCTGGGAAGCATCATCAATGATAAATCATATCTCTTAATTATGTGTGATTTCTAGGGCCAGCCAAGATTTCCTTTTCGTGACAAATATTTTCTCTGCAATTCCTTCCCTCCTCACACTCCCCCGCTGCCCCAGAAAAGGAAGAGCAAAGCACAAGGGGAGCCTGGGGCTGCTCTCCTCTGCGGGAGCCCAGACAGCTCCGGTCAGCAGGCCAGTCCGGCCCAGCCCCTCTAGAGCTGGGTTCTTGCCTGGGCCTGCCTCTTCCCTCCATGCTTCAAGCAGTGAAATCCCCAGGTTTCTGTTTTGGTTTTTGGTTTTGGGGTTTTATTTTCTCAAAAAGGTTTCTGAATGTTCAGTTACTCAGCCGACTCCTGCTTGAAGTCACTGTCAGAGAGAGAGGAAGACAGAAAATGAAAGGAGACAGGGTCAGGGGTGAAAAGGGCAAGGTTCAAGTCACCTGAACCTGCTGCAGAAAAAGCTACTCCACCCCTCTCAGGCCCCTTTGCACTGTAAAGAGAGTCTCCAGGCTTCACAGCCTCTAAAACTTCCAGCTCTTCGCCCTCTGGGGCCTCATCTCCCCCTATTCCTCCCTATGCCCCAGTCAGGCTGAACATGATTTTGCATGTTATTGTCTTTACAGTGAATGCTTTTCTCTCTTCTCTTCTCAGAAAACTCCTATTTATGCTTTGAAACCCAATGTAAATATCCTTACCTTCTCCAACCTCCTGCCCCCAACCCAGACCAAATTCACCCCTCCCTCTCTGGGATCCCTCAGCAGCTTATACACACATCAGTTTAACTTGGTTTACACTCTTAGAGATATTTGTGTAACAGGATTCCAAAGGAAAAGCTGAGTCAGTAACCAGAGCAACCAGAGATTGTCAACAGAGACATGAAAGACATTCAGATTATTTTCCTCCAGTGCCTTCCTTGCTAGCCAGCATGGTTTTCCTAACAGGTATGACTCTCATGGGTGCATCTTCTGGACTAAAAGCTTCCAGAGACCCTTTCCAGTACTCAAAGACCCTCATCTATTCTGTTCTAGATTCTGAAGCAGATGACTTGGGCCACCACTTCCTAGGACGACAATCTGGGTTCTGGTTGCGGTGGGTGCCACTGTCACGGAGCTGCATTCCTTGAAGGCACCTGACCCCAGCCACTGCCTTTCCTCTCGTTGTAAAAACGTGGAGGGCAGGGGAGTGGGGTACTTGGTCCAGGGTGACATGGAGAGCAGAAAGCTACCGCCCGCCTCAGCCAGCCTCCAGCCGTAAATCCTCGCCTCCCCCTCAGGCCACCCGCAACCCTGCTGTGACGCAGGGACACCCCTCTTCTGCTCGGGTCCTGGCGGGGAAGGGAAGAGCAGGTGACAAGGTCTGCCTCGGGTGCCCAGAGCTAGCTGCCCGTCCAACAGTGACGTCCTGAAATGTCACACCCCATCCTGAGAGAGCGTCCCCCACCTCCCTGAATTCGCGTGGCCAGCGATAACCACGTATGTGGTGCCCACAGAGGCTGGGTTTGCAGATCTGCAGTGTTCTGCTCAGCAGACATGTGGCTGGCATGCTGGGGAGAGCCCAGAGGGCACCCCCTACTCCTTTGTCTCCCCCAAAACCCTGAATTTACTAAACAGCAAATATATTTGGAATGTTACCCCAGCGTCATCATTCAGAAGGTGGCCCCGAGCCCCACTCAGGAGTTCCCAGGCTGTTTTGGAGTAGAAAACCCAGAAACCTGTATTCGATGGTAGAGGATGGGACTAAGGATGAGGGTGGGTGTATAACGTAGGGTCAGACGGCCTAGGTATTGAAGGACCAGTGCAGGAGTTTGGCTGTAATTCTTCAAAGCGTTTGCAGCCAGAGGAGTGGCATGAGTCTAATCTGGTCTTAGAAAACCCAAAGGGGCTCTGCCGGAAGCCAAGAAACCAGACAGCGGTCGCAGCTGCCAAAGGAAGAATTGCTGAGGACCTGGACCAGTGCAGAAGCTCTGGAAATGAGGAGGAAGGGGCACATTTGAAAAGTATAAAATCAATCACATCAGCAGGACTTGGTAATTTCTTGGATCAGGTGGTTGAAGAGGGGAGTCAGTCATCAAGATGAGTGCCCTGAGTCAGGCAGCTAGGTGGTTGGTGGTGCTATTAACCAAGACAAGGACCAGAGCAGGAAGGACTGAATGCGGGAGGCTGGGAAGGTGGGGAGGATGGGGGAAGTGGTGGACTTTGGTGTAGATTTATTGAGTTAGAAGTACCTGGGCAACAACCAAGTGAATGTGAGCCTCAACCTCAGGGCAGAAGTCGAGGCTGGAAACGCAGCATAGAAATTGTTGCTACATCCATAGAAGGGACTTCCCTGGTGGCGCAGTGGTTAAGAATCCTCCTGCCAATGCAGGGGACACGGGTTCAAGCCCTGCTCTGGGAAGATCCCAACATGCCGCGGAGCAACCAAGCCCGTGCGCCACGACTACTGAGCCTCCGCTCTAGAGCCCGTGAGCCACAACTACTAAAGCCCGCACGCCTAGAGCCCGTGCTCTGCAACAAGAGTAGCCACCGCAACGAGAAACCCACACACCACAACAAAGAGTAGCCCCCGCTCGCTGCAACTAGAGAAAGCCTGCGTGCAGCAACGAAGGCCCAATGCAACCAAAAATAAATAAATAAAAGTTTTTAAAAAAATCCATAGAAAACGATGCAACTGCCCAGAGGGAGGGGAGAAAGAAAAGAAGAGGCTTGGAGCAGAGCCCTGCGACTTGAAGCCTGTGAGGGGACGTCAAGAGAAAAGAGATTTGTGTAAAAAAACAAGAGGACCCAGCAAGGTAAGAGAGCTAGCAGATGAGAGTGAGAGCAGCGTGAGAACGTCATGAGGGGCACAGCACCTGGCCCCTAGAAGGTGTCCTCAGGATTGGCAATTTTCTACCCACTGGCAGTCACGCAAACGATAATAACTCTTACCAGACCAAACGCTAAGCACTTTCCCTAGAGGCTCACGCATTCTTCGCAGCCACTGGGAAGTTGGTACTATTATTATCTCCATTTTAAAGATGAGGGGGGATGACGCACAAAGAGATTAATAAGAGCGGGTAATACCCTAGTTTATAGATGGAGAATCTGAGCGCAGGATGACAAGACAGAGGCCATCTTAGGAAAGCAGGTACTTGAGCCATCAGCAAAGAAGTTAACCTGGTCCCCGGGCCCAAATCCCTATTCCACACCTACCAACTGCCGCTCCCTGCTGCGCAGACTGTCGCTGGCCTGATGGGGGGTCCAGAGCGCTCTGCAGCAGACAGCACAGAACATCTTGACTCCAAGTCTGAAAAAAGTCTCCAAGGCTGAAAAAAGTCCCCGGGGTCCCCTGGCTGCCAGACTGTGATTGCAAAATGACTTCTGATGATTTAACTGTAAATGAATCTGAAACATACAGACTGAATTTCCCTTGAACTACATATTAAAATTTTCATTTAATAATAGTAATAAAAGCTCTGATGAAAAATTGTAAAGAAGGAAAACAAGGTAGTAATTATGAGGGGGTCAAAGGGTATGGAAAGCCAGGAGCTGGTAGAGAGAGAACACTTTTCACATCCCCCTAGGGCAAAGCAAGTGAGAGATTTTACAGAGGGCTGTGAATTGCTTCTGCCTCTCCCGCGGGGGACTGGCCTCCTGAAACTGACAGCCAGGGTCTGGGTGTCCAATGACTGCTGAGGAGCTCGGGAAAGAGGGAACCACGCATGCAAGGTGGGCTGGACGTGTCTCTGTGTGTGTGTGTGTGTGTGTGTGTGTGTGTGTGTGTGTACAAGTAAGTACTTGAAAAGAAGGGATATATATATATTACACATATATACATATAAGTATATGAACCACCTTCTCTTTATATAGTTATAAATATATATAATTTAAATGATTTAAAGAATCATTCTATACATAAAATTAAAAGTTAATTTATGTGCATGTATATATACTATTTAAATTTTATATTGAGAATGTTTTCTTCTCAAGCACTTATTTGGAGGTATATATATATACACTTATAGGTATATAAAGAGAAGATAGTTCATATACATATATATGCGTGTGCTTGTTATGTATACACACATATATACGTGTATATATACATATATAAATACATATATGTACATATTATATACAAGTAAGGTAAAACTTTAATGTATCAGATATGCCCTAAATAGACATATTCTAAATATATGTATTTTAAATATGTATATTCTATCAATCAATATATATATTTTAAAATATTTATAGTGTAAATATGTATATTCTAGAACAAAACACAGAAGGAACAGAATCTCGTAGGAGAGCAGTAGAAGCTTAATAAGCCTGACCAGCTCCCAGTCTCAATCCGTGGGTGTTGGAAGTGTCAGGGACAGCTACTGGGATTTTAGGAGCTGAGCTTCTGGTGGCCTCTGAGCCAGTTGATTTAACTCAAGATCATATGAGAAGTGGGTTCCATCATCAGAGCTGAGCTAGACAAGTGGGCAGGGAGCTGATTACCGTGCAGAATGAGGTGCTTCTCCCCTGGGACCCAGAAGTCTTCCACATCTTCCCACCTGGCTTCTTCTATGACTGGATATTTCCAAACCATCCACTGTGTACAACTTCATCTCCTGGATGTCACCATTATTGGCTGAAACTTCCAACGAGGTGAAGACAATTTCCCTTACCTAAAGAAAAACAAAACTCACCGTTGCCAGTGAAAGGCCACCAGCTCAGAAACTCTGGTTTCAAATTATGAAGAACCCAGCTACAGTCCAGGCTTTTTAGTGGTGGCAGTGGTTTAGTGTGTGTTTTTCCTCCCCAGTGAATTCTACAGTCCTCTTCTCTCCTCTCCGAACCCCTCAGTGCTGTTAAGAAATAATTTGGGGAAACACTTGTCCAGAACACAACAGCAGAAAGTGGGTTAGCAGCCAATACATTTTTCAAGAGAACTGTTTGGCAGCCCTGAAACAGATTACCACGCTGGTACAAACCTCGGCTGCAGGGTTGCAGATGTCAGAATTGTGGGTATCCAGAAATATGCACGACAAATGGAGTCTCCATCATAACGCCTGACCCTACCAACATTGCAAAATGCTGGCAAAGAGGAGGAAGACCATTCGTTCACAGGCTTTTCCCTGAGTGGAGGTGGGGCTCTGCAAGCTGCAATTCAGTTGTCAATAAGGACTGGAAATTCCTTGACTCAACCCAAATAAACTGGACCTTTCCATGAGTGTCTCTGTGGAAAACAACTTTCTTTTAGGAGAGCCCTGTCAACAAAAGGGTATGGGAACCTTTGCCAAGGCTGTGATGGGATGGACAGAAACTCTGCCAGGAATCTGCCAGTTCTTCTTCTGGCACAAGGCAAGAGTTAACCCTTGACAGGGTGCAGAAAGTGAGACAATCCACTGCTGCCGTTAAGAGCTCTGACTCAGGAGCCAGATTACATCTATTCAAACCTCAGGTCTAAAACTTACTTGTTATGGCGCTTTGAACAAGTGATTTAACCTCTCAGCCTCAGTTGCCCCACCTGTAAAATGGGCATGATAATAACTGTAACTATATTTAAGGACAGTATGAGAATTAAACGTAATAAACATGACAAACAATTTAATTATGCATAGTAGTTCTCAAAAGATGGTAGTTATTTTTGTTTCTTTGTTGTTATTAGTTTCAACTCACTAAAATTAAAAAGAAGGAAAAATCTTCTTTACCTAAATTGGCACTAACAAAAATTTACTAAGAACTATGTATGTGAACCCCTTCTATTAAGCACCATGAGGATATTTCTTACCTATGGAGACTACGCCCAAAATCACACTATACTTATTTCATCTAATTACTAATTGATTGATTCATTCCTACCTCATTTAACATTAGCACTGAGGGACATTCATTTGAATAAGATGTGGCTCCTACTGTAATAGGATTCATAGCCTGGTTAAAAGATAAGCATGGGGCTTCCCTGGTGGAGCAGTGGTTGAGAATCCGCCTGCCAATGCAGGGGACGCAGGTTCGAGCCCCGGTCCAGGAAGATCCCACATGCCGCGGAGCAGCTAAGCCTGTGTGCCACAACTACTCAGACTGTGCTCTAGAGCCCATGAGCCACAGCTACTGATCCCGCGTGCCGCAACTCCTGAAGCCCGTGCGCCTAGACCCCGTGCTGCACAATGAGAGAAGCCACCGCAATGAGAAGCCCGTGCACCGCAGCGAAGCGCAGCCCCCACTCACCGCAACTAGAGAGAGTCTGCGAGCAGCAACGAAGACCCAACACAGCCAAAAATAAATAAAGTAAGTAAATAAGTTACAAAAGAAAAGTTTTTTAATAATAAATTAATTTTTAAAAAAATAGATAAGCATGGACAGAATGATGATACAAGGCACAGCCACCCCCATTCTGAATAGGAGGGTCCACATAGGCAGAGGGAGGAGCACTGCATTCTGACCTGAGGAATCTGGGAAGGCTTCATGGCGGCTGGATTGAGTTTAGGCTTGGAGATGAGCAGGAGATCCATAACTATAGAGAAAAAGCACTTCATGCAAGGAAAGCGATCAGAATAGAGGCTGGGAGGCGTAAGAGAGTCTCACAACCTTAGCAGAGAGCAAGTCTTCAGGGGGTGCTTGGACCGTGGTGTTTGTCATGAGACTGGACATGGAAACAGGAGACAGATAATAGAAGAGTCGAATGTCCTGCTCAGGGGGCCTTCAGGACAAAAGAGGGAAGAAATACAGGTCAACCTGATTCCTACTTGTTGATTTTGGCTCAGCTCAAACATCACCTGTCACAGGGCACCGTCCTGGACCCCTCCTCTCACCCTCAGCCTGTGATGTCCCTTCTTTGCTTTGGTACTCACAGCACTCAGATGGGCTCATCAGCCACCCTACCTTCTCCTCTAGATCGGGCTCCTTGAAGGCAGGGTTGACACCAGTCTTGAACATCATTTTACTCCCACTGCTAGCATATGACTGTCATTCAGAGTATGAATATGGCAATGGATGAGAGAGTGAAGGAATGAATGAATCAATCCGTCCATCCATCAGCAAGGGAAGGTGAACTGAAGATGATAATTCTGAATTACCAGCAAGAGACCTGTTGTGAGGCAGCAGGACTGGCCTGGGTAATTTCCTTGAACAATACTATCTAAATGGCAGAAAGACCTCAGCAGAGAAACAACTGTCTAAGCATATAATCAGTCTGTGTTCATCATGAAGATATGTGTCAGTGCTGAGATCTGAGGCTCCCCGGGGTGAAATAGCACTATTTTTGCCAGAGATCCATGGAGCTAGAGGTCAACTTGTACCATGTCAGAGTGACAAGAATATTGATGTGGTAACATAGTGTCAATTACCCATGGAAACGGGCCATGGGGAAACTTGCATAAGCAAAGCCCATGGAAAGTAGCCTCTTAGTCTTGTTTTTAGACCTCAACCTTTTAACAAGCAAGGACCCAAAGCAAAACAGAAAGGGAAAGGAAGGCTGATTAGAATCCCGTGATATTCCAGGGACTGTGCTAAGTCCTTTGCACAAAGTCTTAGAAGATAGGCAGTCGTATCTCCATTTTGCAACTAAGGCTCCTAGGCTCAGAGAGGGCAAGCAATTTGCCCAAGCCACACAGCTAGTAAGAGTCAAGGATGGGAATTAAACCCGGTTTGCTGACTCCAAAGCCCGTTCTCTTGCTTTCAAATCACACTGTCCCTCTTCTCTTTCGTGCTACCGTGGGATCACTCCAACTCCCATCAAACACCCATTTATTTCTCAAAGGAAACCTTACATTTTTTTTCACTATCATTTGGCAACGGCACACAGCTCTTCAGGGAAATCAGGGAGCTCAGGATGAAAATCCTCCCCACGGATTAGCTGAAATCGCTTGCGTTTCCTTGAAAAATGCCTGGCACTGCCAACAACTCTGGTCTGTTTCCAGCGGTGGCCAGGGCATTGTCCAACCAAGAGGCTCTGAGAATCAGTTGGCTGTGGTCTCACTGACACTGACGCCAACAGATGCTATAACTCAGAACTTACCATCTGTCCGTGACACTCAGCTTCAAGGGGGCTTCCAGAGCTCCCCAGCCTAAAGAATCAGCCCCAGACCCATTGGGGCACTGCCATGGTGAATCCCAGGCACCAGTAGAATGCTAGCTTTCTAGTAGGAAAACCTCATTGGGCTTTGGGGTCCAGGGTGTTCTCCACCACAGCGTGGAAGATAAAGGGGGTGCAACACTCTTCTGGAGACCAAAGGCATGGCCACCCGCAAAAGACAATAATGGTGTGGGAGAAGGGGGAATACGCAGGTTGGTCGAAGGAGAGTAGTAGTGGGGATAACGTCAGCCTTGACATCACTCACAAGAACAGGGAGATGGGGATGCCATGGCCCAAGTACACTGTGCCACCCCTGGGGTAGAAAGGTCACTGGGTTTGGGATTGGGAACCTAGGTTCACCCCCGCTGCCTCACCAAGTACGAGTTGGATTACCCTAGGCGATCACATACCCTCCTCCTCTGCCCTTCCCGCCGTCACTCACACTCACCACCCCCCATCACCATGGCATAGTACAGCTATCTGTTGGTGCCTCTACCTCCCAACTAGACTGTGAACTCTGTAAGGGCGAAGAGATCGTGCCTATCCATGCCTGCGTCCCCAGTGCCCAGCACTGTGCCTGAGACATACCTGGCATTCTGCGAGTATTAGCTGAATTGTGGAAAGAGAGCAAAAGGTGTGATTTACCAACACTGCATGGAATGGAGTCCACAGTCATGGACCCTCCATTCTGAGACTTTTTCAGAATAACCTCAGGAATAACTTCTTTTGATGGAAGACTCTGAAAAGGTGTCTTACAAAAGAAATGGGGAGAAGCAAGGAGGATGCCGGGAGGGACCACTAGCTGGAGGGCACAGAGGATGATCTTGAGCCGATGGCTGAAGGACCCCATGAGTATCGGGGGATCTGCCTTACCTGGTGGGAAGAGATAAAGCCACCAACTGGAAGGTCACAGGAGGAGCTAGCTCTGTTGGAGACTATGCAGAAGTTCCCAACACCACCCCTGCCAGGGGACGTAAGAAGGATGCTGTATCACTCCCCTAAACAGGAGTGTGAAGATGTGAATCTCAGTCCACACACCCAGATGAGAAAGAAAGAGCACGATACTGTACACAAATCAACTTAGTTTTGATGCTGAGCTCCCTCCTACCGGGATGAAAGAAATTCAGCCCGCCTTTCTTCACTCCATTTCCTGAGGCTGTATCAGTGACTCGAAGGCCTCACTTAGCACCCAGGCATGATGGAGGTCCTTCTGCGGTTATAAATGCTTTGTCCAGAGCACCCCCTCCTGAAACCAACCCCCATCGTCTAGCCCGCATGGTCCCACGGGTCTAAACCCCTGCCATGTGTCATCAGGCTCTCTGGTTGGGGAGCCCCACGTGTACTGCCTGGCGAACCACAAAGCTGTTCCCTCTGAGGTCTTGCCATACTCTTGGGATATTCAGGGATTCTGCTCAAAGAATCCACAGACACGTCCCTCTCTGTCCACAGCCTGGGGGAATCTCTCTTTCATCTGGGGGAATCCTTCTCCCCCCAGACCCTGTACCCCATGGCTATACCAGAGGCCTGCCTTCAACGGTCAGGATGGCTCTTATCCAGCAGAATGTAGATGGGCACTTGTCTTAAAAAACTAAATTGAATTCATTGAGATTCAGAATTGTCTCTTTTTCAGAAAAGTGAGAAGATCTGGCATCTCTCAGGCCAGAGCTGGTAGCTGATCCCTTCTGAGTGACTAAGCCCTCTTCACTGCGTCTGAGTCCTCCACGACTACTAATTATATTTCCACCCAGCCTGTTTCCTCCTTGTTTTGCTTTTGTCTCATCTACCCGAACCCTGCAAGAGTCCGGTTTTGCAACACGGAGCTTAGCCACGAACCTCCAGCTATAACCCTCTGAGATAGAGAAGCACAGGCTTTCTACCTGCTTGAATGGGGGAAAGCGAAAGAGAAAGAAGAGGAAAATCCTCTTTAAACAAATAAAAACAAATTAAGACTTTAAATGACCCTGCCAGGGAAGTATGAACTAAGATCGTGCTAGGGGCCCCAAAAACATCTCTCTGGGCTTCTCAAATCTCTCAAAGGCCATTGAGGGAGCTAGAGAAACATTCATACCCCTGCCACTCAATATGACAAAAGGGCTGACCGCCTACCAGTGCCTGGGGAGCCACTTACTGCTGCGAGGGCGTGTGGGAGTAGGTGATCTCGGTGTCTATAAAGTGCTAGGAGAGGGCCTGGCACTCGCTGGGCAGCCAGTCAGTCAGTACGAGTCTTCATTACATTAAAAGTCAAAACAGCAGAGCCTTATTTAATTCTCACCATAACCCTGCAGGACCAACAGAGATATCCCCGTGTTACAGGGGGAAAAACCAAGGCTTCAGGAGACAAAGTTAACTTGTTCCAGGTCCCAAAGCTCGTTGGGAGTGGGGACAGGACGGGGTGCAGAGAGAGGATTTAGATCGCAGAGTCTAGTTGGAACTCTGCCTTATTTCCATCAAGTTAAAGAACCAATGACTCCAGTGGGCTTGGGGGTCCCAGATATTCTTGAGCAGGGGGAGGGGAGTTTTGGCACCAGCCGGGGAGCCCCGGATAAGGAGAAGCAGCTGGCGTGCAGCCCAGAGTGGAAGTTTGGAGCACAGACTCGAGCTGGAGGGCTTGGGTCTAAATCCCTGTTCTGCTTCTTTTTACCTGTGTGACGTGGGGCAAGTTATTTCACTTCTACCTGCCTCAGTTTCTCCGTCTGTGAAATGGGGGCAGCCACAGTACCATCCTCACAGAGGTGCTGAGTGTTTGGAAGGAGGTGGAATTTGTGATGCACGCAGGATAGTGCCCAGCATGTAGTAAGGGCTGCCCTCGTGCATGCTGGCTGTGTGTTCCCGTGTCGCGGCAACAGGCAAGGCCACACCTTGCACCTGGGGAACATGGCTCAGTGCAGTTCTGGTGGCCTCCCGCGGGTCCTGGGCCTAGCATGCTCCTCGGGACAGAGGCCGTCTCTGGAGCGCTTCCCCCTGCAGGCCCCTCTGATGTGGCCAGGACTCACCTATATCTTTCCCCACTCTCAGAAGTGCCAAGCCTCCAAGGGCAGACGCACCACAGGGACCAATCCTTGTTATTAATGCCCACAGAGCGTTCAGTTCCAATGACTCCTTTTCAGCTTTCATGGAGCAGGATGGCCTGAAGCAAAGGAGAAACACAGATAGGGTTTTTGAGGTGTGTGAAATTCAGCAGCTGGAGAGGCAGTGGGAGAGGCTGGGGGGGCAGGGGAGAAGGACCATGCTTAGGGGAGGTAGATGCGGGGCATCCTCGCAGGCAGGCGTCAAGGGAGGAGGGGATGGGTTTGCAGCAGGAGCAGACAGCGGGCATTGGCATGGGGTTGGCGGGCATGACCAGGGAGCAAAGCCTTCTGGAAGCAGGTAAACTGCTATGGAGCAAATGACTCTGCAGAAAGCCTAGGAGACGGGTAAGCCGGGCTGCAGGAGCTAACTTACTCGCCAGGGTAGACTTGGAGGGGGAGGGGAGGGGGCAACCACCGGGGCAGGCGGGCATACACGGCCCTCTCTGCCCGTCCCTAATCTTCCCGTCTACCCAGATGCTCTGGTGGTTTAGACTTTAGAACACAGTTTTAGGCATCAAGTTCACTGATAACTGAGACTCAGATCTTCCGTGTGCTAGCTGTGTGACCTTGAGTAGGTAATCCCTGACTTATAAGGTTGCTGAGAAAATTCAGTCAATTAATCTAAATTAAGCTCTTGCCAGCAAAGAGCAAATTATGCATAGAATATTACAGTTATTATGTAAGCGGATAAGGTAGGGGCTCCCCGGAGCAGAACCAGGCATGGCTTTCTTGACATAAGAGAAGCCATTTTTGGCCTAAGCCACTTTGTGATCTAAGTCTGGCCACAATGCTTGTCCTTGAACCGATTTCAGTCATCATGATCTTAAGGGAACAAAAGGAGAAACAGTTATCAAGCAAGAGAAGTAACAATAGCAAAGATAACAATTCAGTGGTGAAGACTCCCAGTTCCCTTTCAATGGTAAAGACTAGCCCGAAGCACTTTCCTGAGCTGTTTTACAGAATTTTAACCCCCCAGGCGCTCAGCCCTCAGATCTACTGGAACCTAAGGATGAAGATGTTGACCTTTTCTGACCCTTGTGACTTCAGTTGACACCTAAACCCCTTCATGACTATGCATGTACCCTTAGCTTAAAAATTCCTCGCTTTCTCGGGGATACACTGCTTTGGGAAAGATCCCCGGTGGTCTCCTCATTTGCTGCAAGTGATAAATCCTTCCTTCTTCCGCTCTTTGACTCGGTTGTGTCTTTTGACTCTGCACCCACCCAGAGGCGAACCCAGATTTCAGGTAACAGTTACACACGCAAGGGCCTCCAATGTGGGGCTCACCTTCTGATTCCTTGACCTCGATCGCTGACCTCCCTGACTCCAGTTTTCTCTCCTTCCAGTGGTTTCTCTGGGCTGCAGACTGGCTGCCTTGTCTCACTGGTCCTAGGACTCCTCTGCCTGAGATCTTCCAATGGCTTCCCAAAGGCACTGCATCTTGGCAAGACTTGGTGCCCTCTGTTCTCTCAGCAGGGAACACCTTCCCTAGCTGGCAGCCCAAAGACTTCCTGAGGAATCCGGACTCATCCTTCTGAGCCACTTCTGAGCTCTCTGCCTCCGTCAGATCTCCAGTGATAGTCCTTTGTGGAGTCCTGCTGGCCCAGAGCGTGCCTCACTTAATGCATTTAACATACTCCTTCCAGGGTGGTTCCTACATCATAATCTCCCTCCAGGAGGAAGCTATGCCCTGGGGACTTCTTATCCACAGCAGCAGCTTTACCAACACGCAGTGAATAACAGTTAAATGAATGCATGAATGAGTGAATGAATGAATGAGTGCATGGGTGAATGAATGAATGAATGCATAAATGAAAGTGCATGAATGGCTTACTACTCGACTTCTCCCTAAACTCAGCCACATTTCTGGCTTCACAAGGACTCCTGAGTGTCCCTACAGCCAGAACACAGGACTTGACTTTCTGGGATCTTGGCTGTGCCTGACCCTAAGGTGGGGGGGCAGGGGGGTGTCAAAAAGGATAGTATTTGAGAACATGGTATCTAATTTCGTTGTGATTAGAGAGGAGGGTGGGTTGTTTTTTAAAAGTCAGAAATGACTTTTAGACATTAAAAGAAGGTCCCCTAGTGTATGCCTTCCTAGTGCCCAAAGGCAGTTCTCCCCCTCCCCTGTACCATGCTGCTGCCGCTGTTTGTCTATAGCCCAACACAGCAGCTGCAAACCTTTGATTGTCTTTGCAAACTGCAAAGCCCAGTGCTTGAACCTGCGTCACATAGATTTGGAGCCTTGGGTCCCTGGCCTGGCCGGGGAGGTCGTCTCTTCTCCAGGATGGAGCTGTGGCTGGTACGGGAATACAAGCAATAGAAGCAAAAGCAAAGGAGACTCAACTCCTGGGCACCTGAGCCCTTACTACGTGCCAGTCACTTTGTATACATGATCTTATTTTACCTTCACAAGTGGAAGGGCAACCTGATAAGACAAAGGGTCCGATCCCCACGTACCAGAAGAGAAAACCACGGCTCTGTAGGGACTCGCCTCAGGTCTCATCGCTAGTGACGAGTGGACACACAATTTGAAACCACACAGTGTAGCTCTGAATCCTATGTTCTAGGCTCTTTCCTTGCAGTCTCTGGAGAATTTGATGAGCGCTGTGTATCTGAAAAGTCTCAGCTATGTACTGCCTCTTTTTCCATTTTGAGTATCAAATGTGGATTGAGCATTTCTGTGCCAAGCACTATTCTCAAATCACCCCAGGGGAAGTGGACTGTACCACTCGGTTTTACAGGAGAGAAAACCAACCAGCCAGGTGATAGACGTCGTCTCCTTGGCGAAGACCTCTGCCGGTCTGGACCACAAGCAAAACCACAGCCCCAAGGAAGGAGGTGGAACAGCAAGGACTGAGTTAATCTACAACACACGCGTTTGCACTCTTTCCCTCCAGCTACTGGCGTCCTGTGTGTGGACAGAAGCGCATTGGAGACAGCTTTCGGCTGCCTTCTTCAAATCCTCCACACCCCAAGAAGTTACATGCTCTTCTCCCATCTTCCCAGATAGAGAAACTGAGAGGGTGAGTGGGAGACCACACAGGAAGCAAAGCCCACAGCTTCCAAAAAGGGGCCCGCAATTCCAGGCTGAGGGACCTCCTCGCAAGCTTATGTGTCCGCCGTCACTCAGGCTCCTCCTGCGACAGACCCCACTGCCCACGAGAAAGGCAAGTAGGCGCTTTTGCTTACCACACTGAGAGGTGTGGACACAGCCTCAGTGAAGCAGCTGGGGGCCCTTCGCTGTGGACAGTTGAGGTGATCATCTAGAGCTGAGTCAGATAAGATGGAAGTTGAGACCAGGGAGGCCCAGGAAGGTTGCTGAGCCAGGAGGGGCTCCTTTTTCTCCACCCAAGGAAAGATGCAGACCTTCATACATGCAGCTCCTTATCTGGCAAAAGTGAACCCTCAAACTCCAAAGGTAACCAAGCAACTCCTTTCCTTAAGATCTTTGAAGGCTCCAACCCCAGTTACCACCAGGATTCTGTCCAAGCAGCTTAGCCAGACGTCAGGAGCTGGCCTCAGCCGGCCTCTTCAGCCTCCCTCCCTCCACTCCTCCATGTGAGCACTGTGTTTCCACCAGGACCAATGGCTCTCCTATCCCCAAACCCTCCCTGCTGCACAGTGACTCAGTCTTTTTGCTCTTGTTTTGCTCCATCTTGGGAATTCATAGCCTTTCTTCTAAAAACAGAGACCATGTCCTCAAGCCTCAAGACTGACGCCAGAGCACCCCTCAATCCCCTGACACCATCCCTAACGTGCCACCCAACCACCATCATTGCGACTCCGTGAAATCCACGCCCATTGCCCTGGACCCTCCCCTGCCTCCCACTGGTCTCTCCACTCTGGCATTTCACGCTGTAGTTTTTCTTCACTTGCCTATCTCCCCACCAGACTGTGAGCCCTCAGGGCCAGGGACTGGGTCCAATCAGACTCCAATTTCCCAACTGATTGGGCCAATAGCATTTTTCTCATGGGTAGACTGAGATCAAGGGTATGTTCGTCTCTACTGAACCTGCAGGATGTGTGCTGAGAAGGGCGGGGGGGGGGGGGGGCGGGGGCAGGGAGAGAAGCAAGCAAAGAGCCTTGGATACAGTGGTCCTTTCACTTGGAATAAGATTCCTGATGTCTAGCACTACACTGTGATGTCCCGGTTGAAAATAAGTGACTCAATGTTAGCACTGTCTAAAACATCCCCTTCTCTTGTCTGCTCTCACGCCCACCCATGTCCAATCTTGCATCGAGTCCTGTGGGGTCCACGGATACAAATACATCTTGAACCCAAATACTTCTCACTCTTCCCGGCACTGCCACACTGGTCCAGGCCACGCTGTCTTTCATGTGGTTTGCTGCAGTAGCCACCAAATTGTTCCCCCTGCTCTTGGCTTTGCCCTCCTACGGCCCATCCTCCACCCAGCAGCCAGAGGGTGGTTTTTTACAAACTGAAAATCAGATCATGTTTTTCTCTGGCTCAAAACCTTCCAGTGGCTTCTACTCCCATTTAGAATAAGATCCAAACTCTTTCCCACGGCCTGCAAGGCCCTTGTAATCCAGCTCCAGGCCCCTCTCTGACCTCAGGTCCCCCGCTCTCTCCCTGCCCCACTCTGCTCCAGGCCCCTCTCTGACCTCAGGTCCCCTGCTCTCTCCCTGCTCCGCTCTGCTCCAGACACACTGGCTGCCTTGACATCCAAAACATGCCCCAGTCATTCCCGACATGGCCCCTCTGTGATTGCCCTCCTCCTTTCGCCTAGAAATCCAATGTCCCCTACTCCTCATTGGTCAAGACTGCTCTCGAAGTTCCCTTCCTGACAGCAGCCTTCTCGGTCACCTTACCCCAGACGGTAGAGCCCATCCTTCCGCCCCCTTCCTCGGTTGTTCTTCAGAGCAATTGTCCTCACCTGAAATTACACATTGGGTTTTCACATCCGTGGTCTGACTCACACTTGAATGAATGACAGCTTCATGAGAAGCAGGGACTTGGTCATACTTTTACTGAAGAAATCCTAGTCCCTAGACGAGTGCTTAGAACCTAGCGGACATTCAATAAATATTTGTTGAATGAATGAACAAATGAGAAATTAAGAAAATGAAAGTGATGTACGTTTTTGGACAAACTTCTGAATCAAAACATCACTGCTTACTGATCCAATGACACGTCACAGATGACGTAAGTCTCTGAGGCTTAGTTGCCTCACATGGGTATTTTGAGGATTGAGAAAGGGTACTAGGGGGAGGGTGTGGTTATAAAGGGGCAACGAGAGCTATCCTTCTGGTGTTGGCTCCGTTGTGTATCATGAAAACAGTGGCAGATACACAAACTACACGTGTGATAAAATTGCATAGAACCATATACACACAAATGAGTCCATGGTATCAATGACATTCTATATATGTGTATGTATAACTGATTCACTTTGCTGTACAGCAGAAACTAACACAACATTGTAAATCAACTATACTCCAATAAAACATTTTTTTAAAGAAAGAGAGAGAGACAATATCCTAGTTGTGATATCACACTACAGGTTTGTAAGATGATACCATTGGGGGAAACTGAGTATACAGGATGTCTCTGTATTTTTCTTTTACAACTATATATAAATCTACAATTATCTCAAATTTTTCAATTAAATATTAATTAAAGTGGTGTGCGGCTGTGTATTGAAGCACTCAGCTCACAGCCTGGCACATAGAATTCACTAATAGTGAGGCCCCCGCTCCTGAATACTTATTTTACCTTCTGTTGGCTTCTTCCATGTTCTATCACTAAGTGATTTATGTCTAGCTGTTAGAGCTTGCTGGCCCAACCCATAGCCCTGACTGTGGGTATAGCTTCAGGCTTCACCTTGCCCTGGTGGATCATTTCTCATAAAGATGCACATTCCAACAGTAGGACTGCTGTTGCGTGTGTGTGTGTGTGTGTGTGTGTGTGAGAGAGAGAGAGAGAGAGAGAGAGAGAGAGAGAGAGAGAGGGAGAGGGAGAGAGAGAGAAAGAGAGAGTTTGAGAGGTATATTGAGATACTGAGCTAGGTGGAGAATTAGGGATAAGTAACAGCTGAACAGTTAGTGACACCTGGCCACCCCTGTGCTTTTTCTTAACCATTGCCATTTCCTTTTTTTCTTTTTAATTTTTATTGGTGTATAGTTGATTTACAATGTTGTGTTAGTTTCAGGTGTACAG
Organism: Stenella coeruleoalba; assembly: GCF_951394435.1. Lineage (NCBI taxonomy): Eukaryota > Metazoa > Chordata > Mammalia > Artiodactyla > Delphinidae > Stenella > Stenella coeruleoalba. The sequence continues at coordinate 97,556,367 of NC_137153.1, read as the reverse complement.
CAAAGTGAATCAGTTATACATATACATATATCCCCATTTTTTTTAAGATTTTTTTTCCCATACAGGCCATTACAGAGTATTGAGTAGAGTTCCCTCAATACAGCAGGTTCTTATTAGTTATCTATTTTCTATATAGTAGTGTGTATACGTCAGTCCCAATCTCCCAATGTATCCCTCCCCGCCTTCTCCCCTGGTAACTATAAGTTTGTTTTCTACATCTGTGACTCTACTTCTGTTTTGTAAATAAGTTCATTTGTACCCATTTTTTTTTAGATGCCACATATAAGTGATATCATATGATATTTGTCTTTCTGTGTCTGACTTACTTCACTCAGCATGACAATCTCTAGGTCCTTCCATGTTGCTGCAAATGGCATTATTTTGTTCTTTTTTATGGCTGAGTAATATTCCATTGTATATATGTGCCACATCTTCTTTCTCCATTCCTCTGTTGGTGGGCATTTAGGTTGCTTCCATGACCTGGCTATCGTAAATAGTGCTGCAGTGAACATTGGGGTTCGTGCATCTTTTTGGATTACGGTTTTCGCCGGGTATGTGCCCAGGAGTGGGACTGCTGGGTCGTATGGTAGCTCTATTTTTACCATGACCATTTCAAGAGACTTTTATCTCACATTTTCTGCTTTGCAGTGGGAATCTTGGTACAGAAGCCACCACGGTTAGCCCGGCCCTGCTGTCCTGCAAAGCCCTGACATATTCCTCCTCCGGAAACAAAAGTCCCTTTCCCGCAACACAGTCTGGACCCCACACCCAGAGTCTTGACCTGACCTCTCCTTCCCCACCCAAACCTAAGACCCTTGAATCTAGGCAGCACATCCCCCCTGGGAAGCTTGAATCAAGTTTGCATTTACCAGTGTCCATTTCACCTGCATTTTACTCAGTTTGGCCCTGGGGCTGGGGAGCACTGTATCCCACAGTGAGGGCCCATCAGAAAGGCTGGTGAGTTCCCTCCTGCTGTTTCTACCTGCTTCTATCTCTTCTCCTTCCCGGACGTCCTGCCTGAGATTCCAACCTGCCCTGAGGTTAAAGTCCCAAAGGTTTCCCAGTGAGTCAGGCTATCTGATAAGTGCTGGGTGTTCAGAGAACAATAAAACACATTTCCTCCCTTGAGGCTCCTACAGCCTCATGCAGAAGAGGGAGGAGAGACAGACGACTCCAAAAACTGGATATAGCAGTGTTACAAGATGCTATGGGATCTAAAAGAAGGAAGGAGAATCTAAGTCTGACTAAAGATGTCAGGGGAAGGGAGTCTTTGAGCTGAGACCTGTGAGATGTCCAAGGACTAGGCAAGGAGACGAGGTGAGGAAGGGCTTTTTAAAGAAAGGGATCGGGACTTCCCTGATGGTCCAGTGGTTAAGATCCCAGGCTTCCAATGCAGGGGGCATGATTCGATCCCTGGGCGGGGAACTAAGATCCCATATGCCAGCGGTGCGGCCAAAAACTTTTTTTTTAAATAAGGAAAGAGATCAACGAGAGCAAAGGCCTGGATCGGCACGGCTGCTTCTGGAAACACCAGGATGTTGGTACAGCTGGAGCATGAATTGCAAAGGATAAGTGTCGAGATAAGCTTGAGAGAAAGACAGGTCAAATCATGGACAACACAGAGGTGCCTTTAACAACACCTTAGATGTGTAACTTGAAAACCAGTGAGGAAGAGGCATTAGTAGTGTAACTCTTAGACTGAAAGGAAAAAAAAAAAACTTGGAAAACTTGGACACAGATCGTCTGGAGATATTAGTAAGTCAATCTACGTGATCCCATAAACAGCTGAATTGTACCTGGGTGCTGATTAACCAGGGTCACATGACTTCCCGCAGGTTCCATATGTCCCCGGAGGATACTGCTTAACAGAATTGCTCTCCTGGGTTGCTAGGGCATAGAAAGCAGGAGCCACAGGTGAATCTCTACGGCTCCTTAGCTGAATTCTCACAAAGAGAGCAACAAAGTGGCTCGCGGTGAAAGCACTTTGGCCATGGAGTACTTTCTCGAGATTGCCACACCACCAAGAAAAAGCCATAGTCCCATGGCATTTGGCCAGTGTACCCAGGCATCTGCTCAGCAAATGCTCTTCCCTCAGACTGCATGCAACTGGTTTCATTGCTTCCTGGTTCACTGTGTGTAGAGAAGAAGACCCAGTGCAGGCCTTGGGGTCGGGCATACCTGTGTTCACCTCTCAAGTCTACCACAGACCAACTCTTCCAACAGGGGCAAAGGATTCCCAAGCCTCAGTTTCTCCATCTGTAACACAGAAATAATCATCCTTGCCTCACAGTCTTGCTAAATAATAGAAAACAAGGAAAGCACTTGAAAAAGAAGAGATTCTCAAAGACAGAGATAGGTATGATGACTGTTGGAGGTCAAGTTCTGTTCTTAGCCTAGAGCTGGAGAGCAAGGCACTGAGGACCTCTGAGAGCCAAGCTTTCTCCCAGCCACGTGGCTATACCTCATTCCAGGACACACAGGGACTCAGTCAAGGGGGAGCTGGCACGTGGCTGGTCTTCCTGGCATGAGCATCTGTCTTCCTCTGGCTGTTTGCCTCACCATTCAGCAATGGGGATGACTGCCCATCCCCTGGACGACACTTTTATCACTGCCAAGGAGCTTGACAAGGGACCTGAGGTTGGAGGATTGAAGGGCAATCCTGGGAAGAAAATATTTGCCCAAATCCATTTAGAAGTCTGAAGTTCCAACCCTGACACTTCAGGGACAGACAGAAGCAAATATCTCCCAAGTCCATTGCCAATGGGCTCAACCCAGCAGGAAAGAGCAGGGAATGGCAATGAAGCGGCTGCTATATGTCAGTGTCTTGGGCCGGGATTGACTAAACAGCATTAGTCCTAAATTAATTTTAAGCCCAGGTGTCAGGGAATGTTAAGTTCATTACACAGGAAGTGTAGTAGGACTGCAACGGTGTCCTGCTCACACCTCGGTGGGGAGTGAGGCTTCCTGCCGACTGGGACTCACATGCTCTTCCTAGGGTCACAGCAGAGAACAGTCACGCTGAAGCAGGACATATTCTCCCAGAAAGAGTGTAGACCAGAGTGTTCGAATTAGACAAAGGCAGCTCCTCACATCACTGGTCAGCAAGCAGAGGACATAGGCAGTGTTGGAGAGAGGACACGAGAGGGGAAATTCAGCTTCCATCAAAATCAAGTGATAAACAGGAAGGGCTTTTAGACTCTCCTTTGAGTAAGTCCTCCGCTGAAGACTGAGGACCGTCTAGGATTAGCGAGAAAGACTGAAGAAAGAAGCAGGCGTCTCGGCGCTCACTGACTGGGATAGGATGGCATGGAACACACCAGGGGCCCCTGGGAGAAGAAGAATGAACATGGGATCAGAGCTGACTCCTCACCCACACTGGGTAAGCTCCAGTTCCTGCAGGACCAAGAGAGAACCTACTATCAGTGCCGAATGCACAGCCCTTATGATTAGTTGACACTCCATTTATAGACTCTACATTACATTCATAATTATCATTATTGTTGCTGCTGCAGCTGTTGTTATTAACATTATCACTATAGAGTATGGATTCAATCACCAAGTCATTCTTAAAAAATCCTCTTTCACCTTCATAAAGTCCTAAGTCAAAGAACTACCCTAGGCACTAGTATGAAAAGATTCCTAGCTTAGAAAGACCTGACCTGACTCTTACAATCAAGATTCTGGTGCTTGGGGTGAATAAGACCAGATAAGCGATTCTTCAGAGACATGGGTGGTGGCCATGCTTGTTTCTCGCTAGGTGTGTTGCAGTTACACCAAGACCGTGCTCACCCTTCTCAAACTGGGACAGATGTGGAGGCACACTGCTCAGATCTCCCTTCAAGAAAGAACTCAGCAGTCAGCTGCAAGGAACGAACGTAGCTGGCGGCAGCTTCCAGCCATAACACTTTCAGGTTGTACTTCAGCTTTCAAGACAAGCCCACGGTCTTTCTGGGCACCCTCTAGCCAATGATCGAGTGTGATGGGGGCATTTCTACCCAACATGGGATTCCTTTGACAGGTAATCTTTACTCTAGAGCAACCAACTGAGTTGGCAGACTCTTAGTGCAATCTGAATTGTGGTCCGAGGTTTTCCTTATCTCGCTGTCCTTTCACGCATGTCAGATTTGCATCACAGTCTGAAGGTTTTTTCTGCCCAACTCTGCTTCCTACCCCTGTTATCTGTCACAAGCAATAACTCCCACCCCGACCAATAAACAGCTTTACTCCTAATGCCATCTCATGGCTGCTTCCCAGAAAATCCAGTTGAAAAATCTGTTACCTTCTTTAATTACTATCATCTCACAAAGTAGGTGGTAATATCGCTATTTTACAGATTAGAAGGGTGAGGGTCAGAGAGGTAGATGGGGGAGCTGTCATTCAAACCCAAGGCTGCTTCACTAGGAAGGAGAAAAAACTAGGAGGCAACATTTGCTATTCAAATTGTCAGTCAAAAGGAAAGCATCACTAGTGTTAACTTAGTCTCAGTGAAGAGAACACAAGAACCCAAAGTTGAGGTGAGGGTTCTTTTGCCCCTCGAGAGATCTGTCTGGGCAAAGTGGGGATCCGGGCAGAGCTCTGGCCCCTGAGGCTTCTGGGGAGGAGCTGCTACCATCATGACGAGCATGGATTTCTGTACATGAGCCCCTTTGGCAAACTGGTGACACCTACAGACCTCTTCTCAGAGTAGTAGTTTTTTTTTTTTTTTTTGCAGTACGCGGGCCTCTCACCGCTGTGGCCTCTCCCACTGCGGAGCACAGGCTCCAGACGCGCAGGCTCAGCGGCCATGGCTCATGGACCCAGCCGCTCCGCGGCATGTGGGATCTTCCCGGAGCGGGGCATGAAACCGCGTCCCCTGCATCGGCAGGCGGACTCCCAACCACTGCGCCACCAGGGAAGCCCTCAGAGTAGTATTTTTAAATGCATCAAATGAAATATGTCCGATTGCAAGGGAGGCCGATTATATTAAAATAAAGCTGCTAGAATATTTTTTAAACCTGCAATATGGTAATATACGTGCCTCTTTAGTAATGCATTACATAACAAGATCTAGCAGCAGGTCTTATAAGTACCATAATTTTGAAGTAGTTTTGAACTTGAAAGATATTTTGACATGTCTACAATGACTCCAACATGATGTGAAAAACCCATGGTTTGTATTGGCAACAAAGTCAAGGTCATGCTAATATTACTGTGATTTGCTGCTTACATTACAATTGGAAAACTTGCCAAATTTCAGTTAGAGATTAGTGAAAATAAAGATGTAATTTATTCCCATGCAAGTTCACAAACCCTAGATTAAGAAGACCTTCAGGGGCTTCCCTGGTGGTACAGTGGTTGAGAATCTGCCTGTCAATGCGGGGGACGCGGGTTCGAGCCCTGGTCTGGGGGGATCCCGCATGCTGCGGAGCAGCTGGGCCCGTGAGCCATGGCCGCTGAGCCTGCGCGTCCAGAGCCTGTGCTCCGCAGCAAGAGAGGCCGCGATAGTGAGAGGCCCGTGCACTGCGATGAAGAGTGGCCCCTGCTTGCCACAACTGGAGAAAGCCCTCCACAGAAAGGGGGACCTAACACAGCCATAAATAAATAAATTTAAACAAAATCATATCTTTAAAAAAAAAAGAAAAAAGAAGCCCTTCAGTAAATTCTGATTGTACCTGACAAACTGTGTGGCAAATTCTAACTCACTCAAAACTATAATCGTTCCCAAATAGGTAGTATGTAGACCCTTAGAGAGGGACCAATGAGCTCTAGGAGCCAGTAAGGGATTCCCAAGAATAAATTATAGTAAGTAATCCTATTTGGTTTTTTTGATAGAATCAGAGACTAATAGGTTGGGAAGGCCTGTGTGTGACCATATTATGCCTGAAAGGCCTTTGACCCAAACCCTCATGATATCTTTTTAATTGAGATAAAGAGATGTCAGGTGGACAATAACGCAATTGGTTGACTGCCTAGCGAGTTCAGTCAGTCTCCAAAGGGTCAAAGCCAAGCTGGAGAGTGTGTTCCAATAGCATCCTAGAGGACTCAGGCCTAAGCCCTGGCTGACCCAACAGTTTCTTGCAGAGACTTGGATGAGAACCTAGAAAAACAGCTGAGCTGATTCTCAAAAGACATGAAGCCCCGAGGTTTGGTAAATACTCTGGATAGCAGAGTCCAAATCCAAAGCGATGCTAGGGAGCCAGAAATAAAAATGAACAGAATTTCTCAAGAAGGAATTTAATAAAGATGGCCGCACTGGGATTGACATATATACACTATTGATACCATGTATAAAATAGATAACTAATGAGAACATACTGTATAGCCCAGGGAACTACTTAATGCACAGTGGTGACCTACCTGGGAAGGAAATCCGAAGAAAAGTGGATATATGTATACGTAGAGCTGATTCATTTTGCTGTACGGTACAAACTAACACAATGTTGTAAAGCAACTATACTCCAATAAAAATTAATTTAAATAAATAAATGAAACCAGTATTGGAAAGTAAAAAAATAATAATAATAAAACAATGTTGGGACAATTGATGAAACATTGGTGAAAAGTGAAATTAGACCTCTATCTCACAAGGTATATTAAAAGAAACTCCAATTATATTTTTTAAAAAAAGATGGATGCAAAGTCAGATCTGGAAATTTACAAGTATCAATATAACTGCAGGTGCAGAGGATGAGGGCAAGGAGCTTATGAGCAGTACATGTGGTGCTAAAGACCTAGGGATGCTACGTCTGTCACAGACGTGAGCACGTAAGCACAGCACGTAAGCCTGTGCTACCCTAGACTGAAAGCTGTTGTCCAGAGTAAGGGAGGTGAGACTCCTCCCCTTCTCAAAGCTGAATGGCCCAAATCTGGGGATGGGGGTTGGGTGGTGATGCGTGCTGCGCTAGGAGTCATACTCAAAAGACTTGTAATGAACAGGATTGCACTCAGAGGAGAGCTGGAAAATCCAAACTGTACGACATAGAAACAGTGGTTGAAGCCACCAACAGCATTTGGTCTGATAAAAAGCACTTTGGGAAGGAAAGGAACAAGGAGATAAGATCATTTTTCTCAAAGGCCATTATGTATAACCGGGATCTACAAACATTTTCTGTAACGGGCCAGATAGTAACTATTTTCTGCTTTGCGAACCTGTGGCACATCTGATTTCTGTCACAGCTACACACTCTGTCATTGGACGCAAAAGCAGCCATAGACAATATAGAAATGAATGGGTGTGGCTGTGTTCTAATAAAACTTTATTTACAAACACTGGTGGAGGGTCAGATTTAGCCTGGGAGACATAGTTTGCCGACCCCTGATGTAAAAGGAGGAAAGTAACATTTCCTTAGAGTCTACCCTGTGCCAAACATCTGCACATTATCTCATTGATTCGTCATAGAACTCATAGAACTAAAGTAGGTACTATCTCCCCATTTTAACATATGGGAAAACTGAGACTCCATATATGCCTATACTTGTATACTTCTATATGCGTTATTAAGCAAATATGCCCCAAACCCCACACCTAGCATGAGATGGCCCTAGAATTCTAATGAGTTTCCATCACAGCACTCACTCCCTGGAGAATTGGTGCCTGGCCATGGTGGGATCTACATGTGGAGTGAGTCATCACCCAAGTGATGGCAAATAATACATCTGGAAGGGCCACCAAGTCCCAGAAACATCCTGAGAAATGCAAAGACCGTGATTCCAGTCACGAGGAGGAGACCTGGGCCACTGAGTTGAAAGCTGTGATGAAGTGACCTATGGTAGCCACTCTTTTTTTTTTTTTGCGGTACGCGGGCCTCTCACTGTTGTGGCCTCTCTCGTTGCAGAGCACAGGCTCCGGAGGCGCAGGCTCAGCGGCCATGGCTCACGGGCCCAGCCGCTCCGCGGCATGTGGGATCTTCCCGGACCGGGGCACGAACCCGTGTCCCCTGCATCGGCAGGCAGATTCTCAACCACTGCGCCACCAGGGAAGCCCGGTAGCCACTCTTGATGGGAACAAATCAGCTAAAGGTTTTCTCATTATTTTCAGTAGTTTTTAAAATTAGATGATTCATTAGCCACAGAGGTATTTTCCATAGCACCGCTTACCACAGCGCTTCCTGCCAAGAACAAGGTCAGAGGCAAGGGTCTCTGAAAAGCTGCAGCATCAGGGTTAGAGCGAGGCACTAACATCTCCTCCCTGTGTGGCCAAAAGTATCGCCTTCCCCCTCTCCCCTCTCCCTTCTCTCCTCACAATACAGCCCTTGGAAGCCTCCAGCCAACCCCTAGGCAGTCACTCCCTGATCTGCACTCTCTCCACCCCTCCATCATCACACCTACCATCACTCTTATTTCTCAGAAAGACCAACAAAATGGCACAAGCTGCAAGTTACGTGTCACCGAACCCCAGTGCTCAGAGGATGTCTGATACATAGACTCGCTCAATAAAAGTCGGTTTTATTAAACTTCACTTGAACAGGTCTCAAGCAAATGCACTCGCCTACATCTCCCATTTAACTTCCATGGCAATCACTTAACAAATCACCCTCTGTCTTACTTGATAGATGAAACAATAACAGGCCCCTAGATGGAGGCAGAAAGAACTGCTGGTGCCCGTTGGAAGCCAAACCTGCTCCTGCTGTGCTCCCTGAGTTCTGTGTCACTCCTCTACCTCAGGCCAGGAAGAACATTCACAAGGATGCCAACCTGCATGGCTTTTCTTTAGTGATTACTGGAGGACATTGATTTTTTTTCTAGTTCAAATCAACTTCTATAGCCCACTTCTAGAGAAAACTGAGCGTAAACTAACCGGACAAGCCAGTCCTGCCCCGGACCCACTCTGCTATTTTATTGCAAGAATCACCTTCCTCATGAGTGTTCATTGATCTGTGTCTACATAGACCCAATACAGTATAAAGAATAAAGCAAGGCTCCAACATCAGACAGACCTGAGATTAAATCCTGTTTCCGCCATTGATCGGCTCTGTGACCTTAAGCATATTGCTTAATCTCCCAGGGCCTTGGTGTCCTCATCTGTAAAATGGGGTTAAGAATGCCTACTTTGTAGGCTTGTGAGATTAAGAGAAATAATGGGCCAGAAAAAGCATTTGTAAAGTGTTGATATAGATGAGATAGTTCAATGGTAGATTGATAGCAAGGTAGCAGCAGGTAAGCTTATTTTGTAACAAGAGAAATTGAGTGTTAAGGGTTTAGGAAAAGGAGTAACGATACCCTCATAAACACCTATCCTCTTTCTGGATGAGGGATCTGAGACTCAGAGATATGAGATAACTTGCCTAGTGGCACACTGCTAATAATGGACCTGGCCTCATCACACATCCTGCACTTGGACGGTGTCCGGCATGCACTAGGCACTCAGTGAGCATTTGCAGACTAATTAACTGAAGGAATGATAGGATATGGTCTAAAAACATGAGCAGCGTAATCCAGGAGTACAGTGCTCTGGTCTCCTTCAGGCAGGGCCATTCCGGTTGCTTTTTTTATTTTTTTCTTTTTCTTTGGCTGCATTGGGTCTTCATTGCTGCACACAGACTTTCTCAAGTTGCAGCAAGCCGGGGCTACTCTTCGTTGCAGTGCGTGGGCTTCTCATTGCAGTGGCTTCTCTTGTTGTGGAGCATGGGCTCTAGGCGCGCGGGCTCAGCAGTTGTGGCTCATGGGCTCTAGAGCGCAGGCTCAGTAGTTGTGGCACAGGGGCTTAGTTGCTCCGCAGCATGTGGGATCTTCCCAAACCAGGGCTCGAACCTGCGTCCCCTGCATTGGCAGGCGGATTCTTAACCACTGTGCTGCCAGGGAAGTCCTCTTGTTGCATCATTTTGGGATGAATAGTCCTACACGAGTCCTAGTGTGTCCAATGGGTATGACCACCATAGCCTCGAGAACTAACTTAACTCATTGTCGACAACCTTCTAAGGAAGAGAAGCTGGGGTTCAAGAACACAGGAATTTTAACTGCTCATATCTAATGTTTATGATTAGTCTTAAGCAAATAAGGTCAAGTTCTCTTGCCCTGAGACTATTACAGAATTCAGTTTACTGATATTCAATGGACCATCAGTTCCCAATTCTTTTAATATTATAGAATGAGGCTGAGTTCTATAAACATAGAGTCACGGTGGTATAATGGAAAGAGCACCGGATTAAATGTAAGGAGACATGGGTTCAAATCTCGGTCCCTATGAACTCTAGGCATGAATCTTAGCCTCTTTGGCTCTGATTCTTCATCTACAAAATGGGAAAATAATACTAGCCCCTCTTCATTATAATAGTGAGGATTAAGTGGGATCATGTATGTTAAAGTGTCTGTCTTGATGTTTAGCACATAGAAAGTGCTTAATAAATATTTATCCATTTGACGGAATGCACATGTGGTATCTGGCATACTAAACACTCATAATGAGAGGCTATTTAGTCAGTTCATTTTTAGCATTAGACCCGGGTCCCTAGAAGGCACTTAGTAAACGCTCTTTCGCTCAGTGGAATACTTGCCCAATGACGGGCATAGTAGTTGCTTAATGAATGTTCATTCATTCAGTGGAATCTTAGCACAGTGCATAGCACACAGACAACATTCCACAAATGCTGGTCAAATCCAAGTAGGGAAAGTGAACTTCATTCATTTAATGAGATTTTGCAACCCCATAAATATTGTATGTGGTTGCCGGTGCTTTACGAAGCAAATCAACCATTGCTGAAATGTTCTCAGCTTGCGCTGGTTAACAAACAGTTGTAAACTATTTTCCAAACATACAGCATTCCATGAATGCGCCGTAATAACACTGGTAAGCACCCGAGATCCTAAACAAGTGGTGGGAGAGTGCGGCGTACGGATTAATTCAAAAGTCAACAAAGGATCCGTCTGCACAGAGACGAGCACAGCTGCACAACCCTTCCTAAGCTCGCCCAGAGCTCAGCTTGACAATCATTCTGACAGATCCTAGAGACACTGAACCCCAAGGAAAAATTCCCAAGTGTAGGCAGAGTCTGTCAGGAAGTAGAAATGCACATATGCAAATGTGGGCCTATAGGAGAGTATGTGTATATATAAAATCTTCTTTTAAAGGATTCGTCTTTGAAAGATTTGCTGTATTTAAGTACTCTGCAACATGAAAGCGTTTTGTTCCTTGGGGAAAAGGCGAGTGACGTTTAATGGTGTAATTTCTCCTTTTAGAGACCACATTCTCTAGAAAGACCATCAAGGAAAGACTTTTAAGAAAGGAGGGAGAGATGCCTTCAACAGACACTTGGTTTTCCCAATCAGAAGTTCAAGAGGGAGAGACAAACTCTATATAATTCCTGCACAGAGTAGGTGAGTGACACTGAAGTTTAGTTCTGAAGAATGTACATGAATTCTTTAGGCATGAGAGGTGGAGGAAGAACATTCCAGTTCTGAAAGGGAAAGTGACATTTAAGGTATGGCAATGAGTTCGACATGGCTGGCGATGAAGCGTGTGGGGTCCAGGGGTTAGTAGCAGTAAGTGATGCTAAAGAGGTGGGCCAGGCTGGGAGACCTTTAAGCCATGGTCCATGACCTGTGAAGAATGTTACACTTGCCTCTCTTTCATAACACTTATCTCCATCTGTCTTATTTTGAAGTTGGTTGTTTATTAAGGGTTTTTTCTCTATTTCCTTCTTCCAGTCTGGAATTCCTGGAGACCAGGATTGCATGTTTGTTACCTTTATTCACATCTGCAAGTCTAGCTTAGTACACTGCCCCTAATATGTACAAAACAAGTTTCAAAGTAAATAAAAAGCAAAGACACCTTTCCAGAAGTTAATATCTGTTGCCTACTGTCTAATCTTCCTTCATATACAAGGCCAGTGTGCCAGTTAGGAGTTAATACAGGAAAAAGAAGTCCCTCCAGGTATTTTAAACAGAAGGGCATTTAATACAGGGGATGAGGTGTTTATATAATCCTTGGAGGGCTAGAGGAGCCAATCTGGGGGGCTCCTGGCTCAAGTGCACAGCTCCAAAGCTGAGATGCAGAGGTCCGTGAACCTCTGCTGCAGCTGCTTCTGACTTCAACTGCCAATATCTCTCATTCTCTAAAAGCTGGTCACTGCGTTACATGCCTTAAACCTGAGTCAGTCCACAGACATGCGTGTGTCTATCACCTCACTGGCCAGCAGCAATGACAAGACTGTGGCTTCCAACTCACTGTAAACTTCCAAGTCTCTTGGAATTTCATCTCATTGGTGGAATCTAATTTGCTTCCAGAACCCCAACTGCAAGGGAATCAGGGAAATGTAGTTTCTAGCCTTCCCACCCCTGGGATAAGGAAAGATCCCTAAGAAGCGGGTAGGGATGGATGCCTGATTCTAATCAAAGATATCCCCACAGTCGAGAATAATTCTAATTGCCTGCTGAATACTCGAAGTATGGGCTCTTTTAAAAAACAAACAAACAAACAAAAAACCTTTTTATAGCCTGGATAACATTTCCTAAGAAGTGAAGAATTTTTTCTAGTGCCCCCTTTGTTTTTGGCAGTGCCACATGGCATGTGGTATCTTAGTTCCCCAACCAGGGATCGAATCTGCACCCCCTGCATTGGAAGGGCAGAGTCTTAACCACTGGATCAACAGGGAAGTCCCTAGCAGTCTTATTTCTTAACTAAAATCAGAAGCACCTCCTTTTTCCCGGTCCCTTTCCTCTTCCTCTTTCTTTCTCTTCCTTTTTCTTTCTGAACAATTCTGTCCTGAATGGTGGACAAGTGGATCCAGCTGGAGGTGGGAAGGCCATGGAGGTTAAGAGTAGGGTGTCAGGGCTTCCCTGGTGGCGCAGTGGTTGAGAGTCCGCCTGCCGATGCAGGGGACATGGGTTCGTGCCCCGGTCCGGGAAGATCCCGCATGCCACGGAGCAGCTAGGCCGGTGAGCCATGGCCGCTGAGCCTGTGCGTCCGGAGCCTGTGCTCCGCAACGGGAGAGGCCACAACAGTGAGAGGCCCGCGTACCGCAAAAAACAAAACAAAAAACCAGGAACCAGGGCTCCTTGGAGAAATGGCTGATTCCAGGACTAGGGCAGGGAAAGTACAAGATGAGCCTGGAACATCTTGTGCCATAAAGTAAGGAAGGACTCAGAGAATGATGGGGACAAGTCAAGAGGACACAGAATCCAGATTGAAAGGATTCCCACTGGCCAAATCTAGGACACTATGAACATCAAAATAAATAATAACAGCAAAGGATGATAAGTCATTGAATAAAGTAGGAAGCCACGAGTGCAAATGACAAACTACTTAAAAAGTGAAAATTTGATCAAAACCAAGATATTTAGATAGTTTCAAAGTACATGCCCATAAAATTACAGAGGGAATACCACAATGTTCATTGCAGCTCTATTCACAATAGCCAGGACATGGAAGCAACCTGTGTCCATCAAGAGATGAATGGATAAAGAAGATGTGGCACACACATTCAATGGAATATTACTCAGCCATAAAAAGAAATGAAATTGAGTTATTTGTAGTGAGGTGGATGGACCTAGAGTCTGTCATACAGAGTGAAGTAAGTCAGAAAGAGAAAAACAAATACCGTATGCTAACACATATATATGGAACCTAAAAAAAAAAAAAAAAGGTCATGAAGAACCTAGGGGCAAGACGGGAATAAAGACACAGACCTACGAGAGAATGGATTTCAGGACACGGGGAGGGGGAAGGGTAAGCTGTGACAAAGTGAGAGCGTGGCATGGACATATATACACTACCAAATGTAAAATAGATAGCTAGTGGGAAGCAGCCACATAGCACAGGGAGATCAGCTCGGTGCTTTGTGACCACCTAGAGGGGTGGGATAGGGAGGGTGGGAGGGAGGGAGACGCAAGAGGGAAGAGATATGGGAACATATGTGTATGGATAACTGATTCACTTTGTTATAAAGCAGAAACTAACACACCATTGTAAAGCTATTATACTCCAATAAAGATGTTAAAAAAAAATTACAGAGGGAAAAGAGAGTGTAACGTTACAGTGAGAAGCCTGGCAGATGCCACCTTAGGAACTGAACATCGTCAGTGATGGAACAAACTGGAATTTCACACCTCGTGCCAGGATGCAATGAGAAGAACAGCATCGCTTCTGGGGTAGTCCTGCCAGAGCAGCACAACTGGGATAATCTCATGAAGAAACATCAGACAAACACAACTGAACTGATGTTCTACGAAATAACTGGCCTGTAATCTTCAAAAGTGTCAAGGTCGTGAAAATAACGAAAGACTGAGAAACTGTCCCATGCTGAAGGAGACTAAAGAGCATTGACAACTGAGAACAATGATTCTAGAGTGGAGTCTTCCAGCAGGACTAACAGGACATTATCGGGACCATGCATGAAATGTGAATGGAGCCTGAGGATTACATGATAGTATTGGATAGATGTTAATATCCTGAGTTTGATGGTTGCATTGTGGTTATATAGGAGCATATCCTTGTTTATAGGAAATACCGACTTCACTATTTGGATGTCACAGGGCATCAGATTGGTAACTTATTTTCAAATAATTCAGAAGGAAAAAAAGTTATTTGCATTGTACTTGCCACTCTTTTTTAAGTATGTGAATATTCCGAAATAAAATTTATTTGTAAAAAATGATAAGTACCCGAGCTCCAGGGGAACGCAGATTTATTAAATCAATAACCAAAAACCTCACCTGTCTTACAGCTTCAAAAAACTCGATTTCACCTTTCCAAACAGATGAGAGTCCTTCTTTTTTTTCACATTGGATCTGGGAAATATAAACTGAAACTGTACAAGGTTTCTGGAACAAGCAGTATTCCTGGAGGCTTCGTTGGATATATGCCCACCTCCAACCTTCCAATGTCTATCATCATGTGTGGAAAGAAAACTTGGTGAAGAATAAGAAGACCGGTTCTGAATGTCATTGTCACCACTTCCTAAATATGCTGCTTCGGGCAACTGCTTGCCCTCCCTAAGCCTGTGTTTCCTTAACTGTAAAATGGAGATACTAATATTTACTTCACAGTATTGTTGGAAGAGCTAAATACAATAATGGGTGTGAACCTGCCTAAATAATGATTGGCATAGGAGCATAAGGGTTTTGTTTTTTTAACATCTTTATTGGAGTATAATTGCTCTACAATGGTGTGTTAGTTTCTGCTTTATAACAAAGTGAATCAGTTATACATATACGTATGTTCCTATATCTCTTCCCTCTTGCGTCTAAGGGTTTTGTTTTTAATTGCACAATAACTTAATTTTATATAACCCAAAAAGTTCCTTTGACTCTGCCATTTACTCACTCATTCTCACTCATTTATACACTTAATGTTTGACAAATACTTACCAAGAATCTACTATACACGGTTCTATGGTCCAAGTCAGAAATAATAAACCGCAAGTTACCCTTTTTTTTCCTACAAAGAAGAAGATGCAATGGAAAACAATGCTTTATATCCAGCTGTGAATTATGAATTTAAAGCAGTTTAATAATCCAACCAAGGATGTGTTTGCATTTCATTCCCTCTCTCTTATCGTAGCTATTGAATCCACCCACGTCTCCATCACATACATCTTTATTTTCCAATGAGTTCTGAAAGATTTCCAAGGTAGAGCAAGACACAGGGAATGCACCTGACGTCTGCCTCCCCCTGGGAATTATGTCACTCCATTTAATTCCTCCTGACATTTTCCCCGTTGTACTTTCTGCTCCTCCTCAAAATACATCCTTCTCAGAAAACAAATGTACTTATTGACTACCCAGGACAATCTTGGAAACAGTTGCAATTGATGGTGTGTAGAGTTCAAAAAAGAAAAAAAATAATAACCGCCAAACCAAATGCAGAAACCTGTTCCATAAGGTCTCCAAAGCACTAACAGGTTGTTTGGGACATCAAGAGTCCCAGGGGTTTCTCTGTAAACCCCACTTAGGCAGGCAGAGAGATTTCTTTTCCAATTTTAGGCCATTGGCAATTTCGTTTGCTTAGGCTTAATTGTTCCCGGATATTGAGAGGGTACAGAAGGTAATTGTATGTTTGATTTTAATGACTCTTTTGGCCTCGATTTAACAATCCTCGCTGAAAAAATTACCAACGAACCCACACGTACACGGGGTTTTTTGTTTGTTTTTCGGTTTTCTTTTTCCTCAAGAAATTCGCCTGAAGGTGAAATACAGATAAAATCCAGCTGCTCAGCCCCGTGCCGTTCCTGTGAGTGGACGGGTCTCCGTCACTCAGAGCATCACAAGCAAGAGGCTAGAACGGGCCCGGTTTCTGTGTCAGAGCCGGGCTGACAGTAGCTGTGCCCTCTGCCAGCCAGGGGAGAGTCCACACCCGTACTCTCGCATCTCCCTCTGGCCCAGCAGCCCTCTGCAATCCGAACTTCTAAAACTGCTCTGGCTAAGTGGCGTCGTACTGGGGGCACCCATCTCGCCGACTGCCCAAAGACAGAACAATTTTAACTGCCAGGAATGCGGCAGAACTTTCGGAAGTGCGTGAAATCAGCTACGTAAATTGTGAAAAAGCTGTTGTGTGACAGCTTCAAATCGTGCAGTCGAGGTCCCCTTGCGGAGAGGAGGTGACCCCACCTCCCTCCCCCCGAGCGCCGGCCTTGCCATCCAGTCTGAGTACCGCGCGCACCCAGATCCCGCCCAGCCCCGGGACCAAACGCCTCGCCGACGTCCTCTCCGCAGTGCCTGGCACAGCTGGCCGCCCCCAGAAAACTCCTCCTCCCTGACTCCCCCTGTCCTCTGCCCCCTCCCACCCGCGCCTCTTTAGCCCCGCCCCCTTCCTTTCCCCTCCCACCCCACCCCACCCCGGCGCCTCGCCGGCCCCGCCCCCTCTCGTGTTTTCCTTTCAGTCTCCTCTTTACCAGTTCTCCCTTTAAAAATTGGTGTAACCCAGGCCTGGGGAGGAGAGGGGAAAGCAAAATGCCAGCCATATCAGAACCGCTAAGATAGGGTAAATAAATTTTGAAAAAGCATATTTAATAGTGTAACTTAATATTTAATAAAAGCAAGAGATGTCTGAGCGTTTTTTTTTTAATATATGGGTTTATATAACACTATGTAAGTTTCACGTGTACAGTATTGTATTTCGACTTCTGCGTACCAGAAAGAGTGCTCACCACCAAAAAGCGTAGTTTCCACCCCTCACCATACAGTTGACCTCCTTTACCCATTTCGACACCCCACCCCTTCCCCTCCGGTAACCACTACTCTGTTCTTTGTATCTACCTGTTTGTTTTGAGATGTCTATTTTTTAATACAAATCTCTGAAGGTTAAGCTCAGCAAAATCTCCTTGGTGATGAACCACCATGCAGTGATTCTTAGCTGTACCCACGGAGTTCTATCAGTTTGTTTTTCTAGGTTTTTTTGGAGTTAGGGGGTGTATGTTTACCAAGACAGTACATTCCCTTTGTTTAAGGTTGAGAAACGCTGTTCTCAATAACCTCATCCACTCCTTCCGGGCTTCGGGCTTCGATTATACCTCGAAGCAGACAGCTCCCAATGCTCTATCTCTAGCTCAGATCTTCCCCTTGGAGCGTGTGATCCCGCAGGGTCTGCTTACTGGATGTTTCCAACTGCGAGGCTCAAACCTAACAGGTCCACAGGTGAGCTCACGGTCTTCCCCACGCCCTGCTCCCTGTCTCTGCCCTGTGACCCGGGCCAGGCACTGGGGATGCCCCAACACCCGTGCTCGACCCATGTTAGAGTCAGCTCTAAACTATCTCATACACCCATCTTCTCCTCTCCTTTACTGCGGACACTGCCTCAGCTCAGCCCTCCCTCCAGGGTTTTTTAGGAGATAACAGCCTCCCAACTGCGTTCCTTGGCTTTGAATTCTCCTCCCTCCACGCTGTTGGAAAATGACCCATCTAAAATATTCTAGTGGCTCCTTATTGCTTGTAGAATAAATTTTAATGTTCTCAGAACAACCACGGAAAGCTCGTCACAGTAGGACTCCATCCTACCTTCCCTGTTTCTTTCCTTGACAGCCCTCCTTCCAATTCCACTTTCCAGCCACCTGATTCCCCCAACCCTCCAGACTCCTTCCCACCTGCTGACTTTTCTGCACACCGTTCCCTCTGCCTAGAATTCCACCTTCCTGCCTGGCTACCTAGTGAACTGCTATTCTTCCTATGGAGCCCAACTGAGTGACACTTTCTACGTAGAGCTTTTCCACACTCCTCCAGGTGTAAATAATTGTTCCCTTCATTGTTTTCCTGCCTCACTTCCTACAGTCTCCTTTAAGCCCTTATCGCTTTGTAAATTTAGTTATTGGTTAGAGTCTATCTTCTCCTGTATGTTATGACCTCTTTGAGTATAGAAGCTGAAGCAGCATCCACATCTGTGTTTCCCCAGAAACACAGAGCCTGATACAGAGTAGGTACTGAATGAATGAATGATGACCCCATGGTGCCTGCTGGCTTTTCCCAGCATTACTGTGCTCTCAAGTCCTCTGTGACATAATAGGACCATCAGGACAGTAAAGGATTGCAATATCTTTACATTAGTTCCCTAATGCTGCATAGCAAATTACCCCAAACTTAGTGGCTTAAAAACTCAGTCATCACTTGTGATCTCTCTCTGAGTAGGGCATTTCGACACTAATTCCTCCCTCATGATGTCTGAGGCCTCAAGTGGAAGATTCAAAGGCCAGGGGCCAGAACTATCTGAACCCTCATTTACTCACATGTTGACATTGAGTGTCAGCTGGGGTTTAAGCTAAGTGTCAGCCAAAACACGTCCATGTGGCTTCTCCGTGTGGCCTGAGCTTCCTCACAACAGGGTGTATGGATTTCAAGGACAAGTGTCCTAAGAGTGAGAAAAAACAGGTGAGACCATATTGACTTTTTTTTGGCATTATAATTATTATTTTTTAATAACATCTTTATTGGGGTATAATTGCTTTACAATGGTGTGTTAGTTTCTGCTTTATAACAAAGCGAATCAGTTATACATATACATATGTTCCCATATCTCTTCCCTCTTGAGTCTCCCTCCCTCCCACCCCTCCAGGCGGTCACAAAGCACCGAGCTGATCTCCCCGTGGTATACGGCTGCTTCCCACGTATCTACCTTACGTTTGTTAGTGTATGTATGTCCATGCCTCTCTCGTGCTTTGTCACAGCTCACCCTTCCCCCTCCCCATATCCTCAAGTCCATTCTCCAGTAGGTCTGTGTCTTTATTCCTGTCTTACCCCTAGGTTCTTCATGACATTTTTTTTCTTAAATTCCATATATATGTGTTAGCCTACGGTATTTGTCTTTCTCTTTCTGACTTACTTCCCTCTGTATGACAGACTCTAGGTCTATCCACCTCATTACAAATAGCTCAATTTCGTTTCTTTTCATGGCTGGGTAATATTCCATTGTATACATATTGACTTTTATGACCTTGCCTTGGGGGTCGTGCAGCCTCACTTCTGCCACATTCTGTTGATCGAGGCAGTTACAAAGGTCCATCCAGGTCCAAGGGGAGGGAACATAAAGCCCACGTTTTGATGAAAAGTGTTCATATCACATTGTAATAAGAACATGTGGGATGGCATATATATTGATACATTGGTGTGGCTGTATTTGGACATTATCTGCTATGATCTTCAAGGAACACCGCCCTCTGCTACTGTGGGGACACTAACCTCGTGAAGCATTGGGAGCACATTAGACAAATAACCCTAAATGGCTACCTAACTTGGTCATGAACATTTGTTATGAATCTCAGATGGAAACTTTCATCCAATTAGCAAGAGCCCCAAACTGTCAGGGACATACAACTGCGTGAAAAGGACTGAAGGAAATTATTTAGGATCTGTTTATTGAATTAACTCACCAAAGACTGACTACTCTGTACCAGGCCCTACAGATGAGCCAGATACATTCCCTGCCTACCAGAAACAAATATACTCAAAACCACTTTTCCTTGCTACACTGAACCAACATCCTTGAACCAAGTTAGTACACTTCCATTTTCTGTTCCCTTGAGATAGAACCTTGGTTCCATATGCAAAATGGACTCTGAGGATATGCCCAGTCATACCTGAGTACAGGGACAAAGAAAATTTAGGCTTCCAAGCTGAGTCTCTCTATCGCACAAGGAAGAATTAAATACCCACCATAAAGGTAAAACAGATTAAATATTACTAGTGACTAGAACGTATAGATATTATAAGACTCAGTCTCCTTGTGTGGGAAAACTACAACCCAGGAGCCAAATCCTGCCAGCAGCCTGTTTGTTTGTTTTCCTTAATTTTTTATTTTATTTTTGGCTGCATTGGGTCTTTGTTGCTGTGCGCAGGCTTTCCCTGGTTGTGGCGAGCGGGGGCTACTCTGTTGCAGTGCACAGGCTTCTCATTCCAGTGGCTTCTCTTGTTGCGGAGCATGGGCTCTAGGTACGTGGGCTTCAGTAGTTGTGGAAAGTAGGCTCAGTAGTTGTGGCACGTGAGCTCTAGAGCGCAGGCTCAGTAGCTGTGACGCACAGGCTTAGTTGCTCCACAGCATGGGGGATCTTCCCAGACCAGGGCTCGAACCCATGTCCCCTGCATTGGCAGGTGGATCCTTAACCACTGTGCCACCAGGGAAGCCCCCAGCAGCCTGTTTTTATAAATAAAGTTTTATCAGAACACAGCTCTGCTCATTGATTTAAGAATGGTCTGTGACCACTTTCATGTGGCAGAGTTGAGTAGTTGCCACAGTGACTGTCTGGTCCCACAGACCCTCAAATATTTATTGTCTGGCCCTTTACAGACAAAGTTTGCTGCCCTTCCTCTAAATCTTTTTGCTTGCTTGCATCAATCATAGTGCTGCCTTCTATCATGCTTCACCTAGGCACCAGGCTCTATGCTAGGAATCCCTGTATGAATTATTTTCAACTTTACCTGGAACCATCAGGGAAATATTATCCTCATCTTGCAGATGCAGCAAATCAAGATTTTAAGAGGTGAAAGGTTTGCACAGAGTCACAACCCGTCAGTGGTGGAATTCAAACCCAGGTCAGTATAATTCCAAAGGCCACGCTCTTATCTTCACACCTGTCAGTAAAAGCATGGAGTATAGACACTTCTGCCTTCTGGCTGTCTGGGTGAGAAACAACTGGAATCCAGGAGCTGCCGGACATGATTATGAGCCTAAGGAATCTGCACTCGAGCACAACCACTGTCCCCAAATGATTGATTGTAATGGAGATGATTCATCATCCAGGAGGCGGGGATCACGGAGGTTGTCCCTAGAAGCCAACAGAAGGAACAGAGGGGGTTGGGCCACCAAAGCCCTCAGCACACACAGCTGAGACCTGGGGCTTGGAGCTACAGACACAGAACCACGGAGACTCCACCACCTTCCTCAGAGCTCCTCAATCTGGAGCGTTGCCCAGGCCATCTGGAGGATCAGGAAGAGTCCAGTCGTGACAGGTAGCTTTTATCTGGACAGCAGTCACTGCTGTAATGAAACTCCCCTTAGCACTTGCCAAATTCCGTGCATCTCTGGTTCAGCTGGGAGCTGGTACCCCTCTGTGTAAGTCTGCATTCGCCGGCCCCAGACCGTTAGCACCCTTAAGAGACAGGAGGCAGAGATGTCTGTGGGCACAGGACACTTGGGACCACAAGGAATCTACCCAGACATTCCCTGAGAACTCACCTATCACAGCCTTGTTGGTGCTGGGACGCAAGTCTGAGCTCTGCGAACAAAAAGGAGGGCATTGCCCATAGCGTACTGAGGTATTTTTTGATCGTTGCTCTTTTGTTTTTAAATTCTCTCACATTCATTACACATGTTTTTATTGAGCATCCAGCATGCTCGATAAATAAATGAAAGAAAATTCCCTGCCATCAATAATAATTAATGAGTGCTTACTCCATACCAGGAATTTCTCTAAAAGCTGTGCCGGCAGAAAGACGTTTAAAACTCACAGCAACACTGCAAGGTAGGTACCAGCCTGGTCTCATTTCACAAAAGAAGAAACTGAGGCACAAGAAAGTTCATTCATTCAACAAATGCATCACACACGCACACACACACACACACACGTATATATATAAAGAGAGAGCAAACTTTCTATGCTAATACTCCCAATAACTAGCATGTTTACAATTGGAGCCCTAAAGTTTAAAAAAAAAATCCTAACCATACATATTTACATACATTTCTCCTCATTGTACCATCCCCGCTAAGAAAGCCATGTTTTAGATGGTGAAATCTCAGAGACGTTTAAGGGATTTGCACAAGGTCACACAGCCAGTCGTGGCCTGCCTATCAGGGAAATGCTTTCTATAGAAGGACCAGAACAAGATCCTCAAGGTACCTTTCAGCTTTAGAACCCAAGGGATCAATTGCAGGGGGCTCTCCTCTCCCACCCTGGCCCCTTGTCCCCTCATTGGGAGTCTACCTGTCACTCCCAGGTCCCTTCTAGCAAAAATCAAGTATTTGAAGCCCCATCACAGAGTTATTTAAACTCTTTCTGCCTCAGTTCCTTGTCTGTAAAATGGAAATAAAACCAGTTCTTTCCTTAGAAGTGTGTTGTGAGGATTAAATGTTAATCTATATAAAGTACTTAGAGAAGCACCCGGCACATCCTGAGCGCCATTGGAGAGTTGTAATTATTAAATGTTCACTACGGGGCTTCCCTGGTGGCGCAGTCGTTGAGAATCTGCCTGCTAATGCAGGGGACACGGGTTCGAGCCCTGGTCTGGGAGGATCCCACATGCCGCATTGCAGTTGGGCCCGTGAGCCACAACTACTGAGCCCGCACATCTGGAGCTTGTGCTCCGCAACAAGAGAGGCCGCGATAGTAAGAGGCCCACATACCGCGATGAAGAGTGGCCCCCGCTTGCCACAGCTAGAGAAAGCCCTCGCACAGAAACGAAGACCCAACACAGCAAAAATAAATTAATTAATTAATAAAAGTGAAGGCATTCCATTTGTTTAAAAAAAAAATGTTCACTATGCTCGATGGACCTAGAGATTGTCATACAGAGTGAAGTAAGTCAGAAAGAGAAAAACAAATATCATATAATATCACTTATATGTGGAATCTAGAAAAATGGTACAGATGAACTTACTGGCAAAGCAGAAATAGAGTCACAGATGTAGAGAACAAACCTGTGGTTACCAACGGGGAGTGGGACAAATTGGGAGATTGGGATCGACATATATACACTACTATGTATAAAATAGATAGATAACTAATGAGAACCTTCTGTTCAGCAGAGGGGACCTGACTCAGTGATCTGTGGTGACCTAAATGGGAAGGAAATCAAAAAAAGAGTGGATATGTGTATACGTAAAACTGATTCACTTTGCTGTACAGCAGAAACACAACACTGTAAAGCAGCTATACTCCAATAAAAATTTTTTTTTTAATGTTCACTATGCACTAGGTCCTGTTCTAAGTTTTACATGAATCCATACCTACATGGTTGGGACTCTTGCCAGCCCTATTTTATCAGTGCACAAGGAGGCACAAGGAGGTGTGGGAGGAGGTTACATAGCTTATAAGCGCTGGGGCCAGGATTTGAACCCAAGCAGTCAGGCACCCAACTCTATGCGCTTGACCTAATACAATTCTGCCTCAGGACCCCACCATGCTGACCCAGCACGGGAAGGGGACAGTTGAGTGGGAAGTCATTCCAGAAGACATAACATTGGAGCTGGTCTTTGGTGACAATTGGTATTTGTAAGGAGTTAGGGAGGTGGAATAGAGGTGTGTCACTTGACGTAGGGTTCAAGGGCATTGATTTGGGAGTTAGAATCCCCACTACACCATTTGCCAGCAGTATAACCTCCAGTGAATTGCTAAGTATCCATGCCTCAGTTTTCTCATGTGTAAAACAGGAATCACTATTCCTACCTTGAGAGGCTGTTGTACAGATGAAATGAACTTGAGCACTTAGGATGTTCTCTGGCACATAACAAGTGTGCAGGAAATGGAGGGTATTTCCTCCCAGCTTCACTCATCTCCTGCTGCCTTATCCCTCTTATTTTCATCCTTTCTCCCTCCTGCCCCCGATGACCCACCCCCATGGTCTTTATGGAACATTGGTAGTTAGTTTCACTTTGTCTGGCTTACTCTGTTCAGCAAATACTCTCTTAGTTTTCCTCATCCCCTCTGGAACCTCTTTCACCATTTCCTTTCCAAGTACCTCTTCCCATGTCCATTCTGAAACACTGATGTTTCTGTGGGTACCACTGTTGGTCATCTCCTCCCTTCCCACTCTACATACCTGGGTAATCTGTGCATCCACATACTGACAAATCCCAAGTCTGTATGTCTGGAGCAGATCACTCTTTTGAGCTCCAGACCCACATTTCTAGCTACAACCTCTGCTGGGATGTCACAGTGCTACGTGTCTAAATTAGAACCATCCTTTTTATCCCCCAAAGTGCTCTACCTCCTGACAACTCAGTCTTAGCAACTGGCACCACCACCCATCCAGTTGCCCAAGCTAGAAACTGGGAGTTGTTTTGGAATCCTCTTACCATTCCACCTCCACATCTAATTAGTCACCAAGTCTTGTTGATTTCACCTCCTTTGACACCTTCCCCTTCTCTCCAGCTCCACTGCTCCTGCCTAGTTCAGGCTCAGCCCACGTCTTTTATAGTCTGGGCAGGGCTTCCTAACGAAACTCCTTCTCACCAGCCTTTGCCCTCCTTTAATCCATCCTCTGCATCACGGTTGACAAACTTTTTCTGTAAAGGACCAGATAGTAAATATCTTAGGCTTTGTGGCCATAGGATCTCTAGCACAACTAAGGAATTCCGCCATTGTATGCAAAAGCAGCGGCAGACAATGCATAAATGAATGGGTATGACTCTGTTCCAATAAAATTTCATTTAGAAAAACGGGAGCTGCATGGATTTGGCTCATGAGCCATAATTTGCCAGCTCTTGTCCTATATTGTGACCAAAGTGGCACATGTCATTCCTCTGTTGAAAATCTTTCATTGATCTCCAGATGCTGTCAAGATAAAGACTAAGACCCTTAATAAGACTATTATGTCCTCTGTGATCTGGTCTCTTCTTCCTCTTCTTCTCCTTCTCCTTCTCCTTCTCCTTCTCCTCCTCCTCCTCCTCCTCCTCCTTCTTCTTTTTCTTCTTCTCCTTCTTCTTCTCCTATTTATCACATTACCCATGCTTCAACTTTTTCCAACAGCTACAGATCCTAGAGTATATTGTGAACTTTTTCCATCCCTGTGCTTTAAAGTTGCTGTTCTTTCTGCCCCCAAATATCCCTTCCCTTCATTTATTTAGCACACTGGCATTCATCCCCCCCAAATTCAAGTTAAGTCTCATCACCTGTTTGAAGTCTCCTATTCCACAACTGGAGAGAAAGAGTACTTCTTGTGAAATGTATTTCACTGACAAATTGGGAGGTCTTTGATGATAGAAACTATGTCTCATTCATTTCACATTTTTGATGGCTAAAGGAACCCTCATTTTCACTGTACATAGGAAGAAACTGAGGCACAGGAAACCCATGTTACAAACTCAAGGTCACATAGCAAAGAAGGCTCTATACTGGAATTGAAATCTGGAAAACACGGATCCTGAGTCCAAAACCTATGCTCTCTCTACTTAACTTTAAAAGTCAGAAAGAAAGATCTTTGTCCAGTGTCTACTTATTTCATAGCCTGGAAATAATATCACTAGATTTTCTCCATATCCATGAAAGCCTTTAGCAGTAGAACAGGAGAAACAGGATTCTGTATGGCTCCTTCAGAATAAACTATGTGACCTTCCTCTTTTCTCTAGGTTCCAAGTGTTGCTGCTGCCTCAACACTCTAAAGAGACTTCTTGGAGTTCTCTAACTAGTTGGGTGGGTCCTCTCCTTCCGTTGGCTCACTTTTCGGATCCCTTCTGTGAGCATCCTTCACAAAGTAAGTCATTCTGCAAATAAATGAGTTTTCCCACCCTATCAGGTGTGCTCACAACACAATGGACAATGAAGTTCATGGTCTGCATGGTGATCCATTCTCATGGCTCATGCATTACTGTACCAGGAGTGCATACTGCACTTTGTGGTAAGGGTATGGAGTAATGTGAAAGGACTAAAAATGGAAACACAGAACTCAAATTTACCAGTTCTTTCTGAAGAAATAACCCAGAACTGACTTGATTGCCATTCAGCAATGGGATAAATGTTTTTTAAAAACTCCTTCACGTTCTGATGCATTTGCAAGAAGGAAGGCAACATCGTACTTTCAGGCACTTTTTTCTTAAATTCAAGACTTCAAGGATGTGTGAGAACTGACCTTGACCTCTAGGCCTGTGGTTTTCTATCTGAGCTCTGCAGAGTTCTGGGATTGCCCTGAGATCTCCAGAAGTTCTACAGTGAAGTATTCTCCACTAATTGTTGAAGGTTTACACTATGTCCTCTTGAGTTCTATGTTGGATTCCAGATAAAATTTCTGTTTTAAAAAGTCATTCTATCTTTGGCCTCAGCAGCAGAAGTGAGATGATGAAGGGAACGTCATCATTTGGAAAGCGTCAGAATAAGACGCATGCATTGTGCCACTGCTGTGGCTCTAAGGCCTACCACCTTCAGAAGTCGACCTACGGCAAATGTGGCTACCCTGCCAAGAGAAAGAGAGAGCATAACTGGAGTGCTAAAGCTAAAAGACGAAATACCACTGGGAATGGTCGAATGAGGCACCTAAAAATTGTACACCGCACATTCAGGCATGGGTTCTGTGAAGGAACCACACCTAAACCCAAGAGGGCAGCTGCTGCAGCAGCCAGTTCATCTTAACGATTAGTCATGCAATAAATGTTCTGGTTTAAAAATCAAACAAACAAAAAAGTCGTTCTACTGCTTATTAGAAAAAATAAAAAATTAAAACTATAATATTCAAATTGACAGTTTAAATTAATGGCTCTGGAATGTACTTAGGGACCAATTTGTAATAGATCTGCTGATCGCTAGTTTCGTCAAGAAATAACTGTGGAAGCAAATAAAAATCTGGAAATATTTGCAAGATGATTGAGCAACAAACACGCTTTTAGCTTTCTACGCCATCCATCAGGAGCCTCAGCACTTTCCTCTCGGTCACCTCCTTGGTTCCGGACCCCTTGGCCTCACTCATCCTGGCACTCTGCTCCACCCTCCCACTTCTCCCCTTTCTGCCTCTCGATGCTTACTCACATTTGAGATTTGACATTTACACTTGATCTTTATACTCAGCTTAGTCTTCCCAGAGCCACAGCTTTGGCTCCCCTTAAACATGATGCAGGCTTTCTTGGCTGCCTCAGGCTGCCTTGGGTGACATGTATTCCGGGTCCACTTAACCCGTAAACTTTACCCTATAAGTTAACACTGGAGAGGTCCCATTCAGCATAGCAGCTCATGAGGAATAGTAGCCGAAATATAAATAAATCTCAAAACACATGACACCAAGCTCCTACTAAAGAGGGTTATGGAGTTAAAGTTATTAATTCAACAAAGATTAACTGTGTGCCTGTTACATGCCACACAATGAGCTGGGTCCTGAAGATTTAGAAGCTATGGCCTCTGCCCACAAGATGCTCACAGTGTAGTAGAAGAGACAGCATAGGGCATAACTATCCGTGAGACACACTGAAATGGGACAAAACAAGCCTTACAGAGATACAGTCCAAACAGTTTGCAGTAATTGTAGAGGAACATTCACAGTCTCCTAACCTTATTTCTTCTCTCCTTCCCAGTGCTTCCTGAGCTCTAGCCACACAAAATCCCTCCCTTTCCATGACCTTTCACAAGTCTATGCATTTGCCCAGGCTCCTTTCTCTGCTGCAATTGCTTTCTCTGCCTCCTTCCTCACTGCCAAGTTCTCTCTCGCCCATCATGTAACTCATAGGTGAATGTCTCTGACAGCTAGCAAGTCCTTAATAAATCTGAACAAATAAATTAAAGGCCCAACTCAATTGTCTACCTTTCCGTGAAGCCCCCCTGATTTTCAGAATTAATGTGTCACCTTCTCCATAATCCCACAACCCTTTGTCACATCTTCATCAAATCTTTTAATAAGCTGTACTAAAGTTATTGATTTCTGTGTCTCATGTCCCAGCCAGCAGTTCCTTAAGAGTAAAGATAAAGTCTTAGATGTCTTTGTATAGATCACTCACTTCCCTAACACCCTTACCCCTTCCCTGGAATTATCACTGCCTGATAATGTATTTTCTGCTCAATAACTGATTGATAAGGCAATAAATATAAAAATGAATGAATGAGTCATGGGTATAAAATATCATGCAGGCACAAAGAAGAAAGGATTCATTCTTACTATGGATATCAGAAAAGGCTACCTAGAAAAGATGGCATAAAAATTGAGCCTTGAGAAATTATTAGAAGTGTTCCTAAAAAACAAGAGAGAGGAGGACACTCCTAGGGAGGAAAGGGTGTGGGCAAAGGTAGGGAGGAAGGAAAGAATGTGACAAATTTGGGGAATGATGACTACATTGATCTGGCTGATGGCCCCTCTGAGGAGTATAGATTTTATCATGGGTCAATGGAGAGCCACCGCAGGGGAGTGACACAGTCAGACGTGCATTCTAGGAAGATAAGTGTGGACTAATAATAGGTGAGAGATTGGAAGCCAGGTGACCCTTCGGAGGCTGTTGCACTTATCCTTGTCTAGAGGAGGGATGGAGAAGATCTGGACTAAGACCGTGGATGTGGAGGTGGAGAGGAAGAATGGTTTAATAGATCTTTAGGAAATGACTCAACAGGAGCTCTAATTTTGCAGAAGAAAGGAAGAAGCCCAGACACAGAGAGAAAGGAACTGATGAGAATGTGAATTAGAAGAAGCAGAATCAGATCATCAAGTGACCTGAATGGCCAAGGCAGCAGCCTTCCCAAAGGAAATGGTACAAACTCAGAAGTCAAGGAAATGTTGTCGTGAGCAGGGAACCCAACCAAGGGAAAATTCACTCCACATTTTACAGGAGTTACAAGACTGGTGAGGAAAGCTGGGTTCTTGGCTGACGTTTGTATTGAGCTGATCACCAAGAGCAACACGTGCATGACTAACAACCCCATAATAGGCCCTTCCTTAGGAGCTGTAATGGGAGCTGTGCTGACAGATGTGACGGGTGTTCTCAGCAATCCTTGGGGAGCGACAACTGCAGAGCTCACACACAAAAACAGGTGAGACTCACTCTTGAAACATCCTAGCTGTTGGTGTGCAAGCAGGCTGGGTTCCTCAAGCATCCTGAACGTTTTTTTTGCCCGTTTGGAAGGGTTATCCTAATATCTTCTTAGCTGTGAGATCTTGTGAGAGCCTGACCTCCCTGCTGGGGCTCACTTTCCTTATCTGTAAAAGAGGGATAACAGTACAAGCTCCTTTGAAAGGTGATAGTGAGAAATTGATGAGAAGCTAGGCTTCTCAGTAAGCTAAGAAGCACGAATAAATGTTCGGGCTTAGTAACACGAGCCAAGAACTGTACCTGGAATTTATTTCTCCATATTTCTGAGAAAAATTGTGGTCTGTTTCTGTATGATCTGTGCAAACCATCCAAAGGGTTAGCAAAAAAGTGTTTTTCCTGATAGAGAATAATTTCTTCTTTTAAAAGGGAAGTGATGCTCTGCTAACGGCAAATACATCAAAAAAGTTGAGTGTGGTCTTCCTGATGCCACTCAGAGACAAAGGAGAGCCACCAGCATCTGTGATGGCTCTGAATCAGTGGAAGGCAAATGGAGCTGACCGTGAGGCAAGGAGAGAAGGCTTCTGGAGCACATCCCCTCTCCACAGGTCCCAAAGGAATCCACCAATGGCTAGCCACATCTCTGCAAGAGCTCAGAAACGAAGATGGGAAAGAACAGCTCAGTGTCTCAAAATGTGCCACCTCTGATTAAAAATTGATACCTATGGGGAAGAATTCCAAAAATGTAGACTAGAGAGAGCTGGAGACTTTTTAAAAAATTATTCCCCGAGTTGTTTTTTCTTTGTGACAGTATCTTACGTTTAAAGTTTTGTTTAGAAAACACTTTCACTCTCTTTGTTCTATTTAGTCCTCACACTAAGCTGTGGGGATGGATATTATCGATAGTGTTATTATACCCATGTAAGAGCTGAAGAAACGGAAGCTCAGAGTGACACACAGTCACTAGCAGGACCGTGACACCTGACTCTCAGCTCACCCTCTCGGTGTACACAACCTAACAGCAAGCTCCCCGAGTGCAGAACCATGGCCTCTACTTCCCTTAGTGCCTAACCTACTGCTCCAAATAGACACTCATGAGTGCTTCCTGATTAAACTACCTTATTTGTTCATATATGTAGTCATTCCATGCATATGTAGTGGGCACCAAATAACGCTGCTGTGGATAATGAATAACTCGTATGCAAACTAAACTCTGCTTGAAACCTGGTGGGGGGTGGGCATGAGGAGAAGAAAAAGCAAGAGCCCACAACCACTTTGGATTGAACCTATAGGAAGAAACAGAAAACAGTATTTGAAGAGACTGGCCTAGTAGCCAGTGAAGGAAGAATGTTTTGGGGATAACAGAGGGGGCCTTAATCCCCTTCCTCTAAGCCAGTGTTTCCCAAACTGGTTTGTAGCAGAATCGCCTGGAGAGTGACTGAAAAATTCAGAGGCCCAGGGTCCTTGAAGTAGGATCAGGCCTGGGCCTTGATATTTTACCAGAGTTCTCCAGGTGATTCTGACACTGGCCAAAGTTTGAGGACCACTGTTTTAAACAGACTTTTCTTAGCGATGAAGCTCAATAGCCGTGACTCTGAATTTTCTCTGCTTCTTCCCTTGTGTGAAAAAGGGGATGAGGTTTCCGCTGGAGGTCAGTGGTTGACCTCTGCCCAGTAGGGGTAATGCCTATGTATGAATTCACAGGACTTAGTCAAGGTTGCCAGTCTCTAGTTACGACTTGAAGAGGAGAAGATGGCATGGGGTGAAGCTCTCTGGTACCCCATCACCAGTGGGAAGGATATTGTTCCAGCTACATGCTCATGACGCCTTCCCCAACACACACTTTTGCCCTTTAAACAAAGATTCATTCAATGAACACTGACAAAGCCACTACCATGTCCCAAGAACTGGGTCAGTCCCAGAGGGCAAGCAGGCAAGTTCCTACTTTCAAGGGCCTCCCAGGCTGATGGGAGAGACCAGAGCCCTGTGGAAGAACATGGTAAACGCTGTAAGAAAGGTGAGAGCCTGTGGAGGGAAGGCTAACTGAGATGGGGCCAGGAAAAGTTCCCAGAGGAAGTGACATTTGAAAAGTACAAGTACACCAGGCGGGGAAGGGGAAGCAAGCTCTCAGGAGAGAAACCAGCTGGTGGCAAGGCCAGAGGGCTGCCCCAGGCCAAGCAGGGCTAACAGACTGGGTGGCTGAGAGGCAGGGTGTGGAGGACAGAGAGGAGGAGAGGGGGGCCAGATGTGAAGGGCCTGGAAGGCCAAGCAAAAGAGTGGAGGCTTCATCTCAACAATCAAGAGCCTTCCCTCTTTGTTACCTTCCCCTCCCACTGGTTCTGTCTGCCTTATGTCTCCCCTTTAGGAGGCTAGAGAAGAGGGAAAGGCAAAGGAGAAGGGAGGGGGTGCAAAGGGAAAAAGGAGAAAGGAGGAGAGGAAGAGAGGCATTCCAGTTCCTTTTTGTTGACCCCACGTTGAAATGCTGTGGCTTGTGTCTTATGAAGAACTAGAAATTTAATGATTTCTGGCTTCACAAGAGATGTAGTGGTGAACTCAACCCAGGAGGGCTGGGCTCAGCTCTGGGTGGCGTAGCTCAGGTAGAACCAGTAGGCCTAGAGTAGTGGTTCCCAAACTCTTGACCTCAAGGGTCATCCCTTGCCCGCCATGGTTTTATATAGGCTTGGAGCATCTGTTGATGGAGAAAATATAAAAGGAAAAAGAAAAATCTGTTAATTCAGGAGAACTCTAAGGTAAATTTGTATTCATTCTATACAATAGCACCCACACACTTGAGAGTTCATTAATGCACAATAACCTACAACAAAAGGCAAATAACACACATAGAGAAATATCTGTAACATATATGATAGGCCAAGGGTTAATGCCTTAATATGTAAAGAGTTCTTACAAATTAATAAGAAAAAGACCAACAACCCAATAGGAAAAAAAAAATGGATAGCAAAGGACATTTGCACTGGTGTTTGCAGAAAAAGAAATACAACTACCTTAGGGGACTTCCCTGGCAGTCTGGTGGTTAAGACTTCACCTTCCAATGGAGGGGGTGTGGGTTCGATCTCTGGTCAAGGAGCTAAGATCCCACATGCCTCGCGGCCAAAAACCCAAAACATAAAACAGAAGCAGTATTGTAACAAATTCAATAAAGACTTTAAAAATGGTCCACATCAAAAAGAAAAAAATCTTTAAAGATAAAAAAAAGGAATACAACCTTAATCTCTCTCATAATGAAAATAGCTCTATATGAAATGCCATTTTTTTTTAACCTGGTAGAGTAGCAAAGACTAAAATGTTTGATACTGATAGAGTAGAAAGGATGTGTTGAGAAAACACCACTTTCATTCATCACTGGGAAAATGTAAATGGGAACAAATTATTTGGAGGACAATTTGACTATATCTATCAAAATTTAAAATATACTCTTGTACAGAAATTCCACTTGTAGAAATGTATACTACATATAAAATCACACATGTTCACAAAGTACATCAAATGAGCTGGACTTGATAAAGTGCAGTGAGAATGCAACTTTATCTTTCTCACCCTGAGAATTCATTTACCTGGTCCTTTCATTCACAGAAAGTCTCTGTCATTTCAAAGCACACTCCAGTGTGTTTATCAGAACTTTAATAAATTTCATTTCAAATCCGTTGGCTCAGACCCTTCCTAAGCTCAGGTCTGTTTCTACTGTGGATGCCACTTGTAGGGGAGAAAAGCAAGGTCACCTTTTGTCTTCCACCTTACTCCCTCCCCTCACCTCACTGCCTCCTCCGGATGGATCAGATAAAGAGGAAATAGGTAAGGGAGACCAGGGGCAACCAAATAAATAAGTAAATATTTTTTAAAAAAGAAACTGAGAGCCTAAAAGAGCCTCATTTTACCATATTGTTATATGTATATACCACATATATAATTTACAAAAATAACCTAAATTTCTGGTAAGTAAATCATGGAACAACCATATGATAATCTGCATATGTCATTATAGGAAAAATTCTACTAAGTTAAAAAAAACAAAACCAAACAGTGCAGAACACTGTAGGCTCCCATTTGTATGTGAGTGGTTTTAAAGGGACATGTTGGCATATACACAGTTGTATCTGCACAGAAATTCTGGGGAGTAGGGTGGTGAGCAGACCTACTATTCATTGTATAATATTTTATACTTTTTAAGTTTTTACAATAATGTATTCGTTTTATAATTTTAAAATCTACTCTTAAGAAAAAAAATAAAGGCAAACACAGTACATAGGGTTCATTTTAGAAAGCTCTGGTATTTTTTACAAAAGCAATCCTCTTTCATTCAAACAATATAGAAACACACGAAGAAAAAAAAAGAAGAGATCTACAGAAAACATCTAGAAGGAAAAAAATGGAAAATATATACCCCACAAAATTTTTTAAAAATCCGTCTCCCACCCTCTCTCTGCTCTGCAAGGTTAGCATTTTTAACAGTTAAGTGTACATCTTCTTCTAGGTGTTTCTTGATGACTCTACAACATATGTAGTTTTCTTTACACCAAAAATGGAATTGCACTCTACAGAATGTTCTTTAGCCTGATTTTTGTTTTCACTTTAAAGTATACCTTGGACCACCTTCCAAGACAGTGCACAGAGACCTACCCCACTCTTCCCAGCCTTCGAAACAATATACCTCTGTGTGTCCCCAACACACACATGGCTACTTGACCATGACTTGAGACTGCTGCTCTTTTAGCAGCTGTAGTGATGGCTCTTCCACAGGTCTGTGCGCTGTAACACCATCCCCACCCATCAGATCCCTTAGGTAGGGTTGCTGGGACTACAGTGTTGACAGACACAGCCAAAATTCCATACAACTACCCTCCTTGCCAGTCCCTCACCACGCTCCCCCTCTTTGACAGCAGCTGTATGTGAGCCACCTTCCTTTTTTTTTTTTATAAATTTATTTATTATTTTTGGCTGTGTTGGGTCTTCGTTGCTGCACGCGGGCTTTCTCTAGTTGCGGCGAGAAACGGCTACTCTTCATTGCCGTGCGTGGGCTTCTCATCGCAGTGGCTTGTCTTTGTTGTGGAGCATGGGCTCTAGGCACGCGGACTTCAGTAGCTGTGGCACGCAGGCTCAGTAGTTGTGGCTCACAGACTTAGTTGCTCCATGGCATGTGGGATCTTCCTGCACCAGGGCTCGAACCCATGTCTCCTGCATTGGAAGGCGGATTCTTAACCACTGCGCCACCAGGGAAGTCCCTGAGTTGCCTTCTTGACAGAATTATAAACCACACTGAGAGACTCAAGACCTACAGACTGGGACCCACAGACCTCATTAAAGCTTCTCCACTGGGGCCTGATAATCCCTACAGCTATGTGGCAGAGGAAAATGGGAGAATGAAGAGGACTATTGTATTTACATTACACAACCATAGCTTAAACTTGGTATAGAAGGCAAAATCAGCCTCATCATTATTAGATAAAACATAACTCATCTATGACATGTCTTTCTTGCACCCAGCAGCTTTGAGCTGGGCCTCAAACCCCTTGTAGAATCCATGTCTATTCTCTTCTGCCCTTAGATAACCCTGTTAAAATTCTCCAATCTTATGGAAAAGCAAAATCAGTAACTGGGTCCATGGAGATTTTGGACACCATGTGAGAAAATAGTGAAAGCCACTTGGTCTGGAGAAGAAAACGGCCTGGGAGTGATGACGGTCGTCATCAAAACTCTTGAAGGGCTGGCCCAAGGATGGAGGGCCAGATAAGTGCAGAACAGGAGCAAAAGTTTGGAGCAAAAGGCAGGCAGGTTTTCAAGTTAGACCAGAGAGTTTTTTCTAACCATGAAAACTGTCCAGAGTTTTCAGGGGATGCGGTAGCCAGGACTAGAGTCAGTGACTCTCTAGAAGCCAAGGGGAAGCTTCCAGAGGGCAACGTGCACGGTGCGTCAGCAGTATTGCTGAACAAGTCCAACTGGCTGTCATCAATGAGCCACACAGTCTACATTTATTTTATTATTTTTGTGAAATCTGCCTATATGTCAAGATTTATCTATGCTCTTCCATCTCAGAAACGTGATTTTTTTTAATGTTTGAATCAATTATTTTTTTTAATTTTTATTTTATATTGGAGTATAGTTGATTTACAATGCTGTGTTAGTTTCAGGTGTACAGCAAATGATTCAGTTATACATACACATATATCTATTCTTTTTCAGATTCTTTTCCCATATAGGTTATTTCAGAATATTGAGTAGAGTTCCCTGTGCTATACAGTAGGTCCTTGTTGATTATCTATTTTATATATAGTAGTGTGTATATGTTAATCCCAACCTCCTAATTTATCCCTCCTCCCACCTTTCCTCTTTGTAACCATAAGTTTGTTTTCTGTGTCTGTGAGTCTATTTCTGTTACGTAAATAAGTTCATTTGTATCATTTTTTTGGATTCCACATATAAGTGATATCATATACTTGTCTTTCTCTGTCTGACTTACTTCACTTAGTGTGATAATCTCTAGGTCCATTGATGTTGCTGCAATCAGAAACCTGATTTGATTAGAACAGAAAGAATAGATTAGTGTCTCACAGAAGATTCATATCAACCAAACACAAAGAGATGGATGTGTAAACTGGAGTAACAGTGCATTCATTTACAAGGAGAGACAGCCATCAGGTCGACCAGAAACTCAAGTCATCCTCATCAGACATCTTTTTCTCCTTGGCAGATGGACCCAGTGGGGATAGTTGTGTCCACGGAGCTGTAATTCTCAAGGTCTATCACCCGAGACTCTGGCTTGGATGATACCAGGATGAGCTCTGCCCAGTCACTGTGTGATTTCCTTTAATCCTCACAAACAGATTGTGAAACCACCGTCATAGTGTTTCACTCCATCCTCTAATACATAGTTACCTCAATCCTGTCATTGACAAGTCCCGCTGTTCGGGAAGACTCTTTTTAAAGGGACTTTATGGATTTCCACTCTGGCTTATCATATTTGAATTTCATATCTCAATTCGCATAGGACAGATCCTGTTCTGGTAAGAGAACATCACTTGCATCAGGAAAGTAGAGGTTTACTGTGTCCTGTAGTGAGAGGCAGTGTGGAGTCCTGGTTAAGAATACAGACTCACCAGATTGAATCCCAGTTCACTTACTATATACATGACCTTGGGCAAGTTACATAATCTCCCTCTTCAGTTTCCTCTTCTGCAAAGTGGAGATAACAGTAGTATCTGCTCATAGGGTTTGTGGTGAGGATGAAGTGTGTTAATAAACAAAGTCTGCAGCACCGGGCTCTGATATAAACCTTGCCTCCTAGTCCTCAGCATAAGACAAGTCATATTCTTGCCTCCACTTCACCAAGGAGAAAGCAGAAGCTCAGCAAGTTCAGACTGAGAGCTGGAATTGAAACCCAGGTCTCTCTGACCATGAAGCCAAGATCTATTCTGTCACCCACATCCCACTGGATCCCTCCCACAGACATGGTGGAATCACTTCTCTTCTCTTCCCTGGGTTGGGGCGGGGTGGAAGAAAGTCTATTTTCATCACCACAGCTCATCCTTGAGCAAGAAAAGTGATGGTGTCTGCTGCCTATGGTCAGGCCAGAGCTAGCGGGTGAGAATCACAATTGCGTAACACGCGCAGCTGCTTCGGCAGATGTGTCCACAGCTAAACATAGCAGAAGTTTCATTTCCAGAGTCAAAAAAGAATACCTATCCCAAAACATCCTCTACAACTTTACCAGAGGTGGAGGGGGTATGACCAACGGGCAGGATTGGGCACTCCTACAGGCAGACTTCATTCTTTCTCTGCTGTAATAACTGTTAAAAGTACAACTCTGCCAGGTCCCGATCCAGCCATTGGCTCCAATCACAAGGGTTCCCAGACCCTCTATGTTAACTGAACATCTGACCATGGCACATAGAACAGTCACCTATGAAAGAGAAAACAATAAGAGAAGGAGAGAGCTAGTGACCCTGAGATTGAAGAAGGTTCTGGAAGAAACTTTCATTCATTCTAAGCACTTACTACGGGGGAAGCCTGGCTAGCTGGACAGGCCTGGGTTTTAAGCTGTCCACACTAGTTTTATGACTTAGACTTAGCCACTCAACCACTCCGTCTACAATGTGCTCTGTTTCAAAGTGGAAGAATATTCCTACCTTGAGGTTTTGCTGTGAGGAAGAGCAAACATATGTAAAATGCTGGAACTATTATTATGGAGATGTCAAGAGCCACCATTAACCTGGGACAACCAAAATATAGGATGGATGGAAATCTTTTTTAAGAGACCAACAAAACAAAATCTTTTCTTTTTTACATAAGTAAATCAATTGCAAAGGGAAGAGAGAAAAGGAACAAATATTTTTAGTACCTACTATAGGCCAGATCTTATCAGGCCCTTTACCTGCATGGAATCTCACATATTCCATGTGACAAGTTTTATTACCTTTATTTTACAAATAATGAAACAGTTCATAGGAGAGGCTTTACAAGACCCTGTAGCTAGCCTGTGGCATGGTGAGGCCAAGAGCCAAGGGCTTTCAGATGCCATCCACACCTCTCTCTGACGCATCATTCCACTTCTGCCCCCAAAGTGAAAATGCTAAAAACTCCTTGAAAAAAAATAGTGCAGAACATTTATAGAGTACCCCAGAGCAGTGCTTCTCAAAGTGTCTTTGGGGGTAACCCATTGTGTTTTATTTTGTTTTAATTCACCACTCTACCACAGACTGTGACATTTGTAAAATATAATGAAAACAAATTACTAGAAATGTAAAAATTTAAATGACATACAAAATACAAACTCAACTTTTTTATTAGATTCCACACATACAGCATTAGTCTGTCAAATTGTTATAAATATTTCCAAGTGTTTGCTCTCAGTGTTTGCGCTTATCTCATCATGGACCAGCCTGTGGACCAGCCTTTGGGTAGCATTGCCCGAGGGTTAAAGCGATCCTCATATCATGGAGAAAGATCTCAAAAAGTCATCTAAGTTTGCCTCCTGTTTCCAGGCAAAGATAGTGTGAAATTCCCGAGGCTGGGCTCTTTCCTTCTTCCTGAGAGCATCTCTCCAGAGCCTCACACCCAGCAGATATAGATCATCCCCACCTCCTAGTAGCCTCTGCCCAGACCAAACCAGAACATTTGCTTCCAAAGTTTATTTGAAGCTTTCCGGTTCAGCCCTTATCCCTTCTCCCCTCATCCCCACATCTCCCCATCTTTGGATTCTCCTTCTCTCCTCTGTAGACACCTGGCCATCTACAAGTCCCATCTAGCCATGCAGATGCAGAAAGTAGAGCTTCTTTGAGCAGGTTGGAGAGGTAGGCAGGTGGGGAAGAAAACACCAGAGTCATGACTTATTGGTGCCAGCCCAGTACAGGTGCCAGCTTTGCATATGTTATCTCTCTTTGTCTTCACAACTACCTTAAAAGGCTGGTATTATGGTCCCAATTTTATAGATGAAGAGATTGAAGAACAAAGAAATATCAGACCCTGAATAGCCAAAGCAATCTTGAGAAAGAAAAACGGAGCTGGAGGAATCAGACTCCCAGACTTCAGACTATACTACAAAGCTACAGTAATCAAGACATTATGGTACTGGCACAAAAACAGAAATATAGATCAATGGAACAGGACAGAAAGCCAGAGATAAACCCACGCATGTATGGTCACCTTATCTTTGATAAAAGAGGCAAGAATATACAGTGGAGAAAAGACAGCCTCTTCAATAAGTGGTGCTGGGAAAACTGGACAGCTACATGTAAAAGAATGAAATTAACACTCCCTAACACCATACACAAAAATAAACTCAAAATGGATTAAAGACCTAATGTAAGGCCAGACACTATTAAACGCTTAGAGGAAAACATAGGCAGAACACTCCATGACATAAATCACAGCAAGATCCTTTTTGACCCACCTCCTCAAGAAATGGAAATAAAAACAAACAAATGGGACCTAATGAAACTTAAAAGCTTTTGCACAGCAAAGGAAACCATAAACGTGACCAAAAGACAACCCTCAGAATGGGAGAAAATATTTGCAAATGAAGCAACTGACAAAGGATTAATCTCCAAAATCTACAAGCAGCTCATGCAGCTCAATAAAAAAAAAAAAAAAACCCAAACCAAAAATGGGCAGAAGACCTAAATAGACATTTCTCCAAAGAAGATATACAGATTGCCAACAAACACATGAAAGAATGCTCAACATCATTAATCATTAGAGAAATACAAATCAAAACTACAGTGAGATATCATCTCACACCGGTCAGAATGGCCATCTCAAAAAATCTACAAACAACAAATGCTCGAGAGGGTGTGGAGAAAAGGGAACCCTCCTGCACTGTTGGTGGGAATGTAAATTGGTGCAGCCACTGTGGAGAACAGTATGGAGGTTCCTTAAAAAACTACAAATAGAACTACCATATGACCCAGCAATCCCACCACTGGGCATATACCCTGAGAAAACCACAATTCAAAAAGAGTCATGTACCACAATGTTCACTGCAGCTCTATTTACAATAGCCAGGAGATGGAAGCAACCTAAGTGTCTATCATTGGATGAATGGATAAAGAAGATGTGGCACACATATACAATGGAATATTACTCAGCCATAAAAAGAAACGAAATTGAGCTATTTGTAGTGAGGAGGATGGACCTAGAGTCTGTCATACAGAGTGAAGTAAGTCACAAAGAGAAAGACAAATACCGTATGCTAACACATATATATGGAATCTAAGAAAAAAAAATGTCATGAAGAACCTAGGGTTATGATGGGAATAAAGACACAGACCTGCTAGAGAATGGACTTGAGGATATGGGGAGGGGGAAGGGTAAGCTGTGACAAAGTGAGAGAGTGGCATGAACATATATACACTACCAAACGTAAAATAGATAGCTAGTGGGAAGCAGCCACATAGCACAGGGAGATCAGCTCGGTGCTTTGTGACCACCTAGAGGGGTGGGATAGGGAGGGTGGGAGGGAGGGAGACGCAAGAGGGAAGAGATATGGGAACATATGTATATGTATAACTGATTCACTTTGTTATAAAGCAGAAACTAACACACCATTGTAAAGCAGTTATACTCCAATAAAGTTGTTAAAAAAAAAAAAAGAAACACTGATCATAACCTGTGGCCCCACATACAGACACAGCCACGAACTGTAATGTTGGAAAAACTTTTCAATTAATGTGAATGATGGACAAGCCCAGTTACAACTCAACATCTGGGCCGTTCAGCAGGGGGTTCTTTTTCTTCTTTTTTCTTTTTGGTAGTTGAAAAAACATCTCTTTTTTTATTTTTTTAACATCTTTATTGGAGTATAATTGCTTTACAATGGTGTGTTAGTTTCTGCTTTATAACAAAGTGAATCAGTTATACATATACATATATCCCCATATCTCTTCAGCAGAGTTTTCTTAAATGTCCCTCATGAAGCCATTGGCTATTTCTAATAGATTCTAATTTAATCAATAAATAATTATGAAGAACCAAAAAAAAAAAAGAAATGTCAGAGCAAGGACTGGGACACAAATCTGTCTGAGATTCCCGACCTAAGCCCTCAACTCCTACTTTGCAGTCCTACTGGGAAGAACCCAAAGGCCCAAAGTCACTTCCACGGCCAACCTCAAGTTCCCTCTCCCGCAGTGAGAAAGTCAAACCTGCAAGGCCTGTGATGCTTATTCCTTTTTCCATGGCCAGATGTCAACAGATCTGCCAGTAGCACTTTCTCCCTGCCATCCCCTGCCGTCCCAGTGGGAAACGTGTCTTCCTGATGCTCCGTATTGTATAACTAAAGCAGAGGCTCAGAGGACTCTTTGCAAGTCTCCCCCTTTGCCTGCTTACCCCAGCTTTCCCAGGCTCACCCAGGCTCCTCAGCCCCATACAGACACCACCCTGACCTCTTTCCCTCAGGCTGGACAGGGCATCCTCCTCAGCAACAATGACTGCTACCATTTGCTGGGGACCTGCTCTGGGCCAGACTCTTATATGGACCTTATCTTGCTTCATGTTTACAACAGCGCTTTAAGGAGGTATCATTACCCACGTTGTCTACAGGAGATAACTGAGGCTCAGAGAAGTTTAGTAACATACACAAAATCAAAGAGCTAGTAAAGAAGAGAGATGGGATCTGAGCGGGGGGTGGGGGTGGGGGGGCGTCTCTGTCACTGGGCACTGCCTCCCATCATGATACATTTGCAAAAGATTCAGCACAGGGAAAGTACTCAATAAATAAATTCCTGACACCAAACACAGTCAGAAGCAATGGGTGAAATAGGAAATGGGTTAAATTTTAACGGTATGTACATATAATGAAATACTGCTCAACCAGGAAAATAACATTACAGAAGAGCAGCTACTGTCGTGGACAGATGTTCATTTTTTAATTTAATTTTATTTTATTTTTGGCTGCGTTGGGTCTTCGTTGCTGCATGCGGGCTTTCTCCAGTTGTGGCAAGCGGGGGCTCCTCTTCCTTGTGGTGCGCAGGCTTCTCATTGCTTTGGCTTCTCTTGCTGCAGAGCGCGGGCTCTAGGCATACAGGTTTCAGTAGTTGTGGCACGTGGGCTTCAGTAGTTGTGGCGCACGGGCTTACTTGCTCCACAGCATGTGGGATCTTCCTGGACCAGGGCTCGAACCCGTGTCCCCTGCATTGGCAGGAGGATTCTTAACCACTGCGCCACCAGGGAAGTCCCGACAGAGATTCTTGATGTTGACTAAGGCAAGCTACAAGAGTGTGTGCAGGATAATCCTATTCAACTGTATTTATTATCTTGTAGGTATGTGTACACACGAACACTTACACCCTTTAAAGAAAACTACACCAAAATGTCAACAAAAGGTAAGTCTTTGTGATGAGATTGAGTGGCCTTTGTGTTACTATTTTTGTATATCTGTGTTTTCTGAAGTTTTTATAGTAACTATGGCCTCCCTGGCCTTGAAAGTTCATACCTGAACACGGAGGGACCACCTGGGGAGAGGGTTTGTGACAACAACTAAAAGGGGTTGTTTTATTTTGCCTTGTTTTTTTTTAATGTCCTGTGAGTGACGTAAGTGTATCCCAGTCTTTTGTCACCACCAGTCCAGAACTCTATTTGTTCCAAAAGGGCCTAATGGTTGAAATGTGGAAGGCATCAGGGCCTCCCAGAGCCAGGATTTGGCGTCATCCAGATCGGATTTGCTCAGTGTCAGTTACTGCTTATTTCTGTTGGCTGCTCCAAGGGCCTGCTTATTCATGGTGAATCTGTTTTCCTGATCAGCTGAGAATGTGAGGAAAGCAGAGAAATCAGCCACGAGCTCTGTGCGTTTTTATTATCCTTGATGCCACTACCTTGAAAGGCTTTGGGGTCCAGAGGTGCTCAGACCCCAAGTGAAAGCAAAGAAAGTTATTCATTGAGTGTAAG
The DNA here is from genome assembly GCF_951394435.1 of Stenella coeruleoalba. Classification (NCBI taxonomy): domain Eukaryota; kingdom Metazoa; phylum Chordata; class Mammalia; order Artiodactyla; family Delphinidae; genus Stenella; species Stenella coeruleoalba. The sequence continues at coordinate 97,513,928 of NC_137153.1, read as the reverse complement.
AGACCCCCTGAGGCTGCGTAGTTGACCTCCCTGCCGTTAGCACCAGGGGAGGACTTGCAGGAGGGCTCATGCTAAGCTTCCTGAGATCTTTACCTGGTAACTGTGTTTTCTAAACCCCGAACTGGCAACCAGGGAAGCAGACTATGAGAAAGGACACAGCCACTGGTGTCAGAAACACAGACTCACATTCCACTCTCGCTTTCTAGCTGTGTGACTCTAGACTAGCTTGTTGTCCTCTTCTGACTTTGCTGTTCTCTCTGTAGGACGGGGACAATGTTGGCGGTTGAGACCGCTGATTGAATGAACCGATCGATGTAAGCTGCTTCAGTCTCCCCGGCAGCAGCCTGATGTCAGAAGGTTTACAATATGCATAAGCTGTTGTTAGATGAGCTAAATTAGAAATGCTTTGGGGATTCTTATTAACTGGGTTATAGTTATGGTGAAGATGCTGGAGCTTATCCCAGAGTTCAGGGACAATTCACAAAACTGATGCCAGTTTTGAAATTTTATATATATATGTGTGTGTGTGTGTGTGTGTGTGTGTGTGTGTGTGTGTGTGTGTGTGTCTGTGTGTATGTATATATCTTCCACTTCCTTGTTAACCAAGTAAAACATAGTTATATAAAAACTATGTGGCTAGGGGCTTCCCTGGTGGCTCAGTGCTTGAGAATCCGCCTGCCGTTGCAGGGGACACGGGTTCGTGCCCCGGTCTGGGAAGATCCCACATGCTGTGGAGCGGCTGGGCCAGAGCCTGTGCTCTGCAACGGGAGAGGCCACAACAGTGAGAGGCCCGCGTACCGCAAAAAAAAAAAACCTATGTGGCTAGACAAGAGAAACTTTCAACTTTTGTACCCTGCTTTATTCAGTCAACGTGAAGAACATCTTTCCATGCTGGTACCATCTCTTCCACGACACGGATCTGCCATATTTATCATCACACCCTCTCTCCACGCAGCCCCTCTGATCGTGTTCAGGTGGAACCTTCCAAGCCTGGATGCATGGGAAGGTGGGCGTGCACAAACACCCCGAGAAAACACCTGCCCAGCTGCACACCCACCCCGCAGCCTCAGTCCTTCCTGGGGTCAAATCCTGAACCGCGCAGAGGGCTTTGGCCAAAGTTAGAGCGGCCGCCTGGGACCCTCCGGAGAAGGAGGCCGCGGGGTGCAGTGCAATCAGGTTCTCAGATACAGATGGTGTGTAGGGACCGCCCCGGGCAGGGTGGGGGCAGGGAGATGGGCTGGTCAGGAAATGCCAGTTTAAAGTTAGCTCTGACCTATTAATCAGCAGCGGAGACAATGATGCTGGAGGGGCGGGAAGGCCGGACATGTGCTCGCGCCAGATTTATGGGCCTAGAACAAAGGGTGGCCTGCTCGTTTAGAGAGTCTCTTTCCCTTTTCCTCTGGCAAAACGAGGACATTGTTTGAAAAGCCAAAAAGAACAAATATTCTAAAGACTGAGGTCATTTCCAGATATGCAACAGGTCCTGAAGGGGATCCGTAGGCAGGCGACGGGAAACAGGACTAGGCAGGGCTGCTCTGAGCAGAGTGGAAGGATAGGGGCAGGGCTGGGGGCGGGAGTGGGGAGAGAGGCACATGTCATGAAGCGGAGACCACAGATCCCTTCCCTGTGCCCTTGGAGGAGCTGGGACCCTGCTGCCTGGTGCCACTGTGAAGGCATCTGACAAGCCCACCTGAAGCCTCTCGAGATAAATCCGGAAGTCTTAGGGAGGCCTTCCATGCAAGCTGAAAACGAGCTGTCTCCTTCTGTGCTCTGCAGGCTTTTCTGGGAAGGTCTTCCCGGGGGTGGGATGCCTAGGATGGCACTGGTCTCAGTTTCCTTCACGTCCGGAAGGGAGCCTTGTCTCACCACACTGCCTCAGTTTCATCAGACCAGGAGAGACGGGGGAAGTGAGAAGAGTAGGAAGGGGAGAAAGGAGAACACTGTCTTCCAAAAAAGCCAACCTGCTGGAGAGGAGAGGATGACTCTGACTCTCCTATCTTTCAGTGTTTGGGGACCAACCAACTGTGTCTTTACAGCTGCATCTTCCGCTGCTTTCAGTCAGGTGCTGGTTGCCCCTTACCTGGAGCCTCTAGAAGGGTCTCCTTTCCTCTCTTCTAACCTCCACCCAGGTGGTGGGATGAACTTTCTAGATTATATATCTGACCATCTCTTTCCTGGCTGAAAAGCATCTGGATGACTGCATTTTCTGCAGAAAAAGGGTTCAGAAACCTCAGCCTGGTGACAGGATCCTTCATGTTATGGCCCTACCTTCCTTTCCAGCTCATCTGACATCTCTCTCCAACCCCACCGCGTCCTTTAGTCTCATAGAATTATTTTCTCTTCCTGGAACGTGGCATGGTCGCCAGGAAAAAAATCTAGCCATTCTTTCGGACCTAAGCTTCAATGCTATCTCCTCCAGGAAGGAAATCTCCCTTATGTTGAGACCCTACACCACGTGCTGGCTGAAAGAACCACTGCTTTGCCTGGGTTCCCGTGCATATGTTCATAGTGCTAATAATAATTATGACAATTATGATAATAAAATAGCATAGCACTTTTCATAGAGACTATACTACTTCACTTGAAGGCATGAACTCCATTGAATAACTGCTTGAATGAACGAATGATGACCTTTCTAGAAAGGGTTACCCCTAGGACATGCGGAGGCCCATGCAAATATTTCTGTGGGTCCTCTGTATATATAAATAATGTAAGTCACCCCAAATCAGTGTTTCAGCATCATTCTGACAGCCCAATTTCATGTGATCCTACAAAAGAAATACTTTCTGACCATCAGGAAAGATCTGTTCACCAGGCAGCCCTCCTAGAACTGGGGCCTGGTCACGGGTCCTTGAGACAACTACTTAGGTACAAGGTCTGAAGCTCCGCTGGGGCATCAGTCAGTGCCATGCACTAGGTAGAAGATTGGTGGGTATGCCAAAGGGGAGAAATGGGGACCAGGGCCAAAGTGGGTTCAAGGTGGGCCCAGAGCACCCTGTCTGGATAGCATTTCTGGCCCTGGCCAATCCTCATCAATGGGGTCCTTAGAAAATGTTGGGGATGGCTTTCCAAAATTCAGGGGGCTCTGAAGCCCAGGACCCAGGCAAACTCCCTGTTTGCCCAGGTGGTACTGCTCTAAGGTACCCATGTGGTTAGACATTCTGTCATTCAACAAACATTTACTGAGCACATTCTACCCACCAGGCACTGCATTAGAAGCTGAAGTTACATATTCGTTGGTCTTTATTACTATGAGTTAGCAAGCAATCTCTGCCAGGAAGGGAACTTAACAATAACGCAGCAAGACCTGCAGAGTGTGGGAGCAGGAGTATCCTCTCGCGCATCAGGAAACTGGGCCGGAGAGGAGCTGTCACATGTTCCCTTAAAGGTCCCACCATGGCCTCTACTCTTGGGCATGATTAGAAACACAGCAGAGAGTTTCCTGAAAGAAAGCAAACGGCATCACTTCCAAAAATAAACCAAAATGTGAGGAGAGAGAGAATGATGACTGAGAGCCTATTCTGAGGTTCAACAGATCATGGAAATAATGACGAAAATACATTCAAATGGCTCCATACTGTGCTTTCAGAAATTCAGCAGCTAAGCCAGCTGGTCAAGCCCCTCGGAGCAGAGTGATGGCAAGTCTGGGGCCCTGAGGGCCAGTGTTGGGGGGGGAACCTGGTGTCCACTTCTCTCCCTGAGCTCCAGTCTCTTCATCTGCAGATCGGGAATCAGGACCCTCACGGGTTGTTGCAAGATTCAAATGAGACCAAAGGTCATGAACAACCTGTGTGCACTGAGAGCACCACCCCTGAGTTGTCCATTGTTAATTAAGAGGCAGAGGGGTGGTTTTCTCAGCTCACGAAACAAAAACACAAAAAGTGGGGAGTTTCCACATTGTGGCTCTTATTATTCCACAATGAGGTAATCAAGGGAAGAAACAGATCGCTCCTCAGATGAACCCTGAAAAGCCCTCAAGTGTGTAACTCCATGCTGTGCACACCACACACACATACGCACACATACACCAACACACATACATGCACATACACACACACACACACACACACACACACACACACACTCCATAGTCTGACGTTTGAACATCCCTTCTCCCAAGTCTTTGTTCTCAACCTAGGGAAATTTTGCCCCACGTGGAACATTTGGCAAAGTCTGGAAACATTAGGTCATCGCGGCTCAGGTGGGGAGAGGGTGGCTTGTTACTAGCATCTCATGCGTAGAGACCAGGGGTGCTGTTAAACACCCTGCGATACGCTGGACAGTCCTCACAACAAAGAAATCCCCAGTCAGAAATGTCAGTCGTGGGCTTCTCTGGTGGCGCAGTGGTTGAGAGTCCGCCTGCCGATGCAGGGGACGCGGGTTCATGCCCTGGTCCGCGAAGATCCCACATGCCGCGGAGCGGCTGGGCCCGTGAGCCATGGCTGCTGAGCCTGCATGTCCGGAGCCTGTGCTCCGCAACGGGAGAGGCCACAAGAGTGAGAGGCCCGCGTGCCGCAAAAAAAAAATGTCAGTCGTGCCAAGGTTAAGAAATAGCTCTGAGCCTTTATTTATGCTGTTCCTTCCATTGTAAGTGTTCCTTTTCCTCTTTTCTCCTTACTTAAATCTTACCTCTCCAGAGAGAAGAAAGTTCCCATCACATGTTGCTGGAGGTTTTGAACCAAGAAAAGCTTTTAGGCAATATGGTCAAAACTAAGAGAATTGTGAATACCCATACTCTTAGAGCAAGCCATTCATTGCTCACTCCCACAAGGTCCTGTACACGAGGATGTTTATTACAGCATTGTTAGTGATAAGGAAAAACTAAACACAACCTAACTGATCCCTTCAGGAGAGATCAGTAGCTTTCAATTATACATTATAAACTATAAATTGCTTTCAATACAAAGCAATCATCTGCAGCCCTTAAAAGGAATGAGGTCATTTCCAAAGAAGCTGATGGAAAATGTCATTGAGACACATTGTTAAATAAGACATCAACGTCCAGGACAGCCTTTTTAATATGTTCCTTTTGTTAAATAGCTAAAAGGACACATAATACATTGATGCAGTTGTTCCCTGCGCAACCAGGGAAGCCCAACAAACACTTCTTTAAACGAGCAAAAGACTTGTACAGGCACTTCACAAAAAGGATATTCAAATGGCTAATAATCATACGAAAAGAAGTTCAAAATCATTAGTCATTAGGAAAGTGCAAAATAAAACCACAATGAAATAGCACTGCTCTCCCACCAGAGATGCTAAAATTTAAAAGACTGACAAGGGCTTCCCTGGTGGCGCCGTGGTCAAGAATCCGCCTGCCAATGCAGGGGACCATGGGTTCCAGCCCTGCTCCGGGAAGATCCCACATGCTGCGGAGCAACTAAGCCCATGCGCCACCACTACTAAGCCTGCGCTCTAGAGCCTGCGAGCCACAACTACTGAGCCTACGTGCCACAACTACTGAAGCCCGTGTGCCTAGAGCCCGTGCTCCGCGACAAGAGAAGCCACCGCAACAAGAAGCCCGCGCACCACAACGAAGAGTAGCCCCGCTCACCGCAACTAGAGAAAGCCTACGCGCAGCAACGAAGACCCAACACAGCCAAAATAAACAAATAAAATAAATTTATTTTAAAAATAATAATAAATAAAAGACTGACAATATCCAGCAAGGGTGTAGAATAACTGGATTTCTCATACATCACTGGTGGGAGTGTAAAATGGTGCAACCACTTTGAAAGTTCTTTGGCAGCATCTATGAAAGTGGAACATTCCAGACTTACCTCTATAAATCCAACCTGATCTACACAAATTTTCCTAGATAAGCCTTCTGATCTATACCATGTGTTTACTACCCTTTAAATTCTGCCCTAAGTTCTCAAAATTTCTTTGGTTCTTTTAGCTAGTATTCACTGAACACCTCCTCAGTGAGGCACTTGGGAATCTTATCATTGGGAATAAGGAGATGACCTATTTTATAGATACTATTTTATAGGCCCCGCAGGGGCTCATGGACCAGATGGAGGTGGAGACAGACAGACATTGTAGAAGACAGACACCACTTTAGACTAGCCTTCTGTTCCTCACAAAATTCCAAGTTCAGATCTCTGCCTCATACTGCTTTCATCTTCTCATAGCGCCTGAATCCACAATGACCCGAAGTAGGAACTAGGAAAGTGAAAGCCTGCTGAGTTCATCTAGTCGATGTGTGTCCACAGGCAACAAGAAAGATTTGGGCTTGGGAAAAGAAATAGATTTGGGTCACTGACAATTTCAGTAAGAGGCTATAGGATATTTAAAATCTAGTCCCATGCTGGACAATTTTATATTAGCTCATCCTCAGAATTATTCTCAGCATAAACCTGGGAAGTAGGTTTCATTATCACCATTCGGCAGATGAGAAAACTGAAGTTAAGATAGATTAGTTGCCAAAGTCATATAGCCAGAAATTGGCAGGGCTGAGAGCCAAACACCTGATCCCTTATTTTAAATTTTGGTTCTCTCCATTACATTACATTCATCGGAAGCATCCCTATACAACTCTGGAGACGTGTACATTTAAATTTCTCTCTGGTTTTGGTCCCTTACGCAAGCTTGTCTTTTCGCTGAAACAATTAGGTGCCCATCATCTTTCTTCTCTCCTCTGATCCTTCCTCCTCATGGCCAACTCCTCCTTCTTTAAGTCTCTACTTTAATTTTGGTCTCCCCAGAAGGCCTTTGCTGATCTCCTGGACAAGTTCCAATGCTGTGGCCATGAGCAACCAAAGCACCCAGTGCATCAGACCTTTTATCACCCTACGTTGTCATTAATGGTTTATGGTTGTCTTTTCCTCTAGGCTGTGAGCTGCTATCTTTCCTGTTTATTGCTGAATTCCCAATACCTTGCACGTGGTAGGGGCTCATTATAGACTGTTGAATGAATAAATGAGAAGTGAGAGCATTCTTCCAGGTCTAAGATTTTTGTTTTTTCTTTTGCGGTACGCAGGCTTCTCACTGTTGTGGCCTCTCCCGTTGCGGAGCACAGGCTCCGGACGTGCAGGCTCAGCGGCCATGGCTCACGGGCCCAGCCGCTCCGCAGCATGTAGGATCTTCCCAGACCGGGACACGAACCCGTGTCCCCTGCATCGGCAGGCGGACCCTCAACCACTGCGCCACCAGGGAAGTCCCAGGTCTAAGTTTAACACTAACTCTTCCCCACCAATTCTGTCTACCAGATAACAGTAACCCAAAATCAACAAGCAAAGACCACACGGTCAGATGGATCAAGAAGCACAGATTCTCACTCTGGTCAAAGACTTATTTGCTGGGATATTCCCTCCCCTTCCTGTAACTCAGTTTCACCACTTATACAGTAGCAGCATCACACCAGATTGCTTCTATAACCCTGCCCGCCACCACCTTGCCCTGATGCTATCATAGGACGTAGCAAGGCCCGGGCTTGACCTGTGCTAGGAAGTCAGCTCTGCCTAAACCCATCTGCCTTCCCAGCTGTGGGAGATCAGCTCCTACGGGCTTCATATGGTTTCATGAAAATTTCTGTGGCTGCAAGGTGATGCGTGGTGATGAGAGCAAAACTCACGACTGACAACCACGTGACCCCTACCAGTCTCCTGGTATGCTTTCTTATAATAATCAGTGGTTCAGAGCTATTCCAACTTAGTGTTGCCAGCTCTACCATATCAACTTTTGTCCAGTTGGCTCCTGGAAAGCCTGAATTTTAGATGGTGTTACAGTTTTGGAAAAAAGTGCTCTGGGAAAAATGAGTAGAATTAAATTATTGTCATCCCATTAAAAAATCTGCCTTATAGATAATTAAGGACACCAGAAGCCATCTGGCCTCATCCTGTACAGCATCACTGAGAGGTGGTCCTGGAATTCGTGCTTGAGATCTCCTAATCTGGGGAGATCTCACTACATTTGGGCAGTGCATTCCACATTTGATAGTTCTCATTGGAAGAAAGTTGTTTATTATGTTTAGCTGAAGTCTGCCATGCTGCAACTTTTCTCCTGTTAGACTGGTCCTGTCTTCTTCATACCCTGAGTAAATGTCTAATCCACTTCCATATGACAATCATTAAACATACTGAAGGATGGAATAAAGGAATAGAACTGGCTACATAAAAATTGAAAACTTTAGTAAGCAAAAACAATCAACCAGAACCAACAGGCCACCATAAAGAACTTTAATTGGCACATTCAGGGGAAAATGTGTGTGTAACATGTATGAGAGATAAAATGTTATTATACCTACCAAGAATTCATACAAATTTATTCCCAAAAAATGAGCAAAGGATATTAACTGGCAATTCATAAAGTAAGAAATGTAATGGTACTAAACCTATGAAAGAATATTCGAATTTGCCAAAGTAACCTAAGAAATGTAAATAAAAACAAGATCATCGCAGAGTGTAAATTGGTTCAATCTTTCTGGAAGACAATTTAATAATATCAAAATGTTAACTGTGCAAACATAGCACAGGGAGATCAGCTCGGTGCTTTGCGTCCACCTAGAGGGGTGGGAGGGAGACGCAAGAGGGAGGAGATATGGGAATATATGTATACGTATAGCTGATTCACTTTGTGATACAGCAGAAACTAACACACCATTGTAAAGCAATTATACCCCAATAAAGATGTTAAAAAAAAAGCAAAAACAAACAAACAAAAATTTTAACTGTGCAAATATTCTGACCCATAATTTTTACTTCCAGGAATTTATCCTAAGAAGATAATTAGCCATATGGACAAAAGTCAAGAATATTGATTAAAATGTGTGCTTACAGCAGCAAAACTATTAACTAAAATCCTATCAATAGGAAATTGGTTATATAAATTATGGTAGACATATACAATGAAATTCTAAATAGCCATTAAATAGGATGACCTAGCTGACAACAGATATATGTATATTAAAATAGTGTTGAGTGAGAAAAAGATTAGTTTGATAACTTTCATGTAAAATTGTGTACATATTGCATGTGTATGGATTTGCAAAGTGCTGTTGAGAAGCTTGTTCATCAAGATATTAATGACATTCCTCTTGGATAATACAATTCAGGGTGATTTTCCTTTCTTCTTTACCCTTTTTGGTTGTGTTCATTTTTTGTATTGAGAATATATGATTTTTAAAATAATAATAAAATAAAATAATAAATGAATATTTACTTTGAAAACACAAATATTGAAAAACAATTCTAATGTCCCTCCTCTCTTCTTTTCTACGCTAAGCCTTCCCGACTCTTTCAGAATTTCTTCATCTGAAATGAACTGGAATCCCTTGCCATCCTGGTTTCCATTTTCAGAAGTCCCTACCTCAACAAGACCTAGATCCCTGGAAAATCCAGGAGTCAGAATGAAATGCAGTGATATGGATATGATCTCTCCCACACAGAGTAGAATGACATTCACCTCCAGAAACCATGCAGCCAATGGTGAGATTAGCTTTGGCAGTACCACACCTCACTGCTGATCTACTTTGAGCTCCCTGGTCTCTTTCACACACGGGAGGCTGTGAATTCACTGGGTCCCCATCATGTATTAATACTATTGCTTACTTGAGCCCAGATGAGGGACTTGACATCTATCTTTATTGACATTTCATCAGCCTAGACTTGGCTCGTTATTTTAGCCTGTAAAGAGCTCTACTGAGTCCGAGTCATCCAAAAAGCACCTTTGCTATCCCCCTGCACAATTGAGAACTTTGAATGACATGGTCATTTTCTCCCAAGGTTACCCCAGTTCCTCCTTGTAGGACAAATGTAGATATATTCCTCTAGCTGCTTCCTCTATGCTCTAGTAGATGAAATGGTCTACTTTGCAAGTCAAAAGCACGTATTTTCTCTAATCCATTATTGGCAAGGGTGTAAGTTGGTTCTGAGTTTCTGAAAAGCAACTGGAGGATGTTTATGTAAATATTAAATGTGGATAAACTTTGACACCAAAACTACACTTCTATAAAAGTTTCTTTATATACTGTCTCAAGGATGAGTGCCTAGAAGTGTCTTATACACATATATATGTTCATCATTAATCACAGCAGTGTCTAAAATGCTGAAAAATTGGAGGTAAACTAAATATTAAAACAATTGAGAAATCGGGTGTTAATATATGATAGACTTTATACAATTAAATACAATGTAGACATTGACAATAAAGATGTAGTACCATAATTATTATCATACAATTATGATATTAATATATGCTATCAATATGTTGTATAATATAACATTAACAACATATTAAGTGAAAAAAGTATGATTACTTCAATTTCTTTTCAAGAAAAAAAGATATATAGGGAAAGAGAAATGTTTGGGAGGATGTGCTCCAAAGCTGCAAGAAGGTTGTCTCTGAATGGTGAATGTATGTGTGACTTTCACTCTCTTTTCCATAGTGCCTAAATTTTTTTATAGTGAGCATGTGTCATTTTTTAACAGCTTGAAAATCAATAATATTCATTTAGGAATTCTTAAAATATGTACTTCTCTGCTTCTATTTGAGTGAAGTTTTATACTTGAAGCCCCATGTATTGCTACAGCCTACATCAAATTTTTCCGTAAAGGGCCAAATAGTAAATATCTTAGCCTTTGCAGGCCAGACAGTCTTTGCTTCAGCTACTTAACTCTGCTATTGCAGAGCGAAAGTAGCTATAGATACTATGTAAACAAATGAGTTTGGGTGTGTTCTATTAAAACTTGATTTACCAAAATAGGTGGAGGACTGAATTTGGCTCATGGGCAGTAGCTTGGCAACCCCTGTTCTATACCCACATCAAAAGTGCATTTTCATTTTCCCACTTGGTGTTTGCAAACTGTTGCATATACCTTGTATGAGTCAGCTTTTGCTGCATAACAAATCATTCTAAAACTTAGCAGCTCAAAACAACAACCATTTATTTGCTCATGAATCTAAGGGTCAAAAGTTTGGGCTGAGACCAGCTGGGACAACTCATCTCTGCTCCATCTGGGATCAACTAGGCCCACTCATTTGTCTGAGGTTCCCTAGCCATCAACAGCTTCACACATGTCTGGCTGGCTGTAGGGAGGGATGGAAGTAACTGGACCATGTGTCTCTCATCATCCAGCAGGTGGCCTAGGCTTATTCACATCGTGGTAGTCACAGTGTAACCAAGAACAGTAGGAAGGGCTATCCCTATCTGAAGAATTTTTCCAGCCTCTGTCTGCATCACATTTGCTAGTATCTCACTGACCAATCAAGAAGTCACACGGTCAAGTGCAGATTCCAGGGTTAGAGATCCCACCTCCTGATGAGAGAAACTGCAGTCACATGCAAAGGGATAGGCATACAGGGTGGGGAATAATTCATGGCTGTTTTTTACAATCTGACAAACTTCCTCAACAATCTCACCTCTTGTCCTTATCTCCTTCCAGAAGCTCTTCCACTTCTCTTTGAGCAAAGCCGTTGTATCTTCTGGCCAAGAAGCACAATCTCAAAGCATCTTTTCCAGATACAGGACCCTAATTCTTCTTCTCACCTGCAGTCAATTGTTACTCACCCAGGAAAAGTGAGTTGAGCAGCTATTTACAAATTGACTCAAAATATTTCTCCACGCTCAGATTCCCCTCTTCCAAACTTGTATTTAAATCATTAGCCTGCATCACTTCCCATTCACTGAATCTTCCCTGCTTTCCATGTGTTCATATTCAGCCCTTTGAAAACTGAAGATTAGAAAACTGGGACAGTTCCCATGGTGACACATGGGTCTCTTTGATCCTCTTTACTTTCACATGGCGAGGGAACCACCCAGCCAGCTGAAGCTCATTATAATCTTTTCTGTGAAGAGGGATCACGCCTTCTTCATTCACCCTCCTTCCCCCAAAAGCATATAAAACGCTGCTGGCAACCTTTAAAAGAAAAGACTTTTAAATCTTGCTCAACAGCCATCACTGATGGAGACATTGAGTGACAGCTGAGCAGTAGAGGAAAGAGCATCATATATGGAGTCAGAAGGTCCGAGTGGGTTCAGAGTCAGCCTCCACCACTATTGGTGTGATCTGGGACAAGTAATTTTCATTTTTCTCATGTGAAAGCATCCAGCATAATACAGAGCAAACAGAGTCCTCAGTAAATGTCTGCTCGTTATGTTTGCTTGCAGTTGTGTGCAAAGCACTATGGGAAGGGGCCACAGAGGGTCCAGAGACCAGTAAGACCCAGCGTGCCAGCAGGGAGCTCATAATATGGTGGTAAGTGAAAGCTCACAGCCCAAAGCTGCTTCTTTTTTTTTTTAATTCACCATAAAAGGATGATGTAGGAAGAAAACTCTTAAACATTTGTCACCTTCTGGGCGTAATAGGGAGAAAATGCATAATAATGATAATGACATTCAGACTCATTTTGTCACCCCGGTCATCCCATCTTCAGCTCCAAGGCCTGAATTGTTTCCCATGGAAGTAACCCTCCAGTGTCAGCCCACTGCTGGTGCGGCTTCCCACATCCCATCCTTGAGAGGTGACATCTCAAAAAGAGTTTGGAAAGCTCAGTTCATCCAGAGAACTAGATAATGAGGTTAGAGAGCCACAAATGACAATTGATTTGGCAGGAGACTCTCCGGATAGAGGAGAATAACAGTGAAGACCAAAGGCAGCTATCTTTTTACAAGAAATAAAGGCGATTTCCTTTTGGCTTATATCACTGGGTTATTTTCATTCTTAAAAAAGGACAAGAGAAAATCCAAAATAATGAGTCAGTTTAAATTAGAGCTGATTGCAAACCCAATCTGTTCTTTGGGTGACCGTGAGAAAATTACTTTAAACTCTCTGAACCTGAGAATATTCATCTATAAAGCAAGGATAATTATCCTTATAATCTCTAATAACATATCAACATTCAGTAGAGAGTACTCCAAAAATAAATAAAATGACAAATATACTCTACACTATTTGGTCTTTGGTATACCCGAAGTGGTCTTTAGGGGGGAGAGAGAGAGAGAGAGAGAGAGAGAGAGAGAGAGAGGAAAAAAAAATTTTGCACCTAAGATGTGCCAGGACCTCAGCTCTATTTATCTTCAGTTTTACAGGTCAGGAACCTGAGGCTCAGAGAAGTTAGGCAACTGGGCCAAGATCCCAGAGCTATTATGTGGCAGGCGACGCTGACTCCAAACCTAATACTCCTCGTCAGCCACTGTCCAAATCGTGGTAACCGCAGCCACAAGCTAGAACAGAGTGTGGCCTTGGCACCCCATGGAAAGGCTTCTCCTGCAGAGACCCGGGTTGGCGCTTGGCCAGGAGTCCCCAGGGAAGGTGATCTGGCCTGGCTGGTGGCAGTGTCTGGCGGGCACCCTGGGGAGCCATGCTGGGGCTGGCCTCACGCACAGTCTGCCACAATGAGCAGGAAGAGGGCGTAGCTCTGGCTCTAATGAAGTTCGCAGATGCTGGAGACATGTAAACACCAGCGGGTGTGGGCGATCCGCAGGGTGGAGAAGCGAGCACGGGCCGCCCCAGCAGCTCAGAGCGGGTAGAAATATGGGCAAGAGGTAACGAAGGAAAATCCATCCACTGGGGCTTGTTTGGGAACAGAGGGCAGCCCAGGGACACGCCCTGAACAAGAGGCAGGGGTCTGTGGAGGCGACAGGGGGTCTAACGCCAGAGGGAGAACTGCCAGGGAAGATGACACCGAAACTTCGGGCTCCAAACTGACGGCCTCATCCTCCAGCAAGTGCTGACCGAGCAGCTCCCAGTACATGACTCTGCAGGGAGGGTGTGAGTCTAAGACCTTGTCCCCACTCCCCAAATAATAGTCAATTAACATTGACTAAACTGAATCCTGACTCCCCCGCTCGCCAGCTGGGTGCCTCGGCAAATCACCAACAACTTTAAGCTCTACTTTCCTCACCTGCAAAATGGGTAATAACAATTAGTACCTTCCACATAAAGTCATTTTGAGGATTAAATGGTATAGTGCATGTGAAAAAAAAAGAAACACTTGGCACAGTGCTTAGTCCAAGCTAAGCCCTTAATAAAGGGTGGCTGCTAATGTTACTATTAAGACTCCCTTACATGCCCGGGCAACAGGTTTATCACTGTGCGGGTACTAGCAGGAAACAGATGACAGACTCACCTGGGACATTTAAAATGAATTTTATTAAAGGGACGATTTGTTGAGCAATGGATTTTGAGACACCCAGGAACTAACTACATTAGCAACCTATCCTCCATCCCTCAGCCTTTGTCGGAAGCCAGAGCCACGCCCCGTGGGAGCTGGAGCCAGAGTGTGGAGAGAGGGATGCGGCCATTGGCCAAGAACCAAGCAAAAGCAGGGGGCGTGGTCAGGGGGCGTGGTTAGGGGAGCCTCTCTCTCCCCACGTGCCCCTCAGTCTTCTGCCACTGCCTCCCCTTGGCTGAACTCCAGAGGAAGGCGGAAAGCGATAGGTACCATGTAGGTCAGCCTCCCGGGCACCAGCGAAGCAGGGCAGAGGCTGGTGGAGCACAGATCTGAGGACGGGCAGCAAACAGAACAACAGCCCAGCCTCCCAGATTCATTTATCAGTCTCATTAAACCCTAAGAAAGTTGGTGTCATTAGCTTCCTTTTTCAGATGGGAGATGCAGCAACTCATTCGGAAACCCAGCCTGAAAGATGATGGAGCCCCCATTGGAATCCAAATCCATCTCCCCATGCGCCCCCCGCCGTGGACTCAGTCACTGCATGGGAGGGTATTCCCCCATCAAACCAAGAGGTTGCATAGAATTTTAAATCAGTGTGGGTTAAGGGGTGGTTTGTAAAAACAAGCAGAATAAGAAAAGTGGACCCTGTGTGCCCAAGTGGGCTAGGAGTTCATCATCCCTTCAACAGACGTGTCCCTGAGGACCTTCAGCGCTCCCTGCGGGACTGGAAGACAGAGGCCAGCTAGTAGGCACAGCCTTCATTTACACAGCACTTCCAAGGGAAGTGCTTGTTTGGGAACAGATTCCGAGTACGTTACGTGCGTTTACACCTATTCCAAGTACATTCTGTGCGTTTACACCTTTTAACAGTAGATCTAATTCACTTAGTCATCATTATATCTTTTAATCAAACATGGATACTGCCCCTGAAACACTGACGGAGTCTCATGTAGGAGTCTCGTCATGTACAGATGATTTCAGCGATGTGACCAGGGACATAGTCGCTCACTCAGAGGAGCAACCAGATGTTTAAGAGCAGACGGAAGAGTTCGGCACGTGGGGGTGCACTGCAGGCGGCTCACTGGCTTCCTAACTAAGCATTCAGGGACCACATGGCTGACTTGAAAACAGCCATGGTGGGAGTGATGGGTAATCACTGTAAATGAAGGTTGGGTTTGTTTTTTTGTTTGGGGTTTTTTTTTTTTCTGAGGGATCATTGCATTGCCTGGAGGGCTCCCCAGAGGAGGAGTATTTAATGCAGATTATTCATAAGGAGATGGGAAGGTGCCCCAACTTCCTCCCTCCTACTTCTTTCCCACATCCCTTCCTCCAGCCTCATTTGAGCCAATCAAGGCACCCCACACACACTCCTGTGTGCTGCTCTGCACTCTGCCCTCTGCCCTCTGCCCTCTGCCAGGAAGATACTTTTCATCTTATCTCCCGGAGAAGCTCTTCCTGGTGAGTCTCTTTACAGATACTGTGAATGCAAACACCTGCCCAGGACCCAATGCCAGCTGGACGACCTTGGGCGCCCTTGCCCTCTCGGAGCCTTGTTTTCCTGGGCCATAAAGTGGGGGAAATTCGAGCTGCCCTGTCTACTCCACAGAGTTGTTTTGGGAACGGGATAAGATGGTCCCAGGGCCACACAGGAGAGGTGAGCGCCGACAAAGGCAGGCAATGAAACGCTCGCCGGCAGTGCTGGGAGCGAGCTCAGGATCCATCGAAACCAATGCTCTCAACTTACAAATAGGAAAACCAAGATGTCTTTAGCTAGCATGTTCCTTGGCTAGATTACTGAGGGCAGTGGAAGAATATGATCTCGTGAGCGTCCCAGAAGATCTCTCCTCATGCCCACCATGGACGTGTGGGCACCCCCAGGCCAGACCTCCCAGGAATGAGATTCTGGAATCAGTGCAGAAGTAACAGCATCCCCCAACTTCCCAAGCAGTAGGCCAGGGAGAGAAGGGCTGTCTCTTGAGGTAAGAGAGAGCCAGGAGGGGCAGTGCTATGCAGAGACCCGGTGGAGCGCGGTGCGTCGTACTGCCTCACCCGTCACCTCCCCACCCCCAGCAGAAGAGGGGAAGCAGGGAAGGCAAGGAGAAACGGGGCCTCGCAAAAGCAGTAAGAGCCAGCCTACTGGGAGAACTGTAACCCAGGGGCTGTCTCAGAGACCTCAGTGAGATGAGGCATCACCAGCCAGAGAGGTAGCTGTCAGGTGAGGGTCGGGCCAAGGCCAGGTCCAGTCTTGGGGAGCAGCCCATAGCGGCGGAACTCGTAGAGCAGGTGGGCATCAACAGGGGCCCGGACAGGAGGTGGATACCGAGGGGCTAAAAAGCAGGAGGGCGCGGCCGAGGGCCCGCAGGAAAGACTGCTCTTCTCATCACTCTTGTCTGAGAGTCCAGAGTAAGGATATGGTTGTGTTTCTAAGGATGTTTCAATTTTATAAGCTCTACGGCAATACATTCTCAACGCAAACAATTCGAACAGGACATGCAAAGCAGAAACCTCCCTCGACATCTACCCTGTCCTGCGACTCTCCCCGGAGGCTCATTGTTTGAATTAATTTTTATTGGAGTGTAGTTCATTTACAATGCTGTGTTAATTCCAGGTGTACAGCAAAGTGACTCAGTTATACATATCCACATAGCCACCCTTTTTCAGATTCTTTCCCACATAGGTCATTACAGAGGACTGAGTAGAGTTCCCTGTGCTACACAGTAGGTCCTTATTAGTTTTCTATTTTAGGAGGCTCATTTTCATGTGCATCCTTCCCAGCCTTTGTGCATGAGTTTATATCCATATATGTTCATGGGGGAAATATGTGGCTGTGTGTGTATGGTTTTGTATTCATGAAATCAACCCTACACAATATCCTGAATCTTACTATTTTGCACCTGAGATCACTGTACACACACACACACACACACACACACACACACACACACACACACGGCAGAGCCACCACGTTCCTTATTAACCACCGCATCTAATCTGGAGGAGTGATAGATTATCTGATCAGTCCTCCCGTTGATGGACACGGTAGACTTTTCCTACTTTTCCATTAGCGAGCAATGCTCTAATGAACATCCTTTCACGAGCCTGTCACCAGGAAGCAAAGAAAATTGTATTTCATATATATTCTTTTTTTATTTCATATATATACATATATCTATAAGGGTAAAACATTTTCAGCGATGAGAATCGCCTAGGAAAAGTACGCACCTCGACCTCCCATGCACCCCCTGATTTAAAACCCCTCTAGACAAAGATGTTGAAAGAATGTCGTCAGGAACTGTGGCTGCGTGAACTCAAGACGGGACCAAGTACCTTAATAAGTCGTTTCCGTCTCCACTTGCAAGGGCTCGTGTATATTTCGTGTCCCCTTAGTCATCATTGGGGTGAGTTCTACATATTTATGCTTGTTATTTTTTTCATCTGTCCTCATAAATCAATCCCTGCAGTCTCCTAATCGAAGCCAGCTTTTCAAACGAAACTGTAGCCGGGTGTTTAACTAACTAAATATTGTTTTTCCCCCAGCACTGACAGAGAGGGGGGTGGGATGCGGCCTTGGTAATTGTCCTCCCTTCTTCCAGCGACTCCAGGAAACCACGTGCTGCCCCAGCAGTGACTGACGGAGCCCCAGGTGGGCGGCAGCCTCGGGTTTGGAGGGAGCCGCAGTTGTGAGGTTTTCCTTTGCTCGCTGGACTTCGCCCTCCTGATCCCTGGGAATCCCCAGGACATAGGTCACCCTTCCCTGGGCTACCCTTAATAAAGGAAGAAAAAGCGTGAGGCTGCCCGGAGCGGCACCCAGGAGGGCACACGCCCTCCGAGGGAGCCTGCTCGACTCTCCTTCCCCGGGTTCTGTCAACCTCCAGGCTGCAGCTGTCATTGGAGAACAGAGGATGTCAGCTCTTGGTACTTCGCTTCCAGCAACCCCCCACTGTGGTCTCAGGTGGCTACCAGTGTGGCCTCAAGAGCAACAAGACTGAGTGCATTTCTCCCTGAAACCTGCCTTTGAACCTCATCTTGAACCGCCCTCAATCCTTCGACTGCCCCCACTGTCTGCAGCAGCGGTTCTCAAAGTGCGGTCCCTGGGAACCTGTCAGAATTGCAAATTCTCAGCGCCAACCCCAGACCCACTGGGTCAGCATCTCCGGGGCTGGGGCTCAGCCATGTGTGTTTGAAGGAGCCCTCCAGGCGACTCTGATGCACGCTCAAGTTTGAGAAGCACTGACCTGCAGGATGATGTCCACGCTCAGACTCCCCAGCTCTCCACGCACTGGCCCTGCCGGCCCCTCCAGCCCCGTCGCTCCAGCCCCGTCTCTCCTTGCTTTCCCGACAGAACTCAACACCGCGTGGGACAGACACACCCCGTGGGTCTCTTCTAGCCTCTGTGCTTGCTGTCCCTTCTACCTGCCGTGTCCTTGCCCACCTGACCCCCCGCATCAAATGCCAACCCCCATCTTTTAAACACCAGCTCACTGTCCCCTAGGAAGCCTTCAGTGACGTCTCCAAGAAGAGAGAAAAACACCTGACATCTACAGGGTGCTTACTATATGCTGGGTCCTGGTCCAAGAACTTGATTTTTTCAAAAGTTAATCCTCTCAACAACTCCACGAGGAAGGTATTACTATGACTCCCATTTTATAGACGAAGAAACAGAGGCCCAGAAAGCTTAAATAACTGGCCCAAGTTAACAAGAGGTGAACTTGGCATTTGAACCCTTGGATCTGGAGCCTTGAACCTTTTGCTCTATTGTCTCCTGTGATACACCCAGTCTAGTAGTGTCAGGGCCTCACCCTGGGCCCCCTCAGAACACACCTGTTGCCCCTGCCTCATGACAGCCCTTCAGGTGTGTGGAGGAAACTCTCAGGCCCTGCCCGGAACTGCTCTTCTCCAGGCCAACATCCACTGTTCCCTCAACTGGCCTCCCTGCGACTTGGCTCTGTAATCGCAGCTGCCAGTCGGATCACCACAGCTGGCTCCTGAACGCTGGAAGCTTCCACGTCATCCTTTCATTGGCTGCCTTTGACTTCTCCGATTTCCTGTTTCCAATCACAGGGCCCAAGCCTTTGCATCAAGAATGATGACATGACATGCATGCTTTCTGAAAAATCTCATTTTCGAAAGCCATTTCCTATTCATTTCCTTCCTTATCGAGGCCCCTCCCAGCCCGGCTTGTGTTAAAAAAAGAAAAAAAGAGGAAAAAAATAAAAGAAATCTGTGTTTTTCCACGCTCAGACTGGCTAGCAGAGTTGCTGCTTGGGTCCCCTTTTGGATGAGCTGCTCAACCAGTATCTCCCAAAACCATGGGCCTTGAAACCATCTCTGCAAACCCAACCACTGAAACTCCCCTTAAATGTCTCCCTTCACCACCTGTGTGGGATTTGTGGCAGTCATTTCGCTTAGGGAATTCTCTGGCTTGAAAGATCAGCCTTGGAACTGAAAGGACCACTTCTCACCTTTCCTCAGCCTAAGAAGTCTAGTTTTCTCATCTTAGGAGACACACGGCTGCACTTCTCAAACACCCTCACTTCTCACTTGAACGAGGTCTGGGTGCTGTCTTTGAAGTCTGTTAAGCCTGAGCTTGAATGGGAGTTCCTTGTTAGCTGGGCAGCTTTGAAGAAGGCATTTAACCTCTCTGATCCAGTTTTCTCATTTGTAAAATGGGCCTAAAGATAATGCTGTATTAGTGTCCTAGGGCCGCAGTGGTAACAAATGAGCACAAACTGGGGGGCTGAAAACAACAGAAACGCTCTCTCACAGTTCTGGAGGCCAAAAGTCCAAAAGCAAGGTGTTAGCAGGGCTGCACTCCCTCTGAAGGCTCTGGGGGAAGATCCTTCCTTGCCCCTTCCAGTTTCTGGTGGTCCAGGTGTTCCCTGGCTTATAGCTGCATCCCAACCACTGCCTCCATCTTCACTTTCCCTTCTTCTCTTTCCTTTCTCCTCTGCCTCTACCCCCACCCTGCCCTACTCCCTGTCCTGGGAACAGGTCTCCTGAGCTGACTGCTTCCAGCTGGCCCAAGGCCAGTAACAGTCATGGTAACAACCTGTGTGTGATCGTGGCTCCATGAAGCCCTCTTTATGTAGACAGACCCATCTGACTCACATCAACAGCCTGGTTGGTATTTTATGGCAGGTGCTTCATTTATCCCCATTTTACAGATGGGTACATGGAGGCTCAGAGAGGTTACATCACTTGCTAGGCGCACTCAGCCGGTAACTCAGATCAGATGACGCTATCACATTTCCCTGAACTCTAATGTGTGAGCAGAGGGTGACCCTGAGGACGATGCCCAGAGGTGAGTCTGGAGGCGCCAAGAATGCAGGGAGATGGCTGCCCAAGGAATGCCATTCCTGCCAAAGGTCAAAATCCACTTCTGCCTTTGCTGCTCGCCAGACCTTAAGTGCAGACAACACAGCCATCCCAGCGGCTTCACCAGAGCACCTGCCCACCTCACCCTCCCACTGATATTTGAATAACTTCAGAGTTGAAGTGCTTGTTTCAGAGTCTTGTCATGGTCGAAGGACTCAAGTGGGAAATAACCTCAAAACCACTAGTGCCTGGCCACATGTAGGTGCCCCAGTAAACTTTTGCAGGAGGAAAGGGAGAATGAAGCTCTGCCTGGGTTGTAGACCCAGTTCAGATGCTCACTCACAAGCTGTGTGATGTTAGGCACATACCAAGCCCTCTCTGTGCCTCAACCTGGCCACGTGTGGGCAAAGTACGTTTGGATAAGATGACAGCTCAGCCTTTCCATCCCAGCCATTCTAGGAATCCTGGGTTCTAGCACGTCTGTACCATCAGGCTTGTCTGAAATGATAAATGGACGTGGAATAAAGCTGAGTCATGGAGTCCAAGTCTCTTCATCTATCCTGCTTTCTAAGGCTGGGTCCCATTGCTTCCCGTATCGATAAGATGGAAGTAAGGATGTGTATTTCCTCCTTAGCTTTCCCTGCTTAGCTGTGTGACCTTGAGAAAGTTATCTAACTTCTCTGAGCCTCAGTTTCCTCATCTACACATGGGGAAAATAGCAATACCTATGTTACTGGGTTACTGTGGGTGTTATATAGGCAGAGTCCTTGATGCAGTGTCAGGTACCTGGAAAACACCCAAACACTATCATATCACCAGGGCCATCTTAGCCCTGGGTTTATTCCACACGGATTGCAACTCAAATGGAGTTCAGCCACCAAATCTTTCGGCAGGTTGTGTTGGTCCCTTTGATCGCCTTCCTCAGTCTCCAGAGACTTCCTGCTGCCTTTTTGGACCTCCTAGAATGCAGCTGAGGCCAGGAAGATGCTCTGGAAGCTCCAAGCCCAGAGAGGGAGGTGGAGAGGGAGGGCCCTGCACAAGTAACCAAACCAATTCCAACTGCCATCAGGGGACATGCCAGCAAGATCCTTCTAGAACTGGCTGAGGGCATTAACCTCCGAAAAGAGGTAATCGTTAGATCTCTGTGTGTGCACGTACATGTGTGCGCGTGTGTGTTGCGTGGAATGTGTGGGGAGCTTTGTATCCAAGTTGACCTGAGCCTGGCTCTCCCTCTTCTGGGCTACATAACCTCTGCTAGTCACTTCCTCTCCCCCAGCCTCAATCACCCTCTCGTAAGCAGGGAGAAAAATGTCAGGATGATTCAGTGATATAATGGGAAAGGGGGCTTAGATTTATATGAATAACTGCATTCTCTCCTTAAATCAGGGCAGAGGTGGAGTCTTACAGGCTGGGGTTGGGGGGCATGTCCGAAGCCCCAGATAGGACCACACAGTCCTATCAGATAGTCTGATTTCCTCAGAGGGCAGGCTGCTGGTTCATTCATTCTCTCATTCATTCAACAAACAGTTACTGAATCCCTCCTTGAGTTGGGGGTTGTGCATACTATTGGGTCACAGCGACAAAGAAGACCTGACCCTGCCTGGAGGAGCCCAGTGACCAGTTGGGGAGACAGGCACGTCCGCAGATCGTGGCTTGCGGTCCAGGGAAGACCACGGTGGAATCTGAGTGGAGAAGGGAGGTGGCTGGCTCTGGGGGGAAAGCAGGAAAGGCTTCAGAGAAGAGGAAGCCTTGCATCTGGGCCTCCAGGTGGGAGAAGCTCATACAGCAGTGGAGGGAGGGAAAGGACATTCCCAGTAGAGAGGCAGCTCTAATAGCATGGGGGCCTGAAGGGCTTCAGGGGTATCAACTGAACAGATGAGAACAATGAGTGAACAAGGGAAGTGAGTTGGGCTAGGAGCGAAAGAGGCCACGTGGGCCTTGCCAAGGAGTCTGGACAAACAGAGCCAGAGACCCAGCAGATCTGACTTTGTCCACAGTGCTGTCTGCAGGCCAACACTATCAGCATTCCCAGGAGATACTCAGAATTGCACATCCCTCCGCTCATCACGCTGTATACCCTAAACTTATATAGTGCTGTGTGTCAATTGTATCAATAAAACCGGAAGAAAAAAAAAAGTAATATTTAATTTAATTTTTAGAAAGGAAAAAGAAATACAGATCCCCAGGCCCCACGCTGTACCTGCTGAATCAGGAGCCATGGGGGGCGGTACCCGGGAATCTGTGTTTAACCAAGCCCTCCAGGTGATCCTGTGGCGAGATGCAGTGTAGGAGAACTAGTCTCAAACATAATAACGAAGGGCTCCTGTTTACAGAGCGCCCACTTGGTGGCAGGCATGAGGCCAGGTCCTTTACATGCTTATCTGAGTTAATCCTCACAACAAGCCTATGAGATGGGTCTGTCATTATTCCCATTTTACAGATAAGAAAACTGAGGTTCATAGAAGTAAAGTAACTTACTTGAGGTCGTGAAGCTACTAAGTAGCAAATCGGAGATTTAAACGCAAACTGTGAGACTCCCAGGCATCACCGAGAGAAAGGTGGTCTGCCTTAGGAGTTTCTGATGCCAGGAGATGGGAAGGAGCATCAGAGAACCTGAGGTTTTCTGGGGCTTAACAACAGGATCTGTTGACCTTGATAGGTATGGGGAGAGAGCAAGAATAGACAAGGAAGACCCCAAGCTCCCTAGGTTGAGAAATTGGGGGGGGGGAGACACAGGGGCATCAGGAGGAGAAGGGAAGAGATGAGGCTTCCTACTGGACTGTGCAGGGCATAAGGAGAACATCAAAGATGCAAAATGTTCCCATGAGAACTGGAAAACAGGGCTGTTATCCACTTCTTGGTGGGTGGTATAAGCATGGATATATTGGATTAGACCAAAAAGTATACTTGGCTCAAATTACTTAGGAGCTTTAAACTTTAGGGAGCTAAATCACCCCAAGATTTATAAGTTAGTGGGGAAGGGGTTCAGGTTGAGGGACACTGTACTCACCATGAGCAGCAGTGAGGGGACCCCAAGTCTTTGGAACCCATCCAATTCCTCCCTTGACCTTGATGTGACCTTTTACTGGGTCTCAGAAAGAGAGGGGAAAATGCCTGCCCTCACAGGAGAGGGTGACAGAGCAATTAATAAGGCAGATTCTAAAGCTTCTGAAATGCGAGGCTCCAGGTGCTGAATTCATCTGCTCGAAAGATGAGAAAAGAGAAAACCCTCTTTTTGTTCCTATTTGGGTAAAGCTGGACATAAATCATTCTTTGAAAAGGTGGCATGGGTGCCTTTGGTTGGAGAGTCTCAAGCTCTTTCCAAACATCACCTCATTCATCCTGGCAAACACCAGGAGAGGAGAGAAGGCCCCAACAGGCGGCACCTTTTGTGTCATTGAACAGATGAGACCAACTTAAAGACTGGGCAGGTTCCAGGTGGACGTGACACAAGGCTCTGCTCACTGTTGTTAGCTACTCTGCCCTATGGGCTGAGGGTGTGGGGAGGGGGGCGAGGCGTGAGTGTGTGTGTGTGTGTGTGTGTGTGAGTGTGTACTCTCTGTGGCCTTTTAGTCTTCTTAATTATCTCAGACCAGGAAAAGAAAATGAGGCCGCAGCAGCTGGAAGGTGGGTGACATGTTACTGCGAAGTCCATATTCTCCTTTGAAAATGACAGATTATTGCAAAGATATATAATCCCATTTTCTTGCAGCTTGTCCTTGATAAATGCCTCTTGTTTATTTCCAGTCCTTCTACACGTGTGGGCATTATTGCAACGTGCAGTTCTAACCTAAAAAAGGGGGATAGGGAAGGGGAGTGAGAGGAGGAGAAAGTTAAGAGCTAATTCCAACACCAGATGCCCAAATGTCATTCGTCTCCTCGGGGTTTGTCTGGGGGTTGAGTCCGCTTTGGTGTTTCAAAGTCAGGAAACGATCTAAAAGTAGCAGGTTGTCTTAGAAATGGAAACTATTTGATGTAGTCTCTCCTTTTCTTTTTAATAAAGAAGGGAAAGGAAATAAAAGAGAAAGAGAATGTGAAAAAAGAGGAAAGGAGAAACAGAAGAGAAAGAAAGAGGGGGGAGAGAAAGAAAGAGGAAAGAGAGAGAGAAGAAAAAGAAAGAAAGAAAGAGAAAGAAAGAAAGAAAAAGAAAGAAAGAAAGAAAAAGAAAGGAAGGAAGGAAGGAAGGAAGAAAGAAAAGAGAGGCACAGAGCCGATGGCGAGCGCCAAGTCGCGCTATCCCGGCTCCCTACCCGGGAGAGACGAGCACTTTCCTCCGCGGCCGCGGGCTCGGAGCTTTTAAGGGTTTCTAATCCTGGAAGGCTGTCTGACATCACCCCGTTTCTTGTCGGCTGATGTTTCGTACAAGCCTCTCATTTCCTCAGTGTTTTCAGAGCACCAATTACTGCAACAATCTCGTGTTTATGTTTGCGCTCTCTCCTGCCTCGCTGGCCCTCCGCCTGGAGCCTCTGCTGCTCTCCGACGCGGGGAGCCCAAGGGGGCTGGGTGGGGGGAGCGGGTGGGGGGACCTGGATCAGGCATTGCAGAAAAAGGGAGGGGTCCCCCTTAATTTTTTTTCATTGACTTCAGCACCATGTGATCAGGAAGTCTGGCCTCCCTCCATTTCCCCTCCCGACTAAAGGGAAACATTGTGTAGCAGCCGCCGCGGCCACTGGTGGGATGGCCTTCGCCGCCTGACGTAGGGAGATAAAAATAACCGGCATATTTAAGGCAGGAGCAGGAATCCCGGCGCTCACACGCGGCCTGGTCAGTTCCCGAGGCCGGTCGGCCGCAGGGCCTGCAGGGAGGCCCGCGCGCTCCTGCGCGCACGGGAGCTATAGCGAGTGCCAGCGCCGGCGACCTGGGGACCCGGGCAGCCGGGCACCCGGGCCCACCGCCCAGGCCCGCCGAGCCCCGCGGGGCCCCGGAGAGGCCGGCAAGGCTGGTCGCCGGCAGCCTGGCTTCAGCGCGCTGGGCCGGGCCTGGGTTCTGTGTCCTGCTTTCCTGGAGATGGGAAGAAGGAAGGATGCGATGGCAGAGGGAGGGTGGCGCGGAGCCTGACGCTGAGCCGGAAGGCACACCCCAAGCTGCCACTAAAAAAGCCTGCCAGTCCTACACACCACGGTCCACACACTCTCCACTCAGGTCCCCGTCTCCAGCCCCTTTAGACGCTGGAACTACCTATTGCAAAGCAGGACTGGTAACAAACAAAAACCAGCTCGCCAAAGAAAGTGGGGCAAATCCTTGCAAAGTTCAGCGATTTCAGAGGAGAGCACAGATTTCCCAGGAGCCTGCTACCTAGACACCCACCTAAGGCCTCTACAGATTTCCTCAGAACTCCTCACCACTGCCCTCACCTCTACCTGTCCGGGGACCCAGAAAATAGAAAAGGAGGAAGTGTCCCTGCCCCCTAGGTGAGTCCCCCGTCTCCACAGCACAAACCACGGGGACGAGTACTTTACCCATATAGCACCGCACTGCAAACTGTCCCTCATGGGAGGTTTTATGACCCTGATTTTACATAAAAGGAAACTGAGGCTCGGGAGATAAAATGATTGCCCAAGTCCACACGTGGGCAACGCTTCCCCGGCACCTCAGTCGCCTCCTTCGACTGCATTTACGTGACCACATCGATGTATCATTCTGGAAACCACCTTCCTTCTGTTTCTCCTACTCCCTAAATAAAATTAATACCAAGCAAAACAGCGGTGGTGAGCTTTGCGCTGACCTGTGAGATCACAGTTTTGCCACTGGGCCACAAAGTTGTTTTTATTTCTAATTAATAATGGGAAATCTCCCAGCCTTCTGATGTCTAAAGTAGAAAGATTTCAAATTTTCTGGCAGAGTTTTTTACCTAGCCAAACCGGCTGATGAAAAGTCAGTGATACTCACCCCTAATTTTTTTTTGCCATTACAGAGATAACAAATAGCTATTTTCTGGGTGGAAGAGGCAAAGAAGTTTCATTTAGGGAACTTCAGGAATTTTACCACCTGTGAGGATGGAGACACCAGGGTCTGGCATGGTCATTGCTGAAGCCCCAGCACAATGCCTGGCACTTAACGTACTCAACCCGTAATTGTCAGACCAAGTGAAGAGCGGGTTGTGGGAAAGGGAGCAGCTCTCAGAGACACATCGCGGTGATATGTGTTGCTCTTACCTTTGATAACTGTAGAAGCGTGACCATATTTAGTCCTTAGAGTAAACCTAGGAAGTAGGCATCGTTATCACCCCTGCCTGGCATATAGGGAAACTGTAGCACAGAAAGAACTTACCCGAAGTAACACAGGAAGAACTAGCGCTGGAATTCGAACCCAAGCCGTCTGACCGCAGAAGCCAAGCCCTCAACCACTAAGCTAAATCCAAAGAGGTGCCCATGAGACGTCAGAGAAAGGGACCCACCGTTTACTAAGCAGCCCCTCTGACTCAAGTTCCATGCTTGCTACTGGGTTGATGGGGGCAACACCACACGCTCCACGCCCTCAGGCAGGTGAGTCCAAGCAAGGCGGGACCAGAGGTTTTGTGAAGGCGGTCTTGCTTCTCATTGTCTCTGTATTTCCAACCTCGACTCTCACGAATGTCTGTTCAACTGTCCATCCTGAGAGAAGCCTTCTTTGGCCACTGTCAGCCCAACTATGCAGCTCCCCCGTCCATCCCCCAGTAGACGCTGCCGATGACTGCATTAAAGCACCTGTCACATCTCCTTGCTCACTGGCCTGCGCTCCCACTGGTTGGGGAGCACCTGGAGGGCAGAATCAAGGTCTGGTTCAGCTCTGTATTCCCAGTACAAGTGCAGGGCATGGTAGCCAACTAAATGTTTGCTAACTGGTGAATGAGTATGTATTAGACCTCCACTAGTCTCCTAAAGACACAGACCCCCATCACCACCACTCCTAATTTTCTCTATCTCAGCAGCCCTCTCTGTTGCACCACCGAGTTTGTCAGTTTGTAATTCGATCTGTTTCCTCCCACTCCCCCCAGTAATCCATGAGTGCAGGAACCACTTCTGTTTTCCCACCCTAGTATTCCCAACACTATTAAAATGCCACACGTTGCAGGCACTCAATAAACATTTGTGAAATAAATGAGTGAATGAATGAATGAATGAATCCACACTCCTTGGAGCAATGCTTACCTTTCTGCTTTCAATAAGTTTATTCCAAAGTCAATCTTAATTGAGCAAAGCCACTTGAAATAATGTCATTGCCCAGATTGTATTCATAAAGTAAGTGCTTTTTGTTTGGTGACCACTTCAACTCCAAGTCTCATCCATATTGATGATAAGACTTAAAAGGGGGGTTATTGAATAAGGTCCTTCTTCTCATACAATGTGGGCTCCAGTGACCACTATAGTTGGAGCTACACACAGGCTCCCTTTATGCCCCTCTGTTTTCATTAGCTCGGGTAACTTGCCAAAGAGTGATCCTTTTGGGCTGAAATTTTCCATGCTGGGTCTTGGCAAAAGGTGAATTTTGGGGGAAAGTTTGAATAAAATCCCTTCAGCCATTTTTTAGTTTGATGAGGATAAAAAAAAAAAATACATTTTTTTCTTGCTTTTAATTGGAGACGTTTTTAGGACACAGGAAACTCCAAACCAGTTTAACTTTGAAAACTTGAAACTCATGTCTAAGCCCATCTAAGGAAACTGTGGAGATGATTTGAGGCTCAAAAGAAATTATTTTCTAATTAAAAAAAAAAAACTAAGAAGTAATTGAAAACAAACTCTCTACAGCCTTAGCAATCAAGACACTTGGGCTACATAAGTCTTTCTGTGATTCTAGCAAATTATAAAAGCTCAGAGCTGTTCAGAAGGGATTATAAAACTTGGGTTTCAGCTCCTCTGCCATGACAGATGATATTATTCTCCCCCCAATCCCCGCTTTTTTTTTTGTCTCGAGAATCTTCTCTCAACATCGTACCAGGAATATATGATTTGAACCATAGCCTCAGAAAACAAGCTGAGGTTCCCGGAGCGAAAGGACCACTCCTTCGAAGCCAGATCTACAGCTTGCTTTCCAAAGCTTTCTTAGACAAATGCTAACCAAAATATTCTATCTTACATTGGATTTTCTCACTACTCACGCCAGTATCGGATTCTTGCCTTCTTATTCACTGGAAACTACCTTAGACTAGTCATATTCTAGTGCTTGCCACAGAATTATTTTCAAAAAGCAGTGCTAGGCTGGAAAATCAGGAAGACCTGCGTTTGACTCTCTGCTCTGAGATTTATGAAGCAAATATCTTAACCTAAGACTCAGTTTGCTCACTTGTTAAACGGGGATATTATTTACTCAGCAGTTGTCATAAGGATTAATTTAGGCCCAGCGTCGCCCACGGTGCCTGGTACAAAATAGGTGCTCGACAGTGGCAGCATCTTTCTGCCCCTCCCCCATCAGCCATTCATTCACGTTTATCCTGTCATTCTACCACCTAGTTGGCATCTCCTGGTTCACTGTGGTGTCTAGTGCAGTCCGAGGCACATGGTGTTTATTTAGCAGAGACACACAGAACAGAATCAGTGGAGTGCTGGCCACTTCCATCCATGCTGTATATTTCCAATGACACAAGCAAATGTTCTGTCTTTACCTGTCTCCTTGTCCTTCTCTCTTACTAGAAGGATCTCTTTCACCTCTGTAAACCCAGGGTGTAGCTGGGTAAGTGAGTGAGTGGATGAACACACCAGTCAAGGCCTCCTATTCCTTTATAGGATCTGCAGCCTGAACCTTGGCCTCCGTTTTCAAGTCGTTTTATTTTAGTTCAGGTATTGCCTGACAGCCAGGATGTGTTTGGCGTGCTCGCTTACCTTGGTTATATATTCAAAATCAACCACATCTCAGATGATTCTCTTTACATGCAGTTTTATTTAGCAGCGAGCAAGCAGGGGACCTTCAACCGAAGTCTTTTGTTGGGGCAAAAACTGCCCCTGTTTGAATTTCCAAGAGGAACTCAAAAGGGAAAAGGAGGGAGGGAGGGAGGGAGGACCCACGTAAGCCAGCATACCTCCACTGCCACCCCCAAATAATGTATATCTGATTATTTGTTTGGTTTTTTCCTTCTGCAAGGTTGGCTGGCCTTCTTGCCTCCTCTTTAATAGTTAATTTTTTTTAATCAAAGATGATTGAGTTCCAACCATGTGCCATTTCTTTTGGCACATTTTGTATCATTTCATCCTCATCTCAATTTCTAAATGGGAAACAAACTCAGAGAGTTTAGGAGCCTTGCTTCCAGCCACACACCTAGATACCCGAGGGCATTTTAAAAGCACTTCTGCTTTACAAGGTTTCTCCAGTCTTACCCACCACTTCACATCCTTTCCTTATAACACCCAACCCAACACATGTGCTCACACACTCACGCACGTACTCACACTTAATTAATTATGTTTTATAGAAAGATTCAAGAGTCGAAGAAGCCTATCTATTGAAACAAACAGGGGATGAGTATCCTTATGCAAAGGAGAAGCCCCAAATCCACTACAGGGTTAACTCTGGGGGATGGAGCGGATACAATCAGGAAAGAGTGCATACAAAACTTCAGTTGTGTTTGGTCAAGTTTTACCTCTTACGCAGGGTGGTATTTATATGGGTGGGTTTTTTTGCGGTACACGGGCCTCTCACTGTTGCGGCCTCTCCCGTTGCGGAGCACAGGCTCCGGACGCGCAGGCTCAGCGGCCGTGGCTCACGGGCCCAGCCGCTCCACAGCATGTGGGATCTTCCCGGACTGGGGCATGAACCCATGTCCCCTGCATCGGCAGGCGGACTCTCAAGCACTGCGCCACCAGGGAAGCCCTATATGGGTGTTTTTATTATGTTGGACTTTGTAAGTGTTCATTTGCCTTAAACGTGTCATAATACAATTTTTGAAGATTCAGCAGCACTGCCTGGTGCTTACTCCCAGTTCTGGCCATTCACACACACACACACACACACACACACACACGGTCACACTCAGTACACACTCACCCACTGACAAGTACACTCAGGCACCGACACACACACACAGTACACACACACAGTACACACAAACATTCACATGTTCACCTACACATGTTCAGTCCAAGAAGCCACACATTCAAGTGGACACACACACACACACACACACACTGCCTGCCAGCCCCAGCCTCACCACTACTCCACTCCCTGGGTCAAGGGCAATAGGGCCACACACAGGGACCCTGAACCCTGGGGCACAGAGATGACGTCACTGAGCAATGGGACCACCAGGCAGAGAGCAGTGAGGATGCACGGGGCTGCTTTCAGGGGCTGACGCAGCTGATGCCACCGAGGCCAGTCCCGCTGGGGCCGACCCGTGACGTTCTCCCACCGCAGGCGCATCTGGGAAGGGACGGAGTTAAGGAGCGCAGGGAAGACGCTGGTCTCTCACAGTTTGGGGTGGGAAGCAGTGACTTGTGTGGGAAACAACCTCCTCAGAAACCATGGCAACGCCCATTTGGCGGCTCTGGATTGGACCCCGACCAGACATTTATTAAGCAGCCTCGTAAGCTGTGGTCTCCAGAAGAACAATACCAAACTGATCAAATGTTAATAGCTTCAATCTGTTCCTCCTCACTAAACTCCCGCCCCATCCCCTCTCTCCAGACTTTGCCTTTCTGCTTCCCAGCCTCAGCTGAAAACTGCCTCTGCTGCTACCCCAGAGCCCAAGTTCAAGGCCAGGACCGTGAGGTGCAGGTGACGTAGGCAGGTCCAACACAGGGACCCTGAGAGTCCAAAGAGGTTAGACGGCCCCAGTTGAAAAGGTTCCGAGATTGTCTGATCCAGTCATTCTCAATCTGGCTGCATTTGAGAATTACCTGGAGAACTTTTTTCAAACTATGCCAATGTGTGGGGAAAAAAAAGCGCCAATGTGTGGATTGCGCCCTAGTCCAATTAAATCTGAATCTCTAGGGGGCGGTGATCTGTATTTTGTAAAGCTCTCCTGAGAATTCTCGCATGCAGCCAGGGTTGAGAGCCACTGAATTAATTTGACCCCCCCGTAGAGGTGAGGGTGGGGACCCCAGAGAGGGCCAGGAACTTGCCCAAGGTCCCAGAGCTGGGGAGTCACCGGCCTGAGAAAGGAACCCAGACATCCTACCTGCCGGCCCAGCCTTCGGTCCACTTGCCTCACCACGAGTCCCACTCTTTTCTGCTAGGAGCCTGGAAGGGGGGCGGAGCGGGGCGGGGACAGGGGGGATAAAATGAATCCAAGGAGGGTGCGAGGAAACGTAATTTTAACAAAAGTATGGGGACCAGACAGTCAAGGAATCGCAACAACCACACTGACTGATTCCCAGTGTTTACCACATGGTCACACAGAATTTACTGTGGCTCACCAAGTGACCTTCACCCAGACACCCAAGCCCCAAGCCCAAACCCTGAGAGACACCTTCGACTCATCCAGCTTTACCACTCACATAGGCAGTTGGTCTCCAAGCCGTGAAGAGTTGACCTCATGAGGCTAGAGCCCCCAAGGTCCAACTCACTGGCTGATACCCAAGTTCATGCCGTCTGTAATGCCTTAACTAGTCTCCCTAAAGGGGCGTACATTCTCCAACCCATCCTCCACAGAGCTACCAAAATACTCCCTCTCCAGCACACATCTGCCTGTGTCGCCCCTCAGCCAAAGCTCCACGGGTAGGCCCCTGTGCATGAGTACAGAGGCACTCAGGCGATGTGCTAACAGCCCGCTAACCACACACAGTGCTAGGGGCCAGGGACCCCAGGAGTAGACAAGGTCAACACGGACCCCACTGATGTTCACCTTACATTCTCGATGAGAAGATAGATGCTGACTAATCATGCGATAGCTACTGGGAAAGAGCTGAGAGAACGGTACTGGGAGAATGTAAACGGGGAGCAGCCCCATCTGTTCTTGGTGTGGGGGGGTGTCTCAAGAATGGCTTCCCTCAGCAAAGCATGGGACGGTTAATCTGATGTTTGAAGGGTAAAAGGGAATTAAGCAAAGGAGAGGACTGGTCTAGACCCAGGGAACAATGGAAGAGGCACAATGTCCTGGGTGGTGAAGGAGTGCAGTCTGGAATCCCAAGAGCAAGGAGAGATGGGGGCAAGAGGATGCTGCTCGAAGGTCAGATTAAGCAGAGCCTTTTCAGCCATGGAAGATGCTTTGTATTTAGCCTTTGGATTTTAGAAGAGTGACCAACCATCCCAGTGTACCCAGGACTGAGGGGTTTCCCGGGATGCAGGACTTACAGTGCTGAGATGTGGGGGGATGATGGAGAGGAGTGACCGAGGTTGGCTCCCAGGTCTCTGACCTGCACTGCCCGTGTGCAGTGGAGCCCCAACTTGGAAGGGACCGGGATGGGAGGGAGGGTGACAAATTCAGCTGTGGAGTTTGGGAAGTTAGGGCAGTATTCAAGTGGAGGTGTCAGTAGCTAGGTTCTTGGTTCTATGGTCTGAAGCTAAAGAAAGATGTAGGCTTGGGAGCTATCAGCATAGAAATAGTCATTGAATTATGGGAGGGGATTAGGCACCTAAGGAGAAAATTAAAAGACAGCTCACAGGAGGACTTATCCCCCAGCCTTGAGGAATTCCAGTGTTTAAAGATCTGGTAGGGGGCTTCCCTGGTGGCGCAGTGGTTGAGAGTCCACCTGCCGGTACAGGGGACACGGGTTCGTGCCCCGGTCCGGGAGGATCCCACATGCCGCGGAGCGGCTGGGCCCGTGAGCCATGGCCGCTGAGCCTGCGCGTCTCGAGCCTGTGCTCCGCAACGGGAGAGGCCAGAACAGTGAGAGGCCCACGTACCGCAAAAAAAAAAAAAAAAAAAAAAAAGATCTGGTAGGCAAGAGCAAAACCCAACAAAGGAGGTTGAGGAAGAGCAGCCATGGTTATAGGAGGAAAACCAAGAGCCTGTGATGTCTCAAAGCCTGAGAAGCACGTGAGTCTAGGACAGGGTGGTCCATCGTGTCCAGCGGTGCTGGAAAAATCAAGTAAAATGGCCAGGAAATGCCTACTGACTCAGGAACGCTCAGGTCATGATGTCCTTCTCAGAAGTGTCTGAGTGAAGCAGTGAGGGTAGAGGTAGATTGAGGAGTGAGTGGGAGGAAAGGAAATGGAGGCGGCAGGCATAGCAGAGAAAATTGATGTGGGGAATTTGGCTGGGAAGGAAATTGATGGGGCAGGAGCTAGAGAGAGACAGGAGGTGGAAGGAGAGTTTGCTCTAAGGTGAGAGACCTGACCGTGGTTAAACACTGATGGGGAGGATGCAGCAGAGTGGAAGAATTGAAAGAGGAAAGAGAAGGGCTGTCACCACGCCCCACAGTCCACCTCCCGCCGCCCCTCCGGCTGCACCTGCTCTGCCAAAGCCTCCCTCCCGTTGGTCTGCGGCGAGCTTTCCTTTTGTCTGTATCAAAGGCTGACCCCAAGAGGCCTTCCCTCCTCTGTTTTGGTACAGCCCGCTGTGCACACCTCCACCACTGCACTCAGGGCTGGCCAGTTTCCATGTTGTTGCTTCTCCCAAGGCAAGATGCTCATCTCAATTCTTAGCCCACAGCATTGGCTGCCCAGAGTATGTGCTCAGGAAACATTTGTGGAATGAACGCCATTATGAATGAATAATGATGAACTCGAAGGCGCACATGGGTGACCATGAGGACAGTCTGGGCTGGCACGAGGAGGGGTCTCTGTTCTCCGAGAAGTGCAACCCTAAGAAAATTCCATTCCTGAGGTCCCAGTTAGGGGCAGGGGGGCGGGGTGGGGCGGACTGCTCACTGGGCCACATTCCTCCCTTCCATTGTTCCTGACAGCTGCACATGGAAAGTACAACACTCACCAAGGCCCAAGTGTTCCCCCTCCTCCCCTTTCTCAGCAGGAAGGGAACAGATGGGCGTAATTTATGCCCAAGCCCTTCCCTTGCAGCCCTGGCACTGGGAAAAGGGGATGCAGGAGCCGAGATCCACCCAGGTTGCACAAACTTCTCTCAGCATCTAGGCAAGAGGCCAGCCAGGGTCGGGAGCAGGAAAGGGCAGGCGGCGGAGGAGTGGGGGAGGAAGAAAAAGGTACCAGTCACTTGCGCATGACCTTGGCGTTCCAGCCCAGGAGCCACCAGAGCGCACGCGGCACCTCAGCGCAATTCTACAACGAATGGACTCTTGCACCTGCTTCAAAGATGAGAAAACTGAGGCTCAGAGACGTGAAGGGAAGGCTCCAAGGTCACCCAGCTGGTGACTGGGGCCAGAGCCAGGTCCGTCAGCCTCCAAAAACTGTGTCCTCACCACCAGACACCACTGAGGGAGAAAGGCGTATTCTCAGGCCTCCCTTCACCTTCCCTCTCATGGGTCATCTGGGGTGACAGGCGAAAGAGAGCCGGAGACCCGGGCTCCTCTGCTGAGGGCATGACACACACTAGAAAACACACAGATGAGCAGAAGACTGTGCTGCAAACACGAAGGGGCGCCTGGAGGGTCAAGGAGCAGCTTTTGTTGGCTTTTGAAGTCAGCCTGCTGCAGGGGCCTGTCCTGCAGCCAATCCTCAGGGCTAGGATGGGGTAAAGGGGAGAGTCTAAGGGCTTTTGAGCTCTGAGTCACCAAAACATGTCTCCCAAGCCCCCGCTTACTTCCTCATTCAGTTGTAATTGAGGTAATTGCCACGGAACCTACACATGGCATCTGGGAGCCAGTGAACGTGGGTTCAAACCCCACATGCTAGCTGTGCGCCTGGGGCCAAGCCACATCGCCTCCCTGGCTCTCAGTTCTTTATCCATAACATGGGCTTGTGAGAAGGAGATGGCGGAACCCAACCTGCAGTTGTGTCCATGTGGCCCATTCGGTGTTGTTTTAGTTCCTCTTTGCTCTATTGGATTGGTTGTTCCTTGTAAAACTTGAGAGAATGTACCTCAAAGTACAGATTTCCAACTTCTTGAACTAATCAGAAGGCCTGCCACTTGGGCCTGCAGGGTCCGTGGCAGCAATCTAGAGGGACGTGCACACTTCAGTTTTCCACTGTCCCCACCACTCCCTCCCTCCCGCAATGATATCACCTGCTCCTGGGATGGGGCATTCACTACCCCTGCTGTAAAAACCATTTTGCCGGAGTCCTGAAACTCTGAGCACCCTGAGAGCAGAGAGTCTCACCGATTGTCGTTCATCAACCTCCCCTGCCCCCAGAGCCCCGCACAAGGCCTGGCTGGATACTCAGCCATTCGTTTGTTTAACAAATACATATGCATTGAGTCCCTGCTCCACGCAGGCACCCCATGAGGGGTAGGACATTGAGCAACAAACAAGCCAGACATGAATAGCATCTCACAAGAATCCATGAGACCAGCTTGGTCATTATCCCTGACACACAGGAGAGACAGGGAAACTGAGGGACCAAGAAAGGCAGGACCTTGCTTGAGATCCCAGGACAGGGCAAGATTCAAACTCGGTTCTGCTGATTCAGACTAATCCATGTTCTGAACCAGGGCTCTGCAAACGACAGCCTAGGAGCAAAATCTTGCCCACCACCTGTTTTTATAAATAAAATCTTGCTGGAGCACAGCCAGGCCCATTGGTTTCCATTGTCTATAGCTCCTTTCACAGGATAATGGCAGAGTTGAGTGGGTGCAGCAGAGACGATGATGCCCCTCAAAGCCTAAAATATTCACTCTCTAGCCCTTCACAAAACAAGTTTGCCAGCCCCTGCTCTGAGCCACTATTCTGAGCCTCCTGCCTTCATGAAACGTCACTGTTCTCATAAAATTATACTGGGGTGGGAGTGGAGGTGTTAGACAATAAAAAAAATACATTAGAAAGGCACATGATTGGGCTCCCCTGGTGGCGCAGTGGTTAAGAGTCCGCCTGCCGATGCAGGGGACGCGGGTTCATGCCCCGGTCCGGGAGGATCTCACATGCCGCGGAGCGGCTGGGCCCGTGAGCCATGGCCGCTGAGCCTGCGCGTCCGGAGCCTGTGCTCCACATTGGGAGAGGCCACAGCAGTGAGAAGCCCGCGTACAGAAATAAATAAATAAATAAATAAGTAGAAAGGCACATGCTAAGTTGAGCAGGCCTAGGTTGCTCTGATATTGAGTACCCAGGGAAGGCCTTTAAATAAAGCCCATTGGGCTAAGATCTGAGTGACAAGGAGCCAGTTACACTGAGGAAGGGAAGGAGAGCCTTGTGGCAGGGGGATGCGCCCAGCAGAGGCCCTAGGGCCTGAACAAGTGCGGTAGGCTCCAGGAGCACCAGGAAAGCCAGCATGCCAGAGTCCAGAGGGCAAGGAGGCGGGCACATGGGTAGAAAAGGGTCTGGTCCGAAGGACTTCCTGAAAACGTGTGAACACATGAGCTAAGCAGGGCCTGGATGTGACATGAAACCTCCATCTGACGTGCGCTGGCTTTCTGCACCCAGATCCTCCCTTTAAACTGGCAGGACCTCCTCTCCCTGGGCTGTAAAATCAGTTCTCACTCTGAGCCGCCCTTCTGGGACTGGTGTGGGTCAGAGGCAATAAAGACATGACGGAAAAGCCCTTGGCAACCATACAGGGCTGCCCTGAGACTTGACGGCTGCCCCGGACGTGTGGGCTGAAGCGTGCTGGGAGGTTCTGACCCCCGAGAGCTGGAGACCCCTGAGATCCAGCCTCCTCCCTTCCCAGCCCGGCTGGCTTGCGGTGTAGCCTCACACAGGCCCCTCGGCCAGGCCGCCTCCCCTTCACGTAGCCCTTGGCTAGTGGGAAAGTTTTGAAAAAAGGAAAGCTGGCCATTGGAGGGGGCCACAGACGGGGGTGCCTGGTAATATGTGACCAGAGCAAAGCAGGATTTCTAACTGTCATTTATCTAGTTCCTGGGTCTTTGCTGCCAGGGGTACTGCTAAGCACCCGTTTCAGTGACTGACTTTGTCAATCTGTAAGGAATTAAAAAGTGGAGAAATGAATTACATGAGCAATGCTCAGATAAAAGCCAGAGTCAGCTTCCCAGCTCCACCACTTATAAGCTGTGTAACTTGTGGAAAATCACAGCCCCACCATCGGTCTCGGTCTCCTCACCTGTCGAGTGGGAATACCACCTCCTACAAAAGGTTGTTCTGAGGGTTAAGTAGAGACGGAGTAATTACGTGAAGCACTTAGCAGAATGCTGGCTTCGCAGTAGCTCTCCAAAATATTAGCACCTATCTTTCCCCTCTTGGACCCCGGCGGTCTCACAGCACACCTGGCACAGCTGGGCTGGGGGAAATGCTGAACAGCGCAGGAGGCAGTAGGTTTCCAAAGCCTTTGTGTGCCTGAGGAATGCAGAATGAGCTGGCCCTTTGGGACACAGGGATGAGAGTCCTGAGAAAGCCCAGGGTAACAAAATGTCCTATGACGTAGCTTCATTCATTCATTCATCCACTCAACAACAACAACAAAATTTTTGCATTATAGTTGATTTACAATACTTACCTGGCAGGGAAGATACCATGATCATGAAGGTGGTTTTCCCAAGGCAAGACTTATCCATTTCACGCAACAAAAATTGACAGGGCACCCGCCGTGTGCGGGACCCTGCAGGAAGGCAGGGCATACAGAGAAGAGGAAGAGAACAGGTGTCAGGTAGCTACCAGATCTCCAGGCTGGAGAAGGATGAACAGCACACAGTGGGCACACAAGTTAATCATGGCTAAAGGCAATGAGTCATGGCCATTTTCCTATGTTCTCTGGGTGCTGATGTAGCTCAAACACAGGCAGAGGAGTCCTTCCTGCTCATGGGAAAACATCACCTCAATCAAAAAGCATGACAAGGGGCTTCCCTGGTGGAGCAGTGTTCAAGGCTCTGCCTGCCAATGCAGAGGACACGGGTTCGAGCCCTGGCCCGGGAAGATCCCACATGCCGCGGAGCAACTAAGCCCGTGCGCCCCAACTACTGAGCCTGCGCTCTACAGCCCACAAGCCACAACTACTGAGCCCACGTGCCACAACTACTGACGCCCACATGCCACAACTACTGACGCCCACATGCCTAGAGCCCTTGCTCTGCAACAAGAGAAGCCACGACAATGAGAAGCCCGTGCACTGCAACAAAGAGTAGCCCCCATTCGCCGCAACTAGAGAAAGCCCACGCACAGCAACGAAGACCCAACACAACACAGCCAAAATTTAAAAACCAAACAAATAAATAAATTTATTTAAAAAAAAAAAAAAGAATGACAAGGGAGCAACACAGGTTTTATACTCTACACAGGTCTGGATTCAAATCCCAGCTCCTCCAACATCCAACTCTGTGACCCGGGCAAGCCATTCACTTCTCTGAGCCTCTGGTTCCTTAAGGAACTCAACTGGCAATAATACCTACCCCTCTGGCCCAGAGGTTGGGAAGCATGGAACAGTGGGAAGGGAAGCTCACATCTGTGGTTCTGACTCTAGTTACCCTCCAATATCGGCTTCCCCCTCCTCTCTTGATAGCAGAACCCCTTGATACTAGCTGAGTACATGGCCACCTAGAATAAATTACAGCCTCTCTGGCTGCTATATTTGGCCAACTAAGTTCTGATCAGTGGGATATATTAATAACTGGAAAAGGTTTCTGCAACTTCCAGGAAGTGTGCTTCAAGAGTGCTCGTCCTAATCTCTGTCTTTCTTCCTTCCTGCTTTCTGGAATGCAGATATAATGGCTGGAGCTCCAGCTGGCATCTTAGACCAGGAGGTAATCTTGAGAACAGCAACAAGACAAGGAGCCTGAGCCCCTGACACTATGTCACATGCTGAGGGTGTGGGGGAAGGGTGATGTTTCCAATCCCTCCAACTGAATCCAATTCTGACTAACCAAGAAAATCACATTCAGGGGGTCGAGGACCCCATGTTCTCACAGCTAGTGAGCTCTTGAGGGGTAAACACTACTCTGCAGGTGGTGGTCTCCCTTTCCTCCTGGCTGAGGACCCATCGGCCCTGGCACTGAAGTGTCTCCCACACCACCAGCCCCTCCCTTGCTCCCCGTTCTCCTTCGGTGAGGTCATAGGCCTTGCAGGACGCCCTTCCCAGCTAACAATGGCTCTGCTGCAGAGTCAGGTGGTTGCAAGATTAAAAGTACGGGAGCACGTTTATAAATGCACCCAGATGAGAACATTTCCAAAAGCGGGGCCCAAATTCCTACACAGACCAAGACCGGCTGGGTGATTCAGCACCAGCAGCCTAAAACGCACTTGTTCAGTGTGTACCAGGGAATGCCTTCTCCAGCTGGGGCACTGTGCCAGGCCCTGCAGGCGGAGGGAGGGAGAGGCCCCATCCCTGAGACCCAGGAGCCAATGGCCAAATGAGGAACTAACATGTTCCTACCAAGCAACACAGAACACAGTTCATTCATTAATTCGTTCCTTCATTTATTCAGGGACTATTTATTGAGCACCTACTATGTATCAGGAAAAGGGCCAAGGAGCAAAGAGATACAGAAGGGAATCAGGAATCCAGCCTGGGGCTGCCCATCAAACATGAAGACATCCGTCCTCACCATCTCTGTCCCAAAGAAGCCACACATGCCCTCACACTCCCTCATTTTGAAGTCCAAATATTTCTAACAATGAAAGGGGGCACAGGCCTTAACAAACAGACTCGAATTTTTAGGAGCTGCCCACTGGTAGGCAGGGGTCAGTAGTGCTGGGAAAAGACTGGCGGTTTCCTACGTGGTCATGGTGAATCTGAGTCCCGGATCAGCTGCCACCTCAGGCGGTAAGGCCTTCCGCCCGCTGAGCCTCAGTGTGCTCATCTGTAAAATGGGACGGTGATGAAGAGAAAACCCTGTCATCAGGCACGCCTGAGATGGAATCTTGGTTCAGCCACCACACAGCCGACTAACCTGTGTGACCTTGGCGGATGTATTTAATGTTTCTATAAAATGGAAACAATATGCTACCCACCTCATTTGGTACCAGGAGGATAAACTGCTCTCTGTGGAAAAAAAATGAAGGATCAGGAGGGGGCAGGGAAGGAGAGGGAAAGAGTCTAAAAGCTCCCACCCAGCATCATGCCGTATCCTATGCTTTATCTATTCATTTTTTAAATCTTTTTTAAAATTATTCTTGTAAAACATGCATAGTATTCAAGCTCCTTCCCCTCTGGGCCTCAGTCTCCCCATTTAGAAAGGGAAGAGGACGGCCTAGAACGATTCTGCTGCTTGGCCTCTGTCCGAAGAAGCCACCTATCACATTCAACCAGAGGATTTTCTGGACTTTTCCCAGGGTAACTTCACAGCATGGTTTTATAGTTGCAGGGCATTTAACAGTCAATCATCTCGGAACAACACCAGGTAAACATCTCACTGGGAAGTAAAAGGAGGGGTGGGCAGGGGGCACGTGACCTGGCCGGGAGGCGACAGGCGTGGAGTGGGGCATGGTGGAGGCTGCATTCCTGCCCCGCTCACCAAACCAGCCAATCCTAGGGCTCCCACTCTATCCAGAAATCTCGTTAAGTCCATTTTATAAGTCTTTTTTGACAAGTGAGGCCTTTAAAACATGTTCCTCATTGTGCAGAGGGTGAAGTTCAGTCCAAACATTTGTCTGCAGGAGACACTGGGCGGATCCCACTGCCGGGGAACCATCATAAACTCCACGCATACTCTGGGGCCCCGAGAAGGGGTGCTTCTTCAAGATACCCTGTCAGGGGCTCTGCTATGAATAATAATTCAATACAAAGAATAAAAAACCCGGTGCCCAAACACCTCCCAGCTGTCTATACTTTCTCCGATCTTTAACCTCACAAACGGGTATTTTTATCCCAGTTTCTCGTCCAGAGTCACACGGCTGGACAGGGCTAACCCACATCCAAATTCTGGTCCCCTGGGTACCAAAGCCTTAACTCTGTCTGTTCCACCATCCACCTGCCAGTGTGAAAGGGCAACACAGTGAGTGCTGGGAGTGGATTCCCTAACAGCCCAGCTTTTCATGAAGAGTCCCGGGGACCCTAAATCATCACACTTTTTGTCTGGCTCCAAAGGAAGACCACTCCCCTGTATAGCCTGGTCTTGACGTTGTGTGTGGTGGGGAAAGCTGTCTGTCGGAGTCGAGTTTAGCAGCCACAAGTACAGGGCCGCCCTGCTGGAAGGAGATGTACCTCGTAGCAACTGGGGATCAGATTTAAAGGGTCTTTCCTGGTTGAGATTCCGCGCTTCCACTGCAGGGCGCAGGGGTTCGATCCCTGATGGGGGAACTAAGATCCCGCACGCCGCGGGGTGTGGCCAAAAAAAAAAGGTTTTTCCTGGGAAGTTTCTTAGGGCCAGAGCAGGTGAGATGGGCCCCTCGGTGACTCCTGAATGCCGCTAGAGTCACAACCACAGACTTGTTAAGAGAAGGTCAAGAGGGGGAATCAGACCCTGGGGGAAGCAGGGGTTAGGACGGTGGAGGGAAAGTCCATTTCGCAACAGCCTCCTGGAGAGAGATTTCTCAAACTCACCTGGGCAAGTCCCCAGTGCCTGTCTTAGAGGTCAAAGTCAGACTGCTTACAGCAGGACACACAAGTCCTTCAAGGAATGGCCTATCTTCCTGCGCAGCCAGCTCCCACCCCCCTGCACAGGGCCAGTGCCGGGCCACACGGAAAGGCCGAGCACCTCCGATGCTTCAGGTTCCCCTCCATCTCACACAGTACGTTTCCAGTGTTGACTCCACCCCCGACCAACACCTGCTCATCCCTCGAGGCCAGTCCAACTGGCAGCACCCCGGGAGGTCTTTCGGAGTCCCCTGGTCCCTCCTGCTGCCCAGCGCTGTTTGTCCCTATGTAAACTATTAGGCCAGTTGATGGCTCAGTTCCCATCTGTGTATAAATCAGAGATAAGAAGAAGAAGAAGAATACCTTTCTCAGAGGGTTGATGGGAAGAGTCGATGACGTGAAACAAAGCCAGTGTTGAAGCAGGGCCTGGCCCGCCTCAGTGCTGATACATCTGGCCATCGTCATCCTTCTCGGGTCTGGGTACCAAGGGAACTGGTAAGGAATCTGCTAGCAGGAGCTCCAGCCTCAAGGCTCAGCCCTCGCCTTCAAGGGGGACTCCTTGTTTCTCTCAGGGCTCGGCTCAAGCTCTGTACTTGAGGACATCCTTGGCTACCCCAGCAGAGAAGCCCTCACCCCTCTGAGGCCCCCATTCGGCTGCGTACGTGCCACCATGAAGCCCCCGGGCCCCTGTACCGCAACATGCTGTTTCCACGCCTCTCTCCCATTACACTAAGATAGGGACTGTTTCTGAATCCAAATGCTGGTTGCTTCAGTGATGAAAGAATGCCAACAGGAGAA
This sequence comes from Stenella coeruleoalba, assembly GCF_951394435.1. NCBI lineage: Eukaryota > Metazoa > Chordata > Mammalia > Artiodactyla > Delphinidae > Stenella > Stenella coeruleoalba. The sequence continues at coordinate 97,471,325 of NC_137153.1, read as the reverse complement.
CTGTTTTCTTCACACACCCCTGGAGAAATCCCCTATATGCGAAACACAAGTCCAGTTTGAGAGGAGATAGATAACAGACACAAATAAAACCTGCACTGTTCGCCGTAGGCTGTTGTCCATGGAAGCAAGAAAGAGGCAAGGATTTTGTATACACATTTAGTTCACGTCGATCTCAGACTTTCACAGGTTTGCAGCATCACATTTTGGCAAAAATCCAGTCCAACCCCCACTGGATGCTAAATACCATTCCAAGAGCACACCTCCAGTGACGGGGCACTCACTACCTGTCAAAATAATCCATTCCATATTTGAAATCTCTGACTATTGTAGTTTCCTTTGCATTGATCTACAGCTTTTTCCATTAGTCATCCTTCTGCCCCTTGATCCCCACAGAATCTATCTGCTTCCTCTTCCCGGGATAGAGATTTCAAGGCAGGGCTCTTATACCTCCAGCTCCATCCTTCCTCCGAAGCAACACCCCAGTTCCCTCTGCCAAGGCTTCAGGGCCCTCCCCAGCCTACTTCCCTGTCAATGGACTTCCGCCAATTGGCCCCACTCACAGTGCGGGACCCAGAGCTGTGGGCAGAACTTGGGGTTGGCTCCAACCAGCTCAGCACAGCAAGGTCAACTCTCAGAACCAGAGGTCCTTAAAGATCATCCCAGGAAGTTCAGCTCCTCCACCTTACAGATGAGACCAAAGGCCATAGACATGCAGTAATTTACCCCAGTGTTCTGATTCCCAGGAGAACAATGGAATCACATTCGTCAACAATAAACAATATCATCATTGTTGCTCTTTTCGTGTTGGCAGTCACATCGCAGGATGAACTCATGCTGGACTTCAGTCCCAGAATTTTGATAGTTTCTTCAACGCTGTCAACATTAATCTTGGAATTCCTTCCAGTAAACAAGTCAGCAAAAATAAATAAATAAATACATGATAGAGAGGTAGATAGACAGACAGATAAAGGAAATCCTTAGAAACAGGAAGTAGCTTAGCGGTTGCAGGGAGGAGAGGATGGGGAGAGATTGCTAACGCGTCTGAGCTCTCTTTGGGGGGTGATAAAAAATGTTCTGAAATTTGATAGCAGGGATGTTGCACAACTCAGAGAACATACTGAAAGTCTCTGAATTGTGCACTTAATAAAAGGCGAATCTTACAGTATGTGAATTTTCTCTCAACAAAGCTGTAAGTTTTGGGAAAAATATAGGAATAGCTGACTCCAACTTTCTTCAGCTCAGTAGCCTTTCCTTAGGGCCCTTAGTCAACAGATTCTCAAAAGGATCCCAGGGATGTAGAGGATTGCTATCACCCGTCAGAACAAACCTTGGAAATTCCTCCTTGGGTGTTTCCTAAACTTCTGATTCCAAGTCAGCATTCCAAGAAACGGACTCCATCACAGTCTGTTTGGGTCTCAGATGTGAACTCCCAGGCTCCAGGTTACGGAACACTCTCTGCGTGTCAAATGCCTTAAATAATCACCTTGCTTAGTGTTCCCAGAAATCTTTAAGGCAGTGGTACTCAGACTTGAGTGTGCATCAGAAATGCCTGGAGGGCCTGTTAAAACGCGGATAGTTGGTCTCCACCCTCAGAGTTTCTGATTCAGTAGGTCCGGGGTGGGACTCGAGTTTCCAGGTGATGCCATTGCCGCTGGTGTGGGAACCACACATGACACTTAATTCTCCTGTTGTACAAGCGCGGAAACGGAAGCCCAGAAAGAGTCAGTAAATTGTCCGGAATCGCAGGATGTGGCAGCGACTACGGTGAACTGCCCCAAGAGTGTCTCTCAAATCTCTCCTCTCAGCTTGCTGCTCTCAAGAATAGAGGTCGGAAATGTTCATAATCCTTTTCCAACCTTCCTTGCAGCTGGGGACGGCTAGGCAACACGATTCCAAATAGGGTCCCTTCTTCCTGCTCCAAATGCTGACAAGATGCTGGGAAATGTGTTCTCTGGGCCCACAAGAGTGACATGCTAGAGACACTGAGCAGAAAGACAAAATGTCCCCGGGTCCTTGATCGGCTGCTGACCCAATGACCCCGACACTCTGGCAGGACTCTGTTATGTATGAAAAATAAACCCCGGGCTTCCCTGGTGGCGCAGTGGTTGAGGGTCCGCCTGCCGATGCAGGGGCCACGGGTTCGTGCCCTGGTCTGGGAGGATCCCACATGCCGCGGAGCGGCTGGACCCATGAGCCATGGCCGCTGAGCCTGCGCGTCTGGAGCCTGTGCTCCGCAACGGGAGAGGCCACAATAGTGAGAGGCCCGCGTACGGCAAAAAAAATAAAATAAAATAAAAAAGAAACCCCTATTGATTTAAGCCACTGTTAGTCAATCATTCCATTATTTATAGCTATCATCCCTAATGATACAAAGGAATGATCAATATTAGAGCCAGGATTTATACCTAAGTCTAACTAACCCCCGACTTATTCTTTCCACTCTCCGTACTGCCACTAGAAATGGAATTTTTTGGCTCTGAAGTACTCAACACACCTAAGAAATCTTTCAACTTCCATCTAATAATGTTTGTCAAAGGGAAGTCGCTTGAGTAATTCTCCTCAATTCGCAAGCAAAGGAATTGGATGTGGTTTGAATCTAACCAATGTCCCATGACCGACCCAAGTAATGGTGCCTTTAGACCCTTACTACTCAAAGTGTAGTCCACCTCCCAGCACGAGTGGCAGCATCACCTTGGTGACAGAAGCAGAATCTCTAGCCCAGTGTTACTGAATCGGAATCTGTACATTATCAAGATCCCCAGGAGCTTCATGTGCTCGTTGAAGCTTGAGAAGTAGAGTTCTAGTTCAATGGTTCCCAAGACTGAGCATTAGACACCTGGAAATCTACAACCAAATATACAAACCAAAACACAGAGTCCCAGACCTCACCCCAGACCTACTGAGTCAAAATGCTGCTTGAGTAGGAACCAGAAGCCACACCTGTAGTTTTTTTATATTATTTTGTTCAGGGAGTTTTTGAGAAATTCATTTGAGAAATTCATTATATATATATATATACACACATTTTACTTCCAATTTCAGGAATTTAGAGAAGTCCACCCAGGGTGCTCCTAGGATGTGTGAACTGCAAAAAGGAGCTCTCTCTACATGTCTGGGCAGTTACAGAAGTGCACTCAGGATCCTAACGAGAAGAGGCAGCCTAGCTCCCGTCAGCCCAGCCGGCCACGGTTAGTTCTCACCTGAAGATGGTTTATGTAACCAGCCTGAGCCCAAGGTCACGATTCAATTAGCAGCTTCTGCAGCAAGTACAGCTCTGTGCTCCCTGGGCTTTCCCATCACCCCAGATTACAGAGCTTTTCATTTCATTTTCACCAAATTAACCTAATTCACATGGAGGATGACTTCCTGCTCAACCACTGCCCACGAGAATGCCGCAGAGGCAGGTGCCTTGTTCAATTAGGAGATTTTGAAAAACACACACAGAACACACTCTTCAAAACAAGGTACTCAACAGGCAGGGGCAGAGGATCACCACCTCCCCCAACCAACTGGCAGAATTATCTCCCTCCAGCTACACATTTCTACTGCCACACTTATTTCAGCATTTTATCATGTAATTGGTCACTGGTTTTTTCAGACCACGGGCTCCTGGAGGCAAAGGGTGGGTTTTCATCACTGTAGTACTATACCTAGACCTGGTAAAAGTAGACACTGAAAAGATGATTGGTTGGATGGATGGATGGATGGATAGACGGATGAATACACAGAGGGACGGAAAGAAGGAGGGTGCCGTTCTTTAAATATAGTAAAATGAAAAGAACTGGAAGTTAGAGTCTAGAAAACTCAGGTGCAGGCTCTACCTTGCACTAGATAGCCATGAGGTCTCAGTAAAGGCATTTAACCTTGAGTCTTGGTTCACCCTTTATAAGATGGTATCACTAAGCACACACAACTGAATTTCTATTTATTGTGACAATTGAATTAGAGAGTACACGTAAACATATTTTCGGAGGAAGCAGCCCTCAGACTAGGACTGTAGAAAGGGATGGGTCCCAAAGCAGAGCTGAGCCCAAGTCTGGCTTCACCATTGCCAGCTGTTTGACCTTGGTCAAGCACCGTAAACCCTCTGTGCTTGCCTCCTGCTTGAGTAAGGGGGATGGCAATGACCCCTCCCCAGGGCCAATGAAGGAGGCACCGAGACGTGGGCAGAGAGTGGTGCTCGCGAAACATGCATCCTCTTCACTTCAGCCCCCTGTGCCCTGTTGCTGGATGGCGTCTACATTGATGGAAGTGGCACTAAGAGGTAGTTGGATGAGAAAAATTGCTTTTCAATTTCAAAGAAAATTTTTAAAGAAATAAAAGAAATTTTATTTAAATTTCAAGGAAGATTTATTTTCAAGAAATGTGATCAAATTGTGTAGTGAAGCATAATCCAACAAACAGATCTCTAATTAGAGACGGGGAGGGAACGGGCTGTGCTGGGAGAATTCTCACCACGCGGGCCTCACAGCTCAGCGCCCTACAGAACATAAAGCTTTCAAAGCCAAGTTTCACAATCTTGTACCACGTGAGCAAACTTCATTCGCCTCAGTGAGGCAACAACTGCAGGCATTTATGTATTTCCCTCTTCCTCCCCTTCCCCAGACTCCTCACTAACCCACTGCTTTCTTTTTAAATTTTATTTATTTATTTATTTATTATTTATTTTTGTCTGTGTTGTGTCTTCGCTGCTGTGCACAGGCTTTCTCTAGTTGCAGCGACCGGGGGCTACTCTTCGTTGCGCTGCATGGGCTTCTCATTGCGGTGGCTTCTCTTGTTGCGGAGCACGGGCCCTAGGCGCACAGGCTTCAGTAGTTGCAGCACGTGGGCTCAGTAGCTGTGGCTCGCGGGCTCTAGAACACAGGCTCAGTAGTTGTGGTGCACAGGCTTAGTTGCCCCGTGGCATGTGGGATCTCCCCAGACCAGGGCTCAAACCCATGACCCCTGCATTGGCAGGCGGATTCTTAACCACTGCACCACCAGGGAAGCCCCCCACTGCCTTTGTCATAGCCCCCTGCTTCAGCCTACTTCCCTCCTATCCCCTGAGGTGGCCAAGCCGTTCAGTGATTTGGGGCCAGAGTCCTGGATTCAAATCCGACGGCATGACCTCCCACAAGTCAGTTCGTCTCCCTGGACCTCAGTCCCCTTTGTATCTGGGATCCATCCACTCCAGCCTAGGGGCAGGGGCTGCTGTCGGGAGTCAGTGAGATATCACAGCTGCAGTGGTGGGTGTTTCTCTCTTCTCTGTGTGTGTGCGCGGAGATCCAGCTAGAAGAAGCTCCCGTGGATCTGATTCATTTGCTCAGGAAGAAGGGGAAGTGAGAAATCCCCTGACCCAAACCAGTCTTGGATGGAAGCCCTTTACTGCAAACGCCTACAGAAACATCCTGGTATTTTACAAGCCTCTGGCGCCTTCCACAAGGACTAGGAGGCTGATTCGGCCGGAAGGGCCAGCAGCTGTTCTCTTGATAGCCCGGTGGGTCTGCATCCCTCTCACCCAGCTGCTGTCTGTCTAGAGGCAGTTAGACATCGGTTGCCCAGGAAGAGACATTCTTTGCCCAGAATGATTCTCCCCAAACCCCCAACTCAATTCAACCCAAACCGTGGGCAAGCCTGTAATCAGGAAGAGCTCTCACAGCAGAAGAGCAGCGGGTAGGCTTGTGATGGGCTCTGATTCCACCTCCAAAGCACAGCTCCGTGGGGCAGTGGCCAGCTACCTGTTCACATTGTGTGAGCCCTCCTGCGTCCCGGTGCGGCTCACATCAAGACCAGGCTCACGCACACTGGGGCTCTGGGCAGTGTCCATTATCTTCTCCAGTCTGTCAGTTCTCAACGACCGGGCGAGGAAGAGGAACTATTGAGTAGCCCTGAAGGGCTTGCTGAGAGACAGAGCATGGCCTGAGCAGCTCAGTTCTCTGCCTACAACACACTGGGCTCTTTCACAGGCATCTCATGTCACCTCTCCCCTGTGGTAGACCCTACTGGGCCCATTTTACAGATGAAGAAACTGAGGCCCAGAGAGGCTGTAACGTGCCCAAGTGAACTCAGCTGGAGCATAGCAGACTCAGGTTTCAAATGCGTGTCTGGTTGATATTCTATCCAGTGGCCTTTCCACTCCCTGGCAGCTGTCAGACACCCACATCCCTGATCTGTAATTTTTCAGTCCTTCCTCCAAAGTTTCCAGTGTCTAGGCCCAGCTTGAAGGGCAAGAGGAAGAAAGTACAAGGTGCCACCCAGCAGAATACACATGCTGGCAGGTGAATGGGGGCTTTTCTTCTGCACAGTCATGAGGCGGGAACACCCAGCCTTCACCTATGGTAGAACTGACCACGGCTCCCACAAGTCACCCCATAGCAGAATGGGGCACAGAAGCCATCCCCACCAGTGCCTGGAATACCCCGAAGTTCCGAAGTTCACGACTTGTCACTGATGTAGCCTCAGGTCTAGGAACTACCCTTCACACGGCCAACTTGGGCCAAACAAGTACCTCTCAAAGCCTGCAGTTATAGCAAGGGAAATGACCTGGCAAATATGGTTTGGGCCTATAAGCCAAAATGCCAATGTTAAACAACAGGCCAGGGAGAGAAAACAAATAATTTATCAGCAGAATGATAGGAAGCCCATGGGTAAAACCGGAACGGTACTTTCTCACCGTGCAGAGTAGATGTGAAATTTCCCCCCATTTCTCTGTGAATAAGGGGCTGGTGCTATCGGTGAAATAATTTACGATCCAGTGAGCTCCACTGTAAATGGCTGCTCTGTTTACGGGCTGTAAAAACATCTCTGAACACACTGACCTTCAGCAGGTGAGCCCTGGAATTTATAGCGCTGAAGAATTGTTTTACTGCTCCAGGACTGGCAGCAGTCATGCTGGACACCTGTTGGGGGTGAGAGGTGGGAGATCCAGGCCTCCAGAATTCCAGGAAGACGAAACCCTCAGAAGAGTAAGGAGCCCCATGTGAGCCAACCAGATAAAACAAACAACCAGTGCCCTGGCCAGGTCCAGAGCCAGCATCCGTGTCCAGCGTGAGCCAAATAAACAGACCTAGGAGGGAATTCCCTGGTGGTCCAGTGGTTAGGACTCAGCATCCTCACTGCCAAGGGCCTGGGTTCGATCCCTGGTCTGGGAACCAAGATCCCGAAAGCCACGCGGCTTGGCCTAAATAAATAAATAAACAGACATAGGCTAAGGAGTGCAGCCTGGAGGGCGCTACTGGAGTTGGAGGATCCCGTCAGAGGCCAAGAGGGTGGAACCCGAGACAAGTCCTGAGGCAATGCCACGGACCAAGCTGGAATAACCTAAATAAATTGATAATTAGGAGGGGGGCAGGAGCAAGAGAAAGCTCAGAAGTGGTGTGTTGTCAGGGTTTCCAGAGAGATGGAGCCAATAGGAGATAAAGGTACATATATAAGAGGAGATTTATTCTAGGAATTGGCTCATGCAGTCATGGAGGCCGAGAAGTCCCACAGTCTACTGTCAGCAAACTGGAGACCCAGGAAAGCCAAGGGTGTAATCCAGTCCAAGTCCAAAGGCCTGAGGATTGGGGACCAATGGCGTGAATCCCTGTCAGAGGCTAAAGGCCTGACAACCAGGAGCACTGAGGTCCAAAGGCAGAAGATAGATGTCTTAGCTTAAGCAGAGAGAGAATTTGTCCTTCCTCCCCATTTTTGGTCTATTCAGGGCCACAGGGGATTGGGTGATACCCAGCAGCACTGGCGAAAACTACCTTCTTCATTCAAGCTACCCATTCAAATGCTCATCTCTTCTGGAGACCCCCTCACAGACACCCAGAAATCATGCATTACCAGCCATCTGGGCATCCCTTAGCCCAGTCAAGCGGACACATCAAATTAACCATCACAGACGGGGGACTTCTCTGGCGGTCTAGTGGTTAGGGCTCCGTGCTTCCACTGCAGGGGGCACGGGTTCAATCCCTGGTCGGGGAACTAAGATCCCGCAAGCCACACGGCGTGGTCAAAAACAAAGCACCACAGATGGGAACTACAGCCTGACAGGGAACACATCTAGAACAGAGGCCAACTGAGGAATGTTCTAGAAAGTATTCATGGGCCAATGAAGCAGAGCATGGCAGCCACCAAACGATGCCTGGGTGAATGGAGCTGACAGAAAAGAATAGGTTCGGAGCAAATAAAAAGACTCTTTCTTCTTGACCCTTCACCTGGCTCTGAGAATGTTCTGTTTCCCATCAATGCCTCAGTATGGAGACTTCAGAGAGGCCCCAGTGCGAGCTCACATCCCCAAAGCCAGTCACCAAACTATCCGGGAGGATGACAGTACCAGCCTCAGCTGAGCATATATTCTTTAAGTCTTCACCAGAAAGCTAAGGTGACATTTGACAAAACCTCTAGCGTTTTACACCATATTATTGGGCACAGACACTTTGAGAACAGAGCGTTCAAAAGTATGAAGATCACCCGGCTGAAAGCACACTTGGAGGGTTCCGAGCCCTTAAAGGCAGTGACGAAATCGAGGACTGTGTACAGTTTGTCCACATGAAGAGTCCTGGAAGACGGCTTCCCACTCCACAGGCGTCCTGGCCAAATGAGGAAGAGTCAGAAGGGTTGGCCTGAAGTTGCCCAATACCCTGGGCCTCTGGGGAGAAAGGAGGAAGCAGGCTATTGTGTCCACACCAAGTTAGAAACCTAGTGGCTTCCATTCCTGGTGTTACTAACTCTGTACCTTTGAAGGGCATTTTCATTTTTTAATTGAAAAAAATATTACGGTTGATGACCTGCCAGTTCTTTGCACATACGATTATCACTGAAAGCCAGAGGCCCCCAGCTTTTTGTAAATAAACAGGTAGGACAATGTCTGAGAAGACCTGAAGCTTGGAGGCTGGGGCTAGGGAGGAGGTCCTTCATTCCTGCTCTCCCCAGTATGCACATGACATGCCCACACACATGCACGTGCACATACAGAGACACACACACGCGTGCACACACGCACACACACATGTGACTGCTCAAGCAAGCCTTCTCCACCATCATAACCCAGCACCTAGCACTGGGGCTGGGATAGTACAACTACTCAGCAACTATTTTGGCAAATAAATCGTTTAACAAATAAGGATATAAATGAGAGCTAGAAACCAGACCCATGAGGAAGAGGGAGAGGAAAGGGTACAAAGCAGATGTGGATTGAAATCCTGCACCCAGAGAGCTCAGCAGTCTATTGGCAAAACCAAAATTGCATAACACTTTCAAGATCACAAAACCCCTCCACAGCCCACATCACTCTTGATTCTCACCCCCTGCAAGAGGTAAGGGTCTCTGTGCTGATGTTATAGAAGAGGAAACTAAAGTCCAGAAAGATCTGCTGGCTTGTCCCAGGTGGAAAGGAACAGAGCTGGGAACTGAAACTTTTGAAGTCAAAGCTCTGGTGGCTCCTGGTCTACGGTCTTGGAACCCCTGGACTAAATCTACACGAGGTAAGCCAGTGACTCCATCACAATCCAGGAAGACTGGAGAAACTAACGACGTCCATCTATTCATTCCTTTACGCAACACCCGCGTAATGGGCGCTTGACACGTTCCACGCTGTTTGTGAGCTAGAGTCACAGCAGTGAATATGATGGTCACAACCCCTGTCCTCGCCAAAGACCAAAGGGTTAAACAAAGATATAAACGAGATAATTAGAGACTGGGAGGAGTGCCATGAAAAAGAGAAACAAGGTGATGGGATAGAAAATAATTGTGGGAGTCCACTTGGATGGGTAGCTCTACACGCTTCTGAGAAATGGTCGTATGAACCAAAAGCTAAAGGATGAAAATGAGCCAGTGTTTCTGAGAGCCTTCCAGGCAGAAGGAGGGAGCACACGTCAAGAGGCGGAGGTGCTAAAGAGTTCAGGGGTCCTGGGTGAGGAAGGAGGCCAGTGTGACTGGACTATGAGTCAGAGAGAAGAATCTTTCTGTGGATATAGAGGTAAATGTCAATATAGACGTGGATGTTGATGGAGACCATTTGGTTTTGCCTGCCCAGCCTCCCACTCCCTTCTTCTGCCAGCAGAACCTCATTTTCCTTTGAATAATCACCCTTCCAGTATTCTCATCCCACGAGGTTTGGGTGGGTTGACCCCGCTCCCAGCACCAGAAATGCACGCAAAATCCATGCTCCGGTCATCATTCCCTGCCTCTGTCTACCCGCCCCTCATCCCAACCAACTTACTCATGCACCTACGCCCCAGCCTGGATACCATGCTACTCAACTGGGCCAATAAATAAGACTTCCAAAAAAAAAAAAACTTCCTCAGAACTGTTGGTAAAGATGTAAGCGTGAGCTACTGCTGGTGACCATCTCATCACAACAAGAGCACAACATGCCTCGGAATAAAGCCAGTCCACAGTAAAGCAGAGCTGAGAATGAATCCTGCAGCTATTGTTTGAGCCCCAGGGTCCAGGTGTACCTGCATTTCTCCCCTATGTGAGCCACGAGATGTATTTTGTTTTTCCCCCTCAACCAAGTTTGAGACAGAGTTTCTCTAACTTGCAACTCACACACGATCCACCTTCACACACTCATGCTGGCTGCTGGTGGCAAACTGATTGAGGAGGGACGAAAGTAGACCCTTCGGGAGGTCATCCAGGCTTTGCGAGAGCAGGATCAGAACTTGCACCAAACAGCATCCAGATTTTTGGAGCAACTGATTACACTGAAAAGCGTTGGCCAGTCGTATGCGGCACCCCGCTCACAGGTCAAGTTCGCCTGATGTGCGGAGGCGTCTGCGCTTTGCACACGTTCCCTCCCTCTGGATCACTCTCATTTTCTAGGTCTCGGTTCAAATGACCCTTTCTCGGAGTGGCTTCCAGGAAATCTACCCAGGTGGACTCTGCCAGTTCTTCTCTATCCCATCCCTCTGTTCACGCGTTCATGGCCACAGTCCATAATTATCTCCCTTACTTATTTATCCCTTTGTTCTGTCTCCCCCAGGGGAATGAAGGCAAGCTTGAGGAGGACAGGGACATGTCTGTCCTATTCAGCTCCCCTAGCTGTTGTGTCTCTCGCTCCTAAACCCAGCCTAGAACACAGCAGGTGCTCAATAAATACAGGCTGACCACCCTTTGACCCCAGACCCCCTCTCCTGACAATTTATTCCAAAAAGGCAACTCAAAAGAACTATTTTAAATGACAGAGACACAGATAGTCCTTGCAAACAGAACTGTTCCAAAATCGAGGTCTTTAAGTGAACAAGGCCACAAAGGGGTTACTGCAGTCTGAGAAAATGATAAAGATTTAGAAAACTGTCCCCAAATAACGTCAAGTAACAAAGGAAGGATAAAACATTGTACGGATTGCACTTATGTTTAAAGACAAATACATACCTGTAATCAAAATCTAAACACACATGGATAAGTACAGGAAGGGAGGTGCAAAAATAAACAGGTGATGTGGAAGGTGTATGGATTCAGGGTTTTTTTTTTTTTTTAAACAGTGCTTCTTATCTCCTTACAAGTGGATTTAACAATAAACAGGAAATGTGGAGTTGTGCAAAACGACAAGATTTGGAATAAAATGCTGTAAGACATTGGGCTGTAGAAATAATGCCAACCACAGGGCTCCTCCCTCCCAGCCGCCCCTCTTGCTACTCTGAGCACTTGGACACTTGGCTCCACTCACACTGAACCTGTAGCTGCTCCCCCAAATCATCATGGCTTCTCATGACTGGGTAGGGGCCCCATCTCTGTGCTCCCGCAGCACCTGCGCATCACACTTGGGAGACACCTAGATACTGAGCTTTCAGGGGACGCCTAGCTGTCCGTCTCCCCCACTAGTTCCTGAGTCCTATGCAGACTCGCATCTGATTCATTTCTCTCGCTGAGCCCAACCTGTGTTGTATTGAAGGGAAATATAATAAACTGTGCATTATGTGGTAGAAGCAATACGGGTAAAACGTAACTAAAGAGAGAGTGAGCGATGGTCAAGCGGTCTAGAGCGAAGGTCCTGCACTTACCAAGAAGCCTTGTTCCTTGCAACCAGCCCCAGCTCTGCCCAGCAGGGCGGAGTCAAGTCTCCTGCCTTCCACCCCTCCGTGGGTGCCCCTGCAATGAACATACACAGGTCTCATGCCATCTCTCTACCCAGCTGGCTTTCCTTGCCTGAGCTTGAAGGAAAGCAGAATAAACAGCATGTCTGCACATGGTCAAGGTCAAAATCACCATCCCCCATGCCCCAAAGACCCTTCAACCACTCTTTTTTATTTATTTGTTTCTAACTGCTCTTTCTGAGTCTCAACTTGCAGGGACGGAGGTAGGGGATGAGAAAGAAGGACAAGATCTTCATGGGGTACTCCTCTGAGACGCAAAAACACAAATTCCAGAGAGGTGGAAACGAAGACCCATGTCCTGGGAATTATACTGTCACAAGAATGCTAGTCACTAGCTCATGACAAAAAACAGATTTATTCCCCCCAATCACAACTTCATTTCTCCCCAGAAATTGATCACAAGCTCAAAGCCTGCAGCCTTTTTTTTTTAATTTTTGAATTTTATTTTATTTATTTTTTTATACAGCAGGTTCTTATTAGTTATCCATTTTATACACATCAGTGTATACATGTCAATCCCAATCTCCCAATTCATCATACCACCATCCCCACCCGCCGCGGCTTTCCCCCCTTGGTGTCCGTACGTTTGTTCTCTACATCTGTGTCTCAATTTCTGCCCTGCAAACCGGTTCATCTGTATCATTTTTCTAGGTTCCACATATATGCGATATTCGTTTTTCTCTTTCTGACTTACTTTACTCTGTATGACAGTCTCTAGATTCATCCACATCTCTACAAATGATCCAATTTCGTTCCTTTTTATGGCTGAGTAATATTCCACTGTATATATGTACCACATCTTCTTTATCCATTCGTCTGTCGATGGGCATTTAGGTTGCTCCCGTGACCTGGCTATTGTAAACAGAAAAGCCTGCAACCTTGATATGATGATCCCTGCAAAGACATTTTCCCGAAGATTAGATTTATTTGTTATCTTCTGCAATGCTTTGCGGATAAGGAGGTAAGAGCCAGTTAAAGCACACTGGAACATATACAGAAGAACTGAAGATGATCACCGCTGTTACTAGGGTGGGTCATAAAGCTGGACAGATGCTCAGCTGAGTACCAGTAATCATTCTGCATAAATGCTCTGAGACCCAGATAGATCATGTATACCTATTTTATACCTCGATGTGATTGTTTCTCTTTTTTAACTATGTAAAGACAAGATGTGGCTCTTTCTTTCCCACTGTGGCCAACTCAATGGACACATTTATTGAAAGCAGTGCTGTACAAACCTGGATTTCCTAATGACAGTTGAAGCAAATCTCTCCCTCCCTGACACATCTCAGAGGAGTTAAAGATACTGAAATGACACGTGTGGTCTCTGAGGTATTGAGAATCTTATAAGGGAGTTTGGCACGTAGAGCAGCCAGAGTGTTTGTCAATTGGAACATAACTCCCCACTGGAGGCCCCTGTCTCCACCTTGTTCCCAGAGGCTGGCATAGGGGAGGAAGGCAACAGGTTCGGATGAATGAATGAATGAATGAGTGGGTGGACTAGATCATTTTCAGACACGAGCCTGCTTATCTTTAGGACTCACTGTGAAAACTTAAAGCTGAATTTTAAAAGCACATCCTTTGCAGGAATTCCCTGGCAGTCCAGTGGTTAGGACTCAGAGCTTTCCCTGCCAGGGCCCAGGTTCAATCCCTGGTTGGGGAACAAAGATCCCGCAAGCCACGTGGCGCGGCAAAAAAAAAAAAAAAAAAAAAAAAAAAGCACATCCTTTCTCTATGTCCCTAATCCTAGGGTTGCTTGACTCCTGGTCAAGCACTCACAGTTTAAAGAACATTTATTAATTAGGGTGTTTTCAACAGCAACAAATAAGCCACCCAATTTAAAGTGGCTTAAAGAATTAGGAAAAGTATGATCTCAAATACAGCAACTACAGGGGTTTCAGGTAAGTTACAGAAGAGGTCCCTCCCACCCACACACAGTTTTATACATGAGCGCCCATTAAAGTAAGTCCTCAGTTTCATCACCCAAAGGTAGAGAATCTTATCGAACTCAGAATAACCACACCAGGCAGGCGCAGATCAGAGCACATGTCTCAGAAGTTCTGCTAAACTTCTGACGACACTTCAAGGGCTGGGTCACTCACCTTTCTTATTCATGGCTTATGTCACTAGACGAGAGGACTTTACCCTAACATCTATGGCTTCTGTTCAAGGGAGTATTCAAACCAATCATGAGTGAGTCCATTTCCTCACCTGCAGGAAGAAAGCAGAGCCTGTGCTCAGGAATCCTCAAACATCACTCTGCCTTCAGTGTCGCAGGGTACCGAAAACCCCATTTCCTCACATTTTATTTGAGACTTTGATACAGAACGCTAGCACAATGGTGACACATCCATTTTCCCCAATCCAGATAACATGATAGTGAGAGGTAGGGTGAGTTCAAGGTTGATTTGACAACTTCATCAAGGATCCAGAATTCTTCCATGCCTCAATATATTATCTTTGCTCCCAGACTGACTCCCCTTATGGTCACAAGAGGGCTGCTACAGTTCCAGGCATCACACCTGAACAGGACAACATCTAGAGAGACGGAACCTTCTAGTTTTCCCCTTCTGAAGAAACCTTTTCCAGATGCCTCCATTCAGCACGCTCTTTACTTCTATCTCTTAAACCATAGTAGATGATACACCTGCCCTAAAATCCATTGCTGAAGAGGGAAAGTGGGATTACTAACTACTGTAACTAAGTAAATGAATGACAGTTGACTGGAGATAAACACCTTCCACGATCAAACTGTGGTTTTGTTAGCAGAGAAGAAAGGGGGAGTAGGCAAAGTCCAGGCAACTAACAGGACTTGTACAAAATGTTCCCCATCAACAGAGACCTTTCTGGGGACTTCCCTGGTGGCGCAGTGGATAAGACTCCATGCTCCCAATGCAGGGGGCCCGGGTTTGATCTCTGGTCAGGGAACTAGATCCCACATGTGTGCCACAACTAAGAGTTCGCATGCCACAACTAAGGAGCCCACCTGCCTCAACTAAGACCTGGCATAACCAAATAAATTTTTTTTTAAAAAAAGAGAGGCCTTTCCAGTTTGATGCTGTCTGGGTTCCAGGGCTCCCTTCAGGCAGGGAGGCCATGGAAGGGAAGGGCTTAGGCACTTGGGTCACCTACGGTGTTTGCTTCTGGCTCCTCTGGAGGCCTCAGCAAAATGTGGGGGGCAGGGCTTCCCTGGTGGCGCAGTGGTTGAGAGTCCGCCTACCGATGCAGGGGACACGGGTTCGTGCCCCGGTCCGAGAATATCCCACATGCCGCGGAGCGGCTGGGCCCGTGAGCCATGGCCGCTGAGCCTGCGCGTCCGGAGCCTGTGCTCTGCAACGGGAGACGCCACAACAGTGAGAGGCCTGCGTACCGCAAAACAAACAAAAAAAAAAATGTGGGGGGCATGCACTGGCGTGATGATTTCTGGCGCTGCTGTCACCACTGGTTATTTGCCTGTCTATGCCACTTCCCCAGATTTCCACATCTCAGAGGATACAATAGGAAAAAATATAGTCAGGGTACAAGGGCAAAGGGAGCCACTTTATTGGGTACCTACTGGACACAAAGCATTTTTTCACACACCAGGTCATATCATTCTCACGGTAACTGCTAGCTGAGTATCTATGGCAGTCTGTCATAAATGAGGAAGCTGAGGCATGATTAAACAACGGCCAACATCCCACAGCTAGAAAGTGGCAGGGCCAAGCCGCAAGCTCGGAGCTGCCTGACTCTAGAACCTGCAGCCTCTGAACGCAGACGTGTTACCCTCCAGTGCGAGATGCAGCACCAAAGCCACCAGTGATGAGAAAGAGACGCAGCAGAAATTATGACGTCAGTGTAGGAACATTGCCAGAAAAGCTGAATAAAGAGTTAATAATGTTCAGGAACCCAGAGACTGGCATCGCATTATGACCTCATAAACACAGATCACACGCACAAGTTCCAAACAAGGCACCCTCCGCTCCCAAAGCCCTATCCATGGGTCATCACGAATGGATTTCACAAGACCTCTAAACGGTATGGTCCACGGTTCCACACTGGGCCACAAACTGTTTCCAGCTCACAATAAATACAGAAATGGAAGCGAGTGGTTAGAAACCTTTAAAATGCTTTGACATGGCTGTGATATTCAAGCACATATTTAGCGGACTCTCACGGAACAGGGTCCGTTTGAGTGTTGAATGCAGGTTGCATCTGGCACAGGCTGCATTCTAGTACTGGTCTCTGATGAATTTAAAAAATGTTTAATGAAGATCAATTAATAAATTTTTTAAACCCCGGTTCTTCACCACAGAGCGTTGGAAAAGCATTGCCCTAGCGTTGGCTGGGTAGATATAATTACTCCCATCTTACAGGTGAAAAGAATGAGACGCAAAGAGACTGAGTCACTCGCCCAAGGTCAACACCAACAAGGGTAAGAAGCAGGAAAGGCAAACTCTCTAGTTCGACAACAAATGAGAACTATGAAATCTCTCAGCTCCTGATAACAGAAAGTGTTAGCAAGAGTTGTAAAAATATGGAGGCTTATTTAAAAAAAAAAAAAAAAGAAAAAAGAAAATTTCCTCTAGCTCTGCCTTTGCCAAAAGTTCAGCTAAGATGCCTCAGGGGAGAACTACCTATAAAGGGAGGCCAGGAATAAAAGGGATATGGATGGCTTCATTCCTGACAAAGGCCAGTCTTTTGCATCCCGAGGTACACATAGGCTTACTAACTGTTACTGCAATTTCACTTCCACAAATCATGAAGGACTCTTTTTAAAATCCTCCCAGTCTTGTTCTAGAACTCACCAGCCCCATCACTGCCAACCCAGCTGAACGACCCACCTCCTCAGAGCTTGGCCCTTTCTAGAATGTTCTACCATGACCTCCTCCCTTCCCCAACTGGAAAAGCGCTGCTCTGCCTGAAGACATTTTTAGAAGAGATTATTGTTATATCAACACTCTGAGTTTCAAGAACTAAGAAGCATTCAAGTCATTTTATTTTTTCATATTTTTAATTATTATTTTTTAACTGGTACTACATTTATTGAAAAAATTTTCATGTAAGTAGACTTATGCAGTTCAAACCTGTGTTGTTCAAGGATCAAATGTATTTGTATATATATATATATATATATATATATATAACATATATTTATTTGTATATAAATAAAATGAAATCTCTATGTTCATATATATTTGCTTGTTAAAAACTCTCAATTCCTATTTTCTTGAGGTTTTTTTTTTTGTGTGTGTGGTACGCGGGCCTCTCACTGCTGTGGCCTCTCCCATTGCAGAGCACAGGCTCCGGACGCGCAGGCTCAGCGGCCATGGCTCACGGGCCCAGCCGCTCCGCGGCATGTGAGATCTTCCCGGACCAGGGCATGAACCTGTGTCCCCTGCATCGGCAGTTGGACTCTCAACCACTGCGCCACCAGGGAAGCCCCTCTTGAGTATTTTTATCTTCAGTGGATGTTAGTTTTTATTGAAGGTTTTTTCAGCATCTATTGAAATAATTATGAATTTTCCCTTAGATTTTTAATATTCTCTTGGATTTTTTTTATTAAAGTATATTTGATTTACAGTGTTTCAGGTGTACAGCAAAATGATTCAATTATATATATATTCTTTTCTCAGGTTCTTTTCCATTATCCAAACTCATTTTAAAAGGGGGGGGGGTGCTGGAATACGGACTTCCCTGGTGGCACAGTGGTTAAGAATCCGCCAGCCAATGCAGGGGACACGGGTTCAAGCCCTGGTCTGGGAAGATCCCACATACCACAGAGCAACTAAGCCCGTGCGCCACAACTACTGAAGCCCACGCGCCTACAGCCTGTGCTCTGCGACAAGAGAAGCCACTAAAATGAGAAGCCTGTGCACTGCAACGAAGACCCAATGCAACCAAACATAAATAAATAAATAAATTTATTTTAAAAAGGCGGGGTGGGATATATAGTGGGGCTGTTCAGGGGTCTCTAGAAGAGCACGCTGGGGACTGGAAAACTGTTGCCACCCAGGCACCTCTTGCTCCCTCTCTCGGAAACTACTGGCCTCTCTCGCACTTGCTATATCTTAGCTTCTCTCCACCTGTCTGCCCCAATCTCCTTTTTCTCCAGTGCTCCTCTCCTTACCTGCTGCTTTCCTGCTCCGATACCTTCACTCGCACACAATCAGTGTGGCCTCCCAACCTCAACTCTACCTCGCAACTTTGCAAATGCAGCACCGGTGCCAACTAGATCCATCTCTGTTCCCAAGTCTAACTTCCTGGAAGAGGAATCTGATTGGCTGAGCGCTCAGCTGGGCTGCTAATCAGTGGTCACCAGCCTACCTGAGAATCAGCTTCCCTGGGGTCCAAGGTCAATCTCTGGTCTCAACAGCCGTTGCTGGGAAAGGCCAGGTGTGTGATGTGGAGAATGTCTGCTTCTGTGAAGGACGCTGTAAGCAAACTGGCCAACACTGCTCATGTGGTCTGGTCAGGAATAAATGAGACATAAATGAACTCCTATTCATCCTTCAGTTCCCAACTCTGCTGACACCTTGTTGGGGAGGTCTTCCATGATTTCTCTAGGTTGGTTTGTGTTTTCTTTTTTTAACATCTTTATCGGAGGATTATTGCTTTACAATGGTGTGTTATCTTCTGCTGTATCACAAAGTGAATCAGCTATACATATACATATGTTCCCATATCTCTTCCCTCTTGCGTCTCCCTCCCTCCCACCCTCCCTATCCCACCCCTCTAGGGGGTCACAAAGCACCGAGCTGATCTCCCTGTGCTATGCGGTTGCTTCCCACTAGTTATCTAGTTTACATTTGGTAGTGTATATATGACCGTGCCACTGTCTCACTTCATCCCAGCTTACCCTTCCCCCTCCCCGTGACCTCAAGTCCATTCTCTACGTCTGTGTCTTTATTCCTGTCCTGCCCCTAGGTTCTTCAGAACCTTTTTTTTTTACTATTCCATACATATGTGTTAGCATACGGTATTTGTTTTTCTCTTTCTGACTTACTTCATCCAGGTTGGTTTTTATTCCTTGTGTTTTTGCAGTGCAGTGCGCACATCCCCCTACAGGAACACTCTCTGTGTTAACTAGAAACTGCTTTCTTGGGACTCTGCCTTCGCCACCAGACGATGAGGACTCTGAACATTCAGACCATAACCTGTATATCCTCAGTGTGTGGCGTGGCGCCTGGTGCTGGGCGAAGACGGAGCTCGATAAATGAGCGGGGAGTGACTAAATGAATGAATGAATGAACACCTGAATCAGCATCTGAATGAAAGACTAGACAGTGAATCATGCTATTCAACTTGACAAATTTTAGTCCTTCTGCAACCACTCAGGGTGAGGAGAAGGAAGAAGAGGAGGAATTAAGAGGTGGGAGGACTCCACAAGGAAAGGTAAAAAGAAAGAAGATTACCCCCAAAAAGAAGAGAAAAAGAAGTGGGTGACCTGCCGGCTGTGTTGCAGCATCTTTTATTTCTAGGCGTTTTTTTTTTTTTCCGGATTGTTAGATTCCTTAAAATAGCATTTGGGAACAAGGGATTAAGGCTTGGATTCAGTTTCCCCATCTGTGAAATGGAGATAGTAGCAGCTGCTTTGCTGGGTGGCTGAGAGGATAAAAGTGAGGTTACAGATGATAAGCGCCCAGCAGAGCACCTGAGGGCAGGTAAAAGGTGCTCCTGGGTTCTGGGTAGAGTTTTAGAACTACCCGGAACATCCAGGCAGGCTCTCAATGACAGAAGGTAGTACGAATGGGGACTTTCACAGAGAAGCACTGAATCCGGATGAAATTATTCTTCACCATGGGGCTTAGAGTACGAGGGAGCTGACAGCAGGGCGTGCTGCCCAATGATAGCAAGAGGCTGGCACAGGCCAATAACAGTGTTACGATGTTAATCATTAAAATGCTGTGTGTGTTTTTGTCCGGGGATGAGGCATGTCGATCTTTGTTCTCCCTCTACTAGATGAAAGGTGAGGTGCTACCAAAGGTGGTGACTCTAAGGCGAGAGGATGGCAGGCCTGCCTGGCCACCTGCACAGCAAGGCTCTGGCTCCCGCAGCCCCCAACATTTTTGGAGTCCTTGAAGGGAACAGCTGAGCAGGTGCAGGCGGAAAGGGAGGGCAGGCAGCTTAGCTCCTCCCAGGAATCCAGGCCCCACCCAGTCAAATGAGAGTCCTCTGTAGCTGACTGGCAAAAGAGAGTTAAAAAGGAAGAATAAACATGATATGATGGTGCCTATCAATATTTTTTTAAAAAGCAAGAATAAAAATTTTTAAAATAAAATTTTAAATTAAAAATTAATTTTTAAAAATTAAAAAAAATTTAAAGCAAGGTGAAGATCTATACCCAAGAGAAATGAAGCATATGACCACGCAGAAACTTGTACACAAATATTCATGGCAGCATTATTCACAAGAGCTAAAAGATGGAAACAAGCTAAATGCCCATCAACTGATGAATGGATAAACAAAATACAGTATATCCACACAGCAGAATATTATTCAGCAATAAAAGGAATGGAATACTGATACGACAAGGATGAAGTTTGAAAACGTTATGTTAAGTGGAAGAAGCCAGTCGCAAAAAAAAACCCCACATATGCTATGATTCCATTTATATGAAATGCCCAGAATAAGCAATCCATAGAGACAGAATGTAAATTAGGGTTGCCTGGGGCTGGGGGACAGGGGACTGGGGAGTGGCCACTAATGGGCACAGGGTTTCCTTTGGAGAGGAATAAAATATGAAACTCTGTAACTATACTAAAAAACATTGAATTGTACACTCAACAGGTGAATTGTGTGATATGTGAATTATAGCTTAATAAAGCTGTTACGTTAAAACAAAAAAACAAAAAACAGTGTGGAATAGCAGTTCATGCCTGCATTCTAGGTCAGATTCTTAGCTCTCATGCTTTCATTGAGAAAACGTTGAGCACCTATTAAGTGCCAAGCCCTCTTCTAGGTGCTGGGTCCACAGCAATGAATAAGACAGATAATGTCCTGCTCTATTGGCACTTAGGTTTTATTGGAGAAATCTGGCCCCCAAGCTTTTTTCTTTTTTTAATTTAAGGCAAATAAATAAATAAATGCAAGTGTGCTGAGACAATGAAGCAAATATGGAACTTAAAGAAAGAATCCCTTAGAATGCAGAAGCATGCCTGGAAGAGGAGGGATTCCAGGGAGAGGGGGTAGCGTGTGCAAAAGGCTTCCTGTGGACCTTACACCAGTCCCTCCAGCTTTCTGAGCTGTTACTCACAGTGTGATGGTGAAACACCCATTCCTCACTCATGGGAGGCCCTGGCTCTGTGCTCGGCAGACAGTGGGACCCAGATATTACTTCCCTCCCTCTCCATCCCCAACTCATATGCTCTATGCCTCCAGCCTGGATTGCGTATCCTTCCTCTCTCTCCCCGTAGAAGGGCCACAGAATCGGTCTGTGATGGTTTGTGACCTCTTTTCCCTTGAACAAGGCCAAGCCATCGGTCCCTTGTCAGGTCCCTGGTGGCCGGTATCTCCCTAGAGGCTGATGCCATGGTCTTTCTCCTCTCAACGGCCTTCCAGCTGGCTCTGGGCTCTGTCTGGCACTGGTCAGAGCTCGAAGCTTGGTGAAAAGAGAAAATGCGACGCTGTTAATAAAAGCAGAAGTTCTAGACTCAAGCATATCTTGATTCCAGACAGACTTACTTCTACTTTTTCCTGGCTAAGTGCCCTGGGGGGTGGGGCTTCTCCCCTCTAACCATTTTCTTTTCCAGGAGCATCAGCCTTCTACGACCATTTACGGTGCATCATTCAATATCTAACTGCATCCTCACCATCACCCATGACGTTTGACACCTCTTTTATTACCACTTCACAGAAGAGTAAACTGAGGCTCAGACAGCTGACGTCAAGTGCCCATGCAGCTAGTTGATGAAAGAACCCGGATTTAAACCCAAGAAGTTGGGACTTCCCTGGTGGTGCAGTGGATAAGAATCCACCTGCCAATGCAGGGGACACGGGTTCGATCCCTGGCCCGGGAAGATCCCACATGCCGCGGAGCAACTAAGCCTGTGCGCCACAACTACTGAGCCTGCGCTCTAGAGCCCGCGAGCCACAACTACTGAAGCCCGCGCGCCTAGAGCCCATGCCCCGCAACAAGAGAAGCCACCGCCATGAGAAGCCTGCGCACCGCAACGAAGAGCAGCCCCGCTCGCTGCAACTAGAGAAAGCCCGCGCGCAGCAATGAAGACCCAACGCAGCCAAAAACAAATAAAATTAAACCCAAGAAGTCTGGATCCGGAGCCTATGGTCTTTACAACTACTATGACGTCTCACCAGTATGAAATTGGACAATAACGCCTGCATAGTGGGCTTTCTGTGAGAATTGACGGAGCTAATGTACATAAGGCATCTTGGTGTTTGGAATATAGTGTCCAACAAATGGTACCTAGCCTACAACCCCTACGCCCCTGAGACTTAAAGTGGGTTCTGCTGTTGGAAGGGATTTTTTTCAGACTTCAACGTGAGGTGTGTCCCAGGGAGAGACGGACAACACTGAATAACTGTCCGGTGGAACTCTCCAGCATTCCCTGGAGTTCCCATCAGGTCCTGGGACACCCCTACAGAACAGACCCAGTACAGGTGGCCTGAGCTTTAAGGCAACCTGCTGGCATCAGCTACAGGGGAGCTGGAGCCCGACAACAGCTCGGAGCTGGATGGGAGCTTCAGAGGCTAAGTGGAGGAATCGGGAGGGCTCCCAGGAGGTGGGCTGGGGGTGGGGGGTGGGGGTCCAGTCTCCTTGGCCCTGTCAGTGGCAATGGCTCTCAAAGTCAACCCGGAGGCAAAAAGAAACTTTCAGTGAGAAACTTTCAAAGGAGACTTGGACCCCAGCTTGGCAATGAATGAGGGTAACGCACTCAACCACAAGGAGAGCCGCACTTTACCCCTGTGGGGTCAAGGAAGCAGCAGACGGATGTGGAGGGAGCCTAAAATCAGTTCTAGCACTTGCCAAGAAGGAGCTTCTAACTGTTCCAAGATTGTTTCTCCATTTGCAACACGAAGCAAATACCACCAACCTTACGGAGATCAGAGCACCAGATACATACAGCAAGTATCCAGCACAGGGTAAGGCACATATTTTTATTTAAAAAGAATAATCATCAAAGCTCTTAGTCACTGTGCTAAACTTTATACATGCATTTGATGTTCTCATTGGATCCCCGTAACCGCTTTGTGAGATAGATCTCGTTATTAGCGCCATTTTGCATATGGGGATACTGAGGCTTTAAGAGTTACAGGATTGCATGTCCCAGGTTGTACAGCTCGGCGGTTGTCAAGCTGGGATTTGAATCCGGGCAGTGAGATCTCAGAGCCTCCATCTGAACTGGTTCCATTCTCCCTGCCCTTTCTCAAGAGATCACTCAATCCACCCCAACACCAGTTCAAGATAACCAAGTCATTCACGGTAACTGGGACAGTGTGGAGGAATGACTAAGACCATGCATGGGTTTTAGACAGTACCAGCTCTTCCTTCCTAGAGGTGATGCAGTCGTATCTCATCGAATCCTTGCAACGGCTCTGTGAGAGATGTAATATATTAACTTCACTGTGCAGACGAGAAAACAGAGGCAGAGCAGTGAAGTGAATCATTCAAGGTTACGGTCAGGCAGTAAGAAGAGAAATGAGAGCCCACTTCAGCCCTAGGTTGGGTTCCAGGGACATAGTTGCTGGATAATAAGTTAGCTCACCTCTGGGAGGCCAGGCAGCCTTGTGTCTGCACAGGAAAACAAAAGTAGATAAATGCAGGAATTCACAGCCCTATAAAACATGAATTAAGATAAAATACGCACCCTTACTACCTAATGAGGGAGGTTTATGAACACAAATGCATGACAATGACTCAGGGGACCATAATTATCTTATCATAAGTTAAAGGCAATCAATTCTTATTTCTAAGTAAATATAATACTTCCTCAATCCTAAAACACACCTTTTTTTTTTTTTTTGGTCATTTCTGAAGTCCAGGTGCGGCTACCATGGATGTGCATGTTGAATTTGTGTCTTTCTTTCCCCCCAGAAAAGCTGGAATTGAATGGAGACTGTGTCAGAGAACAGATGTTGCCTTAGAATTGAAGTTCCTGCTTCTTGCCTCTGTCCTAGGTGAAGTCCCCTGCTCCTCCTCCTGCCTTCCTTTCCCTCTCTCCAGTCAAAAGAGGAAAACTGAGCATCCCTTGTTAGGAATAAGAGATAGCCAGCACTCTCTTAGGGGACTCATGGAATAATTAAGTGGTTGGGGAAAGCAAAAATAGAGATCTTCTCTCCCCCAGCCCAGGACACCCCCTATACTCTGATCCCTGATGCAAGGACATGGGAATGGTTGACTGAGCCTGGATCTGCCTGTCCTAGGCTGGAGGAGGATGGTCAGTGGAGAGCAGGTCTTTGTGCAGCTGGGACATGTGAGTCCAGACGCGGCAGACCCCTCAGCAATGCCACAGTAGAACCTGGTGGTAAACCTGAGGCTCTGGGTTCCCAGAATGAATGCTTCTCACTCTGCTGCCTCTGGTTCTTTTCTCTCAATCTCCCTGCCGGGAAGGACCCTCCCACTGGCCCAGGAGAGGTGATGCTGTCCTCCCAGAGGCAGAACAGGCTGTGTGCCCCAGGGCAAGTCACTTACGGCTTCTCTGGAGACTCAAAGGCCCCCAGCCTCATCCCGCCCCAAGCTCCTTCTCTAGATAAACAAGTGGCCTCCTTCAAGGGCCTCCATTCTCAGATGTGGGATTGATAGAGATCATGGGCCCTCAAGGGTCTCCTTCTCTCTCCTGAACTCTTAAAATATAAAAGGTGGCGGTCCAGTGGTTAGGACTCCACACTTTCACTGCTGAGGGCGTGGGTTCGATCCTTGGTCAGGGAACTAGGATCCCACAAGCTGAGGCACAGCCAAAAACAAACAAAAAAACCCAAAACACAAAATATAAAAGGAAGAAAAACCTCAAAGAAAGTGCCCAGTCAGAAATCAGAAGTGCTGGGTTCAGCTCTGACCCTCATCCTTCCTTGTCCGTGAAATGGGCACAGCCCTTTCCTATCTCTGAACCTGGTATCCCACTTCCTTTCCACCCTGGCCTCTGAGGCCCATAGGCGAGACTCCATAGTTCCTGGCAGGCTTCGCCTGGGCAGGGACTTCTGGTAAAGCCCCTGCACGGTAAGTTTTGAGGGGGCAGCCTCTGGCCTGCCTTGTTAATGTCTGTTGAGTTGAATCACTCAGAAGCCTCGCTCTGGACTCCTTTTAAATGGCAGACCCCAAAGACAGGTACAACTTTCGTTTACGCCTCTTAAGTAAACTTTAGCCTAAGGACCTCTGCCTCTATCCCTGCGTGCAGAAAGAGGAAACAGAGCCAAGCCTCAGCCCAAGATATGTGGGAGGGGGTGTGGGAGAGCAGGGAAGGGAGAGCAAGGGGCTGGCTGAAGTCCTCAAGATGGCCCAAGGATAAGCCTCATCAAGGCCAACGGCTGGCAGTGCCCAAACCAGCTGCAGTCACTGAACCCCACCAGTGCTCAGCACACATCTCCCCAGGGCAGCGGGTGCTGGGTGAGAGCCAGACTGCTGGATTCGTGATCCCAGCTCTGCCGCCTATCACTTTTCTGACCTTGGGCCACGACTTAACCTACCTGTAAAATGGGAGGAAGTAGTACCTGCCTTCTAGAGCCATGGAATGATGAGAGCAATGCTAGCACAGAGCTAATTCTATGGTATTTTTCACTGCTATTACCTGCCCCGAGGCTCACACACATTATTATCTCATAGGATCTTCAGGACAAGCCTGGGAAGAAATAATTGTTTTCTATATGAAGAACCTGAGGCTCAAGTCACACTGCTGGTTTGTAGCAGGGCAGGGATCAAAGGCTCCCTTGTTCTTTGTAACTTTAAGTTCCACCATACCAGGTCCCCTCCCCGAGGGAGGGATAGAAAAGCACAAGGTTGTGGGAAAAGGGAAAGAAAAATGATGAAGGGAAATCAGTGCCACCGGGAAAGGCTCAAGGTGGGAGAGGCTGGCTGGTGGGACAGGTAGACGGAGCATCTTTTCCCGCCATGAGTGCTGCCTCCCAGGAAGGATGCTGGCTGCAGGCTGAGGGCCTCTGGGCACTACAGGTCTTTCCCAGCAAGGCTGCAGCCTCTGAGGCTCCAGAGAAATCCTACTGCAGACCACACCACAGATCACCAGCCACAAGGGAGGAAGGAGAAAAGGAGGAAGGAATAAGGACGCGCCAGCCCGGGCGGCCCTGGGTCCATTCCCTGTGCAGGCCCTGGAGCTCAAGGACAGCCCCAGGCTCCTTGGGTCCGAGACACTTCATTCTGGCTAAGGGAATGGGGAGGCTGGGCCCAGAGGGGGCAGAGTCACGTGGGCGGTGGACAGGCTGCATCCCTACCCATCCCAGCAGGCAGCAGGCAGGCCAGTGGGGAGGTGGGCAGGAACCCAGAGGGCCAGCAGCTGTGACCACAAGCCAGGCATCTTTCTGCCCACAGGGGTTGGCAAAGGGCAACCAGACTGCCTTCTCAGACTGGAAAGAGAAGGAGTCTCTTCAGGTCGGAGAAATTCCTGCCTGTGCCACTTCCCTATTCCCAGACTCGCCAAATATTAGAGCAGGAAGGGGCTTCCCAAGGTCAGCCAACGGGACATTCTCATTCTGCAGTGGAGGACAGTAAGGTCACCCAGATTCTGAAGGTGTAAATGACACCAGAACTTGGGTGCTCCAACATCAACACCCAGTCCCATGGTCTTTGGGGAAGTAGATGAGACTCAAGTCAGGCCTCCACGGTTCTGGCTCTGCTCCCAGCTAGCAATCTTCTAGATGCGTCCTTCAGCGTGTAGATTCTATAGTTCTGAGATAGAGAGTGGCGGGCACGCACCAGGTGTGTGTTTGTGTCTATTCATTCAGCAAATATTTATCGAGGGCCTTGGGCTAGGCTCCACTTCAGGCCCTGGAGATAAAGCAGTTCCCAAAACAGATGAAGCCCTTCCTCTCGGGGGGCTGACATTCCACTGAAGAGACTGTGGAAGTCCATGTAGAAGGACCCTTGTGTATCATCTGTGCCCAGACTCTGGTGGGTGGGGAATGTCCCATCCACACCGCTGAGCACCACACCCTTCTCTGGGCCTCCTTGTGCATCACAGGGGATCTCAGACAAATATCACGAAAGTATTTCCTAAGCCACCACCCTGCACCCAGGTCCTCTGCCCCCACCACGCCCAGGGTGCTTCAGCTGACACTCTCTGCCCTGCCTTGAAATCACCGATTTTGTTCGCTGACTGTCTGAACAACCTGAAGTGGGCCTGCCTCGTGACGTCTTCTCTGGTCCCCAGCGCCTGGGAGACGGGAGCTCCCTGGAACCTCTTGATGAATAAAAGTCTGATTGAATGAAGCCATTGATTCTGAGCTCCGATCACCCGTCTGTAAAGCAGAGGCGATCCCTATCTGGACGACTCCTGATCACCCCACAGCTCAGATGAGACGGGAGATGAAAGGACCTTGGAACCAGCAAGCTGTTCTCCCAGCAATAGTTCTTATTATCCCCCATAAAAAAGGGCACCAGTTAAGTGCCTCTCTCTGGGAAAGGCGGCAATCCTGGAGCTGGCAGGGAGCGTGTGCTGGTGCAGGAATATGTGTGTGCACGAGGCCCAGAGATGCTGCGAGGAGAACCGGCTGCCGGGTCAGCAGGGCCCAGCTAAGTCAGCTCACGGCAGAGAGAAAAGGGGAGGAAGGGAAAGGGAGAAGGCACCCGAGTCCCCATGTCCATCCATCCGTCTGTCTGTCTACTGCAGCCAGGAACCTCCAGGCAGGACGGAAGCACTGCCCGGCCGTAAATGACTGCTGGCTCCAGGCTGGCCACCCGCCCTGACTGCCCTCACGGAAGGGCCGGACTTTACCCAGCAAATCGGGAAGGAACTGGAACCTCTGAACTTGGGACTTGGGCTGCGTCGATAAGGCCAGTGGACAAACAGAGGGCAGGGGTTGAGGCTCCCCTTTACACACACAGAAGCCCGGCTCCAGGCTGATACTGCCGAGATCTTTGCCCTTTAGTTCAGACAGGAAATCTTAAAATGGAAAATCAGCTGCGTAAGGAAGGGGCGCGGCCACCAGCTCACAGGGAAGACAGAGCAGGTTGTTCCCAATACAGCTTTGAACGGGAAGGGACCCAGCCAGCCAGGGGTGTCTGGGCAACAGAGAAGGCGGCTGGGCAGGTGAGAGCCGCATGAGACTGCGTTCCTGGTGTGAACGAGGCAGCTGGAGGGCCGGGGAGAAGCAGAGGCCTCATCTGAGCCACAATACACCATCTCTTCCTTGTGGGATTGAGCCCACCCGTAGGAACCTCAGATTCTCCATCCATAAACAGGGCTAGCAATACCATCTCCCTCAGAGAGCACACGAGAGGATCCGAATGAAGGCACGAGTGTGCCCTGCAAAATGCAAAGGGCTTGACAAGCAACCCCGCATCCTGGTCGAGCCCTCCCACGCCGCACTCCCCAGCCCCCAGAGGTATTTCACAATCAAGAGGAGAAATCCAAAATAACATCTCCTGCCCCCACGTCACCCCCATACACCCTCGGGCTAGCAGTTCAAAGAAAAGAACATTGGGAGAAGATACATAATTAGAGAACCCCAGCAGTCTCCCTGCTGAGGTTTCCAAGTAACTATTCACCTGTAAATTACTCCTCTCACCTTACTTCCATCTCCAGATCCTTTTGACAAGGTAAATTCATTTACCTACATCTGTAACCATCCTGCTTTGGTAAACATTCCAACAAGCTTGGATGGCCCATTAAAGAGACAAAAAGTTGAAGAAGTAAGGCAGGCAGGAGGGAAAGAGAAATTCACTCGTGGTCATTACTGGCACTTACAGAATTACCCTTGGAGAGTAATTAATGAGGAACCAAAGCCAAGGCAAACCTCACCCCCTGCCCAAAGGGAGCCCGTCACAGCAGGGTGGGAGCTGCCGGAGGCCCTTGTTCCACATGGCCCATACCTCCCACCAGCAGTAGGGGCTGAGGGGGGATGACTGGACGGTTCTGGGCAGTGCTGTGGGCTGCACTTTCACTTCCAGGAAGAACCCTCCTGATCCAATGAAGTCACTCCCTCTCATTCACAGACCCCCCCCCCCAGCCCTACCAGACCACGCCCCACCAGGACCTGGACATTTCCGGACCTGGCGCATCTTAGGCACATCCATGGCTAGCTGATGAACGAATGAATCAATGCACCGTTCATTCCGGTGTCTTAAAGCCTGTCAGGTGTGTCCAATCCACAGCCACCCCTCGGATTAAGGCCACCATTGTCGCTTGCCTGGACCAGGGCCTCAGATTACTCTCTCTGCTTTCAGTCTCTCCTCCTCTCAGCCTCCACACAGACTTATCTCCTTAAAAAGCAAATGGTAAAAGCAAGCAAGGTAACACTTCAGCTTTGACCACCAAGGAGAAAGTCATGGTTAAGACAGGGACCCCTGGGGAATTCCCTGGCAGTCCAGGGCTTAGGACTCAGCACTTCCCCTGCTGGGGCCTGGGTTCAATCCCTTGTCAGAGAACTAAGATCCCACAAGCCGCACGGCCAAAAGAAAAGAGACAGGGACCCCTGGAGTCAGACATCCTGGGTTTGAAATCTGGGTCCAAACAGACCACCTGTGTGGCCTTGGGTAAGTTACTTAACATCTCTGAATCTTAGCTTCTTCATCTATGAAAAGAAAATAATAACGGTATCTACCTCTTTACAGGTGTTATCGTTTCCGGTATGAGTTAATGAAGGAATGCCAAACGCTTATAAACATTAGCTACCAGCAGCAGCATAATTATTACTGTCATCATCATCATCATTGCTTAAAACGCCTTCACTGTCTTCCCATTGTCCTTGAATTAAAAGCCAAGCTCTTTAGCGCAGCTCGTGAAACCTGAGCCTGCTGGCTTCCCATCCTCAGTTCTCACCCCTTCCCCACTCTCCCTAGTCCAGCCACAAAAGGCCTTGTCATTTCCCAAATGCTCCTCTCTCCATCCACCTCAGCTCCCTGCCTCAGGCCACTTTCTCTGCCTCTCAGAACCCAGAGATGCACACCCAGCAGACCCGAGAGGTGCCCACTAAGGGGCTCCGTCCTTAGAGACTTAACCCTGGTTTGGGCAGAAACGTGTGTGAAGCTCAGAGCTGGACCTAGCGAACAGACTATCCAAGTTTGTTGTCTTCTCAAAAGAGCTTCCTAGTTGTTTTGAAACATCCAACAATTCTACGGAAAAGAGAAGTTAGGTATGACTGCCCCCACTTTAACACGAAGGACCCATGGTCCACACAAGGCCAGTGCCTTGCCTCTGGTCACCACTTAGCAGCTACAGGAACAGAATCTTAAGTCATCCAAGACAGCAGAACAGGAGGAAAGAACACCCACCTGAAGGTGGACCTGAGCTTGCATCCCCAGTCAAGACCTTGGGCAAATTTTCACCCCTCTAAGCTCCCAAGTTCTTCATCTGTAAAGCGGAGGAAAGAATGACTTTCTTGCGAAGTCCTTTGGGAAGATGAGTTGAGACACCTGCTGTAGGAGCAAGTGCTCGGCCCCTGCCTGGCCTTGGAAACAAGGGCATCGGGATGGGAGGAGAGGGAGGCTGCACAGAGGCAGGTGTGCAGGGATGTGGAAGCGGCACAGGAAGGCAGGAGTGGGCAGCCTCTGCCTCCACCCCGGGGCTCCGGGACTTCCACAGCCTTCACTCCTACAGGCCAAGGGCAAATTGCATCCTCAGCGGAAAGGCACAGGGCAGTGAAGACCAGAAGTGCAGGCAAGATGGGAGCCGGAGACACAGGTCTGGGGGAGCCAGCAACCACGAGGAAGCCACAGGGACAGGACTGGGTGCAACTTCCTAGGGAGAAAGCTGAGGGTGGTACCAGAGGTGCACCTGGGACCAGGAGGCAGGGGAAGAGACTTGGAAAGGGCAGGGACCTAAAAGATACAACAGTGATTATAGAATGGTCACCCCAACCATCAGCCCAGAAAGAGCAGCTCTATTTATTCAACATTTTCCTCCAAGTGTTTTTTTTTTACATATTTATTTATTTATTTATTTTTGGCTGCGTTGGGTCTTCGTTGCTGTGTGAGGGCTTTCTCTAGTTGTGGTGAGAAGGGGCTACTCTTCGTTGCGCGGGCTTCTCATTGCGGTGGCTTCTCTTGTTGTGGAGCATGGGCTCTAGGCGCGCGGGCTTCAGTAGTTGTGGCTCGTGGGCTCAGTAGTTGTGGCACGTGGGTTGTAGAGTGCAGGCTCAGTAGTTGTGGCACACGGGCGTAGTTGCTCCGCGGCATGTGGGATCGTCCCAGACCAAGGCTCGAACCCGTGTCCCCTGCATTGGCAGGCGGGTTCTTAACCACTGGGCCACCAGGGAAGCCCTCCAAGTGGTTTTGTGTGTGTGTGTGTGTGCGTGTGTGTGTGTGCACGTGCGCTCGTGTGTGTGTTTTGGGGGGTTTTTGGTCGCCCTGCATGGTTTGTAGGATCTTAGTGCCCCGACCAGGGATTGAACCCGGGCCCTCAGCAGCGAAAACACTGAGTCCTAACCACTGGACCACCAGAGAATTCCCCTCCAAGTGTTTTCTAAGAGATTTTTATATATTTCACTAAAAGAACAAATGATCCCACCCATGCTACAAGTCATGTTAGGGGAAAGTAAAACAAGTTGTCTTCCCTGTCCAACCAGGACATGGACTTCTCAAGGACAAGATATAGATCCAGAGCCTGGCCCAGGGCAGCCTCAATAGAGATAGTGAATGGCTGAAGAAATGAAAGAAGAGGGAACACTAAGATCAGAAAGTGAAATATCTAGATAGCCCTTAAATTCATATTTTCTTAAGATGAATAATATTATAGTTATATAATAATAATAATCTGATTATTATTATTTAACCTTATTTTCCAAATGACAAAGTAAGCTGTTCTATGAGTAGAAAAACTGTTTTGAGTAAACTCAACTGAATTAACTCCTGCCTCCCACACTTACTTCTCTGAGCCTCAGTTATCTCGTCTGTTAAATAAACATTATTTTGTATTTGGAATCAGCATTGGGAGGAGTCAAGATAATGTATATAAAGTGCCACCCATATGGTTTTCACTTAATACATGAAAACCTGCCTTGCAGACCATAAAGCAAGTCCAACAGAATTCAGAAGCACAGCATGTATGCTGCTTTCTCTGACCACAAAGCAATTCAGTTGGAAATAAATAATGAACAGATAACAGAGAGCCTTACGGTTTTGGAAATTTATGAGCACACTTCTACAGAAGTCAAAGATCAAAGAAAGAATTAAAGTGGAATGTGAACATAGATAGAACTGGATGTCAATGAAAATGTTACATATCAAAATAGATTGGGACTTCCCTGGTGGTCCAGTGGTTAAGACTCCACGCTCCCAATGCAGGGGGCCCGGGTTCGATCCCTGGTCAGGGAACTAGATCCCGCATGCATGCCGCAGTTAAGGGCCCACATGCCAAAACTAAAAAAAAGATCCCACGTGCCGCAACTAAGACCCGGACCCGGCGCAGCCAAATAAATAAAAATATTTTTAGAAAAACAAAAACCAAAATGGATTGAACACAGCTAAATCAACACTCAGGGAGGAATACGTAGCCTTAAATGATTAGATTAGAAAAGAAGAAAGGGTGAAATACCGTGAGCTAAATATGCAACTTAAGGAATTAAAAAATAATTACAGCATAAACCCAAGGAGAGCAGACCATAAGAAAGAAATAAAAATGAGAGCAGGGGCTTCCCTGGTGGCGCAGTGGTTGAGAGTCCGCCTGCCGATGCAGGGGACGCGGGTTCGTGACCCGGTCCGGGAATATCCCACATGCCGCGGAGCGGCTGGTCCCGTGAGCCATGGCCGCTGAGCCTGCGCGTCTGGACCCTGTGCTCCGCAACGGCAGAGGCCACAACAGTGAGAGGCCCGCGTACCGCAAAAACAAACAAACAAACAAAAAAAAGAGAGCAGAAATTAATGAAATGGAAGATAAAAATAAGATAGCTTTAACAAAGTCAAAAGTTGGTTCTTTATGAAGTCTAATAAAATTGAGAAACTTTCAGTGAGAACAATCAAGAAAACAATGACAGGGTTCAAATAAATAATATTAGGAATAATAAAAGGGGAAAAGTTATAGATAGGCAGAGATTAAAAAGATAAGAAATACTACGAACAACTTTCTGCCAATAAATGTAAAACTTAGATAAAATAGAAAGATGCCTAGAAAAGTATGTGACGAAAATGGACTAAAAGAAATTAGAAAACCTAGCTTTTCCTTTAACTGTTAAAGAAATTAAATCTATTATTTAAAACCACCCCATAAAGAACTCACAGGCCCACTGGTTACAAAAACAAGTTCCAACTAAATGTCAAGAACAGGTAACTACAGATAATTCAAACTCTTGCAGAAAACTGAAAGAGGGGAATGATTTCTCCATTCATTTGATGAGGAAAGTACAGCTTTGATATCAAAATTAGGCAGAAATAATATAAAAAAGGAAAATCACCAGCCAATAAAAATCACAATCCGTATGAACCTAGATGCAAAGTCCCTGAACAATATATTAGCAAATCAAATCCAGAAACTATAAGGGATGATTATACACATGACCAAATGTGGTTTAACCAAGAAATGCCATGTTGACTTAAATGAGATATTTATTTATGCAATTCATCATCATAACATCTTAAGTGAGAGAAATCACAAGGTAATATGAGTAGACACACAAAAAGCTCTCTAAAAATTCAACACTAGTAAGTGTTTGAAAAAAAAAATTTAGCAAACTAGAAATAGAAAGAAATTACCTTAACTTTAAAGATGATATTTACAAAAAACCAAAGTAAATATCATACTTGATGGTGAATTATTAAAAGAATTTCCTTTACAGTCAGCAAAGAAGCTGCTATCCTGGTTTAAATCTGATTTTTTTTTAGAGGTCCTACCTCATGCAATTAGACAATATAAATAAAAGAAAGGTATAAAAATTTTCTTTATTCCCAAACTATATGATTATCTACCAAAAAAAATCAATGGAAACTATAAATTATTAGAAAGAATAAGAAAATTAGCAAAATTGTTATCAGTAAACAAAACAAAAAATTGCATTTAAAAAAATTATAATTTTATAATCCAACAATCATCAGTTTAAAATGAAATTTAAAAAATACAATTTACCATGGTAACAAATTCTAATAAGAAATGTACAAGACCTTTATGAATACAGCTATAAAACTCGTTAGAAGATATTTTAAAATATTTAAATGGAAAGAGAAAGTGGGATTATGTTCATGGATAGGAAGTTTCAATAGACAGATGTCAAATGTCCCCAAACTGATCTGCAGATTCAATACAATTGAAGTAAAAATACCAGCAGGGTTATCCAGGGAACTTGAACATCTCATTTGAAATGTATGACCAAGAGCAAAGGGCCAATGGTAATTCAGACAATTACCATTGTAACTGAAGAATAACAAATAACAAAACTTGCCCTTCCAAATATCAGAACTTATTATAAAATTATAAAAGTTGATAGGATACTATTGATATATGGAGAGACATATATGCCAATTGGGAGAGGACTGAGCCTAGAAACTGACCCATGCATTTATAGATAATAGGAAAGAATTTCAATGAAGGTCAGCAGATAGAGATGGACTATTCAGTAAATGGTTATGGAGCAATCAGTTATGCATATGGAAGATATAACACAAATGTTGACCCCCACCTCACCCTTACCAAAAAATCAGTTTCAGGTATTTTAGTAACGAAAATGAAAAGCAAAACTGTAAAATTTTTTGAAAAAATATGTAGAATGTATTGATGGTTTCAAGGTAGAGAGGGAGTTCTTAATCAAACACTAAAAAAGCATTAACCTTTATCAAATTGATAAGTTCAACAACTTCTGTTCATCAAAATACAGAAAAGTGAAAGTGCAAAAACTGGAGAAAATATTTACACCACCAGTCAAGGAATGGTACTTAGAGCATATAAAGAATTCTTACTGAAGGAAGGAAGGAAGGAAGGAAGGAAGGAAGGAAAGAAGAGGGGGGAGGGAAGGAGGGAGGGAGGAAGGAGGGAAAGAAGGAAGAAAATGAACAAAAGATGTTAATTGACATTTTGAAAAAGAGGAAAACTTGAATGGCAAAATTTTTAAAATTTAAAATGTGGTCAACCTGATTAGAAATCAAGAAAATTCAAATCACAATGTGATATTTTCATCCTCCAGAGTGGCAAACATTGAAAAGTCTGACAATACCCCCAGCAGAGCCAAGTATCTGGAGCACTAAACTGGGCAATAACTTTGGAAAATGATTTGCCATTTTTCAGTATGTTTCAATATGTTTGGGAATGCACACACCCTATGACCCAGCATAGATGTTATGTCCTAAATTAAGGATTCTTACACACGTGAGGCAGGAGACAGGCCTAAGGAGGTTCATAAAAGCATTGTTTGATTTGTCTGGTTTTTTTTGTTTGGGGCTGCACCATGCAGCTTACGGGATCTTAGTTCCCTGACCAGGGATTGAACCCGGGCCACGGCAGCGAAAGAGCCAAGTCCCAACCACTGGACTAACAGGGAGTTCCCAGAAGCATTGTTTGAAATAGCCAAACACCAGAAACAACCCAAATGGCCATCTGCAGGATAATGGAAAAATCTCGTAATATGTGATACACTCATACATATACAGTAGTAAAAATGAATGAACTAGAAATAAACTCATTGTCATGGTTGACTATCACAAACTTATAAGGAATCAAATATAAAAGCAATGGTTTCCTAACTATTCTTTGTGTCTTGACTCACATAGAAAATGACAATACTTCTACTGTCCTCATAGCACACAAGGATCAACTTGAAGTCTGTGGTGATCCACCCAGAGTCACCAGATGACCAGTCCCCATAGATTTCTTGGCATCGTTAACATTCATTATGGCATTGTTAACATTCATTATGACATTGTTAACATTCTAACATTCATTATGCTGGCATTTACACAAATCAAAAACATGAAAAATGTAACACTATATTGTTTATTGACACCTGAATATGTGAAAAACATTAAAGAAAAGAAAGGGAATAATGAACAGACTTACCTCTGGGGTAACGGATGATGGGAAAGGGCATGCAGTGCATTCTGCCGTGTGTCAGAAATATTTCCTTACAACTGTGGGATACAAAGCTATATGTATCATATGGACTTAACTATTTAAAAGAAGCATTAAAGAAAACCCCAAAACCAGAAGAAAATGTATCGAGGTATTAACCATGTTTATCTTTGAATGACAGATGTCTCTCTCTCTCTTTTTTTTTTTGGTAGTTCCTAATTTTCTACAATGAACATGTATGCCTTTTATAATCACGGAAAGAAAGAAAAAATACTTTGTTTCACAAGACAGACCCCCTAATTGTGAGGATAAACACCAGGCAGCTGAAAGGAGAAGGAAGAAAAAATAACCCACTAGGTATAAAAATAACTTTCCCTGGGTTGGCTCGTCTAGCAGTAAGCTACAATCTCAGGAACTCTTTCTCCCCTGAGCTTTTCTGGGTCCTACGCAACAAAATAAGGCAAAATGTGCCTGTTGAATTATGCTGTTCTCAGTCAGGTAGAAAAGAGAAACCTTTTGTGCATTTAAGGAAAAAAGCACACTGGTCCTCCCAGGTCTTATTTTTAGCTTTACTGTAATTCAGTCTCCTAAGATGTTCTGCAGCCAAGTGAACTCAGAAAGTTTGTTTTTCCTTCTTGAAGCGTCATCTGTTGCTCTGTAGTTTGTGGAGGTGAGTGCCATGCGGTCTCACTGCAGGCAGGGACTTCCCTTGAGATTAGCGTGTATCCTGGCATTCATCTGATTTGGACTCAGCCCCTCACTGGCCGCAGCAGTTGCTAAATTATTTCCCCGGGGGGAGACTACGAACTTGGGGCAGTGAGGGGATCAGAGTAGCAGTGAGGTTCAGCTGGGCTTGTGGTCCCCCGATGCAGACGTCGGAACTGAGACACCAAGAGGTGAATGACCTGCCTTTTGTCACTGGTGGGGAACCAGGTATGGAACCAAATGCCACAGGCTGTGACCAGCTTGGCCTCACGCCTTGCCCTGCCACCCACGGACGCTGTCTTTTGGCCCCTCGGTGACATGCCACCTACCCGGATGCCAAGAGCTGGTTCTAGAGTTCCACCCAGGAGCCCTTAATAATCTTCTCGTGGGCAACGTATGGAGAGAGGAGGAAGAGATGGAAAGGAGAAAAGAGAGACGAGAAGAGATTCATCTCCTTAATAACAGCTAATGCTCTCCACGTGTCAGACTTTATCTCAGACAATTCACCCTATAGTAACTCATTTAATCCTCAAAGCCAACACAATGGATTCAGTAATGGTTTTTTGTTTGTTTTTGCCTGTTTTTCAGAGGACAAAACTGAGCTTCACCAAGGTTAAGCGTCTTGCCCACCGTCACATGCTATTAAGGGCTGGAATTGGACTTGACCCTAATAATATGGATTTGGCGCTTGAATCTGAACTATGATTCATCCTATTGACCCCGCCCCAAGCACCCATCACAGGTGCCTAAGGAGTTGCGTTTTTCCTCCAAAACAGAAAAAAAGCTACATGTGGCTCGGCTGCCCGGAAATATTCAGGGGCTCCCTGATTTCCTGAACTTGTTTTTCAGGATTCCATGTCTACCTCTACAATCTCTCCCCAGGATGACCCCTCCCTATCTACCCAAATCCCAGGTCTGTGCAGAATGCCTGGTCCCCACCTCGGGCCTCCACCCCTCCAGGTTCAAGGCTGTCTCTGGTTTTTTTTGGTTTTTTTGTTTTTTTGTTTTTGCTGTACGCGGGCCTCTCACTGCTGTGGCCTCTCCCGTTGTGGAGCACAGGCTCCGGCCTGTGCCATGGCCCACGGGCCCAGCCGCTCCGCGGCACGTGGGAGCCCCCCGGACCGGGGCACGAACCCGCGTCCCCTGCATCGGCAGGTGGACTCCCAACCACTGCGCCACCAGGGAAGCCCCTGTCTCTGGTTTTAACTGCCAAGCAGCTTTTCTCCTTTCTCCAGTTTCCTGGAATGACTTCTTTTCAGCCCAATAAGGCAAGAAGCCGTCGCTGATTTCATCAAATGCATTAACTCCTTCATTCAATCAACAAATTGTATTAAGCAGCCACCATGTGACAGACCCTGTGAACTAAATCATGAATAAATACGCCAGTGAAACTCATCAGGGAGGTCAAGAAAGACTTTTCTGAAGAACTGGTGGTTGATCAGGGATCTGAAAGACAAACAAGAGAAGTTAACTAGAAAACCTGGAGGAGGGAAGCGTTGCTAAGAGGACCAGACCAAAGGAACCACCATGAACCAACAGACAGATCAGAGACAAACCATGAACTAACTGTGGGAATAGGGCCAAGTTATTCCACCAAACTTTTTGAAAATCAGTTACTCCACAACAAAAAGCAAGTATCAGTGCTTATCCCATAGTCAGAATACTACGTGATTATATTTGTAAAGTCCTTGGCACAAAGTGTGTCACATAGTTCTCATTAATTGGTATATCCCTTCTGACAGATGTTTCTCTTGGGGGGTAGAAACAATCTCATAATTTTTATAAGCATCAGAGTTTTAGGGCGAATGGTACGATGTTATTATCTGGTCAACTGCAGATCCCTGAGGTCACCAACGTCTGTTATTTGTGTCCCTGCCCAAAGCTCCACTGAAGAAGGGGACTTCACTTGTCTTGCTCGCCACTATATCCCCAGTGCTGAAGCAGTGCCTGCCCCAAAGTGCTAAACTGGGAATGTTTGTTGAATGAATGTTTAATGGCTTTACTCATCTGCTAGACCAATGGTTCTCTAAGACTGTTTCTCCAAGCATCAATGTCTTGGAGCTTGCTAGAAACACAAATTTTCAGGCCCCATCCCAAGTCTACTAAATCAGGAACTCTGGGGTAGGGCCAAGGAATCGGTGTTTCCACGAGCCCCCCAAGTGGCTCTGATGCCCACTGGAGTCTGAGAAGCATTGGTCTAGAGATCAGCTCCTAGAGAACAGGGTTTGGCTTACTTGGTTCTAAGCTTACTAAGTTCTAAGCGCTGAGCAAACTCATCAGGTCTGAAAATTGTTGTCCCTCCTGAACTCAAGTCCCTCTGCCACACTCAAGTCAACCTAAAGAATGTCAGAACCAACCGGCTCAGGGAATTGGGCCTCCTCCTTTCACCAGCCTCCAGAAAGGTGCTCCTACCTTTGCCAAGGATGCCCTTCCCATCAATCAAGTCCCAACTCAAAAGTCTCCTTCCCTGGAGAGACTTGGGAAGCAATTCCCAGAAATGCTCCCTCTCCGTGTTCCCAGGACACAGAGGAGAGGCTTCATCCTGGCCAGCATCCCACGGTGGCATATGAATTAGTTTAGAGACACGTGCCCCTAGACATGCACCATCCAATATGGCAGCCACTAGCCACACGTAGCTACTGAGCACTGCCAGTGTGGCTGGTACAAATCGAGAGGTGCTATGGGTGTAAAATCCACACTGCATTTGTAAAAAGAAGTAACAGGAATAAGAATGTAAAATATCTCATTAACGTTACCTCATTGACTATAGGTTGAAATGATCATTTTTTGGATATATTGGGTTAAATAAATATATTCTCAAGTTAATTTCATCTGTTTCAGTTTTCTGTTGTAGCTACTAGACAAGTTAAAATTGCCTATGTGGCTCATTTTTATAGTTCTATGGGGCAGTACTCTAGACACTCGGAATTCCACCATGGTAAGGGCCAGGGCTCACTCACTTTTGGATCCCTACACCCATCCCCTCTCTTGCATATAATAGATACGCAAGGAATGAGTGTAGAAAAGTAAAAGAATTCACAAACACCTCAAAGCTTAGAAAGACGTGTTGATCTTCTCAAACATGGTGCATTGATAGCAACATCTGGGACCAATTCAGTTAGTTCCAACTCAAAGTCAAAGAAAGAGGACAAGTTTGGGGAGTTTAAAGGCCCTGGTTCTGATGCTGAGCCCCAAGCAGCCAGATGATTTCACGCAACTCAACCTCCTTCTTAACTCCAACAACTGCTGTCGTGCCCGCTCCACGAGCTTTGTGAGAGCTGAATGAGAAAATAAATAGGAGCCTACTGCAGCGACCGCTAGCATTGGAAGGGTGTGAGAAATTACCCTCCATTCCCCAGCCCCAGCCCTCCACTTGTCTGCCTTAGATCTTCTAGAAAGCTACAGAGTGTGCAGACATTGTGTTCCCCGGATTTATAGCTCGGTTTACAATGTTTTGCGTGAGGCCAGAAGCTTTACATGCACTATTGTTTTTCTCGTTTTAAAACTAAACTTGGGGCTTCCCTGGTGGCGCAGTGGTTGAGAGTCCGCCTGCCGATGCAGGGGACATGGGTTCGTGCCCCGGTCCGGGAAGATCCCACATGCCACGGAGCAGCTGGGCCCATGAGCCATGGCCGCCGAGCCTGTGACTCCGGAGCTTGTGCTCCACAACGGGAGAGGCCACAACAGTGAGAGGCCCGCGTACAGCAAAAAAAAAACAACTAAACATGTTTCTCTCAAAGAGAAGAATTCAAGAAAGAGGAGGAGGCTACCAAGGCATTACAGAAAAGCTCAGGCTCCCTTCTCCTTAGTTACCCAGACAGCGAATCTCGGTCCACGTCTAAGGAACTGAAGGGAACGTTATCTTCCTAGAGTCACAGGTTTATCTTAGACCAGCCTCGCAAGTATCAAAAAATTCAACAGCCGACCGGATTTCTTATTCAATAGTCGTGTTGGATGCAATTACAGTCAACCTTCATGATTCTCAAATTATTATTCCTTATTTATGAATTCACCTACTTGCTAAAATGTATTTGTAACCCCCAAATCAATGCTCACAGAGCTTTTGAGCTCGTTCGCAGATAACCGCAGAGCAGCAAAAAATTTGTTCCCTGACATACACGGTTATGGACTAAATTGTGTCCCCCCAAATTCATGTGTTGAAGCCCTAACCTCAGAATGTGACTGTATTTGGAGATTGGGCCTTTAAAGAGATAATTAAGTTAAAATGAGGCCGTTAGGGTGGATTCTAATCCAATCTGACTGGTATCCTTATCAGAAGGGGAGTTTAGAACACACAGAGAGATAGGAGGAATGATCATGTGAGGTCATAGCAAGAAGATGACCATCTACAAACCAAGGAGAGGGGCCCTGGGAGAAACCAAACTTGCCAACACCTTGTCCTCAGACTTCCAGCTCCAGAACTGTGAGAAAATGAAATTCTGTTGAACCACCCAGGTTTTGCTTGTTGTTATTACAGTAGCCCTGGCAAACTATGACACAAATGTTCCCAGCTGGGATCACGTGTGAGCTCTCAGGCTGTAAACAAGTGTCCTTTTCATGGTCTATTTAGTGCCACGTTTTTCACATTTTTGTGCTTTTGGTTATGATTTTGTGCTTATGATTTCACTGTTTAAAATGAGCCCCAAGAGCAGTGCTGAAGTGCTGTCTGATGTTCCAAAGCACAGGAAGCTGTGACGTGCCTTACAAAGAAAATACAAGTTAGATAAGCTTCATCCAGGTGTGAGTTATGGTGCTTTTGGCTGTGAGTTCAATGCTAATGAGTCAGCATTATGTATTAAATAAGGTGCCTCTAAACAGAAACACATACCACAAGGTTGTGTATTGATCAGTTGATGAAAATGTTGTGACCAGAGGCTTGAAGGAACCTAACCCTGTATTTCCTGTAGGAGCTACAGCACAATAGTCACTAATTCCATTTTCGTGGTGACTATAGACTGTAACTGTAACTACAGCAAATGGATCCAGTGATTCCACTGTTAGGTATTTATCCAAAGGAAATAAAATCACTATCTTGAGAATATATCTGCACTTCTACGTTCATGGCAGCATTAATTACAATAGCCAAGATATGAAAACAACATAAGTGTCCATCATAAGTGTCCATGGATAAAAAAGATGTGGTACAGAGACTTCCCTGGTGGTCCGGTGGTTAAGACTCTGCGCTTCCACTGCAGGGGGCATGGGTTCAATCCCTGGTCAGGGAGCTAAGATCCCACATGCTGCGTGGTGCGGCAAAAAAAAAAAAAAAAAAAAAAAAAAGTGGTATATATATACAATGGAATATTACTTGGCCATAAAAAAGAAGGGAATCCTGCCATTTGCAACAACATGACTGGACCTTGAGGGCATTACGCTAAGTGAAATAAGGCAAACAGAGAAAGACAAATACTATATGATCTCACTTACATGCAAAATCTTAAAAAAAACAAACTCATTGAAACAGAGAACAGATTGGTGGTTACCAGATGCATGGGGAAGGGACTGGGAAAAACGAATGAAGGTTGTCAAAAGGTACAAACTTCCAGTTACAAGATGTAAGGTACAACAAGTTGACTATAGTTAACAACACTGTATTGCATATTTGAAAGTTGCGAAGAGAGTAGATCTTAAAAGTTCTCATCACAAGAAAAAGAATTGTGACTATGGTGATGGATGTTAACTAAACTTATTGTGGTGATCATTTCACAATATGTACATATATAAAATCATTATGTTGTACACCTAAAACTACTACAATGCTATATGTCAGTTATACTCAATAATTTAAAAAATGTTTTCATCGGCTGTAAATGTCTTTTAAGTAAATGAGTTCTGACTTCTGCTCTTTTGACACATTGCTCTTTCCATGCAGTGACATCTCTGGTCTCACCTCTTTTGAATTGACAGTCACCAGCATATAACCCAGTAAAGCTTAGCAGATGTGCTCAGCTGAAGCAAGAGAAGGAAGAGCTGGTAATTTCTCGATGTTGCAAGTAGGAAAACACCCTGATTTGTTTCATATTGTTCAGAGGAGGGGTTACGTTGGTCAGACACAGGCATCAGTTACGTGGACTGAAGAGTGGAAATTAAACCCTTAATTGAGCAGACAGGCTCTAAATGTCCTGTTATTAAAAAAAAAAAAAGTGTCTTCACCAGTGTACTGGCACATGGAATCCAGTACAAGATATCCGGACAATAATAAACGAGATGGGCAGCTTTTACTAGCTACCTGAACTGAAAGGACACTTGCCTTGGAAGAGGGAAACTTTTGACTCTATTTCCTGAGTCACTCATCTGGCATCTCTCCTGCCCCGTGGAGAGGTCAGGGGCTGTGGAGTCAGACAGACATGGGTTAAAATCCTGTCTGCCCCACTCCCTGACTGCAGATTACAGCCTCCGTATCCTCATCTGTAAATTGGAGCTAATAGCACCTATTCCGTGGGTTACTGAACGCGTATTGAGGGAAACTAAGTGCTTATTGCAATCCCTAGCACATACTGACTGGCTTACTCTGTAAGTAAGGGTCTTTGACATCGATGTCATATTTTTCAAGTGCGCGTTTATTTGTGAATATCATCTCTCAGCGACCCTTTTTCCCAGGGAAGAAAGGACCCTGTGTCAAACTTTCAGTCCTTTAGCAAAGTTGTACTGTGTACCTACTACTTACCAACCTGTGTGTGATACCGGAGAAGCAGATATATAAAGTTCACGTAAACTTGTTCTGAAGGAACTCTTTCTAGAGTCCACGATAATACTTCATATCTTAAATAATAATATCTTAGTATCTTACATAACCCTCATGACACAAACAGAGTGATGATAAGATACTCAGGGAACTGGGGCTAGAGCTGTAAACATTCCACAGAAGATACTATTTGCATGGTGGTCGGGGTGGGGAAATCTGAGAAGCCTTCCTGGAGGAAGGAATGCTCCACATAAGCCTTGAATAGGGCCAAGATTCAGAGAAGTACAGATGAGATGAGAAAGCGGGGGAGATGGGAGAAAAAAGTGAGTCACTTGGTTTTCATAGGAATGTGTATCTGAGCCCTGAGGGCCTGAGTGGGAAATCACACAGTGAAAATACATTGGGTTAAATTTCTTTCTGCAGTTCCTCACCTGCCACGCCAGAGCCAATCTTACTTCTTCTCGCGTTTTTTTCTTTATTGAAGTGGGAGAAATTTTAAAATTTATTTTCTAGATTATATAAATATTGATTGTTCAATTAGCAAATTTAGAAAATTCAAACAAACAAAAAGAAAATTACAATCACCCACATTCCTACTCCTTAGAGGTAACCACTGTTAGAGACAAACCCCTTTCTAGAATATTATGTGTGTCTGTGAGAATGAGAAAGGGGCGGGGCGGGGGGGGGGAGGAACATGACATTTACAAACTAGGATCCTAGTGTGTGCCTATTTTAGAGCTTACTTTTTATCACTTGATTAACATGTTACAGACATGATTTCAATGTC
The DNA here is from genome assembly GCF_951394435.1 of Stenella coeruleoalba. Taxonomy (NCBI): domain Eukaryota; kingdom Metazoa; phylum Chordata; class Mammalia; order Artiodactyla; family Delphinidae; genus Stenella; species Stenella coeruleoalba. The sequence goes on along the minus strand of NC_137153.1, from coordinate 97,426,991 downwards.
AGTAAATATGGAACTCTTATCTTTCACAACTATATAGTATCCCACTGAATGTATGTACAATAATTTATTTAACCCATCCTTGCTTGACAAATGAATGTGTGTTTTAAAGATTGTTCTAATTATTATAAAATAAAAATTTGGTCAGATAGACTACTTGGAAAGTAGAGAAATATAGACGTTTTTCTATTTTCCTTATAAAAAATAAATTTCAGTCAATATAAATTACCTAGAATAACAAGGACCTAATCAACAAACTTATTTTACTTCACATCCAAGGCATCCAAGAAATTCAGACCTTGATAGTAATGCCTATTTGATAATGTGCATAGCAGTGTTAAGTTTTCCTGGTAGCTAACTTCATCCTCCTTTCTGATTAAAAAAAAAAAAATTTCCAGATACTTTAATGCAGACTACTCAAAAATTGCATTATGTAGAAATTAAATTGTCTTAGGATACATGTATTTTTTAATTTATTAATTTTTGGCTGCGTTGGGTCTTCGTTGCTGTGCACGGGCTTTCTGTAGTTGCAGTGAGCGGGGGTTACTCTTCGTCGGGGTACGCGGGCTTCTCATTGCGGTGGCTTCTCTTGCTGTGGAGCATGGGTTCTAGGCACGCGGGCTTCAGTAGTTGTGGCACGCGGGCTCAGTAGTTGTGGCTCGCAGGCTCTAGAGGGCAGGCTCAGCAGCTGTGGCACACGGGCCTAGTTGCTTCGCGGCATGTGGGATCCTCCTGGACCAGGGCTCGAACCCGTGTCCCCTGCACTGGCAGGCAGATTCTCAACCACTGTGCCACCAGGGAAGCCCAGGATACATGTATTTTTTTTTAAAAAGGCAAAAAATTTCCACAAGACAAAGAGAAATACATACAACTGCTTCAAATAGTTTGGTCTGATATTCTTATACTAAACTGATTTTGGAAACATGTTTTAGATACATGCAGAGAGGGCCATGAACAAGGGTTAACTTCCTCCATCACATATTTCTTTAATGCTTGCAATTTTATTCAATAAATGTGTGTTAAATTTGTATCAGAACAAAGTAAACTTTTTTTTTTTTTTGTGGTACGCGGGCCTCTCACTGTTGTGGCCTCTCCCGTTGCGGAGCACAGGCTCCAGACGCATAGGCTCAGCGGCCATGGCTCACGGGTCCAGCCGCTCCGTGGCATGTGGGATCTTCCCGGACCGGGGCACGAACCCATGTCCCCTGCATCGGCAGGCAGACGCTCAACCACTGCGTCACCAGGGAAGCCCCAAAGTAAACTTTTTTTAAGACAGAAGAAGTTGCAAGAAAAAGAATATCACTCCTAGTCCTCCCACCCACTGTTAATATTTTGGTGTTTTTCTCTCCAGTCTTTTTCTATGCCTACTTGGGAAACTAATTCTACACAGCTGGGATCATAGTATCAATATAGTCTTACATCCTGCTTATTTCAACAATAACATAAGCATTTTCCATTTATAAGCTCTTCATAAACAGTTTTGGTGGCTGTATAATATTCCATGGAGCAGCTATGTAATAATTTACATAATGCTTCCCCTATGTTTGAACATTTAGTTGTTTCACGCTTTTCTCTATGATACATAAAGTTTCCATCTTGACATAGAAATCCGGGTCTACACTGTAGATTATTTCCTTATGAGAGATTCCCAGAAGAGAAATGACTAGCTCTAAAGCAGTGAAGATTTTTTAGGCCCTGTGATACACATTGCCAAATTGCTTTCCCAAAAGGACTGTACCATTTCACACTCCCACTAACACTGTTGCTCATCCCATTTTTAATAGCATCATGTGACTGAAATGGCCAATAGCAAGGCTTAAATAAACTATCATACATCTCGCCAGTGAATTATACAGCCAGAGAACTTGATTATGAGGCCTGCGTAACAACATGAAAAAATAGTTATGTTGCAGTGTCAAGCAGAAAACAGAATTGAATGTAATTGCTGCTGCGTTAAAAAGAAAAAAAAAAAAGTAGATCTGGGGCTTCCCTGGTGGCGCAGTGGTTGAGAGTCTGCCTGCCGATGCAGGGGATGCGGGTTCGTGTCCCATTCCGGGAAGATGCCACATGCCGCGGAGCGGGTACGCCCGTGAGCCATGGCCGCTGAGCCTGCGCGTCCGGAGCCTGGGCTCCGCAACGTGAGTGGCCACAACAGTGAGAGGCCCGCGTACCGCAAAAAAAAAAAAAAAAAAAAAAAAAAAAAAAAAAGTAGGTCTGCATAATGATGAGGACTGGAAGAAGAAAAAAACAAACAGGAAACATTGACATGTAAGGATCAGTGTGGCAGGGTGATGACTTCAAGATTTATCACTGCCCCTCTGGTTTTAATTATTTTCATTTCCTGTGTTAATTTCACCCTATGTTGCTATAGCACTACTTAATATTTCAAAAATTTCGAACGCAGGCAAAATATTCAGGCTAAAAATGACACACGACAGGACTTCTCAAAAGCTGCTCCTGCCGACAAATTCTAGCATTTCCGAGGCCGGCCCCAGCATTTTCTCGGCTAAAGGATCATGGTGGTCTTTTCGGAATTCCCAGAAATAATTAAGTCAATGAATGGAATTTTCTCAAATGTAAATTCTCCCATGATTTTTTTTTCCTCCAGCCTCTGGCAACTGCCACCAGTCTTCTGCTAGCAGATGACAAGAATGAAGACTTCACAAATCGTACCAGAAAACCACCCAAACAGCTGGTAACATTCTATGGATCCTGCCCTTGTGGTTGTACTATTTTGCCCCAGCATGGAAGAGACAGTCATATTTTCTGCTAGCAAAATTGTTCCAAATCTTGCACTGGCGTGAATATCAACAGGTTATGACTATCCCCCAAGAGCACTGTGATGTCAGTTGCTGAGACTCACCATCTGAAAGACATGGGCAAAGCTGAGTTCTGACCTCTCCTGTAGAGGATGACTTAACCCAGGCGGGGTCTGGGTTCCCAAAGCTGATGGGAGAAGCAACAGCCTTCGTTTCTTTTTTTTTTTTCTTAATTTTTGAATTTTTTTAAATTTATTTTTTTATACAGCAGGTTCTTATTAGTTATCTATTTTATATATATTAGTGTATATCTGTCAATCCCAATCTCCCAATTCATCCCACCACCATCACCACCCGCCTCCACTTTCCCCGCTTCGTGTCCATACGTTTGTTCTCTACATCTGTGTCTCTATTTCTGCCCTGCAAACCAGTTCATCTGTATCATTTTTCTAGGTTCCACATATAAGCGTTAATATACGATACTTGTTTTTCTCTTTCGGACTTCCTTCACTCTGTATGACAGTCTCTAGATCCATCCAAGTGTCTACAAATGACCCAATTTCGTTCCTCTTCATGGCTGAGTAATATTCCATTGTATATATGTGCCGCACCTTCTTTATCCATTCATCCGATGATGGACACTTAGGTTGCTTCCACGTCCTGGCTATTGTAAATAGTGCTGAAGTGACCATTGTGGTACATGACCCTTTTTGAATTATGGTTTTCTCAGGGTATATGCCCAGGAGTGGGATTGCCGGGTCGTACGGCAGTTGTGTTTGTAGTTTTTTAAGGAACCTCCGTACTGTTCTCCATAGTGGCTGCATCAGTTTACATCCCCACCAGCAGTGCAGGAGGGCTCCCTCCTCTCCACACCCTCTCCAGCATTTACAACAGCTTTCCTGAGCAGCCAACTCTCGGTCCCCCAGTGCCTGCCCGGATGTTTATCCTGCCTCCAGACTCTCCCTGCCTCGGTCCACAGTGATCTGAAGGACAGACAGCTACTTAAAATCTTTCTACTTCAAGTGTGTTCCAGGGACTAGCGGCAAGTTCCAGCATATCTCTGGAACTTGTTAGCAATGCAGAATGACAGGCCACGCCCCAGACATATGGACTGAGAATCTGCATTTTAACAAGAAGCCCCGGTGATTCACAGGCACAGTACATTTGAGAAGCACTGAGCTAAACCATAGGGCTGATGTCATTCTTCTGCCCAGACACTTTAGTGGCTCCCTGTGGCCTGAAGGAAACCATCCAAACTCAGCAATCTCATCCCAGACTACCTACTCAGCCTCTTCTCAATTAATTAATCCCCGGGGTTCGACGTTCTCTGAGTACACTAGGCTTTCGCAAGCCCAACTCAGCACAACTTCGTATGTGCAGTTCCCCACTGCAAGGATGCCCTTTCCATGAATGGTGAAATCACGCTCAGCCTTCAAAACCCAGCTCAAAACCTCTTCCAGGAAGCCTTGCGGGACTCCTCCTCCCAAGGCACTCCCTACCCCTCCTTCTTTGATCTCCGGGGCCCTCACAGGCTAAGTCGTCTATGTACACATGTGTGCGGCAGTTTCCTGGGGGTACCTCAGCAGATGTCTAATCCATGTTTGAGAAATGAAAATGAATGAATGAGTGAATGAAAGAATGAATGAATAAGTGCTACCTCTGGCTCCACCACAGACTCACTGAAGTGACTTTTCTCTCTGGAAAATGCCCTGTCTCATGGGGACATTGTGAAAATCAAATAAGCTTTGTGCATGGGAAAGTGCTTTGTAAGCCCAGCACTTGCCGAGGGCCAACCCTGGCTCTGCCTGGGGTTATGGCCCCATGATCATGACCTGAAGGGATATTGATACATACAGATTCCAAGGTCCCACCCACAGAGATTCTGATTTGGGAGGAATTCTGCATTTTAACAAGCTTTTCAGGTGGTTTCAGTATGAAGCCCCATCTGGAAACAGTTGGCCCGTGAGGCTCTGTGAAGTTCATCTCACACTCCTTGACCCAGGGCCCGACTAGGGTGAGGTGAGAGACACACTCAGCGTAAAATTCAAGGAGGCCCGCACATTCAAGGTTGGGGAAGTGCAGGGTCAGAGCCTGAGAGGGCCCTCAAACCTTAAAACTGGGCCCCCGGGTGCCCCCTGGCTGCACCCTAGTGCTGGTCCTGTCTTGACCACCCAGAAAAGCAGGCTCAGGTCCAGGGTGTACCGTTGTCTGTGCCCAGCCCTCACGAGAACCCGGCCGCACGGGGACCTCAGCTGCCAGCTACGGGCAGACCCAGGTGAGTTGAGGACAAGGTGTCCTCACAGCTTTGGAATTCCAGGCCCGACCATTACAGCCCTGTTAACAGTCTGTTTTCCCTGAAGTGGGGAAGAAGCAGACTGATTCCAGCCTCATGCCCCACGAAGTCTGACCACCTCAGGGCACTGGGGTCCTTTGAAGAAGCTGGGGCTTGGCACTGCGAGCAAGGTTTCTCAGTTCTTCAGACCCCGAAGGCCATCTCTGAGGATTCCTGGTGGTCGGCACCCCATCAGGCTCCCCAGGCTGGCCGTGCGCGAGGGCAGGTGAAGGCCCACTTTCCAAACTGCTCACCACCCCTTCTACTCCCCAGAGCACATAAAGCTTGCTCCCCATTCCCCCCCGTTTCTCATGGGCTGCATGATGACTCTGTGTGTCGAGCTTCGTGGAAAGCACATTGCATGTATATTTCTTTTTTTATCATCAATATCACTATTTCACAGGTGGGGACACTGAGGGTCAGGAAGGGGAGGGAATTTGTCCAAAATCACAGAACAAGTCCACGGCAGAAGTGAAATTTAAGCCCCAAAGCTCTCCCTGCTCTTCCCCCTGCCTCTTTGAATTTACTTTTTCACACTTTATGCCCCCTGCTTTGTATTTTCAAGCTCCTCCCTCTGTTTTCCCCGGAGCATCTATAGATAACAGCAATAAGTAGCCTTGAGTGTTTGCAGTTTCCCTGGAGGGTATTTCCTGGAGTCTAAGGCTGGATTCTTGGGAACTCCCCTGTGGTCCAATGGTTAGGACTCTGCTCTTTCACTGCCAAGGGCCAGGTTCAATCTCTGATCAGGGAACTAAGATCACGCGCAGCCAATAAATAAACAGGCAAATAAATAAACAAATAAAGGCTGCATTCTTTAGAGGCTGTGGTACGTGTGCGCAGGCGTGCGCACGGGTGCACTATGGTCTCTGAATACCTTCTCAAGATAATGTATTTACATGCATACAATAAATTGCCTATGATTACAAAGGAAAGCAATTGTGTAAAGCCCCAATTATCAAAATATTAAAAAGAAAATTTGTGATATAATAATACAGGCTTCTTTATTAAGGCATTAAATATAAGGTCTAATGTGAGTCTAATTTCTAAGTATGATGAGCATAAATGATTTAGAGAAATCTGCAACAATTACCATTTGATATGAAAATACCTGTTACATCCAGATACAGCACATATACACACTCACACACAACTACCATACATCAGCAGAGGCCAAGTGGAATGGAATCTACTGCCTTGTCCAGGAGGCTAATGGGAATGCAAAAGGGGTTGCCCTGGGTTCAGAACAGAATTCTCCCTCTGACATTTCCTTAAGGCTTTTTCATTTAAAGTGCTCACATATAAATTGTCATATGGTCTCCAGGATTTCCCAGAAAGAGGGGAGCATGACCCTCTTCTTGAAAAGGTAGGCAGGGAAGGATCTCATTCAAGGTCACAGTTAGTGAAAGAAGGAACCAATGAATTTGCAGACCTCTCCTGCACTTTCTATCACTTTTTAACACCTTTCCATCCTGCACTTTCCATCACCAATGAATTTGCAGACCTCTCCTGCACCTTCCATCACCCCTGCACCTTATCAACTCAGAGCTGGTAACGGAGGATCTTGTTTGAAATGGGAGACGAGAAAGTGTGTGTAAGTTTCCCAGGGTTATGTGTCCTGATTCTCCCAGAACTTTGTAGAGGCTGCCAGTTACCCAGGCAACCTACTTCACGTGCATCACCAAGAAATACTAACTTCCAAAAATGAACCGAATGGGAGTGAATCACAAAACAATCCAGGGCATAGCAAGAGAAGACAGGAATCCCCAAAGTAGCAGGCTGGCTGGCACAGGTGCCAGGGATCAGATAGGTAGGTGAGTGTGAGCTCAGATAGTGGAGCAGCTCAGACAGCAAAGAAAGAGGTTTGGAATTTCTCTGACTCACAGAAAATGGGGAGAAACTGAAGGTTTTGTGCGAGAGGAGAAACCCACCGAGCACTGTGTTTCAGGCTCACACAGTTCAGCTCAGGGCAACCAACACCTTCTGGGTTTGCTCCACATGGGTCTTGAGTTGGGCACTGGGTCAGGGTCAGAGGCAGGGGCCTGGGAGGTGAGAGGTTGGAGAGTGGTAAGAGAGAGAAAGAAGACAGAGCCCCCATCTCCAGAGAGCAAACAATCCCCACAGTACGACCAATATCAGGACAGAAGGGAGTTCTAGGAAGGGGCATGAGGCCTGAATAAAAGACTAGATGATGAATAGGAGTGAGTCAGATAAAGGGCAAGGGGGCAGGGCGTTGAAAGCAATGGCAGCAGCCTTGGAGGCGAGAGACAACCAAGCTGGGCAGGATACTTGTGCCAGACACCTCCCGTCTGACCCCCAGACCCACTCCGCACACTTCTTCCCTTTGCTCTGTGCCTCGGGAGGCTGAGCTTTATGGACTACATCAGTGATAACCTTGACCCTGACTTCTGGTTGGGTTCAGCCTATGGAAGGCGCTGGCAGGAGATGGGAGGAAGTGGGGAGAGAGGCTAGTAAATCGATCCCCTGCCTCTTTCCTCTTGACCCTTCCAGTCTGGGGGAGGAGGCAAGATGCCCCCTGTTATCAGACCTGAAATACTACCCTAATGCTACTGGGTTTCCCCAAACCCCACCCAGTCCTTCGTAAAAGTCATTTTTTTCAATACTCCCCAAGTGTACTATGTCCTGCTGGGACATGCCTGATATAGGAGGCATGGAGGAGATCCATTGTCTAGAGGCAATGATGATAGCCTAAACCAAGGGAGAAGCAGGCACATTACCCTGTGAATGCCCGGCACTCTACAGCTAGCAAAGTCCTCTCACAGTCACGGACTTCCTCACTGTTCACAATCACCCTGTAAGCATCAGGCCAGTCCGCACTACCAACTCCATCTCATAGATGCAGCAATAGAGGCCCAAGAGTATGTGGAGATTTGACCAAGAGGCACAGCTAGTCAGTGAGAGCCAGGGCCTCAGCTTGATTTTTTTTTTTTTCATTTTTATCGGAGTATAGTTGATTTACAATGTTGTGTTAGTTGCAGGTGTACAGCAAAGTGCATCAGTTATACACATATCTGTTTCCACTTTTTTAGATTCTTTTCCCATAGCTTGATTTTTAAATTGCTAATCCAGTCCCTTTTTACCTACGCAATTTAAAGCAGGCCTGGGATGCAGAAAGAAATTCAAGAGGCCTTACACACATGCACACACACACGCACACACACACACACCCTTCAACAAGAATTAGTGATTCATTCAACAAACATTTACTGACTGGGTTTCCAGACTTGTATTGGAAAGTGACGGATGAAAAAGATTAGATACAGGGAGAAGAAGAATGAGTCAGAGGAGAAAGGGTGGCTGTGTACAGTGTGGACAGAGAGCAGTGGCCCTGGGCTCACTGGCCTCCAGGTCAAGTCTATGAGTTGTGGCTCTGAGGTTGTCCCTTGACTGAACTCAGGGACTCTGAAGGGGGCAACTACTCCTGGTTTTAGACAAAACAGTCAAGTCAATTTCAGATGCAACTGCAAAGCTGAAATCCCTTCAACAGCTCCCAAAAGTCTTAGCATGACACCCAAGACCATTCATCACCTGGTCCTTGCTTATCTCTCCAGTCTTGGCTGCTGGGGGCTCCAGACCTCCTGCTAGTCTGACATCGGGAGCCACACAGTTCCCTATAACTGTACTTCCTCTCTTACCGACAGAACTTTGCACTAGCTGTTCTCTCTGCCTGAAAGGCTTCTCCCCCTCCTCACTCCTCTTTCCTCACCTGAAAAATGCTTAATCAACCTTCATGACTCAGTCCAGGCAGTTACTGTATCCTCAGTAATAACCAGCACATACCAGGCACCAAGAAAGCTTCCAATTTTTTGGAATTAATGATTTGATTGATTAATAATAATAAAATAGCTAGCGTATTGTGAGTATATTCTGTCTCCATGGGATAATAATAGAAATATCATACAAACTGTGTGGAACTAGGAATTTGAACTTGGTTGAAAAATAAGTGGGTGAATGATTAGACGGGTGGGCAGGTGGATGGCTGGCTGGCTGGATGAATTGAGGATGGTTGAGGAGGTGGATGGATGGAGAATGGCTTCGTGGACGGATAGTTGGATGAATGAAATAACTTGCATGAACTTGATCAAAAGGAATTTGGGGAGCCAGTCTTCAGGCAGTGAGAAAGGGCAGACGTTGAACTGGTAAGAGTGGGACTGTGGAGCTTGGTATTAAAAAAATATCCGAAATCTCGCTAGCAAATGTAAAGTGTGCTTGTGGACAAGGAACCATTAGCACAAAGGCCCCAGGAAATGCGAATCTGCTGTGCCAGGTGAATCCCTGAGGATGACGCCAGGCTTGATTGTCTGTTGAATGACTGACTGACAGGACTTAACTTAATGGAAGCCCGTCAAGGTTAGGTCAAGGTATAGAAATCTGACCTTGAGGCTTACGGGAGCTGAGAGACATTTCTGTGACTCCTGTGACAAGACAACAACGAAGAGATGCAGGGACTTCCCTGGTGGCGCAGTGGTTAAGAATCCGCCTGCCAATGCAGGGGACACAGGTTCGAGCCCTGGTCCGGGAAGATCCCACATGACGCAGAGCAACTAAGCCCGTGCACCATAACTACTAAGCCTGCGCTCTAGAGCCCGCAAGCCACAACTACTGAGCCCGTGTGCTGCAACTACTGAAGCCCACATGCCTAGAGCCCATGCTCCACAACAAGAGAAGCCACTGCAATGAGAAGCCCGCGCATCACAATGAAGAGTAGACCCTGCTCACCGCAACTAGAGAAAGCCTGCGCGCAGCAATGAGACCCAACACAGCCAAAAATAAATAAATAAATAAATAAATAAATAAATAAGAGATGCGAGTAGAGGGAGGATGCGTGAAATAAATGAATAAAAGAGATGCAAGTAGAGGGAGGATGCGTGAACTGCTGCTAAAACAAGGTGGCAATTCCTCTCCTAATATCAGGGCTTCAACATGCAATTTCTGCCCACAGATCAGGTTCGAAGCCAGCCTGCCTCTTCCTCAATCACTTGGCACATTCTCTCTACCATGGGCTTTCCCGAATCCCAGAGGCTTCTGACAGCTGTGTCCCACATTGCCCTGCTCCTTGGAAACCCGGTATTCACATTACCTCCCCTCCCCCAAACCTTTGGTCCTCTCCTCCTCCCTCCCCGTGCAGAGGAAGGTATTCAGTGGCTTGTCACATCCGTGCCTCCAGACCTTCCAGAGAGCTGGAGAGAGCTCCCTGGAGACCAGACCGATGTTTGGCCCAAGATTACTAGGGTGGGACTGGATTTCCTTTGGAGCCAAAGACGAAGCATCAGCTAGCGTCTGCTTTCTATGATGGCCTGAGCTGAAAGGGGAATCTCTTTTTTTTTTTTTTAAGTACAAGAATTACTTTCCTTTTAAAGTTAAAGGGAGAAAGAATTCATAGCTAGCACAGGAAAACTGTGAGGCTTCCAAGGACCTTCAGCCTTGATCAGCCCTTTCACATAGTTTTAATTTTGATCTCCCCAGAAGCCTTCTAAGGAGGCTGATCTCCCCTTTGGCTGCACGATAGGTTCACCTGGAGAGTTTTAAAAATCCTGATGCCCTGGTCAAAGCCCAGAACAATTACATAAGAATCTCGGGGATGGAGTGGGTCCAGGCCCCAGCTAATTCCAATGTCAGCCCAGGGAAGGACAGGTACTCTGGGTATCAGCTCGTTTTGCCAGGGCTTGGAAGCCTCCAGAGGAATGAGATAAGTTGGTCCCAGATCTCACCGCCTGTGGAGAGGCACTTCAAAACCAGGACCTCTGTTCACTCAGACCATCACTCTGTGTTCTTCCAGGAATGGCTCTTAGGGCCACGTGAGAAAAGTAGTTACTAACATATACAGTTGACCCCTTGAACAACACTGGTTTGAACTGTGCAGGTCCAATTATAGGTAGATGTTTTTTCAATAAATGCATACTAGAGTACTACACCATCATGGTTGGTTGAATCTGCAGATGTGGAACCACAGATCCAGAAGTCACCGTAATGACACACAATGAACCATAAAAATAATTATAATAAAAATAGGCTGTATGAAAGTCTACATTTTCCGGTTGTTGGCAAATCCCATTAAAGTCATAACAGCGGGGAAGATGAAAGTTTCTTCGATCAATGGAGTGACTGGTAGACTGTTTCTTCGCTTGTTTTTTAGTCTTTTTATTCTACTGTGCTTTTGCCTGTTTCAGCAACATTATTATATCTGATCTGTAATTGGATGTATGATTTTCTTCCTGCCAGCCCTTGCCAAAAGCCCAGTTGAGACAATTGATGCTTGAAAGGAAACAATCTAAGACAATGCAAACACTTCATTTCCTTGGAGTCTCTTCAAACTGTTCCATACATCATACAGAACAACAGAAAGCCACATAACTTATCTTTGATGCTTTAATTCATCATCTAAATGCGTTAGCACCTGTCACTTCTTGGTGCAGGAGATAGCCACACAAAGGACATTCCTATTTCTCTAGTTTTATTTAAGGGGTACTTTTCTTTCTTTCTTTCCTTTTTTTTTTTTTTTTTAGTTGCGGCACGTGGGCTCCAGAGCACGCAGCCTCAGTAGTTGCAGCGTGCAGGCTTAGTTGCCCCACAGCATGTGGGATCTTAGCTCCCCGAGCAGGGATCGAACCCATGCCCCCTGCACTGGAAGGTGGATTCTTAACCACGGGACGACCAGGGAAGTCCTGATTTGGGGGGTACTTTTCATTTCAATCTTCCTTAAAGTTTTTTCTCATAACTTCTCAGAGTTTACCATTGAAGGAAAAGAAGATGACAACTGATGAGTTTGTTCACTCTTACTTATTGTCTGATATGACCTTTAATTCATCCTTTTCCATTTTCCCCTTGACTGCTAGGGAGCTCAGTTCTAAGGTGTATGTATTATTCCAATAGATATTCCTACACTATGGATGGATCTGGACAACTTACTTCCCCATTACATTTCATGGCTCTTGATCTGTCTTCCTTGTTTTGACAGCTCTAATTCTATGCCACCTCAAATCTCTTTTGGAAAAAAATAAAATAAAGCAGAGCATAATAATTTAGTGACAGATAAAAGAGGATACCAGTACCCAGCCCTTTTCTTAAAGGTAACCACATCTGCCTCTGGATTAAATAGAGGATTCAAAATTAAACGCTAATTTTGAGCACCTGAAACTTGACAAAGGGCTGTGAAGCAGAATAATCGCTTTACTCACATTAGAGATATGATCTCCAACAAACACTCTCTCATTCAAAACTTTACAAACCTTAGCACAGTACCTACGTACAGTCGGAACATACAGTTGGAATTCCGTGAATATCTGTTGAATAAGTGAAGTCATGAACAAACAGCCTTCAAGGTCATCAAAGAAACCTCAGTTAATAGAAAATTTGAAACAATAAAAATCCTTCAAAAAGATGATGATAATGAAAATGATGATTAGTAGCTGGTGTGCATTGTAGGCTTACCAGCACCAGCCCCATACTGTGCAAAAGACCATACTCCTGATCCGTGAAGCCTGTATCATTATACTCACTTCACTGATTCAGAAGCTGAGGCTCAGAGCAGCTAAGCACAGTCAGGAAGTGTTGGGGTTTGGATTCTGGTCTGTCTGATGCTATAGTCCACATTCTTTACCACCATGTTGTATTTCATCAAATATTTTTGAATATTTGATACCACCTCTGTAACTTGGTCATACATTCAGGACATGAGATTATGAAATGAGACTTAAATACAACTTTTTTTTCCATATTGCTGATTTTTTAGACAGTTTCTTCCATCTGGAACCGCAAAATAGGAGGAGAAAGAGTAACATAGAGCGGAGGATATATATGTATGTGATATGATCATTATATATATGAATACATGTGTTGCATAAATCATGGAAGTCTTCAGTCAATCATAAATTCCTCCTCCCTTCAAATGTACCAAGTGATTTTTCTCATCCGTTATGTCATTGAACTCTAAAAGCCTATAAGGTCGGTTCTATCATTTCTGCCTTCCAGATGAGGAACCCAGCTTACCGGGATCAAATGACAGCGATGGCGCCTGTATGGCCCCAAGCCAACCTGGTTCCAGAGCGCAGGCGCTAATCCCTTCTCACTGCACAGCCATGACCTCCTCATGCCCTCAGCCTGGTGCCATTAGAACTAACGAGATGGAGTTAAAACCATGAGAAATAACTACGTCTGTATATCCCAAATGTACAATCATACACATATTTTGCATAGAAGTAGAGGGTTTAGGTACACAGAGGTCAGGAATATTTCGGAACAGAGATGAACTACGCTGGCTGACATGGGCTGAGCTGAGCTTATGGAGATATGAGGAAGGAAGGGCCTGCACTGAGATAGCAACTGTGTTTGCATTCAAGCAAAAGGACTATTTTTTATTTATACAGTATTAACCTGTTAGCTAAATTTCTGTCAGCTAAAACTACCAAGCTGTTTCTTGCAGCTTGTACAGAGGAGCCCACTCTCCCCTCCTTCAGATTTCTGGCCTTAAGCAGTTGAGTTCGGGATCTGCTGCGCACATGGACCCCCTTCCATCCTTCCCAGGCTCCTGGGTTTCTCTTCCGACACCTTAAATTCCTCATCTCCCTATCTCCTCTTAATCACCCCTCACCCCCACCGGGCCCAGTGAACCTTTGAAAGAGTAAAAGGGAGCAGATGGGACTCACAGCTTCCCTCACATTTCAGGGGGTCCAGGTGGGGAATTAGGCCATTACTCTAGATTTTCTGACAAGTTCCCCAGAGAGTCTGCTGTTCCACGCCCTTACGCTCTTCTCTCTGCCTTAAAAGCCTTTCTTCCCTCCTAAGCCTGCAATTTACTCTCTCAAAGTCAGCTCAGTCATGAAGGATCCTGCCCTCAAACCAGAGTACATCTTCCTCTCGCCCTCAGAGGACTTACCACAGTGATTTAGTGAAATCACTGCTTCCTACCCGCTCCCCTCCCCACTAGCGGGGCTTTTTTCAGGTCAGAGATTGACATCGTATTGTTTTTGTCTCCCAGGTGCCTAGCCTGGGGCCTTACACACAATGGGCAGAATAAACAAATGTGGTCCACACCTCAGTTCTTGCACGTGTATAACTATCTGTAGCCTCCACTTATGAGAATTCATGTTTGTAATGGGTACCTCAATTTGCAGAGGACTTCACATTACATAACCTCCCCTGATCCGGGTATCACTGTGACTATTCTCAGATGAGGAAACTGAGGCTCACAGAGCGACAATGGCCCCAGGTCACACGATGAGAAGACGTGGCACTGGGATCCTGGCCTCCGGGTCCCTCCCTGCCCACCCCACCCCACCCCACCCCTCCAGCACACAGCCGGCCCTGAAGGGACGCTCACAAGTCTGTGTTATGTACTGTTTCTTACATGTTGCCATGGACGTCACAAGTACAGTCTAGGTAACATGTACAACTCACTCTTACGAGAACAGCCTCACCCTCTATCTGCTATTTCTAATTTGCTGTCACCAATAGGCTCTGTTCCTGGACTGTGCTCATCCTTCTACATAAACCAGGACCATCTGGTCATCTGCTCTCTCCTTCCACCCAAGCACAAAGCAGGTCCTGGGCAGGGGAGAGTACAGATCTACCTGCTACAGAAGGCAGATCCCAGTACAGAAACCCCCCCCCTCCTCCTGCGAACGTTTGGCCTTAAGAATCCCAGAATTCTAATCTGCCACCCAAGGGAAGCGGCTCATCCGAGGGCCCCATGCTCATCCCGCTCAGGAGGCGTCCCTGGAAGTGACTTTGCAGACGTTAAAATCTTAATTTAAATGCACGAGGAAGCTTGGTATTTAGAGGAGGCCTGCGGGCATTTATAAGGCAAAGTGAAGATTCCTACTATAAGGAGAACAGCCGGCCAGAGGGATTCATTTATACCTAATGGGTTTGCTTCAAGAAGGACCCGCCAGCTCCCACTTCCAAGCTCGGAGTACTTGGAATTGTAATCCTTCCCGGCTCCCCCCCTGCCTGGCATCGGAGCTTCATTTCCTCTCCCTGCTTCCTTTTCCTCCTCAAACGTGTGTGCAGGTCTGAGGTCCCGGCCTGTGAGCTGAGGAGGGGCCTTGGACCCTTGGCGTGGTACCACTTCAGGGAAAATAAAGACCCAGGGCTGGCAAAGCCACGTGCTGGATGATACACAGGGAAAGAAAGATGTGTCTAGATTTTTAGAATGGCTCCCTCTCTAATATCACTT
Source organism: Stenella coeruleoalba (assembly GCF_951394435.1). NCBI lineage: Eukaryota > Metazoa > Chordata > Mammalia > Artiodactyla > Delphinidae > Stenella > Stenella coeruleoalba. The sequence continues at coordinate 97,411,711 of NC_137153.1, read as the reverse complement.
TCATTTTTACGTCAGAGACGGGATTTGGTGACTCTTACTCACTGTTGCATCACTGAGGGTGGAGATTGTGTTCCCTACACTGCGTGGCCCTCCCAAATGTGTCGTTTGGGGAGGGGGGTGATGGATCTGAAACATCATTCAGATCAGCCTTTTCCTCCATCACTGGTGAGGATGCCCCTACCCCCATTTCTCTCAGCAGCTGGTTCGAAATCTCCACCCCTTCCGCAAACTAACAGCTGTGCCCACCCAAGCTGGCTCCCTCGTCCTCAGCAGAGAAGACATCTGGTCCTGCATTCTCGGTGTTCCTCAGCCGCCCTTCCAGTCCTGTCTCTCTTCTTCCACCTGAGCCTGCTGCCTTTATATCCTCTCCCTGCAGTGTCTATAATGGGCTCCTTTCCACCAGCTCTTCCTGTCAACGTTCAACCGTGCTAAGATTGTAAGTCCCTTCGTCCTAATTCCCCTCCAGCTATTACCTTAGCTCTCACTGCTGTTGGCTCATCTCTCCCCTCCAGTGCTGCACAGCCCACAAGCTGGCATCAGGCCCATTCTGTTCCTAAAACGGTTCTTACCAAGGTCACCATGATCTTTTTTTTTTTTTGAAATAGGCATTGCTGTTTATTTTTTTTGAATTTTTATTTATTTTTTATACAGCAGGTTCTTATTAGTTATCTATTTTATACATATTAGTGTATATATGTCAATCCCAATCTCCCAATTCATCCCACACCCCCGTTCCCCCTTGGTATCCTTATGTTTGTTCTCTACATCTGTGTCTCTATTTCTGCTTTGGAAATAAGATCGTCTATACCAATTTTTTCAGATTCCACATATATGCGTTAATATACCATATTTGTTTTTCTCTTTCTGACTTACTTCACTTTGTATGACAGTCTCTATGTCCACGTACATCTCTACAAATGACCCACTTCCATTCCTTTTTATGGCTGAGTAGTATTCCATTATGTATATGTACCACATCTTCTTTATCCATTCCTCTGTTGATGGACGTTTAGGTTGAAGGTCACCAAGATCCTCTGTTGGCCAAACCTAGTTGTCAGTCTGAGTACCCAACCTCCTGCCCGCTCACAGCCATTGTTCCGTCCATCATCTTCCTTAACACTTCATCCCCAAACCCCCAAATGCTCACACAGGTGCCTGGCCTCAGCAGCCCCCTGAACATGACCAGCAGATAGTCTGCCTATAGAGACACCTGCCCGTGGAAAGGCACAGTAGAATCTTGGAGGGTCCCAGATACAGTCATGTGACCTGAAAGTTTAGGAGGTTTGAGCTAATGTGTCTTGGAGACTCCACCTCCACATACCCCTAACAGAGAAAGACGTCAAGTCTGGTGTTGAGACCCCGTGAGCCTCTGCAGTTTCCAGTTCCCAAGATTCCAGAAATGACCTGGTCCCCGTTAGACTGACACAATCCTTCTTTAGATATGTTAAAATTCCAGACAGTCTTGCCCTGGTCAGCTGTTTTATCTCTTTTTTTGATTTGCATACCTCTGGTCCCATTCCTACTTGGCTAGTTTATAGTTCTCCTCATTTACAAGTGCCCATGAGATTGGCATGCTGTTGCTTGGGTATCACCAGCAAGGGGTCTGTGACTAGCATGAGGTCATCCACCTGGAGTTAGTGATCTTTCCACCTACTGACTCTCTGTCCCCAGATCCCTGCTCCAGCTCCCTCCTCCAGTTCTTCTCAAAGGCCTCCTGGGTTCTTTCCCATCCTGCAAGCCCCCAGCCCCAGTTCAGGCAGAAAGAATGGGTCCCCCTCTGGGTTCCCTCCCATGACTATAAACTTTATCACACTCGAGTATTGATTACTCTTGACATTCTATTAGGGTCATCCGGGACTTATTGTTGCATTTATTTTCATTTTAAAACAGAGTGTTAAAAAGCAATCTATAACTGCCTGATACCTACACAAACAACCAGCGCCATTATGTCAATAACCTGGTAAATGTTTCACTCACTGGTTTCCAGCTGCCATGGGGAGAGATCTTACCATTTGCCAGATGCTCAGATGTTGCCTGGATAACAGATCTATGAGGCGCATTTGGTGGGGCCGGCGGGGAGGAGAAGGGGTGCAGTAAATAAACAATTTTAGGGCTGCTGAATGTTTCATATTGATTTTTTAGAAAATAAAAAAAAGAAAAGCATGGTGTACTGGAAAAAGGAGGGACTAAACTTGGATTCATCTTGGACAAATTGGACTCTAGTCCTGACAGTACCACTTACTGGTGCTGTGTATTCTCTGGGATTCAGTTTCCCCATCTATACAATGGGCACAAATAACAGCAAGCCTGCCTCACTGGGGATTGTTGGGATAATAGATGTGAAAGGTCCCTATGAGCTATAAACTAGGACTACGAATCAAGCATCTTTGCCTTGACCCAACTGGGTCACTTCAGACACAAGATGCCTGCATTACTTCACAGGATTCCTTGGGAGATAGTGATCTAGGAAATGGCAAATAACTTCCAAAAGGCAAGAATCTGGGGCAAGTTTTGGGGCACTCAATAGCAGTAACCCTTTATACAGAAGCAAATTGAGAACACTTATCCGTACCTCCCCTCCCACGGTAATATCCACCACAGACAAGCAAGAAAGAATTTCAGCATCTACTTATGAAACACCCACCATCCACGCCCACCTTCGTCCTCCTGGTGTGGCATGCGCTCCGGGATGACTTTGGGCTGTGGTCCCTTCAGCTCCCCGTCCTCTCTCTTCATCTGTCAACTGGATATACTGAGAGAGCCCTTGCCACATGGTTACTGTGAGAGCATTAAGTGAGCTCATATATTTGAAAAAACGTTGGTAAACATTTAACTATCTACGGAGCCCATATGCATGTTAACGATCAGCATTATTTACAGTAAGTGTGTGAGATGAATATGAAGGAAACCCCACTAGGCAGAAGCAGAAGTTCTTTTTCAAAGAACCTGATTTGGAGAAGTCTCCCTATAATGGATGGAGCTGCAGGGAAGGGGTCCGGATCAGGGTCTAGAGCACAGTAGCTTTGAGATTTTAGGCTTGAATCCTGCCTGCGTCACTAGTGGTAACAATTTGCATAATCTTAGGCAATTTATTTAATCTTTCTGAGCCTCCGGTTTTTCCTCTGTAAACTGAGAATAATAATAGCACTTACCTCACAGGATTGTCATGATGATTATTCGAGATAATGCGCTTAAAACAATTCACACAATGCCTGGCTCCCTGCAATAGCTAACAATGTCAGTTTCAGTAGGTAGGTGGGTTGGAGAAAGGAAGACAGAAGTATTAACTGGTAAATTATTTATATTTTGCTTCGTACAGTGGGTCACTCTCACCTAATGAAATATATAAATAGTATACAGATTGGCAAGAACTGGACCATCACATGGAAGATGAGAATTGTCTTGCTAGGTACGGTGGAGAAATGTGGAGTGATTGTTTTTCCTTTCTTCAGTTCTCGTCATAATGTTGTTTGCACAAAGAATACAGTTTTGTCATATATATAAATATATATGTGTGTATATATTGGGTGGGCCAAAAAGTTCGTTCGGCTTTACCCGTAACATCTTACGAAAAACCTGAACGAACTTTTTGGCCCACCCAATATATACACACATATATATTTATATAAAAACCTTACCCTTGTGGTTTTTGTGGCACAAAATGTTGTGGCAGTTGGCTCTGAGGATGCCTTCAAGATTATAAGGCTTAGGCAGGTGGAAACAGAAGTCTGCAGTTTGCAGGGAGAAAGGTCAGAAAGTGTTAAAGTATTAGATTCCCACTGCATTTGGGAAAAAAATCCACGCTCCTTCCTAGGGGCCCAAGAGCACCTTCTTGAACAGAGAAGGTACTCAAGGTAGGACTGGGCTCTCACCTTACTCTCCCATGTGCACCTCCGCCAGCATCACCACGAGCTAGTCAGCAGCTGACTCTCACTCCCCCAGGCTCCTTTCACCTGGGTCAGCTCCTTGCCTATTTGCAATTCAGGTCTCTGACCAATGTTATCTCCTTCCAGAGCCCAGCCCTGATCATTCTATCTCATTACCCTTTTTCTTTTCTTTTCTTCATAACACTTATATACGCTATCTAAAATTATCTCATTTGTTTACATGTTTATTAAGTGCCTTTCTTTCTCTAGAATATAAACACCATCAGATCAAGGACCTTATCTGTCTCATTTGGCCACTGTATCTCCAGCAATGGAACACTGGCAATGCACTCAATCAGTATTTAAGAACAAAGGAACAAATGAACACGTGTCAATTGCTAATGATGAAGGGATGAGTAAGGGACAGATAAGCAATGCCCCATCTCCCAGCTGACTGACTTGTGCATGCACACATACCTGGGCAGACTTTCAGGCATTTTAGCCAACAAGCAGATGGCAGGCAAGACCAAGGTGTAGGTAGCAATTGGCACAAGAGGCTCCAGCCACAGCAGAAACCTGCAAGTTTCAGCAACGTCAGCCTTGTGTAACTTTAGGCAGAACTGCTGGTCAGACATAGCCACTTAGATCTGATGTCTGGGCTTTAGTGCAGCCGTGGATACGAGGCCAAAAGTCCATGTCCTTCCCTGAATTTAAAAAAAAAAAAAAAAAAAGACAAAATCTGGCTCAAGAGAAACCAATTCTTGGGAAATAGCACGAGCTCACTTTGATTCAACCCACATTTACTGGGCCAAGTCCTGTAGCAGGACGAACAAGATTCAGAGCGTATCTCGTAGGGTAGACAGGACTACAATGGGAATAACTAACAAAGCAGAGCAAGAAAAGAGTACTAAAATAGCACTAGCTGGGCTTCCCTGGTGGCGCAGTGGTTGGGAGTCCGCCTGCCAATGCAGGGGACGGGGGTTCGTGCCCCGGTCCGGGAGGATCCCACATGCCGCGGAGCGGCTACGCCCGTGAGCCATGGCCGCTGAGCCTGCGCGTCCGGAGCCTGTGCTCCGCAACGGGAGAGGCCACAACTGTGAGAGGCCCGCGTACCGCAAAAAACAATAAATAAATAAAATAAAATAGCACTAACTCCTCCAGGAGCACGGAGGAGGGATTCAGAAGCTCCATCCAAAGCTAAGTCCAGGCTTTCCATTCCTGTAGAGGTGAAAGTGCTACCTGTAGGGAAATTCACAACAAAAACAGCCCTTGAGAACTTCCCCGGTCTTCCCTGCTATCACTGCAAAGATGGCCCTGCAATGTCTGACATCCTTTTCTAGCTCTGCAAACAGTGGCAGGCCTGGGGGGCAGATTGACAAACTGCTTCCTGCTATTTGAAGAAAGCAGGACAAGATCTTAAACCACTCAGTTCCTCAGAAAGAACGGCCAGTTCTTTTGACCACAGCTTGGGCGGTTCTAGGGGCTGCTGCTTACACTTGGCAGGTGAAGGCGGGGCTCTGAGCTCCAGAAGAAAATATCCTGGTGTCTCCTTTAGCAATAGGCCTGCTCCTGAAAATGATGTACCTAAGAGCCTTTGTGAATCTTTTTAATCATTAAAAAAAAAAAAAGAAAAAAGAAATGTCCCTTCCAGTCCATCGTGTTAGAAGTGCCACTGTTTACACACCTGGGTGCAGTGGTTTGTGGAAATAGCCAGAGCTTTGGGGTCCACACATCTGGCTTCAGTCCTATTTCACCCATCACTTTCCTTAAGCAACTCCCCATCCCCTCTCTGTGCCTCAGTTTCCTCATCTGTAATCGGAGGGACGATGAGAGTAATGATTTTCAAACTGCAAGTTTTAATCCAATGATATGTAATGAAATCAACATTTTTTTTTTTTTTTTTTTTTTTTTTTGCGGTACGCGGGCCTCTCACTGTTGTGGCCTCTCCCGTTGTGGAGCACAGGCTCCGGACGCGCAGGCCCAGCGGCCATGGCTCACGGGCCCAGCCACTCCGCGGCATGTGGGATCCTCCTGGACCGGGGCACGAACCCATGTCCCCTGCATCGGCAGGCGGACTCTCAACCACTGTGCCACCAGGGAAGCCCTCAACATTTTTTTTAAAGGGAAATAGAAGAGTTTAGAATATAAAATATCTGGGTACATTGCAGTTAATAGGTAAGTATTGTCTTGTGAAACTTTTATTTCATCTATCGACATGCTTGTGCTGAGATCAAAACAAAATTTATTTCTCACTGTGGATTACTGTGTTTTAAAAAAGTTCAAAACATACTATGTTGAGTTTTCAAGGCCAGTAGCAGACAGACCCACTAACAGGTCCATACTACTCCTGGCCTAATTGCCAATTTCCCATTGTTTGCCTGCAGGCTGAGTCCAGCTCCAAGTGAACCGTGATTTGGCTCATGAATATATAGACCTGATCCCCTAAGTGAAAGAGGGTGTGCCCAGAAGGTCTGTACCAGGACCCCTCCTCCCCAAATGACAGAACTTTCCTTACTTCTCATGGTGCACGTTAGCTGGGCTTATTTTTTGAACTTCATATAAATGGAATCACAGTATGAACCCTAACTGTGGACACGATGACCTAGAAAGGAGATGCTCAACGCTGCATTTATTGTCCAGCATGACATCAGCCAGAAAGCATTGCGAAAATAATATTATGATTATTGAGTGAAGGCCTGTTCACTCTGGCCTTTAGAGCCAGACTCTGCCAGACACTGTGCTTAGAGACTTAAAAACATTCAAGTTCATGCTCACAAGGTCTATGGGTTTGGAGGTGTAGGTTATGACCCGCATTTTTTAGAAAAGGAAACTGAGGCAAAGGGAAGCTGCGATGGGGCATCCGCAAGGTCACGGAATCTGCAAATGGCCATGGCAAGGTTGGACCCTTTATCTGTCCGCCTACAGAGTCCTTTCCATTACACACTTTTTCCACAGGGCTGAGATGCTTCTCAACAAAGTAGCTTGGAAACTGTGCAGAACCAGTCCATTGTACAAGGAACCGAGTCCTCCCCTGCCTGGCTCTCACCCACACTTGGTGGAATCGACTTCGTTTACATTTCTAAGGAAGCAATCAAACTACCCTTCACGAAGCCAGGGAGTTCCAGAAGGCCTGAATTAGCCGGAGGTTTAATTTGGGGACATTCTTACTACACAAAATTTCTTCCAGAACATTTGGTCCTTTGGGACTTCCTCAAATTGCCAACGATTAGACAGAAAATTCCATCTCCCTTTCCCTGGTTGCTTCACAGTATCCGACATTTCCCCTACCTTACCTACGAGTAGATTTCCTACTTTGGCAACTCCTTACTACCCGGAGAAATGTGGATGTTTTTGTTTTGGGGTTTCCTTTTTTTAACAAACACAACTACATTTCACTACTTCCTTGGTGAAGCCACATCTAACCAATGAGACTGGTTAGCAATTGTTCAGTATACCCAAGAATAGAGGATAAAGGGATCCATGTATCAATTTTCTTCATATTAGAGATTTTAAGATTTATTTTTTTTTTATGTTAGCCGTCCTGATTACAACATACCTATTACTCCAGAGTTCCAAGGAAATTAGTCAGGCCTTAAATTAAACTTTAACCTTGTTTCAAATTAAAAATACAATTTGCCACATTAGTTTCATATGTTTCTATTTCCTGGCCTCAAAAACACTAAGAGCTCCTTGACTACAGTAGTTGAAATCCTACTTAGCACTCAATAACCAACATACCTTCCCCCACCCCCAGGCAAGGCTACAAGAATGGTCCCTTTGCTCCCATAATGCTTCATAAAATAGAAGTTTGTGCCTCCAACCCTTCCCACCACCGCCCCCAAACCCTGAACTCTCCCCAGGGCAATAACCACATTGTATTTATATTTGTCCTCATATCTACCCCCAGCTCAGGCAGGATCAGGTTCCCAGCATACAGTAAGCCTTCACCGAACGTCATTGCATTGAGTCAATTTCTAAGTAAACTTTTTCTTGAAGTATAATGTGCATATGAAAGGGCACACGATCATATAAGCCTTTGAATGTTCCCAAAGTGAAAGAATATATATTCAGCCCCCCCCCCCCCCGAAGGCTGGCACCGTGACCTTTCCTCCCCCAAAGACAAGACTTTCCCGACTTCCAACACCATACATTAACTTTGCTTGTTTTCTTGCATGTTGTATAAATGGAATCACTATGTGACCTCTCTGGGTTTGGGCTTATTGTATTAAACATCATGCTTGTGAGATTTAACCATGTCGTTTTGTAGAGCGCTGGTTAATCTATTCTCATTTGCTGCACAGCATTCCACTGTGGTTGTGCAGTTATTTATTTATCCATTCTACCGTTGATGGACACTTTGTTTCTAATTTGGAGCTCTTAGGAATAGAGCTGCTAGGAACATTCCTGGATATTTTTCTGTTAAGTATTTACCTAGGAGTCCTATTGTTCAGCTTTGGCGGATGCTGCCAAACAGTTTTTAAGGTGATTGTGGAAACTGACAAGCTGCCTCTAAAATGTATATGGAAACACAAAAGGCTGAAAAATACCCAAGACAATCTCAGACAAGACTGGAGGTCTTACACCACTACATATTATAAAACGACACGAATTAAAACAGGGTAGTTTGGACACAAATAGGCCAATAGCCTGGAAGAGAGAATTCAGAAACAGATTCACAAATACATGTTACTTGATTTATGATAGAGGTAACATGGCCATGCAAAGGGGAAAGAACCATGTTTTCAATAAATGGTGCCAGATCAATTGGATAAACACATGAAAAAGAATGTTGAACCACACATTAAAATCAGTTCCAGATGGATTATAGATCTAAATGTTAAAACGAAAACAATAAGTTTAAAATATATATATATATAAAATTCACTAGAATATGAATATGACTTGAAGTAGGCAAAAATTTCCTATAAATAAGACATAAAAAGCGTTAATCATAAAGGAAAATTTTGATAAATTGGACTACTTTAAAAATAAGAATGGTTCCTCAAAAGAGACCATTAGGGATTGAAAACACAGCACTGATTGAGAAAGATATTTGCAAAAATATACCCAGCAAGGGACTTGTAAACAATGTATACAGAACTCCTACATGTCAATGACAGAAAGAGAACCAATAGAAAAATGTGCAGACGGAGGAGGAAAAGGAGAAACTTTTCTTTTTTGGGGGGGTGGGTACGCGGGCCTCTCACTGTTGTGGCCTCTCCCGTTGTGGAGCACAGGCTCCGGACGCGCAGGCTCAGCGGCCATGGCTCATGGGCCCAGCCGCTCCGCAACATGTGGGATCTTCCCGGACTGGGGCACGAACCCGTGTCCCCTGCATCGGCAGGCGGACTCTCAACCACTGTGCCACCAGGGAAACCTGAAAAGGAGAAATTTGAATGGGCACTTTACACACACACACACACACACACACACACAATGGCCAAATGGCCAATAAACATATGAAAAGGTGCAGAAGGGAAATGCAAATTAAAACTACCAAGAGACACCTCTGGACTCTTGAGAAAAGGGCTAAAATGGAAAGTTAGGTGATAGCCAGTGTTGGCAAGAATATGGAGTAACCAAGCTCTCCTACACTGCTGGGGCTAGGTAGTAAATACTGGTCCGTCCACTGAATTTTTACCAGGGTCTGCACCAACTTTTCCCTCCTCCCTGGTCCCAGAAGAGCGGACTGGAGCGGGCCGGTGTGGCTGGAAAGCATGTACCAACCTCTATTTATTCCTTTTCTTCGTTCTGTCCATTCACCCAGGTATCACACACTCCCTAAGCTGTATTTTCCGCTTGGCCCTTTGCTAGAACCTGGGCGCACCGTTAGGAATAAGATTCATTTCTGGGTCTTCCGTGGTGGCGCGGTGGTTAAGAATCTGCCTGCCAATGCAGGCGACACGGGTTCGAGCCCTGGTCCTGGAAGATCCCACATGCAACGGAGCAACTAAGCCCGTGTGCCACAACTACTGAGCCTGTGCTCTAGAGCCTGCGAGCCACAACTACTGAGCCCGCATGCTGCAACTACTGAAACCTGCGCGCCTAGAGCCCATGCTCTGCAAAAAGAGAAGCCACCGCAGTGAGAAGTCTGCGCGCTGCAATGAAGAGTAGCCCCCGCTCACCACAATTTGAGAAAGCCCGCGCACGCTAACGAAGACCCAACGCAGCCATAAATAAATAAATAAATAAAATTTAAATTAAAAAAAAAAAAAAGATTCATTTCTGACCAGGCTGTCCCCCCTCACGAGCTCCTGGAGAAACAAACAGGCCCATACTTCAAACAACATGTAATTCTTATCTCATCCAAAGACCCAAAGCTTTCTGATGCCTCTTAAATATGTCCCCAGAATGAATTCCTAGAACTCAAGGTTATGCTCATTTTTATTTCCGTACAGGTTCAAGCTGCAAAAGCACCCTCCTGAAAGTTTGGGTCAACTTTCACTCCCACAAGAGGTGGACACATGTCCCATTTATCAACACAATCAGTGAAAAATAGTACCTTGTTTCATTTAGCTCTCTGATCACTAATAAAGCTGAACTTTTAAAATCTGTTTATTGGTCATTTTTATTTCTTCTTTTGTAATTAGCAGTTCACATATTTTGTCCATGCTGTCATTAAATTTTTCATATAATTCTGAAAGAAGGCTCTATGGGGCTTCCCTGGTGGCGCAGTGGTTGAGAGTCCGCCTGCCGATGCAGGGGACACGGGTTCATGCCCCGGTCCGGGAAGATCCCACATGCCGCGAAGCGGCTGGGCCCGTGAGCCATGGCCACTGAGCCTGTGCGTCCGGAGCCTGTGCTCCGCAACGGGAGAGGCCACAACAGTGAGAGGCCCGCGTACTGCAAAAAAAAAAAAGAAGGCTCTATGTAGCAGGGATACTAACTTTTCAGTGTTACACACACTGCAGATATATTCCCCAATATTTCGTGTTTCCCCTTTAATTTTATTTATAGGTATTTTTTCCTACACAAATGAATATGAAATGTTTATATAGCAAAAAATCTGTCCATCTGTTATAACTTCTGTATTTTTGCAAAGTACTTAGGAAAGCTCTTTCTATTTCAAAATTATAGAAATGGTTATACATTTTTCTAATATGGTTACATTTGTTACCTTCAAATACTTAAATCACTTGGAGCTTATTTTGCAGAAGTTAGGGCTCCAGTCCTGTGTGGTGTGTGGTGTGTGTGTGTGTGTGTAAATCTTTTTTCATGAATGGCAGCCAGTAGTTCCAGCACCACTTATTGAAGAATGTATACTTTCGCTACTCATTTGTCTGTTTTGGGATGATATAGTTGAATAGTGAGATTCACTATCAGAAGGATCTCCTTGGCTGTCCAGGTGGCAGGTTGACCCCGAGCAGCCAGAATGGAGGTGTGGACCAGTAGGAGCAACAGTGTAGGAGAACAGCTGAGCACCGGAATTACAACAGGCACAGGGGGAGGTGAGGAGGGGGGATTGACTGCCCTTGTCCCCTCCCTCTGGTCCCCTGTAATCACCTCATCTAGCTGCCTTTCCCCACCTGTAAGCTTTGTCAACTGTCAGGTGAGGGAATAATTAATCCCAGTAGCTAATCTTGGAGAATCTGGAATTAGGTTCCTGCATTTAAATTCTGACTTCAAAACTTACACCAGCCTTGTGATCTCAAGCAAGTGTCTTGATATTTCTGGTCCTCAGTCTTCCCACCTGTGAAGTGGGGATCATAGTAACACCTATTGCAGAGCACATCAAGGAGATTTTAAGGAACTAAGTCATATGCAGCTCTTAGCCTGGTGGCTGGCACAGACTGAACTCATGTAGTCAACATCGTTATCACCTGGTTTTCAAGAGAAGTTGTGACCATCAGTTTCCTCAGTGGAACAAAACTTCAGTCCTCCCTTTGCATGGGTCTGAGCCTGAGCAGTTAGGGGAATAGGTGGAACTGGCAAGGTGATGGGAAGGTTTCCAGGTCAAATGGTTGAAGGCACTTGTCTAGAAAATATTTTCTTTAGGGAGCCTCTATACTTTAAGGTATACTTATGCAATAAAACCCACGAACAAAGGGCTACCATTAGTAAACTACATTAGCACATTAATTAATGGTGACATGTATCCCCCACTCCCACCCCACTTTTAAAAATTAATTAATTAATTAATTAATTTTATTATTTTTTTTTTGCAGAACGCTGGCCTCTCACTGCCGTGGCCTCTCCCGTTGCGGAGCACAGGCTCCGGACGCGCAGGCTCAGCGGCCATGGCTCACAGGCCCAGCCGCTCCGCGGCATGTGGGATCCTCCCGGACCGGGGCACGAACCCGTGCCCCCTGCATTGGCAGGCGGACCCCCAACCACTGCGCCACCAGGGAAGCCCCATTTATTTAATTTTTGATCGCATTGGGTCTTCGCTGCTGCACGCGGCCTTTCTCTAGTTGCAGTGAGCGGGGGCTACTCTTTGTTGCGGGGCGCAGGCTTCTCATTGTGGTGGCTTCTCTTGTTGCAGAGCACAGGCTCTAGGCACGCGAGCTTCAGTAGTTGTGGCTCGCGGGCTCTTGAGCGCAGGCTCAGTAGTGGTGGCGCACGGGCTTAGTTGCTCCGCGGCATGTGGGATCTTCCCAAACCAGGGCTCGAACCCGTGTCCCCTGCATTGGCAGGCGGATTCTTAACCACTGCACCACCAGGGAAGCCCACCCACCCCCACTTTTAAACACAACTTTTATTGTTTATTTGTTTAGGTAAAGCTTTGGTCAGAAGTGGAGTCAAAAGTGTTTCTTTGCTTCTCATATTTTTCAGAGAATGAGATAACAGCTGTAGTTGATTGACTCCATCATAGGCAGACCTTTAAAAATTATTTCATATAATGCTCTGTAATGTATCTGACGTTATTACCATCCCCAAGGTCCAGACAAGGAAAGGGAGTTTCCCGGAAGTGAGGAGGTAACTTGCATGCAGCCGCCATTACTAAGGACCAAGATTCAACCCAGGTCTCCACTAACTCCAGCACCCAAGCTCTAAACCCAACGATGAACATATGGATGTTGAGCTGGAATTTTGGAGGCTGGGAAGTCCAGCTTGGCAGATGGGAGAAATTACTTTCTGAAGGATTTAGTGCCTTCTATTTATTTATAAAATGGTCATGCCTGGAAGGACTTCGGAAGGCATCTATCCAGAGTCTTCATCGTGCAGATGGAGAACCTGGAGCCCAGAACAAGATGTGTCCAAGCTGACTACACATGGAGTTCTCTGCCGAGCCCTGGGTCTCCTCACCCTGTGCAGTACTTGTAATCTCCACGTGGCCTCAAGATCGAAGGGGAAACATGCTTGGTGCTGCACAGCCTGCACACCATCCTGGCCCAGAGAAGCTTGCAAATCAGCAAGAGAGAGGATTCATGCCCACAAATAAACACCATTAGTAAGAGGGTGAAAAGCACTTTGGGGTCTTTGGAGCACTTCATCCCTCTGACCAGAATCAGGGAAGACTTCTTGGAGGAGGTTGTGGGAGAGCTGGGTCTGCAGTAGAAATGACAGTAAGGACATTGCAAATGGAGAAGGGACTACTAATAATGTAAGCTAACATTTATTGAGTCACAGCATACAGATTCCATGCTAAACACTTTACACTTATTAACTCCTTTAAATCCCAAAATGACACTATAAGGTGGGTACAGTAATTATCCCTATTTTAGAGAAGAGGAAATTAAGACACATAAAGGATGAATGACTTGCCCACAGACATATGGCTGGGAACTGACAGGTTCCAGAATGAGAATACCAGCTGGAGTGACTCCTCATTTCTTTTTCTTTCTTTCTTTCTTTTCTTTCTTTCTTTCTTTCTTTCTTTCATTGGCTGCATTGGGTCTTAGTGGCAGCACGTGAGATCTTTCGTTGCGGCATGCAGGCTCTTTGTTGGGGTTCACAGCCTTCTCTCTAGTTGCAGCGCGGGGGCTCCAGAGCATGCAGGCTCATTAGTTGCAGCATGCAGTCTCTCTAGTTGTGGCGCGCGGGCTCAGTAGTTGCGGCGCGCAGGCTTAGTTGTCCCGCGGCATGTGGGATCTTAGTTCCCCGACCAGGGATCGAAACGGAGCCCCCTGCATTGCAAGACAGATTCTTAACCACTGGACCACCAGGGAAGTCTCACCCCTCATTTCTTGATGTCTGAGGGGAGGACCCAGGGGTGAGCATTGGGAAGAGGACATAGGATGAGGGAGTAGGAGATAGATTATTTTTCTAGGACAAGTCAACTTCCAATTGACCCTCAGCTTTTCCATGCCATCTGGGGCCTCCTGAGATAGGCAAGGAGTACTCAGTTAATGAAGGTCAGCAGCCAGACCCACTGGCCTCTCTGGACCTTCCAGAAGCTACCAGGACTGAGCTAAGGGACTCTGGTTGAAGGGCCACAGAGGCTGTCTGGCTCACTCTGGGGCCACAATGTCCAAGACCCCATCCTGACTGATCTTACACCAGTCCCAGGGCTTTCCCAAATGCCAACCATAGCTATGGCTCAGCCCACCTGGAGACAGTGGGGTTTGGAGGCAAGAGCACAGTACACAGCAGCAGTCCAAGTCCAGATGTAAGAGCTGTGTGACCTTGGGCCAGCTCTGACCCTGGCTGGACTTCAGGGAGCACCTGGGGGGGGATGGATCAGCCTGACCTCACAGGCTTGTTAGGAGGAATCTGTGAAACCAGATGGATGAGGGCCCGCACAATGCCTGGCGCCCATAGGTGCTCAATAAATGCTAACTTCTTGCCCTGGACCTTGAGGCTCCTCATCTTCTTGGAGCAGGCTAAAAGTTGGATAGACTCACCCCATTACTCAGTTCCTTGTCACCCCTTAAAACAGATCCACAGGCCCTTTGAGTGTTGACATTGTGACTGCTAATCGCTGCTAGAATAGGAGACAACAGACACAGACATGGGAGGCGACAAAGGTCTCAGAACATATATACATTCACTCATCAGCATCCCCCTGCTCTGAAGTGATAGCAGCCTTCCTTGGACAGCACCCTCTTCTTCAAGGGGGGAGATTTCTTCAACTCTCCACCACCCCAGACCTTTTCAAGGTGCTATCTGAGCTTCGTTCATCCATTACCTGCTCATGAACACCTATCCAATATTCTGGACATAACTCAAAGGCAAATGGGAAAGCAACCCAAGTGTCCATTGATAGATGATGGCTAAACAAAATATAAATGGATTAAAAAACTGTGGTACATCCAGACAATGGACTATTATTCAGTGCTAAAAAGAAAGAAACTATCAAGCCATGAAAAGGCATGGAGAAAGCTTAAATGCATATTACTATGTGAAAGAAGCCAATCTGAAAGCCTACCTACTGTATAGTACAGCCCAACTACAGGTAGAAGACATTCTGGAAAAGGCAAAACTGTGGAGATACAGGAAAAGAATCAGTAGTTGCCAGGGCTTGGGGGAGGGGAGAGGGATGAATAGGTGGTGTGCAGAGGACTTGTAGGGCAGTGAAAATACTCTGTATGATACCATAATGATGGATACATGTCATTCTACATTTATTCAAACTCACAGAACGTACAACTCCAAGAGGGAACCCTAATGTAGACTGTGGACTTTGGGTGATGATGACGTGTCAAAGTAGTTTCATCGATCGTAACAGATGTACCACTCTGGTGGGGATTTTGATAATGGGGGAGGCTGTGTGTACAGGAGGCTCATGGGAAATCTCTGTACCTTCCCCTCAATTTTACTGTGAACTAAAACTAGTCTAAAAAAAGTCTTCACAAAAAAAGGGGGCAGGGTGCAAATGGAGTCTCCTGTCCCCAGAGATCTCTTTGTCTGGTTGAGGACACAGAGACAAGCCAGCAGTTACAAAGCCACGTGTTAAGAGATCTCGACAATGTAGGCAGCCTCAGGCGTCTCAGACTGGCCCTTCTCCAGCCCAGAGGGTAGAAGATTCTCTAGAGGCAGTGAGTCCCTTCCTTGTGGGGAGGCCTGCAGCCTGGGTGTGGCCATCTCAGTGGGTCCCCTGACCCTCACTGGAAAAGTCCCTTCAAGTACAGCTTGCAGGCCACTAGGCCCAACCGCTCCTGCCCTCACAAAGCACATCAGCTTCAGCTGCTCTATTCAAATTCATTCTGGTAAGTGAGCTCGCCCTTCATAGAAATGAATGTTGTGGACACAGCACTCTCCGAATGACCTGCCCGCTGCTCCTGAATCGCTAACCCAGCCCGGCTCCCTGTTACTCGGCTCTCCTCTTTCTACCCCACCTGCCCCATCTTCTTCCTAGAGCTCTTACAGCCACCTTGACTTCTGTTACCCACTTCCAGGGCCCTAGGCTGCGTGGGTGTCAGAGGGTAGCTATCCTCTCACGCAGGCCAGTCCTAGGACTGGAGTTAGAGGTGACAGTGAGATGCCCGAAAGCATTAGGACAAACTAAGCAACGCTGAAAAGAGCCGGGATGGCCCTTCCCGAGCAAAGCTACATTTGATTTAGGATAAAGGCATCTAAAGAAGGAATGTGCCCTTCAGAAGCGGCTGGCCGCAGGAGGGGAAGGCGTGTCAGCCTGAAGGTACAGGAAAAGCAAAGTCATTCATTCATTCATTCATTTACTCAACAAATAGTTTCTAAGCCCTTATCATGTGCCAGGCACTGTTCTAGGCATGAGGATGCAGACTAAAGGAAACACACAGGAGTCCTGTTCTTGTGTAGCTGACATTCTAGGGAGACAATAAAAAAGATAACTGAGACAAAGAAAAGATACGTCAGAGGGTGCCAAGAAAGAGCTTGGCAAGGGGAATGGAGATTTCCAGGTGCGGAAGGGGAAGACTGCAATATTTTAAAGGCCAGTTATGCTGATAAGTTGGTACTTGAGCAGACTTGAAATTAGAGAGTCTGCTATTTGGGTGTCTGGAAGAGCATTCTAGAGAGAGGACATTGCAGGTGTGAAAACCTGAGATGGGAGGATGCCAGGAGTGCTGGAGGAGCTCCAAGGAGGCCAGTGCTGGAAGGGGGTTTGCAAGTGAGGAGCCGCAGACAAGGTCAGGAAGGAAACGGGGAGCTGGACTATCTCAGGCCTGGTAGAACACGGTAAAGACTTGGTGAGACACAGAGGTAGATCCCAGCGCTGTTCAGTGGGAGGGAGGCTCACCAGTGCACTCTGAGCCTTGTCCTCCCAGTGGCAGGAGGGATGCACTGGGCTGTCAGGGGCCGATACCTTTAAAGAGCAAAGGCCCATAACTGACCTCCTGCTTAGATTCCTGGCCCAGAAGGTCACCTGGTCATACCCTGGTCTCCCACAGACAGACAGGTCTTCTAGAGGGAGAGAATGCTGGCAACCAGGGTGTTGTCCTCACGGTGACACTTCTACTTTTCATTGTAAGTCGATATATAATATGGTTTGCTACAGTATGTTATGGTATAATGTAAACCAGTATAATACATATCCCCATCTCAGGGCTTGTATAACGTGACTCTAGCTCCCAGAGTTGAAGCGGCCCTGCAGGCGGGGTGGGGAAGGTGGACTAATCCAGTCTCTAAACCTGCCAGACTCCTGGACTAGGCCCCAAGGCCACAGTGTCCTCTCCACGGCTGTGACGTTTTGTGAGGCTGCGTGACAGCCAGTCAGCTGTCTTTCTCTTGGTACTATTCTGATCTCACCACTCAACTTTTGATCCAAACCGCTGAGCCTCACCCAGCCTCAGTTTATTCAACTGTAGAATGGGCATGATACTTCCAATCTCCAAGGTTGGCTGTAGGAACCAAATGAGATAAAACATCCGACAGCCAGCAAGGCTCCTGGCTTCCCATCTCGCCCTTCCTTCCCTGACCCAGACTCTCACCCCTCTTTTGCTGGGCCACTCCCAGCAGCACCTCCCCAGCCTCCCAGCTTTCATCCTCATGCCCGGCAGCGCACTGTAGACAGAGATGATGCTCCAAACTCCTTTAGCTGCACCTGGGAGCCCTCACTCTCTACCCCTGACCTCTAACGACACTATTCATCCTTTACCCAACGGGATGTGCATCTTTGCCTTTGTACATCTCCCTCTGGTTAGAACACCTTCCTCTTCTCTGCCTGACGAGCTACCAGGCATCCTTCAAGCTCTAGCTGCAATGCCACCTCTCCTTGAAAGCCTCCCCAGCTCTTTCTGCCTGGTCAGTTCTCTCTCCTGTCTGCCCACAGCACCCTATGCTTTCCTCTGTCATAGCACTTACTGCTACACTGGCTTTAACTACCTGGGTTTTAATTTTTTATCCTGATTAAAGCACAAGCTCCTTGGGGAAAAAAAGAAAAAAAGCACAAGCTCCTTGAGGACAAAGAGAGATCATCTTCTCTTATGCCATATTTCACCAAATTTTGTCTGCCAACAAATTTTTAGATTCACCACTATTTTACGTACCATTAAGAAACAAAAAGGCGCTGCCAATTACATCTTGACACGTTGCCTTCTTATTACTTGGAATTTCTATTTTATGCTTAGTGAAAGAATTCTTCGGAACTCAGAAAGAGTTTCGATATCATTTATTACTCCTGTGCATATGACCTGTATTTGTCTATGAAATCAATTGGTTAAGGCATTAACGCTTCCATGGTGACTAGTACCTGTCCAACAGCAATTGGAAGAGACATTGATTGTAACAACTATCCTAGTTTTAAAGATGTTAAAAAATGAGAAAGAAAAAAAAAGTGTCCTATCCACCCTCCCAATGCATGGGGCTGGGGTTCGATACCTGGTCAGGGAAGTAGATCCCACACGCATGCCGCAACTAAGAGTTCACATGCCGCAACTAAAGATTCCATATGGGGCTTCCCTGGTGGAGCAGTGGTTGGGAGCCCGCCTGCCGATGCAGGGGACACGGGTTCGTGCCCCGGTCTGGGAAGATCTCACGTGCCGCGGAGCGGCTGGGCCCGTGAACCATGGCCGCTGGGCCTGCGCGTCCGGAGCCTGTGTCCGCAATGCGAGAGGCCACAACAATGAGAGGCCCGCGTACTGCAAAAAAAAAAAAAAAAAAAAGATTCCCTATGCTGCAACTAAGAAGATCCCGTGTGCCACAACTAAAACCCGACAAGCCAAATAAATAAATATTTAAAAAACAAACGAAATGTGTCCTAAACTCCAGGAAATACAGATTATGCCTTTCTGCTAGACTAGTATCTGGCACCAGTGGATGTTCAATCAGCGTAGGCTTGCTATTGCTTTGTGACATGGCCCAAGCCAATCTACAGTGAAAGTGGTCATTTCTGTATTGCCCTGAACCTCTCACATGTGTCCAAGCCATCCGGAAGGACGGGATGGCACCCAGGCTGTGCTGCAGGAGGTCATTTAAGGAGGAGCTGGAGGCGGGGGGACAGCCTCGGAGGAGGTCCTGGTTTCCTGGTGGACGAGAGGAACAGGGATGGGGTTTTGCTGGGCAGAGAGGAGGTGGATGTGAAGTCCTTCAACCCCCTACAAGTTCAGCAGAGTCAGGCTGGGACTATGAAATTTGGAGCACAAAACCTTAGTTGTTAGAAGTCCGTTTTTATTTATATATAAACGTTTGGACCCCACATCCAGAAACAACAGTAAATCTTGGGCTCTGCCCTCTGTCTCCTGCTACCCCACTCTTTTTAAGTGATGTACAAGCTGGAAAAGGGACTCTGTTTTTTGGATAGCGAGAGACGGGGAAACAGAAAGTTATAACCTAAGGAAAGTAATAACGTGTTACGGCCAGAAATGCCCCTACTGTGTCTCCGTGTGAATGTAATTTTGTTTGAACAAGTTGAACTGAATTTTATCTGGCTGATCTTGAATGTGCAACTCACACACACATATAGAATTTATGCGAGGGAGAAAAAGAAAGACCCCCGTTGCTTGGTGTCATATTCTAAGCTTAGATAAACTTGGGAGGCTGTTCTCAAGCCTCTGACACTTGGCTACCCGGAGCCTCACTCTGTGCATGGACGAGCTTGTCAAAACTCAAGTGGGTTTGGTCAGCCCAGATACTTGACGTCACACAGAATAGGAGAGGTGGGGGGAAGAGGCTTGACTGTATTCTGGGAAGAGGCCTGGATGCAAAGGCAGGGCCATCCCATGCCTGCTGGGTGACCCCAGCACGTATAAAATGGGGCCCGTGGACTTCCCTGGTGGCGCAGTGGTTAAGAATCCGCCTGCCAATGCAGGGGGACACGGGTTCAAACCTTGGTCCAGGAAGATCCCACATGCCACGGAGCAATTAAGCCCCTGCGCCACAACTACTGAAGCCCACGTGCCACAACTACTGAAGCCCGTGCCCCTCGAGCCCATGCTCTGCAATAAGAGAAGCCACCACGGTGAGAAGTCCACGCACCGCGACGAAGAGTAGCCCCCGCTTGCTGCAACTAGAGAAACCCGCACACAGCAACAGACCCAACGCAGCCAAAAAAAGAAATAAATTAATTAAAAAAAATAAAATAAAATGGGGCCTGTGAAGCCTCCCCTGTGGGCAGGGGTGAGAGTTCACCAGGCATTTAACAACTCATATGGCAGGGAAACTGCAATGGGTTTTCAGTGGTCCCCACAGTGCCTGGAGTTAACCCTTTAGTTGCTGGATCCGAGGAAGGACCAAGGGACAGTGTGGTGAGGGACACTCAGGACAGTTGCTGTTTATTTACAATATTGATATAATATCATAACAAGCCACTGGACTGGACCTGTGTGCATCATAGGACTGGCAGCCTGTCTGTGGGCTTTCTGTGAAGATCAAATGAGATTAGCAGATGAATGAATAAGTGAGTGAATGAGTGTGAGCGGTTGGGCACACGCACTGTGCTCGTGAGTGAAGAATGCTCTCATGCGGTGAATGTTTGTTGGACATCTTCAATGTGCCAGTTTTCATGCCAGGTGCTGAGGATGAAAAGCTGATTCAGAAGGAACCCTTCTTTGGAGAGTCCTTCTTGGGGCAATAAGTGATGGGTGGGAAGGGCATCTCCTGTGGAGGCAACAGTATGAGCAAAGACACAGAGGCAAAAACAAAAGAAAGCAAAAGCAAACAAACAAACAAACAAAGAACAGCTGATCTTGTTCTGGAAGCAACAAGTTGTCGTGTGCAGTATAAAGGTTGAGGCTGGAAGCAGCAAGAGATGGGGCTCCTGGAAGCATAAATAAGGGCCAGTCTTGTGAGGGCTGAACACTGCTGTGTAGGAGAGTGAAGGATGGGCAGCGGCAGGTCATTTTCACACTGAAAAATCACGGAAGCAGTGTGAAGCCTGGCTTCCAAGGGCTGAGACTGGAGGCAGGGAGGCCACTCAGGGAGCTATTGCAATAATCCAGGTAAACGATGATGCAGCAAAATATACATTGGGAAAACAATTTTTTATTTTTTTATTTTTATTTATTTTCTGTACGCGGGCCTCTCACTGTTGTGGCCTCTCCCGTTGCGGAGCAACAGGCTCTGGACGCGCAGGCTCAGCGGCCATGGCTCATGGGCCCAGCCGCTCCGCGGCATGTGGGATCTTCCCGGACCGGGGCACGAACCTGTGTCCCCGGAATCGGCAGGTGGACTCTCAACCACTGCGCCACCAGGGAAGCCCGGGAAAATAAATTTAAAATATTAAGTTTGGGGTTTTATTAAGTGGAAGAGTGAGAGAGAGAGAGAGAGAAATAGGGCCAAAACTTGATCAGCAAACCTAGTGAAGAGAAAGTAACATATTACAGAAATATAGCCAATATTTTATGATAACTTTGTATGGAGTGTAATCTATCAAAATATCAAATTTCTGGGGCTTCCCTGGCGGTGCAGTGGTTGAGAATCTGCCTGCTAATGCAGGGGACACGGGTTCGAGCCCTGGTCTGGGAAGATCCCACATGCCGTGGAGCAACTAGGCCCGTGAGCCACAACTACTGAGCCCGCACATCTGGAGCCTGTGCTCCGCAGCAAGAGAGGCCGCGATAGTGAGAGGCCCGCACGTCGCTATGAAGAGTGGCCCCCCCTTGCTGCAACTAGAGAAAGCCCTCGCACAGAAACGAAGACCCAACACAGCCCAAGATAAATAAATTAATTAAAAAATATATATATATCAAATTACTACGTTGCACACCTAATATACTATTATAATATTGTATATTATGTAATATACAACATTGTAACATAATATTGTAAGTCAGCTACAATTTTAAAAAAGAAGCGGAAAAAAGAAAAATACTTAGAGGGTAAGGTTAGTAGGACAGGAAGTCAGGGAGAACTCCCAGATTCCTGCACTGACTTAACCAGAGGTGACAGTGTTACCAAGACCAGAACCAAGGGACAAGCAGGTTTGAGAGGAAGATATGAGGGACTGTTAAGCTGGAGGAATCTAGATCGTCCAAGAGGAGAGCTTCAGTAAGCAGGTTCTCCTCCTAGTCCCAGAGGTTTTCCCAGGGTTTGCTTTGGCTCACACTCTGCAAGCCCTGGGACAAGAAAGATAATTCTATGGATTCCAGTCACTTTACCATCGTCCTCGTTTAAAGGAGCTGACACCTTGTAGTTTCCAAACCTGGCTAAGGATTCTGCCCAGCCTGCCTTTTTTCCCCTTGAGTATTGAGGCGTAGCCTACATACAGAAAAGGGCACAAACCATAAGTGTACAGCTCCACAAGCATGCCCTTTGGACTCTATTAAAGACCTTAAAAATACTCACAAACACACACACACACACAAATATGAAAATAGAGGCCAGCCTCCGCTCTAAGAACTTTCATTTCAGGTGGAGGGGCTCTGAGCAGTCATGGCCATGACAACACCATCAAGCCCAAACGCCCTACTTCACACGGAATATAAGACCCTCTGGCATCTGACCCCTTCCCACTTCTTCTCCCTCATCTCCTGCCAACACCACCACCATCCCCTTCCCAAATCCAGCCCCGGCCTCGCTGAGCCTCAGTGTCCTGGATGCCGACCGCTCGCCCATCCATCCACACCTGCTATGGGTTTTCACGCTCATTCCAATGCGTCCTCTTCTGTGAAGGCTTCCTTTTGTATTCTCCTATCCCCACCCCTACTGCAGCTCATTTCTATCACTACTTCTTTTTTGATTTTTCTTCCTTCCTTCCTTCCTTCCTTCCTTGCTGTGTTGGGTCTTCACCGCTGTGCACGGGCTTTCTCTAGTTGCAGCGAGCGAGGGCTACTCTTCGTTTCAGTGTGCGGGCTTCTCATTGCGGTGGCTTCTCTTGTTGCAGAGCACAGGATCTAGGGGCGCGGGCTCAGTAGTTGTGGCTCATGGGCTTAGTTGCTCCACAGCATGTGGGATCTTCCTGGACCAGGGAGCAAACCCATGTCCCCTCCATTGGCAGGCGGATTCTTAACCACTGCACCACCAGGGAAGTCCCCTTTTTTGATTTCTAAACTCTATCAGCACAATTCCATGGTTGTCTCTCCAGACTGAGGTTGAGTACACCTTAACTCTATTTGGACGCCATTACCATTACTGGGCTCTCAAAAAATGTCTGTCTTGACTTGTGATTGCCAAAGGGGAGGGGGTGGGAGAGGGGTGGACTGGGAATTTGGGATTAGCAGACACGAACTATTAAATATAGGATGGATAAACAACAAGGTCCTACTGTATAGCAAAGGGAACTATATTCAATATCCTATGATAAACCATAATGGGAAAGAATATGAAAAAGAATGTATATATATGTGTATATATATATATATATATATATATATGTATAACTGAGTCATTTTGCTGTACAGCAGAAATTAACACAACATTCTAAATCAACTATACTTGGGACTTCCCTATGGTGCAGTGGTTAAGAATCTGCCTGCCAATGCAGGGGACACGGGTTCCAGCCCTGCTCCAGGAAGATCCCACATGCCACGGAGCAACTAAGCCCGTGAGCCACAACTACTGAGCCCGCGAGCCACAGCTACTGAGCCCGCGAGCCACAGCTACTGAGCCCGCACACGCCTAGAGCCCGGGCTCTGCAACAAGAGAAGCCACTGCAGTGAGAAGCCTGTGCACAGCAACGAAGAGTAGCCTTCGCTCGCCACAACTAGAGAAAGCCCGAGAGCAGCAACGAAGACCTAACGCAGCTGAAAAGATAAAAAAATAAAATAAATAAATCAACTATACTCGAATAAAATATATTTTTTAATGTCTCTTTTGAAGAAAGGAAGGAAGGAAAGACTAGAAGGATGGAGGGAGGGGAAAAGGGAGGGAGGGAAGAACGAAGGAAGGGAGGAAGGAAGGAATATATGAGAGAATTCACTTTTATTCTCAGTTCCGAGCCTGACAAAAATGTGTTGGCTATGGAAGAACAGGAATCAGAGGCCCAGGCTGGAGTCTGAACTCTACAGCTGACCAACTGTGGACCATGAACAAGCCAGTTAACCCCTCTTCCTGATTCCTTCCACTCTGCAAATGTCCGTGATCCTCAAGCCAGGAGTTTCAAATCATAATAAACAGTATGTTAGTGATCTCATTTCTCTATTTCCACCATCTTTCATTCGGTCTCCACTCATGTGAATAGAGACTGATGCAAAACATATTTCTTTTCATTTCTACCCTCTGAAATGTAAAACTGAGACAGAGAGGGAGAGAAACAAGAGATGCTGAATTCTTTCTACACGTGATACAATAAAGTTAAATAATATGGGTTTTTACTGTCCTACAAGGGAGCCAGATCAATAGCTTGGTTGGCAGCTCCACACTGGCCCCCTCTCTCTCTCCACAAGGGCAGCGAGATGCGTACATTCTCAAGGGCAAACTGGCCAACCACCCCACATCGGTCATTCTCTTTAATGAGGCTCCTCCATCAGACCCCGTTCTCTTGTACACAATTCATTTTATTAAATGGCCGCAGCTGCAATTAGGAGTGGGCGGATCCAGGCATGTGTTTGGGTTCGAGATGTGTCTTGTGTGATGTTTCAAATACTTCGGGTTTGGCAAAAGCCAAGACACATTCTGTCAAGTTCTTTTTCCCCTTCGTTTTTTAAGCCCGTGTGGATTCGAGAGAAATGTGGTCCATCTGATTCTCATTCGTTTTCGCCTAACTCAACAAAAAATTGTCTCGGAAGAGCTAGAAAAGGTCCAAGGAGCAAATCCAGCCTCTTTCACCAAAGCCTTCTTACAATCTCTGTCTCTCCACCCCATCATTTTGACATTCTCCAAACAGGCCAAGCATTTTCATTTCTTTGTGCTGTAGCACTTGCTCCCTGAGCCTGGAATGTGCTTCCCATTTACCCCCTCCTCTGCCCATTGATTCCTGCTCCCCAAGCCCAGTCCAAAGATGGTCTCCTTCATGAAGGTTTTCTCCATCATCCAACTTGCAAATAATCACGCGGTCCTCTGAGCTCCTGCAGGACTTCACCTGGAGCCCTAACTAGCCCTCTATTCGGTTCTGCTTTGTGTTACATTTGGTTGTTGAACCAGGTAAGTCAAACCCTCACTGCTGTCCACCTGCGTGTGAAGCCCTTGACCTTAATTAAAGGCCTTCACAAGGAATGGCAGACAAAAACTGGCATTTGTGGGAAAGCTGTTGCCAAAAACATTAATTATTGTGTCTATCAATGTCCCTAGGTGGGCTTCCAGGTGAGAAGTGAACTTGAGGCTTGAGGACCGGAAATAACGATGGGCTTTTTCCTCTACGATAATGAGAGCTATGAAATTCAGCTTGTTCTCTTTTTCTCTCGGCTGCCAGGAAGCTAAGAAGCGGATCTGATGTTCAGTCCTAGCAACCGTATCACATGCCAGCTTCCTTCTTTTTTTCGTGGACTTGGTTTTCTATTTCTACATTATTAGCGTATAAAGGAAAAGAAAATCAGGCATTCATTGTGAGTCACTTCAAAGTCTCTGTAGAGTGGCTAAGCAAAAGCAAAAGTAATAAGGAGCTATTCGTGATGATTTCACCTGCAGAATAGATCTAGGATTTAGGAAAGGTTTTGCTTTTAGTCTTAGGGTTTTCATAAAATATTTGAATCTTTTACCAGGTCCAGTACTAGTTAATACAAAATCAGTTTTTTAACTGAAAAATTAATATTTAATTGTTAAAAACAGAACTGTTTACAACTCTGACTTCCCCCGGGACACAGCCCATGTCATTCACATTCTTCTCTGAATCCTCCTTCATACGGTAGAACACGCTGTACATAACTGGCATTCGTCAAATATCTATTAAACGGATGAGGAAAAAGTTCTCCCAGGTGAATTTAGAAGCCAAAGAAGGAGCTGCGGGCTCTGTATCTCTAGACACTCCTGGGTTCAAAGCCCAGCTCTGGCTGACCGCGCAGCCCTGAAATGAGCAGCTACTCGGATCCATCTGAATCCCAGTTTCTTCATCCATAAAATGAGGCTTTAACCACTTCTCTTTCAGGGTTATTTTGAGGATTAATTCAGACATGAGATGCCTAACACTGAAAATTCCCTTCCTTTTAGTTACATGAGCTCGTGGGCAGAAAAAAACATTGTATTTTTAAATTTTATTTATTTATTTGTTTTGACCATGCCGTGCGGCTTGCGGGATCTTAGTTCCCCGACCAGGGACTGAACATGCACCCCGCAGTGAGATTGCTAAGTCCTAACCACTGGGCCACCAGGGAATTCCCCATTGTATGTTTTAAACAGGCAACTCACCACCAGAAGCTGCACTGCTGGGGAACACAAGAGGAGGTACGTGGGCGAATGTCATTAGCTGGATAATGCATGCTCTTCAGAACCACAGAAATGGTAAAATCTTAGATACAAAAGAGAATCCAAGCCCATAGCCTTGTTCCAAAGGAGGCAGTGGCCCTTGCTAGTCATAGACATCAGCAGTTTAGACAGAAGAGATTCTGCTCAATCACAAAATGTGAGACGAGTGATAGAAGAAATAAGTAAACTTTTTGTTTTTAACATCTAATTGCCCTGATAAACAACAAGGTCCTACTGTATAGCATAGGGAACTATATTGAATATCCTGTGATAAACCATAATGGAAAAGGATATGAAAGAGAATGTATATATATATATATATATATATATGTATAAGTGAATCACTTTGCTGTACAGTAGAAACTAACACAACATTGTAAATCGACTATACTTCAATAAAATAAATTTTTTTAAAATACAAAAAAAGAAAGAAAGAAATTGCCCTAGAATTGTTGTGGAATGGTTTTCCTCAAAATGGAATACAAGTACCACTGACAGGACTCAAGGTGATTTTATATGGCATATGGAGAAACATTTATTATTTTAATCATTATGCATTATACGATGTGTTATAAAACATTGAGCTAGCACAGCCAAACTGTGATATTGCACAAATTATTACGAAGTGTACTTTAAAGTTTTAAAATATTTTTTAAATGAGTGGATTTAAAGAAAAAGTGATCATATCATGACTGGTAGAACCTATCTATGCCAAAAAAATTTAACATAGTTCTAGGATTACTGGAAGTATAGAAAATACAACTTTAACCTGCGGGTCGTGAGCAACTGTTTGATTTAAGGGCAGTCATGACACTGGGCCCCTCATTTGTCCCCAGATGACTTTCCAAAGATTCCCAATCCCATCTGCACACTCTACTCCGGCCCCACTGGATTTCACACCAGTCCACCTACACACCCTGTGGTCTCCCACCTCCATGCCTTGTTTTGCCTAGACGCACCTTGTCGTCTCTCTCTGCCAGGCCAACCTCAAGCAGAATCAATCTCTCTCTCCTCTGGTCTCCGGCACAGTCTTGTGCACAATGCTTGCTATTATGACCTCGGCACCTTGTGTTACGATTTCTTTCAGGGGTGGTCCTAGGCAATGCCTTGGGTTTTTTTAATTATTTTTTTCTTTATTGAAATATAGCTGATGTGCCACATTATGTCACTTTCAGGTGTACTACGTGGTGATTTGACATTTGCATACATTATGAAATGATCACCACAATAAGTCTAGTAACCATCTGTCCCCATACAAAGTTATCACGGTAGTACTGACCGTATTCCTTAGGCTGTATATTACATCCCTGTGGCTTACTTATTTTATAACTGGAGGTTTGTCCCTCTTAATCCCCTTCACCTATTTTCCCCAGCACCCCCTCCTATCCTCTGTATCTATGAGTCTTTTTGTTTTGTGTTTTAGATTCCACATAGGCAATATCTTATTTGTCAACGTGCCCCGAGTCCCTAGCCTAGACCATTAAACAACTTTAAAAAATTAATAACTTAGAAATACCATTGAGGCATGCTAGGTTTAGAAACTTAAAGGCATAAATACTTGTCTTAATCATCGGGGATCATAGGCCACAAGGAGAACATGACTTTCCTCTCCCCACTGCACTCCTTGTACACCCCAACTAGGTGAGCTCCCCTTTTATAAGCTTCCCTGCCCAGTGCCTTCTCTTTCATAGCAGTGTTTGCAGTTTGCTATTATTTTCTGTGATTATTTGATTAATGTCTTCTCCCGGCAATAGACTGTAAGCTTCCTGTGGGCAGGATCACATCTGCCTGTGTTCACCATTGGCCTTTCAATCAATGCTCAGCACTGAGCCAGACACATAGCTAAATATCAGTCATACGAATGAATGAATGAGCTTTTCTCCACACACACACACACACACACACACACACACACACACGCACACACACCCCCCACGGGCTTCTAGCACCTACATTGTTGTAGAGATCACTGAGTAGGCAGATGGTTGACACAGACCAATGTAAACTCTCCTGTTTGTTTTTCAGACAGATTACAGTGGAAACATGATGCTTGCCAACTAGAAGGGGAGAAATTCAAAATGGTAAACGGAGCGTTCTCGCTCACGGGGCTCCATGAGGGCTTCACAAACACCAGGGAGCCAAAATAAATGTGTCAAAAGTCTACTCCAGCAAAAGAGAATTGACCGTGTCCTTTCAAGAATTTTCCCAGCCAGCGAGAATAAAAAGACTTTGAAGAGGACTCAGGAAACCAGGGAATATATTATCTGTGCCGACAGCTTCTCAGAACTGGGAGGACACTGGGACCACAGAAAGAAAGAAGAAGGAAGAATTGGTGTCCTACTAAAAGGAAGGCAAAGCCACTCTAAAAATTGCTTTTGTCTAGCCAGACAACAGATTTCCTAAAAGGATCAAAGCTACTCTACCAGCTCAGTTTTCAGCAGAGCTGCAGGGAGGGTGAAGGAGAAGAAATGTCTCAGCCTTGAGAGCTAGCAGATTTGTTGCTTTTTCCCTTTCTTACTTGAGAATATCTAGGCTGATGCCGTCCAGACAAAGTCAAGAAGGGACCCAACCATACAGATTAATCCTGGTACTTTGGAGCCACAAGGGACTGGCTCCACTCCCTCCTTCGTGTGACAGATGAAGAGTCCGATGTGCAGACAGAGCCAGTGACTGACCCCAGCTCACGCGAGCGTGAACTAGAGGCCAGACTGCCCAGTTTCGTGGTCAGGCTCACGTCCCTGCCCACCCTGCTCTGTGGCTGCCCCAGACCAAACATCAAGCCTCTTCCTGCCCCCAGCCCGCGTGCCAAACAGAGGTGATTGGCTGCAAGCTCTGCTTTCGGATCAGCCAGTTGAGGGCCACGTTTTAGCTCATCCATGGTCTTTATCAAAGTGGTTTTTCTATCCCGCGGGCATCCCTGAGGCATCCGCACTCAGTGCCACCTTGCAAACAAGCAGTGAGCCTCTTGGTACTATCTTTTCTTAAATATCTACTGGTTTTAGGCAACCTAAACTAATCAGGTCCCAGTGGTCTGGAATACCAGACAACACACGTTGACTGGTCCCGGAGCTCCTTGAGGGCAAGAGCCATTTTTTACTTACTGGTGCAGCTGCAATGCCAAGGCTAGCGTCTGGCTCACGGCAGGATGGCAAAATGGGAGGATATCCAAAAATGGCACAGAATCTGAAATTGAAGCCAGAAAGAACTGTGTTAGAATCCTTGGCCAGAAGCTTACAAAGATGCCCGACCTCTGTGGGCTTCAATCTTCTTATCTGTAAACCAACACAAATACCAACTACCTAACAGAATTGCTACAAGGACAGAAGATGACCGGCGGAGAGCATCAGCACACGGGACGCTCCATCAGTAGCCCTTACAATGACATCCTTCATCACTGTAGATGCAAGGAAAAGATGAAGTAAGGCAAATTTTTGTTTTTCGGCTGCACTGTGCGGCATGCGGGATCTTAGCTCCCCAACCAGGTATGGAACCCATGCGCCCTGCACTGGGAGTGTGGAGTCTTAACCACTGGACTGCCGGGGAAGACCCGTACGACAAATTTTTAAATTGGTTCTTTTCTAGACGCAAGAAATAAAGAAAAAGAAACAACAAACGCAATTAATTACCCAGCCTGTGAGTGGTCAGACTTTCCTCTGCTATTTATTGTCAGAGCTTAGGGCCCTGCTTTAAAGCCAGCCTTGCCTTATCCCAGCTTCTGCTTCATCTCCCACTGAAGTCATAACGCTGGGCTCGCTCTCTGTCTATTGACACAGAGAGCCTGTGAGTCACAAATTCAACAGGATGACTTTGCTGTAGTGTGATTGACTGGAAAATGTTCCCTCATCTGAAAAACTTTTTTTCAAGCAAATGGACATGCTTATTTTTGCAACATGGAGTGCAAGCTCTGTGTTTATTTGACGTTGGTCTCTGTGACATTCCAGCTTGGCAAGGGAGGGCTCACGACGTTCACGACCTGCCTTGCAAAGTGACATATATTTTTCCCTCTCCTTCTTCCTTGCTGCCGACTGTTATATCTAAAGCAAACAGTCGCAGCACAATAGTTAGACTGCACTTCAATTTGGTGTTTACTTGACATTTACACACAGGCCATGCTGGACAGCTCAGTCATTCCAGTACGGGGGCCCGGCCAGCAAGCACTGGATTCCACTTGTGCTCAACCCCAAGCAACACAATCCTGAACCAGCTAGATGATGTCTTGAGAAGTGCTTGCGCGGCTGGGTTTTACTCTTATGCCTGAATTAGTGTATGTTAGGGGAAGAGGTGTCAGAAGGTCCTCAGCCATCCCAGAGAACATCTCCTTGATCCAGGCAGGGCATATGGGTCTTCCTAATACCACCCCTCCTCCCTTTAAGACCAGCGCACACACTGTCTCCTCATTCACTCTAAGACAGATCTAATCTAGTCCCCGGTGCGAAATCTCCCCAGGACTGGGCACACATTACTCATCTGATTAACTTCATCTCCAGTTCACCCATTTCCTCCTCTGTATAATGGAATGAATGACACTTACATCACAGGATTATTGAGGGCACACATAGGCAAAGTACCTGAGGCAGGTTGAAGTGCTTAGAAGGTGCACTGAAAATGTTGGTTCCCATCCCCTCCTGAGGTCCGTGCTTCTGGTTGCAGGAGGGAAAGGGGCTCAGGGAAGGGCAAGTTATGGGGGTTCCTGTCAGTGCAGTTTGATGCAGGGATGGAGGCTGGGACTTGACTGGGAGCCAAGATACGTGTTCTATGGTCCCAGCTCTGCCAGTGTGTGTCACCTCTCCTCCCTAGGCCTCTGATTCCATACGTGCAAAGTGGAAGCCTCTGATTACATTCAAACATTGTCCCGTTTCCACACCCGCAAAATCTGGAGGCGGTCCAAACAAACTGCCCTACAAGGTTGACTAGCCCCAAAGCTGATATATGGAGACGCCAGTATTTCAAAGGAGTAGCAGGGAACTATACTCAATATTTTGCAATAACCTATAATGAAAAAGAATCTGAAAAAGAATATATATATATATATATATATATATATATATATACATATATATAATACTGAATCACTTTGCTGTACACCTGAAACTGACACAACACTGTAAGTCAACTATACTTCAATTAAAAATAAATAAAAACAAATGAACTTATTTACAAAACAGAAACAGACCCACAGACTTCAAAAACAAACTTATGGTTACCAAAGGGGAAAGTGGGGGGGAGGGATAAATTAGGAGTTTGGGATTAACAGATACACACTACTGTATATAAACTAGATAATCAACAAGGACCTACTGTATAGCACAGGAAACTCTACTCAGTACTCTGTAATAACCTATACGGGAAAAGAATCTGAAAAAGAATGGATATATGTATATGTATAGCTGAATCACTCTGCTGTACACCTGAAACTGACACAACATTGTAAATCAACTATACTCCAGTATAAAATAAACATTAAATTAAGAAAACAAACAAAAAACATAATACATACATACATACATAAAGGAGCAGCAAGAGAGTAAGATGCTAACACTCAGTGCTGGGCAGCACGTAATACCTTCACACCTGGCTAATGTGAATGGAAATGCTGATGGGGATGTAAATTGATGGGAATGTAAATTTTTTGAGGAGCAATTTGATAACGGGCGATGCTGTTAACCTAGTAAAACAATCTGTATAAATTGAGCCTAAGGAAATAAGCGAATACATCTAAGGGTGCACAAGGAAGTTCTGGAATAGTGAAAAATTGGAAACAATCTACATGACCATCGAAGGGAGACTGATTAAATACCAATATTAGGAACTACTAGGGTGTGTTTAAAAAATAAGGTATATCTATGCATTAACATGTACAGCTGTCTGTGGTACAGTGCTGAGAGAATATAAAAGCAAATTTACAAAGCTGTGTGCAAATGATAATTGGTATTTAAAAAATAAACTTTAATATTTCTATAGATGCATAAAAATCCTGAAAATTTGTACACCAAACTGCTAATCATAGTCATATCTAGATTAGCAGGATGTGGGTTCATTTTTCTTGGGACCACATTTATTGATTGATTTTTTAAGTAAGCAAGCATTAATTTTTTTATACATTTATTTATTTATTTTTGGCTGCGTTGGGTCTTCGTTGCTGCACGCGGGCTTTCTCTAGTTGCGGTGAGCAGGGTCTACACTTTGTTGCGGTGCCCGGGCTTCTCACTGCGGTGGCTTCTTTTGTTGCGGAGCATGGGCTCTAAGCGCACGGGCTTCAGTAGTTGTGGCTCGCGGGCTCTAGAGCTCAGGTTCAGTAGTTGTGGCTCACGGGGCTTAGTTGCTCCGCGGCATGTGGGATCTTCCCGGACCAGGGCTCGAATCCGTGTTCCCTGCATTGGCAGGCAGATTCTCAACCACTGCGCCACCAGGGAAGTCCTGCAAGCGTTAATTTTTGAAATCAGAAAAAAAAAAACTTTTAAAAAATAAAAGGAGCAAAGGAATTTTTATTAAACATAGTATATTCAACAAAAGTGTTTTCTGATTCTCCTTCTGATGCCCTGTTCAGATGACAGTAAAGGAACTGAAAAGGCAAAACCTACCAGGACAAAGAGAATGGGAGCTGGGAAGCAATGGACATATAGACACAAACTTAGATCAGAGGAAGTGAAAAACTAGGCACACTGATTCCAAGGTGCAGGACCCTTGGAAGGCTCAGGATGTGGAGACACCAAGTTACTCAGAAAGTAAGGTGCATGTGGGGACGGAAACAGGACTATTGATTGAAAGCCTATATAAGTAGCTGTTGGAAAATCCATTAATCTATCCATCCATCCACCCACCTACCCACTAATCCATCCATTCATCCATCCAAGTAGTCAAGCCCTAAGATTCCCCCGCTACCCGATGACTACTTTTCCCCCAACTTGAGAAGAAGATTAGAGCTTTATTCACTGAGGCAACTGATCTAAGAACTCTGGAGGGAAGCCGGCACAGCTGAGGACAGGAGCAAACAAGGATGACAAAAGGTCAGGACAAATAAGGAGAAGTGATGCCACAGGCTTCTTTCCCCACGTGGGCTCCAACAACACTGGCTGCCTCACTTACTTAGCTGCACAACCCTGGGCTAGTCAGTTTTTTTTTAAACTGTAAAATGGGGTTCACTTGTTAAACAAATATGTATTGAGCACCTACTATGGGCCGGCAAACTGCATTACGTTTTGGAATAAGAATAAGTCAGCCAGGGCCCTTGTCCCTTGAAGCCTGCATTCTAGCGCATCAGTGGCAGTGCCAACCTCAGAAAGTGCTCAGCGCAGTATCTGGTACCGTGTCTGACAGTCGTGATGTTAATTATTACTTAGAATGTCCCCACTCCTTCTGATTCCTGCAGGGAGAACACAGCAGACTCTTCCAGTACTCGCAGGAGAGACAAGCTTAGAACTTTGCCAAGAGTGTTTACCAGTATATAACTCTCCAGTGGTGAATTTGACTTTGAAACTCCCCGCTGTCCAACCTAAATCTGGACTGGCTTATGAAGGGTCAAGGTCACTGGCTTTCTAGATCGGATACAGCCCAAAAAAGGCCTTTGCAAGTCATGGCACGAATCCAAGAAGTGTGATTCCCAAGTTAATTTATACCTGGCCCT
Source organism: Stenella coeruleoalba (assembly GCF_951394435.1). Taxonomy (NCBI): domain Eukaryota; kingdom Metazoa; phylum Chordata; class Mammalia; order Artiodactyla; family Delphinidae; genus Stenella; species Stenella coeruleoalba. The sequence continues at coordinate 97,377,646 of NC_137153.1, read as the reverse complement.
ACTTAAAACAGTGTCTTTGTGAGGTTTTAGGTGAGCTTGGTCCTTAGTTGTTGCATCTGCCGTGATGCTGGGATATCCAGTACAGGGGGGTGGGTAGAATTTTGGGGAAAAGCTTTTTGGTCTTCAAACCAAGATACTGCATCATCTCCCAGTGTTGGGTACAACAGAACCAATTTCAAACTTATCAAATGGGGATAACTATGTCAGGTTTCATTGCTAGAGTGCAGAAGCTAACACTGATGGTGCCTTTCACACCCAATGTCTCAGTGCTCACAACAACTTTGTGAGGTAGGTACACTCATAGCCCCATTCCACAGACAAGGAAAGTAGAGGGCAGCTAGATGACATGCCCAAGTTCATCCAACTAGTAAGAGGCAGCACAGGGCCTGGAATCCAAATTCTTGGGTGGCCGTCCCAGCCATCTCCTCCTGCATGTCTGCACCTTCATCCCAAGCTTTTCCTTCATCCCCCATAAGCCAATGAATTCTGTCTGCCAAGACCTCTCCTTCACTGAGTTGAAGCAAGAGGGGGCAAAGAATCAAACTCAGATGATGACACTCTAATCCACACTAACACAGACCAAAGATACTCTTGCCTTTAAAGAAACCCAAAAGAGTCTCTATTTTAATGGAAAACCGAGTTTGCTGAATGAAACACAGAACGTTGAAATTCAACAGTTCAGTGTTTCCCGTAAACACTTGACTCTGAAATCTTTGTTGGGTAAGTGCAGCAATCCGAAAAATTCATCAGTAACTGACAACATAGACTGAGGGAGTCTCTGCATAGATTACCTTGTTGAATCTCTATTATGATGCTGGAAATTCCTCTAAGATTAGGTAACTATTCTAGGGCTTTCTCTTTCAAGAAGCTTCTGATCGTCCCTTGATAGAAGAAAAGCCTGTGTCTACATTTGAGCTAGCAACTTTGAAAAATACATCAAGCACAATGTGAGATATTTGAGGGCTGCCAGAAATTTATTCTGACCTTTTTTTTTCAACACGGACACTGGCCATCCTCCCAGCACTCTTCCCACCAGCCAGTATATTAAAATTGATTAACAAACACAATGTTTGTGAGAAAGAGCGAACCGCAGGATAATCAAATGCATTGTTATTACTTTTTAAAAAGTCATTTCCTTGGCCAGGAGTACATAATGTCAAATTGGCAAAAATAACCTATCCTCTTGTCTGGCCCACAAACTGGGAAGAAAATTAAACACAGAATTGTTTGTTTCTTGTTTACATTTCTCAGGGTGTGAAACACTCATTTTCAAACGCTCAGAATCCCTACACTTTCCATAGTGCAAAAATTTGACTTCCATTCTGATTTAAACCAGGGAACCATGTTTTCCTCAGAAGGGCGACATTGTACTGGTCTAAGAATATGAGGTGCAGAAACTTTATTTTCCTTCAGTTTTACTGAGATACAGTTGCCATGCAGCCCATGGAGGCTTTTAAATTAAGGAGATAGAATCTTCCAGAGTATAATAATGTTTTGCTTCTCTTTTCAATGCTAATCTTCCCTGGGGAAATTCTTTACCAGGCCAGGAAAATTTGGTGAACCAAGTCAAGGAGAAAATTCCAGGAACAGGTTTCTCTGCTGATTTGCCTTCTTTGCCGATTCATTTACTTTAAAGGCTAGATTTCTTTTCAAAAGCGTATAGTATAGTATCAGGATTCTTCTTGGGGCCTTGAAAACAATCATAGTTGATAAAAGATGGTAAATGTTAGACGCTAGTAATTTGTTAAGATAAATATTACTACTATGTATCTTATTCTTAAAAGATATTAGGCTGTACTTAGACATTTAAAAATAAACAATCTAAAAAGAGATTTTGGGTTTTGTTTGTTTGTATCCTCTTAACATCTCAGAACAAGCTGAGGAACACTGAAAAGCCCGAATTTAACATATTGCTGTCAGAATGGTTCAGGTCTTTAAGATAATCCCATTAGGTGTAGAATTTCTTTTTAAATAGCTTAAAGAATGTATGGGCCTCACATTTTTGGGCTAAGAATGTAGCTTAAGTGATCAAACCTAAAGGTTCATGAAAAAGATTTTAATTAAATTTCTGAGAATTGATTTTTTAACGTCTGCGATTCATTCTCTGCTCTAAAAACTTCAAAACCCAATGTTTGGGTTTTGAAAGGCAATGGATTTGGCTCCAGAAAAGAGTGGACACTTTCTCTGTCTGGTTTTGGTTTGGCTTTGGGTTATTTTTGTTTGTGTTTTGTAGTTTGTTTTATTACAATGCCTTGGCCTGGGCTGTTCCCTGGTTTTTTGTCCAACTGTTTTGAGAGAACAGAATTATGAAGGACTTTATTTTCTGTCTCCTTCATAGAATTTTTCAAAGAAGAGAAGTGGGTGGAAGAAGAGAAGGGACTGGAAAGCAGAGGACCGAGCCAGTGAACTCTCCACCAGAGACAGACGTTACTGACAAGATAAGGGCAGGGCTCAGGGCAGGGCTCCCAGATGAATCCTTTTACCCAGGCAGCTTTGCTGGCTCCCTTCATGCTACAATGTATACTCGCTGGGCATTTGTCCTAAAGACGCCCCAGTGGAACAGCAGCCACAAACAAGTCGGCAGATAATTGCAGTCGCTGGGTAAGTAGCACAGAGCGAGTGGCCACATGGCTCTATTAGAGCTCAGAGGAAAGAGGAGGAATCTAGCAGGGACTACACAGACCAAGGGACTATTAAGAGGCTCAGGAGTCTGAGGCCGTTGAGAGCCCGAGGGGAGAAAAGGCATTTCAGACGAGAAAACAGAGGAGGAAAATGCACATTGTGTATTCCGAGACTTGAGAGAGCATCCAGTTAAAGTTGAGGGAGGATGGGATCAGAGTCTGGAGATGATCCTGTTAGTCTGTCTAGAGCCAGAGTAGGAAGAGTTTGGTATACCAGCCTAAGGAGTTTGGTTTTGCTCCTTTAGGCAAAGGGGAGCTGATGGAGGGCAGCTGGGCAGAAATGGAACTGGTGGTGATCTGAACAAACTCGATTAGATCTGGCAGGGAAATTCCAGTGCGACTATGATTGTTTTTTATTTTTATTTTTATTTTTTTGGCCACGCGGCATGTGGGATACCTTAGTTCCCTGACCAGGGATCCAACCCGAGCCCCCTGCAGTGGAAGCACGGAGTCTTAACCACTGGACCACCAGGGAAGTCCCTCCAGGGGGACTGTGGGGGAGGTGGAAGAAGAAGACAACAGTTGGGACGCTTACAGCAGTAATTAAAAGTGATAAATGAGGAGGGCTTGAACCAAGGCAGCCCAACTTGATCGTAAGAGAAGGATAACAGAGATATTTAGGAATAGAAGTGGTCGAACTCTGCGGATGCCTAGATGCCCAGGTCAAAGAAAATGAGGCAGGAGTGGAGGGGAATCTAGGTTTCTAGCTTGGTAAGCTGGGGAAGGGTGATGAAATATGGTGGGGAAAATTATGGTACGCGTCTGAGTGGATTGAGGTTCTTGACCCAAAGGGGGATTAATGGGCACACAGCTGAGAGCTGAAAGGGAGGTCCTGCACTAAACACCTTACCTGGATAATTCCATTTATAGTCCTCATTATTTTAAGCAGTAGATACTATTAATATCCCCATTTTGTAGAAGAGAAAACAGGGAAAGTGAGGTCAAGGAGCTTGCCTAGCTAGAAAGCAGCAGAGCCAGAACACAGACCCAGGAAATCTAGTGTTACAGCCCACTTTCTTAACCTCTGCACAGGACTGAGGTGGAAAAGAGGCTGAGAGTTTACCAGGACATGGGAGTCACTCAGAGGTTGAGAAAAGCTTTGCCACCTTGAGAAAGTTGCAAGACCCTCTCCCAGTTATTTATCCGCAGGGATTTCATTTCAAAGCAGTGGTTACTTAAAAGCATCTCTTGCTTTCACCTTCTGAAAAAGCAGCTTTTCCCGAGTTCTGTGGCCTTTATGCACAGACACCAGGCCAGGGTGCTGCCAGGTACCCAGATCCAGTGTCCGATTCTGGCTGCGGAGTCCTTCCCTTGAAACACTACGTCGCCTCTTCAACCTATCACACCCCTCCATGGCTCCACATGAACCCCTTGGCACTAGATGGTTTCCATCACATCTTCTGCCAACTAATGCAATTTGTGCTGGGGGAAAAAAAATCTATTTTATAACTCCAAGGACATTATATAATCAACTTCCATACCACAAAACTTGTAGTATCAGTTTGCTGAAGTAAAGTCACAAGTATTTAATTCTCCTTGAAAGGGTGTCTTCCATTATTATTTCAGAGTGCAGTTTAGTCATCAAATGTATACTCAGCCTCATGTTTATAAATTATACAGGGCAGGGACTTAACTCTTCTGGACCTACCTGTTCTGAGGAGGAGAGGGAGGGTCGTAACCCTGATGTCACACCGGGCACCCGCCTTGAAAGGAGATGATTTGTGAACTTGAAGTTCTTACCTCTTTTAGAAATGTGGAGCAAACCTACAGATTTCCCTTTATGATGCAATCAGGAATAACCACAAAGTTGCCTGCCACAAAGAGGCACTGGCTTCCCTCCTCCAGAAAGCTGTTTGGAAACTACAAGTTGGTCTTTTTAATTGAGCTTCAGAATCTTCTCTTGATTATGACACAATAATAGTGGTTTTCCAATTCATCTGTGTAATATTGTTTTTTCATTGTGGTGGTTACTTTTGTCGAAGGGGAAGGGCTACTGCCTTAGATAAATGGGAGAAAAGCAGAAAACTCCTCATGCACTGGCTACCTAAATAGGAAATTCCAAGTCCTGACAAACATTTACATCATGAAGGTGATGGCTGCCAATCAAGGCTTATCCAAGGTCAATGCAGTTTAGGAACCTTGGCCTTGATGGTAAAGTGGATAACTTCTCCATGCAATCCTCAAGTCCTAGTATCCCAAGACATGTCTGCCATCACAATGAAAGGAACAGCGGAGGAGGTAGCAGGTATCTTTCTTTCTTGGTTCCTCCTTTTGAAAAGGGCAGTATTTTCAGAGTTAAAGTAACTGGCTGGCTCCTATGGGGTGGGGTTGAAACCCTCTAGGCCGCGGAGGAGGTTCGCGGGGGGGTTCCTGCCAAAGCATGCCCTTCCCCCAGCGGCAGGATCTCGCAGCCATTGGCCAAAGCCGGGCTGGAGGATGGAAGTCATCCTCAAGGGCTTCCAACTCTCCGGACTGAGCGGGATTCCTGGCCTTGGCATAAAGGGTCGAGTGGATTCATTCGGGGAGCGATGCATTCCAAGAATGCTTCTGTGGTTGGCAAGGAGTGGAAAAATCAAGGATAACAAATATTCTGAGGAAACCTAATAGGTACCAGGATCGCAGGACTCAAACAAACAAGGTGACGACTTAAAGTACGAGGTAACTGGATCTCGATGAGGGTGAGCGCACACTGCACAGGGCAGGGGCTTCGATCCTTTTCCCGGCCCGCCTCCTACCTTTTCTCTCCTGGGCTGACACCCGGACGGGACCGGCCGCGTTTACTGACAAGGGGGCTCGGTGGAAAGGGCGGGCGGAGCCCTGTGCTCGCCTGAATCCAAACAAAACACCTCGCAAGCCTACGTTTAGAAAGCGATACCGAACACCACACTCACGTTTAAAAAAAAAAAAACAGCGCTGTTCGCAGAGAAGATGAGGACGAAAACATTTCCCGGCTGGAAAATTACTGATCACAAACCAAGGGGGAGTGGGGGAGGGGAGGCAGTTAGAAGACTGAAATAACGACCGCCGTTTCCTCTTCTCTGCCCTGTGGGCAGGCACGGCTACCGCGAGCTCCGTGTGCCCTTTTCGGGAATCGGGGTCCCAGCGCACCGTTCCACTTTCTGGCACGGGGACACTTTCCAGCTAAGTCCCTTTCGGTGGGTTTGACCGCTCAGAGCCTAAGCCAAGGGAGAGTTGCCGTTTGACCTTTACCTCGCCATTTCACCTCTCTCTGACTCAGTTTTCTCATCCATAAAATGGAAAGGAGAGTTGCGTGCCTTGCAAAGTGCTTTGAGATTCCAGCTTGAAAGGTGTCCCCACGCCTCACGCCCTTCTCCTCTCCCCCACCTCACAAAGTGACTCTAGAGCCCTTTCACTCCCTCGCTCGCTCCTTCAAATATCAAAACTGTAGCTCCATTTCCAATTCCGGCCTCTTTCCGCCCTTTCCAGGCGGGGAACACCCCCTCCTCCGGCCTTCTCAGGCTCCCGGTCCCAGCCACGCAGCGCTGGGCACCCGCCTCTTCTCTGTTCCCCCACCCCCATCCGGCAGAAGAGCCCGCGAAGAACCGTGCAAGGCAAGGCCAAACGCCCGCACTGGAGCTCGGGCCCTAGAGCCGCGGTCCTGAGTGCGTATAAGAGGGACCCGGGCTAAAGGAGTCACGCGGATAATCGCGCTCTTCTCTAGAGCGCAGACAGCTCGACAAGCGCGTCCCGGGACTGGGGTGGGGGGCGCGTTACCGTCCCCCTTCGCCCCTACCGGCCTTCTCGACCGTGAACTTCGAACCCAAGGAGACGCCCATGGCGACACCGACCGTCCTGGTCTCGCGGCGACCGGACCCGCGCCCCGTACCCAGAGCCCCACGCCAGGCCCGCTGCCGCCACCGCCGCCGGCGTCAGCGCGGCTCCTGCCCGCCAGCTGCCGGGCTGGCGTCACAGACCGCTGGGCCCCGCCCGCGCCCCTCCCTCCTCCCCGCCCCCACGTGCGCCGAGTTTGTTTATTTAGCTGCCACGGCAACGCGCGGGGGGCTGCGGGAGGGAGGAGAGAAGAAAGGCAGGGGGCGGGGCCTGGCGGCGGGCCCCAGCACACAGCGGGTAGGAGGCGGGGGGGAGGGCGGGAGCCAAGAAGTTATAAGTAAGGAGCGCGCCGGCGGGCGCCGGCAGTTCCCCGGCCCGAGAGAACGAGCGCGGCTGCGGGCGCGCGGGGAGCAGAGGCGGTGGCGGGCGGCGGCGGCGGCACCGGGAGCCGCCAAGTGCCCCTCCCCGCCCCTCCGGCCCCCCACCCAGCCACCCGCCCGCGGCCAGCGCCCATGGCCGCGAGCGCCCCGCGCAGCCCCCCGGACTCCGCGCCCCGCGCCGCCGCCCAGTCCGCAGATCCGCGCCACCGCGGCCAGTCTCACCTGGCGGCGCCGCCCGCCAGCCACTCCGGCCACAGCCCCAGCGCCCACGGCGATAGCCGCGGCGACCGCGACAGCGGTGGCGGACGCTGCTGAGTCGAAGAGAGCGCAACCCGGCCACCGGACCTACTTTTATTCGCCTTGCTGATTGTCTATCTTTATGAGTTTACAACTTTTCTAAGAACTTTTGTATACAAAGGAACTTTTTAAAAAGACATCTCCCTTTTATATTTAATCCAAAGAAGAAGGATCTCGGGCAGTTTGGGGTTTTTGGTTTTGGCTTCGTTTCTAAGTTCCTTTTTTTCCCTCTTCTTTGACTTTGGGGTTCGGGTACCCCACTGCTTCGGACTCCCGAGGATCTTCTGGGGCCCAACATTAATGAGGTAGGTGCGGCGCGGGGCGCAGGGAGGGGTGAGGGCCGGTGGGACGCGCCAGAGTGGCAGTCGAGAGTGGCCCCTGACTCCTGCCCCTGTGTACTCCCCACCCGGCCCGCAGGCAGCCACCTGGCGAGTCTGACATGGCTGTCAGCGACGCACTGCTCCCGTCCTTCTCCACGTTCGCGTCCGGCCCGGCGGGAAGGGAGAAGACACTGCGTCCAGCAGGTGCCCCGAATAACGTGAGTGTTGCTCCGGGCCTTTGGGATCCTCCGGTGGACTTCTGTGGCTGGGGTGGGGACGGGCGGAGCCCTGGGGTCACCGAGAACCACCGGACGACGGGGAGGAGTGGCCACCGCACGGGCTCCGCAGCCTTCCCGGGATGGCTTCCGCGCCCTTGTTTCAGCTGTACATGCGTGTGGTCCGGACGCTGTGGAGCCGCCGGGGGTGCACACCGGGTCCGCACATATCCCGGAGCGTGCAAGCGGCAGGGCGGGAGGTGTCTGTGTACCCAGACGCTGGCTGGGCCAGAGTGAGCTTGGCGCGTAGGCGTCCCCTTGGCGAGGGCGCACCGAGAGAGCCTCGGTGTCCCAATTCCGGGGCGGCGGGAGCGTCCCCAGGATCTGGCGGGGGAGGGACCCAGGCTGGCGAGCCGCGGCGCTGGCTAACACGCAATCGGGCAGACACAACATAACATCCTCCATATCGACGCACCGCCTCTTCTCGGACCCGGGTGTGGGCCATGACTGCAGCGCTGGCACCCGTAGTCCCCGGGCGCTTCCTGCCTGCCCGGTCCCCGTGTCTAGGCGGTGTAGGCGCGGCGGGCCCACCACTACATTGGATGGCAGTTAGGGACAGCACTGACGGTCTCTCTCGCGTCCTGTTCCCGCAGCGCTGGCGGGAGGAGCTCTCCCACATGAAGCGACTTCCCCCGGTGCTTCCCGGCCGCCCCTACGACCTGGCGGCGGCGACCGTGGCCACCGACCTGGAGAGTGGCGGAGTCGGCGCGGCTTGCGGCAGCAGCAACCCGGCTCTCTTACCCCGGAGGGAGACGGAGGAGTTCAATGATCTCCTGGACCTGGACTTTATCCTCTCCAACTCGCTGTCCCATCAGGAGTCAGTGGCCGCCACCGTGTCCTCGTCGGCATCAGCCTCATCCTCGTCCTCCCCGTCGAGCAGCGGTCCTGCCAGTGCGCCCTCCACCTGCAGTTTCAGCTATCCAATCCGGGCCGGGGGCGACCCGGGCGTGGCGCCGGGCAGCACGGGCGGCGGCCTCCTCTACGGCCGGGAGTCTGCACCCCCTCCGACAGCGCCCTTCAACCTGGCGGACATCAACGACGTGAGCCCCTCCGGCGGCTTCGTGGCCGAGCTCCTGCGGCCCGAATTGGACCCAGTGTACATTCCACCACAGCAGCCGCAGCCGCCAGGTGGCGGGCTGATGGGCAAGTTTGTGTTGAAGGCGTCGCTGAGTGCCCCTGGCAGCGAGTACGGCAGCCCGTCGGTCATCAGTGTTAGCAAAGGCAGCCCGGACGGCAGCCACCCGGTGGTGGTGGCGCCCTACAGCGGCGGGCCGCCGCGCATGTGCCCCAAGATCAAGCAAGAGGCTGTCTCTTCGTGTACCGTCGGTCGGTCCCTAGATGCCCACTTAGGCACTGGACCCCCTCTCAGCAATGGCCACCGGCCTCCTGCGCACGACTTTCCCTTGGGGCGGCAGCTCCCCAGCAGGACTACCCCGACCCTGGGTGCCGAGGAACTGCTGAGCAGCAGGGACTGTCATCCTGCCCTGCCGCTACCACCGGGCTTCCATCCCCACCCGGGGCCCAACTACCCTCCCTTCCTGCCCGACCAGCTGCAGCCGCAGGTCCCACCGCTCCATTACCAAGGTCAGTCCCAGGGATTCATAGTTGGGGCTGGGGAGCCCCGCCCCGGCGGGGCACACAGGATGACGCTGACCCCACCTTCTTCACCCCTAGAGCTCATGCCACCCGGTTCCTGCATGCCGGAGGAGCCCAAGCCAAAGAGGGGGAGAAGGTCGTGGCCTCGGAAAAGGACGGCCACTCACACATGTGATTACGCAGGCTGCGGCAAAACTTACACGAAGAGTTCTCATCTCAAGGCACACCTGCGAACCCACACAGGTAGGAGGCCAGAAGCCGCGGAAAGGAGGGGGGCTGGTGTCCAGCCTCACCGGCTGACTACGGACACTCCTCGGGGCCTCCCTTGGGATGTGGGGCGCAGTCTATCTCCTCCATCTCCTGGATCACAGGAGAGAAAGCAAACCGGCGCCTACTATTGCTCAGGAGCCTTTTGCTGGGCGGATGGTATCAGTGCATGAAAATGCAGTTTTGTTAGGCCTTTGAAAGGCAGGGAGATTCCAGGCTGCATGTGGGCCTCTTCTAGCTTGAGCAAACCATTGCCCTTGTAATCAAGAAATTATACTTGGCAAAAAAAAAAGAAAGAAAAAAGAAAAAGAAAAGAAATTATACTTTGCAGCGCAAAAGCATGGTATTTTCTTAAATCAGTTTTTTGTTTTCTAGGCTATTTTTATTGCTTTTTTTCCTTTCCCAGTCTCACCCCTCCCCCTTTCTAGTCTTAACAATTAGGTTTTATTTAAATCCCAAGGACTTAATGGTTAGGCTTGCGGAGATTCTGGTTTAAGATTGTCACCGCAGAGAATTTGTTTGTGGATGTAAGTAGGTATATAAGGTCACTAAGGCACAGCAGTCATGAATAATGTTGGTACAGGAAAAGTAGCCTCCTGTCACTTTCTAGAACCAGTTCTAGTGGGATAGGATATTACTGATTTGGACCAGGAAGAGGCACTAGCAGCCACAGTTTCTAAATTCACTTCCTCCACAGCGATATCTTAGCTCAAAAGAATGAAAACGTTAGTCCAACAGAAGTATAGGTTTAAGTGGTCTTTCTTCTCTGTGATAAGCTATCTAACTTCCCCTAAAAAAAAAAAAAAAAAGAGCAAAAAATTCCTATATTCCTGCTTTACGATCTAAAATTTAATCTGGGCTTAAGAGGTATAAAGACCCTGGATCCTTTCGGAATGGGGTGCTTGGGGAGTTGGTTGAATGTCTGGCCTCTACGGCCAGTTCTTAATTCTTTCACAATCGCTTCCAGTGGCTTTATTTTCCTTTTCCAGGTGAGAAACCTTACCACTGTGACTGGGACGGCTGTGGGTGGAAGTTCGCCCGCTCAGATGAACTCACCAGGCACTACCGCAAACACACCGGGCACCGCCCCTTCCAGTGCCAGAAGTGCGACCGGGCATTTTCGAGGTCGGACCACCTCGCCTTACACATGAAGAGGCACTTTTAAATCCCCAAACAGTGGATATGACCCACACTGCCAGACGAGCATTCAGTATTTTTTACCTTTCACACTGTCTTCCCGGTGAGGGGAAGAACCCAGCTGGAAAGCACTACAATCATGGTCAAGTTCCCAACAAGTCAACTTGTGAATGGATAATCAGGAGACATGAGGCAACCAAATGACAAAGAACAGATGGGGTCTGTGACTGGATCTTCTATCATTCCAATTCTAAATCCAACTTGAATATATATTCCTGGACTTACAAAACGCCAAGGGGGTGACTGGAAGTTGTGGATATCAGGGTATAAATTAGATCCGTGAGTCGGGGGGGAGGGGAAGACCAGAATCCCTTGAATTGTTTCGATGCAATATAAGCATAAAGATCACCTTGTATTCTCTTTGCCTTCTAAAAGCCATTATTACGATCTTAGAAGAAGAGGAAGAAATTCAGGTACAGAAAATGTGTTTTAATAGCCTAAACGATGGTGCTTGGTGAGTCTTGGTTCTAAAGGTACCAAATGAGGCCAAAGTTCTCAAACTGCTGCATACTTTGACAAGGAAAATCTATTTTTGTCTTCCGATCTACATTTATGACCTAAGTCAGGTAAATACACCTGGTTTACTTTAACCTTTTTATGCAGACAGTCTGTTATGCACTGTGGTTTCAGATGTGCAATAATTTGTACAATGGTTTATTCCCAAGTATGCCTTAAGCAGAACAAATGTTTTTTTCTATATAGTTCCTTGCCTTAATAAATATGTAATATAAATTTAAGCAAACTTCTATTTTGTATATTTGTAAACTACAAAGTAAAAAAATGAACATTTTGTGGAGTTTGTATTTTGCATACTCAAGGTGAGAATTAAGTTTTAAATAAACCTATAATATTTTATCTGAACACTGTTTTTGGTTTTTGTTCTTCCCCTTGAAAAGCACATAACAGAAATTGCAGTTTAAACCCACTGGGTAGGCATGTGAAAAGCACACCAAAAAGCCAACTTTATCTCGACAGATTAAAAGACGACTTTTTAAAGACTAAACCTTACCTGGTTCAGGTTCCTCTTTCAAATGTACTTTAAAAAGTGCATGAAAGCAGTTTCCCTACCTATGAACTTCCAGGTAGAAAGAGCTCAATAATTCTTCAGTTTGCTCAGTTTAATATAAGAGTAGTTATACCCATTCACATTTTAAAAGATCTTTATGGTTTTTCTTTAAAATTAAATGAAAATATAAAAATCTCTCTTTCCAGGCCTGCCCTTGCACTCAGAACAATTTATGTAACAAAAGAACCTCCCCACAGTGGAAAACCCCAAAGAACATGGTTCCACAGTGCCCTCCTGAGGATTAAAGGATTCACTTATGCTTTGTGTAACAGATACGTTACTTTTAGTTATAGCCCCCAAAGAGGGCAGAACCAAAGTTTCTGACAGATTTTTAAAACTTCGTCAGTCCTCTGAAGATAAGCCAGCCCCATTGTTTCAGCTGACTGAAACTAAAGAGGCAAAAATGACTCAGTCACAAAACCAAGTGTAACGTAAATTCAAGTAGATCTTAAATGCTGTTTTTGTAAGTTGGTAGCATATTTCTCAAATTATTAAGGCTTAAAACTTTGCGGTGGATACCCGAGAATCTGAAGTTCATTTGTGGCTGTCACAAAATGGAAAAAGCATTTGTGACACTTGTTGACACTATATTTGTAATGGTAATGTGGGTGACTAATTAACATTGTCAAGCAGACAGAAGCTGACTGACATTTTCTTTAGACTGCTTATTACCTATCCATTATAGCTAGTGTTCAGAGGTGTGTTTGCACTGTGGGTACATTTTATAAATGGAATGAAAAACAGAAATTCGTAAGAGGCTCATGGTGGATCAACAGAAAGTATTTTCCTTGGCTTTTAAGAGTCCAGCACGACTGGAAAACATGGCATGTGTCTTAGCTTAAAAGAAAACAGGTGCATCAATAGGATGGAATTTTATGTGGCCAAGAGCATATTCAAAGCATATTTAATGACATGAAAAATGCTCATGGTATGTTAAGTGGAAAAAGCAGGATATAAGACTATAAACAGTATGATTCCAATTGTATAAGTTCAAATGTGTGTGTGCATTGAAGGAGAGAGAGAAGCAATCGAAAATTAAGAGAAAAGACTGGAAGGAAACACCAAAATATTAATACTGGTTTTCTCAGATTAAATTTTCTAGTTTCCAAATATTCTCAAGTAAGTGTCTATTTTAAATGGAGAAACGTTTTAAAAAGAGTACTGGCGCAATGAAAAGCTATTTATTTTAAAAAGCGCAATTAAAGCTATTTAAACAAAAAGCCTACATTCTAATACATTATTTTTGTATTAACTTGTGGTTCCTGCTCTTGGAATCCACCTTTCTCTTATATAGAGGTTTCTGGCACATAGTTTGTGTATGGAAAGTGTTTATCAAAAAGTTCTACCATTTTCATATTCACTAAGTGCCTATCATCTCAGGTAGAAGAAACGTCATTCATAAAATATCAAGACATTTTAAATGTATTCAAATTTTTCTGATGTCATAGGGAAACATCACTTGCATTAACTTTTTCTAACCTGAATAAGAAAGCTTCAGTATCTAAAATGAGGAAGATTTTCCAAAAATGTAACAGGACAAAACTATTCAAGATGCACAAATAGCTAAACTATTTACTTTAGTACCTATCAGTTCTGAGCTCCTAGGTGTACTGTTATTACTGCATTACAGAGCCGTTTATACTGTATAATAAAGACCACCTAATAATTGAGATGCCTGCTTATTACATTTTTCTCATGACATTTAATTTTATATGTCCTAGATTTTAACTTGTGCACACACACACACAGGATTAACAATAGCATTTCCTACACATCAACAGACTTTCAGTCTCTCTCTTTTCCAACAAAATGCCTTTTCCAGCAAAATATTCTTTCAACCTGAGAACCTGTTTGACTCCTACCGTCTTGTTTGGGTTTGTTAGAACAAAACAGGAACCTTCACCATCTCAAGTAGGATTGGTGGGGATGAATCCTCTTCCTTTCAAAAACTGTTCGTTTTTAGAAATAAGCAATGTTATTTCATATTTGGAGATTCACGACTTTTACATATAATTTCTTTACATATAAGAAAGTCCAGGTAAGTCAGTCCTTATGCTATGGAAGCAAGTCTGCAGGGAAAATACTAAAACAAGCCCGTGGTGGTACCCGCTGTACTTTGATCTATGGGGATATCTAAACTTAGCAGCTTAGGTAGCCACCTGTTCTATGATACGTTCTGGCTTCTGAAGCTCCGTTCAGCACAATAAGAATTTGTAGTCCTTATTCTCTCTCTTTCTCCCCACCTTCACCCTTCTCCCTCTCTTATAAAACGCATAGACACCATCCTAGACCTACACAAACCTTTTTTTGTGTATTTATTATTTTGTCATTTTATTTGTTACTATATATTAACCTTTTACGTATTTTATTTCCTCGTCTTTTCTTAGCACCTTTTACACGCTATTGTACAGTGACATGTTTTTATAGCGATAAGCTGAAGCTATGTACTTCCTAAAGGTCGTTTATGAAACTATCATTCGCCGTTCACATGCAGAGTACTCAGTCAATAATACCTCATACAAAACCACCAGGAACTCTCTACATAATGAACGCTGTGGAATATAGCACGGAATGTTCTACCTGTGAAAATGCAGAGAATACAGTTGCAATCAGAACGCTGTATAAAGTTTTTTTTTTTTTTTCACATTAAGTGAAACTAAAATGAAAGTTGAGAACAAGACACCCTTTGGAAGACTTTACCTTAAACAAAAAAGGAAATTTTGAGTAAATTTCTCACCATCTCCTAAAAAACTAACAAATTCTTAAATCCTTCTGAAGTACCTAGGGGTTCAATGCCCTGGTCACAGTCTAAACACAAAGGAAACCAACTGCTAAAATGTTAGCATAAACACAGAAAATCTTTCAGGCTGGTCTCTAGGCTACCATAGCCAGCTGACTTAGTTGAGGGGGAGGAAGTGCATGGGGTAGGAATCTCAGTCAAATTGCTTCTCTGGAAATATGAACGTAGGGAGCCTATCTTTTTAATTGTCTTCCACGACGCCAGTGCTGTAATATCACTTTTTCGAATTGCTTCAGTCTTCTCAACACCCTAAATGAGTCAGCATGTTGCAACCCATCTTCCCAAATGTCCTGTGCCACTTGTTCTTAAAGGAAAAGGAGGAAATAAATATAAATCTAATTTAATAGCAACGACAGGAAATAAATTCACACTTCCAGAATCCCTTTGACATCTGAGTATACCTCCTAGAACAATTTTCATTGATACAACACAATAATTATAATGATATCTCAGAGTATGAGGGCCATTTGCTATCCTTTTGTGTTTCTTTTCATGTCTATGTTACATGTTATCATCTAAACAGAATAAGAAATGAGAAGTAGCTCTTTATGGAGAGATAGATAAATAGACGGATAGATGAAGCTGCAGGTGGAGATTTGACAATTATCTAAAATCAATTAGGGCAAACAGTCAACCACATCCAGTCCAAGGTATCTGAGGCCAGGAGGTTGAGTGGGGTTACAACACCTATCTCACCTATAATATCTGTATCTGTACTAACTGGCACTAAATAACACATTACTGAATGGTGGTCAGATCATCATGAAATAAAGCCAATGCACTCAGGCACTTTACCCTGCACACCCTCTTAAAAGCTAAAATGGATAAATAACTTTACAGGGAAATTGAAGGAACTCTTAGATACACTTGCTGAAAGCCAAGGAGATATGTGAATTGGTGCAAACCATAAGCAGAGTCTCTTAGACATGATGCATGGAAGGATTTTTTCAGTAAAGACAAGAATACCTCTTTGCTGATCGGGTCACTTTTTGCTGGTGTATAGTCACCCCTTACTTCTGCACAACTCTGTGAGGTCTATGAAGCATTTACACACTCCATTACCTCAATTAAGCCTCACAACAAAAGGTAGGGGTGGGATTTCCCTCTCTCATCCCCATTTTATGGACGAGGAAACCGAGGTTCCCCTCACAGATTAGTGTTTTGTTTTTTTTTTCCCATTCTTGCTGACATACTCAAAGCATTTCTCTTCTAATGCTTTTGTCCTCAGTCTGCTGGGCAAGTAGGGCTACAGGCAAATGGATACACCCCAATTCAGAAGGATTTACTAACATCCAGGTTCTTCCAGTAAACCTGTTTAGGAGTTAAAAGCCCCAGATTTTCTGTCTCCCAATTAAGGTGCTATTTCCTTTGTCAAGGTAGACAAGATGGGGACGTTTCCTGCAGAAGTTTTCTGAGCTGGTCACTATGCCATGAATATGATCTATACTCTTAGTTTGAGGTGGAAGAAAAGCACCTGTTTCTGTCCCAGCACACAGTTCTCCTGGTCAAACAGATCTGGTCAAGCCCCTCCCTTACTCATTACCTTCCCAAGGTCCCTAGGGTGTACTGGATAAAGAGTTAAATTGTGGCCCCCAGCTGTCTGTCCAGTATCATCTCCTTAAGTACCCAATCACACCTTAAGTGTACCAGCCATGCAAAACTACTCTGGACCCCCCAACGCACTATGCCTGCTTCAGCCTTTGAGCCTTTGCTGGCAGGTGTTGGTCTCTGCTGCTTCTGGAAAGATCCATATTCCCCTGACAAGCACTTATATATCCTTCATAGCGAGTTCTTAATAAGCCCTCCCACCCCCTCAATCTAGATTTTTCGTTAAAATCATATCCTGGACTTCCCTCGTGGTGCAGTGGTTAAGAATCCGCCTGCCAATGCAGGGGACATGGGTTCCAGCACCTGGTCCGGGAAGATCCCACATGCCGCGGAGCAACTAAGCCCGTGCGCCACAACTACTGAAGCCCGCGCGCCTAGAGCCCGTGCTCCGCAGCAAGAGAAGCCACTGCAATGAGAAGCCCGCATACTGCAAGGAACAGTAGCCCCCGCTCACCGCAACTGGAGAAAGCCCACGTGCAGCAACAAAGACCCAAGGCAGCCAAAAATAAATAAATAAAATTTTAAAAATCATATCCATATAGACTACAAGATTTTATGCACACCATTATATATAAAGTAGATAAGCAACAAGGACCCACTCTATAGCACAGGGAGCTATATCTATATCTTGTAATAACCTATAATGGAAAAGGATCTAAAAAAGAATATATATACATGTATATATATCACACATACAAACATATATATATAATGTGTATATATATAACTGAATCACTTTGCTGTATACCTGAAACTAACAAAACATTGTAAATCAACTATATTTCAATAAGAATTTAAAAAAAAAAGACTTTATGGGTTTGGCTCCCCCAACAGACACGAGCTCCTGAAGGGTACTGGGAGCTTCCCTTCTTTGCCCTTGAATACCCACAGTTACTGGATTTAATTGAATACAACTAATCATTTATTGACTATTTAGCCCAAATCCTGGCATTTCTTCTTAGAGGACTCCTCCTTGTCAGGTGATTTTCGGCGTTGATTCTGGAAAGAATTTTGTTCATATGGGCGGGGGTTGATGTGTATTAGGGGAGGCAGATGGGTGTCAGGTGACCCACTGGAAGCAGTTAGGGGACAACTGGGCATGGCCTTCAGGAAGCCAGAATTTGGGAAAAGAAAATATCTTATTCTTCCCTTTGGAAAACCCATTGTGCCTCCTTTCAAGGGCAAAAATATAAGTGTATTGTGAACATGACAAACTATGAAGGTTTTTTTTTTTTTTTTTTTTGAAAAAAACACACTGTAAAAGCTTTGAAGGCACTTTGCGTTCTAGGATCCTGGGTGGGCTAGTCTGCCCGAATGAGGAAGGGTCACCTATTCTTCTTCAAGTTTGCTGCTCTTCAAGCTTGAGACTCTCCTTGCTGCTTGGATGAGAGTAATTTTCTGACTTCTGAACATGTCTAAACTGTTCTAGAAAACTGACTCTAGAAAACAGTGCACGGAATTGACAAATGCCCCTGCCTTTGAGGCGGTTACCGCCTCACAGAGGAATGAGCAACAGACGGCAGGCACTGAAAGCTATAAAATTACACAGGCTGTCTGAGCAGGAAAGGGTCTTCAAGACCTTTTAACTCAAGGAGAAAACTGAGGCCGGGATAAAAGACTGGACTTGCCCAAGGTCACATCAGGTGGGGATCTGAATACCAGCCAGGGCCTAGGTCTCGCTTAACAAGCCAACCGGCTGATGGCTCTATCCTGAGAACCCAAGGGAACATTAGAGGCTAATACAGATTTTTTTTAAGACACATGCAAAAGGATGGTTTTAAAAGGAAAGTTCTAAATTCAATGTGATGTTGTGCTCCAATGTCCAAAAAAGTGTTTCATTGATCTCTATTGTGCTTCTATTATAGTATTGTGTTACCAGCTGAAACAAGGATTATTCACTTACCACGGTGCCCCTCTAGGGAACACATGGGAAAAAATGTAAAAATATAATTCTCGATTTGTTCTGCTATTTCCATGCAACTTCATTCAAACATATATAATCTGTTCAACACCTACCTTAACAGCAACAGTGCAAAGAGTGATGGAACCGAAAACGAATAAGAATATATAAATGTGCCTCTCTACAGATATTTTTTTCCTAATGCAATTGCTCTGCTAAGGGTATAAAGTGTAAGTTAAATGGAAATCAGCATGCTAACTCAGTAAAACTTGTTTACCTCTCTTGCAAAAGTGATCGGAGAGTTCTTTGAGAGACTCAACCACATTGACTACAACCACATGAGCCATTTCTTTCCCTTCGGTTTTCTTAATTGCTTATTATTTCAGATACCTCCAACTTGTTTATCAGGCGCATGTCAAAGCACGTTAAAACGCGTTATTCAGGTTCGGCGTGAAGGATTTAGCCTTATTTGACAAGGTATCACAAACTTCTGTTGAAATGAGTGATTCGAGTAAAATGGAGCTTAACCTGCAAACCCAGGTAACTTGGGTTTCTATAGATTGGAGATTGCATATCTAGACCGGGGGAACAACCTGATTTTGCTTGAAGCGCAATTAACTTTATGGCTAGGCAGCATAACTGACTTCATAGGCTACTTTGGTGCCAGGTGCCGAAGCTTGTAGAAAAAGGGGAGGCTTTGGGATCCTAAGAGATGCTTTGCATTAAAGACTTTGTTAGGTGAAGCCACTCTGGCACGGGAGTCTGATTTGCAATTTGTGCCTTTGTAAAAGGATTGAGATCCCTCTTGTTTAATGTTTGGATCTCAATTTGCATTTGGAAGCACATGCCCTCTTCTAGGTTTAGAGTTTTTTTTATTTTCATTTTCTTGTTCTGATATACAATCAATACTGCCTGTGAAAAAACTGATACAACTGCACAGCCAAATGTTTGCACTGATTAAGGAAGTCAGGTAGATTGGTTTTCTCTGTGAATGGTGGAGTCTACCTGGGCTCCAGCAATAGTGAGCCAGTAATCTATCTAGCAACTGACAAATAACTCATAGGTAAACAAACATTTTCATTTATTATTTCCTTAGTTAGAATGCATGGCACTTTGCTTAAAAAAAAAAAAAATCACTACAGAGGTCTGACCAGACAGTGGACCTACAAAATGAACTGAAAGAAAAAAATCCTCTGACCACCTCAGGACATATGCGAATACATCCATCCAATGTCTTCCTTTATAAGGAAAGGTTTGAGAAGAATTATTTTAGGTTTGCAATAACAAAATTCTCAGCTGTACATGATATTTAACTACCTGTCCTTTGGTAAACAATTTTAATATTTGCTTTGACAGTGTTCCCAGATTGGACACATAAAACTTGGAATAGAAATTGCATGAGGAGGGACTTCCCTGGTGGTACAGTGGTTAAGAATCCACCTGCCAATGCAGGGGACACGGGTTCGAGCCTTGATCCGGGAAGATCCCACATGCTGCGGGGCAACTATGCCCGTGTGCCAGAACTACTGAAGCCTGCATGCCTAGAGCCTGTGCTCTGCAACAAGAGAAGCCACTGCAATGAGAAGCTCTTTCACAGCAACAAAGAGTAGCCCCAACTAGACAAAGCCCGATCACAGCAACAAAGACCCAATGCAGCCAAAAATAAATAAATTAATAAGTAAATAAGTTTGTACATATAAAAAAAGAAATTGCGTGAGGAGGAACAATTTCTTAGATTGTGAGTTTAAGAAGTATGGTTTATTTGTTTGTTTTCTTTTTAACTCTTCATCCTTTGTCTTTGCCATTGACCACAAGAAAACATTTCTTGCATGTTTGGAGGAAGGTCCTGGGAACTCGGAGTTGCTAGTTGAGCAAGCTGGAGGTAGAAGGAAAGCATTCACATTCATGGAGCACCTATGGCATGTCAAGGACTTTGCTAGATGTTTGGGGATTTGTGATTACGCCCACTTTGTGGTGGAGAAGACTGAGGCCCAGAGGAGGCAAGTGACTTACCCAAGGTCACACAGCTGTGATGGGAAGCCAGATCTACCCGATTCCTAAGCTCAGGCTCTTTCCGCCACATCATGTCACCTCCCAGGTAAACTCAAGTTAACTTTATTTGGGGTTTTTTCTGTTCCTCACCTCCTTGGAATGTGTTTGTTTTTTAAACTAAACAGGGGTTAATTTGGCGCACAGGAAGCTATAAGGACAAGACTGACCTAATCTACCCTTCTTTCTAATAGAAACAAGTAATCTTATCTGTCATTCCATTAAAAATACACCACATTCTTCTGTGCTCCAGTTTGGATAATGACTCAAGAAAAGGTAGTCCATTTCTGCATTATAGCACCACCACAGCCTCTATAAAATCATCAAAAGTAAATAAGCCATGCTTTCCTTCCTGGGTATTTCATTCACTGATTCCAAAGTACTTCACACATGTATTCATTCTATTAGAATAAAGAACTAGCAGCCCTTTTGATAGTTGGGCCAACTAGAGGTCAGCCTAACAGAGTATCTTTTGCCGAAGACTATACACTCTGAGGCCCCCTTGAATGGAGAATGCCCAAGAGGAAGTCGGCCAAAAGGAGTGGCATGCTGGAGTGTTGTACTTTGAGCCCACATTCTCAGCCACCTCCCATGGGAAACACTCCCTCTCTGCCATCTTCCAAAACGCTCTGCCAACATTCTCCTAATGTTCCCAGTATCTGAAGATAATCCCCTTTCCCCTAAACGGGACCTCAACCTAAAACAGATCTGGGTCTGTGCCTCAGGGAATGGACAAGTGACTCAGAGGACCATTTCAGATCTTGGAAGCAGGGAAGTCTCTTCAGAGCATGGGAGCACAGTCTGGGAGCTGGTTAGTACTCAAGGAACAAATGAATAACAGAGCCAGAAGGAGTTCCAAGAAACATTTCACCTGAAGTTTCCTTTGCACTCATGAAGAATTTGAGGCCCCCAAGTCTCCCGCAGTTATGCCGCTGCAGAACCTCATTCCAGCCTAAGACTTTTCCAGATCCTTCTCAGCCTGTATCAGGCCACAGACTGACTTGCTAAGCAAGACCCAGAGGTCCCCAAACCTTTTTTTTTTTTTTTGGCTGTGCGGCATGTGGGATCCTAGTTCCCCGACCACAGATGGAACCCGTGCCCCCTGCAGTGGAAGCACGGAGTCCTAACCATTGGACCTCCAGGGAATTCCCAAGAGGTCCCCAAACCTTAAGTGTAGATGGTAAATGGACAGATTTTTAATGTGTATGATTCAGCATCCAGGGTGGCAGAAAGAAAAAGAGTCTCAACTAAAAAAATGTGTTGATTTGGCACATTTCCTACATTTGGGTTTTGTTTTTTTCCTGTTTTATTTTTCTTCTTTAGCTAATTCATATCATCTGAGTTAGTTTACATACAAATCTTTCTGTCCAGCAGTACGGCATTGGTTAAGTAAGCCCTAGTTCTCCTTAGAATGGACTACCATGCTCCATTAAAATTATCTGGTAAACAGTAATAAATAAGGGCCAACCTTTATTAAGATTTACTACATGCTGTCCCTATACTCAGCATTTGACATGTATTTTTCTCATTTAGTCCCCTCAATAACCCTGTGAGGCAGCCATTATTATTCTCCACATTTTAGGGATGAGGATCTGAGGCAAAGAGAGCTTAGGGAACATGCCAGGAATCACAAAACCAGTGAATGGTGAAGCTGGAATCAAACCGATTCTACCCAGTCCCAAGCTCTCGAGCCATATACTCTTTATATGCAGAAGAATGTTCAGGAGAAGTTAACTGGAGGGGGAGACACCTACATAGTACGATCCAACTTGGTAAAAATATATCTACGTTTATGTGTTTGGGGGTATATTTGCATTGGGACAGTTATGGAAGGACTGCTCAAACGTCAGTTCCTTGGGGCAGCCTTCCCTGACCATACTAAAAGAGCCCTCCCATGCTGTCCCTGGTATTATCTTTTAACGTGCTTGATTTTTCCTCAGGGCACTTAGCATTACCTGAGATGTAACATATACCAGATACATTTATTGTCTAGCTCCCCTATAGAAGGAGGGGTAACAATGCCTAACAAACTGCCTGGCATGCAGTAAGTGCTTAATATTTGTTGACTCGAACAAATGTACTAAAATCTTAATTTTTTTTTTGGTTGTTGTTTGTTTGTTTTTTCTCCTCATTTTTTAATTCCACCAGGTCACAATGGTAGCTCTGAAACTAACATATGCACCTTTTATTATTTGGCAAATATTTCTCCAACAAATATAAGATTATTTTTGTTGTTTTTTGTTTTCTTGAAACATCTTTATTGGAGTATAATTGCTTTACAATGGTGTGTTAGTTTCTGCTTTATAACAAAGTGAATCAGTTATACATATATATATGTCCCCATATCTCTTCCCTCTTTTGTCTCCCTCCCTCCTTCCCACCCTCCCTATCCCACCCCTCTAGGTGGTCACAAAGCAACCGAGCTGATCTCCCTGTGCTATGCGGCTGCTTCCCACTAGCTATCTATTTTACGTTTGTAAACCCTTAATGTTGATGGTTATTTTTTTCTCCCTCTTGCTGTCAAACAGAAACAATTTAGATTCTTGATACTTAAATGGATTTGATTTTTTTTTTTTATGTTTCTTCCAAAATCCTATGAGTAAAAAAGAAAAAAAAAAAGCACATTCCAAGTAAAGGGTAAGAACCTAAAATGGTTTACTTGAAAATGCAAAATGATCTCCTCCATGCTGGACATACACTTTCTCAAGAGCAGAAAGTTCTTGCAGAAGAGGAGACCATTGGAAATCCACTTAGGTGAACTCGCCTTGAGTCAAATGAGATTCATTAATGTTTCAACTGCTAATCCATTTAGTGTCCTATTCACCCAGATGACTTTTCAGAGCATCCCTCTGGTGGTTTTAGAAAGAAAACCCTTCCAGTCGCCAGGCTCAATTGAGCAGCAGCAAAAGACAATTGACTGCAGATGAAGGGATCGATCGAAGTGTTTGGGATGAATGCGAGACCACCTATCTGGCCCGTGTGAAAATGAAAGCAACATTTGAAATGAGCTGATATGAGTTGGGCAGGTTTTATCCCCCAAATAAAGTCTCTCCTTTCTCCTCTAAAAAGGATTAGGCCTGTGAATGGGAGTCTTGTCTTCAAGTCCCATGGCCTTGACCTTCCTTTGTATTGTTCTACTCACTTTAAACCGCGGGTGGGAGTGGTTTGTGATTTTTTTTCATTCTCAGCCGCGTCCTTCTGAAAGGGGACTTTTACCCCATCTGCAGCTTCAAGAACCATCTACAAGTCAGGAGCACAGTATCCCTGCATTCCAGGCAGAGGAGGGGGCTGCTCTGGCTCGCTTCCTTCCTCTTCCCCAAACAGAATCCAGCTCCTATATAAAATTCATAAATTCTTGGCAGGAAAGAAATCCTCCCATTGGAAGGAACAGATGTTCGACAAGTAACTTTTGCCATCATGACTCTGTTCCTAATATCATAGTTTTAAAGTGTGGGGGGATGTTAATTTTTTTTTAAATGTCAACATGTTCCGGGCAGCTTTTCCATCTCCATCTGTGGCATACACATCACCAATGCTCCCACCGCCCCTTTTTAAATTTCCAGAGACTAGTTGGGAATTGGAAAGATATTAAAAAGTGAAAGCGGAAAATTCAATTCAACAAGTATGTTAATGTATAACCTAATGCAAAGTAATATGATATTTCCCTCCCAGTTGTAAATCTCGGATACATTCTTTTTCTCCTCGTCTTAGACCTTGGAGGGGTCTGCAAGATTTTTAATCGGCAAAATGATCAATTAACATTCAGGGTTTATTACTGGTAATAGAATTCCTTGAGAGTAACCTATTCATAACATTCCCTTTCTAAAGAAAGCCTGCCTCAATTGGGGCTTCAAACTCAGGAGGCTACCAGGCCATTTTCGCTTTGTTATCACCTCGTTAAACTGCCCACCTTAAATGCCTGTACCGCAGGTGACCGCGGAGAAGGGTCGCGGTCGGTGGATGCCTCTTACCTCGCCTGGAAATAACTGGAAAGCGTGACCCCGCCTCGGACCGAGGCGGGGTCCCCTCCCCAGGGACAGCGATGCCCTCTTGCAGCTGCTTTGGCGAGGGCCAGAGCGCCTGCTGGCTGGGGCCTGGCCCCAAACACGCCCGACCACGTTTGGGTTCAAAGTCAGAATTCGGTGAGCGGACTGGGTGGGGTGTGGAATCCGCAGGGCAGAAGGAGAGGAAAGTGACAGCGTGGGCGGGGTGGGGAAGCAGCAGCCCGACATTCAAATGCGCCGGGTATCCTCCCGCCGCTCTCGGTCCGGTTTTCCTCTTTCTCTGCCCGGTCGGAGCCAGTCGGGTCTAAATCCCCAGATCGCCGGCGGGCCCGTGCCGGGACCGCCCGAGTCCACCCCGGAAGACGCGGTCCCCGCAAACTTTCCGTGCGCAAGTGGAGGTGTGAGTGAGTGCGCGTACGTCAGGGCGCCAGGGGCTGTCCTTGTGGACCCCGATCGACTTCGTTGGCATCCCCCGCGGGAAGGTTGGTTTGCGCTGGGGGGCCGGGTCTGACGGGGGCCGAGGTAGGGGCGAGAGCGGCGCACGAGGGCGCGGCGGCCCCAGGTCGTCCGTAGCTGGAGGCAGGCGTAGCGCAGCGCACGGTCTGCAGTGCCCCCAGCCGGCCGGCCCGGCTCAAGACGGCACCCGGCCGCAGGTCCCAGAGCCGCACCGCGTCGCACCTCTGCGTGCGAGACTCGCACCTCTTCCTCCCTGCTGAGGCTGACCCAGTATTAAGAAATTTAAAATCAAGTCGAGGTGGATTCTCAGCCTGGTTCTGTCCCTTACTGGTTTCCTGCTCCCGGGAGCTCTGGACGTCTGCCTCCCTTTGTATGATGTGCATCGTACACCAAAGCTTATGAAATGGAGAGAGCGTGCCATCAAGTGCCTGGTCTAGCAAGTCCTGGGTAAATGGCCATCGCCACCGCCACCATCACCGGCGTCATCACTAGCGGGCCAGGCTTTGGAAGGGAGTCTCACTGACGTCTCTGCTCTTCTATGGCGGGTCTGAGGGGAGGACAGGGACAGAGGGTTTCTGCCTCCCCTCTGAAGTGGAGAGGGAACCTAAGCACCCGGCTAGGGGCCAGCCTTGCTGTGCCTTCAACTCCACCTGTAACTGTGGACTCAGCCGTCCTCTCTTTGAACTCACATCCTCATTGCAGAACAGGAATCATCATACCCAACTCACAGACTTGTTGCAAGACAGGAAATGCAGAGCTCCTGGTACATAGTCCGTGCTCAGAAAGCCTCACCCCTCCACGCCTTCCCCGTGGCCCCCAGCCAGCAGGTCCCAGGACACCTGTACCTGCAGCACATGGTAGGTGCAGTGCAAGCCCCTTTCCCCTACTTACTAGCAGTCCGCCTGCGCAGTCTCTTTCCTAACACACGGTAGGTGCTCAGTGCAAGCCCCGCCCACCCCCAGCTATCAGTCAGTATGCCATTTATTGAGTCCTTACTCGGTACCTCTTCTATCCTCCTCTGACTGAGACAGCTTGGGCTGCAGGAGGCTTTAACTCTGAGGTTCTTCTCTTTCACGTCCCCTGGAAACCCTCTCCCCCAGATACCTCAGATCCCTTCTGGAAATTAGTAGTGTTGGAAATAATAAGAACACACACCCCTGATCTTGGAGTAATGGAATGTACAGTCAGAGGACCTGGCTGTCAAGAGCAGCCCTACAAGTTCCTGTCTTTATCTTGTAAACTCTCTGAACCTCAGTTACCTCATCTTTTAAAAACGAGGCAATAACACCTTCTGGGGTGGACCAGTGTGAGGGTCAATGGATACATGTGTATAAAAGCACCAAGCACGACTTCCCTGGTGACCCAGTGGTTGGGAGTCCACCTGCCAATGCAGGGGACACAGGTTCGAGCCCTGGTCCGGGAAGATCCCACATGCCGCAGAGCAACTAAGCCCGTGTGCCACAGCTACTGAGCCTGCGCTCTAGAGCCCGCGAGCCACAACTACTAAAGCCCGCACTGCAACAGGAGAAGCTGCTGCAATGGGGTGCCCGCGCACCACAGCTAGGGGTACCCCCGCTTGCCGCACCTGGTGAGGGCCCACACACAGCAGCGAGGACCCAACACAGACAAAAATAAATAAGTAAAAAAAAAAAAAAAAAAAGCACCAAGCACACAGTAAGTATTCAGTGAATGCTAATTTATTATTTGTTTCAAGCACAAAGCAGGCGCCCAGTGAGTATTTGCTGGACTGAACTGGGCTTTACCCTTTGCTGAGTTCTACACCTGGGAAAGCTTCCCTTCGAGCTTTCTCCCTGTCCTTGGCCTTGTCAAACGTCATGTCCTGTGTCTTGCTGCTTGTGACCTCTTTCTAGAGGTTGGTACTTTGCATATAGGAAGAGCGATGGATCTTTCCAGAGTTCAAAACCTAGTATTGCTGAGATAAAATTCAACATGGAAATCTCATATTTTTGTTTTGTTTTTTGTGGCCAGTGTGCCTTTATCTGGGGGATGAGGGTAGAGTGTTATTTAAAGGTCATCCTGAGGGAAATTCCCTGGTGGCGCAGTGCTTAAGAATCCACCTGCCAATGCAGGGGACACGGGTTCGAGCCCTGGTCCAGGAAGACCCCACATGCTGAGGAGCAACTAAGCCCGTGCGCCATAACTACTGAGCCTGCGCTCTAGAGCCCGTGAGCCACAGCTACTGAGTCCGCGTGCCACAACTACTGAAGCCTGCGTGCCTAGAGCCTGTGCTCCGCAACAAAGAGAAGCCATCTTAATGAGAAGCCTGCGCACCGCAACGAAGAGTAGCCCCCGCTCGCCGCAACTAGAGGAAGCCCGCGAGCAGCAACGAAGACCCAACGCAGCCATAAATAAATAAAAGGAACAATTAAGAAAAAGAAGTCATCCTGAATTATCTGAGCGTTTGTGTAACCATATTTTCTGCCAGCCATTCACATGTGATTGATTTTGTGGGACTGTGTGATAAGATGCCAGCAATTTCAGGGTCCCGTCCCTGTGACTTCTCTAGCTCTTGAATGTGACAAACTCCAAATGGGAAAACCAACCAACCAGTGTCCAATCTTTAAATGGGCCTTAGCAGTCACAGGGCATTTCTGTGTCTGTTACATCCACAGAATCCTCGGTACAGCCCATTTTCCAGATGAACCTCGTTGAGGCAGATGACTGACTCGGTGCTCCTTTGTATGACACAGACTTGCCTCTGAGTCCTGCCTCATCTCCATGCTGCTCTCCCAGGCTATGACGCGGGGCTTTTCACTGGCCATCTGAACAAGCGTTCTTAGAGACACTTTAGAAATGCTGGGACATGAACTTTATTAATACAGAGCACTAAAGAAATTAGAGAGTTTCCCCATATTATGACAAGGTATGCAACAGCTGTTACTTTACCAAAACTATTCATTACGGAGCTGTTTGTTTAAAGGTTACCCTGGTGGCTTGGGGACAGTGCCTTTTGCTCTCTGACTCACAGGAAGCAAAAATAAGTTACTATCAGGTGATGGTCATACTTAGAAGCCAAGCTAATAATGAGAAGGT
Source organism: Stenella coeruleoalba (assembly GCF_951394435.1). NCBI lineage: Eukaryota > Metazoa > Chordata > Mammalia > Artiodactyla > Delphinidae > Stenella > Stenella coeruleoalba. Next base: position 97,349,904 of record NC_137153.1, on the reverse strand, counting down.
TTGTCATCCCCAGGAGTAGGGCGGTTAGCTTAACTTTTCAAACTGTTAAGTGCCAGTCAGTTCAAAATTTAAGATTTTCTTTGTGTCATACTTGGTTTTTGAAAATCCAGTCAAACATTTACTGAGTAATTCCAGTGTGCCAATTTCTGTGCTTGGCAACACACAAAGGGATATTCTGTGGTCTCTGTCATCCACTGTATCACAGTCTGGAAGGAGAGATGCATATATGAAGTGCATCCAACAGTCACCTCATCTGTGAAGTGGGGATAATCACAGTACCTGCTTCCTGGGGGCTTATGAGGCCAGGCTGTGGAAAGCACAGGTGAGAAGCAGTTGCTGAGACCCCAACCCAAGGCAGACTCTTCCATACATAGAGGTTGTATTAGTTCCATTTTCAGACAAAAACATTGAGGCTCTGAGAGTGGAAGAGATTTGCTGGTTCACAGCACAGCCAGGATTCAGATGCAAAGATTTAATTTAAAGCAACTTTGTATTTCCCTTCCAGGCCAGGGCAACTCCTCAAAGAGCCTTTGCAGAGCCTTCTCTTTTTTTTTTGCGGTACGTGGGCCTCTCACTGTTGTGGCCTCTCCCGTTGCGGAGCACAGGCTCCAGACGCACAGGCTCAGCGGCCATGGCTCACGGGCCCAGCTGCTCCATGGCATGTGGGATCTTCCCGGACCGGGGCACGAACCCATGTCCCCTGCATCGGCAGGTGGATTCTCAACCACTGCGCCACCAGGGAGGCCCCTGCAGAGCCTTCTCTTTAACTGGTCTCCGTATACTGTGGAACTTAAAGGTTGCCCAAGTGTTTGCTAGCTCTTTGGCTTATGAGATTTCTTGACCACGTCAAATGCATTCCCCATCCTCCACTCTATTTCAGTTTTCCACAGCGTATGCCTTCCTGTCTCTATTTGTATTTATCCTGGAAGTTTACATGCTATGACTTTCTTCACTCCCTCCCAAAAGGATGAATTTTATTTAGTACACAAATATATCAGGGAATCTCACGTTCTTTGAGGACAAAACAAGTTTTTTTCTGTGTTTGTTTTCTTATTCAGCTTTATTGAGGTATTACTGTATACCCCAAAACTGCATTTTTTCTTTTCTTCCTTTTAAAAAATTTTTATTTATTTATTATTTATTTGGCTGTATTGGGTCTTAGTTGTAGCACGTGGGCTCTTAATTGTGGCTAGAGGGCTCTCTAATTGTGGTGTGTGGGCTCCAGAGCGCAGAGGCTCAGTAGTTGCGGCACACTGAGCCCACGGCATGTGGGATCTTAGTTCCCCAACCAGGGATTGAATGCACGTCCCCTGCATTGGCAGGCGGATTCTTAACCACTGGACCACCAGGGAAATCTCTGCATTTGTTTAATGTGTACAATTTGATGAGTTTGGACATATGCGTGCACCCATGATTCCACCTCCACAGTGAAAGTCATAAACATATCCATCACCTCTAAAAGTTTCCTTGTGTCCCTTTGTGTTTGTGTGTGTTTGTTGTTGTAATAAGAACACTGTACATGAGATCTACCCTCTTAACAGATGTTTAAGTACACAACACCGTATTATTAATTATAGGCACTATGTTGTATAACAGATCTTTAGAACTTATTCATCTTGCATAACTGAAATTTTATACCCACTGAGCAATAATTCCCTATTTCCTCCTCCCCGCCCCCAGCCTTTGGCAACCACCAATCTATTTTCTGCTTCTATGAGCTTGACTATTTTAGACACCTCACAGAAGTGGAATCAAGCAGTACTTTTCTCCTGTGATTGGCTTATTTCACTTAGCATAATGTCCTCCAGGTTCATCCATGTTTTCAGAAACAGTAAGATTTCCTTCTTTTTGTGTTTAAGGCTGAATAATATTCCACTGATGTTTTCTTTATCCATTCACTTGTTGATGGACATTGGGTTATTTCCATATCTTGAACATTGTGAATAATGCTGCAATGAGCATGGGAGTGAAGATATCTCTTCGAGATCCTGATTTCAGTTCTTTCAGATATATGCCAAGAAGTGGGATTCCTGTATCATATGGTAGTTCTATTTTTAATTTTTTGAGGACTCTCTGTACTGTTTTCCTATTGACTGCACCATTTTACATTCTCATCAACAGTATACAAGTGGGGGGGGGGTTCCCTGGTGGCACAGTGGTTGAGAATCTGCCTGTCAATGCAGGGGACACGGGTTCGATCCCTGGTCTGGGAAGATCCCAGTTGTCGCAGAGCAACTAAGCCCGTGCACCACACTACTGAGCCTGTGCTCTAGAGTCCGTGAGTCACAACTACTGAGCCCATGTGCCGCAACTACTGAAGCCTGCGTGCCTAGAGCCTGTGCTCCACAATGAGAGAAGCCACCGCAATGAGAAGTCCACGCACTGCAGTGAAGAGTAGCCCCTGCTCGCTGCAACTAGAGAAAGCCCGCGTGCAGCAACGAAGACCTGACACAGCCAAAAATAAATAAATTAAATAAATTAAAAAAAACGGTATACAAGGGTTCCAATTTCTTCCCATCCTTACCAACATTTATTATTTTTTATAATAGCCAATCCTAACAGGTGTCAGGTAATACCTTATTGTGGTTCCGATTTGTATTTAACAGATGACTTAATGATGTTGAGCACCTTACCTAGGACCATATATATCTCCTTTGGAAACATGTGTATTCAAGTCCTCTGCCCATTTAAAAAATTGGGGTATTTGGGTTTTTTTGCTATTGAGTTTTATGAGTTCCCTGTATATTTTGGATATTAACCCCTTACCAGATAAATGGTTTACAAATATCTTCTCCGTTTTCACTCTGTTGATCGTTTCCTTCACTGTGCAGAAGTTTTTAATGTAGTCATGATGTAGTCCCATGTGTCTATTTTGTTGCCTGAGCTTTTGATGTCATACCTGAGAAATCACTGCCAAGGCCAATGTCAGGAAGATTTTCCCCAATGTTTTCTTCTAGGAGTTTATGGTTTCAGGTCTTACATTTAAGTCTTTAATCCATTTTGAGTTGATTTTTGTGTATGGTGTAATATTGGGGTTCTGTTTCTTTTTCTCTTTTTTTTTTGCATGCGTGTTGATATCCAGTTTTCCTAACAGGATTTGTTGAAGAGACTATCCTTTCCCCACTGTGTATTCTTGGCACCCTTGTCGAAGATCAGTTAACTATACATGCATGGTTTATTTCTGGGCTCTCTATTCTATTTTATTGGTCTATATGTCTGCCTTAATGCCAGTACCATACAGTTTTAATTATTATAGCTTTGTATTATATTTCAAAATCAGAAAGTGTAATGTCTCCAGCTTTGTTTTTCTCAACATTACTTCAGCTATTCTGGGTCTTTGGTGGTTCCACTGAATTTTAGGATTTTTAAAAATTTCTGTTAAAAACACCATTGGGGTTTTAATGGGGACGGCATTGAATCTGCAGATCACTCTGAGTAGTATGGACATTTTATCAATACAGTCTTTCAATGCATAAACATGGGATATCTTTCCATTTATTTTTGTCTTCTTTGATTTCTTACATTAATGTTTTGTAGTTTTTAGTGTACAAGTCTTTCATCTTCTTGGTAAGTTAATTCCTAAGTATTTTTTTTAGGTTTTTATTTTTTAATTTTTTAAATTTTTAGTATTTTTTTCTTTTTGATGCTATTGTGAGGGGGATTGTTTTCTTAACTTGTTTTCGGATTGTTTTCTTAACTTGTTTTCAGATAGTTTGTTGTTTCCGTACAGAACACAATTGATTTTTGTATGTTGATTTTCTATCCTACAACTTTACTTAATTTGTTTATTAGTTCTAAAGGTTTTTTTGGTGGAGTCTTCAGGGACTTCTATTTATAAGATCATGTCATCTGCAAACAGACATCTTACTTCTTCCTTTTATATCTGGATGACTTTTATTCCTTTTTTTTTTTCTTCTGTTTTTGCCTAATTGCTCTGGCTAGGACATCCGGTACTATACTAAATAGAAAGGACAAGAGTGGGCATCCTTGTCTTATTCTTGATCTTGGAGGAAAAGCTTTCAGTTTTTCCACTGTTGAGTGCAATGTTAGCCGTAGGCTTGTCACATATGCTTTTTATTATGTTGAGGTACATTCCTTCTGTACCTCGTTTATTGAATATTTTTATCATGAAAAAGTATTGAATTTTTTCAAATGCTTTTGCATCTACTGAAATGATTATATATTTTAATCTCTCGTTCTGTTAATGTGGTTTATCACATTTATTGATCTGTGTATACTGAACCATTCTTGCACCCCAGGGATAAATCCCACTTGATCATGGTGTATGATCCTTTTAATAAGCTGTTGAATTCGTTTGCTACTATTTTTTTAATAAATTTATTTATTTCATTTATTTTATTTTTGGCTGTGTTGGGTCTTCGTTGCTGCACGTGGGCTTTCTCTAGTCGTGGCGAGCAGGGGCTACCGTCTTTGTTGTGGTACATGGGTTTCTCACTGTGGTGGCTTCTCTTGTTGTGGAGCACAGGCTCTAGGTGCACAGGCTCAGTAGTTGTGGCACACAGGCTTAGTTGCTCCATGGCATGTAGGGTCTTCCCGGATCAGGGCTCGAACCCCTGCATTGGCAGGCATATTCTTAACCACTGCACCACCAGGGAAGCCCTGGTTTGCTATTATTTTGTTGTGGCTTTTGCATCTATGTTCAGGGATATTCACCTGTAATTTTCTTTTCTTGTAGTGTCCTTATCTGCTTTTGATATCAGAGTAGTCCTAGCCTTGTACAATGAGTTTGGAAGTGTTCCCTCCTTTTCAGTTTTTTGGAAGTGTTTGAGAAGTATTGGCATTAATTCTTTCACTGTTTTGTAGAATTCACCAGTGAAGCCATTTGGTCCTGGGCTTTTCTTTGTTGGGAGGTTTCTGATTACTGCTTCAGTCTTCCTAGTCATTATTGATTTGTTCACATTTTCTATTTCTTCATGTTTCTAGGAATTTATCCATTTCTTCCAGGTTATCCAATTTGTTGGCATATAATTGTTCATAGTAGTTGCTCATGATCCTTTGTGTTTCTGTCATCAGTTGTAATATCTTCTATTTTATTTCTATTTTTTAACAAATTTGAGTCTTCTCTCTTTACCTTAGTCTAGCTAAAGGTCTGTCAATTTTGTTGATTTAACTTTTCAAAAAAACAACTCAGTTTTGTTGATCTTTTCTATTGTTTTTCTATATTCTATTTCCTTTATTTCTGCTCAAATCTTTATAATTTCCTTCCCTCTGCTAACTTTGGGCTTTATGTGTCCTTCTTTTTCTAGTTCCTTTCGGTGAAAAGTTAGGTTGTTTATTTGAGATATTTCTTCTTTTTTAATGCAGGTATTTATTGCTATAAACTTCCCTTAGTACTGTTTTGCTGCATCCTATAAGTTTTGGTATGTTGTGTTTTTATTTCCATTATCTCAAGGTTGTGTTTTTTTTTTTTTTTTTTTGTGGTACGTGGGCCTCTCACTGTTGTGGCCTCTCCCATTGCGGAGCACAGGCTCCGGATGCACAGGCTCAGCGGCCATGGCTCACGGGCCCAACTGCTCCGTGGCATGTGGGATCTTCCCGGACCGGGGCACAAACCCGCATCCCCTGCATCGGCGGCGGACTCTCAACCACTGCGTCACCAGGGAAGTCCTCAAGATATTTTTTGATTTCCCTTTTGATTTCTTCTTTGACCTGTCGGTTGTTAGGGGTGTATTGTTTAATTTCCACATATTTTTGAATTTTCCAATTTTCTTCCTATTATTGATTTCTAGTTTCCTATTGTGGTGATTGGAAAAAATACTTTATATGATTCCAGTCTTCTCAAATTTTTAAGACTTTTGTGGCCTAACATGATCTATTCTGGATAATGTTATGTGTGCCCTTGAGAAGAATGTGTATTCTGCTGCTTTTGGGTGAAAAGTTCTGTATATGTCTGACATCACTCCTAACAAACAAATATATGAGCATATAAAGAGAAGAACTTTTATTACCTACTGTCCTTTAAATGCATAAGCTCAAAAGCATTCTCAACATGCACCCCTATGTTCATAGCAGCACTATTTACAACAGTCAAGACATGGAAACAACCTAAATGTCCATCAACAGATGAATGGATAAAGCAGATGAATGGATAAAGAATGGAATATTACTCAGCCATAAAAAAGAATGAAATAACGCCATTTGCAGCAACATGGATGGACCTAGAGATTATCGTACTAAGTGAAGTAAGTCAGAAAGAGAAAGACAAATATCATATGATATCACTTATATGTGGAATCTAAAATACGACACAAATGAACATATTTACGAAACAAAAACAGACTCACAGACATAGAGACCAGCCTTGTGGTTGCCAAGCGGGAGGGTGGTGGGGGAGGGAAGGACTGGGGATTTGGGATTAGCAGAGGCAAACTATTATATATAAGATGGATAAACAACAAGGTCCTACTGTATAGCACAGGGAACTATACTCAGTATTCTTTGATAAACCATAATGGAAAAGAATATTAAAAAGAATGTATATATATGTATAATGGAGTCACTTTGCTGTACAGCAGAAATTAACACAACATTGTAAATCAACTATATTTCAATAAATTTTTTTTAAAAAAGGCATTCTCAGAGGAAAACATTAATAAAGAAACTAATATAAATTGAAGATCTTTTATCATTTAATTCTCACAAATCCCTGGATAGGAGGTATTATCCCAATTCTAGAACTCGGGAAGCAGAGGCTTAGGCAGCATAACAAGCCTGAGATTCCAGTCTCTGCTTTATATCATAGTCACCCCAGGAATTTTAAACAAATATAGACCCCTGGGCTGCCTGGTGTCCCAGAGCGTGAACTTCCCTGAGGGTGTGACGTGCTCTCCTGTTGTTCTGCAGGCAAACCTACACCAGTCATTCCGGTTACTGTGGCTCAGATTCTACTCCACTACCTTCCAGTTATTAATGTTAGAATAGAGAAGACAAAAGATGGGAAAATTAATGACACTACCCTCCAGTTATTAACGTTAGAATAGAGAAGACAAAAGATGGGAAGATAATGACACTACCATTCTTACCTCTATTTGCCTTTTGCAACTGTGTGAGTTCGGCATTTCACAAACTCAAACGTGGGAGGGACTTGACTTACCTTGATTCATTGCTGTATCGGCATCTAGAACAGTGCCTGGCATGTAGTGGATGCTTAATAATTTGGAAAGAATGGGTGAATGACTAAGGACACCAATGTAGGAGAAATCAGGTGATTCAGCAGGTTGTCGCTCTGATCAGATCAAGCCCTCCTGCTACTGTACCACAGCCTAGTGCACAGCTAAAAGGCTGTTCCTTCCTAAAATTAGCCCCCGACTGCTGACTGTTGCCGATGGTGGCAGCTATTGAACAAAAAGGTGATCTGTTAAATGTGAGATGATCTGAAAACTTCAGGACTTGGAGCAGTAACCATTGTACTGTCATGCCATTTAAGAAACAGTGTTGAAACCAGCAAGCAGCTTTCAGGTTTGCCCAGGCAACACAGTTGTTTGGGCTTTCTTTACAAAATGCCAAGCAGGCTGATCATCAAAAATACGTCATTCTATGCCTGATCATGTATCACATGCCTGCTTGGGTAGCAGAGTGAAAAAATTGGCAGCCCTGGGTCAAATCTCTACTTAGTCAGAATAGCCATGGAACCTTGTGGAATTCACCAAACCACTTTGAATCTTATGTCTGTACTTTTTTAGATGGGCAGTTAGAGGGACAAAAGGAGACAGCCAATGGGAAGTATCAGTGCACACCTGGCTATTTTGATGTGAACTTTGGAGCATATTTGAGAAGCTCTACATGACCCTCTCAAACTTCTCCAAAACACCGGCCCCCAAAGGCCCATGGTTCTCACTCTCTTCCTCATGGTACTGTGGTTAAAGAAATCCAACACTGGAAGCCTAGACTCAAGTGCTGACAGATTTACTTGCTAAGGATGGGACCTTGGTTAGGTTACTTAACCTGGCTAAGCCTCAGTTTCATCATCTGTAAAATGGGGGAAGACAATAGGACTTGTTAAAAGTAAGACTATTAATAAGAATGAAATGGGATAATTCAGTGTCTGCCTCATAGCAAGCATTCCATGAATGTTGGCTATTTTTATCACCATTATTAATTGGGTCCAATTTCCTGGGTGTTGGGAGAAAGAATGCAAGCTGAGGTTCCATTACTAAATAATGCTGATAATGCCATCTCAGAGAAGAGATTGCTGGAGTGAAATCTTCAGGCCTCCGATGTTTGACGGTTTCCGGCTCTAGCTCATCTAATCACTGGCCCGGTGACCTCGGGATCTAAGGCAAGCCCCTCCCCATCTTTTGGCCTTAGTCTCCCACCCACCATCCCCATACTGCTCATTAAAGGAACCGGTCTAGATCTCTAATAGCGCTGAGCATGCTCTCTGCTACAATTTGGAGGACCTCATTAAAAAAAAGTCTTCATTTCTCTCCTATCCTATTCCAATTCCTTGCCCTGAAAGCAGGAAAGAATCCAAATTAACCTTACCATGGCTGCAAGCTGTGAATTCCAAGGACCAAATCGGGCACCTTGAGACAAGACTCCATACAGTCAAAACCTAATATAAAGTGACTGACAAAACTTGACATATGTACAATATAGCAGCCAAAATCCTGTACGGAAATATGTGTAACTGATCATTGAAGTTGAACGGAGTTGAATGTCCCCAACCTTAGGAAATAAGCACTGAAGTACTTAGGGGTAAAAGGCCATCATGCATGTAACTTCATCTCAAACAGTAAAATCTTAACAATAGGTGAATCTGGGTAAAGGGTATGTGAGGTGACTTGTACTTTTTTTTTTTTGGAACTTTTGTAAGCTGGAAATTATTTCCAAATAAAAATTAAAAAATAAAAACCTAATAACGTGGGATGTAATGTACAAAATGATAAATATAATTAACACTCCTTTATGTTATTTATGCAAGTTATGAAGAGAGTAAATCCTGAGAAGGTAACACAACATTGTAAAGCAACTATAATCCAACAAAAATTAATTAATAATAATAAAAAATAATATGCCCCAGTTTATTCATTCATCTCTTCACAAACATGTGGATAATTTCTCTTTTTCAACTATTAAAAACAATGCTACAGTGAAAAATACAAGAAAAGAGAGTAAATCCTGGAGGGTGGGGAGGGAAAGCAGCCACCAGGGAGACAAGGAATGAGAGGAGAAAAGGACATGGAGCAAGTGAGCGCAAAATGCTTCCCCAAAACACATCCCGAAAGGCAGGGGAGAACCAGGGTAGTAACTGTAGCATGGGCTATGTTAAGGAGTACTGAACTGAGATGAGAGAGATGGAGCATGGGAAATGATGGACGGGTTGAATTTGAAGACACAAAAGAAGAAATTCAAATGGGGAAAGATGGGAAAACGCACACAGACGGTCCTCGACTTAGGATGGTTCAACGTACAATTTTTCCACTTTATGATGGTGCAAAAGTGATACACGTTCAGTAGAAAGCGTACTTCGAATTTTGAATTTTGATCTTTTCCTGGGCTAGCGATATGCGGTACAATATTCTCTCATGATGCTGGGCAGTGGCGGCCACAGCTCCTAGTCAGCCACGTGATCACAGAGGGGAAAAAAAGGTACACTTACAACCATTCGGTAACCACACAACCATTCTGTTTTTCACTTTCAGTACAGTATTCAGTAAGTTACGTGAGATATTCAACACTTTATTATAAAATAGGCTTTGTGTTAGATGATTTTGCCCAACTGTAGGCTAATGGAAGGGTTCTGAGCACATTTCAGGTAAGCAAGGCTAAGCTATAGTGGCTAGGTGTGTTAAATGCATTCTCAACTTACTTACAATAGGTTATCGGGGCATGACCCCATCATGAGTCGAGGAAGATCTGTAGACAGAGAAATCAGTCTCATATAAAAAGGCACCTACTTCCCCTCCATAATCAGATGTGATAGATGAACCCACCACTGTGCAACCAACTAACAGATAAGGGAACGTGTCTCCTTCTAAGATTTTCTAATATGTGAGAACAAAATGCTGGAATGAGAATATCATGAGTTTGCAACCCCCAGTGAATCAACGGATCTAGGCATTGAGCATCAATGTCTGCTAACATCAAAAAAGGAATGAAAACAAGACATCATGTGTCCTCTGATGAAAGAATGCAATGCCACCCATAGGACTGCCAAAGGGATCACTCCTGTGTCTGATCAAGCCTTTGGGTCCAGCTGTCACTGGGAATACAGAGGACAGAGGGAAATACTGAGCTGCATCCTGAGCGTTCACCCAACCAAATCCAGACTGAGAAACTTTCTAGGTCAACCTGTAGAGCTCTTCAATATATAAAGTGTATGGAAAGGAAAGAATGAATGGGAAACCCATAGATGAAAATAGACTTTAGAGATACAGCAAGTTTTTTAAAAAAGGTAAAACTACTATCATGTTTAGATATGCCTAATTGGATGATAAATTCAAGGAAGTAACTACTCTAAAAATCAAGAATTGTGGTTACTCTGGAGGGAGGGCTGGGGCTATGATTAGAATAAGGCATGCGGAGGGCTTCTTGAGGTTCTGGCAAAGTTCTGCTTCTTGACTTGGGTGAAGTTTGGAAAGATGTGTGCCTTATAATAATAATTCACTAAGCTATACATCTGTGCGGCTTGCTGTGCCTGAGCTCTATGTTACAAGGTTAAAAATATCAGAGGCAGCGTTCTCCAGTTTACGTGCAGGTGGCTTTAAGCTCTGGCATCCAAAGCAACCGTCAAGGAGTCAATGACTGTGATCCTTCAAAAACCCTCACCATTTCGCAGGTGTTGTCTTTTCTCACAGCATCACCAGGAAGGAGAACGTGTAGCCTGACACAGAGAAATAAGGGATTTGGAATGAGACAGACCTCGGCTAAAGCCTGCTGTCTGCACTTTTTACTTGTTGCTTTCTACTTTATAGTCCCAATGTTATGTAAATTCCCCAATCCCACAGAGCTTCAATCTTCTCATGTATCAAATCAGGATAAAATATTGTGAGGATTAGATAAATGTGGGCAATGGTATACAGGAGATGCTCAACTGAGGCTATTACTATAATTATTCCTAGGAGTAATAATAAAGAATAGGTTGGCAGGGTTCTAGGACCTGGAAAGTGTGTGAGTGCACTGCCACGTTGGGTAGTCACTCTGATTGTTCTCACCCTTGCTCTGAGCCCAGTGGTCTTGCGCTAAGGCTCCTGTGGTCTGCCTTATCCAGGAGGACGGGCCCACGCAGGGAAGCCCTGGGTCACACTTTTGAGTGCTGGGAGCATGTGACCCTCTTTGGGGTATCCTTCCCTGGAGACATTACATAGAGAATCTAGGTAATCCATGTGAGGGTGAATCAATCCATGAGTGACCCTCTCAGTGATAAAGTCAATGACAAAAACTCCATCAACTATTCCTTCCCCATCTGAGGCTCTGAACTTGGGGGGTGCAGGCTCATCTGCAGGAAGCCTTCTGCTCTCCAAGGTCCATCTTTAGCCAACACTCTACAGGACCACAGGCCACAGGACCTGTCCGACACTCCACCTTTCTAAAGACAAGTCTGGGTGACATTCTCCTCCTCCAGGGGACATCTGGCAATGTCTGGAGATTTTTGTTATTGTTGTCATAACTGGGAAGAGGCTACTGGCAGCTAGTGGGGAGACCAGGGATGCTGCTAAACATTCCACAGATTCTCACAGCAAAGAATTCTTGGGCCCAAAGTGTCAATACTGCCAAGGTTGAGAAACCCAATCTAGAGGGAGATGGGCAAGGAGGCTGTGACCTGCGACCTGTAGGATCTGCCCGGGCAACCTGGCATGTGCCCAATGTACAGACGGAATGCTTGAGGCTATGAAAGGTTATAGGACTTGCCCAATGTCATTGAGCTGTCAAAGAGATGGCTTTCTTTTCTTTTCTTTTCTTTTAAGTATCTCATTGTGATTTATTTTTAATTTTTTTTTATTTTCTGAATTTTTGAATTTTATTTTATTTATGTTTTATACAGCAGTTCTTATTAGTTATCTATTTTATATATATTAGTGTATATATGTCAATCCCAATCAGGGAGATGGTTTTCTGACTCTAAGGCTCATTCTGTTTAGAGATCTGCCTCAAGGTTTCCTGATAATTAGGGTTTATGGGAACCCTTTACAATAAGACCTTTAAAGGACAAAGTGAGCCACAAGAAGGAGGTGATGGCTTCTCTTGTGAGTTACTCATAGCACAGCCTTTCAGTGATTGCCTATTCTTGACTCTGAGATGATCCAGTGCGGCTCCTTAGCCAGGCACACAAGCCCTTTCAAGTTCAGGCCCCGTTCAATCCTCCAATCTTACATCACAATCCTCCCGCCTCACGTTTACTCTTTCAGAGTTTCCTCCACACCCCACATTCTTACTCATAGCCATGCCTTTGTTCATTTGTTTGCCAAATGTGGTACCCATTCTACCAGATGATTGCAGGGGGATAAAAGGATGACTGTTTTTCACTTGAATACCTAGGTATTTATTTTTACGTGTATTAGGAAAAAACAAACTAGCAAGCAACCCCACAATATAGTGTGGCCCTTATTTTTTTTTAATTTTTAAAACTTTTTACTTTTTTTTTATTTTTTATTGAAATATATTTGACATATAACATTGTATAAATTTAAGGCATATGTCTTATTGGTTTTATACATTCACATCTTGTAATATGGCTGCCATTGTAGGAATAATTAACTCCCCCATCATGTCACATAATTTTCATTTCCTTTTAGTGGTTGCAATAATTAAGATCTAGTCTCTTAGCAACTCTGATGATTGTAATGTTGTTAGAAGTGTTTTTTTTTTTTTTTTTTGCGGTACGTGGGCCTCTCACTGTTGTGGGCTCTCCCGTTGTGGAGCACAGGCTCCGGACGCACAGGCTCAGCAGCCATGGCTCATGGGCCTAGGCGCTCCGCGGCATGTGGGATCTTCCCGGACGGGGGCATGAACCTGTGTCCCTTGCATCGGCAGGCAGACTCTCAACCACTGCGCCACCAGGGAAGCCCTACATTTTTTTTTTTTTTTTTTAGCCCTACATTTTTTAATTGAAGTATAGTTGACTTACAATATTATATTAGTTTCAGGTGTACAACAAGGTGATTCGATATTTTTATAGATTATGCACCATTCAAAGTTATTATAATATTATTGACTATATTCCCTTGTGCTGTACACGACATCCCTGTGACTTATTTATTTTATAACTGGTAGTTTGCATCTCTTAATCCCCTGCACCGACTTCATCCATCCCCAACCTCTCCCCTCGGGCAGTCACTAGTTAGTTTTCTGTATCTGTGAGTCTGTTTTGTTATATTTGTGTTTTGTTCTTTAGGCTCCACACATAAGTGAAAACATACAGTATTTGTCTTTTTCTGTCTGACTTACTTCATTTAGCATAATACTCTCCAGGTCCATCCATGTTGTCGCAAATGGCAAGAATCATTCTTTTTTATGGCTAATATTCGTGTGTGTGTGTGTGTGTGTGTGTGTGTGTACCCATATGTATGTCACATCTTCTTTATTCATTCATCTGTCAATGTAGTACATCCTTTTTTTCCATAAATTTATTTATTTTATTTTTGGCTGCGTTGGGTCTTCGTTGCTGTGCACGGGCTTTCTCTAGTTGCGGCAAATGGGCTACTCTTCATTGCGGTGCAATGGGCTTCTCATTGCGGTGGCTTCTTTTGTTGCGGACCACGGGCTCTAGGCACACGGGCTTCAGTAGTTGTGGTACGTGGGCTCAGTAGTTGTGGCTCACGGGCTTTAGAGCACAGGCTCAGTTGCTCCGTGGCATGTGGGATCTTCCCGTAGCAGGGCTCAAACCTGTGTCCCCTGCATTGGCAGGCGGATTCTCAACCACTGCACCACCAGGGAAGTCCTAGTGCATCCTTTTCAACTATGTGCATTTAAGAAATAGTTGATTAAAAATATTATCTAGATATTGGATAGATGGTAGTCAGAGGAAGTACAGATCGTGAAGGTGATGTACACAGGCCTGAAATAGGTCTTTACTCTCCGTCTTGATGCCTTTTCTCTGCCTGGTCCTCCTGTCTCCCCAGCTTGCCTCCCTGTCTCCTCAGCCTTGGCACCCCTTGCCCCGCTGATGCCTACTCCTGCTTGAAAACCCAGCTCAGGTTTTCATTCCTGCAGAAGCTTCTCTGACCCCCACCCCCTCTTCGAGCCTAGGCTGGGTCAAGCATTTCCTCTGTGAATTCCAGGAGACGGGACACGCAGCTAAGTGAACCCTGGAGTAAAACTGCCTGGCAGCGCGGGACAGAGCAGAGGCTTTGAAGAGTCGTCGTTATTGAACGGCCTGCACAAACCACTGCTTTTCACCATGAGGCTGCTGTCTGGGGTTCAGCCTGTCCTGAGAAACGAGCTCCTGATCAAAACAAAACCTTAGCAACAAGCCAGGGCTTGGGAGCAATTCGACTTCATCTCCACGTTCACCCTGGACAGGCACCAACCACCGTGTGCTGTTGGACCCCAACCTGGTCTGTCCAGGCCATCGCTGTGTGCCAGGAAGTCTCTGAACTCGGCACCGGGAGACCTGGATCTGTTTGCATTTGGCCAAATCAGTTTTCCTCTCTGAGCTTCAGTTTCCCCATCTGTAAAGTGGGAGAGGGGAGTAAAACCCACCTCCCAAGGTGGCTGTGAGTTTTGCCCTGAGTGAACAGCTGCAGAACTACTTTGGAAACCATAAAACACTTGTGAATGAATGGAAAGGGTTGTTATTTTTAAACTCATAAATGAGGCCAGCCTGGTGCTCTGGGGTTTTCAGTATGATGCTGTGTAACTAGAAGAACCGGATTGCACGTTCCTGCATCTGTACCTACATGCGTGCACACACGCACACACCCTGATTACAGAAGGTGGCTTTGAGGCCTCTCTGAGATCCAGCACACGCAAGTAGCTCAGAGAGGACGATTAGGACTCGACAGCTTGGAAGGGCAAAGGCTGAGAGGAGACACACACGATCAAAATCCAGAAACAGTTTCTTCCCTTCCGACAGTCAACAGCACTTGCTTGAGCAGCTCTTGTGAGCCAGGCCCTGGCAATGGGGAGATACAGGATATGTCTCTGCCCTCAACAAGCATCTATTTCAGCAGGGAGGACCTGCTGTGAATAAGCCATTCCATGCCCAGCGATGGCAGGAGGATTCACGGCACCCAGGGTACCACAGGAATTCCCAGATGTAGCCCCCAAATCCTGGGGCGCCAGAGCTCCCTACAAGGCAGATGAGAAAGTTGTTTTAAGATGAAGGAAGTGAAATACTACCTTACTAATCATCTTATACATGAGTTACAAAGAAATATAGAATGTCTTTATTTTCCAGAGGTGTCTTAAAATTGCCTAAGTGTTTGGGTAGAGCAGCGGATTGGCAGCAAAAGGCACAGCTAAATCATGAGCCCACCTTAGGGCTGGAGCTGCGTCTCCTGCTTCCCAGCATCACCCCGGGTTGAGCAGAGTGTTCTGCACAATGATCTAAGCTACCAAGAAATTCAGAGTCAACATCAGCACAGTCTGACAGGCAGCAAACACTGCCTGTCGAGTGCTAGGCAGGGCCTGGGGGTCGGAGGAGGAGAGCGTGTATGCAGCGAAGAGTCAGGAAGGCAGACTGTGATGAGGCCTGATGCCAGGACTGCCTCTGCCTGGGTCGAGAGCCAGAAGGGAGAACTGCACAGAGGAGGCCATCCACGCCAGCGACGAAATGAGCTCCATTCCCACCAACCATGACCGCTTCTGAAGCACATCCTTGGGGCCACCAACCAAGGCCCAGAAGAGCCAGTGCCTGATTCCACGACTGCGGGTCCCTACAGTTCACACCCTCCCAAATCTCTGAGCAACTCTAGACCAAGGACCAATTCCTCTCCATCTGCAAATCCCTGGCACGATGTAGGGACTCAGAAAATGGTTGTTGAATGAATGAAAGGTTAGAAGACGATTCCACATCCATAGAAGACCACATGCCCTGACACCCTGTATCTCAGGAGTTACATGTGGCTCTAATTTAGATCTCATTTAATTTATTTGAGTATTTCTGCTGGGCACCTCTGCATTTTCTTTTTTAATAAATGTATTTATTTATTTATTTTTTGGCTGCATTGGGTCTTTGTTGCTGCACACGGGCTTTCTCTAGTTGTGGCAAGAGGGGCCTACTCTTCATTGTGGTGCATGGGCTTCTCATTGTGGTGGCTTCTCTTGTTGCAGAGCATGGGCTCTAGGCACGTGGCCTTCAGTAGTTGTGGCATGTGGGCTCAGTAGTTGTGGCTCGCGGGCTCTAGAGCACAGGCTCAGTAGTTGTGGCGCGTGGGCTTAGCTGCCCCGCGGCATGTGGGATCTTCCCGGACCAGGCCTTGAACCCGTGTCCCCTGCATTGGCAGGCAGATTCTTAACCACTGCGCCACCAGGGAAGCCCCTGCATTTTCTTATTAAAATTATTACTAGTATTAGGAGGCAAAATGCATAGAAAACATTTATACACTATATATGTAAATTATGAAATACAGTTTAAAAATGAATACCTATAGTCCACCACCCAAGTTGACGATAGAGCATTTCTAGTACTGCTGCATCCACCTGGGTGAGCCTTTCCTAACTCACCCTCTTGCAGACTGTCACAGACCTCTCATGGCATTTCTACTGAACTTTCTGTTCCTTATTCCCTTTGTTTTTTAATGACTTCACTCCCAGTGAATAAGAAACGATCTATTACTTAGTTTATTTTGTTTTGCTTGGTTTGCTCTTCATGAAAAGGTGTCCTACTCCATCAAATCCTACACAGCGTGCTTTCTTTACTCATTAATTCCATGTCATTGCGCGTGGCTATGACTCACCCATGCCCCTTGGGTGAATATATGGTCATTGTTGTTCATTCACCTGTGGATGGACATTATGCCTGTGTCCAGTCGTTGGCCCTTATTTCCAAGGCTGCTATGAACATCCTGTGTGTATTTTCTGGTGTACGCAAGCAGGCTCCACCTAGGGTATAGACCAAGAAGTGGGTTGCTGGGTTATGAGGTTCTGACTTGGCCCAGAATACCCTCTAGTCTTGCCCCCATGACCCCCGCCAAGCCCAGCTCTCTGTGTTCCATTCCCAGAACGCTGATTTGCCATGTACTTCCTGCCTCTAGGCCTTCGGCCATGCCTGGAATGCCTTTACTTCTCCTCTCCCCTCTCCTCTCTTCTCTTTGAAGCCCAGCTCAAAGCTCCACCTCTCGGGCGGCCTGACAGCCAGTCTCCCCTGCATCTCTGCATGCTTCATTTGGGCCGAGGGAGGAAATATTCAACGCTAAGCCCCACTCTACTGTCCCCTGGTGTTGGGATTTTAAAACGTTTCCTCGTCTCTCCCAAGCTCAGATTTGCATCCCTAAAACAGAAGGGAAATGCTACTAAGCCTGAATGGGGCCAGGCTTCCATCTCTTACAGTCATTGGGCAATGAATACACTGTGGTGTCAGGCTGCGGTTAGGATCATAAGCTTTGGAATGAGATCATCCTGGGCTTGAGGATTAAATGAGTCAATGTATATAAAAGACTTAGCACAATGCCTGGCACTTCGAAGATGTGGAGTAATTTCTAGCCATTGTTAATACGCCCTGATGAAGGAGTCACTATTCGTATTCTCAATTTACAGATAGGGAAACTGAGGCACAGAGAGATTATACAGTTTGCCCAAGGTATACGGTCGAGTTAAGATTTGAACTCTGACAAGCCCAAGCCCCTAACTGCAGTTTGAAGATGAGGGGCTGAAAGCAAAGCATTAAACTCAGAAAGCATTTTCTCCTTTTCTGCCTGCTGGGTATTTGGCCAAATCACTTTGACTTGTGCCTGAATCTCTATTTTTCTCTTTCTGATGACAGGAAGTTTCAGATGGAAAAGCCTGGCTGTTTTTGCATCTGGTACCTTCCCGGTATAGCTGGGGCAAAAGGATGCATTTAAAAATGATCAGAATGGTTCATTATGAGGGAATCTCCTTGCTAGGAGCTATTGCTTCTCTCTGTCTTTCTCTCACCTAAAGAACTCCCAAGTTTATGAAGTAATCAGCCTCAACTGTAAACATGTTTTTCAATTCACTACCATCTGTCTGGTGAGTCATAAAGCTCCTTGAAAATGAGCTGTGAATGAGGACCATCCCAACAATGACAAGTTTAAACTTTAGGTTTTAAAGTTGTAAAGTGGTAACTGGAAGTCTTCAGACCATTTAGGTCTTTTGAAGAATAAACACCCTGCCCTGTGCTTCTCTGGCCCGTTCACCCAGGTACCCCAAGCACTCGTCAACAGGATTTGGTGTTCTTTCAACTTTGCACTAAGAGGCAAGGATTTTATTGTATGCCATTTTTTTTAAAAAGATGAACTTCTTTTTTTTTTTAAGTCTTTATTGAATTCGTTACAATATTGCTTCTGTTTTATGTTTTGGTTTTTTTTTTTGGCTGCAAGGCATTTGGGATCTTAGCTCCCCAACCGGGGATCGAACTCGCACCCCCTGTATTGGAAGGCAAAGTCTTAACCACTGGACTGCCAGGGAAGCCCCTGAACTTTTTTTAAAAAATTAAATTTATTTATTTATTTTTTATTTTTGGCTGCATTGGATCTTCGTTGCTGTGCGCGGGCTTTCTCTAGTTGTGGCGAGTGGGAGCTGCTCTTCATTGCGTTGCGAGGGCTTCTCACTGCAGTGCCTTCCATTGTTGCGGAGCACGGGCTCTAGGCGCGTGGGCTTCAGTAGTTGTGGCTCACGGGCTCAGTAGTTGTGGTTCGCGGGCTCTAGAGAGGCTCAGTAGTTGTGGTGCCTGGGCTTAGTTGCTCCGTGGCATGTGGCATCTTCTGGACCAGGGATCAAACCCTGCATTGGCAGGCAGATTCTTTTTTTATTTATTTATTTATTTTTTTGCGTTACGCGGGCCTCTCACTGTTGTGGCCTCTCCCGTTGCGGAGCACAGGCTCCGGACGCACAGGCCCAGCGGCCATGGCTCCCGGGCCCAGCCGCTCCGCTGCATGTGGGATCCTCCCAGACCGGGGCACAAACCCGTGTCCCCTGCATCGGCAGGCGGACTCTCAACCACTGCGCCACCAGGGAAGCCCTGGCAGGCAGATTCTTAACCACTGCACCACCAGGGAAGTCCCTGTGTAATTTTTAATTGTGATAAAATACACATAAAATGTACTGTCTTAACCATTTCAAAGCATACACTTCAGTGGTGTTAAGTACATTCACATTGTTGTGCAAGCAACACTACCATCCATCTCCAGAACTTCTTCCTCTTCTCAGACTGAAACTCTGCACCCATTAAACACTAAGTCTCCATTTCCCTTTCCTCCCAGACCCTCATAACCACCACTCTGCTTTCTATCTCTATGAATTTGACTACTGTAGGTACCTCATGGAAGTGGAATCACACATTATTTGTCTTTTTGTGACTGGTTTGTTTCACTTAGGATAATGCCCACAAGTTTATCCGTGTTGTAGCATGTGTCAGAATTTCCTTGCTTTTAAAGGCTGAATAAAATTACATTGTATGTATAGACCACATCTGGTTTATCTACTCATCCACTAATGGACATTTAAGTTGCTTCCATCTTTTGGCTACCATGAATAATGCTGCTATGAACATGGGTTCACAAATATCTGTTTAAGACCTTGACTTCAGTTCTTTGGGGTATATACCCAAGAGTGGAATTGCTGGATCATATGGTAACTCTATATTTAAGTTTTTGAAGAGCTACCACACTGTCTTCCATAGTGGCTGCCCCTCTTTACACTCCTACTAACAGTGTACAAGGGTTCCAACTTCTCTAGGTTCTCACCAACACTGTTATTTTCTGTTTTTTTTTTTTTTGGCTGGGGTGGGGGGGTTGTTTTGTTTTGTTTTGATGGCAGCCATCCTGATGGGTGTGAGGTAGTATCTCGTTGTGGTTCTGAAGTCACTAAGTCTTTGCTACCTCTTGTATTAGACCAGGACCTCCATGAAGCAGGTGCTAAGGTGGGATTAGACATGGAGGGATTTTATTAGGAAAAACACCTGTGAGGAGAAACCAGGAGGGGGCAGTGGGAGGCTGAGGAAGCTGGGAGCGGTGGGGGGATGTGAGGAAGGGAATAGAGGTGTCTACATGCTATCTCAAGAGGTGGCACAAGGGTGGACACAAGTCTGACCCCAGTGAAGGAGACGAGGATAGAAGCTTGGGTAGACTTATCTATACTATCACGCGTCTATACTATCTAAGGAAGATTCGGCAAGGTTGTGGGGAGTCCTTGAACCAGTGTCACCTCACAGAAGAGTCCTGTATCTCCCAGGAACAGGGCTGCCTTGATATGCCTGTTGCACCCAGTAAATGGTTGGGAGCCACCTGTGGCAGATGAACAAACACAGTGTTGGGTTTCACAGCAGCACTGGGTCAGGGACGGCCAATTACTCTCTCTGTAGTTGGAAGTCTAAGCGAAATGAGGTCATACAGGAGTAGGGTGGGCCCCTAATCCAATATGACTGGCGTCCGTATAAAAAGGAGGAACTTGGACCGGGACGCGCGCACAGGAAGAATGCCGTGTGAAGAGACGTTAGAGATGGGTGATGCTTCTACAAGCCAAAAGACGTCAAACACTAGCGAACTGCCAGAAGCCAGGCGAGAGACACGGAACAGTTTCTCCCTCGGAGCCCTCAGAAGGAACCAACCCTGCCCACATTTTAATCTTGTACTTGTAGTCTTCAGTACTAGGAGACAATACGTTGCTGTTGTTTAAGCCATTTGGGTTTTGGTATTTTGTACAGCAGCCCTAGCAAACTAATATAGGAGAGGAAGAAACAGGTTATCACGATCATCACATAGGATGTTCACTGTTTAAGGAGCATCTATACCACTATAATGATTACATTAAAGAAAATTATGTTACTAGAAAAAAGATAGTTGCTTATCAGATTATTCTGATGTGGCAATACACAAATGTCTTCAAACAGCTGGTACCTTGTAAAAAGAGGCTCTTGTAAACAGGATATTCCTGTTGGCATGGAACTGAATATTTGCTTAGAAAAACCGTGCCCTGTTTCTGCAACAATCAACCAATGCAAACAAGGAAATATAGCTGGAGAAATAAGAAAATGTATATATCATAGAAAATCCCCTGGACGTGAACGTAGACAAGACCAGCTGAAGAGTGACAAAAGATGTCTGGCAAACTTAGAAGTTTGCCCTTTGAAACGTTTGACATTTTCCTGGAAAAGTCACGCTCAGGTACTATGAAAAGAAAAAGCATAGAATGTCAAAGTGGGAAGGGAGCTTAGGGATAATCTAATCTGTCTACCTAATTGTACTGGTTGAAGAAATGGAAGCCCAGAGAGGGGAAGGGACTTGTCCAGGGTCACACAGCCAGCTGGGACTCCTGAACTCAGCTCTTCTGTCTCCAAGTTCACAAGTCTTTCCCTCTCTGCCATCCTTTCTTTCATTCTCCCACATCTTTCCCTGTGCCTGCTTCCTTACCGGGTTGTTTGAGTGCATCAGAAAAAAAAAAAAATTACTTTCTACCTGGCAAGTGAACTCTCCTCACTGCTCTCGTTATCCCTGGGATTTGGGCAGGGCTGGCTTTATGCTCTCTCCCACTGACCTGGGAGTGCCTGAGGATTATTCCAAGTTATGTCACTAGAGCTGACAGGCAGGGTGACATCCTTCTCCCACAGTGCCTGATTTATTGCCCCGGGGGGCGGGGGCAGGGAATTGAATGCCCAGCAAAGTCCTTTCTTCCTGGCTCTCTCCATCCCCATGAAGACATCCAAGGAGACACTTTACCTTGTGACAGGTGGGAGGGGAGGGGCTGGGGGCAACCACATCACAGCATCCAGCACATACCACACAAGAGACTGAGCTCTTACAACACACAGCAACAAAGCCCCCGGAGGAAAGAGGCAAACTCCTGAGGAGCCCAGACGTGGGGAAATGCTTAGAGGGAGAGAGAATGGGCTTCACCCCTGGGTTTGAATCTGGCTCTGTCCTAACCTTGGGCAGGTTCCTGAATTTCTCTGAGCTTCCTTTTCAACGTCTGAACACGGGGTGTTAGGAGGATTTGATGAGATGATGCACCTAAAATGCTGGGTCCCGTGCTTACTGCTGATGCGTGGTTGTCCACGTGGCTGTTTTTTTGTTTGTTTGTTTGTTTTTTTAGGTACGCGGGCCCTCTCACTGTTGCGGCCTCTCCCGTTGCGGAGCACAGGCTCCGGACGCGCAGGCTCAGCGGCCATGGCTCACGGGTCCAGCCGCTCCGTGGGATGTGGGATCTTCCCGGACCAGGGCACGAACCTCTGTCCCCTGCATTGGCAGGCGGACTCTCAACCACTGTGCCACCAGGGAAGCCCCACGTGGCTGTTTTTATATGAACGGCTGCTTATCTAGGTTTCTGATCACTTCCACTCGGGAACTTTGGGGACCAAGAAGACCAAGACTAGTGGGATCTGACAGGCTCGTTGTGCCAGCCTCCTGACTAGTCTCTCTGCCTCAATTCTCTCCTCTCCTCCCCACTCCACCTGCCCTCCCAAGGGATCTCGATGAAGGGCCAAGCTGTTCATGTTCTTTCCTACACAAGAACCTCCTTCGGCTGCCCTTCATTTCCAGGATCAAGTCCAAACTCCGGACTTTGGACACAAGTCCACCATCAGCTGCACCCGGCAACCCACCATGTTCAAGCCTCCCAAAATTGCTCGCCGCTCTCTAAATTACCTGCTGCTTTTTCACTCCTCCACGTCTTTGCACAAACCTCCCCTGCCTCCTGGCCCACCCTTCCTCCTCTTCTTGATCTAGCCTGGTGGTTCCCAAAGTGTGGTCCCTGGACCACAGGGACCACCGCATCACCAGGGAGCTTGTTAGAGATGCAAATCCTTGGGCCCCACTTCAGACCTACAGAATCAGAAACACTGAGCATGGGAACCAGCAATGTGGGTTTCAACAAGTCCCCCTGGGGATTCTGATGCACCATTACGTTTGAGAACCGCTGACTAGTGAAAGCGGACTCAACTAAGATCAGGTGTTGCTTTTTTAGGATGTCCTTCCCAACTCCCTGTCACCCTCTGCAGAGGGAATGCTTCCTTCTTCAAAGCTCCTCAAAGTGTTCATTGAGGGCTTCCCTGGTGGCGCAGTGGTTGAGAGTCCGCCTGCCGATGCAGGGGACACGGGTTCGTGCCCCGGTCCGGGAGGATCCCACATGCCGCGGAGAGGCTGGGCCCGTGAGCCATGGCCGCTGAGCCTGCGCGTCCGGAGCCTGTGCTCCGCAACGGGAGAGGCCGCAACAGTGAGAGGCCCGCGTACCGCAAAAAAAAAAAAAAGAAAAAGTGTTCATTGAACACTGAACACACCTCCTAGCGCTGCTGACCACCTCCAGTGTCTGTGATTGTTCTCTCTTCACACTTATGTGCCCACTTTAGCCAGGAGAGCCTTGAGGCCAGGGACCTGGTCACACAAGTCTGTGTCTGCCCCAGTGCCCAGAGTAGGGCCCAAAACATGTGATGAATGTGCCCATGAACCTTCATGTCCTGAAGATCTGTAGAACTTACATTTGCCTACATTTATAAAGAACATCAAACCCTAGAACCCTGGACCAATTTCAGCAGCATGGGACAACAAGGCCTCTAGGAGGGTTTCTCATACTCATCAATCTGTGATTCGTGAACTTGGCCTCTCTACCTCCCCCACATTCAATCGCTATCCTCCCCTCCCCCGCCCCGCAAATAGCCAGAAAGTCATTGCCATCTCATATATTTTATCCATGTACTTGTGCATTCTATTTCCTCATATACTTGTGCCAGGTTAGTTTTTATTTTTAATCTTAATTTTTAATTGTGGTAAAATACACATAACATAAAATTTACCATCTTAACCATTTTTAAGTGTGCAGTTCAGTGTTGAGTATATTCACTTCAGTTGAGTATATTCACTTCTGTGACAGTTTTAATAGTGAAAAAATAATGATTTAAATTACTAGGAACCAAGGGAATTTCAATGGTTAGGACTCCGTGCTTTCCTTGCCGAGGGCCCAGGTTCGATCCCTGCTCAGGGAACTAAGATCCCACAAGCCATGCAGCACAGCCAAAAAATAAGATGAAATGGACTGAAATGAAATAATAAAATAAAATAAAATAATAAAATAAAAATGAAACCATATTCTGCCTTTATTAATTAAAAAAATAAATTAAAATAAATTACTAGGAAACAAGCAAAATTGGCAAATCCAAGAACATTCTCACATCCATACTGAGATCTGGAACTCTCTGAGCGGTGTGCACACCCCATTTTGAGAATAACAGTCACAGCTAACCTTTACTGAATGCTTAGTAAGTTCCAGGCACTATGCTAATTGCTTTCACGCATCTCTTATCTAATAGTTACACCAAATCTAGGAGGCAAATATTATTATCGTCTCCACACTACAGAAGAAGAAACTAATACATAGAGAAAAAGAGTAATTTTGCTAATGAGCTGTGGATTTTTGGATCCAGACCTCAGGGCTGCTCTGCTGAAGCACCTGGCAGTGCCCAAAGCCTAGGTCCCAGCCTTCTAGAAATACCGAAGTCTCTCAAGCGTACAGCGGTTCCCCGTGACTTCCAGATTCATTCTCAGCTAGTTGGTCTTTGCGTCTGTAGACCATGAATGACCCATGCAATCTTCTCTCCAGTCAGGCCATTTCACTGCCATTCAGGCTCAGCCTTTGCTTAGCCTCATGGAATCACAGTCCCTTGCTTGAAACGGGACCAGAGCTGGAATTCTCAGTCTGTCACTTGGCACCTCTGCGGCCTAAGACAATTGGCTTCTCTTGCTAAGCCTCAGCTCTTTCCCTGGGAATCCTCTAGCATCACGATCTCTTACCTAAAACCCTCCAGGCCAGCTGTGTCTCAGAGTTCAGCGTTTCAGATTTTAGAAAGGTGACAAGCATACACACTGTGTATTATGTAACATCCCACTGGAGTCTGCAACACAAAATCAAACACACTACTATTTTTGCAGCAAGAGTCTAGATATTCATACTGAGTGGGATAAAGACTCGTATTATTTCAAGTTAGATTCTACCACTAAAGAAGTTACAGAAGTGTTTTCATTTGTTACGCTTTCTGGAATTTGGAATGGAGATTATGGATGTGTACCTGCCTCGGAGTGTAACCACAAGGACTAAATACACTCGAAGTACATGCAAATACTTTGGAGAGGAGGAGCAGATACTACTGGAGGAGCAGAAGGTACTTAACAAAAGGCAGCCCTTCCTTCTTCCTCCCTTTTCCAAATCCTACATTTTCCTCCGGCTCCTTCCAAACTGTCTTCTTTGACTTTCCTGTTCATGACCCATTTCCTGAATGTGCTCCTCCCAGACCAAGACTTGCTTTCTTCACATTCTCCTAACTGGAATCTCTCCAGAAAAGCAGTCTTTTGATCTCATCCTCCAGCTTGGAAATGTCAACTTGTACGCCCTCCAGTCAGCTGGCCTGTACCATTTTTCAGGTCTTTTGGAGGTAAGCTAGGGTGCTTCCTTGCAAAAGCATGGTCACATGTAACCCAAGTTTTTTTTAGAAAGATGAACATGCTCACTGTCCTACCAGAAACCCAAAACAGCCCTCTCTTGCTGACAAATGTTCGAGGGAGGGTGAACCAAGAGGTGATGAGCCAGCTGGGCTAATCTCTTAGTCTTCTGGGGATCGGCCAACTCTAGGTCCCTTCAGGGTCTAGCACTTGCCAGCAGTCAGGGTATGATCACACCATGTGCGGGGGATGCCTTTGGAGTACACAGAAATGTGGCGAGGTCAGAGGCAAGGCATCCGTTAAGAACCTACGTCAGTTCGCAGAGTGATGATGTTGCCCTGATGACGATATTGCCCCACGGAACGGGAAAGGCTCTTCCCTGATCTAAGCCTTTATTATGTGGGTCCTATTCTGGCCACAGACACCACGTGGGTAGTCAGGCCTCTGCCGTTATTTCAGCCTCCGGGGTGAAAACACCCGAACCGTGGAATCTTTTTTGTTCCTGGCTCCAGTTCAAACTGCGCAGACTCTGGATTCACCACTGTTTGTCTCCACCAATCACCACAGCAGGCAGAAGGGCCTCCAGAGGCACATCTACTCTCCTGCATCCTGTGTTTCTGGCTGCTTCACAGCTGGCACCCCTGCCGCCATTTTGGCAGAGGCCCAAGGCCTAGAAAATGAAGGCATCTAGCAACCGCTGGGGACGTAGCCCTGCCGGGCGAGGCTGGTGGAGGGAACATTGTGCTGGAGGGAGGTGGGGTCTGAGTCGCGCTAGCCGGCCTGCGTTAGACGCGGAGGTGGGGAAGGAGAGGCTGCCAAGGGGCTGGGGAGCAGCCAGCGCCGGCCTTAGCTTCTTGCGCCCCTCGTGGCGCCCGCAGGAACTGCAGACCGAGGTCCGGGCTTACTGTTACTGTTGATTTCAGCAGCTTTGATGATGCCTGGGCTGGCCTCTTCGGAGGAATGTAGACCTGTCTGCACCCGAAAATCAAAACCGAGTCCAAGGGGCGTGGCCGGGCCGCTGGCGGAGAGGCCCCACCTCACTTGCGCGGACACCGGCGGCTGGAACTAAGGCCTGGCAGAGGGGGCCCAGGTGGTGGCTCCCGGCTCAGGGCCAGCCACGCTGCTTTCCCACGTGGGCAGGCGTTCGCTTCCCTAGAACGAGCGGACTCCAGGAAGGGAGGAAGTCTCCCCAAGAGAGGAAAGCAGGGGGCTTTTCCCTCTGTGTGCAGCGTCCTGCCCCAGGAAGCAGCTGCTCCAAAGAGCCCCAGTGGGGCTTTCGCAGGGATTCTAAGGATTAGTCGTGAGATACTCAGAATCATTATAACCCATGAGTGTGATCCCTGGGGTTTAAAGCCCTCCCAAGACTCCCATCACCGACCACAGGCCTGCCCAATACTAGCCACTAGGAGCGCGTGGCTGTTGAGTACCCGAAATGTACTCCCAATCCATCAGAGTTCAAAGAATCAGTATGGAAAAAGTAATTATTTTATTAATAAAAACGTTTGTACACTGAGCTAAATAAAATATATTAAAGTTAATTTTACCTTTTTGTTTCATTAAAAAAATGTGGCTACTAGAGAATTTAAAATTACATTCATGGCTCATGTTGTATTTCTATAGTCCAACATGCCAAGCTTCTTTCTTGCCTCAGGGCCTTTGTACTTGCTCTTCTCTCTGACTAGAATGATTTTCTTCCAGCAGGACACCCTTCTTTCTCCTTATTCAGATCTCAATTCAAAGTTCTCATACCTGACTGCTAAACAGTCCCCCTCTATCCTCCTCGCATCATATTATCCAGTTGTATTGTCTTCACAGCACATAACACTCTTTTCATATTGTGTTTACTGTTCCCCCCAACCCCCATCCCCCCCAAAAAGAAAACAACCCAGTGTCTCTTCATCCTTAGAACAGAAGCTCCTTGAGAGCTGAGGCCTTGAACAGCCTGTCACTGTGGTCTCCTCGGTGCCCGTAGTAAATATTTATTGAATGAATGTTGAGAGGGGGATATCCTTCAAGTGCCTTGTTTGCCTTCAAGATGGCCAAAGCTAAGATTCTCATCTGTGTGTCTTAAATAGACATTCTCATTGCTCCTTTGTTTTGCCTTTTCTGTTACTTGTCCTGGGAAATGGAAAAGCAAATTTGAATTTGCATTACTGTCACAGTGCTTTCCTTTGCTGGTTTACAGTTGAGCTTCAAGGTTAAGAGTTCAGGCTTTAGGTACACGGGGTACTAGTTTTGGTTCTACTCATCAGTCTGTGACCCCGGATGGGTCACGGTCTACCTTGGAGCCCCAGTGCCCCCTAAGCGCTGATCTCTAAGGGTCCTTCCTGCCCCAACGTGAGGATTTGGGTGTTTGGATTTAGGCCCCTGCGAAGGGCAGTTCGCCATGTCCTGCACTCCAAAGCCACTTTGCCGGCACTGCAGTCTCCATTAACCAACTAGCCAGAGTGCTTGGGGCAAGAGGCATCCTGGTTCATTTAACTTCCTGGCTAAGTGTCAACTAACAAAAATATCCTTACTGAAAATATGAATAGTGTATGAATCCATTTTCCAGCTCTAGGAAGTTACTTCATTAAATACAATGACGTATTCTTAGAAAGTATTAAGGAGGCATTGCTGTTTCCCTCTCAAATTTAAAACTAAGTAGTGGGGCTGAGTCCGAGAGACCTTTGGGGGTCCCAGCTCTGTTAAGCACAGCTGTGTGACTTCAGGCAAGGCATGGCCTTAACCTTCAGGACATCTGTTTTCTTGTGAGGGTGACAGTACCCAGCTTCCAGGGGTGTTCTGAGGATGAAAGGAGACACATATAAAGTGCTTAGCAAGGTGTCTGGCGTGTAGCAAGTGCTCAATATTTATTATGATTGTGTGCAATGTCTCTGACCACTGCAATGTACTGAGCCCTACACTTAATTAAGGGAGGGCAAGTGTCAGGACAGAGCTGGCCTCCAGTCCTGACCTGTCCCTGAAATACTCTGGGGCTCTGGGCAAGCCCCACCACTCCCAGGCCTCAGTTTCCTCTTAGGTAAGATGAGGCGTCTGGTTAATCTGTGATTTCCATGCAGGTGCTGGAAGCAGCCGGGCTCGGGATTCCCTTGGGTCTTTGCTTTGGGCAAGCTTGAGTCTCCGCCCTGCTCTGGAAGGTGGAGCCCTTCTGGCTGGCCCAGCTCCTTTCAGGGACCTCCCAGCCGCTCTGCCCCAGCCCCCCAGCCCCGAAAAGTGGTCCTGTGACGCCCTCTGGAGGAAGCAGGGCTCCCTTTCCTCTGCTGCCAAGTGCTTGGCCTCGAATCCCAGGCCCCAGCTCCAGAACAAGAGAAAAGTGTTGAGCCTGCAAATGCATGCCAGCTCGGGGAGATGTAGACCGTTCTTTCTAATCTTGCCTCTCAGGTCCTGCCTGGGCCTCCTCTCTGGGCTCCCTGCCTCCAGACTCCCCCACCGATGCCCTTCTAGGCTGCCCCTGCCTAAAACCCTTCCAGGCTTCCGGTGCAAAGCTCCCCCGAGGAAGCCCAAGGCCCACTGGGATGGCAGCTCACACACAGCTCCAGACTCACTTTCATAGCGATCCACTCTCCAGGACTAATCTATCAATTAGGTATTGCAGATGTAGCTACAGAAAGATGTATTTCCAGAGCCTCTCTTTCTATATAGAGGTACATTCACCAAAAATGATAAAACAAGAAGACTACCAAGTTTAATACATGTGCAATTAAATGTCTACAAAATGTAACTTTATGTCAACTGTCTTTGCAGCTGGCCTCATAGCTATATATAACTCACATTTAATATGCAATGTGGGTGAATTTTAACATGCACGATATGGTGTGAGGATGGGGCCTTGGAAAATAACCACGCCCGGGGCCTCCAAGGCCTCACATCATCCCTGTCCTTCACACCCTCTGCTGTAGCCATTCTGAAATGCTTGCTGTTCCTCCCACGGGCTCACTTTCCCTGGATTCCAGGCCTGTGCACCTGCAGTTCTTCTGCTCGGAATGCCCTCTCTTTTCCGTCCGCACCCCTCACCCTCTCCACCTCGCCTGGCTCATTCCCATGAATCCCTCAACAGACATCTCAGGAGCCATATCCTCTGATGAGCTTTCTGATACCCAGGCAGAACCCCTACTACAAGCTCCCTTTTGCTCATGTCCGTGAGAAGAACACGGCAGGAAGGCCCAATACCAGCATCTTTGGCTGCTCCACTTGTATTTACATTGGCCCTGACTACCCTGAGGACCTGAACTGGGTCCCATCCGTCCCTGTGTCCCCAGCACCTGGCTCAGTGCCTGGGTCATAGGATCCTCTCATTGAATGTCTGGTGGATGGATGAGGAAAAGTGTGATGGATGGATGGATGGATGGGTGGATGGGTGGATGGGTCAATATATGGAAAGTTCCAGCATTCTAGTGTAGGAAAGGAGATCCATCATCTGGTGTCTGAATTTCCTCCTGGGCACCCCTGCGAGCTGACAGTTTAGGCTTTGCTGGACGTTTTCAGAGGGCAGGAAACTTCTGTCTCCACCACTTAGTCTGTGATCTTGGTCATGTTGCTTTCCTTCTCTAAGTTTGTCTTTTCATCTGTAAAACAGTCTCATAACACCTAGATCATAGGACCACATGGGGTTAAATAGGATGACTTACGTAAATTATAAGGTCATTTTGACACCTGACATTATTATTGCTTTGGTTCAAATTCCATTCAGAAGCTACAAGCAGCTTCTTCCTCAAGCTGATCCGAAACTTTCTTCCCCGTACTCCACCAGCTCAGTGACCGCTCTGGAGCCCTGCATGCTGAGGAGGGCCAGACCATTTTAGTGGCAAGTCTGGTCAGTGCACTGATGTAGCAAGGGACAGAAAAAGCAACAGCACTGCACTTTCCTTGCGCCGACTGCCCTCTCCTGCCTGAGCACTGGACCAAAGGCACCAAAGAACCAGCCTCCAAGTTTAATGATATCCTGGGGTTGCAATCAGTGATCTCCAGAATGCGGCCAACTCTAGGTAATAGGACAATACTTGCCAGAGAAAACCAACAACAAGCAAATTGCAAGAGGAAGAAAAAAAGACAGAGAAGGAAATTTTAGACTAAAAAATCCAGAAAAGACACAGCAACCAAATGTTATACGTGGACTTTGTTTGCATTTTGATTGGACCAAACCAACTATTTTTTAAAAACAGTGATGTAATCAAGCAATGTAAACACTGGATGGTACTAAGAAATTGTTCTTAATTTTTTAGGTGCAATTATGGCATTTTGTGTGTGTGTTTAATTCTTATCTTCTGGAGGTATCCACTGAAATATTTATGAATGAAATCATTTGAGATTTGGTTCAGAATGATTCTATATGTATGGAGAGTGGGATATGGGGAATGCATGAAGGTATAGATAAAATAAATATGCCTAGGGCTTCCCAGGTGGCACAGTGGTTAAAAATCTGCCTGTCAATGCAGGGGACACGGGTTCGAGTCCTGGTCGGGGAGGATCCCACATGCCGGGGAGCAACTAAGCCCGTGTGCTACAACTGAGCCTGTGCTCTAGAGCCCGAGAGCCACAACTACTAAAGCCCTTGAGCATAGAGCCCGTGCTCCACAACAAAAGAAGCCACTGCAATGAGAAGCCCGTGCAACCCAACGAAGACCCAATGCAGCCAAAAGTAAATAAATAAATTAATTGAAAAATAAATAAACAAATTTGCCTATGAATTGATACATGCTATAGCTGGGTCCATGGAGGTTTATTATACTGTTCTTTCTAGTTTTGTGTATGTTTGAGATTTTCCATAATAAATAGTTTTTAAAAACTTCATGAACTATTCTGATTCCTGGAGACACCTTGAATTCAGCTTTGGTGTGAATACCTATATAACCCTTCTTTGAGGGTGAGAGATGGAAGGAGTCAAGTCCTGGGCGCGGCAGGAGGAGCAGAAAGGAAGGATGAGCGCCGAGCACCATGCTACCCACCTCAGTGGTTAGCTCTGGACTAGCCACCATGTTTGATCCGCCGCAACATGCCAGCCTCTGTCCTAAGCCCTCTTCATTCCCTCATCTCAATTCACCCTGTGGGGAAGGCGTTTTCCTCACAGGCAAGAAAGCTGAGAGCCAAGGAGGTCACATAACTTGCCCTAAATCACAAAGCTCCAAAGAGTCCAAGTTCCGCCAGGGGAGTAGGGGGACAAAAAGGAAATACAACAGTAAAATGAGGGAGAAAAGAAACAGAAGACATGGGATCCATGAATAGTTCCATCAACCTAGGAAAGCAGTGAAGGAAGTTCCCAGGTAACAAGAGGCCTGGAGAGGCAAGACCAGACTGGAGCAAGAGAATAAGAAATCTCAAGAGAGGAGTTTCTGGAAACACTTGAAGGAACACCCTCTTTTATTACATAGAGGTTACATTATATGTGATGTTATATTTCTTGCAAAGAGTGTAAGAAACTATTCATTTAAAAGCTAAGCAGAAAAAAATAAAATAAAAGTTAAGCAGAAAAAATTTTTTGCAAATGTTCTAGAATAAAATATGAGAACATTTTAAAATGTAAAATAAAAATGTTCTAGAAAAATATATATAATTTTTTGGGGTAAATCTCTGAGTTGGGAAGGTACACGTTCACAAAACTAAAAATCATTTTTTTAATATGGGCTTGGTAGATTCAACTATATGAAAACTAATATTTTTCCTCTGCATGGCAAAAAATGCCATAACAAATTTAAAACAGTTGAAAATTGTTTTATTGGAAACAACTGGCAATTGGAAAGATTATTTGAACACATAAATCAATAAAGGGCTAATTTTAGTAATATACATAATGTAAGCAGTGCTAAAATTTAATAAGGAGACCAAAAAGCCAATAGAAAACTGGGCAAAGCACTCGGACAGACAAGTCACAGAAAAGGAAAATGTGCTTAGAAATATATGAAACGATGCTCACTCTTACACCTAAGAGAAATGTGAATTAAAACTATAGCGAGACACTTCGAGATTCATAAGGACTAAATTGTTTGACAACACCCCCAGCTGGCAAAAGGTGTGGGGCCAAGGCACTCCTATGGGTTGCTCTAGGGAGTGTAAATTGCTCCAGCCTCCATGGACAGTCCTTTGACAACATTTATCAAAATTAAAAATGTATATCTTGTTTGGAAAATTAAGTTGTCTTTTATTGCTGAATTGCAAGAGTTATTTATATATTCTGGATACTAGACTCTTATCAGATATATAATCTACAAATATTTTGTCCCATTCTATGTGCTGTCTTTTCACTTTGTTGATAGTGCCCTTTGAAGTACAAAAGTTTTAAATTTTGATGAAGTCCAACTTATCTGTTTTGTCCTCTGGTTGTTTGTACTCTTTGTGTCATATCTAAGAAATTATCACTTAATCCAAGGTCACAAAGATATATGCCTATTGCTTTCTTCTAAGTATTTTGTAATTGTAGCTCTTATAGTTAGGTCTTTGGTTCACTTTGGGTTAATTTTTTGTATATGGTGTGAGGCAGGGGTCCAAATTCATGCTTTTGCTGTTTGATTTTTTAACTTTTAGAATCAACCTGTACTCAAAATATGGCAGACTTAATCATGATTACTGCACCTGGACCAAATATATTCAACCTGAAAATACAAAGTAAAAGTGCCCTGGGAGGGGACTTCCCCGGAGGTCCAGTGGTTAAGACTCCACGCTTCCACTGCAGGGGCGCGGGTTTGATCCCTGGTCAGGGAACTGGGATCCCATATGCCATGTGGGCGTGGCTGGGGTGGGAAGTGCCCTGGGAGCAATCAGCACACCTAGCACCCAGATCTTGGTTTTGAATGCCATTCTCCGAGAAAAGGAATCAGAGCTCCTTGGAGCAATGTTGGTTATCGGACTGGGGTAAAGATATACAAAATGAGCCTGAAGTACCTTGTAGTGCCAGAAAGTAAGGGAGTGCTCAAACAACAGTGACAACCGTGATGGGGGTATGTCAAAGGGACACAGGAGGAGCCAACTGAAAGAGCTCCCAGGGGCCAAAGCTGGAGCAATTTGAGCAAGAAATAAAGTAGCAGTGAATTATAAACCAAAGTGTAAAATAAATATCTATGAGTCCATACTGATATAAGTAAATGACTGAATAAATAAACAAATAAATAGGAGAGAAGAGACAAATATCCTGTGCAGTAGAATTCCAAATAAATTTTATAGTTACTCCACCCTAAAGGAGGGGGAAACATAACTCCCATTCCTTAAGTGTGGGCTGTGTATAGTGACTTCCTTCCATATAGTACAGTGTTGAGTGGGGAAAAGTATGTGTATACACATTAAAAATTTCTTTTCTACCAGAGCAGTGAATCAAAATGAAATATTTTTATTATAGTGCAAAAAGCATAGACTTTGAAGCTAGACAGACCAGGTTCAGATTTTCACTCTTCCCCTTGCTCACCCAGACGCTGACTGGGTCTTTTAATCTGTAGATATATCACTTAATCACTGCTCTAAACACCACTACATATAATGTAAGCTCCTTTTGTTTGTTCTTTTCATTGATGTATCATCAGTACCTAGAATAAGACCTGGTAAAGAGAAAGTGATTAATAAATGTGTTTAAAAGAACTACTCTCTGAACCTGAGTCTTGGTTTCCTCATCTGTGAAATGGGTATATTTTAAATATATACATTGCAGGGTTGTCACAAAGACTCAAAGAAATTGTATGTGCCAAAGCCCTTTGTGGACTCCACAACTTTATATAAATTTAAGGGGAGCTGAAGAGGATAAGGAAATAGCTTGGTGGGTGGGTTCTGATACCTCCTGATGTTATGTTCATCTGGTTACCCCTTAGAATACTGTTTTCCTTTCTAGATTTTTTTTAACACATCCAATTTATTTATCTATTAAATTATTTTTCTATTGCTGCATAACAAATTATCACAATGTATCAGCTTAAAACAATACCCATATTATTTCATGGTTTTCCCAGGTCAGGAGTCAAGGTGTTGTCTGACTTGTGTTCTTATCTGAAGGCTGGACTAAGGGATGATCTGCTTCTAAAATCCCTTAGGTTGTTAGCAGAATCTACTTCCCTGTGACTGTAGAATTCATAGCATCCTGCTTCTTCAAAGCCAGCAATGAAGAAAGAGAGGGAGAGGGAGAGGGAAAGACAGAAAGCGACTGGGAAAGGCTTTGCTGCTTGGAGTGTCTGGGTCAGGTCCACCCAGGACATTCTTCTTTTTGCTTCACTCAAAGTCAACTGATTAGGGACCTTCATTACATCTGCAAAAGCTCACCACCTTTGCCATATAACACAATGTAATCACAGGAGTGCTCTCTCATCACCTTTACCATATTCCATTGGTTGGAAGCAGATCACAGGTCCTACCCAACTCAAGGGGTGGGATTATACTGGGCATAACACCAGAGGGGCCATCTCAGAATTATGGCTACACTCTTCATATCAATGATAACTCTGGTTTAGGTCAGAATGTCTATATTGCAAATTTACAATGTAATGCGTCAGAGAAGACCAATAAGCTGTTTGGGACCTCAATTGTTATAGTACCTGAGAACAGGTACTAAGTGCCTTGGACCTGGGCCAAGAAAACATGGTTCTGGTTCCAACTCCACTGCAGCAAAATGGATGAGTTCCTTTCTCTCTAAGCCTCACTTTCTTATCTGACTTATGGAGATAGTTATAGTCATGTCCACCTTCCAGGGTCAGTATGAGAATTTCTAGATTGGAGCTCTTGTAAACGTACTACCACCTCCCCACCACTTCAGCAGTCACACCCTATCCCTCTTAGTCACATGGCTGTCTCAGCTCACGTGCCCCCCCATCTCACAGAGCCATACAATAGGCCTCTGTAACTCATCCCATCCCTCAAAGCCACCTAAGGGCCTTGGCTCTTATGTCCCTCCCACCCTGTGCAGTGGTCATGCCACAATATGCAATTCCACCTTTGCATTAACACAGGCACATGGATTTAACATATGACTATCCCTTAAGGAGAGAGAGAGAAAAAAAAAAGCAAAGAAGAAAAGCATGACCTTTTAAGGGAAAATGAGCACAGCATACACTTGTCAACTTGAATGTGAATTCCTACCCTCTGACAGCCACCAAAGCAAGAACAAAGAGCTGCACTCAACCTGACTAAAGCTTACGATGCTTTCACTCCCTCTGAATTTATGATGACATTTGGTCCAGTGGCACAGAACCAGCTTTAATGCCTGCTGTAAAACTTCACGCACGTGACCCCATCCGCTAAAAGGAGGCTGAAGCCTGAATGGCAACAGATGAAAGCCCAGGGCCTTCAGGGGTGACTCTGGCTTCCTCTGCTGCATCCCTTTGCCACCACAGTGGCTTTCTCTGCCCTGGGTATTACCGCTCTTCCTTTTTTCGTTTTTTTTTTTTTTTTTTTTTTTTAGTAATATATATTTAACATAAAATTTACGATTTTAATAATTTTTAAGCATACAGTTCAGTGACGTTAAGTACATCCACACTGTTGTCCAACCATCACATGTATCTATCATCAAAATTTTTCATCTTCTCCACTTCCCATACTCTGCACTTATTAAACAATAACTCCCTTGACTTCCTCCCTGCAATACCTATTCTCCTTTCTATCTCTATAAATTTGACTATCGAGATAGCCTCATCCACCAGAGGGCAGAGAGAAGAAGCAAGAAGAACTAGGATCCTGCAGCCTGTGGAATGAAAACCATATTCACAGAAAGACAGACAAAATGAAAAGGCAGAGGACTTTGTATCAGATGAAGGAACAAGATAAAACCACCAAAAACAACTAAATAAGGTGGAAATAGGCAACATTCCAGAAAAAGAATTCAGAATAATGACAATGAAAATGATCCAAGACCTTGGAAAAAGAATGGAGGCAAAGATCGAGAAGATGCAAGAAATGTTTAACAAAGACCTAGAAGAATTAAAGAACAAACAAACAGAGATGAACAATACAATACCCGAAATGAAAAATACACTAGAAGGAATCAATAGCAGAATAACTGAGGAAGAAGAAAGGATAAGTGACCTGGAAGACAGAATGGTGGAATTCACTGCTGTGGAACAGAGTAAAGAAAAAAGAATGAAAAGAAATGAAGACAGCCAAAGAGACCTCTGGGACAACATTAAACGCAACAACATTCACATTTTAGGTGTTCCAGAAGGAGAAGAGAGAGAGAAAGGACCTGAGAAAATATTTGAAGAGATTATAGTCGAAAACTTCCCTAACATGGGAATGGAAATAGCCACGCAAGTCCAGGAAGCACAGCGAGTCCCATACAGGATAAACCCAAGGAGAAACACTCCAAGACACATAGTAATCAAACTGGCAAAAATTAAAGACAAAGAAAAATTATTAAATGCAAGAAGGGAAAAATGACAACATACAAGGGAACTCCCATAAGGTTAACAGCTGATTTCTCAGCAGAAACTCTACAAGCCTGAACGGAGTGATATGATACATTTAAAGTGATGAAAAGGAAGAAACTACAACCCAAATTACTCTACCTGGCAATGATCTCATTCAGATTCGACGGGGAAATCAAAAGCTTTACAGACAAGCAAAAGCTGAGAGAATTCAGCACCACCAAACCAGCTCTACAGCAAATGCTAAAGGAACTTCTCTAAGTAGGAGACACAAGAGAAGAAAAGGACCACAAAAACAAACCCAAACAATTAAGAAAATGATAATAGGAATATACATATCGATAATTACCTTAAATGTGAATGGATTAAATGCTCCAACAGAAAGACACAGGCTTGCTGAATGGATACAAAAACAAGAGCCATATATATGCTGTCTACAAGAGACCCACTTCAGACCTAGGGACACATACAGACTGAAAGTGAGGGGATGGAAAAAGATATTCTATGCAAATAGAAATCAAAAGAAAGCTGGAGGGGCTTCCCTGGTGGCGCAGTGGTTCTGAGCCTGTGCGTCCGGAGCCTGTGCTCCGCAACGGGAGAGGCCACAACAGTGAGAGGCCCGCGTACCGCCAAAAAAAAAAAAAAAAAAAAAAAAAAAAAAGCTGGAGTAGCAATACTCATATCAGATAAATAGACTTTAAAATAAAGAATGTTACAAGAAACAAGGAAGGACATTACGTAATGATCAAGGAATCAATATAAGAAGATATAACAATTATAAATATATATGCACCCAACATAGGAGCACCTCAATACATATGGCAAATGCTAACAGCTATAAAAGAGAAAATAGAAAGTAACACAAAAATAGTGGGGGACTTTAACACTTCACTTACACCAAAGGACAGATCATCCAGGCAGAAAATCAATAAGAAAACACAAGCTTTAAATGACACAACAGACCAGAGAGATTTAACTGATATTTATAGGACATTCCATCTGAAAACAGCAAATTACGCTTTCTTCTCAAGTGCACAAGGAACATTCTCCAGGATAGATCACATCTTGGGTCACAAATCAAGTCTCGGTAAATTTAAGAAAACTGAAATGATATCAAGCATCTTTTCAGACCACAATGCTGTGAGATTAGAAATAAATTATAGGGAAAAAAACGTAAAAAACACAAACACATGGAGGCTAAACAATATATTACTAAATAACCAAGAGATCGCTGAAGAAATCAAAGAGAAAATCAAAAATTACCTAGAGACAAATGACAATTAAAACATGATGATCCAAAACCTATGGGAAACTGGAACCAGGCCCTGAACCAAGATGGTGGGGTAGAAGGATTTGCTCTCA
This sequence comes from Stenella coeruleoalba, assembly GCF_951394435.1. Lineage (NCBI taxonomy): Eukaryota > Metazoa > Chordata > Mammalia > Artiodactyla > Delphinidae > Stenella > Stenella coeruleoalba. Next base: position 97,311,701 of record NC_137153.1, on the reverse strand, counting down.
CTCCCTCTTGCAAGAACACCAGAATCACAGCTAGCTGCTGGACAACCACTGACAGGAAGACACTGGAATTCACCAAAAAAAATACCCCACATCCAAAGACAAAGGAGAAGCCACAATGAGAAGGTAGGAGTGGTGAAATCACAGTAAAATCAAATCCTATAACTGCTGGGCAGGTGACTCACAGACTGGAGAACACTTACACCACAGAAGTCCACCCACTGGAGTGAAGGTTCTGAGCCCCACGTCAGGGTTCCCAACCTGGGGTCGGGCAACAGGAGGAGGAATTCCTAGAGAATCAGACTTTGAAGGCTACTGGGATTTGATTGCAGGACTTCCACAGGACTGGGGGAAACAGAGACTCCACTCCTGGAGGGCACACACAAAGTAGTGTGTGCATCAGGACACAGGGAAAGGAGCAGTGACCCCAGGGGAGACTGAACCAGACTTACCTGCTAGTGTTGGAGGGTCTCCTGCAGATGTGGGGGGTGGCTGTGGCTCACTGTGGGGACAAGGACACTGGCAGCAGAAGTTCTGGGAAGCATTCCTTGGCATGAGCCCTCCCTGAGTCCATTAGCCCCACCACAGAGCCCAGGTAGGCTCCAGTGTTCAGTTGCCTCAGGCCAAACAACCAACAGGGAGGAAACCCAGCCCCACCCATAAGCAGTCAAGCAGATTAAAGTTTTACTGAGCTCTTCCCACTAGAGCAACAGTCAGCTGTACCCACCACCAGCCCCTCCCATCAGGAAACATGCACAAACCTCTTAGATAGCCTCATCCACCAAAGGGCAGACAGCAGAAGCAAGAACTACAATCCTGCAGCCTGTGGAACAAAAACCACATTCACCGAAAGACAGACAAGATGAAAAGGCAGAGGGGTATGTACCAGATGAAGGAACAAGACAAAACCCCAGAAAAACAACTAAATGAAGTGGAGATAGGCAACCTTCCAGAAAAAGAATTCAGAATAATGATAGTGAGGATGACCCAGGACCTTGGAAAAAGAATGGAGGCAAACATAGAGAAGATGCAAGAAATGTTTAACAAAAACTTAGAAGAATTAAAGAACAAACAAACAGAGATGAACAATACAATAACTGATATGAAAAATACACTAGAAGGAATCAATAGAAGAATAACTGAGGCAGAAGAAAGGATAAGTGACCTGGAAGACAGAGTGGTGGAATTCAAAGCTGTGGAACAGAATAAAGAAAAAAGAATGAAAAGAAATGAAGACAGCATAAGAGACAATATTAAACACAACAACATTCGCATTTTAGGTGTCCTAGAGGAGAAGAGAGAAAGAAAGGACCCAAGAAAATATTTGAAGAGATTATAGTCGAAAACTTCCATAACATGGGAAAGGAAATACCCACCCACGTCCGGAAAGCGCAGAGAGTTCCATACCAGATAAACCCAAGGAGAAACATGCCAAGACACATAATAATCAAATAGGCAAAAATTAAAGACAAAGAAAAATTATTGAAAGCAGCAAGGAAAAAAAAAAACAAGTAACATAAAAGGGAACTCGCATAAGGTTAACAGCTTATTTCTCAGCAGAAACTCTACTAGCCAGAAGGGAGTGGCATGATATACCTAAAGTGATGAAAGGGAAGAACCTACAACCAAGATTACTCTACCTGGCAAGGAGCTCATTCAGATTTGTGGAGAAATCAAAGGCTTTACAGACAAGCAAAAGCTAAGAGAATTCAGCACCACCAAACCAGCTCTATAACAAATGCTAAAGGAACTTCTCTAATTGGGAAACACAAGAGAAGAAAAGGACCTACAAAAACAAACCCAAAACAATTAAGAACATGGTCATAGGAACATACATATCGATAATTACCTTACACGTGAATGGATTCAATGCTCCAACCAAAAGACACAGGCTCACTGAATGGATACAAAAACAACACCCATATATATGCTGTCTACAAGAGACCCACTTCAGACCTAGGGACACGTTCACACTGCAAGTGAGGGAATGGAAAAAGATATTCTATGCAAATGGAAATCAAAAGAACACTGGAGTAGGAATACTCATATCAGATAAAATAGACTTTAAAATAAAGAATGTTACAAGAGACAAGGAAGGACACTACATAATGATCAAGGGATCAATCCAAGAAGAAGATATAACAATTATAAATATATATGCACCCAACATGGGAGCACCTCAATACATAAGGCAACTGCTAACAGCTATAAAAGAGGAAATCGACTGTAACACAATAATAGTGGGGGACTATAACACCTCACTTACCAATGCACAGATTATCCAAAATGAAAATAAACAAGGAAACAGAAGCTTTAAATGACACAATAGACCAGATAGATTTAATTGATATTTATAGGACATTCCATCCAAAAACAGCATATTACACTTTCTTCTCAAGTGTGCACAGAACATTTTGCAGGATAGATCACATCTTGGATCACAAATCAAGCCTCAGTAAATTTAAGAAAATTGAAGTCATATCAAGCATCTTTTCTAACCACAACACTATGAGATTAGAAATCAATTACAGGGAAACAAATGTAAAAAATACAAACACATGAAGGCTAAACAATACATTACTAAATAACTAAGAGATCACTGAAGAAATCAAAGAGGAAATCAAAAAATACCTAGAGACAAATGACAATGAAAACACGATGATACAAAACCTATGGGACGCAGCAAAAGCAGTTCCAAGAGGGAACCTTACAGCTATAAAAGCCTACTTTAAGAAACAAGAAAAATCTCTAAATAATCTAACCTTACACCTAAAGGAACTAGAGAAAGAAGAACAAACAAAATGCAAAGTTAGCAGAAGGAAAGAAATCATAAAGATCAGAGCAGAAATAAATGAAATAGAAACAAAGAAAACAATACCAAAGATCAATAAAACTAAAAGCTGGTTCTTTGAGAAGATAAACAAAATTGATAAACCATTAGCCAGACTCATCAAGAAAAAGAGGGAGAGGACTCAAATCAATAAAATTAGAAATGAAAAAGGAGAAGTTACAACAGACACTGCAGAAATACAAAGTATCCTAAGAGACTACTACAAGCAACTCTATGCCAATAAAATGGACAACCTGGAAGAAATGGACAAATTTTTAGAAAGGGATAGCCTTCCAAGACTGAACCAGGAAGAAATAGAAAATATGAACAGGCCAATCACAAGTAATGAAATTGAAACTGTGATTAAAAATCTTCCAGCAAACAAAAGTCCAGGACCAGATGGCTTCACAGGTGAATTCTATCAAACATTCAGAGAAGAGCTAACACCCTGCTTCTCAAACTCTTCCAAAAAATTGCAGAGGAAGGAACACTCCCAAGCTCATTGTACGAGGCCACCATCACCCTGATACCAAACCCAGACAAAGATACTACAAAAAAAGAAAATTACAGGCCAATATCACTGATGAATATAGATGCAAAAATCCTCATCAAAATACTAGCAAACAGAATCGAACAACACATTAAAAAGATCATACACCATAATCAAGTGGGATTGATCCCAGGGATGCAAGGATTCTTCAATATACGCAAATCAATCAATGTGAGACACCATATTAACAATTTGAAGAATAAAAACCATATGATCATCTCAATAGATGCAGAAAAAGCTTTTGACAAAATTCAACACCCATTTATGATAAAAACTCTCCAGAAAGTGGGCACAGAGGCAACCTACCTCAACATAATAAAGGCCATATATGACACACCCACAGCAAACATCATTCTCAATGGTGAAAAACTGAGAGCATTTCCTCTAAGATCAGGAACAAGACAAGGATGTCCACTATCACCACTATTATTCAAGACAGTATTGGAAGTCCTAGCCATGGCAATCAGAGAAGAGAAAGAAATAAAAGGAATACAAATCGGAAAAGAAGAAGTAAAATTGTCCCTGTTTGCAGATGACATGATACTATACATAGATAATTCCTAAAAACCAGTAGAAAACTAGTAGCCACCAGAAAACTACTAACAACCAGAAAACTACTAGTGTTAATCAATGAATTTGGTAAAGTCGCAGGATACAAAATTAATGCACAGAATCTCCTGCATTCCTATACACTAACAACAAAGATCAGAAAGAGAAATTAAAGAAACAATCCCATTCACCACTGCAACAAAAGAATAAAATACCTAGGAATAAACCTACCTAAGCAGGTAAAAGACCTGTCCTCAGAAAACTCTTAAGACACTGAAGACATGAAAGAAATCAAACATGAAAGTAATCAAAGATGAAACAAACAGATGGCGAGATATACCACGTTCTTGGATTGGAAGAATCAATATCATGAAAATGACTACAGTACCCAAAGCAATCTACAGATTCAATGCATTCCCTATCAAATTACTGATGGCATTTTTTACGGAACTAGCATAAACAATCTTAAAATTTGTATGGAGACACAAAAGACCCCAAATAGCCAAAGCAATCTTGAGGGAAAACACGGACCTGGAGGAATCAGACTCCCTGACTTCAGACTATAGTACAAAGCTACAGTAATCAAGACAATACAGTACTGGCACAAAAACAGAAATACAGATCTATGGAACAGAATAGAAAGCCCAGAGATAAACCCACACACCTATGGTCACCTAATCTATGACAAAGGAGGCAAGGATATACAATGCAGAAAAGACAGTCTCTTCAATAAGTGGTGATGGGAAAACTGGACAACTACATGTAAAAGAATGAAATTAGAACAGTCCCTAACACCATACACAAAAATAACCTCAAAATGAATTAGAGACCTAAATGTAAGACTGCACACTATAAAACTGTAAGAGGAAAACAGAGGAAGAACACTCTTTGACATAAATCACAGCAAGATCTTTTTTTGACCCACCTTCTAAAGTAATGGAAATGAAAAGAAAAATAGGGGCGTCCCTGGTGGCGCAGTGGTTGAGAGTCCGCCTGCTGATGCAGGGGACGCGGGTTCGTGCCCCGGTCCGGGAGGATCCTGCATGCCACGGAGTGGCTGGGCCTGTTAGCCATGGCCGCTGAGCCTGCGCGTCCGGAGCCTGTGCATCCGGAGCCTGTGCTCTGAAATGGGAGAGGGCACAGCAGTGAGAGGCCCGCGTACCACAAAAAAAAAAAAAGAAAAAAAAAAAAGAAAAATAAGCAAATGGGACCTAATGAAACTTAAAAGCTTTTGCACAGCAAAGGAAACTATAAACAAGATAAAAAGACAACCCACAGAGTGGGAGAAAATATTTGCAAATGCATCAATGGACAAAGGATTAATCTCCAAAATATATGAACAGCTCATGTAGCTCAATATTAAAAAACAAATAACCCAATAAAAAAATGGGCAGAAGACCTAAATAGACATTTCTCCAAAGAAGACATACAGATGGCCAAGAGGCACATGAAAAGCTGCTCAACATCACTAATTATTAGAGAAATGCAAATCAAAACTACAATGAGGTATCACCTCACACCAGTTAGAATGTCCATCATCAGAAAATCTATAAACAACAAATGCTGGAGAGGGTGTGGAGAAAAGGGAACACTCTTGCACTGTTGGTGGGAATGTAAACTGATACAGCCACTATGGAGAACAGTATGGAGGTTCCCTAAAAAACTATAAATAGAACATATACCCAGCGAAAACCATAATTCAGAAAGACACATGCAGCCCAATGTTCATTGCAGCACTATTTACAATAGCCAGGTCATGGAAGTAACCTAAATGCCCATGGACAGACAAATGGATAAAGATGTGGTACATATATACAATGGAATATTACTCAGCCATAAAAAGGAATGAAATTGGGTCATTTGTAGAGACACGGATGGACCTAGAGACTGTCATACAGAGTGAAGTAAGTCAGAAAGAGAAACAAATATCGTATATTAACACATATATGTGGAATCTAGAAAAATGGTACAGATGAACTGGTTTGCAAGGCTGAAATAGAGACACAGGTGTAGAGAATAAACGTATGGACACCAAGGGGGGAAAGCGGCGGGGGTGGTGATGGTGGTGTGATGAACTGGGAGATTGGGATTGACATATATACACTAATATGTATAAAATAGATAACTAATAAGAACCTGCTGTATAAAAAATAATAATAAAATTGAAAAAAAAAAAGAAAATGATGCTGGAACAGGATGAAAGACTTTCCCAGGGACACAAGAACCAAAAATTTACATTTTATAAGTTGCAATATATGTTTTTACTCATGTTTAAAAATACAGCTCAAATAAGACTAGAGAAATAAAGCAAAGTAGAAAAAATATTTGACTATCTGAGCTATCTCATATAAGTGGAATCGTACAATATGTCCTGCATATTTCATTTAGCACAATGTCTTCAAGGTTCTGCCATGTTGTAGCATGCATCAGAATTTCATTCCTTTTTAAGGTTGAATAATATTGCATTGTATCGATATACCACATTTTGTTGATCCATTCATCTGACTATGAACATTTTTGTTGCTTTCACCTTTTCACTATTGCTATGAACATTGGTATATAAATATCCGTTCGAGTCTCTGTTCAATTCTTTTAGGTATATACCCAGAAGTGGAACTGCTGGGTCATATGGTAATTCTATGTTAAATTTTTGATGAACTGCCATTCTGTTTTCCACAGCTGCTGCACTATTTTACATTCCTGCCAGAAATGCACAAGGGTTCCAATTTCTCCACATCCTTGCCAACATTTGTTACTTTCTGGGTGTTTTGCTTGCTTGTTTTTCTTTTCATTGTTGCTATTTTTCATAATCGCCATCCTAGTGGATGTGACGTAGTATCACATTGTGGCTTTGATTTGCATTTGTGCCACCCCTCTTGACTCAGTCAAAATATGGTCCCACTGCTTTGGCTGAGCCTCTTCTCTGGGGGCAGCCTGCCCACTGGGCTTGTCTTGGTCTGCTAGGGACACAGGCCTTCCTTTAGATAGCAGGCTAACCCCAAGGCCAGGTCTAGCCCAGAGAGTCTGCGATTTTATGAGCAGCACTTCCCTCCTCTACAGGTCAACTTCAGACACCAGGTCTCAATCTTGTCTTGGACGGCTTGGATCAGAGGCTCTTGCCAGATGTGGAAATACCCAAACAGCCTTTCCTCGGGCCAGCCTCACATGGATCCAGCCATCTGTCTACAGGTGAAGGGGGGCTGGCAGCAGCCAAGGTTTCAGTGCTCAGCCTCTGAAGGAACGTGAGGGCCAGCAGGCAGCACAGCTCCACAGAGCAATGGCCTGTGAGTGCTGTTTCCAACTGAGCTGCCATTATGCCATTTGGAGCTGAGATGGAAAACTTGGATAAATTTCCTTCATGCTCTGAAGCCACAAGAATTTATATTGGTCAGAAGTCACACATTATGGAGCCCTGTTTGGGGACACAGAGAATTCCAGAGTATATTTTTGGTAAATTTGATGTATCCTTGATATGTAGTTGCTTAGAAACAGCAATTTGTATAAGTTATACAGTGACAATATTTTCCAGACCTAAGTCTGGCAGGAATGAGTGTATTTATTGGGACACAGCATATTTGAAATTGGAACTCAACTAAAACTGCTCAGAGGTATGGACTCCCTAGAAATGCATGACACACTAAGTTCACAAACAGAATGTGATTCAGGGTGATTGATTTCTCCATACTTGCAGACTCGAGCATAGGAATGAGCTACTGTACAGAGCACAGACTGTATTTTTTTTAAATTTAATTTTATTTATTTTTTTATACAGCAGGTTCTTATTAGTCATCCATTTAACACACATCAGTGTATACATGTCAATCCCAATCTCCCAATTCATCACACCACCATCACCACCCTCGCCGCTTTCCCCCCTTGGTGTCCATAACGTTTGTTCTCTACATCTGTGTCTCAATTTCTGCCCTGCAAATCGGTTCATCTGTACCATTTTTCTAGGTTCCACATATATGCATTAATATACGATATTTGTTTTTCTCTTTCTGACTTACTTCACTCTGTATGACAGTCTCTAGATCTATCCAGGTCTCTACAAATGACCCAATTTCGTTCCTTTTTATGGCTCAGTAATATTCCATTGTTTATATGTACCACATCTTCTTTATCTATTTGTCTGTCGATGGGCATTTAGGTTGCTTCCATGACCTGGATATTGTAAATAGTGCTGCAATGAACATTAGGTGTATGTGTCTTTTTGAATTATCGTTTTCTCTGGGTATATGCCCAGTAGTGGGATTGCTGGGTCATATGGTAATTCTATTTTTAGTTTTTTAAGGAACCTCCATACTGTTCTCCATAGTGGCTGTATCAATTTACATTTCCACCAACAGTGCAAGAGGGTTCCCTTTTCTCCACACCCTCTCCAGCATTTGTTGTTTATAGATTTTCTGATGATGGCCATTCTGACCGGTGTGAGGTGATACCTCATTGTAGTTTTGATTGTCATTTCTCTAATAATTAGTGATGTTGAGCAGCTTTTCATGTGCCTCTTGGCCACCTGTATGTCTTCTTTGGATAAATGTCTATTTAGGTCTTCTGCCCATGTGTTTTTTTTTAACATCTTTATTGGGGTATAATTTCTTTACAATGGTGTGTTAGTTTCTGCTTTATAACAAAGTGAATCAGTTATACATACACATATGTTCCCATATCTCTTCCCTCTTGCATCTCCCTCCCTCCCGTCCTCCCTTTCCCACCCCTCCAGGCAGTCACAAAGCACCGAGCTGATCTCCCTGTGCTATGCGGCTGCTTCCCACTAGCTATCTGCCTTACGTTTGGTAGTGTATATATGTCCGTGCCTCTCTCTCGCTTTGTTACAGCTCACCCTTCCCCCTCCCCATATCCTCAAGTCCATTCTCTAGTAGGTCTGTGTCTTTATTCCTGTCTTACCCCTAGGCTCTTCATGACATTTTTTTCTTAAATTCCATATATATTTGTTAGCATACGGTATTTGTCTTTCTCTTTCTTACTTACTTCACTCTGTATAAAAGACTCTAGGTCTATCCACCTCATTACAAATAGCTCAATTTCATTTCTTTTTATGGCAGAGTAATATTCCATTGTATATATGTGCCCCATCTTCTTTATCCATTCATCCGATGATGGGAACTTAGGTTGTTTCCATCTCCGGGCTATTGTAAATAGAGTTGCAATGAACATTTTGGTACATGACTCTTTTTGAATTATGGTTTTCTCAGGGTATATGCCCAGTAGTGGGATTGCTGGGTCATATGGTAGTTCTATTTGTAGTTTTTTAAGGAACCTCCATACTGTTCTCCATAGTGGCTGTACCAACTGACATTCCCACCAGCAGTGCAAGAGTGTTCCCTTTTCTCCACACCCTCTCCAGCATTCATTGTTTCTAGATTTTTTGATGATGGTCATTCTGACTGGTGTGAGATGATATCTCACTGTAGTTTTGATTTGCATTTCTCTAATGATAAATGATGTTGAGCATTCTTTCATGTGTTTGTTGGCAGTCTGTATATCTTCTTTGGAGAAATGTCTATTTAGGTCTTCTGCCCATTTTTGGATTGGATTGTTTGTTTTTTAATATTGAGCTGCATCAGCTATTTATATATTTTGGAGATTAATCCTTTGTCCGTTGATTCGTTTGCAAAAACTTTCTCCCATTCTGAGGGTTGTCTTTTTGTCTTGTTTATGGTTTCCTTTGCTGTGCAAAAGCTTTGAAGTTTCATTAGGTCCCATTTGTTTATATTTCCATTACTCTAGGAGGTGGATCAGAAAAGATCTTGCTGTGATTTATGTCAAAGAGTGTTCTTCCTACGTTTTCCTCTAAGAGTTTTTATAGTGTCTAGTCTTACATTTAGGTCTCTAATCCATTTTGAGTTTATTTTTGTGTATGGTGTTAGGGAGTGTTCTAATTTCATTCTTTTACATGTAGCTGTCCAGTTTTCCCAGCACCACTTATTGAAGAGACTGTCTTTTCTCCATTGTATATCTTTGCCTCCTTTGTCATAGATTAGTTGACCATAGGTGCGTGGGTTTATCTCTGGGCTTTCTATCTTGTTCCATTGATCTATATTTCTGTTTTTGTGCCAGTACCATATTGTCTTGATTACTGTAGCTTTGTAGTATAGTCTGAAGTCACAGAGTCTGATTCCTCCAGCTCCGTTTTTTTCCCTGAAGACTGCTTTGACTATTCAGGATCTTTTGTGTCTCCATACAAATTTTAAGATTTTTTTGTTCTAGTTCCATAAAAATGCCTTCGGTAATTTGACAGGGACTGCATTGAATCTGTAGATTGCTTTGGGTAGTACAGTCATTTTCACAATATTAGTTCTTCTAATCCAAGAACATGGTATACCTCTCCATCTGTTGGTATCATCTTTAGGTTCTTTCATCAGTGTCTTATAGTTTTCTGTATACAGGTCTTTTGTCTCCCTCGGTAGGTTTATTCCTAGGTATTTTATTCTTTTTGTTGCAATGGTAAATGGTAGTGTTTCCTAATTTCTCTTTCCAATTTTTCATCATTAGTGTATAGGAATGCAAGAGATTTCTGTGCATTAATTTTCTATCCTGGAACTTTACCAAATTCATTGAATAGCTGTAGTAGTTTTCTGGTGGCATCTTTAGTATTCTCTATGTATAGTATCATGTCATTTGCAAACAGGGACAGTTTTCTGGTTGTTAGTAGTTTTCTGGTGGCTACTAGTTTTCTAGTAGTTTTTAGGAATTAGCTATGTATAGTATCATGTCATTTGCAAAAGGGACAGTTTTACTTCTTCTTTTCCAATTTGTTTTCCTTTTATTTCTTTCTCTTCTCTGATTGTCGTGGCTAGGGCTTCAAATACTGTCTTGAATAATAGTGACGATAGTGGACATCCTTGTCTTGCTCCTGATCTTAGAGGAAATGCTCTCAGTTTTTCACCATTGAGAATGATGTTTGCTGTGGGTGTGTCATATATGGCCTTTATTATGTTGAGGTAGGTTCCCTCTATGCCCACTTTCTGGAGAGATTTTATCATAAATGGGTGTTGAATTTTGTCAAAAGCTTTTTCTGCATCTATTGAGATGATCATACGGTTTTTATTCTTCAAATTGTTAATATGGTGTCTCACATTGATTGATTTGCATATACTGAGGAATCCTTGCATCCCTGGGATAAATCCCACCTGAACATCGTGTATGATCCTTTTAATGTGTTGTTCGATTCTGTTTGCTAGTATTTTGATGAGGATTTTTGCATCTATATTCATCAGTGATATTGGTCTGTAATTTTCTTTTTTTGTAGTATCTGTCTGGGTTTGGTATCAGGGTGATGGTGGCCTCGTACAATGAGTTTGGGAGTGTTCCTTCCTCTGCAGTTTTTTGGAAGAGTTTGAGAAGCATGGGTGTTAGCTCTTCTCTAAATGTTTGATAGAATTCACCTGTGAAGCCTTCTGGCCCTGGACTTTTGTTTGTTGGAAGATTTTTAATCACAGTTTCAATTTCATTACTTGTGATTGGTCTGTTCATATTTTCTACTTCTTCCTGGTTCAGTCTTGGAAAGTTATCCCTTTCTAAGAATTTGTCCATTTCTTCCAGGTTGTCCATTTTATTGGCATAGAGTTGCTTGTAGTAGTCTCTTAGGATGCTTTGTATTTCTGCGGTGTCTGTTGTAACTTCTCCTTTTTCATTTCTAATTTTATTGATGTGAGTCCTCTCCCTCTTTTTCTTGATGAGTCTGGCTAATGGTTTATCAATTTTGTTTATTTTCTCAAAGAACCAGCTTTTAGTTTTATTGATCTTTGCTATTGTTTTCTTTGTTTCTATTTCATTTATTTCTGCTCTGATCTTTATGATTTCTTTCCTTCTGCTAACTTTGCATTTTGTTTGTTCTTCTTTCTCTCGTTCCTTTAGGTGTAAGGTTAGATTGTTTGAGATTTTTCTTGTTTCTTGAGGTAGGCTTGTATAGCTATAAACTTCCCTCTTAGAACAGCTTTTGCTGCATCCCATAGGTTTTGTATCATCGTGTTTTCATTGTCATTTGTCTCTAGGTATTTTTTGATTTCCTCTTTGATTTCTTCAGTCATCTCTTGGTTATTTAGTAATGTATTGTTTAGCCTTCATGTGTTTGTGTTTTTTACATTTGTTTCCCTGTAACTGATTTCTAATCTCATAGCGCTGTGGTCAGAAAAGATGCTTGATATGACTTCAATTTTCTTAAATTTACTGAGGCTTGATTTGTGACCCAAGATGTGATCTATCCTGGAGAATGTTCCATGTGCACCAGAGAAGAAAGTGTAATCTGCTGTTTTTGGATGGAATGTCCTATAAATATCAGTTAAATCTATCTGGTCTATTGTGTCATTTAAAGCTTGTGTTTCCTTATTAATTTTCTGTTTGGATGATCTGTCCATTGTTGTAAGTGAGGTGTTATAGTCCCCCACTATTATTGTGTTACTGTCGATTTCCCCTTTTATAGCTGTTAGCAGTTGCCTTATGTATTGAGGTGCTCCTATGTTGGGTGCATATATATTTATAATTGTTATATCTTCTTATATTGATCCCTTGATCATTATGTAGTGTCCTTCCTTGTCTCTTGTAACATTCTTAAAAGTCTATTTTATCTGATATGAGTATTGCTACTCCAGCTTTCTTTTGATTTCCATTTGCATGAAATATCTTTTTCCATCCCCTCACTTTCAGTCTGTATATGTCCCTAGATCTGCAGTGGGTCTCTTGTAGATAGCATATATATGAGTGTTGTTTTTGTATCCATTCAGTGAGCCTGTGTCTTTTGGTTGGAGCATTGAATCCATTCACGTGTAAGGTAATTACCAATACGTATGTTCCTATTATCATTATCTTAATCGTTTTGGGTTTGTTTTTGTAGGTCCTTTTCTTCTCTTGTGTTTCCCACTTAGAAAAGTTCCTTTAGCATTTGTTGTAGAGCTGGTTTGGTGGTGCTGAATTTTCTTAGCTTTTGCTTGTCTGTAAAGCTTTTTATTTCTCCACAAATCTGAATGAGAGCCTTGCCAGGTAGAGTAATCTTGGTTGTAGGTTCTTCCCTTTCATCACTTTAAGTATATCATGCCACTCCTTTCTGGCTTGTATAGTTTCTGCTGAGAAATCAGCTGTTAACCTTATGGGAGTTCCCTTGTATGTTATTTTCATTTTTCCCTTGCTGCTTTCAATAATTTTTCTTTGTCTTTAATTTTTTCCAGTTTGATTACTATGTGTCTCAGCATGTTTCTCCTTAGGTTTATCCTTTATGGGACTCTCTGCATTTCCTGGACTTGGGTGGCTATTTCCTTTCCCATGTTAGGGAAGTTTTTGACTATGCTCTTCAAATATTTTCTCGGGTTCTTTCTCTCTCTCTTCTCCTTCTGGGACCCCTATAATGGGAACGTTGTTGCATTTAATGTTGTCCCAGAGGTCTCTTATGCTGTCTTCATTTCTTTTCATTCTTTTTTCTTTATTCTGTTCCACAGCACTGAATTCCACCATTCTGTCTTCCAGGTCACTTATCCTTTCTTCTTCCTCAGTTATTCTGCTACTGAATCCTTCAAGTGTATTTTTCATATCAGTTATATTGTTCATCTCTGTTTGTTTGTTCTTTAATTCTTCTAGGTCTTTGTTGAACATTTCTTGCATCTTCTCAATCTTTGCCTCCATAATTTTTCCAAGGTCTTGGATCATCTTCACTATCATTTTTCTGAATTCTTTTTCTGAAATGTTGCCTCTCTCCACTTCATTTAGTTGCTTTTCTGGGGTTTTATCTTGTTACTTCAATTGGTACATAGCCTTCTGCCTTTTCATCTTGTCTATCTTTCTGAGAATGTGGTTTTTGTTCCACAGGCTGCAGGATTGTAGTTCTTCTTGCTTCTGCTCCGCAAATTGTCTTTTTAATTGCATTTCAACAAGCCAAATAATATATAAATAAACTCACACACACACAAAAAATTAAAACAAAACTAGTAACGCCAAAGTCTTTCCTGACTATTGTTCCCAATTCTAGTCCCATTTCAGCAGTAACTACTACTATAAGTTTGATGTGTGCCTTCTAGAGCTTTTCTATCCATCTACATAAATATATATATTTGTAAATATGTTGTCTTTAAACATAAATTGCATCATATTTTTATATTACCTTGTAACTTACTATTTTCAGTGAATATATACTAGAGATTTTTCCAAGTCTGAACATATTTGATTTCTCATTAACTGTTTTTGTATTTTATGGCTGCATAGCACTCTATGACCTGCAGATACTGTGGTGGACTTAGCAACTCTCCAGTAGCCAGGCATTTAAGCTATTCCTAGATATTCATTATTATAAGCAATGCTGTGATGAAATATTTAATTATGCTATTTAGAACATGTGTGAAAGTGTTTCTTTAGGATGACTATTTAAAGGTGGTATCCAAAAATTATGAAGGAATTCCCTAGGCAGTTTTCAAGTTGCCTGTTGGGGTGTGGTTACCTTGATCTTGGCTGCAAATGAACTGTTTATGTACAAGGGAGGGCCTGCTGAACAGAGCACAGGTGGTAGACCCTAATGCCTATAGCGGCCAGGTATTAAATATAAATGAGGTGAGCCAGTGAGTGTAAGACAGTCAGGAGAGGTGGGGAACATGGTGAACAGCAGACCACTAAGCCCCTGTGTCTGGGGTGGCCTCTACTCATCTCTAGCCGACTCCTGGAGTACAGGAATGAAGACTTGGTTTTGCCAGATGTTCCATAAGAATCTGAATTTTTTTTAATAATATAAATTTTATTTTATTTTTTTATACAGCAGGTTCTTATTAGTTATCTATTTTATACATATTAGTGTATATGTGTCAATCCCAATCTCCCAGGTTCATCCCACCCCCTGCCACTTTCCCCCTTGGTGTCCATATGTTTGAAGAACCTGGATTTTTTAAATGTGAAATCTTCAGGTTTCTAAATGTTGGCATTAATTCCATTAAAATTATTTTTTATTTTTTGGCCGAGCTGTGCGGCTTGTGGGATCTTAGTTCCCCAACCAAGGATTGAACCCAGGCCCTCGGCAGTGAACGCGCCGGTCCTAACCACTGGACCTCCAGGGACGTCCCTACTAATTCCATTTTTTAGAAAACACTGTGAGGGCAAAAAGAAAACAAAAGAACAACAACCCACATTTGCAGACCAGATTCAGCTGTCTGTGGGCATTGGACTCCTAGGGGGTAGGTCCGTGTGGAATGGCTTCTCTGGACCCAATTTTGAGCAGTGGGGATGGATCACCTGGTGCCGTAACCTTGGCAGAGAGCAGCTCTCCTCCAGGGAGCCGGAGACGGAGTGGGCTGGGGGGCAGAGCTCTGCAAAGGGCTCAGAAGTCAGGGAGGCAGCGCTCAAGCAGTTCAGAAAATGCTACAGACTGGCTTCTGGGAGGAGGCTCTGAGGAGCAGATTTCAACTCGGCCCAGAAGAAAACACGGTAACAGGCAGAGCTGTCTAGAGCTTGAGGAGGTGCTTTGGGCATAATGAGTGTCCCCTCCCAAGAGTGGACAGAGAGAGGCTGGCAATACACCTGAAGGGATATTGCAGCCGAGATTCTGGTGCTTTCTCGGAGACCGTGATTGATGGCTTTCCAACCCATGACTCCCGGTCTGGTCCAGTACCCTCTCTGCTTTCTGGCTTTTTCTTTTTTTTTTAATATTTTTATTGTAACATAAAACACAAATACAGGGAACCACACAAATCAAATTATTGTCTAATTAATTATAATAAAAGGATCCCTGTCAGAGTCAAGGAAAGAAGAACTTTGTTGCAATCTCCTTCCTCTCCCCATAAAAAAATTTGTGCACTGTTTATATCACCCCCAGGTATTTTTTAAAACAGTGTTACCACCCACACGTGCCTCCCAAGATTTAGTTTAGCTAGACCGTTTGAAAAAAGGGATGTGTCTCTTAAATGTTGTTTTCGTTTTTGTTTTTGTTTTTCTGGTACGCGGGCCTCTCACTGTTGCGGCCTCTCCCATTGCGGAGCACAGGCTCCGGACACGCAGGCTCAGCGGCCATGGCTCATGGGCCCAGCCGCTCCGCGGCATGTGGGATCTTCCCGGACCAGGGCACAAACCCGTGTCCCCTGTATTGGCAGGCGGACTCTCAACCACTGCGCCACCAGGGAAGCCCTCTTAAATGTTTTTGAATCTATATGTTTCTCCTCCTTCTCATTCATTTTATTACAACTTCTCACTTGATGAACCCAGGCTTTCTGACCCATAGAGCTTCCAGAGTTTTGCTGATTGCACACTCTTGGTGTAGTTCTTCATGTTTTTCTATCCTTTGTATTTCCTGGAAATTTCCAAATCCAGACATGGGATCGGGTTTAATCCTTTCAGCAAGATTATCAGCAGCATAGGTTATAGGAGGCATGTCAATTCCATTGTCTCTTTATGTGACCTTGGCAGTGGTTGATGTCTATGTTTCCTCTCAGTTTTATATGAGAAATGCAGTCTGTAGTGACTAAAGCCTTTTGGTACTTATGTATTCCTGTCTCCCTTCTCCCAGGGGATCCCTGAAGTTTGGGGATGTACTTGTGCAAAAGTACATGGGCTCCTCTGCCTCTCTGGAGACTTGTGAGGCCCCTGTGCTGGTGAAGTGGGCTTAGGATGGATGCCCACCTCTCAGGCCCACTTGGTTCTTACTGAGGTAAAGGAGGATCCACTGCACATGTGGGAACACTGGTTACTGGAGGATCAGAAGTCATGTAAGGCTGGACTATGGGACACACACTGGGAATGGGGCAGGCTGCACACTGTGGGTAGGATCAAAGCAGCTGCTTATATGGGAGTGCCCTGACACATGTGAGTGTTCTGATAATGAGCACTGATTGAGAAAACCACACTCACCACCTATGCCAAGGCCATTTCATCAGCAAAGTCCTGTGATCATGGATTGAACCAGATGAAGACTAAGGACTCACGCCTGCCCTCACCCCTAAGGCACCCAGCCATGACTGAGCCCTACAACATCATCACCTGGGTCAGGATAGAGTGATGACAATGAAAATGGGAGCCAGACCAGCCAGCAATACCTTCTTTCCTTCCACAGGTCATCACTCATATGGGCAGACTCTCCTGCTTCCCCACTGTCCCCACTGTTAGGCAAAGGATGGGAAGAAGGCCCTCCAGGGCACAGAATCAGATGGGAGGAGGAAAGAGAGAGAACACACAAAGAGGGAGCATTGGAACTGTGAACGGTGCTTGAGATGGTGTTCTTGAAGTTGAATGGACGTTTATCTACCTTCTTGGTTGTGACAGAGGTAGCAGCTCCCCTGGAAGCCCAGTTCTGTGGTGGTGCTCTGGTAACCACTTCAGCCCAGAGTCTGCCTTTCAACCCTATCAATTATTTGAAATCGAAACATCAATTATTTCTTCCGCACATATTGCTTTTTACGTAAAATAGCTAAGGTATTTCTTTGTACAACTAAATCTGTACAGGTACAACTGGATTAGATAAAAACTGATGGATAGGACTGAGCCTATGCAATTTTCCCATTACCAATTAGGAATGTGAACTTGTCAAAAGATTCATAGAAGAATAAAGAAGCTACATTTCCTTTGGGAAAAAATTTTCTGTCTTTCCTGATCCTGAAATTCTACTTTGAATTGTGCATACATTCCAAAGAAATCATAATCAATCAGTGCAGCCAAGCACCTAGAACAAAAACGTCACATCTGCTTTGTGCTTGCTGCCATTTCGCATCCTGCACTCACAACAGACATTACTAATCAATCGTGCACTCTTTTCCCCTGAGGCTACACAGCATTTCTAATTGATTAGATAGGGAAGCAAGACTAAAACTGTTTAGCTACAATTGCCCTAGAACAGAGATGAATTCAAAAGAGCTCCACCTAGGGACATGCACCTTGTTGCAGGGCTGAAAGATGCATTAATGTGAGAGGCCAGAAGGAGGACAGGCCATTGAGGAGGCTGCTGCAAAAGGCCTTGTGTACCAGCCAAGGTCCGACCAGGAGACAAGCCACATCTATAACTTCGAAATTTAATATAAAGAACTTTAAAAAAATTGTGGTAAATTATATATAACCTCAAATTTGCCATTTTAACCATCTTTAAGTGTACAGTTCAGTGGCACTAAGTACATTCACATTGTTGTGTAACCGTCACCACCATCCATCTCCAGAATGTTTTCATCTTCCCAAATGGAAACCTACCCATCAATCAATCACTCCCCTTTCTTCTCCCCTCCCAGCCCCGGTAATCACTATGGTATATTCTGTCTCTACGGATTTGACTACTTGAGATATCTATATAATTATAAAGGACTTTTAACTAGTAAAATATAGTTAATTATTAAAAGGGATAAAAGGGGACTCTAAAGAATACTGAAGTAGCAAAAGCAGAGAGCAGTTACTACCTCTAAAGTTGAGAGAGAGTGGACCAGGAAAGAATCAGAACTCAGAAGGACTCCTCTTCCCACCCACCATTCCCCCCTTCAAGGCTGAGATTCAAGTATCTTTGGAGAGCACATGGCTGCCACAGGATTATGTAACCTACTGGTGGCAAAGAGACTTGTCACACGCTAGTGGAAAAGAACAGCCTTCCAGGTGGCAGAGAAAGTTACCAGGAGGTACAGTGCAGGCACGAGTCAGTCAACAGCCTCCCAGCAGAAGACATGATGTATTTTTTTAGTGTTACCACCCACGCGTGCACCCCAAGAATTAGTTTAGTCAAGTTCATTTAAGAAATCTGATGTGATTATTTTCTATTTTTATTTATTTAAAAATTTTCATTGACGTATAATTGACCTACAGCACCATGTTAGTTCCAAGTGTATAACGTAGGGATTTGATATTTCTATACATTACAAAATGATCACCACCATAAATCTAGTTATCATCTATCACCATACAAAGTTATTACAATATTATTGACTATATTCCCCATGCTGTACATTTCATCCCCATGATTCATTTATTTCATGACTAGAAAGTTATACCTCTTAATCTCCCTCACCTATTATTACGTATTATACCCCTCTCCCCTCTAGCGACTACCTATTTGTTCTGTATCTATTCCACATATAAGTAAAATCACACATGTGTCTTTCTCTGCCTGACTATTTCACTTAGCATAATGCTATCTTGGCCCTCTCCCTCTTGATGTGATGATTTGATATATGTATATATTGTGAAATGATTACCATAATAAGATTAGTTAACACATCCACATAGTTACCTTTTTTTTTTTTTGAGGGAGTGAGAACTTTTAAGGTCTGCTCTCTTAGAAACTTCCAAGTGTACAATACAGTATTGTTAACTGTAGTCACCGTGCTATATAATAGACCCCATAATTTATTCATCTTATAACTGGAAGTTTGCACATTTTGACCACTTTCTCCAATTTCCCCCACCACCCCCCGCCCCTAGAAACCACCAATCTACTCCCTGTCTCTATGAGTTTGGTTTTTTTGTTTGTTTGTTGGTTTTTTTTTTGGCGGTACGCGGGCCTCTCACTGTTGTGGCCTCTCCCGTTGTGGAGCACAGGCTCCGGACGCGCAGGCTCAGCAGCCATGGCTCACGGGCCCAGTCGCTCCGTGGCATGTGGGATTCTCCCAGACCGGGGCACGAACCCGTGTCCCCTGCATCGGCAGGCGGACTCTCAACCACTGCGCCACCAGGGAAGCCCGAGTTCGGTTTTTTTAAGACTGCATATATAAATGAGATCATATAATATTTTTCTTTTCCTGTCTGAATTATTTCACTTAGCATAATGCCCTCAAAGTCCACACTGTTGCAAATGGGAAGATTTCCTTCTTTTTTTTTTTTTTTTTTTTTTTGCAGTACGCGGGCCTCTCACTGTTGTGGCCTCTCTCGTTGAGGAGCACAGGCTCCGGACACGCAGGCTCCATACTGTTTTCCATTGTGGCTGTGTCCATTTACATCCCTACCAACAGTGTACATCCTCCACATCCTCGCCAGCATTTGTTAGCTCTTGTCTTTTCGATCGGAGGCATTCTAACAGGTGTGAGGTGGTATCTCACCGTGGTTTTGATCTGCATTTCCCTGATGATCAGTGATGTTGTGTGGCTTTTCATGTACCATTTGGCCATTTGCATACCTTCTTTGGAAAAAATGTCTATTTGGGTCCTTTGCCCATTTTTAAATTAGGTTATTTGCTTTTTCTGCTATTGAATTATACGAGTTCCTTACAAATTTTGGATGTTAACCCCTTATCAGATATGTGATTTGTAAATACATTCTCCCATCCCATAGGTTATCTTTTCATTTTGTTGACTGCTTTGCTGTTTGCTGTAGTTCCCGTTGTTTATTTTTGCTTTTGCTGCTTCTGCTTTTGTTGTTGTATCCAGAAAATTACTGCCAAGACCCATGTCAAAGAACTTTTGACATATGTTTTCTTCTGGGAGTTTTATGGTTTCAGGTCTTGTATTTTAAGTCTTTAACCCATTTTGAGTTAATTTTTGTAAATGATGTAAGATAGGGGTCTAGTTTCATTCTTTTGCGTGTGGATATAGAGCTTTGCCAACATTATTTATTGAAGAGACTATCCTTTCCTTATTGAATATTCTTGGTCCCCCTGTTGAACATTAGTTGACTGTATATGTGTGGGTTTACTTCTGGGCTCTTGATTCTGTTCCATTGGTCTGTGTGTCTATTTTTAAGCCAGTACCATAATATTTTGATTCCAACAGCTTTATAGTATAGTTTGATATCAGGAAGTATGATGCCTCCAGCTTTGTTCTTCTTTCTCGAGAATGCTTTTGCTAGTTCCATACTAATTTTAGGATTGTTTGTTCTATTTCTGTGAAAAATGTCGTTAGAATTTTGATAGGGATTGCGTTGAAGCTATAGATTTGGGTGGTATGGACATTTTAACAACATTAATTATCCTAGTCCATGAACAGGAGGTGTCTTTCCATTTATTTGTGTCGTCTTCAGTTTCTTTCGTCAGCCCTATAGTTTTTACAGTGAGGACTAGACTTTAAGAAGGCTCTGAAGCACTGGTTCTTAAACTCGGCTAAACACTAGAATCACCTGGTCAGCTTTAATTTAGACACATGCCTGAGTCTCACCCTCAGAAATGCTGATTTAATTGGTTCAGGGTAAGGCCTGAGTACTGAGATTTCTAAAACCTCCCCCAGGTAGTTCTAATGGGTAGCCAGTTGGCCCAGATCAGAAGTTACAGGTGGGTGGCCTGAGGGCCAAATCCAATCAGCACATCTGTTTGGTTTGGCCCACATGTTTTGAATTTGTTCCACTGCCAACATTTAAAAATGGAAATTTCATATATATGCACAGACAAAAACCTATATTTCCTGCTTCTCTTGAAAAAATCAGAAAATCTGGTGCATGCAGCCCAATTCCTACGTGGCCACAATGGATGGATATTGAGTAGCTGTTGCCTCCTGTAATGGTCCTTCAGAAGCCCAGTCCGCCCCCACTACTGCCTCACCCTGTGGACATTTGGGTTTGTCAACCCCGATTGGACTCTAGAAGCACCCATTGGACCTTCTCCCTCGGATTCTGTCTTTGGCTGTGCTGCTTGGCTGGAAGAGAAATATTTCTTTCCAAAATCTGGTTTTAGATTTTCAAATTGCAAAACAGCCAGTATGTTGTAAATCTGGGTATCATGCCCATACATCTTAATCTTCAATATGTTACATCCTGTACAGCACTGTTTTACAAGAGTTCTTGGATGTCCCAAGACAAATTATGATCCCTTATTAGAAAACCATACGAACTACGTGATGAATCCAATGCCTGGTCAGTTTTGGCATTTCAAATTAACGTCTCTATCTCATCGTTCACTTCCAGGCATCAAGTGTTTGTAGTTGCAGGTAGAATAGCAATGCTTTATGCATTCAGAGTTCTGCACAGTTGGGCTCCCCTGGTGGCGCAGTGGTTGAGAGTCCACCTGCCGATGCAGGGGACACGGGTTCGTGCCCCGGTCCGGGAAGATCCCACATGCCGTGGAGCGGCTGGGCCCATGAGCCATGGCCGCTGAGCCTGCACGTCCGGGGCCTGTTGCTCCGCAACGGGAGAGGCCACAACAGTGAGAGGCCCGCGTACCACAAAAAAAACCCAACAACAACAACAGAGTTCTGCACAGTTTAAAAAGCACCTCCCCAGGCATTCTTTCATAGGATCTTCACAGTAAACTGAACAAAAGCAAATATATTATCCTCAGTTATTGGCAAGAAAAACAAGGCTCAAAGAGGGTAAGTGACTTTCTCAAGCTGACCTGGCCTGTTATTCAGGACTCTTGCCGTTGTACTGATTCCTAACCCTGAACTTCCTCCTCACCCATGCTGACTCTAAAGAATGTTCCTCTAAGAAATCCCATGAGAACTGTGATCCCTCACTGCAAGATGTTGATCTGGAAAACACAAGGCTTTGGAAGTGTTCACTCCTTAGGTCACATCTACTTTTCACCTCATACCGTTCAAGTTAGATTGCTCTTGGAAAAGCCTTGATTTACCAGAAAACAAAAGTTAGTAAAGGGTGCTTGGTACAATGGAAAGAACATGGACTCTGGAGTCATACAGACCTGTGTTCCAAGAGTCCCTAAACCTCACCTCCCATCAGCTCAGTCAAGGAGAAACCAGATGTACACAATTGGTTAAGCATAGATCAGAGCCAAGAGAAAGGAGCAGAACCCTGGGGGGAAGGCAAAGATGTTAAAACAAACAAATAAAAAACCAAGAGGACTGTTTGATGTAAAGGAAAGATGGGCAAGCAGAAAGAGAAAGACAACCTCAATGTCTAGCTTAGGTGGGTTTAGAAGGGCAGGAGGCTACTTGAAGGGAAAGTAAAGAACTGTTTTTTACCATCTTTGGGACTTAGTGTGTATGTGTAATAGTTTTCCAGGGGCCCCTCTGGTATCAGGCTGTCCTTCCCTACCCTCCCTTTCACTAGGAGAACAGTTGAGGTATTACGCTTGCTTAATCAAACTCACTCTTGCTGTAAGGATGTACAGTACAGTGAGGTGGAAATGGGAGAAGAGATATCCGACTCTGTGTCCAAGAACATCTTTACTAATTATACGTCTGGGCTTGAGGGAGTACAATAGAGTCAGTGGAACTCACCACTTCCATTGTATCTGCCCTTCTTTTTGTCCATCATCTCTCACCTGGACCACTCTATCAGCCTTGCTGCCTCTCCCCATCCTCCACGCTACAGCTAAGAGAAGTGGTCTCATCCTTGCCCATATATTGGACTCATCTGCGAAGTTAATAGATGAGGGAGGCTGCGTCCTATTTGGGAATGGTTAGGTAACGCCAGTTACAGAGTTTAGACTTTACCCTGCAAGAAGTTTCAGAAGATTATTTTAGCACAGTAGCCCTCCACCTTGACTTTAAATTAGAATCAGCTGAGGAACATTTGAGCCTCTCCATACTGGACCACACCCCAGAGCAATTACATTAGAGTCCCTGGGGGTGCCACGAAGGCATCAGTGGGTGAAAGCTTCCCAGATGATCTCAGTTGCATCAAGGATGAGAACCACTGTCCAGACTCCAGTCTGGACAGATGGGAGGAAGCAGGGAAGGTAGGTTAAGGGCTGATACAGTGGTCATGGGGAGGGATGATAAGGCAGGAGCCAGGGCAAAAGTGGTAGAAACAGGAAAGGAAGGATAGGATCTAGGTTAAAGAAGGAGACGACTAGGATAGGCAGGACAGGAGAGGCATCAAGGATGATTTCCAAGGACTTCCCTGGCGGTCCAGTGGATAAGACTCTGTGCTTCCACTGCAGGGGGCGCAGGTTCAATCCCTGGTCGGGGAACTAAGACCCCGCATGCCATCCTCAAAAAAAGAGGATGATTTCCTGTGTTCTGTTTGGTCAAGTGGTTGAATGTGGCATCGTTACCGGGACGAGGAAGACTGGGAGGGAAGCAAGAGTCAGGGGGCCGGGAGGAGATGCTGAATGTGACAGGACCGTGGGACACTCAGGAGACGTTGAATTTATGTCTAAAGCTTAGAGGTGATGCCCGAGGGCAAGAGTACACGGATCTTCCCTGGACCAGGAGAATAGTTTGAGAAGCCTCAGCATCTAGGTGGTATTTGAAACCACAGGTGTTGATGAATGGCCAGGGGAGAAGGTAGCAACGAAGTCGAGAACATCAGGCAAATGGGAAAGAATTAATAACGGAATAACATTAAACAAACAAACAAAAATGGTGACTGAGGCTAAGGCCAAGGGTTTTTATCCCTCAGTATCCTGGAGGTTATGACAGAGAAGAGGTGAACGCACAATGGCTTCTCTAAATCGGCTCCCAGCTGGAGCTGCTATCGTGCCTAAAATACTGCTCAAATATTGTAAGAGATGCAGTCCCTGCCCCTACCCCACCGTGTGCCTGAGCCTGAGTTAGGAGTGGCACCTGAGTTAAGAAAATAAATCTGGGGGCAACATCCTCTTGTTCTTGTCAGGTGGGCATCCAGAATCCCAGTTCATCCTATAGCCCTGAAATCGGGAAGGAGTTCAACGTTATTTCAGAGATTTGAAAAGTGAGGTTCAGAGGATGGAGTCAAGGTGCCACAGCTGGTTGGTGGCAGGATCAAGGAGTCAGAATCCAGGTCCCCTGGGGAGCAGTCTGCAGCGTCCTTCATTGCAGGTTTAGACATTGAGTCTCATTGTTGCAAAGTTCAGCACAGCGCTCAGCGTCTACCCAGGCACTCAGTGCGTCCAAGGCAATTTATAAGGATTTAATTTATAAGGCAATTATTATGAAGGCAAGAAGGTGCCAAGGGTCATCAGCTTGAAAGCACTCATCTGGGCACGATATTTGCTGAGAGGAGAATAAAGCCTGCTATAAAGAGTATTTCCTTGGATAATTAATTTGTCCACAGGTTGTTCTAACAACTGTCAACAGACTCTAGCTAAGAGATGCCATCACAGTCTGGGATCAGGAAAATTGGCTACGTACGAGAAAGAGCAGTGGAAAGAGAGGAGGTCATGCCCAGTTCTGCCATTTCTCAGTCTCCCGAGCTAAACGTGTTCCCTTTCTGGGTTGCCTATAAATGATGAGGTCAGACTAAGTAATCTTTGAGATCCTTCAAAACCAATGACTTGGTTTATCCGTTGCCTTTCTCCAGATGCCCATGAGATAGCTACCGTAGATTCCTTCCCAAACATGGAAGGAGGACTTCTCTTTGCCCAATGGCTGGCTCCCTCCTCCAGGTGGAATTAATTAGCTATCAAGGCTTGATGTGGGGAAGAAAGAATTCCATTCTCATGTTATATTTGTTAAAAACACATTTCCATATAAGCACATACATCTGTCTTTGTGCTGGCACTGAAAGCTGCTTCTGCTGACAGTTCCTTGGAGAGTTCAGAGAGTCTCTTTTTCCAGTATTCACCTCGCTCAGGAGTGAGGGTTTTGAAACGCAATCGGTCTAGTAAACTTCGTGGTATTGGGGTGCACGTATCTCCCTTTTTAGCTTATACGGTGCTTTCCCATAAACTATGTCATTGGGTCCTCACCGCAGCCCTACAAGGTAGGTAGTGTGGGTGTAATTATTATCATCTTATTGGTGAGGCATCTGAGGTTAGGAGAGGTTAAGTGACTTGGTCAAGAGCACACAATGGTTGCTGGTACCAGTCAAGGTAATTGACCCCATAGCCAACCCTCTTACCATTACTCATTCATTCACTCATTCAGCCACTGGACATGCATTTACTAAGCAGCTCACATGAACCCAGTACTGTGATGGGCTCTGAAAATACAAAGATGGGTTGGCAGATCTGTGAAGCATTCATGGCAATGCAAGTGCTGTGCTCTGGGAGGAGAGCGGAGAAAGAAACCAACTCTGCCTGGAGAAACCTTCTCAGAGAAGCAGATGTAGAGAGTTTTCAGAGCAATAAAGAGGGAGAGCTCCTTTCACTGCGAGGAAAAGGAAGAGCGTGGGTCAGCGCACAGAGGCCTGAAGAGTTGGTAAGTCCAGGGGACACTGAAAAGTTCCATGTGGCTGAAGACTGGGGTATGGGGGGACATAGTGGTGAAGGCTACCTGGCTTTCTGAGTGGAGCTGAGCTTGATGCAGTAAGTGATGGGTAGTTGAGCAGTCAGTGAACAGAAGTTCCCGATTTTCCTGCTTGGTTACGGAGGCGTCGGCTGCTGTCTGATACACGGTGACCTGAGTGGTCCCACTGTCTCCTCCTCCCCACACACAGCTGACGTGACCCAGTTACCCCTGAGCATTGCTTAATCTCAGTATAGCTTCCATAAGAGGCAAAAAAAAGAGGAGAAGGAGACAGGGAGAAGGAAGACAGATGCTTGAGCAACTCCAGAGGCCCACGTGGGCTTCATATTCTCAGGGAAGTCTTTGCCATCCTCACAGGCGAGGGGGAGTAGGTTCTCCACACACTGGGTGAGCATAGGTCTAGGCCTGGATGGGAGTGAGTCAGTGGCCTGGGGGTTGGCAGGGTTGGAAGGGAGCGGGGTAGCTGATAGGGGGCACGGGTGGAGGGGATCCTGGAAGGGTATTCTTCTGGTCAGGGGGCTTTTCCAGATCCCAAGGCTCCCTCCAATCATCAAAACTCCCCGGATTTCCTCTTGTCCCCAAAAAGACAAGGGTAGGAAAAAGCGCCTAGTCAAATATGAAAGGTGAAGGGGAATTCCCTGGTGGTCCAGTGGTTAAGATTCCACGCTTCTACTGCAGGGGGCGCAGTCCCATCCCTGGTCGGGGAACCAAGATCCCGCCTGTTGCGCAGTGTGGCCAAAAAAAAAAAAAAAATTAATTAAAAAAATATGGAAGGCGAAGAGAAAACCATTGCAACTCCTGTGTTTCCAGCCTTCATTTATTGTCAGCAACAAGAGTTTCCAACCACAAATACACACACACTGCCTAGGATTTGCACAGCCCCTTGCAATTTATGTGTTTACACTTTACCATCCAAAGTGGAGCCCTTGAGATGGACACTTGGACATCAGCCTTAAACTGAAATGGTTTGGGACACACTGTGATGCATGGTCATACTAGATATTTCCAAATCCTGTGGTTCACTAAACCCTCACGGCCTGGAGGTGGATCTTACTATTTTCATGTGACGGTCCAGGAGAAACCTGTGTTTCCTGTTAGCTGACTCTATCTGGGTGGGGTGCTGCCGGGGATGGAAGAGGCAGCTGGTCCAGCAGAGGTTGGGTGGGGTCAGCAGCTCCCTTGCCCAGCTCTTCATGGGCAGCAGGGACTGCATCATAAGAGGGAAAGTGCCAGGGGGAGCCAGAAAGGAGGCCTCTATAGGTGAGTGCTGGGAATAAGTCAGGTCTTGCCTTCAGCTCTTGCACAACGATTGCCTCATTTAATTTTGCCATTTTAGCCCTGCAAGGAGATCGTATTTGGCTAATGAGGAAAACAAGGTTCAGACAAATCAAGTAACGTGTCTAAAGTCACAGAGGTGTTACGTGAGAAGCTGAGATTCAAATCCAAACTCCCTTTCCATCACGCCTTCATATTGGTCTCCTGGGACGCAGGTTATCAAGGAGGTCCGTGCTGAGTGGTGGTAGCTGTTCCCCCACATTCTTGTCTGCCCCCTTTAGTAACCAGGTACAACTTTAGCCTTCAGGCACGTATCTAAATATGCTTTGAATCTAGCCAGAGTTGTGCCCAGTAGGAAATGTACATGGAACCATCTTGCACTCAACTTCTCCCCTCCGGCAGGGAGGCTGCTTGAAGAGACAGGTTCTGCAGAAACTGAGTGAGAAGGCAAAGAAGTGGGTTACAGATCTCTGGTTGGTTGGTTGGTTGCAGTTCCAGAACTACCACTGGGACTGAGAAAGCTGGAGCTGCCAATGTAAAGGGCACAGCCCCCTGGCTCTATCTCTGCTCCTGGGATACTGTGGTTTGCTTTTTATCCTGTCCTCGTGCCAGCAAACTCCAAGAAGTCTTCCGGCAGCCCACTCACTGCCTCTCTTCCCAACTGACAAGGCAAGGGGCCCGGTAGCCATCACCCTGTCCTGCCCATGAACAGCAACTTGCACACAAGGCAATGGGAGCTGGGAGTGTAAATTCTCTTCAAGCTACTCCCCTATTTCATAACATGAGTCTCCATGGCAGAGTTACATCATCCTGGATTGCTTGTCCAGGTGGCTGCAGGATCTTGCCAACTTGTCTCTAGAACACTGTGAGCCCTATTAGGTTCCTGTTTGTCTGAAATTTTCCTCTGCTGTCTTGTGAGTCAATGCCTAACGGGGTCCATTCCCTTGCTACTCAAAGTGTGGACTGCAGCTCAGCTGCATCAGTAGCACCTGGGAGCTTGGCAGTAATGCACACTCTCAGGTCCCACCCTCGACTAGCTAAATCAGACTCTGCCTTTACTAAGATGATAAAGTTTGCAAAGAAGTGCTCTAGAGGTCCAGGAAAGTTCAATTCCAAACCCCCATCGCCTCCTAAAATAAGTTTCATGTAATGGAGGATTGAAGATGATGGCCAAGTGCTACATGATACTATTAAAATGTCACAGAGCACTCCTCTTCTCAGGCTGTAAAAAGTTATTTGAGTACTAGTTAGAGAGATTAGTAAAACTGGCCTAGCCAAAAAAAAAAAAAAAAATTTGCTAAGTCTGCCTTGAAAGCCAAGGCTCAATTATTGCTAGTGGCTGCATGCAGCTCTGTGTTGAGGATGGGCTGGGTTAGGCTCAGAGACTGAGTTTAGGTTGAGTGGAAACGGGCTGTGATGGAGTAGCTGTGTCTGCCCTGCACCAAGGGGGTCGAGGTGGCCACATGTGTCCCGTACCTGCCCTCCCTGTCCCAGGCGCTCAGTCTCATTTATCTCTCTCAGCAGTTTCCCCACTTAACCCTTGGCATTTCCAGTAACTCCTGGGGGACTGAGAACTGGATGTCTCCAGACCTGACCATTTGGGATAAGGACTAAATCCAACATCTGCTCACAGCCCCGTGGGCAGTGACTCCTTGTTTTGACCTCCTTCTACCCCATGGTCCCAGCTACATTTGTACAGGAGGAGAGCACAAATGTGACTCTGAAATGGGCTCCCCTGCTCTGTTTGATCCACTTTTCTCCATGCAAAGACTGGGGGAACCATGGTCTTCTTACCACAGGGTCTGGGACTTCTCACGAGTCCTGGAAACTCATCCAAGTCACAGGGGCATTACCCTAAGCACCAAGTTTGCTCAGAACACACTGTTCAAGGATTTAGACAGTCACCTTCAGCCTCAATCTGTCCTGCTCAGCCCAGTACCTACTAGGAGTGAGGATGGTGACCAGCTAGTAGGAAACCTTATGACCTAGGAGTTGATTAGTAAGGATGCCTGAGGCCAAACATGGGGCCCAAAACCCTGCCCTCATTTCCTTCTTGGACAGAGTTAGCTATTCAACTCTCAGGCCTCTGGATCAATAACCCTTCTCTTTTCTTTAAAAACAAGCACTGATGAGGCTTCCAAAACAGATCCTGAGGACACCAAGACCTCTTCCCTGGGGCCGTCCCAAGTTCCCTGCCTTTCCACAGCTGCCTAAAAAATGGGAATCAGTATGTATTGAGTGCCTATTAAGTGCTGTGCAATTTCATATAGTTTACCTCACTTATACTTACAACAATCCTACACGGTGAATGTCATTATCTAAATTTATAGACAGGTTACGTGACCTGTCCAGGGTCACCCAGCTGGTAAGTGGTGGAACTACAGTCCAAACCAAATTCTATTTGGCTCCCCAACTGGCATGCCTCCCATGTTCACAATGTCTGCAATGAGGTTCAATGATCTCCTTGTTGCCAAATCCAATGGTGACTTTAGTCCTCATTGTACTTGATGTTTTAGCTGGTCTATGTCCTCCCTGAAACACTGTCTTCTCTTGGCTACTGTGTGTTGTTTTTTGTTTTTTTTTGCAGTACGCGGGCCTCTCACTGCTGTGGCCTCTCCCGTTGCGGAGCACAGGCTCCGGACGCGCAGGCTCAGCGGCCATGGCTCACGGGCCCAGCCGCTCCGCGGCATGTGGGATCTTCCTAGACCGGGGCACGAGCCCGTGTCCCCTGCATCGGCAGGCGGACTCTCAACCACTGCGCCACCAGGGAAGCCCTCTTGGCTACTATGAACTCTCATTTGCTGATGTTCCTCCTGCCTCACTGGCTGTTCCTCTTCAGTCTCCTTATCAGATTCTGTTTTCTGCTTAATCTCCCCACTTTAAAGGACCCAGGACTCAATCCTGCATTCTTCTCTTCTCCATCTACACTCTGCCTGGGTGATGCCACCAATCTCCTGATTAAAATACCATCCACGTATGGAGGTTTCCAAACCTGCAATTCTTGTCCTGACTTCTCTCTGGAAGTCCAGACTCACACAATCAATTCTCTGTTTGACATTTCTACTTAGACAGCTAATAGGATTAGTAATTTTCCCCTGAAAAATTTGCTTCTCCTCCAATTTTCCTCATCAAAGTAAACAGCACCAAGTTACCCAAGCCAAAAATCTAGGAAATATCTTTGATTCCTCTGTTCTCCTATAGCCCATGCCCAATCGTTCAGCAAGTCCTATGACCTCTACCTCCACAGGATACCCCAACATCCACTCCTCTCCTTCTTCACTGCCAACACCCTAACCAAACCCCTGAGCATCTCTTGCCTGAATCACTGCAATACCCTTGGAACTGACGTTCCTGCTTCCAATCTTCCTGCAGTCCATTTGCCATACGGCAGCCAGAGGATCTCTCTAAAAACATAAATCTGATCAAGTCACTTTCTTACGTAAACACCTTCCAGTGGTTTTCCATCTCGCTTTGAATAAATTCCAAAATCCTTGTCCTCCCTCACGGAGCCCTGCCTGATCTGACCTTGGAGCCCTGCCTGATCTGACCTTATCTCACGCTGCTTTCACCCTCCCCCACCACACTCCAGCCACACTAGCCTTCCTTCATATCTCACACCCACCAAATGGGCTTCTGCCCAAGAGCGTTTGAACACGCTGCCCACTCTCCGGAATATTCTTCCCCTGAGCTTCCCAGGTTGGTACCTTCTTGCCATCAGCTGAAGAGCTACCTCCTCAGAGAAGCCTTCCTTGACCACCAGTCTAAAGGAACCACACAGTCAGCCACTATCACAGCCCTGAATTTTAATTCTCTGCGTAGCACTTATTACTATCTGGTTGTTTCTTGTTTATGTATTTGTTGCTTTATTGTCTTCAATTTCTCATTATAAACTGGGATCCAAGACCTTCCCTGTCTTGTTCACCATCGTACATCCAGTGCCCAGAATGGTGTCTAGCACATAGG
Organism: Stenella coeruleoalba; assembly: GCF_951394435.1. Classification (NCBI taxonomy): domain Eukaryota; kingdom Metazoa; phylum Chordata; class Mammalia; order Artiodactyla; family Delphinidae; genus Stenella; species Stenella coeruleoalba. Next base: position 97,280,590 of record NC_137153.1, on the reverse strand, counting down.
AAGCTCTCCATGAATACCTATGAAGTGAATGGATGAATGCATGACCAAGGAGACAAAGTGCTGCTGTTTATAATTCAGAGAGACAAAGCCATCCGGCAGCCTTTGGAGAGATAAGAGCATGGCGAGCTAGCCTAGCATGGCTCAGGCCCATCAGAGCCATATTCTTTAGAGGTGAGGCACTGGTCTGGGGGGCCTGTGAACCTCCTTCACATCTTCAGGGACAAAGCCCATAGTCAGAGTTTAGTTCCTTTCCTTTCTTCTCCTCCTTTTTTGTTGATTATAAAATGATATTTAAAAAGCTACCACAATCCCATCACCCTAACAAAGAAATTCTTTTCACGTATGCATATTTCCTTCAAGTCTTTTTCCATGAGCAGAAGTAGTTTTCACAAAATTGCAATCATAGAATATATACTATTTAGTGGGGTGTTTTGTTTTTGCATTTTCCATTGTGTCATAAATATTTTCCTGGTTACTCCAGATCTACATATTTTTCTATAATATTAATAATAGCTGGCATAAATTGAGGGTCTCTGCCACTATATTATATGATTCAAACATTATCGAGGATTGTCTCATTTTATCCTCACAATAACCTTATAAGATAGATACTATTAGTATTTCCATTCTACAGATGAGGACACTGTAACACAGAGAAGTTAAATAATTTGTCTGGGGTAGCACAGCCCAGAAGTGGTATTCTGATTCCAGAGGCTGAGCTCTTCCCACTATGTTTTAGTGTCAAGTGGAAGTTACTTTATCATTCTCTGGCTATTGGATATTCAGTTCTTTAGCTGTATAATAGGGATAATAATAGCACCTCCTTCATAGGGTTGCAGTTTTTAGGATAAAGTAAGAAAAATGTGTTGAGTATATGTATAGACAATTCACAGAATTCAAGCAGCCGACAAAAGAATTAAAAGACGTTCCACTTTGCTAGTAACTAGCAAAATGAATATTAAAAGAATAATGAAAGGTCAATATCAAATATTGGCAAAGATCTGGGGAAGGGAGCACGTTCACACGTTGTCGGTGGGAGAAGAAACTGGTGAAGATTTTTTGAATTGCAACTTGGCAGTTGCAAGAAAAAGCAGAACCTGGAATTTGGAAATTCCTCTTTGAAGCATCTTCCCTGACAAAACATCTGCCCATGGGCATAATATGTATGAACAAGAACACTCATAGTAGGATTATTGATAATATTCACTGTATACCACCTAAATATCTAGCAAAAAATAGAATGATTAAACTATGACACATCTGCACAATGTAACAGACTACCATTAAAAAAGAACTGCATAGATCTACAGAAGCTATAATGAAAATAGGTGTCATTAAGTAAAAAAGTAATATTCAGAACATTACGCGCACTATTATCCCATTATTTTTTTTTTATTTAAAAAGTTATATGTGAATGGATAGGCAAAATGTAGTATATACATACAATGGAATATTATTCAATCTTAAAAAGGAAAGAAATCCTGACATATGCTGCAACATGGATAAACCTTGAGGACACTATGCTAAGTGAAATAAGGCCATCACAAAAGACACATATAGTGCTTCTACTTATATGATGCTATGGACTGAATGTTTGTGTCTCGGCTAAATTTTCATGTTGAAACCTAACCCCCAATGTGGTGGTGTTGGAGATGGGGCCTTTGGGAGATAATTAGGTCATGAGGGTGGAACCCTCACGAATGGGATTAGTGCTCTTGTAAAAGAGACCCCAGAAAGTTCCCTTGCCCCTTCTACCATTGAGGGCACAGCAAAAAGACAGCCATCTATGAATGAGGAAGCAGTTCTCGCCAGACACCTAATCTGCTGGCATCTTGATCTTGGACTTCCAGCCTCCAGAACTGTGAGAAATCAATTTCTGTTGTTTATAACCTTCTCAATCTATGGTATTTTGTTAGAGGAGCCCAAATGGACTGAGACATATGAGGTACTCAGAGTAGTCACAATCACAGGTAGATACAGAAAATAGAACAGTGGTTACCAGGAGCTGGGGGAGGGAGGAATGGGGAGTTATTGCTTAAAGGATCTATAGCTCCAGCTCTGCAAGATGACAAGGGTTCTGGAGATGGATGGTGGTGATGGTTGCACAACAATATAAATGTACTTAATGCCACTGAACTGTACACTGGTTACAGTTAAATGGTTAAAATAGAAAAAAATTTTATACATAAAAAAAGGTATATGCAACATACATGACTTTACATGTAAACAAAGAGGATGAGGAGAATGTACACAAAACTGTGGATGCAGGTTGAGGAGAAAGGAAGGTATGAAGACGTAATGTTAAAGAGGGAATTTCATATCATTCTAATCTTTTGCACTGAGAATGTATTGGAAATGGATATTCACACAATGATTCCTTCTGTCCTTGGCTATGTCAAGTGATCAGCTCAACTGCATTACTCTGTACTTCCATCCTCCACCAGTGCCTAGGAAGGGCACAGTCCACTGTAGGTTCCAATGTGGAAATTTATGATAGGGTTTTAAATTCATACTGCAGGATAAATTGCTACAGTGAAGCTGGCACACGAGAAGAGGGGATTTTGACTTTGAATTGAGAAGTGGGTGGGGAAATGGAACGTGAAACACTCTGCACAGCCTCTCCTTCCTTCCTCTTCTTTCCAGGTCTTTGTCTGTTGGGCTCCTTTAGGCTGATCGGTGGCTGGGGCATGCTGAACTCTTGCTGGGTGGGTTGGCGATGGAACACTCGGTTACACAGTAACTAACAATAAATGGTTGTTGAATGAAGGACAGAGCAGTGAGAGAAACTAAAGGAATCACTTCAAAGGAACCAAGGGGTACACAATGCCATCCCCTGAGGACTAAGCATGAGGGTGTTACCTTGGTTACCAGGGTGTAGCTGGGCCATTCTATTCTATGTCATGATGGGGATGTCAGATGGGGAGAAAGCATTGTCCCCTTCTATCCTGAGGGAGGATATCAGGAAAGTCAGGCTAAGGGTCTCTCGTCTTAGAGGCGATGTTGGCTGCTGTGTGGTGCCTTCTGCCTGGTGGTGTACAACGGGCTTTGTTACTGAAGTGTCAGACATCCACCCAAAACAGTAACGATGACTTAACCAACCTGTTTGGATTGTTAGAAACCTGCCCACAGGATCAGCTGCATCATTTGCAGGTGGTAGTGAAAACTGAAAATGTGAGGCCCCTTGTTCAAAAAATATTAAGCATTTCAAGAAGGTGACATCAGAGATCAGGACAGGGGCCTTCTGAGCAAGAGGCCTTGTGAGAATGCCCAGGTCTCAGGCCCAGGAAACTGCCCCGCCATCCACATAAACACACACTCAGTCCCCATCTTTCTCTGAACCTCAGTCTCTCATTGTCTAATTCCTCCCACACAGTTTCCTTAAGCCACCCCCTCAGTCCAGGGTCCCCTCACCTCCCTGACTTGCGGAATTCCATCATCCTCACGTGGTAGAGTTCTGACTCTTAGCTCTTGCATCTTGCAAACTCTGGAACCCCAATTTCACCAGCTGTTGCCAGAAGTGCTCCTCTACCTGTTTTCTGAATCGGTCCTGCCGGTTGGGAGGAGGAAGGGGGTGGGGAGATTTGGAATGCTCTAATTATAGTCTGAAGTCCCCAACAGAGAAAGCTTTCACTAGTTCCTTCTGAATTACCTGAGGGCAACACCCCTCCAATGAAACCATTAATCTTCTTCCAAAGGGAACAGTCTCATCTCATAGGATGAATATATATTTCATCTATTAAGAAAATATTAACCCTTTTCCTCGTAACACTATAGCCCTGTCATTATTGTGCTCAAAGGAACTTCCTTGGCCTACTTTTATTACAAAGAGCCCCACATTCGCTGAATGTTTTATCTGACTGGCATATCTGGAACTATTCTAAATACTTCCTCTCTGATTCCCCCAATTTTTTCTTTGATGGAAAGAGGAAGCTGAGTTTCTGTCATCCCACCACATCTCAGCAGGTCAGAGAGAGGAAGACGGTAAGCCTGATTCTTAGGGGCTATCTCTGGCTGGGTAAAAATCATCTATAATATGTGACAATTCCTTATTTATGGTTTTGATTAATCCTACTCTAGGGATCCTTTGTTACCACGCCCTGTCCTTCTCCACACCTACATGCTTCCTTTCTGGAGGAGCAGGGAACTTCACCGGGCTCTCAACTTAACTGACAGTGTCAGTGGACCCATGATGCTGCTACAAAATTCTTTTATCCAGCCCTTGCATCTTTGTGGCTCGAGCCTTTGAAAAATGTTTTGCTGGGACTTCCCTGACGGTCCAGTGGTTAGGACTCCGTGCTTCCACTGCAGGGGGCCCGGGTTCGATTCCTGGCTGAGGAACTGGGGTCCCGCATGCTGTGTGGTGCAGCCAAAAAAAAAAAAAAAGTTTTTCCTCTTCTCACACCCCAGACTTTTCCCAAAGTCGCTCATCCTACAGAACGTTGTCTCCTTCTCTACCCAGGGAATGCCTGATTCTCTCCATCTCAAAGTATCTCTGTAGTTTTGCTTATCTTCTTTCTTTTCCTTTACCTGTGCTCTGAACCCCTTCCATCTCCTTCAAAACTCTGTCCCATTGACTTCCCTCTTTTTCTGCCTCTGAGCTTCAATTATTCCTTCTCTGGGTTCAAAAATCTCCCATATTGAAATGGCTTTCCCTTCACCCTGCCTTGCCCTTAAGTTTTCATCACATCTCTTTCTTTCACTTCACAGCCAAATAAATTGAACAAATATCCCTCACACCCTGTCTCTACTTCCTCACCTCCCGCACATCCTCAACCCACAGCAACCTGGTTTCCTCCTGACCTCTCCACCGGAACTGCTTTGACAAAGGTCAATGGCCTCCTTCTGCCAATCCCAGTGGGCGCTTTCCAGTCCTTGTCTCCCTTGACCTCTCTGAGAGTCTCATGTTAATCACCCCATTCTTCAGGAAACTCACTTCCCTGGGTCTCCACACCTTTCTCTCAAGGTCCTCCTCCTACCTGCTTGGCATCTTACTCTTTTTCACGGTTAAATCATCCTCTCGTGATGACAAGAGAGAGACAACACCAGTAATTAGAGGTAGTCCATGAAACATGGGGTCCCAGTGATGTTGCTTACTGGGAATAAGAGAGAATCTCATGAATTGTGAATCCATGAAACATGGGGTCCCAGTGATGTTGCTTACTGGGAATAAGAGAGAATCCCATGAATTGTGAACCATGAAACATGGGGTCCCAGTGATGTTGCTTACTGGGAATAAGAGAGAATCCCATGAATTGTGAACTGTGCTTGGCAAACCCAGCACAGAGGTGCCTCAGGAGCTAAGGATGGTGTGTCCAGGTGTTTAAGTACTACGGAAAATGATGCATGTCTTTTCCTTCTCCAAGCTGTCTTTCAAGTTCCCAGACTCCTTCCTCCCATGGTGGAGATATCCGAAATAGACGAAATAGACGCATAGCCCCAGCACTCAGATGCCAGCTCCATGACACTGAATAAATGCAAAGAACCCAGCCTTCCAACTCTTAGGATCACGGGTGATGAATGCCTGAGGTGCAGTCTCTCCCTTCGTGCACTAAAAGAACATTACTCTAGCAATTCTTGCCCCCTCTCTCCTACAGGATCAGTTTTTCACTCTCCACTGGCACATTCCCATCAGCATAAAAACATGCTGCTCTGGGCTTCCCTGGTGGCGCAGTGGTTGAGAGTCCGCCTGCCGACGCAGGGGACACGGGTTCGTGCCCCGGTCCGGGAAGATCCCACATGCCACGGAGCGGCTGGGCCTGTGAGCCATGGCCACTGAGCCTGCACGTCCGGAGCCTGTGCTCTGCAACAGGAGAGGCCACAACAGTGAGAGGCCCGCGTACCGCAAAAAAAAAAAAAAAAGTGGTAAGTTTCAATTATTTGTTCTAGTTATCTTTCATATTGAAATTAGATTTTTTCTCATTACATAAATAACATGATGATTTTTAATAATTAGAACTATTCATATAAATATCCGGACAAAGAAAAGTCACCTAAAACCTCACATTCTAAGCTCACCACTGCTAATATTGGTGACCAGCTTTCTTGCACCTGTTTATGCATTCACATATACACACGGGTAGATATAAGTTTCCATAAATGAGAAGGTATTGTGAATTTTTTTAATCATCAACCCTTTCCACTTCCATCCCCTACTCCATACGTGCCCCGCCAGTGATCCTTGTTCCCGGTCTGGTAGGTGTCCTTCTCTTCCTCCACAGCCATACAGTCCTACACAGTTTGCTATCTATGGCCATGCTCTACTGGTCTTTGTTTTAGAAAATGAGATCACTCGTTTCCTTGCGTCTTCTGTCTGTCATCAGTGCTCTTGGAAATCCCTCCAGGTCACCTGGAAGGGCTCCAACTCTTCTTAAATGGCTGCTTCATATTCTACGGCAAAAAACTGCACTAAGTTGGAATTTCTCCACCCACTTTCTCCAAGGACTCTGATCCTTGCAGATGTGGAAGAGTTCTGAAGATGCACTGGGAAGACAGTGTGGTACAGGGGGAGACCAGGAATTTGAGACTGAGGACCTAGTTTTCTTAGTACCAGCTGAGACTAAACTATGAAGATTATGGCAAAAGAGCCTTTTAAATGATGATGATGTCAGTGCTGCTGCTGCTAACGGCCATTATTTGCATTTATTGGTTTTGACTTTCTTACTAACTTTATCGGTTTTTTTCTAAGTTACTTTTTCAATAATGAATGCCTTCCCATGTTTCAAAATATCAAAACGTATACAGGGCACACATGGAAAGCCTCCTTCCTGCTCCTGTCTCCCAGCCGCCTGGTTCCCCACCCCATAGAAGACCACTGTTACTGGCTTCTCATATATGTACTTCACAAATTATAAATAATTTTGATTTTCTTTACTCCATTTACTCCTCACCACACAAAGCAGTAGACAGATCCCAGCCCGTGTTACACATGAGGAAGCAGAGGCCAAAATTCAGAGACTAAGCGCTACCTGGCCCGGGACCCCCATGGATCGGACCCCAGGTCTACTCGGCTGGCTTTCTATGCACCAAATGAGCTCACCCAGTGGCTCAACGAAAGGGAGGTGATCAGAAACCCTTCTCTAGGGACTTCCCTAGTGGTCCGGTGGTTAAGACTCCAAGCTTCCACTACAGGCAGCACGGGTTTGATCCCTGGTCAGGGAGCTAAGATCCCACAGGCCACATGGTGTGGCCAAAAAATAAATAAGTAAAAGGAACCCTTCTCTATAGCAAACACTCACCCATCGCACTGATTTATCACTTTAGCAAGCCTGGATTTTTCTCCCCAGAGGCTTTTTTCTTTTCCTTGCCACAGAGCTGGTTCCCCGAGCAGCGGGATGCGGCCGAGCCAAAGACTGTCCCGCCCACGTTCGTGCAGCTGGAGCTTCTGGGAAGGCCAGTGCCTGCGCAGCTGGGCCTCCTGTGCCTCCACTCTCTCTGCCCGTGGCTGCCCCCAGGGCCTCAGGACAGAGGCTGCCTGTTCATGTGTCTGTTTTGCTTCCTCTGCTGGGAAGCTTTTCCTGATGCCCCTTGATTAAAATCCCCTGACACTTGGTTGAGGAAGAGCACCTGGGTGTCCCTGGCTTCATTCACCTGGTCATTTCAACAAGCTCACAAGACAGGCACAAGGAAGCTGAGGGTGGCTCAGAGATGCCAACTGACCTGCCTAAGACGCCACAGCGTGCACGTGGCTTTCTCCTGCCAGTTCCCATGCCTGGTCTGGTGGCCCAGGCCACCTCCGTGGACCGCCCATGCCCTTGGCTTCGGCCTCTAGCGTGCAGGCAGGATTACGCAGAGGCCTCAGGCTTGGGAATCAACAGAAGGGCGTTGAGGCCCGGCTTCGCACTTGCCAGCTCTATCGTTTAGGGCACGTTCCCAATCACTCTAAACTCTGCGCAGTTGAAAAGTGGAGATGCTAAGACAAATCCTAAGGCCCTTGTGAGGCCACAGCATGAAACGAGAACATGAGGTCATGCACAGAGCACACACTCATCTCAGGGCTTGGTGGGATGTGAGCAGTAAAGGCTGTCGATGATGATTTAAAAACTCACTTACCGGGGAATTCCCTGGTGGTCTAATGGTTAGGACTCGGGGCTTTCACTGCTGTGGCCCAGGTTCAATCCCTGGTCGGAGAACTCAGATCCCGCAAGCTGCACGGCGCAGCCAAAACAAAAAACAAAAAACCCCAAAAAACTCACTTATTAGATCCAGTTCTCCTCCCTTGCTCCTGGCAGACAGAGGCCTAGACTCCCGAGTCTTTGAGTTTGAGGCACTGTTTTGCACAGAACGGTTGACATCTTGAGCTGGGCCATGAAGGATGACTAGTCAGACGAACAAGGGAGAGGCTGCCAAAACCAGCAGGTGTGAGAGTGCTGGGGTTTGCCAAAAATGATGGCTTCCCATGTGTCTGGACCTTGCAGGTGGCCTGAGGGGGCACAGGGAGAGCTAAGCCTAGGGAGCTTAAAAGGGACCAGTGCAAGGGGAACAGATAACAAAACTGGCTTATGGCTTGGGGTGGGTCCATGATGGGGGTCAAACCAGACCTCTAAGTCTGAGGCTATTTTAAGCAGGATGGAAAACCCCAGAACTTCTGTTGTTTTTTTTTTTTATATCTTTATTGGAGTATTATTGCTTTACAATGGTGTGTTAGTTTCTGCTTTATAACAAAGTGAATCAGTTATACATATAAATATGTTCCCATACCCCCTCCCTCTTGCGTCTCCCTCCCTCCCACCCTCCCTATCCCACCCCTCTAGGTGGTCACAAAGCACCGAGCTGATCTCCCTGTGCTATGCGGTTGCTTCCCCCTAGCTACCTATTTTACGTTTGGTAGTGTATATATGTCCATGCCACTCTCTTGCTTTGTCACAGCTTACCCTTCCCCCTCCCCGTATCCTCAAGTCCATTCTCTAGTAGGTCTGTGTCTTTACTCCCATCTTACCCCTAGGTTCTTCACGACCTTCTTTTTTTTCTTAGATTCCATATATATGTGTTAGCATACGGTATTTGTTTTTCTCTTTCTGACTTACTTCACTCTGTATGACAGACTCTAGGTCCATCCACCTCACTACAAATCACTCAGTTTCGTTTCTTTTTATGGCTGAGTAATATTCCATTGTATATATGTGCCACATCTTCTTTATCCATTCATCTGATGATGGACGCTTAGGTTGTTTCCATGTCCTGGCTATTGTAAATAGAGCTGCAGTGAACATTTTGGTACATGACTCTTTAAATTATGGTTTTCTAACCCCAGAACTTCTGAGTGCTTCCAGCTACCCCACAACTGATTGGCAGCAAGAACAATATTCTTGTTGTTGGATGAACTCATCTGTTTCTCTTCCCAACAGCAAGCTCCTTATGGATAATTCTGTTTTCCCTAGATTTACCCGTCTATGCTTCCCACTGCTAGGAAAATTTCAGATAAAGATGATCCCTTATGAATGTGGGAGGAGAAACACTTAGGAATGTTCAGTTGTAAAATCAGAAAGGTTTTGATTATTGGGGTGAAGGAAGGATCAGACTAAAACAAGAAAAAACAAAACAAACAGAAAGCTGCCTCTTAGCATGGCCTGTCTGCAACACAGCAAAGCAAATCAATAGGTTTCTTACTAAAACTGTGGGGAGAAAAATTCTCTAAAGTTTATATTGAACGAGAGATGGTACATAGAAAAGAACAGCATAGTACACGTAATTTCCAATTGTACACATACAATGTGCACCAGCACTTGCTTTGTTTGATATGCCGTCTTCATTGTTTTATTTTCATGAACATATTTTCATGAACATATTTATAAGCATAACCTTGCCAGCCTGTGGGTAGTCTTGGGGTTACACTGAACAGTAAAAACTCATTTTTTTCAGTTTATGCCTGTGGGAAGCAAAATAATGCCTCCCCTCCCCCTGCCCAGATGTCCACGTCCTAATCTCCAGAAACTGTGAATATGTTAGTCATATGGCAAAGCGGAATTAAGGATGCTTATCAGGGACTTCCCTGGTGGTCCAGTGGCTGAGACTCCGTGCTCCCAATGCAGGGGGCCCGGGTTCGATCCCTGGTCAGGGAACTAGATCCCACATGCCACAACTAAGAGTTCGCATGCTGCAAATAAAGATCCTGCATGCTGCAATGAAGATTCCGCAGGCGGCAACAAAGATCTTGGGTGCGGCAACTAAAAACTGGCACAGCCAAATAAATAAATAAATTTTTTTTAAAAAAAGGATGCTAATCAGCTGACTTTAGGATAAGGAGATAATCCAGGTAGGCCCAGTGTAATCACAAGGGCCCAGACAAGAGGGAGACAGAAGTGTCCGTTGAAGGAGGAGATGTGATGATGGAAGCAGAGGCCTGAGTGATGTGGCCACAAGCCAAGGAATGTGGGCGGCCTTTAGAAGATGGAAAAGGCAAGGAAACAGATTCTCCCTTGACATCTCCAGAGAGAAGCACAGCCCAGCCAACACCTTGATTTTAGCCCTGTGAGACCTTCCGACCTCCAGAACGGTAAGATATTAAATCTGTGTTGTTCTAAGCTGCTAATTTTGTGGGGATTTGTTGCAGCTGAAATGGGAAACTGATATAATGCCCTTACTTGCTGACCCAGGAGCTGAGCCCTCTCCACCCACCCCAGGTCTCACTGTTTATTCTGGACCGGCGTCCCTGGCTGACTCATGAGAACTCGTAAAAACATCTCGCACATTCTTCCACTCCAGCTCCTCTGGTGATATGTGATGTCTCTGTTACCTTTGGGCCATGCTATCTACTGCCACAGGTGCCCTCTGAGAGCGCCCAGGCCTGTCCCCAGGGGATCACCTTGCAGGACACAGAGAGCATCAGATGCTTGCGTTTCCAAAGCGGCACTCTGTCCCTGCTGTCCTCAGCACTTCAAACTGTACATTGTCCATGAAGGAGCTGAGGGACTTCTCCTTCCCCCACTTCGTCTTTTACCTGGGCATCTGGTCTCACGGAAGTGTTGCCCATGACCCTGTACGATACCTTCAGCTGCATCCCTATCCCCTCAGGGGGCGATCTCTGGGGAAGGATCAGGATCTATACCATCCCACCCCGGCCACCCATCCCATCCTGGCTCTCCCAAGGCTGTCGCCGCAACCTGCCCTGCTCCTTCAGCCAAACACCCTTCCCCTACCCGTGAACTTCCTGCACACACACCCACTCTTGCCAGACGTGCCCGGATGTATTTTCATCCCCGCTAAGGCCACAGGGACCCCCTTCCACGACCTCAAAAGAACTTCAGTTTTATTTCCCTCACCTGCTCCCTAATCCATGGTTCTAGAACCCCGAGTTCCTCCACAGTGAACTTGGCCACCATGGGGGTTTTCAGGACCTTGGTCTGCCAGCATTGCATGGGCCACTGCAATGCTTTACTCCCGGGGGTGAGGGAGCCCATCATCCCTCTTCCCACCTGCAGCAGCTGTACACACCGAGCAGAGAGGCCAGGTCTGTGTCCTCAAAGACTCATTTGCCAAGGCAGCCTCTTCACGGGTGAGATGAGGATGTGGCAGGAGGTAAACTACTGCCGACACCCCCCATTCCATCACTCCCCCTAACCTCACCCACAAAGCTGTTCAGCCCTCACCCCTGACGGCCATCGGGAGCCCCAGCCTCTCTGGAGGGCCCCAGGTGGCTGCCTCTGGCTGACAGCACAGTCGGGGGTCCGGGAGTGGGGTGTAGGGGGGAAGAGGAGGGGTCTCCTGCAAGCTGGGCCAGAACCCACCAATCAGACCCTGTCTCTGCAGCTGAGTCTCTCGTGGAGCTCATTTGCATCATTTAGTTCAATATTTACCGAGCCAACCTCATTTTCTGGGCCGTCTCCGTGGCCGACAGCTGGGAAGGCTGCAATTACGGCATTACACGCACGCAGGGAAGCCACGGAGAGCAAACACGGAGACGCAGCTTCCAAACAAATGCAGCCCTGGGGAGCTCCCGCCTCGTCTACCCCAGATCTCTGCAGCTGGAGTTCTGCCTGGGCCACATCTGCAAGCCGGCTACACCCGGACACAGCCGACAACGGCAACAGAAACAATAACGGTGACTTTTTTTTTTTTTTTTTGCGTTATGCGGGCCTCTCACTGTTGTGGCCTCTCCCGTTGCAGAGCACAGTCTCCGGACGCGCAGGCTCAGCGGCCATGGCTCACAGGCCTAGCTGCTTCTTGGCACATGGGATCTTCCCGGACCGGGGCGCGAACCCGTGTCCCCTGCATCGGCAGGGGGACTCTCAACCACTGCACCACTAGGGAAGCCCTAACAGTGACTTTTTATTAAACTAATCCTAATAATTGACCGCGGCTGGGGCTTAGGTGCAGGCCTTGGGCTAAATTCCCTCCGTGGAATTTCTCACTTAATCCTCACAGCAGACCTGGGAGGCAATGAATCAGTGAGGACTGTTTCAGGCCATCATTCAGACAGAATGAGACTTTGTTAGCCCAGGAGGAGCTCCGGCTTCAGGCACAGCTGGGCTCAAGATGAGAAAGACATCATCAAGACAGTTTTTCTCCAAGTAACTGCTGACCTCACTCAAGTAGGCTCCCGGCTGCGGCAACTCCAGCCCTACCCTTACCCAGGTCTAGGGGTTCGAAGTCTGAACCCATCCGCCAGGGTCCTGAAACTCACTTGGACTGGACAGGCAGGGAAATTTACTTTTCAAGGGAAGCCCTCCATGGAGCAAGGGGAGGAAGGGGAGGACAGGGAAGGATCAGGGGCAGACAGGCAAAGGACTGGCACACTGGTCCACAGCTCACTGAACCTCCCCTGGAATGCAGGTTCCTTCAGGGCAGGGACCCATCATGTTTACTCCCCAGTGCCTAGAAGTGTCTAGACGTGAGAGGCTTTCAGTAAATACCAACTGATTGAGGCTGATTCCTGCTTCTTGAGGGACTGGAACATATCTGAGGGTTAGTTTCGACAGCCATTGTGTGGATAAAAATAGCCATTCAAGTTGGATTGTGATGATTAAGTGAGAAAATGTAAGTAAACATGCCTAAAAATACAGACAGCACATAGGGGCTCCATAGAGGATGGTAGACTTCACAAACTCTTCCGTTTTCCAGTTGCACCTGGCCATGGTAATCTGACCCAGGTGAACAATGATTTCCTATTGACTACTTGTGTCTCCTGATACAATAAAGTAGCTTTAAAAAATAATAGCACTAAGGTGGGGGGGAAGAGAGAAACGGGTGAGGGAGATTAAGAGGCACAAACTTTCAGTTACAAAATAAATGAGTCACAAGGATGAAATGTAGGGAATATAGTCAATAATTAATTATGTAATATCTTTGTATGGTGACAGACGGTAACTAGACTTACGGTGATCATTTTGAAATGTACAAACATATCGAATCACTATGTTGTGTACCAGGAAGTAACATACTGTTGTAGGTCAATGACACTTCAAAAACAACAAAGAAACTCATATCAAAAGAGATCAGATTTGTGGTTACCACAGGCTGGCGTGGGCGGGAGGACTGGAAGAAGGCAGTGAAAATGTACAAACTTCCAGTTCTAAGATAAACAAGTACTAGAGATGTAATGTACAGCCTGATAAATACAGTGAACACTGCTGTATGTTATACGTGAAAGTTGCTAAGACAGTAAATCCTAAGAGTTCTCACCACAAAGAAAAAAATTTTTTCTGTCTTTAATTTTGTATCTGTATGAGATGACGATGTTCACTAAACTTACTGTGATAATCGTTTCCTATGCGTGTAAGTCAAATCATCATGCTGTACACCTTAAACTTATAAGTGCTATATGTCATTGATGTCAATAAAACTGAAAGAAAAAAATAAATAACACTAATCATTTTTTAGCATGCTTTGCCACTTACAATGCACCTTTACAATAATGATCTCATTCGATTCTCTCTAAACACCCATGTGAATTAGACGATAACAACTAATGCTTGTTGAGAGTTTATCCATGCCAGGCATGGTTCTAGACGTCGTGCATTTATTAATTCCCTTCATCTTCACAAAAGCCCTATAAAGTGGATGTTATGTCCCCATGTCACAGGTGAGGAAAGTGAGGGCCAGAGACGTTAAGTAACATGACAGTGGTCACACAGCCAATAAGCAGAGACCCAATTCATCTGTCTTCAGCCTACCATCTTTAACCACTAAGCAAGATGCTGTTTTAGTGAGTTCCATGAGAAAACTGGACCCGGAATAATGCAAAGTCCTCACAAGTAGTAAGCAGCAAAGCTGGGAAGAGAGTGCAATAATCTGTATTTTCCCCACTTCCCAACCAGTAAAGCTCAGTCTCTTTCATTCCATAGTATAAAGGCAGTGTGCTCAGAGCGCCACAGTTTTCAGTGGGCAGCTGCCAGGGGGCTCCGGACCCAAGCGGACACACAGCAGGCACCTAGGAGGTCTGTGAGGTAGCTGAGTGCTGTGGGGATGAGAACAGGGGTCCCCTACTTAACTCCTCTTTGCTTCACGCCAGACCTCAGAGCCAGTGAGCCCGGGGGGTGGCCAGGTGAGAGAGGCAGAGGTGAGCTGGCTGGGAGCTCCGGGAGGGCAGCACCAAGCCCCCAGCAGCTCTGGGCGCCCTGGTACAGCCCCCACCCCCACACACACCGGAGAGCACCACGAAACGTCGGAAGGGCCAAAGCAAAACAAGCACATCACTTAGCTGGGCCCGGCGGGAGTTTTCTCCACACGCCAGCAGAGAAGAGACACGCACAAAGAAAGCAGTGAGCTAGTCAGCATGCCACATTCTGGGGCTGCCCCCCGCCACACACACACCTGGGGCAGCGAGCGGCACCTGAATGGTTTATGGCCACAAAACCTCTGTGGGAACAGCAGGCAGTAGGGCAGACAGGTCAAAAGTTTACACCTAAGAGTTCAAATCTCAGGGATGTGAAATGCAAGGTGGTATCTTAGATGTGATCTTGGAACAGTAAAAGGATATTAGTGGAAATGCACACCAAGCCAGTGATTTTGTAAACAGTAAAGTGCTAATTTCTCCGCTGTGACAAATGTACCATGGTTGTAAGATGATAACATCAGGAAACGCTGCGAGAAGAGTATACAGGAGCTCTCTGCATTATCGTTCTCTGAAAATTTTAAATGACTCCAAAAACGTTTTATTAAACGTTTAAAAAAATTCTCCAGAGGGAATCTCAACTCCATTGCATGCTATGCAACCTTTACTAGATCATTTACGCTTTTCGTGCCTCAGTTTCTTCATCTGGGCACAGAAACATGAGGATAATGATGGTCCCTGCCTTAGAGTACAAAGGGCACTTAGCCTCATCCGGCTCCGTAAATACTCAATAAACATGGGCTATTGTTACATCCACACAGTCTGCCTTCACACACAAACTATCAATACGTTCCCGGGTTGTGGAAGACATCGGGACCACTCCCAGATGCCCCTTCGTGGAAGGACTTGCTGCCAAGCTGCAGAGAGCAGCCCTTCCTGGGGCAGCCGCACCTGCTGACCGAGTGATGGGGGAGGGGAGGGCGGCACAAAGGCCCAGCCACTTCAGCCAGATGTGTGACAGCTCTGCCCAGCAAGCCTGGCGCCAGGTCTCCCCCACGGACTGGCCGAGGCTTTGTCAGGCTTGCATCGCAGTTGCCTCCCTCCTCGGCCCAGTTAGGTGCTGGTCCCCAACAAACCTCTTGCCCCCTGAACTCCACTGCAGTTTTTGCTTCCCGAGAAACTTACCTGCGGCAGCTGGTTCTGGGAGGGGTCCAAGAAAGCAGGTGGTTAGACGGTGCTTGGGACTACAGCACTCCCCTCTCAGCTGGCAAGGAGGGCCCCATCCCTGGTGGCAGGGGAAGTACAGGCAGGCCCGAGCACAAGGGTGATGAATGGACGGTGTACCTGTGGGTGGAGTGTGCAGGCAGGCCATGAGCGTACTGGACATTTGAGAGTGACGGTGGGGTGGGGAGTAATAGTAACCCTAAAGATACCAGTATTAAACGGCCATGGCTAAGTACTGTTGATACTCCCACTGAGAGATAATGCACAGCTGAGGCCTAGGGGCAGCCAGTGGAAAGCCAGGGATGGAAGCCACAGGGCCTCTTTAATTGCATACAAGGAACCGTTCATCTTCTATCCAGGGCAAGCCCACAAGCCCAAGACGTAATAGTCGGAGTGGCTGAACTTCAAAGACAGTTAACGGCCTACCAGGGCAAGACCAGTGAGGGCAAGGTGAAGTCCTGGGATCCCGACCAATGAGATAGGGACATCTGGGGAGAGGCCACTGAATGTGTCAGTTCCCCAGACTCCACTGAACCCTCCAAGCCGGAAGCCTGGTGCAGCCCGCCCCTCCCCCCCAAAGACGGTACAGAGGCCCCTTCCTACAAGGCAACATTCGCTCCTCAGAGCCCACCTCTGCCTGTCTGGAATCTCCTTTAAGAAATCCTTGCCAGGGGCTTCCCTGGTGGCGCAGTGGTTGAGAGTCCGCCTGCCGATGCAGGGGACACGGGTTCGTGCCCCGGGCCGGGAAGATCCCACATGCCGTGGAGCGGCTGGGCCCGTGAGCCATGGCCGCTGGGCCTGCACGTCCGGAGCCTGTGCTCCGCAATGGGAGAGGCCACAACTGTGAGAGGCCCGCGTACCGCAAAAAAAAAAAAAGAAATCCTTACCTTCCCTGAGGTTAAAATGACGCTCATATTCCTTTTGTTAGTGTTTGTTTTCTCCCCAGCATCCAAAATCTTTTTCATAACAAGGCAGGCTCTGGGGTTAGTTTCTGTAGCCTCCGCTGGCGCGTTGGCCTCCGGGCGGGCGTTCTTGAACTCCCGGCTGTGCGGGTTCCCAGGCCTTGCCCGAAGGCCTGTGCACCTCTCGGCCCTTGCGAGGACCAGAGAGCGGGACGGGCCGCACCCCGGCGGAGCGCGGAGCCGGCGGGCGGCTGTGAGGACGGCGCCGCTCCCCATCCTCACTCCGGGAGTGCGCCTCCGGCGCGGCTGCCCCCGCGCGGCTCAGACCTTCAGCGTGGGCGCCTCCGGACACGCCCAGCCTCCTTTATAGCCCCGCAACCACAGCTGTTTGTTTTTCCGGCCGGCGAACTTCATCTTCCGGATCATCCAGGACAGGGACAGAGGCGGCGAGGCGGTGCGACTCATGCACAACCTCTTTAGCACAAACTGGTTGAAGGTGGAGTTGTTTCCTCCGGGCCAGAAACCGTGCAGCTCTGCGAACAGCTTCTGTAGATGTCCTGGCTCCTGGGTTCCGTGCAGCGAGAGTTTTGGTCCTCCTTGTGGTGGATATCGACTCCCGTGATGGCGCCTTCTGCTCAGACAGGTCCCTAAAATGTCCTTTTATTTGTTTTCAGTTTTCCCTTTCACATTTAGGTCTTAATCAACCAAAGATAACTGAAGACACGCATACATATGACTTTATTTTTGTCCAGATAGAAGCCAGTCTCCCCAGCAGCATTTACTAAATATTCCATCCTTTGTCCACAGATACTTGGTGTTAACTTCTCTCGCATGTGAGGCTCTCCTATATTCCTAGATCTGCTTCAGGATTTGCGGCTTTCTTCCGTTTGCTTTGTCCTGTGCTGCTTCTTGGGCTATGGCTTTGTAATGCATCTTAATCACTGGTAAGTGAGGTAGGTGTAAACAAGAATTATTATCATTACAGATGAGGGCACTCAGGCTCGGAATATTGGAGTGAGTTGGCCAAGATCACAGGGCTAATAAGTGGCCACATCAGGATTCAAACCCACGTCTGCATTATTTCAAAGACTGGGATCTTTCCACTCCACAAGGCTGTCCTCAGAGTTGTCTCTTTCCCAGGGAGCAGAAGGGGTTGGTTGCGATGGTAGTTTGAGCGCACTGGCGTCATGCTCCCTGCCTCAAAGGAGGTCATGTTCCGTCCCAGAAGCAACTGACATTTCCTTTGGCTCCTGGAACCAGAGAGAAGCCACATTATCTGCCACTGTTGTCTTCCCTTGGGAGCACCCAGCAGGGCCAAGAGGACCAGTCCCGAGCTCAGGACCCAGAGGAACAGCCTCCACTTTAGTGGGCAGTGGGCTTCCTGCTTCCTGTACTGTGGCTGTGAGGAAGGGCTGAGAAGCCATAGAATTGTCTTCATTTCTTTGAAAATAGATCTGACCACATCTGTCTCCTCTGCTAAAAACAAAATAAACAAATGACACTACCCCCCCCCCACCCCCAGCAAGAAAAAACAAAACCTACAGTGGTTCCCCAAGGAAGCAATAGGGTACAGACTTTTGTTTTTTCTTTTTGTGTTTCTTATTAGCCAATGACCCTATTTTTTCCTATAACAGAACAATATACAGAAGCCTCAAATGTAAAACATTAAAGTGTAGCTTTAGAGGCAAGTGGTCTGTTCAGCCTCCTCCTTGTGCCTGGCATACAGTAGGTGCTCAGTAAATACTGATGGCTACAGGGGCCTCTGGCTGAAGAATCCACATGGTTAAGAGAGGCCTATCGCTCCAGCTGGAGAGTGGCACATGGACGGGTCAAGACCAGACAGCAGGGAGCAGGGAGCTCCCGGTGGTGTCCGCCTGGGATGTCTCCCTCACAGCCCCTTGGAGAAGTCTCTGTGTGGATGGGTTTTGAAGGAGAATAGGCTGATTCTCCTAAAGGGAGGGTCTTCTCCACGCCAACCCTGCTTCATGTACAGTAATATAAATCTGAAGGAGAAAAAAAACGCATCTGACTCCAAATCCCAAGAGCTTTCCCTGCGCTGCTCCCTCCGGGTGTGCCATAGGAGGGCAAAGGTACAAGAACATGTCAGATGAAGAAAATCCCACTGTCTCCCCAGCTCGCATGCTCGTACAGACAGAAAATCGGCATAAAGGGGGACATGGGGGGTGGCTTGGAGACAGGTCCCCATCCTCCCTGGGCTATGTTCAAGTTATGTCACCCTCTCTGAGCCTCAGCTTCTCATCTGCATGGCAGGATTAAATGAGTCAATGTAGATATAGCTTA
Source organism: Stenella coeruleoalba (assembly GCF_951394435.1). NCBI lineage: Eukaryota > Metazoa > Chordata > Mammalia > Artiodactyla > Delphinidae > Stenella > Stenella coeruleoalba. The sequence goes on along the minus strand of NC_137153.1, from coordinate 97,261,675 downwards.
GTGCCCACGGTCCTGTAGGTTTAGTTCCCTTCCTTCCTCCCCCCCCACCCCCCCACAGAGCACCCCAGCGTTCCTCTGGGCAACAGAGGGCCAGTGTGGGCTGGCTTTTCTAGACCAGCATTTTCCCCCTTCTCCCCTGAGCCAGATTCCCCACAGGTGCCTTCAACTCTTCCACGTTGCAGAGGTGCTGGTTCCCCCTTACGGGCCCATTTCTTCCCCATCCTGTGCTCCCACCTAAAACACTGCTGGCTCTCCCTCACCACAAGGGGGCGTATCAGGGTATGGTGGAGAGCATTCTCCATTATTTCCATTCCCCTTACCAACCTGTTCCGTCAGGTCCTGGCATTTCCCCATCACTCAGTTGGGCTTTGCATTTTACTTTCCCTCTCCAGGGCCCGACCAGCCTCCCTTCCACCCCAAACCTGTAGCCAGGGCTTCAAAGCACGATTCCTTCCAGTTCCCTTGTTGGCTGTGAGTGCCGAGCTCCTACTGCTGCTGACTGATATGGCAAGTTTTGTTTTTGGCTTTGACGTGTCCATAAAACAAATGTGCACATAAACAATTATGGTCAGATATGCAGTCAGTGCACTACATGTTCAGACAGTAGAACAAGTGAGCAGTCCTCTGCTGGCTCCTGGGTAGGAAAGCCTTCCCAGTGCATGTAACGCTGAAGTGGGTTTTAAAGGTGGAGTAGGAGTTCAGATGAGGAGAGAGGAATATGGGAGAATTTCTAGGCAGAGTGACCAGCACGTGTAAGTGTGTACAGCTGTGGAAAGGCCTGGGTCATGGAGTCGTGTGGTATGGGGTGGAGAGGGAGGGGGACGGGCTGAAGGCATACGCTGAAGCAAGCCTGTAAAGGGCGCTGAAAGCCAAAGAGAGGAGTTCGGAGTTCATTACCCTGAAAGCAGGAATGGAGGGCATTATGGCAGAGGGGCACCAAACGAGCTCCGGGTATCAGTTTCCCAACCATATCTGCAGCAGACAGGAGGAACCTTTCACCAGCAACCCAGTGACCATCCCAAGTAGTGTTTTTGGGGTCATTTAACAAGTCTAAAGTGGAAAAACCATCAGTTCTCAAACTTTCCAGTTTTAGGACCTCTTCTCCCTCTTAAAAATTGAGCAACCCAAGAGGTTTTGTTCGTGTGGCTTGCCTCTATCAATATTTACTTGATTAGAAATTGAGAAATTTTAAAAGTTAATTCATTTGAAATAAACATAGTGTATGTTGAAGTGTTTTTTAATCTTTATGAAAAATAATTATTGTTAAAGGAATTAATGACAGGAATGGTGTTGTATTTGATTTTTGCAAATCTCTGTTATCTGGCTTCATAGACGACAGCTGGATTTCCACATGTGCTCCTTCATTCCATCTGTTGTGATATCACATGCCATGCAGCCTCTGGGAAACTCCACTATACACCTATGAGAGACTGGGAGTGAAAACAGCAAGCAGAGTCAGTGTTATTATGAAAATGGCTCTTATCTCATAGACCCCTCCTGCAAGTGGTCTTCAAGTCACCTTTTAAGAACTGCCAGGCAAATCATCAGAGGAGCAAATAGCTGTCAGAACAGCAAGGAGGGGCTTTTAAAAAAATCACAGGAAGGAAAAAGACTTAATTCAGGGGATATGAAGAGGCAGGGGTGAAAGCAAGGCTGTGTCACCTAGGGCGACACAGGTTTGCCTCCTGGCTCTGCCACTAAGTAACTGTGTAGCTTTGGCCTGACTGACCTCAGTTAACCCATCTGTAAAATGGCAATAATGCTAGTATAAGTAAAGCATGCAGCACAGGGTGAGACACTTGGACTTCTGAAGGTTAGCTCCCTCCTCCTGGGCCAAAAGAGGACTTTGTGAAAACAGCTTTGGTTCAGTAGCTAAGACATACATGTAAGTCTGGGATAGGCTGTTTTGCTTCTGTAACATGGGTCAGACGTGAACTCCAAATGCACGGGCACCTTGAAAACTTTGGTACTATTCGCACAGCTGCTCAGTCCAAGGCCACAGTGTAATGTGGCTGTCAAACCAGCAAGCTCAAATTCAGGGTGCATTCATGGAGACACCATGCACAGAGCAAGGGAGGTGAGAGCTCCTCTAGTATCGGGTTGGCCAAAAAGTTCGTTTGGTTAGTGAATACGTTGTTCAGTAAAGTTCTTCGTGAAAATGAAAAATGTCTTTTATTTACTTAAAACTGAACGAACTTTTTGGCCAACCCAATACTTTGCACTGCTCAGACCCCCCCTCAAGTATTGTGTTCGTCAGGATGGGCAAAGCACTCTGTGTAACTCACTCCAAGTGAGGGATTTTTTTCAGCATGGAGAAGACTTGGCCAGAGGTGGGGAGGCGGTCAGGGAGACACAATCACTCTTCTAAAAGACCTGAGAGGTTGGCACACTGGCTCAGGGTGACCCCCAGAAATGAATTAGGCCCTGAGGATGGCCTGTCCGGACAGGCAGAGGGGAGAGGGGAGCTTGACAATCCCTAGAGTGTAGGAAGTCAGAGCTGGCAGTAGTGAGGGCCACATCACTAGAAGTGTCCAAGTGGAGGCTGGAGATGAGGCATGAAAGAGGCCCTGTGCTTGGTCACTGGGTGGCACCCATAGGCCCTTCCCAGTCTGAGTTCCTGTGCCTCTGGCACCTCGGAGACCGTCAGAGGAAATCAAAAGGGAACACTGAGAGTCCCTAGGGGTGGGTGAAAGGGGCAGTGGGCATTCCGCCAGGCATTTTTGCTGGGTTCTCTGCCAAATTTGATCCAGAGATGAGATGTAGCTGCTAATTCCTTGGCCTAGAAATGGACAGGAGAAAATTCAGCATTGCTCAGAAAGTTCGTAGACATTAAAGCTTTCTGTGCCTGAAATGCCAATGTTTGTGCCGCGCTGCCCCCACTGAGGGGGAAGCCCCCCAGCCCCTTGGGAATGTGAGGGGCCAACAGTGAAGGAGGGAGGACCAAGGCACCCAGAGATCAAAGAGGCACACTCAGCATCATTGAAAAGAACTCAGTCACTCTCTCAGTCCTTTAGGGGCCAAGCCTCATCATTGCAGAAAGGCAGAGAACTTCTCCCAGCCTTCAGGACAGGCAGTCTGCAGCCACATTAAAGCCTTGGCCTTGGGAGAGATGTTCACCAATCCATTCTCTAATTTGACCCCTACTAGCAAGCTGTAAGGCGGGCTCTGCTTTACAGATGAGGAAATCGGGACACATGGCCGAAGTCACACAGCTGGCATGGGGTGTGAAGACAGAAATCCAGGCCTAAGTCCAAACCCTGACCCCCAAGACCCTCTGACCTGGCCCCAGCATGGGATTCTTGGGACTGCAGCTGTTGCTCTGCTCTCCATTTAAGTCTCAGATGTAGGCCCATTTGGAATTTGTCAACAGAATCCCGCTGTCCCTGCAACCAGCCAGCTCACTGTATTATGTGTCAGGTCTTCAGAATCTGGTGCCAAGGTCCCTGGGCTGAGGAAAGAAAAACAGAGCAGGCTTTGGGACTCTGTTCATTTTCCCTCAGCTTCTTAGTTGGCTTTTAGAACTGAAGGGATGGCAGACAGGATAAGGAGAGCCTGGAGCCCTAGTAAAGATGACAAAGGTTGTCCCAACTATTTGTTCATTGCCTGTTTATCCATCCAAAACTGACCAGGCATTTCCACCCTTCACTTGTTCTGGGGGTACAGAGATTAAAGGCACATTGCCTTTAAAGAGCTTGTCAGGTGTTCTCTCATTCACTGTACAGTTTAATGGGAGACACAAATAGACACTTTCAATTCAGGGTTTTCACTTTTATGATAGATATGTACGTACAAGTGGCTGAGGGAATAGAGAAAAAGAGGTCTCTGGCCCAAATTGGAGGGCAAAGGGGGTCGTGGGCAAGCTTCCTGAAAGAGGGGTCTTGTATGGTTTTGAACAGAGGAACCAGCAAGATAAAAGCGGTAGGAACAATTCCAAACCAAGTGCCTGCCTGGCTTTAGGCAATTGCTCATTAGTTGCTGAATGCATGAATCAGGGTGGTAGCATGTGCCAAGACAAAGACACCACAGAGCGCAATCCTTGCAGGGGAAGCGTGACTAGTGTAGCACGTGGGCTGCACTCCTGTCCGTTAGTCTGCTCCTCCTGCAGTCTTCCTGACCACCACTAGCACCTGAAACACACTTAGGCAGCTGAGTGCCTACGAAGATGGGTTACACGCAGGGGAGATGACAAATAAGTAAACACATTGAGCATAATGGGAGCTAAGTCTCTCACTGTGCAAGAAAGGACTTATAAATAATGAAAGGGAGAAGCTAGAATGAACCTTGTGGTGCTGGACTAGAATTAAAGGTACCAGTGTGACTGGTCAGAATGGCCATCATCAAGTCTACAAATAATAAATGCTGGAGGGGGTGTGGAAAAAAGGGAACCTTCCTACACTGCTGGTGGGAAAGTAAATTGGTGCAGCCACTATGGAAAACTGTATGGAGGTTCCTTAAAAAACTAAAAACAGAGTTGCCGTATGATCCAGCAATCCCACTTCTGGGCATATATCTGGAGAAAACTCTAATTCAAAAAGATACATTGGGGCTTCCCTGGTGGCACAGTGGTTGAGAGTCTGCCTGCCAATGGAGGGGACATGGGTTTGAGCCCTGGTCTGGGAGGATCCCACATGCCACGGAGCAACTGGGCCCGTGAGCCACAACTACTGAGCCTGCACGTCTGGAGCCTGTGCTCCGCAACAAGAGAGGCCACGATAGTGAGAGGCCCGCGCACTGCAATGAAGAGTGGCCCCCGCTCGCCGCAACTAGAGAAAGCCCTCGCACAGAAACAAAGACCCAACAGAACCAAAAGTAAATAAATAAATAAAAATTTTTAAAAAGATACATGCACCCCAATGTTCATAGCAGCCCTATCTACAATAGCAAAACATGGAAGCAACCTAAATGTCCATCAACAGAAGAATGGATAAAGATGTGGTACCATGTATACAATGGAATATTACTCAGCCATAAAAAAGAATGAAATAATGCTATTTGCAGCAACATGGATGGACCTAGAGATGCTATTATATACAGTAGTTTGGAAAAGAAATAGTAGAATGGAAAAAAATACAAAAAAATATATATATAAAATATATTACACATATATATATAACTGAGTCACTTTGCTGTACACCAGAAACACAACATTGTAAATCAACTATACTTCAATAAAATAAAGGGAGATGACAACTTGTTAGGAAAAAAAGGTGCCAGTGTGAACTGAGGTGTTCAGTACCCATATGTAGACGCAGGAATACAGATGTGATGTTTGTGTATTTATTTTCTATGCATTTACTGAAATGCTTGGGAGCAGTGAGACTCCAGTAGCAATGAACACACCTAGAACAAAGTTTTGGTTTCTACTTGAAAGGGAACAGAGCTCGTTGGAGAAATGGTGAATTCCAGGGCTGGTGCACAGAAAGTACAAGAGCCTGAAATATATTACTGTGCCAGAAAATAAGGAAGTAGTCAAGAGATAAAGACACGCCAAACACAGAAGTTACCTTTGAGAACCAGAACAATGGGACATTTGAGCATCAATATAATGAGTTATAAAAATGCATGACTTGAGTCTAGTCATGAGGAAACACCAAACATAAATTGAGGGACGTGGTATAAAACAAGGGCCCTGTAATCTTAAAAAAAAAAGAGTTAAGCTCATAAAGATCAAGGAAGGACTGAGAAAGAGTACAGATTGAAGGAGACTAACTAAATGCAGTGTATTATTCTGGATTGAAGTCTTCTGCTATGAAGGACATTACTAGGACAACTGCAAAACTTAAATGGGTTTGGGGAAGTATGGGGTGGGGGTAATTGGGAGCTTTTTGTGCTGTTCCCAAAACTTTTCTGGAAGCCTGAAATTGTGTAAGGATGAAAAAATTAAGGCTTTTTGCAAAAATGGTATAAAAATTATAACAACAAAATTTAAGATACAAAAATATTTTACAATGAAAGTAACAATAAATTAGTGAAAAGATTTCTCTCCTTCGTAATTTCCTTACAAGTGGAGATAATATAAAAAGTAGTTTAAATGATGTCAAACAAGCAGAAGCAGGCCTTACTGACAAAAAAAGACATCTGAAAATGAAACAAAAAAAAAACCCACAAAATGCCCCCACCAAAAAATAGACTAAAATGCTAAAAAGTTGCAAGAAAAAAAAAAAATCAACTCCAGGGATCATAAAATCACCCAACCAAAAATAATAATAATAATAATAATAATTCTAACCTCAAGCTGTTCTCAGGCATAGCCCTACCAGTCCCATTCATTCTCATCTATTTTTAACCAATTTTGAGATAATTTATCACATGTTCTTCTAATCTGCTATTGTTGGCAAATAAAACCCAGTTGGCTTCTATGATTTACAATTTTGGACTTTGTTATAGATGGAAGCTGTCAATAACAAAACTCAGGATCTGCATCAAATATCCTTTGAGCCTTAAGGTGGCAATTCAACAAGCAGTAACCAATCCTGGCAGACACATGTTTGAAGTGTGGAAGGCCATGGACAGGAAGCCCATCTACAGCTAGTACACGTGTAGGATAGAGGTGCCCAACATTTTCATCACAGAAAACCTAATAGTTAAACAAAACATTGGAGAAAAAGGGTGAGGCTGCTCGGGGCGAGGCTTGGAGGCCAGCTTCCCCAGGCACCCTGAAGACCACCTCACGGTCTGGAGAGGAATACTATCTACAAACATCTATAACTCATTCTGAGCCAGGTGAGAAGAGAGGATCAGTAAGAACGGGAAATACGTTTTGAGTGAGACATGAGGCAGAAGTCTGGGATGAAGATTTTCGAATCTGTGCTCCTAGAAGACAAGTTATGCTGCACCTGTCGAAGGATCCATTACTATTCAAACGGTCTCTAAGATAGTATATCAAGCTCAATGGCAGAGACCGTGTTTCCATTCACTTTGGAATCCACAGCACCACACGTGAAGCAATCTGTCATCGCTGACGTTTCTTTGGTCCTCCTCGCCTCTCCACAGTGCAAACCCTGCTTGTGGGGCCACTTTCCGTCAACTATATCATGATAGGGAAGGCCTTTTATAACCGATTTGTCACTAGCAGCGTCCCTGTGGTTCCCCAACCTTTAGTGCACAGCGCTGTATCTCTTGCCTACCAAGTCCAAGCCTTCTCCTGCCTCCTTGTCACTGCTCCTCCCATCCCCAAACTATCCACACACAGTTCTGGAAACTAGTCTGTCACCCAACAGGTCCAACTGCTATATCCCTCCCTCCAAGGTTCCAGCTACTCTCTTCCAGCTGTGGTTAAGATCCTGGTTCGAATTGCCCCAGCTCTGATCCCAGGGCGAGGGATTCCCAGATGCATTCATTTGACTTTTCTGTTCTGGTTGATTCATCACTATGCCAGGTGCTTCTGACAGCGCTTAGTGCTGAATTTAGTTATCTTGCTAAAGAGAAAGACATAGCATAGGAACAGCAAAGAATAATTTTAGACACCGCATACATGCCAAACAAGCACACCAGGCACACGATGCGCTCCTCCCTTTGATAACGAATATATGGGGGTGATACCACCCCTCTGGAAAGAACCCACGAGGGTCACAAGCAAAGCAAACTGAAGCTAAGACCTCAAGAGGCCAAGAATGCCAAATAGAGGGGGGAAAACATCATAATTTAACACATGATGGACCTGGTTGCAATTTTTTTTTTTTTTTTTTTTTTGCGGTACGCAGGCCTCTCACTGCTGTGGCCTCTCCCGTTGCGGAGCACAGGCTCCGGACGCGCAGGCTCAGCGGCCATGGCTCACAGGCCCAGCCGCTCCGCGGCATGTGGGATCTTCCCGGACCGGGGCACGAACCCATGTCCCCTGCATCAGGAGGCGGACTCTCAACCACTGCGCCACCAGGGAAGCCCCTTGGTTGCAATTTAAAACGGGGTGGCGAACTTTTTCTGTAAAGGGCCAGATAATAATTATTTAGGTTTTGCTGGCCATAGTCTTTGTTGCAACTATGCAACAGCAAACCTCTTTAGCACAAAGGTAGCTGCTTATAGACAATATGTAAATAAATGAGCATGCCTGCGTTTCAATAAAACTATTTATGGACACTGGAATTTGAATCAATCTTCACATGTCATAAAATCCTTTTTGTAAAAACAAACACAAAAACAAAAAACATTAAAAAATGTAAAGGCCATTCTTAGCTCATGGCTCATACAACAGACGGTGAGCCACATTTGGCTCATGGGGCTGCAGTTTGCCAGCCCCTGGCTTAGAACAAAGTGAACAAAATGGACACTGGGCCGTCAATTGGAAGGACACATTGTACCTGAGATGCACAGCTAGGGACCTCACCAGAACACAGACGTGGTCATGAAAGACTCCCCGAAACTGCTTACTTTGGGTTTAATATTTTGTAGCTATCTTAGGCTGGCTGATACAAGAAAAGAAGTATGGAAAAGGGGGAACTCACTGAAATCTCTAAAAGCTCTCATGAACTCTGATTACATTCTATCAAGTATCCCATCTCTGTGTTGATATTTCAGCTGAGAACACAAACAGGAGACCCAATAAAATCGACCTAGTGCCTGGCCTCCTACACACTATGTTCACCAATTAGTGAAGAAAACAGAAGGATAAGTGATAGAGGCACCATCAATTTCCAATCTAAGATTCCATATGGTAAAATCATTTAAAAAATGAGAAATGCCATGTTGGATATATTGAAAATATTTTATAATTAATTCTCTAGAATCCTAGCCATCTAGTACAAGAAAAAATTGTATGGTGGAACACTTCAGTATTTTTAAACAATGTAAAGACATATTTGACTAGGGGATGGCAATAAGAATTGAACAAATATAAACCTAAGCTTCCTCATTTTCCACAAAGCAACTCAACAATAAATATATTTCAGGAAACAGATGACAGAATACCTCAAATGCAAAATTCCAAAGTCATGTAGACACTTAGATTAACCAAAATTGTTTGTAAATTAAAAGATAACAGCAAAAGGTCACAAAAAGCCTATTTCTTTCATAGCGTCATGGGTGATTCTTTAAGCAGATAAACAAAGTACTGTAAAGAATGGTCAAAACTTGGCTTGAACTGTCTTCTGGTAATTATTAATCCCACTATTTGTAGTTTTGTTGTCCAAGGACAAAAGCTCCATGTGATCGATCACCTTCTGCTGTCACTTTCCAGAGAAAAGAGAGGCTGCTGCTGGTTGTTTTTTCCCTTTTCCAGCTTTCACTATGCTCTAAGCAATTAGTGGCAGATAAAATATCGTTAAAATAAAGTATCCCATTTTCCCACCAGAACTGCCAGCCCTCTTCCCAACTCATTGTTCTGCTTTGAAAGATGAACATATTTAGAAATCCTCATTTTATTCTGAGACATTTCTGCATAATCCATTATAAAACATACAGGTAATACAAAATCCAAAGGTCCTGTTTTGTTTATGGAATAAACACGTGAAGATTAAACTACATGATGACACCATGGGGAGAAATCATGGTTTCATTTATTTTCATGAGATAGTTCATGAGTGCATGACGTAAAAGCTTAAAAGTTGTCACCAAACTCTGCTAAGTATTATTAAGAGATTATGCAGGAAGAAATCTGTGCAAATTCATCTTCTTCACTCAGTATCAGATAGTAGAAAAAAAACATCTCTTTAAACAGTTTTTTTTATATTCAGGAAAACAGATTTGAAAAACTGAACAAGTAGACACCTGCTCCCTCTTTATGATCGAATAACAATGACAATGAAGGAGATTCCAAAGAAAAAAGCTGAGATGAAAAAAATCCAAATAAAAGCCAACACTGCTATTAAGATTTTTCTTTTAATATGCCATGAGATATCTTGATTGTATATTTTCCAAAGTACTTTTCCAGCCGCATCTCCCAGCCCTTCCAAAAGATTTCTCCAGTCTGTCCAATGCAATAAAGGATGCTAGATTATAGTTCTGTCCACCTTCTCTTTTCGAAAGCAAATAATCCTAAATGACTTTAATGGTCATACATTCTTATCTAATAAGGAAAAACATTTACAAAGATCAGAAACCCAGTTTTGAGACATTTGCATTAATTTTGAACTGAATCAGCATTTTGTGGGTTTTAAAAAAGGCAGCAGTTGGAATTCATGACTTGCTGACAAACACATTTCTGCTGAGGGAAGGGGAAGACAGGGATAGTGAATGCTGCATTTCTCCATTGGCCCCAAAGTGCTAATTCCACAACGGGATACATCAAAAGCAAACATGCAACTGTGGTTTTAAAACTTTTTACTGCAATATAACAATGAAGTAAACAGTAATTAGACACCTACCAATTTCCCCCCCAAAACAAACCCAAAAAATGTAAACAGGAAAATAACTCTGCCTATACTTGTACAGCTTCTCAAATCATGTTATAAGGGTCTCACATTCAATGATCAAGAAATTTAAAATAGCAGTAATTATTTTCATTTTAAGAAAAGATTCCCCCCTCTCCCCCCTCAACCCCAAGTATTTATCATGAAAGAATGGGCTTTCTTACACATTAATTTTATACTTATTTGAAGCAGCAACAATAACCATCAATAATTTGGCATTTCTGTTTACAGTTGCTCCAATTTTTTTTTTTTTTTTTAATTTCACAAAGCCATTATCCAGTGTTGCCATAAAACAGGGACTGTAGATTCTAGGTAGCAAAGATTCTTTCTGAAACCACTGTTAAGTCAAAGAAATATAAAGCAGGGCATTACACTAAATTTCTGGATCTAGTACACTAAAAAGAGTGAAACCTAGGAAAAGTTACCTACTGTTTTATAGAGGAAATAAAGACCTGCAAAAGCTGACTTTTGGTTGTATAATATTTTACACGCTGTGTGGATCTGCGGCATCTGCTAATTGAAGCAGACATGCACGGTATTTATCCCTGCCCTGTATCCTAGACCCCCCTCCCCACCCCCAAGAATCTACTACCTTATACCAAGTATTGTGGATATGAGCCCAAGTCATCCCAGACAATCCAGTGAACAAAGTTAGTGTAATGCACTGGTGTGAAGTGTGAGATAAAAAAAAGTCCCTTTCAATCTTCATCAAAGTTTTGCTGTAGAAGAAAATTGGCAGCCAAGTTCTCATTCTTCTCACAAGCAAAATATGCTTGTATCACAAGTCCTTCAGGAAATCCTAATGCCTTTAACTGGAAGAAAAGAAAGAAAACATATTATGGAGTCCAGCATAGCACTACTGACAGATCATCACTTGAAAACATACTATAAAGGACACAAAGAAGCTTGAGAATTTTACATGAATTCACCCCTATCTGAATATGGAGTCATTGTCCAATTCAAGGGGGTAGACAGAACCCAGGCCCTTTCCTGTAACCACCTACAAATTCTTTGTTCCTAGTTAAAGCTATTAGGCTAACAGATACTTTGATAACACTCATTGGCATTAACACTAGAAATTAGCTTCTGTGGTGGTTTAAAAATAAATGACTTTACAGAAATCTGTAAATCAAATGGCTTTTAGTACATAAGTGGTGAAGCTATGGATGAGAGCAACCAGAGGTTGCTAATTATTTGTAAAGAGAGCCACATCTTTCATTAGGGTCATATATTACTCAACCTCCTTGCCTTATGAAACACTTCATACTACAAAAATGGGTGGTCAATTATTAGTAATATTATATGATATATTTTTGAAATCAAGACATATGGTGTTTGATTTTTATTTGCTTAATTTTTATAGCATTTTAAATGGTGATACGACCCATTTAATTTTTGTCTTCCTAGTCTATTAAAAATCACTTGTAACTCAGTAATTGCTGCTATTAAAAGCCTTTAAACACTCAGGTCAACTGTCTAATTCCCTAGGTACAGCCAAATGTTATTATGTCAGCCAAATGTTATTTATGAACCCCCTTCCTCAACTGTCTCAATCGTCTTGCATTAGACTATATCAAGAAATGACTTCTAAAAACTGGGCAAAAGTCCCGATTCAGCATGATTATATTCATCCATGAAAGGAGAAGAAACTCAAAAATGATTTTGTTACCTAGGTCTTGTCCAGATTAAAGCTGGGCTAGCTGAAGTAAAAGGTAGATAGGGCACGATCCAACTATATTGCTTCTACAAGACACACACTTTAGATTCAAAGACACAAATATGCTGAAAGTAAAAGGATGGAAAAAGATATACACCATGCAAACAGTTACAAAAAGAGAGCTGAAGTGGCTATGTTAATATCAGACAAAACAGACTTTAAGATGAAAATTGGTACTAAAACAAAGGACATTTTATGATGATAAAACAATCAGAAAGACTTCATTATAAACATAGAGAACAACAGAGCCCCCAAATACATGAATCAAAAACTGACAGACTTGAAGGGAGAAATAACCAATTCAACAATAGTTGGAGACTTTAATATCCCCATGTTCTATAATGCATACGAGAAGGCAGAAGACTGACAAGGATATAGAAGACTTGAAAAATACTATAAACCAACCAGACCTAACAGACATTTAGAGAACACTTAACAACAGCAAATTATACATCCTTCTCAAGAATACACAGAACATTCTCCATAAAGACCATGTTAAACCATAAAACAAGCCCCAATACATTTAAAAGGATTAAAATTATACAAATTATGTTATCTGACCACGATGGAATGAACTTAGAAATCAACAATAGAAGGAAATTTGGAAAATTCATAAATGTAGAAACTGATACAATCCTAAATAACCTACAGATCAAAGAAAAAAATGACAGAAGAAAATAGAAAATAGTTTGAGATGAATGAAAATAAAACCACAACACACTAAAACTTATGGGATGCTGCTATAGCAGTGCTTGGAGGAAACCTTCTAGCTATAAATATCTACAGGCATACCTCAGAGATACTGCAGGTTCGGTTACAGACCACTGCTATAAAGCGAATATCGCAATGAAGCGGGTCACACGAATTTTTGGTTTCCCAATGCATATGAAAGTTACGTTTACACTATACTGTAGTCTATTAAGTGTGCAGCAGCATCATGTCTAAAAAAAACAATGTACATACTTTAATTAAAAAATGCTTCATTGCCGAAAGATGCTAACCATCATCTGACAGCACAGGGTTGCCACAAACCTTCAATTTATAAAAAATGCAATTAACTGCAAAATGCAACAAAGTACAATAAAAAGAGGTATGCCTATGTATTAAGACAGATATAAAATCAATAATCTAAGCTTCAACCTTAAGAAACTAGGAAAAAAAAGAGAAAACTAAATCCAAGGCAAGCAGAAGGAGATAAAATAGACACTAGAAAAAACACAGAATCAACAAAACCAAAAATTCTCACTTTTTTTCTTTAAATCAACAACACTGACAAACCTTTACCTAAACTGACAGGGAAAAAAAAAGAAATCTGAGGATTCAAATGACTAAAATCAAAAATAAATGTTGGAACATTACCACTTTTTATAGAAATAAAAACTACTATCAGGGAATACTGAGAACAACTAAGTTGTTGTATGCCAACAAACTAGATAACATATATGAAATAGACAAATTCCTAGAAAGATAAAAACCACCCCAATTGACTCAAGAAAAAAAGGAAAAATCTGAATAGCCCTATGACAAACAAAGAGATTGAATTAGTAGTCACAAAACTTCCCCAAAAGCCAGGCCCAGATAACTACACTGGTGAATTCTACCAGCCGTTTAAAGAAAAATTAACACCAATTCTTCATAAACTCTTCCAAACAACAGACGAGGAGGGAACTCATTCTGTAAGGCCAATATTACTCTGATACCAAAACCAGACAAAGACATCACAAGAAAACTACAGACCAATATTCCTTATGAATACAGATGCAGAAATCCTCAACAAAATACTAGCAGGCCAATTCCAGCAACACCCCAGGAATGCAAGGTTAGGCCAACATACAAAAAAATCAATCAGCATAATAAGGCATATTAACAGAAAAAGGGACACAACCACACAACCATCTCAATCAACACACAATTTGACAAAATCCCACACCCTTTGTGATAAAAACATCCAACACACTAGGAATAGAACTTCTTCAACCTGATAAAAGGAATCTAATGAAATGCACAGCTAACATCAAACTTAATGGTGAAAGACTAAATGTTTTATTTTCCTCTAAGATCTGGAACAAGATAAAAGATGTTGGCTCTCACCACTGCTATTCAACTATACAGAGGCGGCTCTAGATAGAACAATTAAGCAAATATATATATATATATTTATATATATATAAAATATGTACATATTAATAATAAAGGACATCCAGATTGAAAAAGAAGTAAAACTACGTCTACCTGCAAATGATATCTTACATATAGAAATCCTTAGGAACACACACACAAATTATCAGAATAAATGAGTTCAGAAAGGTTGCAAGATACACAAAATTAAATTGTATTTCTATATAACTAGCAATGAACAATACAAAAATGAAATTAAAAAAAACAACTCTCTTTATAACAGCATCATAAAGAATAAAAATACTTAGAAATAAATTTAGCAAACTGAAGACTAAAGAAATTTCTGAAAGAAATTATGGAAATTCAATATGGAAAGACATCCCATTCTGTGTTCACGGCTTGGTAAAGACTTAATATTGCCAACATGGCAATACTCCCCAAATTGATCTACAGAAAAAAACACAGTATCTATCAAAATTCTAGCCAGTTTTCTTTTTGCAGAAATTAGACAAGCTAATCCTAAAATTGATATGAAATTGCAAGGGAACCACAGAGCCGAAACAATCTTGGGAAAGAAGAACAAATATGGAGCTCTCACACTTCCAGATTTCAAAACTTACAAAGCCAGAGCAATCAAGACAATGAAGGACTGGCATAAGGATAAACATATAGATCAGAACAGAACTGAAAGCCCAGAAATAAACCCTCACATTTATGGTCAACATATTTTCAACAAGGATGCCAAGACAATTTAATGGGGAAAGAACAGTATTTTCAATAAATGGTGCTGGGGCAACTGGATATACACAGGCAAAGGAAATGAAGCTAGGCTCCTACACCTCACACCATAAACAAAAAGCAACTCGAAATGGATTATAGGCATTTTACATTACATAAATGTAATAAAGTTATAAAACTCTTTGGACAAAATAGAGGCTTAAATCTTCTGACCTTGGGTTAGGCAATGTTCTCTTCTATGACACCAAAAGCACAAGCAACAAAAGAAAAAATTTCTCCAACACAGAAATCAAGATTTGATAACTGTAACCTCAAAAAAAAGTTGCTCTAGAACAAGTGAGGCAATTGTCTATTTTCACTTCTATTTATTTGAGGGGGAAAAATAACACTGCAATATATAAAGTATCTTTTTTGAAATACATAGTTACAAACCTGAACACTTGATATGTTTGTCATAAACAAAGACTAATTATAGTTCCAATGATTTTCTAAGTATTAAGTTAAAATGCACTTTCTCTGATTTCCATCTCAAAACACTTTGTAGGATAAGACAGGGCAAGTACTATGATTTCCTATTTACAAATGTTAACAATGGGGCCTAGAGAAAAATGAATGACTAGTCACAGTATCATAAAAACTAGGTTACTGCAGTGACACATGTATGGGCAGACATAGGATGAAAAGAGAATCAGGATACCAGGTTCTGATGTTTACTACACATGTATTTTATGAAAATATTCATATACATATCTATTTACATTTTAGAGACAACAGTGAAATAAAATTTTAAATATAAATTAAAAATGGATAATCTTGAATTGGGCATATACTTTAAGATCATTTTTCTAAAACATGAATGAAAATTTTAGTTTCTTGATATATTGATAACTATTTCATGCTAGACTGGTATTCAGTGCTAGTCCCTTGGCTTCACAAAGAACACAATAGAGAGCAGGGCTGAGAAGAGACTGTCTCCACTGCAGTCCCTAGGTTAGTAATGCTCTATTTGGCTCTGTCCAGTAAGAGCTATCTACTGTGATGGAAATACTCTATATCTGGGCTATCCAGTGCAGGAGCCACTAATCCCATGTGACTACTGAGCACCTGCAATGTGGCTAGTGTGACTAGGAACTGAATTTCTAAGTTTTACTGAAACTCACCCTTTCTATAGCTTCTTTTTCCTGAGGCGTTACTTGAATGTAGTTCATATGACCACTTCCAGCTTCTGCAATTCCTCCACTGCCACCTCCACTGCCTCCTCCTTGACCACCAGCTTCTTGAACTGGTTCATTTAACATCTGAATAAAATGCTCCTGATGTTGGCTAATTTGCTGCAGTGATTTGAAGGACAGAGAAAAACAAGACATTGATATAAAGTATCTTCAGGAAAATAAGAATTCTAATACAAATAAGAGAGAAAGTTATAACTTTGCAACTGCATTATTTTAGAATGATTCTGGATTATTCAGTCTTTGGAAGGATATGATTTCTTGTACATTAAAGAAACTTCGTATTTCTGAGGTAAACAGTGAAGAATTAAAAGAATCCAAATTCTCTTTCATAAACACTCCCACCACCCCCGTCATTGTTAAAAAACTACTTGATGTATAAGAAAAAATAGAAGTTATATATATATATATTTTATCCTCCACACTAGTAGGCAGTAGAATGCTATAACAGGGGTCCGTGATCCCCGGGCCATGGACCGGTACTGGTCTGTGGCCTGTTGGGAACTGGGCTGCACAGCAGGAGGTGAGCGAGCAAGCGGGTGGCGGGCAAGCGAGCCAAGCTTTAACTGTATTTACAGCCGCTCCCCATTGCCCCCCATTACCGCCTGAGCTCCGCCTGTCAGATCAGCAGAGGCATTCGATTCTCATAGGAGCGCAAACCCTACTATGAACTGCGTGCTCCTTATGAGAATCTAATGCCTGATGATCTGAGGTGGAGCTGAGGTGGTGATGCTAGCGCTGGGGAGCGGCTGCAAATACAGATTATCATTAGCAGAGAGGTTTGACTGCACAGAGACCAAAATAAATCAACTGCTTGCAGACTCATATCAAAACCCTATCAGTGAGTGGCAAGTGAAAACAAGCTCAGGGCTCCCACTGATTCTGCATTATGATGAGTTGTAGAATTATTTCATTATATATTACAATGTAATAATAAGAGAAATAAAGTGCACAATAAATGTAATGTGCTTGAATCATCCCGAAACCATCATCCCCCGACCCTGGTCCATGGAAAAATTGTCTTCCACGAAACCAGTCCCTGGTGTCAAAAAGGTTGGGGACTGCTGCTATACAAAACTCAAATATTTCATGACCTGAGCATTAAAATAAGCCCACAGGGCTTCCCTGGTGGCTCAGTAGTTGAGAGTCCGCCTGCCAATGCATGGAACACAGGTTCGTGCCCCCGTCTGGGAAGATCCCACATGCCGCGGAGTGGCTAGGCCCATGAACCATGGCCGCTGAGCCTGTGCTCCGCAACGGGAGACGCCGCAACAGTGAGAGGCCCGCGTACCACAAAAAAAATAAATAAATAAAAATAAAATAAAATAAGCCCACAGGTATGTTTTCTATGAGGTAGTGCGCCACTAGTAATAAGCTTGGGAAAGAGAGACCTAGACAGTTAAACATTTCTTTTTGCTAGAGTTTCTCAGATTCTTTAATAAAGTGTTTCCCAAACAAATATCTAACCCAATCCCCACCCCCAATTCTCGTTTTATCAGTACATCTATCTATAGCATGTTCTACTAAGTGCAGCTTAGAAGAACAGTTTATAGACTTGGTGAAGGAGAAGGGGTGCTCATGGACTTCTACAAAATGTGATATACTCTAAACCCATTTTTGGAAATTAACTGATTAAATAGTCACCTGCAGTAACTGAGGATTTTCTCGACCTATCTGTTGTAGCAATGCTGGAAGCAGGGAAGGATTCTGTTGAATAATTTGTCTCATCTGTTGAAACTGAGGCTGATTCCGTAAAAATTCAAGAGGGTGTCCTAAAATACACATGAACATTTTTAAACAAAAATAGCAATTACATATACAAACATAATCTAGACAGCAAACACTGTCAAGAAAAAATATGATTTGAATTCTCAGATGTATATAAAATGAAGTAAATAATGAAAACATCTTCAAACTGCACCAGCTCGCAAGTCTCATACTGCAGAAATTATTCCTATTAGCTAAGGTAGAGAGTACAGAACACTAAAAAAACAAAGTTTTCCTACAATTGCCCTGGGCACTCAATATTATCAAGTAACACGGAGAACTTGTGCCCTTCGTGCACTCTATCAAAATAAAAAGTATTAAAAGTTGTTCTTGATGCTCAAAAGTTCCTAAGAAAAATATATACCAGGATTAAGAAACGCAAAAAACTTACCTACTTTAATTGCATTCAAAAGAATTATGCTTTTCAGGTTACTAAGAGTAATGAGAATTTTTTAGATGTACACTGTCATCTAAATTATTCAAGACAATCATTCAAATTAAAAATGGCCACATCGGGCTCCCCTGGTGGCGCCGTGGTTGAGAGTCCACCTGCCGATGCAGGGGACGCGGGTTCGTGCCCTGGTTCCGGGAGATCCCGCATGCTGCGGAGTGGCTGGGCCCGGGGGCCATGGCCACTGGGCCTGCGCGTCCGGAACCTGTGCTCCGCAATGGGAGAGGCCACAGCAGTGAGAGGCCTGCGTACCGCCAAGGAAAAAAAAAAAAAAAAAAAGGCCACATCATATGGTTATTTATTCTTCTTTGTGTAACACCAGTTTTACAGAAGAAGAAAACAAGACTCAGAAACTAAGTTACCCAATAACTGCCACTGAATGGGACAGCACCCCAAATCTGAACCAAAGCTGTGGCCTCCTCTTCTATTTCCATGCTGAATCTCAGGAAATGAGAGCCTATCCTCCGGGAGACTGCACACAAAGTGCTTAGGGATTTCTGTCAACCAGAGATGACTGCCACAATTAGAGCTAGGAAATACATAAAAGAATGGTCTCTTCAAAAGTAACAGTTTGGGGGCTTCCCTGGTGGCGCAGTGATTGAGGGTCCGCCTGCCGATGCAGGGGACACGGGTTCGTGCCCCGGTCTGGGGGGATCCCGCATGCCGCGGAGCGGCTGGGCCCGTGGGCCTGTGGGCCATGGCCGCTGGGCCTGCGCGTCCGGAGCCTGTGCTCCGCAACGCGAGAGGCCACAATAGCGGGAGGC
The DNA here is from genome assembly GCF_951394435.1 of Stenella coeruleoalba. Lineage (NCBI taxonomy): Eukaryota > Metazoa > Chordata > Mammalia > Artiodactyla > Delphinidae > Stenella > Stenella coeruleoalba. The sequence continues at coordinate 97,242,548 of NC_137153.1, read as the reverse complement.
CACAACAGGGAGAGGCCCGCGTACCACAAAAAAAATAAAATAAAATAAAATAATAAAATAAAAGTAACAGTTTGAATTACTTTATCAATTTTACAAAGAAATAATGAAAGAGAGCATTAAATAATTCCTAGGACTACCACGGGCTCCAGGCTTTGCTTTCTAGTCAAACCTTTGCCAATGGAAGAGTGGGTGCTGTAAAGACACCTGAATTCAAGCTCTGCTTTCACCTCTAGATTCAAGATATTAAACCTCCCAGGTTTTATTTCCTTGGTTCTATAATAACCATTAAGATCCTACTGGCTTTGAAGACATTTACTGGGAGAGAGAGACAAGGTGAGCAAACCGTTCCAAACGGCTTCAGAATATAACACTAAATGCAAACTGGAAAGCATCTCTTCCTTAGAATAAGCTAAACAGAATATGCCCTTTACCAAAACTGTAGTAATGATGTTTAATATAAATGAGAATATCTTTTATAATTTCTTTTGGGCCCTTCTCTAACACTGAATAGAGAATTTAAGAGTTACTGAGATGCTCTGGGAATGAACCTCATCTCAAAAGTATTTTAGATTAAATTATTTTTTACTAAAGATTCAGGACCATTTCCTCCCCATTGAAAGATTCCACTTTACCTCCAGAACTTGTTGTCGTAGTCGTTGCTGTCGTAGTTGCTGCTGCTGCAGCCACTGAAGACTGAGGAGCCCCAGTACTCGCTGCTGGAGGGGGGTCAACCACAGCCTGACTTTCTCTATCTCCGGGAATTCCCTATAACACAATTTCCAAGCTTTAACATAGCTCATCATTCAAAGTTAGTTAAATATTACACAGAGTAAGAGACTTATGAATCTATTTAATATCCTTGTCTAATTTCTAAAAGCATCAAACAGATGTCTGCTTCAATTAAATGTAAAGGATCAAGACATATCTGAAATCTTCACATATTTAAATCAGATTAGAAATGGCCTCAATGTGGTATAGATAAATCCATACTGCTATAATATACAGTAGCATTGTCCAACAGAACTTTCCATGATGACGGAACAGCTCTATATCTATGCTGTCCAATAAAATACCCATTAGCCCCAAGTAGCTACTGAGAACTTGAAATGTGGCTAATGGTACTAAGACACTTAAAATTTTAACTTACTTTTAATTTTCTTACATTTAAATAGCTACTTGTACTTGATAGTACTCAACAGCTACCCTACTAGACAGTGTACATCTAGGATATGAAGTAAATAATTTTGCAATTAAAAAAATAAATCATGAAATGTTTATCCAGCAACACATGTTAACATCTAACACCAAAGTATTGGGCAAGACCCTAAACTTACATAGAAGTAATGGTGTCTAACATTATAAGGCTAATTATTTAAATTTTCAAAGTATCAACACAAATCTTATTAAAATTAGACATATCTGGCTTTTATGTTATATATCACTCTAATTGATTTTTGAACCTCACAGAAACTTTCACCAGCTCAATGACAGAAAGGATTGTATTTTTAACCCTAGCCTTAAGATCATCCAAAGAGATTTTGATGCACACATGGCAGTTGTGAAGTGATCACTGGAAAAAGAGTCTAATGGAGACAGAGCAGGTGATGACAGCGGCCAAGTGAGGAGGATGTCCTCTACTGATCCATGGTTCTGAGAAAGCGTCATCCAGAAATGTATCACATACAAAAACTTAAAATTGATTATTCAAAAATTACAAAAAATAAAGGGAATTCCCTAGCGGTTCAGTGGTTAGGACTCCACACTTTCACTGCCAAAGGCATGGGTTCAATCCCTGGTCAGGGAACTAAGATCCCACAAGCTGCATGGCGCAGCCAAAAAAAAAAAGTAAATAGGTATAAAAGAATCTTAAATAATTAAGTATTTAGGTAATGCTTTTTCTAAGTTTGTGGCATTTATCTTCTGAAGTTATTATAACTTAAAACTGCACTAAGATTTTTGGAACACCCCTATTTTGATAAACGATTTATAAGACTTCTCATATATAACTTATTAAAGTCTTTATGAAATCTTCATAGATTTTAGAAGGAGAATAAAGGAGAAAATATTGTATTTGAATATGAGATGGTAATAGTAATTGCTTCCATTTCCCAGTAAATCAGAAGCCAAAATCATAAACATACGAAGAATGAACGGTAATAAACAGCAGGATAATGGCTGCCTATATTAGAAGTTTATTGTAGGCATTGCAAACAACTGTTTTTCACAATCCACCAATTCAAACCCTTAGATGAGGAGCTATCAAGTGCTAACAAACTATATAGACCGAGGATCCAAAAGCCTCCATCAAATTCTCAAACAAATTTGGTAAACTAAAAAGTTAATCACCATTGCTACAGATCTACCTCAAATTCTCATAGTATTTAGCCCTTTATTAGATCATTATTTCTCCTTTCCCATACACTCACCCTCACTTACACAGAAGTGTCAAAAACTAGTAACAGTTAAAGGTAGCCCCTTTTTTCCAGTCTATGAAACAAACAGTATATATATAAAACTTTAAACTGTTTCATGAACTTATCTCTCATCTATTCATTTGTATTTGATGCTAAATAGCAGCAACTGTGAAGAGTGATCCATTTTTTTATACCTCAAAATTTCAAATCTATTAGATCAAAATATTTGATATCATTAAATTTATGCAGAATTCCAAATCAGGTATAAATTAGAGCCATTCTATGAAAGGAAAGGCAATATTTTAACATAATATGTATTTTTTGGGGGAGGGGAGGAATGAGCGGCAACCACAAACAGATCCACAGTAACTATCAATCCAGTATGATTCCTCAATTTCAAACAAAATGATAATTAAATGAACTGCCAGCATTTTAAAGACTCTCAAGAGGACAATGGGAAAAATAATTCAAATGATATGCTAAGAAAAGGTTTTGTGACTCTCATGCAAATAAGTAGGCAAATGACTGGTGGTAGAGAAGCACAGTTATCTGCTCATGACAGGGACTCTCCTGAAACTACGCTCTCAAAAGGAGTTTCTAACAGAAGTACAACTGGAAACAAAGGAATGGATTAAACTTGTAGATGGTATTCCCCAAAGAGTTAGGATCTGAGATGATATTTAAGGTAATTGACACTTTTGATAATATTCCAACACACCAAAGAATTATAGAATAAAACGTTAAGACTAAAAAGTTAATCCAATGTTATTGCAAACTTCTACACTTTGCTTTTGACCCATGTCACATTTGTAAAACAGACATTCATTGTCATAAAATATCACGGGTTTCAGTCCATGCCCACAACAATCTATTTCTCAAAAACCTTCATTAGTAGAAAACAAAACCCAATAATTTATTCAAAATTCCCTCGACTGCTACTGACTATAAATAAGCTAACAATTCAAATGCCAACAGAACCAGTCATAATATCATACATTAAATTAAATGCATGATGCTGTCAGGTAATAGGGAATGGACAGGAAGACAGTGAATTAAAGAGTCTACAACCTAAAACTTTTCCTAAATCTGGGATCTGAGTTGTCCAGATAAACCAGATTATCTGAACTTTTAAGTGAAATCTCCCAGTTTTTAAAAGCTGGCAACTAATTAAGAAATTTACACATAGTACAAAATTTGGCTTGGGCTTCCAACTTGAAACTTTTGCTCTAAATAGCACATCCAGGATTATGCTTGGCAGGCAAAAAAGCTACTAAAATGTTGGATTCAATTAGATTTAAAATCTGCCCCACCCCTACCCCTCTAACACACAGCTGTCATCCTTTGAGGGTACTACTCCAAGTGGATAGCAAATTTTACAACCCATTTAGCCACGTTGTTTTCTAATTGAAAATCCTATCAAAATCTTTTAGAAGAGGTTACATTAACACAAAATGTTAACATACTAAGAAAAATAAAAGCGTTATGTAAATTATCTAGCATACATCATTATTATCTTCTGAATTGTTACTATCCCTTTAAAATCTCTGTTTCTTTGAGATTTTGTTCTTAAACAGCTAGAATAAAGAAAGCAAAATGTTTCTCACCATTAAAAGATACTCCACTGCTCTGTCAGGGTTGTTGAAACTGGCTCTCAGGGCTGCAATTACTTGCTCTCGTTCGTAGCCCATTGACATGATCTCAGTTACCATATTCTCATAAGACTGACCTGTCACTAAAAAAAGGTGTGTGTGGGTGGAAGAAGGGGAAAGAAAAAGAAAATTTAATAAATAAACAATCTCCATGTAATGTGAGTGCATATACGTATACACTGTTTCAGGCACTACAGTGCCAGGAATACAAAGATGAGTAACAGTTATCAACTACAACATATATGTGGTAGGTAGAATAATCCACCCCCTCCCATCCCTGGAAACTATTAAGTAAGTCAGGTTACAAGGCAAAAGGGAATTAAGGTTGCTAATCAGGTGACTTTAAGATAGGGAAATCATCCTGGATTACCTGGGTGGGTCCGATGTAATCTTAAGGCTCCTTAAAAGTAGGAGGGAAACAGATGAGAGGGTCAGAGAAATAGATGTAAGGAAGAGAGGGACAAAAGCAGGGTCAGAGATGCTATGCTGCCACCTTTGATGACAGAGGAAAGGGATATGAGCCAAGGTATGTGGTCAGCCTCTAGAAGTTGGAAAGGACACAGAACAAATTCTCCCCTAGAGTCTCCAGAAAGGAATGCAGCTCTGATTTTAGCCCAGTGAGCTCCATACCAGACTTCTAACCTACAGTACTATAATAAGATAATAAACCTGTTGTTTTATACCACTAAGTTGTGGTACAGAGCAGCAATGGAAAATACAGTATGTTTAATACACATAATAAAAATATCAAGTACAAGTGTAGCACAAACATAGAAAAGAATTAGCAAGTCAGGGCAGGCAAACTGGAAGAAGAGACAGATGAACTGATTTTTGAGAACAAGTAGCAGGGACACTTCACAAAATCAACTGTGCTGTAATAAGTTGTTTTCCTTGGACACCTTCCGTTATCAAAGCAGAGGGGAAAAGGAGGTTGGAAGCTAGAAAGTTAGAATGTCCCATACCGTATAAAACTGGTACAATTATCCCTGTAAGGCATTTCCCACAGGATCTCTCCAACTCTGACTCACTCTTCATGGAAATGTCAGACGACACTCTGATTTAAAGAAAGCCAACTCTCTCCCACTAAACTTAAAGCTACCACACTTCTTGTCCATCTCCCACCCTTTCCTGCCCACCTAATTATCTTGATCAGCAGTTAACTATGTCCTAGAATGTCATCCTAAAAACAAAAACACGCCTCCCTTGACTGCATCCCAATTCTCTTTCAGGAATTGGTCCATCCGTCTGCTCTCCTCCCTTCACAGCCATAGCTGTCTGTACACGCGGTGTCCACTTCTCACATTCTGCTCACTCCACAACCAATACCAGCATGTGACTTTGGATCTCAAAGATTCCCCCTCAAACATGCCTCACCATTTATCATCTGCCTTCTCCACTTCAATTAGCAGCACCTCTATCCATCCAAGTGCTTGAACCAGAAACCTTGGTGATTTCAATTCCCTTTCCCCTCCTTCTGCATCTAATCCACTAGCATACCTGGTAGGTCCTATCTCTAAAATATACCCCAAACCTATCAAGCTTCCTCTTTCTCCCTGCCTTAACTCAAGACCAGTCCACAACAATCTCTGGTCTAGATTATGCCCTGCTTCCTCTTCTGCCCCCAAGCCCACAATCCATTCTTCAGCCAGTTGCAAAAGTGAGCTTTTAAGAAAGAAAACCTAATCTCATTTTGGGCTCCCAACCTCAACAACCCTGCATGTGCCACACTCCAAACAATCCATTTCTTGCTTCACAAGTCACAGCTTCTGCCCCAGGACCTTCACACACACCAGGCTTCTTTGATGGTCTGTTCCTTTACATGCTCCAGTTCTCAATTTAAACGCTACAGTCTCAGAGAGGTACTGCCTGACTAGCCTAAATATAAGTGCCTTTTGTTCTTCTTTATGGAAGCCATTAATTTTTAAAATATCATTTATCATGATTTGCAATTTATTTTATGTTTCACTCTATTTTCTTTCCCCCATCACAGGTTCAACCTTGCTAGGGACCATGCCATTTTTGCTTTACTGTTTCCCTGATATACAGGTGACAAAATCAGTTGAATGATTTTTTTCTGCAGAATTTTTTCTTATTTCATATAGTGTATTACACTAAAACTCTGGTCTATCTACCCCCCCAACCCAGTTTCATTGAGAAATAATTGACATACATCACTGTATAAGTGAAAGACATAGGGCATGATGGCTTGACTTACGTATATTGTGAAATGATTACAACAGGTTCAGCTAACATCCATCTTCTCATATGGATACAAAAAAAAGAAAAAAATTTTTTCTCCTTGTGACGAGAACTCAGGATTTACTCTCAAAAACTTTCCTATATGCCATACAGCAATGCTAGCTACCTAGTCATCATGTTGTACACTACATCCCTAGTATTTATCCTATAACTGGAAGTTTGTACCTTTTGACCATCTTCTTCCAACTTCCTATCCCCCATCCTCTGCCTCTGGAAACCACTTTGAGTTTGATGATTTGTTTTGTTGAAGAGTCTACATATAAGTGAGATCCTATAGGAGCTGTCTTTCTGACTTATTTCACTTAGCATAATACCTTCAAGGTCCATCCATGTTGTTGCAAATGGCAGAAACTCCTCACTTTTTATGGTTGAGTAATACCCCATTATGTGTACACACACACACACACACACACACACACACACACACACATACATATATACAACCCCGCTTCTTCATCCATCGATGGACATTTAGGTTTGTTCCATGTCTTGGCTATTGTAAATAATGCTGTTATGAACATGGGGATGCGGGTATTTTTTCAAGTTAGTGCTTTCATTTCCTTTAGATAGATTCCCAGAACTGGAACTGCTAGATCATATGGTAGTTCCATTTTTAATTTTTGAGGAACCACCATGCTGTTTTCCATAGTAGCTGCACCAATTTACAATCCCACCAACGGTTTACAAGGGTTCCCTTTTTCCACATCCTCACCAGCATTTGCTATACCTCGTCTTTTTGATGATGGCCATTTTAACAGGCCCGAAGTGGTATCTCATTGTGGTTTTAATTTGCATTTTCCTAACAACTAGTGATGTTAAGCATCTTTTTATATACTTGTTGGTCTTTTGTATATCTTCTTTGCAGAAATGTTTATTCAAGTACTTTGCCCATTTTAAATTGGTTTGGTTTTTTTTTTTGCTATTGAGTTGTATGAGTTCTTTATATATCATGGATATTAACCTCTTATTATATACATGGTTTGCAAATATTTTTTCCCATTCCATAAGTTGCCTTTCTACTTTGTTGATGGCAAAATTTTCAATAAAGTTATCTAGTAACTACGAAAGCATAGCTTAAAAAACTAAGTATCACTGAGCAAATTTAGCATTTGATACCTTGGTTTAGAGTAATGACTTTTCCCTACCTATTCCATAAAGTATTTAAGCTATTTTTATCTTTTGAAATACCCACTGATATAATTCTAGCACAAATCACTCAGGTGCCAATACACTTTCAGTAATCTAGTTCCCAGAAACAGAAAATATTATCAATAATAAACCATAACTGTACTATTTTAACGTAGTGTTTCTCATTTAATTCTTATAGGAACTCTATAAGAAAGGTTTATTTTCCCTTCCTTTTAAAGATTATGAGGCTGAGGCTTAGAAAGATTAACAATTTGATCAACGGCTGTTAAGTCATGGTGCAGAGACACAAACACAAGCTGTCTAGACTCCAGAGCTCCCATGCCTCTCCTTGATGCTATGCGTCCTAAAATCACACTTCTTAGTCGACTAAGTTATTAAAACTCAAAAAGAAATGCCTACACTCAAGTTTGATACTCTTTAGATCCTGAAAGTATGAGGGAAATGACTCCTAGAAAAATTAGGGGCAATGAACAACATGAGACAGAGCTAATGATGAAGTGATGAAGATGATGTCATTAAGAATGAGTTTTGGGGGACTTCCCTGGTGGTTAAGAATCCGCCTTCCAACACAGAGGTATATGTGGGTTTGATCCCTGGGGATGTGGGTTTGATCCCTGGTTGGGGGATGTGGGTTCGATCCCTGGTCGGGGAACTAAGATCCCACAGGCCGCAGGGCAACTAAGCCCGCATGATGCAACTACTGATCTCACGCACCACAACTAGAGAGAAGCCCACGCGCTGCAACAAAGAGCCTGCACGCCGCAATGAAAGATTCTACATGCCGCAACTAAGACCCAACACAGCCAAAAATAAATAAATATTAAAAAAAAAAAAGTCTTGTACTTATCTTCTAGGTTAGGAGGTGCTGTGAAAGGAACAATGACCTCATTTAGATTTGCCTTTTAGAAACTCCACTGTGGCAGAGAATAGAACAGCTAAAAGAGGGTAACAGAAGAGCATCAGTAAGGTAAGGACATGAACCAAGGCAATTAAGTGGCAGTAGAAACAAATATTCCGGAGACTTTAGGAAGGAGGATCAATAGGACTCCTGGCCTCACTGGGCCAAGAGAGGCAGAGGGTCAAGGTTGATGCCAATACTTTGGTAGAGAGTGGAAGATGATGCAAGCAAGAAGGGAACAAAGGAGAAGAATCAGATGGGGGAATTAAAAATGAATAAATTTAGAACCTAAGGAGTTTGTGGAGGTTATAGGTTTTCCAGCTGGCAGCTTAAAGAATGAGTCTGGGAAGTCAGAGGGAGATATGTACTAGAGTTTTAATTTTGAGAACGCTTGTAGTACAGTTAACCCTTGGACAATATGGGTGTGAACTGCATAGATCCACTAATAATCAGATTAAGTCTATTCCTAGTACACTACTACATGATCCATAGTTGGTTGACTCTGCAGATGCAGAACCGTGGATACAGAGGCCTGACTGTAAAGTTATAGATGGATTTTTGACTACATGGGGTTGGCGCCCCTAACCCCTGTGTTGTTCAAGTGTCAACTGTATATGGGTGGTATTTGCCATTCCCATGTCTGAACTTTGAACTATGACCTAGAGCAGAACCAAAGAAAACTCATACATTTAAAAGCCAGGTGAGATAGAAAGAATTAACCAGAAAGCCTGAGAAGGAATAGTCAGAGGTACGGTTCAAGAAAAGAGTGGTGTCACAAAAGTCAAAGAAGAAATATTTAAAGAAGCAAGGTATCAACACAAAGACTGGATAAATTAAAGATGAAAGAGTAAAGGGGTCTCGAGACCATACAGTTGAGAACTGCTGTTCTAAGAGATGCAAGGTGTAAAAGGTAAGACACCACCACCAGAGACTAGAGCAGGAGCAGCTAGAGCTGTGGACTCCTGGGCTTCCGCCCAGCAGCATCAGTGCATTCCAGCTGAAGCAGCAACGGCAACAGCCACAGCCTCCGACAGCAGCAGGGGCACGTGCTAGCTGGTTTCAGCTCTGACGGTACAGAGCCCTTTACTCATCTCTGGGTAATCTTGAGCTGTTTCAGCACCTCTGTAACAATCTCCTAAGATTAAGCCTTTTCCTGTTTGAAATAGAGTGATTTCTGTTTTCCTGATTGTTGGATACTAACTCATATGAAGCAGAGTAATCCCAGAGAACAGTCTCTCAAAGATAGGAATGTGGGTTTGGTACATCCAGGTGATCTTAAGTTGATTAAACAACTATTTTGCCCCTATGTGCTATGGGAAATCAGCCAGCCATTTTCCATGGCAATGAGGGCACCATGGAGTTCAAGTTCAATTAGGTCAGAGGGCCAATCCCATATCTTGTGAGATACTACTGCTGTTGGAACCTTGCTGCTGTAGCAGCTAAACAAGGAATCCAGAAGCCCATACTCTACTGAAGCTGCCATTCCCACCTGTTCCCAGCCTTCTACCTCCCTACCATTTCATGTAGTACAGAAGAGTACCAAAGGGAAGGAATGGGGTTGCCACCCAACAGACCAATAATGAGTACTTATAGCAGGCACTGTACCAGGTATAGTTACAGTGGGAAAATGGGCAAAAAACCCCAAATTGATTTTGACAGATTAGATGTGAAGGGAAGGATGGAAAGACATTATTCAACAGGTAAAACTGAAAGTCGGGATAAAAAGGCACTTTCACTGCAAGTACAATACAAGCAACAAGATGCAGATGGGGACCTATAAGGCTACAAGGTGGAATGAAGGCTGGAGGTGAATAAAGATGAAATGTGAGACAGATTTAGTAACATCTTATACTCATTTCAAAGATACTTTGTAATAAACCTGTACACAGATCAAACTTTGTTAAAACCTCATTTAAAACCCACATTTGGAAAATGGAAAACTATCTGCTTTAAGGCAAGAAGTATGCTTAACTCTAACAGTACAATTTAAAGGATTCAATATATAATACATTAACTTACAAAAGTCTTCAGTAACATCAACTGAATTATCTAAATCATTTAGCCACTTGATTGTAAGCAACCATGAAAATGAACATTTTCGTGATCTAGAAAAATGAAACTTAAACCTCCTCCCTGTCTCTTACAAGGTAATTTACAATGTAGATACTTACCAAGTGCACTTGTTGCATCTTCAAAAAGGTTTGACCGAGAAGAATCACCTGATGTACTGTAAAATGTTTTTAGAAAATCATGTATCAGAAAGTATGTAAAATCTACCTTAAAGTTTAGTAGCTATCCAATTTGTAGAGATTCTTTGATTTTAATTGAATGTAGAAGTCTGCCTACAGTGTTCAAAAAGGCTTCCAGATTAAACCCCAAAGCTTTATCCATAACATTTACGGCATGGGAAGAATTTTCAATTTTAATACTCATTCTGTTCTGCAAATCCATCATTTAAAATGTCCAAAGATATAAAAGAACATCCTTACAGAGAGCTTACCATTTAAGGAATACAAAAAAGATAACATACAACTAATTCCCTGAAAGAATTTACAAGAAAAATTAAATAATCTATAAGTCAAGTCACAGTAAAAGAAATATCAAAAGCTGTATATGATAAACAGCACATGCAGAAACTGCATTAGGCTGGAAAGGCCTGGGAAGTCTTTACATAGTAGAATTTCATTAGGTCTTATAGTTAAGTTCTGAACACAGAAACTGCAAGAAAGCCTTCAGGTCAAGGAACGCAGCATAAACAAAAAGATGCAGAGGGAGGATAGACCCAAGCTGTAACCAAGTTTTAAGCCAGTTTAGAAGGACTAAGTTTTGTTAGGCAATTGCAGAAGATGAGTCTAGAAAACAAAGAAGACACAAACACAATAATGAAAGACCATAAAGAGAAGGCCAAAGAAAAATAAATTGAGGTTTACAAAAGTGGTAAAGACAGCAGTTAGCAGTTTGGAGTAAAACATACACACAACACAATACACACATATACCTCTGTCGCAATTTTAGAAACAAAACACAGTAGACTTCAGTTCTGAGAAAACCCTACAGCATAGTAAGAGTAACGGAAATACCTAAGTTTGAATTCATAAATTACTTTGTAAGCCTCAGTCAGTTCTTCACCAATACAATGAGGTCAACAATGGTACCCATGTATCCCTAAGTGCTGTGGGTAGGGTTACTGCTGGTAAAGTGCTCAGCAAAGTGCCTGGTATCATAACACTCAACATGATTGTTATGATTAAGACAATACTTTGGTATAATTTTTAACATATCTTCATCAACTAGATAGTAAAATTAACATGTAGAAGGCAAAATATCAAAAAGAACTATATACTACAGCTCTATACTATATATATAGGAAAACAAATTCTCCTGCCTTAGACCTGACCTGTGTCTTGTTGTTGTGTGTTTGAACAATTACTGCATGTCAGCAGAACTACAACTGCCTAAATTTTCCCCAGGGGTGCATAGTATTCCATTTAATTGACCAAATCAAACTATAAAGACATTTTTTGTTTGGTTTCCAACCTTTAAATTCTTTCTGTAGTCAAATGTATTAATCATTCCTTTTATGACTTTTTTGGGTTAAGATTATTTTCCCATGCTCTCCTCTAGTTTATGGTTTCACTTTTACATTAAATCTCTATCCATCTAAAATTTATTTTTATGAGTGTAAGATGTGATCCATCTTTTTTTTTACCTCCAGAAGGCTAGACATTTATCCTAATAGCATTTTCCCCACAGTGGTCTGCAATTACATTTTTATCTTATATTAAGTCCCTGTATGTATTTTGGTCTGTTTCTAGACTACTATTTCACCAAGCAGTCTTTCTAGTTAAGAGCCATACTAAATTGTAATCATTACCATGCATAATACATTTTACTATCTGGTAGAATTAGACCCCTTTGTTACTGTTCTTTTATAGAACAATTTGTGCTATTTTTGCACAATGTTTTAAAATTTCTTTTTAAACATTACAGATAAGACTGAGATACCGTTTAACCACCATTCAATCTTGATTCTGCCTCAACACTCCTCCCCTCCCCATCCGCAGAGGAAACCACTTTATCAGTTAGTGTGTTGTCCCTCTGCTACTGTTTTTCTACACATTAATATGCCACCCACAGAAAATATGCAATGTTGTTATGTGGCTTTTGTTTGGTTTGTGGTTATTGCCTATACTGTTCTGCAATCTGCTATTTTCACTTGATAACAAAGCCTTGAAACCACATTTATTTAATATGCATATACACTGCATACTTTAACTGGCCTGTAGTATTGGATATCAGAGCTCCTCCAACCTTAGGGAGCCCAAGAATTCACCAGGAGAGCTTGTTAAAATACAGATTTCTAGGACCCACGTCCAGAAATTCTTATTTAGAGGTCTAGGGTGGAGCCTAACAATTAATTTCAAACAAACTCCCAGTGATGCCGATGTTGTCTATTCACTACCACACTTGAATAGCACAGTTCTCTAATACAAATAACATGTCCAGTCATGCCCTTACTAATGGATATTTAGGTTGGTTCCAATTTGTCCTCAATTACAAGCAATGCAGTCCTGTGCACAAGTGCAGTTTCTCTAATGTAGATATCAACAAGTGGAATTTGCACTGCAATATGTGGTTTTTAAAAGAACAAAACTGACCTAAAAAAACAAGTCCCTAATAATGAAATGTCAGGCCAGGGTGATAAACAAACTTTCTGACACTCCTCAAAATTCATACCAGCGTATCTCCTGATAATTATCTCACTGAGTTCTGTGCTTTATAAGACACTAAATGTTTTATAGCACAAATGAAGAAACTAAGGCACATTTAAGCAGCTGGTTTTCTGAGCTTCCCTCCCTTCCCTTTCTGTGCTATTCTTCTCTGAGGTGTATAGTTTGGGGAAATAAGAGTATAGGGTTGGGCTTCCCTGGTGGCACAGTGGATAAGAATCCGCCTGCCAATGCAGGGGACATGGGTTTGAGCCCTGGCCTGGGAAGATCCCACATGCCACTGGGCGACTAAGCCCGTGCGCCACAACTAGTGAGTCTGCACTCTAGAGCCCGTGAGCCACAACTACTGAGCCCACGTGCCACAACTACTGAAGCCCACACGCCTAGAGCCTGTGCTCCGCAACAGAAGCCACCGCAATGAGAAGCTCACACGCTGCAACGAAGAGTAGTCCCCGCTCACCGCAACTAGAGAAAGCCACACACAGCAACAAAGAACCAAAAGCAGCCAAAAATAAATAAATAGATAAATAAATTTATATTTTTTAAAAAAAGAGTAAAAGGTTGGTGTACAAAGCCCAAGTAAGTAGGCAACTCTGGAGTCTGCTTTTCTGACCATCAACTCCTTTATGTAATCTCTATGGGTCTGAAAAGATAATCCTGACTCTTGAGAACAGATGAATAAAACTGTACCCCCAAGAAGAAATAAAAAGAATAGAGATAATAAAGAAACTTGAATTGATGATATTAGCACATTAAAATGGATTGATCAATTTGGGAATTCTTACACTATGGAGCTTTTTAAAAGGAGCTTAAAGCAATTAAGAAAATATGATATACTGTACCAACTCAAGACATATTTAATTAAGTTTACAATGTTTAAATGATTTGGAAAACCAATTTGTGAAATTTATAAGTTCCCTCCCATACACAGAAAAGATGTAACAGTCTTTAGATGCAATAGCATAGGCCGACTCTGGGTTGTCTCCCACTAGTTAAGGGTGATTGTATGCAATTCTAGCTGCACATGGGAGAAGTACCAAATTAGGCAACAGTGTTTCAGAATGCCTAAAGCAAAGTACAGCAGGCTGACATAGGGAAAATATTTTACTACCTGAACCTGTGTTCTCTTGGGGAATTAAATCCTTGAAAAGAGGCCCGAAGCAGCAACAAACCAGGTGACTCAAACCCCTCCCAACATGGCTGACTGACTCAAAGAAACGGCACTCAAAGACAAAACACTAAAGTGAAAGATGATGAGAAAGAATTCATGACTAAATTCTTTCTCATCATTGTATTTATCACAGACATCCTTCTATGTCAGTGTTTCCAAATGCTGCATAGTTTTCCATTGTGACTGGTCCTGATTCCAGGACGCTACTGCCACTGAGGTCCTGAGTTGCACCAAAGTCACAAAATACAAACCGCTTGCTTCAGTGCCAATACATACTGGACACAAAGCAACTCAGGCTCTCAGATAAAGAAGAGATTCCCGTGTATGATTTCCAGCCAAGAGAACTGAAGCATTGTTTTGGTTATTTTATTTATCATTGGGGAAAAAAACCTTTGTCACAAACTACTCAATAATCCTAACTGCCAACTTCCCACAAGAACTTTTTTTTGCTCCCCAAATATCCCAGCACTTTTTCTTCTGTTCTAAAGATCTACATAGGCAAAAACTTAAATTTCTATACAACTTCACAAAGATGTAGATACTTACTCAGCACATACTGTGTGCCATGTGCTATATCATATCTTTTACTTATTTCATTTAATCCTTATAACAACTCTATGAGATAGGTCCTGCTGTCATCCACATTTTGCAGATGAGGAAAAATCCAAAGACGTTAATTTCTTTTCTAAGGTTAAGACCTAACAAATGTTAGACCCAAACACAATACTACGTAGCAACTGGAAAAATTTACTGACATGGAAGGATGTTTATGATAGATGTGACAACAGTCAAAGAATATAGGTCAAATATAATAATGATTGGGGGACAAATGTCAAGTTATTTATAATGTGTCAAGCTATAATATACTGTCAGATTATTTTATAATTCTTCTTCTTTTTGGTCATTTGTATTTCCTAACTTTTCTACACAAAATGAATAATGACTGACCCCTTTCCCTTCACCCTGGGAGAAAAAAAACAATGCAGAGTATACAAATTCAGATTACCGAACAGACACAAGCATACTGCTTTAGTCAGGGTTCAAAGTTTAGAAAAAGTTTAACATAGTAGATAGAAAGTTAGTTTGATCAAAACAATAATCAAAATAAATACATTCGTAAAGTCACTGTTATAAACATATTCCTATACAATTTCCTAGAATCCAGTTCTTACCTGTCAGTTGATGTTGGGCTAGCAGCCACTGGTGTTTCTGCTGGCTTTTCTGCAGGTTTCTCTTGTTTCGTTGCACTAGCAGGTGCAGGTTCAGAAGACGCTGTCGTTGATGCTGGAGTGACAGATGCAGGTGTGGGAGCGGGAGCGGGAGCCAAAGTGGGGGCAGGGGTTGGGGCCTGAACCACAGTTGGTGCTGTGGAGGAACTAACTGTGGTAGTGGTGGCAGAATTTGATTGCTGAGTTGTAGCTGGTGCTGGTGTTGTCACTGCTTTGGGCTAAACACATTACAAATCAAAATAATGCATTATGATAAAACACTGCATTATTACCTGATCTCTGGATGCTACAAACATAACACTAATACAAGTTTGTAACTTGAAAATAATTTTGTAAGGTGACATAATGAGTGATCAATAGCGGCAATCTGAATCACTATTTATGTTATTCTTTCAAAGCTGATGAGAGCATATACATTAACTATCAACTTCCATTAGCTTTAGCCAACGGTTTCAGTCTTCGGATCATTATGAAAAAGAACCAAAAGAAGCAAATATTTTAAAACGTACAGAATGTGTATCCAGAAAAAGAACCACATAATTCCCCCCCAAAACTTCACAATTAAAGTTTCTTGGTTACAACTTCAAAGTATTTATCGTCATTTGAAAGCAACAAAAATAACTTTCTTGAAATGAAAGTATAAACAGAAGTATGATTAATGAACATGCCAGAAAGTCTACTGTATTTTAGAGGAGGGAAGAAACTCCCAATATTGACTACAAGCCAATAGGTGTAAGTACAAAGAGATTAACATAACTTTTGAGATGTATATACAGTTAAACCGACAAATAAAGGCCAAATAAAGTTATAACCGCATGCTCAGCACTTTCTGAACTAGAATCAGAGCCATAAACATTCCCACCAAGCAAAAAAGCAATTACATATGGGTAAAAATCATATTATATGAGTTTTATTCTTCTCCAGCCTATCAATACTCACTACCTGCTTAGCTCATAACTTACCTAAGGTGAAAAGGTAACTGATTTGATGGAAGATGAGATTAAAATTCAACATAATTTGCCCCAAGTATAAATCAACAAACTGTAAATGCAATGAGTGGATTTGTGCCTTGTTCTATTTGAGCTAGTATAGAGTGTACTGGAAAAAAGTGCCTTGTGCAAGGTAGGGGGATGGGACTTACCTATCCTGCTTAACTCTTAGTTATGTTCTAAATAGTCAACGTTACTATAATAATAAAGGAAATAAGACCATAACAAATACATACCCAAATATGTGGCTACCACATTTTCCACTATGTACTATGTATGATAAAACTAAACAAGGGAATACTATTCAGCCTTAAAAAGGACAGAAATTCTGGCACATGCTACAATGCGGATGAACCCTGAGGACATTATACTAAGGGTAATAAACAAGTCACAAAAGGACAAATACTGTATGATTCCACTTATACGAGGTACGAAAAGTAGTCAAGTTCATAGAAAGGAGAACAGTGGTGTCAGGGGCTGGGGGGCAGGGGAAATGGGTAGTTACTGTTTAACAGGTACAGTTTCAGTTTGGGAAAATGAAAAAAGGTTTAGAAACAGATGGTGGTGATGGCTACACAACAATGTGAATACATTTAATGCCAATGAACCAAACACTTAAAAATGGTTAAATCTGTAAATTTTGTGTTGTGTACCACAGTTTTTGAAAAAACTAGATGAGGCAAAGTTTCCTCATATGATTCTGTTCCTGTGTATTTAAAGTTTAACATTTAATAAGTGCTTAAATATAGCAAAATCAATATGGTTCTTAATAGATTAAAAAAAATTAAGTCCAGTACATGTAAACTGTTCAGCTGCTTTTCATTTCTCACTACAAAAGTATTCCATAATTAAAATTTACTTGTTCACTAGGGGCAAGACGGGAATAAAGACACAGACCTACTAGAGAATGGACTTGAGGATACAGGGAGGGGGAAGGGTAAACTGGGACAAAGTGAGAGAGTGTCATGGACATATATACACTACCAAATGTAAAATAGATTAGCTAGTGGGAAGCAGCCGCACAGCACAGGGAGATCACCTCTGTGCTTTGTGACCACCTAGAGGGGTGAGATAGGGAGGGTGGGCGGGAGGGAGACACAAGAGGGAAGAGATGGGGATATTTGTATATGTATAACTGATTCACTTTGTTATAAAGCAGAAACTAACACACCACTGTAAAGCAATTATACTCCAATAAAGATGTTAAAAAAAATTTACTTGTTCAACTTTGTTTTCTACTGCATATATCAATTACTTTGAGACTTTAAAAGAAACTCACATTTATTCTATCTACAGTCTTTGACAAACTGGTTTCCAATTACCTATTTAAATTTATTTTGGGTGCTACAAGTAACACTACTCTTCTGAGATTATTAGGAGTTTAGAATTTAGGATCATAATTCAGTCCTAAAAGTATCATGAGCACCACCACTCCTCTATTTGTCTTAACTCTCTACTGCATGTTTACGTATCTTTAAACAAGTATATAAATAAAACAAAAATCCTGAGAGAATCCATATTCATTCTCTGCTTTAGAGAAAAACTTTTGACTTTTATTTCAGTCCAATAAATCACAAAAAAGTTCCTGTTAAAAACCTTCTCACAATAATCATTCCATCGTTCGCTTAGCTGTCTTTTCCCTTTTTTAGTTTCTAAAAATCTATCCCACTGGCTAAGAAATATCACTGAAATTGTTAATCTATATGTCTTTTTGGCCCTGAAGTATTTGTTAGGTCTAGTACATCAATTAGCAAGTCCTTTTAAGGCACTCTTATTAAAAACTACAAAATGAGAAACACTTATTCAATTTCTAAGAATCACATTCTCTAATAATTATACAATTAGTGATTTTACTAATCCAACAATACCTAATAATTTTTAACATGACACTTCACATATCAGTTGTTTTGACATATTTAAAATTATGCTCAAACTACAAATATATGAAACTATTAACTTTATAGTTGACTCAAAGCAAACTGTTAAAGTCTTTAATAACAATTAAGTGCATGCCACTATGGATGTGTATAAACTGTTTTCACTTGAAAGTGTAAAGCAAGACTTGGGATCATCTTTTTTTCTTTTTAAACTCACATGCATAAAGATATATACAACGAGGTTGAAACTTACTTTTGTCACCATAACTACCACGAAGTTTTTCTCATCAATTTTATATTCTTTTAGAGCAGTATCATCATTGAGGATTTTGCCTAGCACATTAAGAAAAAAACATATTACTGAAGGCACCGTAACTTTGTCTTACACTAACTGAGGTTAAAACAATCACCAACATCAATTCTATTAAAACTTTCCCCAAAGAAAAAGATTAACCAGTCAGCCAAGATAAACATAAGTGGATACATGATTAGTTAAGAAGGCATAAATAAGCATTTGACTAAAAGATAGCAAACTCATATACTGTATGTAGATATCTCAATCCCAAACATTTCTTAAAAATTATTACTTATAATAAAAAAGACTTGCTGGGTAAGGAAATATTAACTAGGTCCTGAGAAAGAGGAGATCATTTAGACAAACAAAATTCAATTCTGAGATGCTCAAGGATTCCCCACCCCTTCCCCGGAATAACCTATAATCCCTCGTGATGGAAGAAAAAATGAACGAACTGCCTGCTCCCACAAATACTGGATACCTGCAACACAGAAATGTTCCACTGCTATAAAAATAAGATACTCATAGTGTCCTGATACACAGAAATGGTAAGATAATATAGAACTGAGTAAGGCACACAGACTATGTAAGATTTTAGTCATGCAGAAGGACAAATGAAAGGTCAGGATTCCTTCAGGCTTCCTTTTCCTTGAAATTCGTTTTCCATTTTTAAAAAGTTATTGAATCAAAAGCTGCAAGCATTAAGACAAAAGGGAATAGTGTCTCTACTCAGCATAGGATTGAAAAAACAGGCCAAGACTAGGAAGCAGAAATTCTAGTTTTATGTCTGCCATCAACTACATGCATCTCTTCAGGCTTCTGATTCCTCATCACAGGGCTGGTGTTTCCTCTAAACCACCTCAGTTAAGAAAATACTTTAAAATCTCTATGTAGGAAGAGACAAGAATCCATGGGCAACTCAAGATTCACCCTACCGACATCTACAATGACAGTGCTCAGTATTTCTTCTCAAGAACAAAGAAAAGAATTTTCTCCACAAAATTCACATATCAAGTCTATTTTTAACACACATTTTTCTGGTTACTAGTGAGGCTAGTTAATTTACAATTTCCTATTCATATCCTTTGTTGCTTTTTAATTGGGTCATCCTCTCCTTACTGATTTGTAAGAGCTTTTTATATAATCTGAATATTAATCTTTCTTCTCCTGTCGCTTATTTATAGTGTCTTTTGACATATAAGGTCTTCTGTATTCTTCAATTTTGGTATTTTATTTAAAAAACAGATAAACTGAAATTTAATTTCACAGGAATGATTCCAAGTACATTAATACACATAATCAGTATAAATGGTTTCATTCCAATAGATTAAAAAAGATGCTCAGCTTGATGGGAAAACTGAAGAAACACGTGGACCCCTATCTTGCACCACTCACAAAAATTAACTTGAAATGGATCAAAGACTTAAACATAAGGTCTGACACCATAAAACTCCTGGAAGAAAGTGTAGGGAAGAAAGTCAGAGATTTTGGTCTTGGCAATAATTTTCTGGGCATGATGCCAAAAGCACAAAAAATAAAACAAAAAAAATGGACAAATGGGACTACACCAAACTCAAAAGCGCTGCACAGCAAGAAACAACAAAATGAAAAGAATTCCACAGAATGGAACAGACTACAGAATGAGAGAAAATTTTTGAAAACCATATATCAGATATGGGGTTAATATCCAAAATACATAAAGAACTCAGTCAACTCAATAACAAAAAACCAAACAATCTGATTAAAAATCATCAGAGTAAACCAACATTTCTCCAAAGAGGACATCGAAATAGTGAACAGACAGATGAAAAGATGCCCAACATCACTAAGCATCAGGGAAATGCAAATCAAAACGAGGTATTACCTCACACCTGTTAGAATAGCTATCATCAAGAAGACAAGAAACAACAGGGGCTGGTGAGGTTGTGGTGAAAAAAGAATACTTATACAGTGTTGGTGGGAATGTAAATTGGTCCAACCACTATGGAGTATATGGAAGTTCCTTAAAAAATTAAAAATAGATCTACCATATGATCCAGCAATTCCACTTTTGGGTATATACCCAAAGAAAATGAAAACAGGATTTTGACAAGACATATGCACTCCCATCTCTACAGCAGCACTATTCACAATAGCTAAGATATGGAAACAATCCAAAATGCCCACCAATGGATGAATGAATAAAAAAGACGTGACCCATATACACAATATCATTCACCCATGAGAAAGAAGATATCTTGCCGTCTGCGACAACATGATGAACCTTGAGAACATTATGCTAAGTATGATATCACTTATATGTGGACTCTAAAAACCTAAACTTATAAAAAAAAAGTATTTTACCTTGGTGGTTACCAAGGGTATGGGGTTTGGGGGGAGATAAGAGTGATGGTGTTTAAGAGTACGAACTTCTAATGAGTAGTAAATAAGCCATAGAGATCTAATGCACAGTATAATGAACACAGACAATAACACTGTACTGCTAACCATGTAATCTGATAAAGATCGTTACACTGGCAATCATATTACAATATATAAGTGTATCAGAGTAACACCCTGTACACCTTATACAATGTCACACAAACTAATTCAATAAAAAAATTTTTAAATTCAAAAAACAAAACAAAACAAATACAGCCAGTTACATAATACTTACAAAAGATAAAACTAATAAGCAAAACTATCTAACATCACTGCATGGAGAAATATATAAAGCAAATGTGAAAAAACAGAGGACTGAATATTAATAACATTCAAATGACTGTTCATTCTCTGCTTTTATTTGTACAATGTTTCTGACAATCAATTTGTATACACTACAGTTTGTAAGATGGCAATTTCTAAAACTAAAGAATGTCACAGTACACAAGAAAATGGCATATTAATTTCAGCATTTAATGCATACCTGCATAAATTAATTTTTGACCTGCTACAGGAAAGGCATCTTTACCCTTTTCAGATTCAATCTTCTCTTTCAGTGCTCTTACCTATAGGAAAAAATTTTTTGATTTTTGAAAAAGTCTAAGCAAATGAAAATCCAGAATCTGAACAAATGATGCAAGATAAAAATTTATACATACTATCAATGACTCCAAAAACTTCAAAGATCATGTCTTTATAATATTACGTCAAAAAGACCTATTATTAACAACCCATACTACTAGGTAGAAGTATAAACTGTTTTACCATCTGTTCCACGTACACAGTTTTTTAAAAAAAGACTTTATCAGTTGACTTTATAAGTCTATTCAAAATGAAGGTTTCAAAAGCAGAAAGTTTTGATTCTCACTATAAAGTTTATGGGCTTATTTCTCACAGAGTAAGAAAGTAAAGAAAAGCTCTCTAATCTAAAAGGTCTAAGAAATAAAGTGGTCTTGTCCACAATAATAAAAAAAAGTTAAATGTGAATGTTAAAAGGCAAATTATTCACTTTAAAAGTGGCTAATGTTTCATTATAATCAGCTGAGGGAGCTTTACAAAGACCAATTAAAATATAATTTCTGAGGGTGGGTCTGGACATCAATATTTTTGAAAAGCTTTACAGTTGGTTTCAAAGTTCAGCCAAACTTGAGAACCACTGTATTACTTCAATGATCTTGAACAGGTAGCTCAGTTTTTCTCAACATCAGTCTCATCTATAAAGAGGGACTGGAATACATGATCTTTATGGTCTTCCATCCCTAAAATTACATGACCACAGGTTCATTATGAAGTATTGATACTTAGAAAAAGAGTGCAATCAATTTCTGAAGTAGGGTGGCACAGGAGTAGGAAAAAAAAAGGCAAGGAGACATAATGGAACTAAATTTCACTACTTTAAATGACCAAGAATCAAGGGGGAAAATTCCATTTCCTTCAGTTCCCAGAATTCTTCTAAAAATTGTCTGGGGCTCCCCTGGTGGTGCAGTGGTTGAGAGTCTGCCTGCCGATGCAGGGGACACAGGTTCGTGCCCCGGTCCGGGAAGATCCCACATGCCACAGAGCGGCTGGGCCCATGAGCCATGGCCGCTGAGCCTGTGCGTCTGGAGCCTGTGCTCCGCAATGGTAGAGGCCACAACAGTGAGAGGCCCGTGTATCGCCAAAAAAAAAAAAAAAAAAAAAAAATTGTCTGAATTGATAGCTCTGAGCTTTAAGTGGAAAACTGTCACAATAGGGATACAAAAGGTAGGGTTCCTCCCCAAATCACATTGCTACTCTAAGTAGTAGCTGAAATCCAAAACCAGCTCTTCTGACTCCAAGCTTTAGAGCAGAGTATTTTGCAAATGCCACATAAATCACCCTTGCTATACTGATCTTCCTGAAGTGGGCCAGTAGCATCACTGCTATTCTGATATCCCCAAAGTGGAAATCCATCACAAGAATCTCAACCCGCTATATATATGATTAAGAGTGGGAAAGGAGGACAAACAACAACAAAAAAACCCTCTAGTCATTTTACTACTAAATAACATTGCTTCAAAAAATCAAAACTGTGATTAAAGAATACTAAAACATAACAATGAGAACTCTACATAACAATACCTATATGATGTGGTTAAAAAAGTAATCATAGACTAACACTAAACATGTTTATTATTAAAGAAGGAAAATTAATAAACTAAGCACGCAACTCAAATAGAAATAACAAGACACATAACAAAAGAAAAATGCAAATAAAAAGTTAAGAGAAAAGGTAGAAAATGGTTCTTGTGCCAACAGAAAAATGCACAAATGACAGGGGCAGGCAATTCACAATTATACACCCAATGAAAAGAAAAGCTCAACATCATTAGTAACCAAAAGCACAAATTTTAATGTCAGACATCATTAATCCAATAGACGGTCATACTGGAAAAGACTGTCTTGAACAATTTTTGGTGATAAGTGTGAAGAGACACACTCAGAACAAGGGTATCAAATGATATAATGTTTTGTGGGCAATATGCCAGGACACCTTGACATTTTGGGGGCAGAGGGGTGTGTGTGTGTGTGTGTGTGTGTGTGTGTGTGTGTGTGTGTGTGTGTGTGTGTGTGTGTGTGTGTGTGTGTGTGTTTGTGTGTGTGGATTCAACGCAGCAAAACCACCTTGGGTCATGTGTCAAAGAAAATACGTGAACTTTTGTAGTATTTGAAGTATATCTCAATAAAGATGAAAAAAATACCTTGTAGTAAACAATCCTGTTTACAACGGCATCAAAAAAAAAGAAAAGAAGTGAACCAGACTTTGGAACCAGGTTCCCTGACCTGTCCAAACTTCTGGCATTGTTCCTTAACCTCAACCCAATGATCTTTACTTCCAATCCACTTAAGTCATCTACTCACAGTCATTCAGGACACAGGCTGAATCTCATCATCCCCAAAATGCTCTTTGAAATGGTAAGTGCCAATCTCCTATTCCCACCAGCTCTCTCAGTAACTGTTCACTACACCTGGTCTTGCATCTCATTACAACTTTGGTTCCTTGAGCCTCTACTTTCATTCATTCTGATCTTTACTGCAAGCTCTATTCAGCTTAGACAATAATGCCACTGCTTCTATCACTTTCTTCCTAACATCACAGACTTGTTTGCCTTTCTGTTGCTCCTACCAGGTAAAACTCCACATCTGGACCAGCACAGCTGAATTTATTTGTCAGTACTCAAAATAAAATTTACTTCAACCACTGTGGTGTCATACTCTTCTACCTCACTTATCTAACACATCTCACCTTTAATGTCTAACCAGCTGCCTATCCACATTTATATCCAGTCTTCTAAATGTTACTGGAGAAAAAGAACGACACCCCCAATCCTTCTGTTCCCCTGGTTAGCCCTCTTCTCCCTCCTCCAAGAGGTTGTTTGAAACCTGTACTCTCCTCTAAATCTGATTCCCAACACTCCCCCGCAACCCCCTGCAGATGACCATTTTCTACTTCAAGGTACAGAAGACACCACAGGAACTCACACCCTCAAATTTCTGCTACCAAACTGACACATGGTTTTTTGCGTCCAGATCCACCTAATCTCAATCTTCTTCCCTACTAAATGAAAGCTATCCCTCTCTTCAAATCTAATTCCTTTCTCCAGTACCTTGCTAGATTCATTGTTTCCTACTCCCCCACCCCGCCGAGTTGTATTTTCAACCTCTCCCTCAAAGCCACTTCATTTCCATTCACACTTAAACAGACCCAATTCTCTATCATCTTAAAAACACACAAAATCCCCCACAGTCTCCTCCTCCTCTTAGTCTCAAGTAATTTTCAAAAACTTAACTATACATTGTCTTTACTTACTCATAACCCCACACTTATTACTCCAGGGTGCAACACAATGCTGATAAACTGAGGCACAGACT
Source organism: Stenella coeruleoalba (assembly GCF_951394435.1). NCBI lineage: Eukaryota > Metazoa > Chordata > Mammalia > Artiodactyla > Delphinidae > Stenella > Stenella coeruleoalba. The sequence continues at coordinate 97,217,576 of NC_137153.1, read as the reverse complement.
TTGTTCTCATTCTGCAGCTTATTTTCTGCAGTAGTGCTACTCCCACAATTCCATTAAGACTGCCCTCACCAGTACCACTAAATTCAGCAACATCATCATCAGATACTTCTTAGTCCTCCTCTGTAGTATTACTTGACCTCTCTGCCACATTTGACAGTACTGACTCATCTCTCCTTTACGCACTGTTTTCCTTTGGCTTCCATAACACCACACTCTTCTGGTTTTCCTCCTATCTCTTTGTTCACTCCTTTTTGAAATCCTCTTCCTTGCCGAGACCTTTAAGTGTTACTTAGGGCTATGCCCAAGACTGCCTTTTCTTCTACACAGACTTCTGGGATAATCCATTTCAACTACTCCTAGTTTTAAGAACCATTCATATGTCATGTGTATCTCTAGCCCAGCTCTCTCCTGACTCTACTTGACACCTTCACTGGATGTCCCATAGGCATCTCAACCATAATGTAATTGCTGAAAGATGGTTTCTAGACTACTCTTTCTAAGTCTTCCCTAACTCAATCAAATTGAGCATACTTTAAAACAGCTATAAAGAAAGGCCTTCTTTCTGGATGTTGCAAAGAAGGAAAAGGTAGCAACTCTGCACATGGTTTCCCTTGGAAAGGTTATGTCCAACAGCTAATGTAGTTATGACTCCTCTGTGCTGAGCCCCGTGCCAATACTTCCAATAAGTCATCTCAACAGGATGGATCTAAAACTGAGCACTATGATCCCAGTAAATAACCAGGCTTCTCCAAGGCTAACAAACAAGAAGCAGGAACTAAACTTTCATTTTGCTGCTTATTTCCCCCTAGATAAAGAATGGGAGTTTACCATTGATTCAACTAGAGACAATGCATGGTTAACACTCAAGAAGTCAAATTTTTTCTAGCCACATACTTCTCTCTTACGAAATTGTGCATTTTAAAAGAAAAATATACTCAACATCTAATACTAAACATAGTTGACGTAGTTTTTATTTTTTCCCCAAAAGGGAGATAATCACTTATGAAAAAGTGCCAACACAAAAGCAGATCAGTTATCCTTTTTCATCCCATTCCCTTGTGAGGTATTTGTCTCTTCCTTCTCCTATATTCCTCACATTAAATCATTTATTCAGTTGTTCCAACTTACCATCTAACTACTTCCCAATGTGAACACTATATTGCATCCCATGGCACTACCCTAGTTCAGGCCAACCACCACTAAAAGTAGTTCTTTCGCGCTTCCCTGGTGGCGCAGTGGTTGAGAGTCCGCCTGCCGATGCAGGGGACACGGGTTCGTGCCCCGGTCCAGGAAGATCCCACATGCCACAGAGTGGCTGGGCCCGTGAGCCATGGCCGCTGAGCCTGTGCGTCCGGAGCCTGTGCTCCGCAACGGGAGAGGCCACAACAGTGAGAGGCCCGCGTACCACAAAAAAAAAAAAAAAAAAAATTAGTAAGAGCAAATAAGTTTTGGCAATTAAACGATTAGCAAAAGGAAACAGAGACCTAAAGCCAAATATGTTTACAAAAGAATTTCATAGATTTACGCTATGGGCAAAGCTTTTTCCTCTTTGGTTCCTTGGGTGGTATCCTTCCATTTGAGAAACTGGTGCAGGCACCAAGGAGTATTTCCTGAATCTCTTCCACAAAGTTGGTTTCTGCTAATTCTAAAAACAGAATTATGAAGATGTTGGTTGACATCAGTGCAACAGGAAAAATCTCCCCACTGGACCCAAGGAATGAAAAAAATGTGGCACAAGAGTTTTGTTTTTTTTTTTTTAACTGAAATAACTAAGACTACAGTATTAATAATATGTGGATAAACAGTAAACAAAGGCAACCAATTCTCAAATTAGGGTTATGATCCAAAAGGCTACTTTTTAAAATATAATTTTAAATACAGAATTAATTTCCCCCCACAGAAACTATGGTATTCAGGCTCCTAAACCTACCTATTTACGCCAATTTAATCTCTTCTATTATAAAATATATCCCTAACAGTATGGTTTCAACAATCAAAACAGACACAGACTTTGAAGACTGAAAAGTAGAAACTCCCAAGTTACTTGTAAATTTTCAAGTTTCTATATAGGCAGAAAATGGATCTAACATACTACAAAGAAGCCACCTACCTCATTCAACCAGAAGTGTGTGGCGGAGAGGGCAGAGGGAGAGACAAATAACAATTTTTATCTACCTGTTGAAGTAGCTAGGACCTATTCGTACATATTAGTCATTTGTAGTTGGTCTACTTCCTCTGCTGGAATAGGTATATGTAATGTTAAAGGGTTTATAAAGTTCATTCTATTATAAAATTAGCTCTTTGAGACATTACACAAGGAATGTATTTATCCAAACTTATAGGCAACAGACATGGGGTCCTTCAGCAGGATTCACTGTTCTACAGCAGGCTTAAATTTAGCACATTTCTTTCCAAAGGCAACAGAAATTTTATACATTATCTATCAAATAATCTCAATTTCCAAGCTAAAGCTAGAACACTGCTCTCAACACTGAAATTGCTGATTACATCAAGCTAAGAAAACGAGGATATCTCACTTACACAAACCTTGTTCAAAAAGGACAGTGAAAATACTGATCAAAATAACGGTAAACAGGACTTGTTAAAAAAGAAATTGCATAGATTTCTGATTTCACAATTCACCAAAAATTTTTCAGATCCATAATCTCATCTGATTTTCAGATCAACTCTACGAGGAAGGCAGGTAAAGTATTATTACTCCCATTTTACTCACAAGAAAAGAGATTTAAGTACTATGCTCAAGGGCACAGGGCAACTATAAAGTGGGAGAAAACTCTCCTCTAGTTTAGGAATAGCATGATGTATTTGAAAGAGCAAGATGTTTAAAAAAAAAAGCAAACAGACTCAAGAGCTACTCTTAAGTTCTGATGTGAGGAAGAGGGAGAAATGGAGGAGTAGACAAATGTGGAGACAAGGGAGGGTTTTATTAAGACAAGGAAAATGTTTAGATACTCTAGAAATGGAAAAATTGGGCTTCCCTGGTGGCACAGTGGTTGGGAATCTGCCTGCCAATGCAGGGGGACACGGGTTCAAGCCCTGGTCCGGGAGGATCCCACGTGCCACGGAGCAACTAAGCCCGTGCGCCGTAACAGGAGAAGCCACTGCAGTGAGAAGCCCGAGCACCACAGACAAGAGTGGCCCCCTGCTCACCACAGCTAGGGAAAGCCCGCGCAGAGCAGCAAAGAGCCAATGCAGAAATAAATTAAATAAATTTAGAAATGGAAAAATCAATGATTGTAGAAAAGGAGAACTGATGGAGTGATGTCCTTCATAAACGACAAGAGTTTAGGGTGCTGTGTTAAAGTTGGGGGGGATTGGCCTTAGATAGCACCATCCACAATACATAGCTATCTCCACAATAAAAGGAGGCTAGCAGGTAGGGAGTTCCAGTAGGATCTTGTAAAAGTTCTGTCCCGACTGTTTCTATATTTTCAATAAAACCTAAAATCTAGGGTCACTGATTGAAAATAAAGAGAGAAGATGATATGAAATCTGCCTATGACAGTGGAAAAGTGAATAGTGAAATGTATGACTGTCACTACAAGGGCCTGATTACGATTATTGTTCAGGAATTTAAGCGAGACAAGTCAAGGTGCCTATGTGTTCGCCTTCTAGCTGCACAGGTACAGACACAGACTTGAATTTAATCATATTTGGAGTATTTCAAACAAGAATAATGGACTGAGAGTGGGACCATGTTGTTAAGCACTATCACTAAGCACTCTGTGTACCACATCAAACTCATATAACCATCAAAACAATCCTGTGAGGTTAGTACTTCCATGGCTGTGTTCTCTTTTCACAGATGAGGAAACAGGCACAAAATCGGGTAACTTGCCAAAGGTCACATCACACAGCAAGTACTAAGGCCAGGATTGAAACTTAGGCAGCCTGGCTCAAGAGACACGCTATACCTGACCCTTGCAAGGGAGTGATTATAGTCACTGACTCTATCTTAGCTGGGCACGAGGGGAAGGCCAGTGAAAAGGAGTATGGATGGAATAGACTGTAAGTTTCATTAGCATTGGAATCAGAGGGAAGTTAAAGTGGGATACTAAAAACTGATTACTGTGGATGGGGGGAAGAGCTACAGTTACTGGTTGTGATAAGAGGTGGTTACCAGTCATGAGTCTGAATAACTGAGGTAGAGTAGAAGGAAAGATCAATGCATGAGCGATTAAGGAACAGAAGGTCAGAGTATGGGCAAGAACATCATTCACAGACAGTAAAACTACCAAGGCCATTGCTGTATGACCCCAGGCAAGTTACCAATCATGCTGGTCTCCATTTCTTCTTTTTAAAACATACACTATTACATATTTTCCACAATTCTGGTGTGTGTGTGTGTGTGTGTGTGTGTGTGTGTGTGTGTGTGTGTTTTAAACGATGCCTACCATAGGCTGTGACGCTCAGAATTATTGTGATCATTTTCACATGTTTCCCACTCATTCCTCAATCCACTAAATTCTGGCCCTAACACTCCATGGAGACTACTCACTAGGGTCACTAATGACCTCCAAGTTGCCAAAACCAAAAGTCATGTTTCTTGTTTTTATCTTACTTCTGATTTCTCAAGCAGTAGATACATTTGACCTTTTCTTCCTCTTTGAAACTTTTTTCTTCTCTTGGATTCTTCCTACCTCAAAGGTTGCTCCTTAACTGACCTCTTCAGTACTCAATCTCCACGTGTTATAGCATCCCAGGCTTCAGCCCTAAGCCCCATCCCACTACATTCTCACCAGGGTTCCTCAATTCCAGTAGCAGAGAAGTTAATTACACATAAGGGATAATCTAGGCACTTGGACTCAATTTTGCAAGGCATGGACACTGAAAAAGACTGTGGCAAGATGGTCTCATCCAGTCCAATGGATTGAGGTCAAACATATATGCTGCTTATTGTCATGTCTCTAACTCCAGCCCAAATGCCCCTTTGGGACGGAAATTCATAGCAAATCTCCTTGTCATTTCCACCTGAATGTTTAATAGGCATCTTAAACTTAAGTCTTGAGTTTCCACCCCAACCCCTAAACCTGCCCCTCTCCCATCCCTCCACATCTCAGGAAAGAACACAAGTATTCACACAAGTTATACAACCGAAACCTATGTTTAATCTTTGATTTCTCAATTTTCCCCACTCCAACGCATCAAAAAATTCTCTCAACTCTATCCTCCCAATCATATCTCAAATCCCTCCACCTCTCTTTGTATCTCCACTCCTACTTCCCTGGTCAAAGCCTTGACCTCTTAAGACTGTTGTGCAAGCCTTCTAAATGGTCTTCCTACTATCTATTCTCCATACAGCAAAGTAACCTTTTCAAATCATAAAAGAAATAATTTTTCTCCTCTGCTTAAAAGCCCCCAAAGGCCTTCTATTTTACACTGAAAACCTTCAGTTTATTACAAAGCCCTACAGGCCCTGGCCCCTTGCCTAACTCTAATCCCTTACCTCTCTTCTCCTTTAACTACTAGATCAACAATACAGGCCTTTTTTTGATTCCCAAAACACACTCTTAAAGGTCTTTCCCTACAGAAAACACTCTCCCCATCTCTGAGTGCTTACTATTCAGATCTCAGTTTAAATGTCACCTTATTTAGAAAGGCCTTCTGTGACCAATTTAAAAGTAGCCACCCAGTCATACACTATCAAATTACCTCACCCTATTTCAATTCTCTACATAACTCTTACCACTATCTGTTTTTTAAAATTTGCTTTCGACTAATTTATTCCACTATAATGTACACACCATGACAGCAAGACCTGATATTTTTAGTAAGTATTCAACAAACATTAAATAAATCAACATGCAAACACTGAGGGATCATTGACTTGGCAATTCACCAAAAAATGTATTTAATTCATTCAAAAGATCTTTATTAAATGCCTACTGTGTGCCAAGTATAGAAAGAGCAAAGGTCTGATACAAACCATACCAGGCTTCCCAGGTACTACAGTATTTTGTTTTACCAATATGCCAAGAAACGTTAGTTTTTACCTCTGTGATACAGTGTTTTAATATGTTTACTACTTAATGTTTTAATAATCTAGGGAACTTCCATAATAAGGTACTATTTTCAGCACAACTCTGTTAAAATACAATAAGCCACAATGGGAACAATTTGCTAATAAATGATGGCTAGTAAATCCCATGTACAAGACTAGTACTCAAGTAGTATTTTATAGCATAATCACCATTACACAAATATACCACAAAGTGAGGTTAATTCTTTGCAGATTACTGCATAGCATATTAGATATACTGTCTATAGAAATTAAAACTACTGTATCTTCACAATTCTCTTACCAAAAACTTCCAATGTATACACATAACTTTGATGTCACTTATATAATACAATCATATTTCAGCTTATGCATTTAAAGTCTCACCTGAAACTTACTGTTGGTTTTTTCCCCAGTTATTCTATGAGGAGATGAATTATTATTGTAATAATAAAATCACTGTTTTGTAATGGTTAACACTAAAGGCAGTGCATGGTAATGGTCAAGTAAATGGTACAAAATGGCAAATGAATGTTAAGAAAGTTTCTCTTGTTAAAAAAGAGGCAAGGGAGGACTTTCAACATTCAAACACTAAAGCAAATACAAACACCTTAAAAACAAATCCTCTTGCTTTTTCTACTTTGTGCATCTACTCTATAGCCACTGACGGAGCTAAGACTATGTCGATATGGCTCCCAAGAAGACCCAGACCATGTCTCCCATGTCCCTGTACTCCTCCAGTTCTGCCAGTCAAAGCTCACTGAACATTCACTTGTTGAGCAAATGATTCACTCCCATGATTCCTCTTATCTCTGAGTCCTTTCACTCATTTTCGCTCCTGCTCATCTCAAGCTCACAAGTTTCTATACCGGCCACCTCAAGTTACTTAAGTTCCTTAAGGTTTCTTAGTTCCTTCTAGGTAAAAATAAAACCTTTGAGCAGCCAAAATAGAGGTCTTAGAGACCAAAATCTGTTCATTTTATGTGAATCTCCCTAGAGGTCTCAGTAAAATCCTATTTTTTCCCCTTTATTTTAGATCTATTTCTAATATCCTTGGTTATCTAGCTTTCACAAATTATAAACAGGACACTTACAGCCTCCCTCTATTTATGTAATTTTCATTGCTTCTTTTCTTACTGGAATTTTCTCAAATACTGTATCAAAAATAAATATTTAATTAAAAATCACTATAAAGATGGAATTAAAATAGTTCTAACATTTTTCCCATTTTTAAAATTTAAGTCCATTAAAGTAAAAACCCACAAGTCATTTTAATGTAAATGTTCCAGTATATCCAGATTAAGTGTTTTCATTTCTTGTCCCAGCCTAACAATGTTAGCTTTTATATTTACATAAACAGCAACAAAATTATATTTGGACAAACAGCAATAAAAAGCTAAAGAAGCAACTCTCTGTAACAACTGAGCTTTCTGAAAATATACCTCTAGAAGTATGTTTCATATAACTTAAATCCCCTTGGAAATAAACTGGAAAACAGCAAGTACAGTTAAGAATCTATACAAATACAATATTGGCTCTAAGATAAAGAATGCATAAAATGCCTAAAGAGCTATACAAACTTTATAGAACATAAATAATTCAGTGGAGCTGTAGAAAGTCACTGCATAACTTCAATAAATCCACAGATATTTACCAAAAAAAAAAATCCTTTAGGTTTCAATAATCTTGGAATTAATTGTGAATATAAGCTGGTAAAGTTCCTGCAGCACCAACACGTGTCACTACAAAAATCCAAAGTCAATAACATTTTATGAAAAGTTTCGTCTGAAAACATTAAACAGCTGCATTAACTTTCATCCTTTAACTTCCAAGTATACACCAAGCAGTAAAGGAATACTCAGGAAGAATATGATTTTTGTTAGTAATAGCAATCCACAGGGTGTTGTCAATTACTTCTGAGAACACTGAATTTCTCATCTAAAATTGCTATCTCCTGCACCTTTAAGAATTTACCACACAGCATATTTACACATATAATTAAATATCTTGAACTAAAATCATTTAGTACCACAATTCCAAAAAGGTTGGGAACTACTTTTTTTAAATAATTAAAGGTGTAGAAAACTTTAGATTAAATGATATAGGTAAAACATAACACTATACCCTCACTCGAAGGTATGGAGTGATTAATAATCGATTCCATTTACTGACCACCAATTAAATAATATTTAATCTTCACATCTTTGCAAAACAGGCACATAGCAAATAAGTTAGAGCCACACATGGGAGCTCAGGATTATTTAATTAACTAACACTAAGGCCCCAGATCTCCACCAAAATTGAATCACCTATTCTTAAAAATACAGATGGGCTGAAAGTTGCTGCTTTAAATACAGCCTTATGACAACCTCAATGGTGTACAGCATCACAATTCCAGAACACAAATAAGTTTACACTGAATGGCATTTTTAGATCTTGGCAAAAAGTTGTACTGATTTCAACACAGTGCCTTTTTGCACTCACAAATACACAGGATGACATGAGAATTTAACACGTGAACTTCTGAGGTGTTCAAGAGTTTACAGAAGAGATTCAAAGTTTTTATTTTCTTTTTTTCTCCCCTGAAAGGCTATTACTTGGGGGTTGGGTGCAGAGTTCCGACTCCTACAACTTCAAGACTTCTAACACAGGGAACTCATTAATCTGGAGTTAAGTTTGAGCCTGGATTTCAAGGGCTCTAACCCAACAAACTTCACCACCAAAGAGGGCTCAAAGGGCAATCTACACATGGGTGTGGGCTGGGTGGCGGGAGAACTGCAGCGAAACGATTCAAGATATAGGCAAATAAAAGGGTCACCAATTCTGCGGCGAAGGGGGCAAAGAATGCATTTTCACCACCCCTCACCACTCGCCTCTCACTGTGCAGCAGACGGAATCTGATACTTTTTATTTAAGGCTCATTATCTCCAGTTAGCGCTTCCTAGACCTCAGCGCCTAACCAGGTCCACTCAGGGACAGTGGTGACGCCGACATCTCCCTCCCCCACCCGTGCACCCACCATCGGGGAGCCCGGCTAGACCGCCGAGGCAGCCCTGACCTCCCCTCCCCCTCTGGCCCCTCCGCCGAGAGCGCCCAGGCCGAGGCCTCCCGTGCCCAGCGGGCGTGTACTCCACGCCATCTGCCACCAGGGCTTCGGTGTCCGACCACTGCTTCCCCTTACTCCTGCCACAAAGCCCACAGCCAACTCTGAAGGTCCGGTGGGCCGCTTGCCGCCGAGCCCGCAGGCCTCATCCAGCGCCCGGGGCCCAAGACCCCGCTCGCCGGGCCCTCTAGGGTGTACCGGAGGTCTCCCCGCTCGGGCGCGCCGCCGGGCCCCTCTAGAAGCTGAGGCCGGGGCCCCGCACACGGCCCCGCCGCACCGCCCCAAGCCCAGGCCCGGTGGGCGCCTCGCGCGCCTCCCCTGCCCGGTGCCGGGCTCCGCGCTCCCGCCGCACTCACCGTCTCGTCTGGGTCGATGTCGATCTTGAAGGTCTGCTGCTGTAGGGTCTTCAGGGTGACCAGCATGGTGCCGCCGCGCAGCTCCGCTGCCGGGCCTGCTCCGGGTGCTGGCCGCTGGGCGGGGTCTGTGGCCTGGCGGGGCCCCGGGGTCGCCCGCGCTCCTCGCGCACTAGGGAGGAAAGCGGTGGGGGTGGGGGCTTGTCACATTCGCCCTGCAGAGCGGCCTCTCCCCCAGCCCTGGCCCCGGGCCGCGCCGCTGCCTCCGCGACTGCGGCCTTCCTCGCGAGCACGAGCCACCGTGCTTCCTCACGAGCCCGGCGCCAGCCACTGAGTCTGCAGGAAGCGCCAGGGGCTCTGCGAGATCAGCAGAGAATCCGCTACCTCACCACAGGATGGTGGCCGCCATCATCGTGACTCGCCGAGACGCACCCCCTCCCCCACCCGAAAAACCTGGGGGATGGGGTCGGGCTGGCTGAACGCGCAGGCGTAGGGTGCGGCGAGCCTGTGCGCAGGCGCAGCCAAGAACTCCGCCCCGGAATTGGGGCGGGGCGGCGCGGATTACCGTTTTGGAATGTCGGCGGCCTGGATTGCGCGTGCGCAGGCGCAGTCAGTGGGCGTCTCGGGGTTCTCGGGGCTTCCATGGAGAGTCTTCGGCCCGGGCGTTCTCCAAGCCCGCCGCGCTTCGGCCTACGTCCAGACTCCGCCCACGTCCAGGCTCCGCCCTGTTGTCTGAGTTGCGCAATCCATAGCCGGGGAAGCGCTACGTGGAGACCGGACTGAGTGGATGCGGAGCCCTGGAGCTGGGGAACTAGAGGGCGGTAGGTCGGGGCGGGGTTTAAGTGAAAGGATTGTGACAGCCACAGTAGTGGGCCGGCGCTTGCAGGGCGCTCGCTGTGTGGCTGAGTCCTTGTGCCGGCGACTGATTCTTTTATTCTGAGAGCATTGACTCCAGCGCTAGACTGCCTTGATGGACCTTGAGCCTAAATACAAGGTCAAGTTATATCACTCCCCCGGGCAGAACTGTCCAGTGGTTCCTCATCTCACCCAGAGTAAAAGTCAAAGTTCTTAGAACTGGATACACAGCCCCTTCCTTTCATATCTTACTCTCACGGCTGGCCCTAGGCGTTGTTGGTGGATGTTAGACAAACGCTCTCACCTGAGAGCCTACCTTCGCCCTTGCTGTTTCCGCTCCGAGTCTTCTTTCCCTAGCTACCTGGGTGGCTCGCTGTCTCACCTCCTTCAAATCTTTGCTCAAATGTCGCCTTCTCAGAGAGGTCTACCCTGGATACCCGACTTAAAACAGCAACTTTCCTAGCTCCATTACCCTGGTGTTTTTCCTATAGCATTTATCATCTTCTAATTTGCCATATAGTATACATATTTATTAGGTTTATCATCTTTCTCCTTTCAGTAAATCACAGACAAGCTGCACAAAGGCAAGGACTTTGTTGTATCTCCTGATGTACCCCTAGCATGAAGAAACATGTAATGCAGGCACAGTAAATATTTGTGAATGCGTAAATATGCTTTCGGTTTCTCATCAGTAAGATGGGGATAATAATAGCATTCAACTTCATTGATTATTGGAGGGGGGTGTTGAATAATGTATGTAAAATCTTAGTACCAGAAACATAGTAAGCATTCCCTAAGTAGATAGCTATTTGTAGTATGCCTATTTACAGATAAGAAAACTGAAGTATAGAGATGATGAGTAATGTACCTGGAGTCACCCACCTGGTAAGTGGCAGGTCCAGAATTTGAACCCAAGCAGAATGACTCCAGAGCCTGTGTTCCTAGGTGCCTGACTATCCTGCCTCTTAATAGGTTTTGACTTAAAGTAGTTCAAGTATAAAGTTACAGTTAGGTCACTAGCTGTGTGACTAATTGCAAATTACCTCTCTGGACCAGCATCCTCACTGATAAAATGTCACTGCTTGGTTTTCTGTGGATATAATGCTTCCACGGAACTTTGCTGACCAGCCTCCCTCTCCACTAACCTGGTGTTGCCCCATTCACAGCACATATCTCCCTGTATTGTAATTCAGTATCTAACCTTCCGCCCTCTGTATTCCTGTATATCTACTGCTAGTCACCAGGTGATCTCATCCTGCCCCTTGTTTTGAAATACCTCCAGCCTGGACCTCTCCCCTTAGCTATGGATAGAGTTAGCCAATTGCCTACACAATATCTTCACTTGAAATATAGTAAGCCTCTGAAACTTACCATGGCCAAACAGAACCGTTGATTCCCTCTGGACCTCCCCTCCCTCTGAAACCTGCTCCTCTCCCAGTTTTCCCCCATCTTAGTTCCTGGCACCACCATCTACCCAGGTGCTCAGACCAAAAATCTAGTCATCATCCCTGATAAATCTCTTCCCTCTCTTCCTCCCCCCACCCCACCCCTGCCAACCACCACACCTAATCCATTATCAAGTCCTATCAACTTTATTCTCCAAGTTATATCCCCAATTCAGCCATTTCTCCCAATTCTACTTCTACAACCCTAGGCTAGTGCATCAGCATCTTTCCCCTGCCTCCCAACTGGTCTCTCCACTTCTACTCTTTTTTCAACCTCCCCAGCAGAGTGGTCTTTTTCAAATATAAATCATGTCACATCTACTCTTAATACCTAATTATACTTAAGAATAAAATTCAAACTCTTTACCTGGCCTTGGGGAGCTCACATGATCTGATACTTGCCAAACCCTCTGGCCCCATCTCTTTCCTTCTGTCTCCCTCTTGTTCACTGTCATCCCTCGAACAGGCCAAGCTGGTTCTCGTCTCTGGGCCTTTGCAGCTGAGGTTACTTCAGCCTGAAACTCTCTTCCCAGATCTCTAATTGACTATCTCCTTTTCATCATTCAGGGTCCAAGTCATAATTTACTTCCTCACAGAGGACTTCTTCAACAACTTTAATAATATATAATAAACATACATTAACGCTTTAGGCAAGGCACCATTTGAGGCACTTTCCATGGATAATCTCATCTGAGCCCCACAAAACTCCATGTGATAGTACAACAGTACCCTGGTTTAAAGATTTTCATGGCTCTACCTGAAATTATTACTTTTTATTTGCTTGGCTAAATAGTACAGGTTGGACAGCCTGTATGCCTCCTCGTCTGATGTAGATGTGTTTGCCAAGAGTCCCACCGTTCACATGACAGATGATAAGACCCCCTCCAACCCCCCAACGCAAAGGCTACCAAGATGAGGGTGCTTATGAGCAAGGCCTTGTAGGATAGGCCTTGGGCTTCTTCAAGAGCTATTGGGCCAAGATAAAAAGACAGGAGGGAGTCATTGATTCCAAATACTTGGTAACAAGCCAGGGAATTTTGCTTGCATTTTTGGAAATCAGTCAAGTAATTTCAGGGAAGAAGATGAGCAAGCAGAGATGCAGCAGCTGCTGACTTAGAAAATACCAGGGTAAAAATGCCACACTCCAAGCCATTCACTCATCAAATAGTTCTTGAGACTCTCTCCATGCCAGGAACTGTTCTAGGTGCTGAGGATACAACAAGAAACAAAGTCCCTGCCCTCATGGAGTTTGTATTCTAGTGGAATAATAGATAAACGGATAATAAACTAAAAATCAAAGTTATCAATATTTATAGTATATGGGGTACTGATAAGTGCTTTTTAAAAAAAAAAAAAACATGAAGAAGATCAATAGTACAGAGCCGAAATAGTATTGCTACAGCGAATGTGCCAGATATTTTTCATTCCCCTCCCCCATCTTCTTACCCCTTTTTCACCCAGCAGTTGGCCCCAAGAGGGCTGCCCTGTATGGGCTACCACAGTTGGCTTCCTGGGGAGTCCCAGCAGGAGATAGGACTAAGGGAGGAGAATGAAGTTAGGCCATGTATTTCTCTTTGTGGTTGGCAATGCTCTTGATACAAGGTCATTGCTTCTGTATCCTGACCTTCCAGGTGACTCTCTCCTTCCAGGTTCTGGTACCTGCTCCCCACCTTGCCCCTTCATGCCTAGAGGGCCCCTACTTCTCACTCCAGGGTGCTGTACTGTCCTTGCAGTGTCCCTGTATGCTTCCCTACATGATTGTGAAGAGTCCCTTTAATTGAATCTCCATGAACTGAGTGGCTTAAAACAATCGAAACTTATTGTCTCACAGTTCTGGGGGCTAGAAGTCCAAAATTAAGGTGTTGGTAGGGCAGTGCTCTCTCTGACACCTGTCACGGTGAGTTCTTTGTTGCCTCTTCCTAGCTTCTGGTGGTTTGCTGGCGGTCATTGGCATCCCTTGGCTTGCTGCATCACCTCAGTCTCTGTCTCCATCGTCATGTGACGTTCAACTCTTGTATGTCTGTCCCTCTGTGTCTCTTCTTATAAGGACACCAGTAGAATAGGAAAAACTCTATTGTTTCTCCTCTACTCACCGCTCAATTACTACTCTTAATATTTACTTCCGATCACCAAATGTGTGGGCTTTTTTCCCACACCAAGTAATTCCCCAGTTCTCAGCAGACACCAGCTGGGTGTCCTGCCGTTCAGTTCAGTTCTGGCACTACCTGGAGTTAGCACCTGATCACACAAGTTAAGGGCTCAGTCCCACCAGACTGCCCCTACTTCAGATGCCAATTGCAAGTCCTAACTTGTCACCTGTACTTCAAACTGAGCAGCTACCTACTGGGATTTCCACGACCCCCTCCTTGGGTTTGATCATTTGCTAGAACAGTTCACAGAGCTCAGGGAAACATGTTTACTAGCTTATTATATGATAAAGCATATGATAAAGGATACTGATGACCAACCAGATGAAAAGATATATAGGGTGAGATCTGGAAGAGTCCCAAATGCAGGAGCTTGTGTCCCTGTGGAGTTGGGGTGCCCCACCCTCCTGGCACGTGGATACATTCACCAACCCAGAAGCTTTCCAAAATCTGCACTTTGGAGATTTTTATGGAGGCTTCATCACGCAGGGGTGATCAATTATTTACCTCAATTTCCAACCTCTCTCTCTTCTCTGAAGAATGGGGGGTTGGGCTGAAAGTTACAACCTTCTAATCATGGCTTAGTCTCTCTGGTGACCAGCCCCCATCCAGGAGCCCACCAAGAGTCCCCTCATTACAACAAAAGACATTCCTATTACTCAGGAAATTCCAAGGGGTTAGGAGCTCTGTGTCAGATAACTGCTATCACTCAGAAAATTATAAGAGTTTTGGAGAGCCCTGTGTCAGGAACCAAGGTCAAAGACCAAATATTAGCAAGAACCAGGGGCAGAGACCAATAGGTATATTTCTTATTATTTCATAGCAGTCATATTGGGTTAAGGACCCACCGTACTCCAGTATGACTTAATTTAACTAATTAAGGTAAATCTTTTGGAGGGGCACAGTTCAATCTGTAACAATACCTCATTTGAATGTGGTATATTTTTCTGCTGAGACTGCCTGATATATGGGTCAATCAAGGAAAGTCTTCCTGATAGTTGATATTAGAGTAGAGAGAAGTGAGGAAGGGAGACATTCAGCTGCTGAGTAGAATTAGAGGGGACTAAGTAGAGGGAACAACAATAATAGCCATAAATGTTCACACTCACATAGCATTTGTCACATGCAGGTGCAAGGCCATGAGGTAGAAGTATCCTTGACATATTGGAGAAATACCCAGGATGTCGGGTGAAGGAGCTGGGACAGCTGTGGGGAGAGAGTAGCTGGTGGCATTAGAGGTGTAAAGGAAGTGGGGCAGTGAGCACAAAGCCACTGTAAAGGCTTTGGCTTTTATTCGGAGTAACTTGGAAAGTCATTAGAAATTTTAAGGGGGAGGAGTGACAGGATCTGACTTAGGCTTTAAAAGGATTACTCTGAGTGCTGCCTGGAGAACTTCTTGGTGTGGGCTGGGGGGACAGCAAGGATGTACACAAAGAGACCAGTTAGCAGGTTATTGCAGTAATCCATAAGAGACTGGTGACTTGTGTTAGTGTGGAAACTTTACAAGTGGTAAGAAGTAGCTGGATTCTCAATTTATTGAAAATAGAGTTTACAGGTTTTGCTGATGGGGTTGATGCGGGATGTGAGAGAAAGAGGCTCACTGCACATGAGTTTCACATTAGGAAACTTCCTTGGAATTCTCTGGTCCTCCTGACTCAAGGGTGTCTGTCCTGACTGACGGTGTTCCGTGTGGCACACCCCTATCCAGCAGATACTCTCTGAGCATCTACTCTGTGCCAGGCATTGTGTTGGATATACAGTAATGGATAAAGACTGATTAGGGATCCTATTCAAAAAAATAGCAGTGTTTGACTTAAGCCCTTCCAAAGGCAAGGCGCATGGCTCCCATCTCCATTGGTTATAAAACCTATTGGTGATTTATGATGTAAGCTTTATGTTAATAGAACCTCTTTCCAAGTTCTAGATGTTTATAGAGTGGTGCAAATATTTCCTTATTGTAATTAAAGTTTTCAACTCTTTATTAAAAGTATTTCCTTTTGCAATTAAATATACTTTTAAAAACAACTTCAGCCCATAACAATTGAGCTTTGAAAATTTCTTCTGTCTTCTAGCTCTGCCTTCCTTCCTCATTTTCCACCCTGCCTCCCCCACCCCAAGTTTCTCAGCCCTGTGAGTCTCATTCATTGTTCAGTCACTAGGTCAGTTCAGACACTGAAATGGAGTTAGGAGTACAAGAAGTTTTTTTGGTGGATATCAACTGTGAAGAATACAAGGGAGGAAGCAGAATGCTTCAGAGCACAACGCTGATATGTTTGCTGTGAAAGGAAAGAGAGAAGGAAACGTTGGGTAGAGAAAGACTCAGATTGTGATGTAGATCTGACAAAGTATTAGCCAACCCAACGGGAGTAAATGGTGTGCAGATTACCTGTTAGAGCAGTCACTCTTTGGATGAAATTGCCAGACTCTGGTATCCCTGCCATGTTCAGTGGCTAGAGGCTGCCCAGGAAGAGCTGTCAGCTAACTGTACTCCTCATAGCTAAGTTCTCACAGGTAATTTTTTTCTTGAAGGGCTATCCAGGCAGTGCACTTTTTTGGCTGAAATAGGCCTCTGCTTGCACCATGTAAACCCGCTTCTCCATACACACTCAGGAAACAGCTGTTCCAGGGGCCCATTGAGCCTCTCTTACTAAAGGGAAACCTAAATGAAGTGGGACAGTGGGACAAACCCCACACTGCATACTGGCAGCTGGTCTCGGGGCCACTACTGGTACTCATCATTTCCCTCCTCCACTATCCATCCTAAATTCCCCTTTTTCTCGTCAGTTACCTCTGCTGGTCTTGGTGCATTGCCTAGTGGTGTGACCCAAACCTTTACTCCTGAAGAGGATGAGCCTTTGGTGTTTCCACTGTTCTCAGGTCTGGTTGCTGTACTCGTCCATTCATAGTCACAACTGGGCAAGGGAGTAGCAAGAGGCATCCAAGTCAATTGCACATATATTCCTTCTTGTTCTGAGTATAAGGTGGTCCTACCTTCTCTCGCTGATAAGGATCAATTGCCCCTCCCAAGTTGATGACTCTTCTTGCTTTTTGGTCTCTTAATATAAGCAACAAAGCTTGTAGTTCAGTGGGACCATTGCTGTGTCCCCTGGCAAAGTACTCCCCCCTTGAGGACCAAGACTTCTAACACCACAGGTCCCAGAATTGTGGGGACAGAAAAATCCTCAGTAGGTCACTGGGAGTGGTAAATGAGACCATTCTGCTTCCCTGCCTTGATTCCTGGACCCAATTAGTCTTCCTGCTGGGGACACCGTGCCCTAGACTCTAGAGCCTAGAGGGTACTTTTATTCAGTTTGTAGATTGCACCCTGGAGAATGAGACCCTGTTCTTACACAATATTGCCCCTGAGATGGTGCTTCGTCTGCACCATCAGCAGATTGTTCTGTCACTCTCTCAGGCTGGCGCTTCTGGGGAAGGGTGGTATGTGATAAGACCAACATGTCCCATGACCATGGGACCACTCCCAAACCTCCTTCACTGCAAAGTGGGTCTCCTGGTTGGATGCTGTGATAGGTAGGGTTCTGGTCTATGGATCAGGCACTCTGTAAACTCCTGTAGAGTGGTATAGGCTGAAGCTCTGCTGGCAGGAAATGTAAACCTGTACTCAGAATAAATGTCTATTCCTGTGAGAATGAATCGCTTGGCCTTCCAGCATGCATAGGGCCCAACGAAGTCAACTTGTCACCAAGGGACCAGTTGGTCCCTCAGAGAATAGTACCACATGGGAATTCGGCAGGTTGGACATTCAGAGGTGATGATGGCTAGATTAGCCTTACCAAGAGTTCATGCCAAGAGGCCATACATAGTCCCCATCTCTGCCACCATGGTCACTCCACTCATCATGTTTCTACTCTTGCTTCCTATAGTCTATTCTAGATACAATAGCCACATTCTTTTAAAACATGGATCTGTTCACTCATGCTTAAAACCCTACCCTGGCTACCCACTTCAATCAGTAAAATCCCAAATCTTCACATTGCCCCCTCCCCCATCCTCTTCTTTACTTTTCTGACGTCATCAGCTACACAGGTTCAATCTGCTCCAGCCGCACTGGTCTCCTTGCTGTCCCCTGAGTTGAACAGGTCCACTCCTACCTGATCTTTTGTTCTCTCTTCCTGAAATACTCTTCTACAGATATCGGCCCTCTCCTTCACCTCCTCCAACCTTTGCTCAAATTTCACCTTCTCAATGAAACCTGCTCTAACCCCTTAATCACCCTATGTAATGTGACAAAATGCCCGTTTCCCAGTCCAGCACTCCCTATACCCCTTACCCTGTTTCCTCCTCTTTTAACACAGTGCATTATTTATTTATTATGTTTCTTCTTTAGTGTTTGTCTCCCCTGCTAGAACACAGGGATCTTTGTCTATTTTACTTACATTCTTTAAGCACCAGGAAGAGTGCCTGAAACAGAAAGAACTAAGCAATGAAAGGAAAATTTAGCCACCCATCAAAAAAAAGCAAAGTAAAACAAGGTGATATTGTTACATGTTAAAATGAACATTTAAGGCTTAATAACCTCCAAAAATATCAAAAAGTATATGGGAAAAATGCTTTTCATAGTTTGCTGGTGATTTTACTATTTGTTACAACCTTTTGGAAAGCCACTTAGCATATAGGTGGTTCTTAACTTCTGGAATTTCAACTCTTGTACACACTACATGAAACCTCTGAAACTACTTTTCTCAGCTTAGCTATCTAACTATGATTTGAAAAGTTGATACAATGGTGCAGTCAGCTAGCCGCTAGGGCGAAGGCTTAGCATTCACATGTTTTATGTTTAAACAGTATCATTTATGCAACCAAACATTCTTTTTTTTTAAATTTTATTTTATTAATTTTTTTTATACAGCAGGTTCTTATTAGTTATCTATTTTATATGTATTAGTGTGTATACATCAATCCCCATCTCCCAGTTCATCCCACCACTATGCCCCACACCCCCGCTTTCCTCCCTTGGTGTCCATACATTTGTTCTCTACATCTGTGTCTCTATTTCTGCCTTGCAAACCGGTTCATCTGTACCATTTTTCTAGATTCCACATATATGTGTTAATAAACAATATTTGTTTTTCCCTTTCTGACTTACTTCACTCTGTATAACAGTCTCTAGGTCTATCCACGTCTCTACAAATGACCCAATTTCTTTCCCTTTCATGGCTGAGTAATATTCCATTGTATATATGTACCACATCTTCTTTATCCATTCGTCTGTCAGTGGACATTTAGGTTGCTTCCATGACCTGGATATTGTAAATAGTGCTGCAGTGAACATTGGGGTGCATGTGTCTTTTTGAATTATGGTTTTCTCTGGTTATATGCCCAGTAGTGGGATTGCTGGGTCATATGGTAATTCTATTTTTAGTTTTTTAAGGAACCTCCAAATGGTTCTCCATAGCGGTTGTATCAATTTACATTCCCACCAACAGTGCAAGAGGGTTCCCTTTTCTCCACACCCTCTCTAGCATTTGTTGCTTGTAGATTTTCTGATGATGCCCATTCTAACTGGTGTGAGGTGATACCTCATTGTAGTTTTGATTTGCATTTCTCTAATAATTAGTGATGTTGAGCATCTTTTCATGTGCCTCTTGGCCATCTGTATGTCTTCTTTGGAGAAATGTCTATTTAGGTCTTCTGCCCATTTTTGGATTGGGTTGTTTGTTTTTTGACATTGAGCTGCATGAGCTGTTTGTGTATTTTGGAGATTAATCCCTTGTCAGTTGCTTCAATTGCAAATATTTTCTCCCATTCTGAGGGTTGTCTTTTCGTCTTGTTTATGGTTTCCTTTGCTGTGCAAAAACTTTTAAGTTTCATTGGGTCCCATTTGTTTATTTTTATTTCCATTACTCTAGGAGGTGGGTCAAAAAAGATCTTGCTGCGATTGATGTCAACGAGTGTTCTGCCTATGTTTTCCTCTACGAGTTTTATAGTGTCTGGCCTTACATTTAGGTCTTTAATCCATTTTGAGTTTATTTTTGTGTATGGTGTTAGAGAGTGCTCTAATTTCATTCTTTTACATGTAGCTGTCCAGTTTTTCCAGCACCACTTATTGAAGAGGCTGTCTTTTCTCCATTGTATATCCTTGCCTCCTTTGTCGTAGATTAGTTGACCACAGGTGTGTGGGTTTAACTCTGGGCTTTCTGTCCTGTCCTATGGATCTATATTTCTGTTTTTGTGCCAGTACCATATTGTCTTGATTACTGTAGATTTGTAGTATAGTCTAAAGTCAGGGAGTCTGATTCCTCCAGGTCCATTTTTTATCCCTCAAGATTGCTTTGGCTCTTCGGGGTCTTTTGTGTCTCCATACAAATTTTCAGATTTTTTGTTCTAGTTCTATAAAAAATGCAATTGGTAATTTGGTAGGGATTGCATTGAATCTGTAGATTGCTTTGGGTAATATAGTCATTTTCACAATACTGATTCTTCCAAAGTAAGAACATGGTATATCTCTCCATCTGTTTGTATCATCTTTGATTTCTTTCATCAGTGTCTTACAGTTTTCTGAGTACAGGTTTTTTACCTCCTTGGTAGGTTTATTCCTAGGTATTTTATTCTTTTTGTTGCAATGGTGAATGGGATTGTTTCCTTAATTTCTCTTTCACATCTTTCGTTGGTAGTGTATAGGAATGCAAGAGATTTCTGTGCATTAATTTTGTATCCTGCAACTTTACCAAATTCATCGATTAACTCTAGTAGTTTTCTGGTGACATCTTTAGGACTATCTATGTATAGTATCATGTCATCTGCAAACAGTGACAGTTTTACTTCTTTTCCAATTTCTTTTTTTTTCATTTGAACTGATTTTCTCATTAATTTTGCAAGAGAGAGTCGAAAAATTGTTAGCAACAAGTTGTGAAATAGATCTTTTGCTGAAGTTCAATATGTTTAAATAGTTTGGGTTCTTTTGTTTTTTCCCAGTTCATCATTCTTTTTCTTTCAGCAGGTTTTTTCATTACTAGCTAAAGCTGATTTACTTATGATTTATTTCAAGTATACCTGGCTTGTCTTTTGAGCTAAAAAGCATAGCTGGCTTTTTGTTGAAATCACGTTTATGTGTTTATTAGTTTATTGTCATTTTTTTCTCCAATATTTATTGGGAAGCAATTATATGCCAGGCCCTACCTATGTCTGATGAGTCTCTGAATCTCTGCCCTCAGGAGGTTACTAAGAGAAATAAACAAGTCCAAGATCTCTGTTATGTGCTGGGATTGAGGTAGATTCCAGGAAGGCAGTAAGGCTTGATTGGCTCTTGATGGGGTAGGAGATGGACACAGGGATCCAGCATCTTTTCAGCTCTCTGTCTGTCTCTGTTTCACAGCGGGTTATCTAATCTATATATTGGTCAAGTGTTTTGAAAATTATATTAGAGTTATAATATTATATTGTCACAAATGAAACTATGAATAAATTAATATAATCCTATGGGCTTCTCTAAAGAAACTTTAGAGCATTTAAAATTTTTTTTCTACTTTAAATAGAAAGTATGGGTTCCTTTTCCCAGACCCATGTTTATAATTTGTGGTTTTGCAATACATGCAATACATGTGTTTTGCAGAGCTGTTGCACTATATATTAATTAAGAAGAGTCCCAGGACCCAAAGTGTTTGAAGCTTAGATAGTTGTCGCACTGATACATCTTTTCTTGCATATTCATTGTTGAGTGAAATTGGTTTTATGGTGTTAGTTCCTACTGGTATTCCCAATCTGTCTCATTTCTTATTGAGTCTCCTTACTGCCAGTTCCAAATTATTATAAAGTAGTTGTAACCCATGTTGTAGTTTATGGGCTACATAAAATATGGGCTAAAAGTAAAATAAAACCAAAAAATACGGGGGCTGTGAATAGGGTGTGCTCCTAAACGTAGCAGAGCTGTACCTCTTGCTCTTCCATGTAGCTTTCATGATGAAACCACTGGCTCTGAGAAAGTTAGGAATGAAGAAGACTCTGCTGGTCAAAGTATAGGTTTTTGGCAGAGGGAAATAATTTGTTTGTGTTGTTGGATTATATGACATTTTAAAAAGGAATCATATTCAGCTACTTATAAAAAGTGATTATAAGCCACTTAAAGAAATATCACCTCTCATATTGGTATAAGAAACAGAGTAAAAACTGACAGCCTGAGACTTTAGTATATACCCATTCAATTTAGGATCTGATGGCGCAATAAAAGACTATTTAATAATCTTTAATAGGGAAAAGTGTTAGCAGTAGAATAATTGGTTAGCTATGTAGAAACCATGGTGGGTTGAATTGTGTCTCCCCAAAAGATATGTTTAAGTTCTAACCCCCAGTACCTGTGAATGTTACCATATTGGAAAGAGTCTTTATAGATATAATCCAGTTAAGATGAGGTCATGCTGGATTAGAGTGGACCCTAATCCAGCGACTGGTGATCTGATAAGAAGGAGGAAATTTGGACACAGACACAGACAAAGAGAAGAATGCCATGTGACAATGGAAGCAGAGATTGGAGCGATGCTGCCATAATCCAAGGAATACCAGGAATTTTTAGCAACCACCAGAAGTTAGGAAGAGACAAGGAAGGATCTTCCCCTAGAGCCTTCAGAGAGAGCATAGCCCTGCCAACGCCTTGATTTCAGATTTCTAGCCTCCAGAATTGTGAGGCAATACATTTCCATTGTTTTAGGCACCCAGTTTGCTGTAATTTGTTACAGTAGCCCTAGGAAACTAATACCAAAACTTCTAGGAACACTAACAACAATTCCAGATGGATTGATTAGTAAATATAAAAAGTCAGACTATGGAAACAGAATAAATAAGGTGCATATATTTATCAAATTTCTGGTTGGCAGCAAATATCCAAGTTAAAAAAAATAGCCATAATGGATTGACTAGATAAAGATTTCATTATCTCATCATGTGGTAACAATATAAACAGAATAAAAAGCATGCAACAAACTGAAAAATATTCCCAACATGTGACAAATTTAATAGCCTTAATATATAAATTACTCATACAAATTAAAAAGAAAAACATTACAATCCAATTAGGCAAAAGCACAAATGGTTTATACAGAAAATTTGCAGGAAAAGTACATTTAGCCAGTAAATAATAATGTGGGCCATTGTTGTTTTCTTTTTAAGATTTTTTTTTTGATGTGGACCATTTTTAAAGTCTTTATTGAATTTGTTACAATACTGCTTCTGTTTTATGTTTTGGTTTTTTGGTCGCGAGGCATGTGAGATCTTAGCTCCCCGACCAGGGATCGAACCTGCACCCTCTACATTGGAAGGCAAAGTCTTAACCACTGGATCGCCATGGAAGTCCCGTGGGCCGTTGTTTATACAGTGCTTATTATGTGTTCAGGTCCTTTTCTAAATGCCTAATATATTAACTTTTAATCTTCACATCATTATGAGATGACTCTGGTCGAGTTATTTAATCTTTCTGTGCCTTTCAGTTTCCCTCCTCCGTGAACATGTCTGAGAATTACTCCACGAAAGATGCAAAGACGTGAGATTGCTAGGTCAACAGATAATGTGGATTTTCAATTTAATAGAGCCTACCAAAGTTCTATCGAAATTGCCATGTATATTCCTATCAACACGGTTTGAGAGTACCAGTTTCCCCTGCCCCCCAGCCAACACTTCATAGGTTCTATAATTTTCTTTTTTGCCAATCTGATGGGCACATCACTCTTGCCTCTCAAGAATTCAAATCCTATTCATCCTTAAAGGCACGGTCTCCTTGAAGATTTCCTTCAACTGCTCAGTAAATCATTTTTCCTTCCTCTCAATTCCCTTATCATTTTATCTACTCATTCAACAAATATTTATTGAGCATTTACTGTATGTTCTAGTCACTGCAGTTAAAGCAATGGATAAATCAGGCAAAAATTTCTACCTTTATGGAGCTTACATTCTAAGGGGGAAGGCAGACAATAAAAATAAAGTTAAATTTATAGAATATTAAATAGCGGTAAGAACAAAGAAAGCACACGTGGGGGTGGGGTAAGAAGTATCAGAGTGGAAATAGGATTGAAAATTTAAATTTATTTATTTATTTTTGGCTGCATTGGGTCTTCATTGCTGTGCGCGGGTTTTCTCTAGTTGCGGTGAGCAGGGCCTACTCTTTGTTGTGGTGCGTGAGCTTCTCGTTGCAGTGGCTTCTCTTTGCAGAGCACAGGCTCTAGGCGTGCGGGCTTCTTTAGTTGTGGTATATGGACTCAGTAGTTGTGGCTCACGGGCTCTAGAGCGCAGGCTCAGTAGTTGTGGCGCATGGGCTTAGTTGCTCCGCGGCATGTGAGATCTTCCCAGACCAGGGCTCGAACCCACGTCCCCTGCATTGGCAGGCGGATTCTTAACCACTGCGCCACCAGGGAAGTCCAGGATTGGAAGTCCAGGATTGGAATTCCATGTCTGAGGGAAATCCTAGGGAAAGGTTACTTGTGTCTCTCTTATAGCATTTATCACTTTCTATTCTATATGTTTATTTTATTTATTTTATTGTGGCAAAATATACACAACATAACAATTTACCATTTTAATCATTTTAAAATATATAGTTTAGTGACAATAAGTACTTTCATATTGTTGTGCAACCATCACCACTGTTCCTCTCCAGAACTTTTCATCGTCCCAAACTGAAACTCTGTACCCATTAAACTATAACTCTCCATTCTGCCCTTGCCCTCCCGACTCCTCCCCCCATCCTCGTCCCTAGCAACCCTTTTACTTTCTGTCTATGAACTTGACTACCTTAGGTACCTCATCTAAATGGAACCATACAGTATTTGTCCTTCTGTGTTTGGTCTGTGTTTGGTTTATTTCACTTAGGATAATTTCTTCAACCTTCTTCCATGTTGTATTATATATCAGAATTTCCTTCCTTTTTAAGTCTGAATAATATTGCATTATATGTATGTAGCACACTTTGTTTATCCATTCATCTGCCCATGGATATTTGGGTTGTTTCCACTTTTGTCTGTTGTGAATAATGCTGTGAACATGGGTGTACAAATATCTGTTCAAATCTCTACTTTGAGTCCTTTTGGACTCTGGTATATAACCAGAAGTGGAATTACTGGATCAAATGATAATTGTGTGTTTGATTTTTTGAAGAACTGCCATACTGTTTTTCCTTGTGGCTGCACCATTTTACATTATTACTAGCAACGTACAAGGGTTCCAACTTCTCCACGTCCTTGCCAAAGCTTCTTTTAAATAATAGCCGTCATAATGGATTTGAACTGGTATCACATTGTGGTTTTGAGCTGCATTTCCTTAGTGATTAGTGATGCTGAGCATCTTTTCGTGTGCTTTTTTGGCCATTTGTGTATCGTCTTTGGAGAAACAGCTGTTCAAGTCCTTTGCCCATTTTTGAATTGGGTTCTTTGTTTTTTTGTTGTTGAGTTCTGGGTGTTCTCTATATATTCTGGATGTTATTCCGTTATCGGATATATAATCCAGAAATATTTTCTCCTGTGAGTTGCCTTTTTATTTTAATAATAGTGTCTGTTTTAGTCCATTTGGGCTACTATAACAAAATTACCATAAACCAGGTAGTTTATAAACAACCGAAATTTACTTTTCACCATTCTGGAGGCTGGGAAGTCCAAGATCAAGGTGCCAGCAGCTTCAGTGTCTGGTGAAGGCCCACTACCTGGTTCATAGATAGCAGTCTTCTTGCTGTGTCCTCACGTGGCAGAAGGGATGAGGGAGCTCTCTGGAGTTCCTTTTATAAGGGCACTAATCTCATTCATGAGGGCTGTGCCCTCATGACCCAGTCACCTCCCAAAGGCCCCACCTCCTAATACCGTCACCTTGGGGGTTAGGATTTCAACATAGGAGTTTTGAGGGGACACAAACATAGCAGTGTCCTTTGGTGCACAGAATTCTTAATTTTTATGAAGTCCAATTGGCCTATTTTTTCTTTTGTAGCTGTTCTTTTGGTGTCATATCCAAGAAATCATTGTCAAATCCAATGTCATGAAGCTTTCCCCAGTTCTAAAAGTTTTATAGTTTTAGAGCTTGTGGTTAGGTCTTTGATTCATTTTGAGTTAATTTTGTATACGGTGTTAGGTAAGAGTCCAGTTTCATTCTTTTGCACGTGGATATTAGATGTTCATTTTTATTACATTTGCTAATTTTCCATATTGCAAGAAGGCCTTTTGAGGACAGCACTGTGTCTTATAATTCTTTATATCCCTTACAGTACCAGGCATTTAACAACAGCTTAATGCCCTCTAAAAAAATGCTTTGTTGTTCCTGACTATTGAATTGAATTGAAAATATTAGTCTGTTTGTACCCTAATTGTTAGGACGCAGCACATAATTGGCATTTTTAAAATGTTTATTAAAATAAGAATTAAATATATTCTTATTCCGAGAGATCTCATTGTCAAAGAAAGGTTATTTTTTCAATTAAGTGATATTGAGAGGATTGGAGAATGAGTAGAGTATTGTAAATGTTGTATTACATAATACACATATGTAAAAGGAGGATGACATAAATAGCAAAAAATAATTTGCATAGCCATCTTCAAAACAAATATTTCCACTTTGAAGAAGATGAATTAAAACTAGGAATTCACTATTTTTCTCTCCTTGAAATCTTTTTGAAATAATCTAGTTTTGTTTTGTTTTTTAAATAAGAGCTCTGGAAAACCAGGAAGGTGATGTGATAGTTATATAAAAGTGTTCCCAGTGAAACAGGCACATTGGTACTCAGGTCCTTGTGTAGTTCTCCTCTCATATTGAAGCAGGACTTTAGCCAATAGAATACCAAGAGTGGTACTGGACCATTTTGTATCTAAGCCTTTAAAAGTCCTGGCAGCTTCCTCTTTTACACTTGCAGGGAAGAAAAGAAAAACTTTTTTTCTGTATCCAACTTAGGTCATTGACTGGGGCCCTGCCAATTAAACTGCCTAAAGACAGAGAGAAGAACAAAAGAATTTTATTAACACTTGCATTATGTGTATGCTCAGTGATGAGTTGCTCAAAGGAGTGGCTAGAACTTGGGCTTGTATGGGATCTTAGCAAAGAACAATAAATTTGTAGAGAAGTGACAGGACAAAGGGAGATAGTTTTAGGCTTCCAAGGGTGACAAACTATGGGAAGGTAAAAATGTGGGGGAAGCTAATGGAGTGAGGTTGGTTTCTGCAGGTCCATATCGGTGTTGACTTTCCATCTTTTTCATGGCCATAAAACTCCCCTGGGAGAGGGAGTTATGGCAGCTCTCATTTCTCAGAAGTTTCTGCTTTTTGTCAGGTAAGGGAAGCTCCTGGAAGGTGTCTTTCTGCACTTGTCAATTCTCATTTGCCTCTAGCTCAAAATAATCCTTATGCCAATGGCATATTTCAGGGTGGCATATTCTGGCCCCTACCCACTCTTGGAAGCTCGCCACCATGTATGAAGTCCAACTACCATGCTATAGAGAGAGGCCATGTAGAAAGACCTTGGAGGATGAGATACCCCTGAGGATGGAGAGAATGGCCATTTGGAGAAGCACCAAGGGGCCAGATGTGTGAGATCATCTCGGATGTCCCCATGCAGCTTAGCCGTCTGAGTGTAACTGCGCGAGAGAACTGCTCAGCTGAACCCAGTCAACACATAACGTCCGTCATGAGAGATCTTAATAAGTTAATGTTTTAAGCCATGAAATTTTGGGTTGATTGATACTTGGCTATCATTGTAGAAGCTATAAAGCATCTGGAAATGGACTGACAGTAAACAAACAAACGCAGGTAGACCTTCCTATATGTGTTCCAGGCTCAGAGCAGAGGCAATGCTATCAGGAGCCAGCCCTGAGATGCAAAGAATTGGGTGGGGTTGTGAACTTAAGGACCTTCACTTTGCTAGGCGTGCTGGCTAAGGGAGGGGTGTGCCACAGCCAGCTCCTGGATCGGGCAGTAAGGGGTTTGGTGGCTGCAGTGACCCTTCAGGTTGCCATGGTAAATTGAGCATGTCATGACAAGTCCAGCATATCACCACCGCAGTAACCTCCTGCAATATCTCTAATATCCAAGGACAGAAGCTGGCATGTTTGGCAATTTTTTAATGGTGCAGGGAGGGCATCAAAGCAAAGAATTTAGAGAACTCCATTTATCTTACTTGAGAGAGTTTCCAAACTGTCTCTAGGGAGGTGTGTAGCTGAAAATATTCCAAGAGCAAAGGTCAAGGCTTACTGAGATTGATCTCACCAAATGAAGCAGGATGTGAAAACAAACAAAAAACACAACAGGAGAGATCATTTAGCCAGTGTAATAATAACAGCTATCACTTAAGTACCATTTACTATGTGCTAAAGGCCACTGCCCCAGTTCACTCACAACCTCATAAAAAACGGTGACAAAGAGGACGGCAGCAGTCTGATCCCAGGGTTTTCACTATTAACCACCACTGGTCCATATAAACAGAATGTGATAAAAGTGACCATTTCAAATCAGTGGGAGAAGAATGGATGTTTCAATAATAGTAAGCTTGTACTGCAGAAATTAGGCCAGTTACAGAAAGGGGTCAGTGCTCCAGCTAACTTCATTCACAAAAAAGAGCAGAATTAAAATGAAGACAAAAATAAACCATGTGCTATGTTAATATCTCTAAGTAATAGAGCATGCTTACAAATTGATAAGAAAACGTCTAATAGGAAATTTGCCAAATGATATGGACAGGCAATAAACAAATATAAAACACAAGTGGTCAATATACACATTAAAAAAAATTACATTTCAACTCAACACAAGAGAAAAGAACACTTGTCCTTTAGATTGGGTTGTCTGTTTTTTTGATATTGAGCTGCATGAGCTGTTTGTATATTCTGATTAATCCCTTGTCGGTCACTTCATTTGCAAATATTTTCTCCCATTCTGTGGACTGTCTTTTCGTTTTGTTTATAGTTTCCTTGCTGTGCAAAAGCTTTTAAGTTTAATTAGGTCCCATTTATTTATATTTATTTTCATTACTCTAGGAGATGGATCCAAAAACTATTTCTGTGATTTCTGTCAAAGAGTGTTCTGCCTATGTTTTCCTCTAAGAGCTTTATAGTATTCAGTCTTACATTTAGGTCTTTAATCCATTTTGAGTTTATTTTTGTGTATGGTGTTAGGGAATGTTCTAATTTCATTCTTTTACATGTAGCTGTCCAGTTTTCCCAGCACCATTTATTGAAGAGACTGTCTTTTCTCCGTTGTATATATCCTTGCCTCCTTTGTCATAGATTAGTTGACCATAGGAGCGTGGGTTTATCTCTGGGCTTTCTGTCCTGTTCCATTGATCTATATTTCTGTTTTTGTGCCAGTACCATACTGTTTTGATTACTGTAACTTTGTAGTATCGTCTGAAGTCAGAGAGCCTGATTCCCACATCTCCATTTTTCTTTCTCAGGACAGAATTTTTTGAAATAAAATATCAGTACTCACTATTAGCAAAGATGAAAAGAGGTGGCCATTTTCTTACAGTGTTTATAGACAAATGAATTGCAATATTCCTGGAAAGTTAAATGGCAATATGTAAAAACATCTTTAAGATTTTTATAATTTTTCATATAATAACTCTACTTCTAGATATTAGTCCTAAGGAAATATCAGAAATATGAACTCCCTTTTATAAACAAGATTTATATATCCTCATTAATTACAATAGTAAAAAACTAGAAGGTGGAAATAGCCCAACTGTTGATCACTTAGAAGAATGATTCAACAAATTACAATGTATACATTTGATGGAATTGCTTAATTATTGTAAATCATGATTTTGAAGCATATTTACTAACACAATAAAGTGCCACTTATTCATTTATTTGTCCATTCTGCCAATATGTATTGAATAACTAACACGTGTCAGGCACTGTTATAGGTGCTGTGTTTTCATAATGAACAGAACTCCCTTCTGGAACAACTGCTGTTCTGGAACATACATTCAGTGAGGACAGAAAATAAAAAAGCAAACGTATTATGTCAGGTGGCAATAAATGCCAAGAAGAAAAATAAAATCAGAGCAGAGGAGGGTTAATACTGTTAAAATATGATAGAATGATACAGTGTTAGGAACTGTTTATATATTATAATCCTGGTTTTGTAAATAAATAAACAACCACCATTACCACCACCATGATAAATATATGTACATAAAAACAGAACAATGACTTGAAGAAAAAAAGAATCAGACCATTCACAATGGTTAGCCCAGGGTAGTAAAATAAGTTGTGGTTTTCATTTTTTTAATTTTATTTTTAAAAAATATTTTTTAATTTTTAAAAATATTTTATTTATTTTTGGCTGCGTTGGGTCTTAATTGCCGCGTGCAGGCTTTCTCTAGTTGCGGTGAGCAGGGGCTACTCTTTGTTGCAGTGTGCAGGCTTCTCATTGCAATGGCTTCTCTTGTGGAGCACAGGCTCTAGGCGTGCAGGCTTCAGTAGCTGCAGCACGCGGTCTCAGTAATTGCAGCATGCGGGCCCTAGAGCACATGGGCTTCAGTAGTTGTGGTATGTGGGCTCAGTAGTTGTGGTGTGCAGGCTCTAGAGTGTGCAGGCTTCAGTAGTTGTGGCATGTGGTCTCAGTAGTTGCAGTGTGCAGGCTCTAGGGCACATGGGCTTCAGTAGTTGTGGCACGTGGGCTCAGTAGTTGGTGGCTCGCGGGCTCTAGAGCGCAGGCTCCATGGTTGTGGTGCACGGGCTTAGTTGCTCTGTGGCATGTGGGATCTTCCCGGACCAGGAATTGAATCCAGGTCCCCTGCATTGGCAGGCAGACTCTCAACCACTGCACCACCAGGGAAGTTCCACTTGTGGTTTTTAAATATGTTTTCATTTTTCCAAAATGTCAATAAAGAACTTTTATTTAACATTAGAAAAGTAAACCACAACACAAATTATTTAAATATTTGCTGAGTTACGTTTAAAATGGAAATATTATATTTACATGTTTATTGTTAAGCTTACTGGCTTAGAAGAACACAACACTTGCTAAAACCCATAGAATGTACAACACAGAGCGAACCCTAATTTGTGCCGTGGACTTTGGGTGATAGCGGTATGTCAGTGCAGTTTCATTGCTCATAAAGAGCATACCCTGTGGCACAGAATGTCCGCAATGCGAGAGGTTGTGTGTGTGAGAGGACAGGGAATACATGGGAGCTCTCTGTGCTTTCCACTCAGTTTTGCTGTGAACCTACAACCTACTCTAAAAAAATTAAGTCTATTAATTTAAAAAAAAGAACACAGCAACCGTAATGATGTCAGGCATAGGATTTCTTTAAGGAAGGAATTTTGTAAATACCCTTTATCTTGGTAAATTTGGCATAAATTTGGCACCTATCTGTCCTTCAGTCCAAGAAGTACAGTTTTTCAGTATCATGTGAAACGTTTACCACATTTATAAGGGTATTTGTATTTATTTAAATACCAGGTCCGTCAGATTGAGGTACAAAACCAATGCCTATTTATTACTGAATAAGAAAGTTCTGGTCACATGGGCTGGAATACACGTATTGCTATAAGCAACATATTTTCTTTGTGAAGGAATGGAAGAAGGCTATATTATCAGAAGGTGGGCTGGAGAGCCTGAAATTAGAGGAATTAGGAACTAGTTTTATGATTTGATTATCTAAAGTGTTTCTCAAAGTATAAGTCCATTGACTACCTCCATCAGTCTCCCCAAGGATGTTCACTAAAATGGAAATTCTTAGACACTAACCTAGATTTACTGTATCAAAATCTCCAGGTATGGACCCAGAGTCTGTACTTTTAACAAACATCCAAGGTGATATTTATGTGCATGGAAGTTTGGGAACCAGCAGTACTTGGTTCCAGTGTAACCAGGAAAAAGGGTAGTGGTGCCCCTTTTCTACAATATGGGAGACTTTGCCAATAGGAAATTAACAGGTCAAGGGTGTTGGTAAGACTGACTTTTCACTAAATCTACTGGTAGAGTACTGCTCATTTCAAACTCTGAGACTGCTTTTCTCTGATTCCCTGATGTTCTTAACTTCATTCGATCGCTGTCAAGTCATGGGAGAAAATCATTCTTTTTTCACTTCATATCACTGCCCAGATTTATTATATACTTTTTATATATTTTTATAGAAGTGTAATTGTATACAGTGACAGTGACAATTTGATGAGTTTTGACAACTGCAGATATCCGTGTAACCAGTACTCCAGCTGAGTATGCCATCATCCTAGGAGGTTCACTACGGTCTCTTCCATTCTATCCCTGGCCCTATCTATCCTGGCAACCACTATCATGATTTCTCTCCCCACAGATCAGTTTTGCCTGTTCCATAATTTCATAAAATGATGTATTAACTATGGACTAACTCCATAATTTTTATAAGACAGTGACACTCATTTTTCCAAGTTCTTTTAAGAGAAACCACTCTAGACAACCCTTGGAAAACTCCAACACATTTCATTTTGTGTTGGTAAAGGTAGCCTACCTTACAAGAAGTATAAACAGTATGCCGCTGAGGACTTTAGAAACTATTCTTCTGTAATTAGTTAGCTAGTTTTAAGCCTTGAACTAGACATATTTCAACTAAAAGCACTCTGATAATAGGAGAGTATGCAGATGATCCAAATGGAATCAATTCTTCTGATCCGAAACAGTGATACCCCCAATCTCCTGTAAGAATTTGGAGATCAACTTGCTAACATGCTATTGGTAATACTTAGGAAGAAGGAAGAATGTGTGGAGATAGGCAAATGAATGCCACTTGATCCATAGACTGTGGACCACCAAGTTTGATCTTGTATTAGCTTTCAAAAGGGATCAGTAACATCTTCCCCAACCTTGGATTTCAACATATTCTTATCCACTTTTGTCTTTGCAGCCCCACAATTGCAGTCTTTTTCAGACCCTAAAAGAGAAATTTGAGAAATAGTACATCCTTTCTACCATCCATTATCATAATTCCCTGGTACCTGTAACACATCCTCTGGTCCTTGCCAGTTTTGCATGCTTTGATTCCTCCAGGATTTTAACATTCCTGCTACTATTTGTATGGTTCTCTGTCACTCTGATCACTTGCCTCCGTCTTTTTGAGTGTTCATTCTATATTCTAGTTTAAAGAGCTCTGTGCCATCTCTCTAATTTCTTTAAGAATATCCGCACCTCTTTTCTCTTCTTTGGAATTGCCCGAAGTCATGCTTCTGAGCACTTCCTGGTACTGTCTTCTTTTGGAAACTTGTGGAATTATGCCTATTTTAAAAGATATTTTGAAGTCTGGCTTCCTTAAGTCCTCTGTACGCATTTTATCCAGCTCATCCTTGTCTTCCCTTGAAGACGACATGGCCACATTCTCCCGGGGTCTCATCCCTTCCACTCTAACAAATGGCTTCTTCCCATTGGTTGGAATCAGTCAGAGCATAGTTATTTTTATTCTTTCCTCTACCTTCTAGGATGTGAAGGCAAGTGAAAAAAACTCTGCTTTTATCTGAATGAGATATCCAGAATGTTATCCCCAGCGTGTGTGCTCTGCCAATTTTGTGGCTTTCCCCCATGTGGCTCAGCTCAGTTTCCATAAAAACATCACTTCTGTTCCTCTCTCCTTTCATCTTCATCCAAGTGTTCAGGGATTCCTCTGAATCTATTGTTATTACAGCCTACAGTGCTGTTCCATCTCCTCTCAACGGGTCTTTTGTGCACAGCACACCCTCTATCACTATGTTCCCATGGACCTGTTCCATCCTGCCAACTCTCTTGGTATCTGTGAGGTCTTGTTTGTCACCCTGTGCTGTAATCTCAAGGTTACTATGTTCTGTGCATGATATCAGGACATCTGCTGTCTAGTTTGTTTCTGATGTCCTTCCCAATAGTTTTCTCATGGAATCACTCGGCACCTCCCTCACTGTTGAAATTCTTCCCAGGCCTTCCTTCATGTCATCCATGGAAACCCATTTCAGTTTTATGTAGGTGTTTTTTTCTCCTTTCCCATCTGTTTTCCATTTACAGCCCTTTTGGCCAGATGAGTTGGTCTCTGACTAAACACATTCTTTTCACTCTTTGAAAAATGTTCTCCATTCTTAGTCAAATATCCTTCATTCCTACATTTGAAGCTGTGGCCCTGAAATGAAAATTTGCACCAAGTGTGTACCTGGCCATTCATTTTTTTAAAAAAATTTATTTAATTATTTACTTATTTAATTTTTGGCTGCATTGGGTCTTTGTTGCCGCGTGCGGGCTTTCTCTAGTTGCGGCGAGCGGGGACTACTCTTCGTTGCGGTGCGCGGGCTTCTCATTGCAGTGGCTTCTCTTGTCGCGGAGCATGGGCTCTAGGCATGTGGACTTCAATAGTTGTGGCACGTGGGCTCAGTAGTTGTGGCTTACGGGCTCTAGAGCACAGGCTCAGTAGTTGTGACACACAGACTTAGTTGCTCTGCGGCACGTGGGATCTTCCCGGACCAGGGCTCAAACCCGTGTCCCCTGCACTGGCAGGCGGATTCTTAACCACTGCCCCACCAAGGAAGTCCCCTGGCCATGCATTTTTCATGTCACATTTTCGTTCTCCACATTTGTGCCCTAAGTCTTCTATGTTTCAAATTTCACAGCATCTTGAGATGCTTCCATCTCTATTTTGACGGCTTTTCATTTCCCTGTAACTTGGCAGTTGATAGTCTGACCAGCCTCAGCAGGCTCTGCCGTATGCCAGATTCGTATTCCGCGAGATAACTCCTCTTCCTGCATGACTTAATTGTGACAATTCAGAGATATTACCATATCCCTCGCTCGGAGTCCCCAAATTCCAGCATATGACTTCTCCTCTGTAGCTTTACCATTCGTGTGTCTTTCTCCTCTGTGGGAAAGGAATATCAAAGGTGGTGTAGCGTAGTAGAAAGGAGGCTTGCTCTGCTACTTATTACTGGGCAGCTAAAGAGGAGAAATAACTGGGAATTCCCTGGAGGTCCAGTGGTTAGGACTCCATGCTTCCACTGCAGGGGGCACAGTTTCGATCCCTGGTCGGGGAACTAGGATCCTGCGTGCTGCACAGCACGGCCAAAAAAACCCAACAAATAACTAAAATACGTGAACTTTCCAAGCCTCAGCTTCTTCATCCTTCAAGTAGTGATAGAATAATAACATGACTAGGTTATTATGATGATTTAATAAGATACTATATATGAGACCACTGTGTACGCTGAAAGGAACACAAATACAGGTCTTAAGAATAATCATTGGGTAATTCAACCTGCAGAGCACATGCAGCAGCCATGAGAGGTTGCTCAATATTTGCTCCAACCCTGTATTAACTCAAATATTGAGTGCCTCCTAGAAGCCAGATTCTCTAAAGAGAAACAGAGGCAGGCACACAAAACTCGGTGGTCGAGTTCTTAGCCAGGAAGAAACTGAATTTAGGAGTACGTCCTTTCCCCAGAGGATTAACATGGGCGTTGTGGTAGCCTATGCACTGCTCACAAACGTCTGTGCCATGCTTTGTTCTTTGGATTTTAACACCATCCTGCACAAGTGTTCCTGAGCATCCCAGAGGTCATCCCAGTGGTGTGCAAGAATCTGCTTATTTTCTAGAACTCCAGGCAGTTTGGACCTCTAGCTCATGCAGGATCCACCCTAAGCTAACTTCATCTGGGAACTGGCCACAGTACCCCTTCTCCACCGTAACCATGATGGGATGGCATGGCTCTCTAGTTAGTTTGTTGGACAACTGTAAGAACAGCTAATCATGATAATAGCACCTACAAGTCTCATGTTTTGAATACCTACCATGTGTCACATAGTCTGCTAGGCTCTCAATATACATCACTGTTTCTCAACCATTTTTAAAAAGATTATTGTTCCCCTAAGGAGCCTTTTTAGACATGTTTTTCTTAATATCCCCTCCATGAAATTTTAATACCAAAGACTTACTCTATTTGTTTAGGCACTATATGTATGTCAGTATTATCTGTGCTTTATATGTAAAAAGAGAGATTTTTTTCACCCTCTCCCCTGAGAACAAATTTTCACCCCCTTGGGGATGATGTTACCTCCCATAGAGAATGCATTTTTTTTAATATATATAATAGGTACATATGTGTATATATATGTATTTATTTTTCCCCTTCCTGTAATCATTCCCCAAATAATTTCTAAACTGTTTGCTCAACCTCTGAAACTGTTGCACAACTATTGACCCCAGGGAAAGAAAGCTTGATGTGGAGGTAACAGAAAACACTCCAATTTGAGGTAAGGCTGCATTTTCCACGTAGAGCCCAGCCCCCTGGTCAAGCCTGCACAGACTCTAGCTTGATGCAATCCTGTGGTCTCTCTCGACACACACTCATTTCTTTGTGACCTCCTCCCCCAGGATCTTGAATGGGATGCTAGACATTGCTCATGAGAAACCCGAGGAGGATACTAAAAAGACAGCCACAGTTTTCCTCATGCCTGCCGCCAAGTTTCTTGAGGGCCCAGCTGTTGGGGTAAGATTTTGTAGAATTTTTATTTATTTTTATTATATTTTAGAATTTATATATAATTATATATGAGTTATATATAATTATATGTATAAATTCTAAAATTATATATTTGTATAAAAACCTCTGAGAGGGCTTCCCTGGTGGCGCAGTGGTTGAGAGTCCGCCTGCCGATGCAGGGGTCACGGGTTCGTTCCCCGGTCCGGGAGGATCCCACATGCTGCGGAGTGGCTGGACCCATGAGCCATGGCCGCTGAGCCTGCGCGTCCGGAGCCTGTGCTCTGCAACGGGAGAGGCCACAACAGTGAGAGGCCTGCGCACTGCAAAAAAAAAAAAAAAAAAAAAATCCTCCGAGATTTCAGATACTGTCTTAGTTTTCTGTAGTGTCAAAGGGCTAGAAAATGTGGAAATGGGGGAAGGTAGTAGTGGAAGGATGGATGGGTGAAAGAGAGAAGGAGAGAGAGGAGAGGAGAGGAGAGGAGGGAAGACTAGAGGGCTGGGGGTGGGAGGAAAGAGAAAGAAAAGGGGAATGAGGGAAAATGTACTGGAAAGAGCAAGGGCCTTGGAATCAGACAACTAGCTTGTTACTTTGTGACCTTGGGAAAGTTACTTTAACACTCTAGGTCATTGATACTTGCTTTCTAAGATCTGTTTTCCTATGTACAATATCTGGCATATACAAGGTGCTCAACTGTGTAAGCATTATTATTCCACATACACGTATAGGTAATAAAAGGAATTAGAATCAAATAAATTTGCCAGTCAAGTTTTCTCATCTTAGAAAAGGCTTATGCATACCAGTACAAATGGGTACAGCCACAAGGCATTCTGTGACCTCAGGAGCAAAGGCTGATGGAAGAGGAGCCTTTGTGAGTTTCTGAGGGACCCAGTAAATAGCACTCCTTTTCCCCATTCAGTTTTTAAACCAGTGAGAAATAAGACAAAGGAGTTAGCAGATGGAGGCCAATATATGGCCCTCATTATGATCAATGCTACTTTACAGAGCATAGCTTCTATCTTTGAGCAAGTGGGCTTCTTAATACCAAACTCCAGAATTTGACCAACTTGCTCATCAGCCTCAGGCAATACCAGAATATGGCAGACTTCCCCATGTGGAGAGAGAGGCCCCCTGTGGTGGCTTCTAAGAAAAGGAACAGAAGCAGGAGCTAGGCCATGCATGATTTCTTTCTCCTTCTAAACTCACCAACCAGGGAAGTCAGTTCACCTTCCGCAGGGAAGGAATGTGTCAGGAAGCAGAAGAGGCCAGGTGTGGTATGCTAATGATGTCCCTCCACTTGGACAGGATTAATCGGGGTGGTGAGGGTGGGGGTGGGAGTATGAGCTTCCCACCCTCCAACCAGCTCTCAAAGTCAGTAATGGGGTGTTTGCAGAACTGGGAGAATTAATGAGACTCTACAACTGGCCCTGGAGTGGGAGGAAGGGACACTGTAGTGTGCTTCAAAATGTTTAACAATTAGCTCTCTAGAAAAAAAAACTATGTCCATTTATAAATTTTTACTGATGTAAAGGGTATGCAGCACACCATTTATAAGTAATAATAAAATATACAATGCTCTTTATTTTTTATTTATTTAATTTTTTTTTGCGGTACGCGGGCCTCTTACTGTTGTGGCCTCTCCCGTTGCGGAGCACAGGCTCCAGACGCGCAGGCTCAGCGGCCATAGCTCACGGGCCCAGCAGCTCCGCGGCATGTGGGATCTTCCCAGACCGGGGCACGAACCCGTGTCCTCTGCACCGGCAGGCGGACTCTCAGACACTGCACCACCAGGGAAGCCCCAATGCTTTTTATTTTAAATTCCATATAGCCAGTTGATTCACACTGAATGTCTTCATTGATTTTTTGCTGAACTCTTGTATCCATAGCCAACCTCTGGTTGCAATTCAACTATGATTTGACAAGTGGAGTAATTTCCACCACCCAGATACCAATAGATATAAACAACTCACGAGCATAGAAAATAGTAAAATTTAGTAAGATTATTAAGAAGGGATGAGTTTTGAGTGTTTATGGCCTTTGTTTTTAATGTAAGTTAATTTTAAGTTTATGCAATTTAATTTTATTTATTTATTTATTTTTTTGCTGTACGCGGGCCTCTCACTGCTGTGGCCTCTCCCATTGCGGAGCACAGGCTCCGGACGCGCAGGCTCAGTGGCCAATTTTAATAATGACAGTGTTTAACAGTACAACTTGTAGAAAGCCTAAAAATGTATCAGTTGGCACACCACCGAGGAACGTCCCACAGTCCTAATTATGTTTTTTACAGGTGTGGCAAATTACAGTTTAATCCCCACTTAAGGAGATATTTGGGTAGCCACCTGGCACGAGGGGTGGGCTGGCTGCAGGGATCTCCAAGCAGGAAGAATGGCATCCACCAGGGGGCAGTGTGCTTCCAGGTGGTCCCTCATAGAGGGAGCCAGACCTCAGCCTGCAGTTACTAGAGGAAGAAGGATAAGGGCCACATCTGGGGGCAGAAGGCTGAGACTCAGGGCTTCTTCCTGGGTATTGACCAGGGGAGCAGTCAGGAAAGCAAAACAGAAGTCCTGAGGTGCCATGGGAGAAGGAGTGAGGGGAGAAGCCTCCTGCTGCCTGTACCCATCTGGCAACTGGGCAGCAAGGCCCATTCCAGACCCCACTCTCTGGGCGGGGTGGAGACTCACCCAGGACAGAGGATGAACAGGACAGAGGGCTCAGGAGCGTGAGTGGGACAGAACTTAAATTACCCCAAATGGGGCTCAGGGCCTGTAGTTGAGAGGACCAGGGAGGAGAGACCAATACTAGAAGCGAAGCAGAATTTTCTAGTCAGTTAAACAATTTGGAGCCTTGGAGGACTCAAGCAGGATCACAAAAATGCAGTTTCCAGACTGTTCTCTTTCCTGCACACAGGGTCTGTGGTTGAGTTTTTAAGCAGGATCAAGTTACAAAGCGCCACACACCTATCCACAGGGGTTCTGATATGGTAAGTACTTATATGTGATTTTTCCTTTTTCCATTTTGTATGCTTGTGGTCACTTTCTGGAAAGCCCATTTCAGGCTTAACTGCATCTTTCAGGAGCTTGGAAGTTCAATGTCTTGGTGACTTAGTTTTTCCTACATAAGATAAATCCTGCCACCTTAACAAAGCAAAAGCAAAATTGGTACCTGGAAAAATTGCATTTTCTTATCAGTTTGGGCAGAATTGTCCCTAAAATGTTATAGACTATTCAAATCATTTATATAAAATAAGTTTTTGTTTGTTTCTCTACACTCACCTGTTAGGAGATTCCGTTTGCTTACTTGTTTTGTTTATGAAAGTTTAGCTTCGTATTGAAACTTGAAAGCCAAGCATTTCAAAAGAGTTGTGCTTGTCTCTTTGCTTGTTTCAGGCATAAATTGCTCCCAGGCCACGGGATAAAAGTCACTTCATAACTGGTGTATGGGCCTTAGGTCAATAGAAGATCACCAAATTCAGTTTGAGACAATATGTGACTTCATCTTAGATTGCTATTTTTAACAGTTTATGAACACAGTGGTTTACTAGCAAAAATGAGAAAACGGCAAAATTTTGGTGATTAACGTCTATCATAAATTAGTGTTGCAGGAGAAGGGGGAGTGAGAGAATGGTCATGTCCCAAGTCTCGGGCGAGTTCCTGGGACAGGCCACCAAGTGAGGGTCCTTGGTCTCTCATAGGAAAGAATTCAAGAGCGAGCGAAAGTAAAGTGAAAGCAGGTTTATTAGAGACAGACATATTCCACAGGCATAATGCCGGCTGTATCAGAAAGTGAGAGCGGCCCCGGGGTATGGAGTTGTTAGTTTTTATGGGCTGGGTAATTTCATATGCTAAGGAGTGGGAGGAATATTCTAACTATTTTGGGGAAGGGGTGGGGACTTCAGAAATCGGGCTACCGCCCACTTTTTGGCCTTTTATGGTCAGCCTCAGAGCTGCCATGGTGCCTGTGGGGGTGTCATTTAGCTGATGTGTTACAATGAGCAGATGCTCAGGCTCAAGGTCTCCTGGAGGTTGAATCTTCTGCCATCTTGGGCCTGGTCGGTTTTTACCAGTCTTTGTCGTATCCCGTTTTTCTCAATGGCTGTGTCATTCTTTTAACGGTTGTGCCTGCCCCCATTCGTTCCTGTCTCATTCGTTCAAGTTGTTAAATAATTTATTACAAAAAGTGTTTAAAGATTATCATGTTTCATACAGAATGAGAAAAAAGATAGCTAAAATTAATAAACAGAGTCACAGAGTGTATACTGTTTTCAAACTTAAACAGGTTTTTACAGTGCATAATTTTAAACATGTGCAGATGTAGAGAGTGTAATGAACTCTCAAATTTTGTTAACTTGTTTCATCTATAGCCTTACACCCCATCAGCATAGCATTTCATCTCTAAACATAGAACTTAAAAAAATATACCACTATTACATTTAAAAAATAGTTATAAAAAAACCCATAGTGTCTTTCAGTAACTGGTCACTGTTCAGATTTCCTCAGTTCTATGCCCACATATGCATGCTTAGACTTACAAGGACAATACAATACACTGCAATTGGTTAATATTTCTCTTAAGTTTCTTTTAATCTATAGGTTCTTCCATCTATTTTTTAGCACTTTATTTATTAAAGATAACATTTTTCTTTTACTTAATATATCACAAACATTTCCCCATTATTCTTCAAGGCTTCATAATATTCCACTGTGTGGGTGTTCCAGAGTTTATTTCCACAATCCTCTATTGTTGGATAATTAATTGTTTCCAATATTTTTTGTATATTCAATCTACTGCACTCAACACCCTAACATACATTTTTGAAGAACTGCTTGATTGTTTCTTTAAGAAAAATTTCTAGTCGAAAGAATCAAACTCTCTCCCATTGCTTTTCCCGGTGGCTTGCTTTACTTCTAAAGTAAAAGTATGGACCTGCTGTTGAATTTGA
Organism: Stenella coeruleoalba; assembly: GCF_951394435.1. Classification (NCBI taxonomy): domain Eukaryota; kingdom Metazoa; phylum Chordata; class Mammalia; order Artiodactyla; family Delphinidae; genus Stenella; species Stenella coeruleoalba. The sequence continues at coordinate 97,176,333 of NC_137153.1, read as the reverse complement.
CATAAATCTATACTTTCCAAAAATTGAGGTTTCCTGCAATAAATTTTGAAATCATTTCTTACTGTACTGGTAAGACTCAGGATTATGTAAACAGGGTCTCTCATTACAGAAAGGTCAGGGAGAGATTTATGGCAAGATGACTACACAGGTGTTCACAGTCAAAGAGCAGGTTAAACTGGAAGGTGTCGTATGTCCTCAATGACCCATCCCTCTGGCTTGATGAGTCACTTTAGTTTGAATTGAAAATGTCACTCTGTTTTACATGATTGATGAAAAACCCAGAGCATGTAAATAGAATGCCTTGGAAAATGTGTTCATTCCTTCTTTGATGGCTGTGCTGAAACTGTAAGGTTACAAGAAAGTCTAGTTTCCAGGAAGGAATGTGAGCAGTTGTTATTGCCACAGGCTAAGATTCCGCAACTTCCTTTGAAAGCTCTCAGGAATTCAGTGTGGGGTTGGATGAATGAAAAGGGGGTGGGGGTAAAGATAAAACCAGATCAGCCATGAATCAATAACTATTGAAGTAGCTGGTGGGTACCTGGTGATTCATTCTGCTGTTTTCCCTCATTTGGGATATGTATGAAAGTGCCTGTCTATAATAAAAACTTAGAAAGTTTCTCAGAGTAATATGGCCAATACGTGGCCATGTGCTCCTACTTGGTTCTTTGGGGCTCCAAGTACAGCCCTTGCAGCAAGCTTGAATGAATAAGAGTTCACGATAAATATTGTAATGGAATGTTTTTAAAGTAATAGCAGTCCTTGGAGAGATTTCAAACTATATTCCATGCAAGTGTGTGCCACCATTCACTTTTATTTCATGAAATAAATGAATCATACAGGAATATTTTACAAGGGAAATTATCATAGCCCCTTGCCAATGATGCTGGAAGATACTGTCTTATACCTTTTGTTAAGGAGACCACTCTTGAAAAGAAACAAAACAAAACAAAACTTCACAATCAGGAAATTCTCCCTTCTGTATAATCTGATTTATAAATACCTATGGTGTACCAAATTGGGATTCATGAGATAATACTGATTTTTTTTAAACTTCTTTAGAAAGTCAGGGATTCCAGAGGCCCTCATACACAGTGGGATATCACCAAGAGTAGCTGTAGGAAATCAGGCGTCTAACATTTTAATTATAGAATTAATTCCAAGTCCTGGTGGAGTAAATTTTGGACATAAAGACTGCTTGCATTAGTTACACGGATATTTGACCTAAAAGATGCCTCCTCATAGTAGGCTAAGGACTAAGTGCTGAAAATGCCAAGTCAAATCACTTAACCAACCTCAGTGGTGATTCTCTGACATACAGAGATGAGGGAAATTTTGATTTATGAGTCAGAAACCACTAGCAAGCAGCAGATGGTTGACTTTTTGTGTCCCCACACCCTGACAATGAAACTAGAAAGCTATAACCCTTAATGGGCATAACTTAGATCTTGGTTATAAAAGACCTCATTTCATAAAATAATAAAGATTTTATCCCTTCAAGGGATTCCACATTTTATGCATGAGGAAACAAAGGATGAACGAAGCTTATAAACTCAAGGTTAGATTGAAATCATGGTCGGTTCTGATTTGATTCCATTAAGTGACAAAACCTAAAATTCACCGTGGTGACTTGTTTCAGGAAATAAGAGAACATCTTATATTCTCTGTGAAAAAAATGCATTCTATTCTATCTGCTCTCAACAACTGTTGTTTCTCACTAATACCAAAGTACACAATATCATTTCCATTTAGAATGTGTCTAGAACTAAGTTACAATATGGTGGTGAACAGAAGCCAGCTTGTATCAGCTCTGGCTACACATCTCTTCTGTAACATCACGTGAGTGACCTGAAATCAGACATGGAGGGAGTATTTCCACCACAGACATAGGCAAACACTTCAACCAGGAATTTTTTTTTTTTTTTAATTTGGAAAGCCAGTTTGCCAGTATACCACTTGTTAAACTATAGATGCTTAGTAGTCAAGGCTTTAATATTTATAGTTTCAACCTATTTCCAGGTGACCATGAAGGCACATTACATTCTGCTAGGGCCCTGATCACGTCCAGAATCCTAAATATGGTTCTGCATGACCTGCCCCTTGCCTGCTTCTTAAGCTGCGTCTTATGCCACCCTTTTACTTGCTCCCAGCTCTTCAGACCCACAGACACGCTTTCATTCCTTTGAAAACTCCTTGCTCCTTCCCAGCACTTGGCCTTTCTGCAGTGTTCTCTGTGCCCCAACCCACTTGCTCCTAGTCAACAGTTTCAAGTCCTTCGGCTCATAGCTGAACTTCTGCATTCCCTGACTCCAAGTCTAGGTCAGGTACCAGAGTTGAAAGCTTTCCTTGTGCTCTAAACCTTAGTTTTGTAAAACAAACTGCGGTTTGAAACTCTATCTATAATTGTTTGATTCAGGGTCACCTCCTTCACTGGACAGTTACTCCTATGGGAATTGGGTCTGTGTCTGTTTTTCCATTATGAGATTTCCCTACTAACTAGTAGGCATAGGGTCTTTTAAATATATATGCTTAAAAAATAGTCCAAAGATTCAGAAAAATTTAGAGAATAACATAATAAACACCTGTGTACTCATCAATGAGCTTTAACAAATCTCAACATTTTGCCAGAATTGTTTCACATTTTTTTTAAAGAACAAAAACTTTGGTATTCTAATTAAAACCTTTGTGAATTCCTCTCAATCCCATAGCCCTCCTTTGCACTCTGGAGAAAACCCTTATCATGAAGATGATAAGAACGAGCCATAATTTGCACGGAAAGAACCCATCTACATGCGTGTTTAGACAAGACAGTACTCATCTTTGCTGGTATACATGGTGGCTGGAAGTGAGCAAAAGGCCCTTACTAATGAGCGTTTATGGATAGCATGGTCCTCAGAAGAACTGACGCCCTATTTGGTTCAGGATTTCCCAGTATGTAGTTTGAGTCAATCATTTTATACTGTCCTTTAAAACTCTTATAATTTGTTTAAAGCTGTCTGAGTTCTGACATTAGCTTGATTTTTAGACACTTTAAGCTTCATTAACACAGGTGGAAAGAGGGAGTGTTGAGTAGTGAAGAGCATGGGCAGCAGAGGCGAAGTCTTTATGAGCTGTGTGATCAGAGCAGTGAGATCCCTGAGCATCATCATGGGCCTCACTGGAAACTGGCTAGAAATGCACATTCCCGCCTCCCACCCCAGACCCACTGAATCAGAAACTCAAGGGCGGGGTGGGGAGTGGGGGCAGCAGTCTGTTTTAACAAGCCCTCCAGGTGATTCTGTTACACTGATATAGGGCAAGGAATTTAAGCCCTCTAAGCCTCACTTTACTTACCTTTATTTTGCAATAGAAATAATAACAATAATATTGATGACACAAAACCTTTGTGAGGATTAAATATTAACACTTATTGAGCACTTCTTCTGGTATCAGGCACTATTCTTAGCACTTCCCATATTTTATCTCATTTAATCCTTAAATTAACTTCATCACAAATAAAAAGAGATTAGAAAAGTAACTGGCACCTAGCAAGCATTCAATAATTGTTAGTATCATACTATTATTGTTACCTTTTTGAGTTGTAAAGATTAAATGAGATGATGTAAGTGCTGAGCACATCTGATATATAACATGTGCTTAAAGGGTATTAACTATTTGCATATAAAAGCATTTGTCTGAGTACACATTATTTACAGGGGTCTTTATAGGAAGTGGAATATAGTCTAAAAAGATAATTGACAGGGAATCTCCCAATGGGAATGAAGACCATAATAGACAAAATGTTATAAATCACATTTCAGCATTTCTTTTTCTCATTTGCCGTAAGTCAAGGAAGCCAAAGACAGCTCTTTGAACTAATTGCAAGGGCCAAGAGGGTAATTAACGGCTCTCTAATTAAGCTGGTAATAGCCGCCCTCTATCGGAGAGATTAAAAGCCAGAGAATCACTGCCGGCGAGGACTTTGGAAGACAGGCCACGACAGCCTTGAAGTTCTCACCCTGCAAAATAGCTCAAAGAGAGACTTGGCTCTGTCTGCTGGGGTCCAAGGAAAAGAGGAAAGTGCAGCTGGATGGAGAACAGTTAAAAGTTTGTCAGGAAGCGTTCACTTGTATTTGGGCATTTGCATTTGTTTTAAAATCTTGCTCTGAAGTGTGCCTTCTAAAATTAAAAAGTCACTAGTAATTGCTTTGCAGTTTTATATAAATTGCTATCTATTGGAAAAGGACCAGTGTGCTCTACCTCGTCTGCTGTGAATGGGAAGCCAAGCAATGGAAGCCTTTCCTATTTGCTCTCTCTTCCCCAGCTGAACTGACCACTCCTCCTTGTGTGCGCAAAACATCATTGGCTTCTCCTCTGTTGGCACCTGGTACGCATGGAAGTGCTTGTCTTTTTCTTGGTCTAGACCAGTACTGTCCAGCTACATTTGTGATTTTAAGTTTTCTTAAGCAGTAGACCCTTGACCACAGGGGGTTAACCTATGTATAACTTATAGTCGGCCCTCCCTTTTCAAGGTTCCTTGGCATCTGTGGATTCAACCGACCACAGACCTTGTAATACTGTTTGACTTACTACTGAAAAAGGTCCGTGTATACATGGACGCACCCAGTTCGAACCTGCGTTGTTCAAGGCTCAACTGTAGACACTTTAAAAAAGTAAAAAGGAACAGGTAGAATTAGTTTTAATAATATATTTTTTGAAGCCAATGTATCCTGAATATTATCAATTTGCTATGTATTTAATACATGAATATTAATAGGTATTTCACAGGTTTTTGGGGGTATTAGTTCTTTGAAATCCAGTGTGCATGCTTCATTGACAGCATACCACAATTTGGATTAGTCATGTTTGAGTGCTACATAGCCACATGTGGCAGGGGCTCCTGTGTTGGACAGTGGGGGGTAGAGGACGAGCAACTGAAAGGCAGTATCTAATCTATCGTGTACCCGCGGTGCTTCGGGCCGCGCATGAGACATAGTTGCTGTTCCATAAGTGAGCGTGGGAGGCAGAATTCTAAGGCCACCCCCGGTGACCCTTGCCTTTGTATCATCCGTTCCTCTTTGAGTGTGCGCGGAGCATATGAAAATGATGAGACATCAGTCTAGTGGTTAGGGTATGTTATACGGCAAAAGGGAAACTCTCTTGGATGGGCCTGCTCTAATCAGGCGAGTCTGTTAGGAGCAGAGTTTTCTCCAACTGGTAGCAAAGGAAAACATCGGAGAGAAACATTCCTGCTGGCCTGGAAGAATACGTACAGCTATGTAGTGAACTGCCAGTGGAAAGGAGCAGCCTTTGGAAGCTGAAACAGATCCCCAGACAACAAACTAGCAAGAAAACAGGGACCTCAGTCCTGCAGCCACAAAGGAATGAATTCTACCAAACACTAGTGAGCTTGTAAGAGGACTCTGAGCCCCAGATGAGGACTGCAGCTGACTTTTGATTTTAGCCTTGTGAGACCCTGAGCAGAGAACCTACCCACGCAGTGCCCTGATTTCAGCCCCATAGAGCTGTGAACTAAGACAGAAGTGGTGTTTTAAGCCCCCAAGTTTGTTGTAATTTGTTGCACAGCAATAGAAAACTAATACAGTAAATAAATGTCATAATTCAGCCATCATCGTCCAGTTGGGGACAATGTGTCTAAACCTTAGGCATAGTCCCTAAGAGGAAATAGTGACTTCTGAACATTAGATTTGAAAATCAAGCCAGTGTCGTTATGGCAGCATATTTCTCTTAACCATGCCAGGGCATCAGGAGTGCGACGTTTGAGTTATTCTCTCTTTCCCAGTGCCGTTCGCATTAGAGGGAGGAGCTAACGGAGAGGCAAAAAAAGACAAAGCCTTTGGAAACAAGTTCGATATACTCATCCTGTAAAGGAGTAATTATTGATTAAGCAGAGACAGATACGAGAAAAATGATAATAATAATCATAGCTCACATCTGCTGGGTTTATACTCTATGCCAGGCGTGTCACCCTTTGTTTCACTGTATCTTCACCACAGCCCCAGAGGCAGAAAGTGTTACTAACTTTATTTTATGGATGTGGAAACTAAGCATAGAGGTAGGAGGAGATTTAGCTGCATAATCAGGCAATAAATCTGATTAGAAAGGAAGCAGAAGAAAGGGTATTCTTGGATGACGCATTCTTCAGAACAGATTAGCCTGACTTCCAGATGCAGCTCTTTCTCTGGGATGGCAGAGAGCTTTATTTCTTCTCTGTTAACAGTCTCTTTTTATGCCCCTTTCTTCAAACAAGATGCATTTCCCAAGTGGTCCTTGATTTCTGCATTCAGTCTTTCTTTCTCCTTTGGAGACATCATTGAATCCTATGACTCCCAAAATTACCTCTGGTCCTAACTTTGAAAGGCACATCATGGATCATGCTGTTCTTCTGAGCTCCAACCCTCCAGTCACGTTACCTGGATGTCTCACTAACCTCTCAAGTTCAGCTTGTTCAACAAAGTAGAGTTCATCATTCTGGTCTGAAAACCAGCTCTCCTCTCCAATACTCCAACCCTGCCAATAATTCCATAATCACTGACCAGTCCACAAGGCTCCAAACCCCAAAGACTGTTCAACTGCTCTCATCTCCATTCCCTTTAGTCAATCAACTGCTAAAAGTATCTTTCCAGAATGTTTACTCAGCCATTCCTTCTTCATTCTTCAGCCTCCTGAACCATTTAGTCCACTGACCTCCTTTACTTCCTTCCTTATCCGGCCTTGGTTCCATGCTGCATCAATTTGGTCACTCTTACCAGAGCCCAAATCCCCTTGCTGCTCTATTTTTCATCATTTCTCTTTGACATAACGTGATCCCAACCATCTTGTTTCTCTTCAACTGGGAGGCTGAGCAGTAGTGAAAAAATTGCACAGAGGGAAGATAAAAGTAGAATAGAATCCTCTGTTCCAGTTTTCACTGAGGCCCGAAGACCAAGGATGCCAAATACTATCATATTCCAAGGCAAATCATTCGGCCCACCTATACATGACTTGAGAAGAAAGTGGGTGGAAACAGGTTTTATGAGTTTTATCTTTCACTTACCTTGAGCTGTGAGTTCTTCCTATGTGACACTCCCTCCCTCCCCATACCTTAGCCATGTGGGAGCTTCACAGGCATCTTTGACAGGTATGTTTTGAAGCTTGGGGGACACAGACAGGCATTAGATTCATGCCTAGGGAAGAAAGTCTTTTTTTTTCGGTACATGGTCCTCTCACTGCTGTGGCCTCTCCCGTTGCGGAGCACAGGCTCCAGACGTGCAGGCTCAGCGGCCGTGGCTCATGGGCCCAGCCGCTCCGCGGCATGTGGGATCTTCCCGGACCGGGGCACGAACCCGTGTCCCCTGCATCGGCAGGCGGACTCTCAACCACTGCGCCACCAGGGAAGCCCAGGAAGAAAGTCTTTAATGAGGGGCTGACTGAAATGAACTGTGTCAGTACAGCCGAGGGCTGCATTTAGGAAATAACCACATTCTGGTCTATGCCAGGCCAAAGCTGTATTTTTCCAGGGACCAAATGTGAAACCCACAGAAGGAATGTGAGTCTGGGTTGTTTAAAAGGAATTGTGACCCAAAGGACTTCCTGCAGTCAATGAGATGTCCTCAGCAAAAAGGGGTTGGAGGTTCTACTAGGTAGACAAGCAGAGAGGGATTGAAGGTGGCTGGTTAGAGGAGAGGCACTGCCTGAGGCAAAGGAATTCCAACTGGAAGGGTCCAGCAGGCGGGTGTCTGGGGAGGCCACAGATACTCGAATGAGAGAAAAAATGCCAGCTTAAAACAGCAGCCAGAACCAGAGGGAAGCTACCCCAACTTATATTTGTGTCAGTCAGATAAGGCCTTCCTTCCACTTACCTTCCTGCCGTCTCTGCTCCCATCTTGGAAGACCTTTTGGTAGCCAAGCGGTGGGAGATCGGAGAGGGGTGGGGAGGAGTAGCACTAATGGGGAAATAGAAGTGAAACCTCATTCCCCACGGCAGGCCCTTTGTTCTAAAGCATATCCAAGCTTGCAGTGAAGTTTGGAGTTTTGTTGCAATAGTTCTTGGCATATTAATTTATAAACTGAAGCTGTGATTTGGGGATGAAATGACCAGAGGACATTTTATTATCTGAGATGATCAGAGAGTTAGAAGATCTTCCTAATATTTCATCTGAAAGGTAAGGAAGAGCTGGCTCAAAAAAGAGAATTCAAATGGGCAGTTGGGGGTGAATAAAATTGTTTTCTCTTTGCACCCTAGGAATGCATCTTGCTCAGTGAGATCATTCAATTATATCATTGAAATAATCTCAATCCAAAGCTAGGTCGAGACTTTCAAGCCATGGCAATGTAGCAATATAGGTGGCAATATAGGTGGACACACCCTCCTATTCTCTGCAAAGTTACCTTGAGCCTCTCGACCTTCCTTGCTCCCTGAGCTTCACACTGCCCCCTTACTCTCAGATGATCTTGCTTCAGTCTTTGCAGAAAGAGCAGAATTCATCAGAAGGGAGGAAACTCTTCATTTCTTCTGCATCCCCAAATGGAGCTTAGAACTGTACTTAGAGTATTAATTGTTAATTAACACATATATTGTAAATATGTAAAGGATGGTTCCACTATTTGACAATCGTATATTCTCTTAGGCAGGTAAACTCTTTTCTCCATAATCTTATTTTCAGTATTGGTTTGCTTATCATCTCATTTTCATATATTGTAAAAGTAAACCTTGAGCTTAATTTGAAATTTAGAAAACTTTTTCTGTTCATACTAAAACTTACGAGACAATCTAAAGTCAAGTTTTAATTTATATGTATTGCATTCTGCAAAATATGTTCACAAGATTACCATTTGTATGGTATTTTATAATGTTTGAAATAGGGCATTTCATGCCTTTGCCATTACCCTCAGAGAGCTTTTCTAGTCTCAATTCTCTTATTCCATCTAATTACAATTTCATTTTAAAAGCAGTTGGGAACATATATACCCTGAGCATTTAAATATGCTACATTTAATGTATCTAATGAGGTTTTAATTCCAATATAACTAACAAAATAATTTAAAAACTGAGTTGCTAGTGGAAGCGTGCTTCTCTATACAAGTCATTTACATTATCTAAAGGAATTTTAAGTTCATTATAGAAAATTTGAAAATCACAGGAAAATATAAAGACTAAAATAAAAATCAGCATAACCACAGCACTACTTCCCCACCCATTCTGGAGATCTTCTAGGCTTTTCTGTTTTTCAAGCTGGGTATAATAATGCACACACATTTCAAAGCCCTGCTGTTTTCCCACTGAACGTTCTATTGAGGCCATTTTTTTTTCTGTGCTATTTAATACTATCTAATGATCTAATTTTGGTGACCAAATTATATTCCATCATATTATAATCTGTTATAATTTATTATATTATAATGCATGTTATATGTAATATTAAAATATACAATCTGGTTCTATTATAATTTATTTAATAATTCCCAGCTTGCTTGTTTCTAGAAATAGAAAAATATGGTATATACTTGGCTTCTGACATGTGTTCAGTTGTGATACTTCATCCCACCATCAATAACCTTAACTTAAACTTTGCCAAACTGTAGACTTCATAGTCTGCAAACAATTGTAGTCCTGTTTTAAATTCAGCAAAAATTAAAAGGCCACCAAAGTTTTTAGGTTGCTGAAATTGCGATCTCCTCTCAGGGTCTCTCTTTTCCCCATTTCCTTTACTTCCTAACTCCTTTTCCTCTGTTGAATTCTTCATACTCCTTCCTCTGTCTGTCTTCAACGTGAAGTTGATTTTTATTGGATTTTTCCTGCTAAATGCTCATTGTAGAAAAAAGTCAGTATTGCACATAGGGCTTGCAGGCCTTATGTTTGCCTACATATGATACATTTACCTGCATATCAAGGGTGGAACCATCTAGGGAGAGATTCATATATACCATGTTCATCCCACTGATGAATCAGAATGTTGTCTTTTAAATTTACCCAAATGAGCAGTGGAGTTGTCACATAGTCCCAAATGCTCTAATATACGATAACTAACACACGGCTCTTACTGAAGATAGACCTTCAAGGAAAGCCAAATCATAAGCAGAAGTTTGCTTAACAAGAATGAAATCATTAGACCTTTAGAATGTTTGGTGGCCACAGGCTGAGGCAGCCTTATGTATACATCATTATAATTAAGATTAGTTGTGGGGTTAGGGTTAGGCTGACGGACAGAAATTGTGACTGAGAAAATCATCAAGGAAATGAGCACCATCTCGAAGGGTCTCTTGTGAGATAGCCAGTTGGATGTGTTAAATCCCTCTGCCTTACTGTGCATGGTGTACCCTTCTATTAGAAATTTCTGCATTGATGACTTGCTCCTTTCTTCACTCTCTTTCCTTCCTCCTGGTCATCTATGACTCTTGCTTTCTTGGTCCTCCTCCTATGCCTAAGTGTTCTTTCCCGGTCTTTTTTCTGTGCCGACTCTTAGTTCTTGCATCTCTGTAGTGACATGTTTATACAAAGTCTGTCCTGGGCCTTGGGGTAGTCATTAATGTGGCTCCTGATGTCAGCACTCCTCTCTTTCCAGACACATGGTTGGATGACGAGTACTGCCTTCCTTGCGGTTGGGTGGGGCTGTGTGATGAGTTCTGGCCTTTGAATTATGAGCAGGAGCAATGTCTGTCACTTCTGGGCTACAACAGTTAACTGCCAGTATGAGACCCAGCTTTCCACCTGCTACAGAGACCAGCAATGTTGCGAGTGGGTGGTTGTTCATCAGTCCAAATCCCAGAGTGAGATGACACTGAATAGCATTCCTAGTCAACCCTTGACATAAAGAATGGATGAGAAATAAACCTTTGAGGTATTAAGTCATTGAGATTTGGGGATTATTTGTTCTACAGCATAATCTAGCTCTACCCTGACTGAAATAACCTTTTTTTTTTTCTTTAAACTCTTCACCTTAGCCCCTGATGAGTTTATCCAAGATTGTGGCTTTAACTTTATCCTCTAATTAAATGAATTCCAAATCTACTGAACTGAACTTAATTGATCACCTGAGCCCAGGATCTAGGTTTCTAGTTACCTTGTAACACTCTCAGTGTCCACAGGAACCTCAGCCTGAACCTTCTGCAGGTATCTCAAACTCGCCATGCCCCCAAGCAAACTTATCATCTTCTTTCCTTCAATGGCTGCTTCTCCTCTATTGCAAATAACATTATCTTCCATGATTCACTCAGCATCTGAACCTGGAAATGTGCAAATTTCCTCCTCATGAGTGAGGTGGGGCCGGCCTCACCAGTGGAAAGTTCAAAAGGCAGAGAGACCAAGCTCAAACACAAAATCCAGGAACCAGAGGCACAACAGAGTTGTATCCATTCAAGTGCCTGGAAATTGTCTTTCTTAAATTCTTCCTAGTATATGAGTGAGGTTCTCATTTTCCTTTTCAGACCATGTGGGTTGACTTTCTCTTCCATTGGTTTGCTGAAAGCAAAAACAATCATCTTCTCTGTCAGTCACCTAACAATGAGATTATTCTTCTTTTCTTTCCTTTTCTTTTTTCTTTCTTTTTTTTTAATTAAAAGGACACAGCAAATTGGCTGCGGCAGGCTTCCTAAACTATGGTGGACTTTCCAGGCATCATCTTCTTGTCTCCACTGCGTAGTTGATGAGGAACTGGCATTTAGCCCCTGAACGCAGCCAAGAAAGGGAAATCTAGGCTGATGTCCAGATGGTGAGGTAATATCAAATCTATGGTCCCTAAACCCAGTGTCTCCACCCCAGGTTCATTATGTGTGTTTTATGCCAATTGCAGATCTGGAAGGCTGCCACTCCAGATGTCACCAGGCCATATATTTATTCATCAAACCAGGCCCATGATCCGTTTGTTCCTCCAATCACCAGCAAAAAAGGAAAGGGTGATGAAATCAGTCTTTGGCTACATTGCAGGAATCAGGAATATATTTGGGATTGGCTGCCATCGTTGCACTTTAGGTTATAATCACAAGAGGAGGACAGGGAACTGAGAGTAAAGTACTATCCAAAGAGCAGAGAGACCAGGGAAACAATCCATGCTGGTTCTTCCCTTTGCTAAAGCAGTTCCTCATTATCTCTGTGGGTTGAGAACCAAGGCCATTTCTTTGGTAAGAGGGGACTGGGTGGATACACCATACCAACCACTTACAGAGGGGAACACTAATATTTTGTGGGAGCCTCTGCATGAAGTCAAAGCTGCAGAACCAAGCATGTGGAGTGATGTGGGGTGGGATTGAAGGAGAGTAAACCAGGGTCAAGGTGCTAGTGTTGCTATTGAGAAGATGATGCCATTCTTATCCCTACTTCTTTGTGACTAGTTTTCTCTCTCCTATCTGCAGGGTTTTTTTGAGATATTGAGTATAGTTCCCTGGGTTATACAGTAGGTCCTTTTGGTTATTGGTAGTTCTATTTTTTTATTTTTATTTTATTTTTGGCTGCGCTGCATGGCTTGTGGGATCTCAGTTCCCTGACCAGGGAATGGAACCTGGGCCACGTCAGTGAAAGCCCGGAATCCCAACCATTAGGCCACCAGGGAACTCCCGTCTTGTCTGCAATCTGAAGCTTAAATGGCAATATTTCTGAGAACTACCATGAAGAAGGGGATGGATTTGGTTGGACTGTCTGTTTATTGTGTGATTTATCACACAGTCTCCTTATTTAATTGTGGTGCCTCATTCCATTGTCAGCTGTGTCTGATGTTCCCAAGTCCAGACACCTCTGCACGACATGTCCGGGGGACAGCGCTGAGGTTCCACTGGGGCAGGGATTGTGGCTGCCTGGCCACAAAGGGCTGGTGAGGGGTTGGAGGGATTGCTCACTCCTTACAAAACTTGCGGTCAGTTGTCCTGCTTTCAAACCCACTCAGCATTTCTTCCTTGGGAGGCACCTGGCATCCTCAAATCCTGAGACTTTCTAGGGATTCTGAGGCATGAACTGATGTGTTTCTGGTTAAGTCCTCCTCCCGTACCTCCTTTCCTTTCCCTCCTTGGGTTTCCATTTCCAAAATATTGTGGCTGTCTATAATCTGCTGTCATCTCCTTTTCTCTTTTCTTTGTTTTTGTAGGTTCATGTTTTCTTTTTCTTTTAATTTTTACTGTCATTTTAGAGGGGGTTGGGAAGGGAAAGGCAAATTTATGTGTATAATCTTTCATGTTTACTGGAAGTCTATTCACTTATTCCTTCTTCCAGTTTTTCTTATGTCTCTCAGAGCACTCTTCAATGTATCTTGAACCCAATAGGTACTTGATACAAATCAAAGCAGTTATAATAAGACAAAGTGGCTTCCCTGACCCATGGGGACAAAAGGCAGGGATTAAAATTACCCTGCATGAAGATTTCTGAAAAGAGCAGGTAATGCAATATCTATCCAGATTTCTTGGTTTTTGCTCATTCAAAAACTTGTGAACATCATGCTTAAATTTAGGTACTGGAAAGTAGGTAAAATGATTAGAAATCTTAGAGCATCTCCTGGTGAATTTCTTTTGTATTTCTTCATATGACACATGGTAGTTCAATCACTAGTGTAAGTTGAACTTTTGCTATAGTCTGGAGTGAGAGAGGAGTAACTGTCTTTTTATAGTGAGAAAACAGCTGTGCCGCCATTGCATACGCTAGGAGAGGGAGGAGCATTTGTCAGGGGTTCCTATTTGTCACTGTCAAGAACAGTGAGATGCCGGGGCAACACATTACTCCAGAGGTGCAGATTCTTCTGTCAGTTTCCAAGAATTCACTTAGCTTTATCCATGAGGATCCTGATGGAGGGTCTGAAATTTCTCTTCTGACCTGCCAAAGCCTGGCCTTTTACACAGAACATTACACGATGCCAACAGAGAGTTTCCAGAGAGGAACTGGGAATTAAGTGGACAGAGAGTTTCCAGAGAGGAACTGGGAATTAAGTGGACAGAGAGTTTCCAGAGAGGAACTGGGAATCAAGTGGAGCTCTGGTTGCCGATGATTCTTTTTCATGCCTAGCTACCCAAACAAAGAGACTGAGGCAGAAGCCAAATCCGCGAGTGAACACACACAGTGGAATCGGTGCCTGGGAATGTAGGGGCTCTGGCTGATTAAACTGCTGCCAGAGCGCCAGGGGGCAATTTCTCTCCGCCCCCCGTCTTGTATTTTGGCAGCTCTCCCTTCCCTACCCGCACCATCCCCTCCCCACATCCTCTGATCCATTTGCACTGTTGTTTGGAAGGAGCCCAATGCACACAGATTGGCAGCACTGTAATTGGTGCTTTCCTTACCTCTGCCTCTTTTCTCCCTGCATTTGATCATTCTGATAATGACAGTTTATTTTTTCCCCCTTTACCATCGGAAAACAAAAAGAAACTCTTGAAAGAGTCGCGGATTTACATTTCAGTTTTCTGATGTATACTGCTATGGGAAATAAAATTCACATTTTAAAATGTTTTCCCACTTCTGTTCCCCTCGTCCTCCCCCCTCACCCAAACAGTCAACACTGCTGGGAAACTTTAATGTTGAGAATTGATTTTTCCCCTCAGAAGGTGTTGTGATTACAGTGGCAGCATCCTTGAGAGTTGACTTGTCAAAATATTGACGATCTTTTTTAAGACCTTCATCATTGTCATCATAATTGGTGTCTCCGTTTGTTAGACTCTGTTTATTTATGTGCACTTTATTTCAAGTGATATTTCTTAGGATAATATTCGCAAGGGTTTGGGGCTCCTGGAATGAAAAGTGTTATATAAACTGAAATGCTTACCCCCTGGCAAAAGGTAATCTCCATTGCACACACCACCTGTTTAGGACAGCTCACATTTGCACAGTGTTTTGTAGTTAAGAAGGGATGTTCATGTATATTATTTCATGTAATCCCCCGATAATGCTGTGAAGAGCACATAAGGGATGGTCAGGCTCCAGGAATCATCCCACCTTGCCACGCCGCCAGGCATGTGTGATTCTGTACCTGGTGTACTGCTAGCTTTTCACAGGTGTTGTCGTGCAGCGCTATGGAAGCTGTGTCCCAGGTGCTTCAGTTCTGGAGAAGGGTTGGATTTATAGAGGCACAAATAAGCACAAAATAATTAGAGGAATTTTTTCATTTTCTCCTGTCTCCTAAGGAGGAGAACAGAGCAGATAATTAACTACAGGATCTCTTTGGCAGACTGGGTAAGAGGGGAAATCTGTGGGTACTGCAAAATTAATAGAATTGATTCCATCACGATTGTATAAACAGTTAAGGATACATATAATTAGGGCACTAGCTATAATACAAATTGAGTATATCGTGTGATTTACCATAGATTAGGATATGACTCGTGAGTGACAATAATGCACTATTTAAGCCGGTGGCAAAAGATTTAAAAGCTTTTTTTTTTTTTTACTGGGACACACACAGCCTTTGAACTGAGATTTTATAAGAGAGCATTTCAAGGCAGTAAACAATTCCTCTAGAAGAGCATCCTTCTAGAAAAGAAGACCAAGCAGTACTGTAATAACTGTGGGTGTGATTTGATTCCTTCAGAGGTCTTAACTAGAAGTTTAGTTCTGGAAGGAATGCCTTAAATGCAAAACTGTTAATAAACACAGCTATACATGGCCACATAATGCTGTGGAAAAAAATACAGGCTTTTGGGAAGAGCACAGGCCTTGGACAAGCTCGAACTGAGCTTGACTCCTAGATCCTCCGTGGACCAATTATACAACCTTGGGCAAACCTTGATTTCTGTGAGCCTCTGTTTCTCCGTGTGAATATCCATGGATTAAAAATGCCTCTTTTATAAAATAGTTGTGAGGATCAAGTGGGATAAAGCAGGCAGCGTGCCTAGCATGGAGAAGCAGCTCCACAAAAGGTGGCCATTCTTCTTGTGGTTTGATGTCCCTCCCCTTCTCCAGGGAACTTAAGCACCTTTGGGTCAGAGACTCAGTTCAACTCCTTTTTTTGTTCCTTTGAAACCCCACATTACAAAGTTCCTCAGAAAGGCTTTAATTGGGCTGCAGTTAGTCTTTATTCATCACAGCCTTGCTTCCAACTCACATCCTGATTTATCAATTGGCTCTAATGGACGAGTTGTAGGAAGGACTGTTTAAAAAGCGCAGTATTGGCTGATAACATAACAGCTGACACTCGGTCCAGAATCTGTTTTGTTTAAATGATTGTACATAGGAATCAACTTTCCATTTCCCACGCGACAAAGGAAAAAGGATTATAGCTTACACACTGTAAATCACTTAAATATCCTTCACCTACGGGTTCTGGAATCATATTTAAGGAATGTGGGGGGAACGAATGCACTTTCCGGAATCTGAAGTGAGACTCACACTTCCCTGCATTCCTTTTTCTTTCCATTACACTCTCCATGGGACCTGGTGAAGGGACCGGTGTCTAAAGGTGTCGACTGGCCATCGTCCTTCCACACACGAAGCCTCTCACATAAACAGACTCAGAAGAAGGAGCTGTAACAGCTTTGAGAGTGAGCTAGTATATTGGTCGAAAACTTCTTGTTGGAAAACAGAAATCTGAACAAGTCAACTCAGGCAAAATAGGAAATTTATTGGCTCAGAAGATTTGGAAATTCAGGAATAATGCTGATTTTAGATGCCAGGTTATCAACCCCAATGAAAAGGAGGTATTCTGGTTACTCTGGCAGAAAAGTCTTGGGGAGGACTCCGCTTAGATTTGCCTTGCTGGACTAGTAAAGAAAATTGCACTATTGCATACGCATTCTATTACATACTACAGAAATCACGTGTAACTGTATTACTTGTATTTTATTTTCTGCTTTCGTCTTCCTTTCTCTCTTTTTTTGTGGCCTGGGTATAGATCCTTAAATCTCCTTAAATATGTTATATGCTTTCTATTTCTACTTCACTAATCATCACGCTGCTTATATCACATGCCCATCTTTGAACCATTCACCATGACCAGAAGGATGAGCATATTCATTCGTCAGCCTGGGCTGCATGACCACTCTTGAGTTGAGGGCAGGGTGGCATCACTATTCACAGTTGCGTTAGGACCACATGACCAGGGGAGGATGCAGGGTAGACAGACAACGTGTGTCTACTATACCCATCCCTGTGTTATACCTTTTCTATGGAGAAATGTAATTGTTATGACTAAACTGATTCCCTCTGGCTAATTCCTTTCCTCTTCTGCCAGCTGGTCAGAATCTTTTCATGATTCTCTGTCAATAAAAGGCAACAGTTAAACCCTTAAATGTTCTTGAGAAGTTACATTATTTCATAGCCTTTACAAATTTAACAGTGAGAAAATCCCCATTTCCATTAAATTTTCCCAGGCAGAATTTCTAAATATTTTGTTATCTTCTTAGATCTTATAGACAGTGTTTTCTTTCCTGCCTTTTTCTAGTTCAGGATTCCAAATGGAGCTGATGTGAAAGATATAGTGTAGGATATTGGTAAAAAAAATATGAATTTCTGGGTCAACTGACTTGTGTTCAAATTCCACTTCAACCACTAGACCAGCAGTAGTTGGGGAAATGCAAATAAAAATGCTATTTTTTTCATTTACTGTATTGGCAAAATTTAAAAATGTTGAGGTAATATACACCTGTTTTTTTTCCTGCCTTGCATCAGTTCCTTCTGTTCTATGGCAAGAGTACCACATATATTTTGCATCTAGCCCTATCTGAATCCAGATCTACTCCTGGACTGCTCAGTTAGATGAGCCAATAAATTCCCTTTTTTTTTTAGTTTAAACCACTTTGGGTCAGTTATCTGTTACTTGAAACTGAATTGCAATTCGCATAATTGAGAATTTCCGTTTCTTGTGAAGGTATGGGGAAAGTATTGGCCAGGCATCTGGTAGCAGATTGACTCTATGGAACCCCTTCCTGCAATGCCGGTTGTATCAGGAGCGACTATAGCTTTTTCCAGGAAGCCTCCTGTAAGTCTTTTGTAGAGACTGTAGAAAGCCGTCACACTGAAGGCTGTCTGATGAATGGGACTAACGTCGGACGAGAGTGGATCTGAGCCATGCAAGAGATGTACCGTATCACTGTGTGTGTGCCACTGCACATCCTCGAGGTTTCTCAGCCCGCGTTTTACTCCAGCTGGTGTTGTAGCAACTAGCTTTGTGCAAACATTCTGACAGCGCCTCACTTCATCTGCATCATGTCTTCCTGCCCTGGGACTTCTCTAATGCTGCGCCGTGAGATGGCTATGGAAACCCACTCAGGCACGTGGAACCCGAAAGGGCGGGGGAGTTAAAGCCAATGGGCATCTCTTTTCTAATGGGGGATGGGAGCTGGTGGATAAATGAGGCATATTCTACATGGCTTCTCAGAGGGTCTTACTGGGTCAAGCCCTAGTAACTCAGAGTGACCAACTTGATAATATACTCTGGTATTGCCATTCCCTCTTGGCCTCACTTTTCCGGATCATTTCCCAAATAAACTGCTCACACACAAGACCTCGTCTCGGGCTCTATTTTTGAAGGAGAACCCAGAATCACCACAATTCTAATGAGAGTCCTAAATTTAATTCAAGTTTCCTCAGGTCTTACCTGCATAAATAGGTACAGTGGAGCTCAGCATGGGTAATGACCAAAATTTTTTGTCTTTGCCCCAAACTGCATGAGGCTACAGACACTGATCTCAAATTCTTTTTCTCTGGCTTACATAATCAATGTGCACCAATGGAAAAGCCCCTCAGTGGCCATATTCCAGTACTATCACTGATCCCAGGGCATTGGGTGACAGCACTGTCTGTTCTCCAAGTGATACCCAAGGTGCAGACCCCAGCTCTGTAGCTCCCAAGTGGCTCTGCACTCCCTTGAATCTTCTCTATGTTGGATCCAAACAGCAATGAAGAGAAGATCCTTCTTCCCATCTGGGCTACACTTAATTCCCCGGGTCTAATACACTGGGAGCAATATTCTCATGTCTCCTTTTGTTTCTGCCTGCAGCCCTGAGAGATCTAATCAGACCCATAGTTCATGGGCTGGGCCAGGGAGTGATGTACAAGGAGGATCCCAAGTCTTTCATCTTCATTGCTCTTGGGCCCTTTTCAAACCTCCACTCACTATTCCCAAATAACCCCATAATTCAGAAAGCCCCTTCCTCAGTGGTTGTTCCGTTATGGCCTGTCCCCTTCTTTGGCTCATCAGGATGGTCTGAAGCTCAGCAGTGGATGTATCTTAGGCGCAAATGGGAGTCCTGCCACTTTTCCTCCCACCATATTATCCTGAGAAAATGAACTTCACAGTGAAAACACCAACATTTAAATAGAGTGGAACATGAACAAAATCCTTCTTGTTATAGACCGTGGTTCCAAAGGTGACTTAAGGATTTCCAGGCCTCACTAGCCTCTGATTACCAAAGAAGGTCATATTTCCTTTTATGATCTAAAGTAAAATGACCCTAAGTCCTCATCCTTTGAAGATCCTTCCTCTGCTGAGTTTTTCTACCAACTGAATTCTGGGCGTCAAGAGGACACTCACATGCTCTACATATCTGTTCTCTGGTCGTGTTTGTCAGCCATTCACCCCTGAGGTGACCTGCTTCTCCGGGATGCCTTGATCTCTGTATAGATTTGCAAGAGCCGAAGGGGCGTATGAACTGGATTTAATCAATTTGGTAACACAGCTCATTTTTTTTTTAATATACGTGAAAGAATACATGGTAACCCAAAAAAGTTTGAGGTGGGGGACAATTTGCTACTCTCATGTAACTCACCACTGTGTTATACTGAAAGCAAGTCTCAGACCACGACTGCCACACAGCAGACGTTCCCTAACAAGCAGGCACAAAGCAGCTCACACTGTCATTCTGGAAGCTTGACGAAGTCACAGCCTCTGTCTGGCGTTTTGGATGGTCTGATGAACTTGCATAAACTTCTGTTCACTGGAGACAAAAGCCAAGACCGCAGAGGCAGGATTCTGTCACCCTTTCCGTCAATATCCAACAACAAGGACATTCCACATCGATGGCCACACACCGGTGTTGCATATGGAACCTTTAGCAATTAAGTCTTCCAAGGGTTGTAGGCTGCCCAGCTCTCTGGATTCTGACACCCTGCTCGTGTAGAGAGGGTAGAGATATTTAAACTAGTCCACATATTAAGAACACTTTTTTTTAACATTCTTAGAAACATCTTTACTATAAATGTTCTTTTTTTTTACGTTTTTAAATTGAAATATATTTGACAAAAAATCCTTTTAATTTCACTAAAAGGAGCCCATTTCTGGTATCTGTTATGCTGATCAACAGGACCCCATTTTCCACAATAAAAACCAATTTTTTACATTCCATGTGCAAATTAACAAAGCTGTGTATGACTATTGATTGAGATACAGACAGCAGGGGCACTGGTGGATGGACTTTATATCAGAATGCTAGCTGACTGCCCCAGCTACCCAGAGAGTTAAAACTGAAACTAACTGGCACATATATAAAATCTCCCTATCTATGTTGAAGTGTTTTAAAGTAAAATGCTGTCATCACTATAGGTCCCCAAACCTCAAAGTCTAAGGCCCCCAATCTCTTGGATTCCACAGATTGACCACTGGACCCAATAGTTGGATGTTTTTCAAACTGCAAATTGCGACCCATTAACAGGTCCTAATATGAATTCAGTGGGACATGACCACCATCAAAAACAATGGCAAAGAATATATGGAAATATCAGCATTATGCATAATAAGGACAGGTGTTGCTTTATGAAACTTATTTGTTAGATTTGTGGCATATGTTCACTGGAATACTATGTAAAATATAAAATATCTTTTTAAATGTCTTTTTTTTAAATCAGAAAAGTTGAAAACACTCAAATAGTTGAAAATACATTTCACAAGGTTGGTGTTAATTTACTCTTTAAATACCAGTGGTCCTGCTCTAGATTCACATTTAGGCAAAACATTTCTCACCCTCTTCAAGGGCATGGTTCTGGCTGAAGATACCCACTTACATCACTGGACAGAATGCTTGGCATCTGGATCTGCAGCATCAGCATTCAGATTTGTGGTGACTTCACTGCGGTGGCCAAGGACAAAGGGTGGGGACTTGCTTTATATTTATATAACTACGAAACCAATCCTGGTAATTTTCCAAAAACAAAAGGAATCGGTTCCAGAAATTCTGAGAGCTTTCTCAGCCTCCCCAAGCTAGAAGCTGCCAGCAACCTCCCAATGGCAGTTCCAGCAAAGAAAAAAGAGACTCTGTCTTTCCTAGGTACCGGCATCATGCCTGCCTCACAGATAGTCTGTATTCTGAACACATACCCTAAACCAGATGTTTTCCTTTATATCAAATAAATTGAAAAGAATGGTTGAAGCTTTTCTGATGATTGCATTGCCTCCTTCTCTGCTTGCAAATGGTAACTAGTGCAGAGGGGAAAATCTGTCATCGGCAACCGAGTTCTGTCAAGTGTTTTTAAGGACTTCCTTAGAGAAAGGTAGCACTACCCCAAGGAGCGACTTTTAGCTTTCGACAGCATTTCTATTAGCTAAGTCATCAATGCTCCAAGGTCCTGCATAAGAAGTGAAAAATGGAGTTTGCAGGGATGCATATATGTCTACATGATTCTTTGAACTTAAACTCAAATTTCTTTGAACTTAGTAATATGACAAAAATTTACAGTATTGGCTGCTTATATTAAAATATAAATATATGTATATATGTGCATTAAAGATAGTTGGAGAACATGATGTGTTAAAAGGGATGAATGTTTGTTCTACTGGTGGGATAGTCCAATGGAAGGATATACAATCAGTTTACTGAGAGGAAAACATGCCTAATAATGAGCGGAAACTGCTGAGAGAAGGAGCTCCGCAAAGATGGCACATAGTCAGAGAAACCAGAGGGAAAGGAATTTGTGATTCCTGGAGCAGAAGTGTGGGAGTCAAATGATCTATGGGGTGTAGATTATTTGACTCTGGGTTAGGGTGTACGCAAAGGCACTTGTCTGAGAGAAGCAGAAATAATGCAATTTACGATGAGGGAGCCTGTGAACCAGTGACACAGGAAGTGACTCAGAGGGTAGCGGGGATGAGTCATGTCAAGCTGTGGTTCCAGAACTGAGGGGAGAGCTTGAAAGTACTAAGGAAGCACTTCACACTTAGGGCAGTGGGTGGGTAATGGGAGTCCTCATTGAGCACATCGCTGCAGTGTGAGAAATAACCTATGGAAAAGCCCAGTCTCCTGTTCCAGCAAACAAAATAGTCTAGTTCTTCCAACGACCTCACAACTGACACCTTTTTTTTTTTTCAAAATCAGGAAAATGTAAGAAACATCTGTCTTTTATAGTTTGCAGTTTTTGATGTCTGCCTTCATAAAAAATGAAAGTGAAGTTCTAAAATTAAGTACATAACGTACAGTGTGCAGCAAATAATGCAACACATTTCCTTAGAAATGTGTTTATCCTTAGACATGTGTGGTCCACCCCTGTTGTGCGGGATGCTGAGTGAGTAAGGCGGAGGGCAGGGGAATAGTGTCAAGAGGCGTGATAATAGAGGTCAGGGGCAGCCCTAGGCACCGGACCATCTGCCTTCACATCCAGCTCTGTACTTTCATCCACTGGAAATCTAGGGCAGGGCCACCTGGAGTTTAATTATTTAAATTGGCTGACCTATGCAGGCTCCCAACCCCCATATGATTTCTCAGATCTCTGCTAGTTTTATCTAAGATGCATAGAGATTAAGAATAGGCTGTGGTCCTGGGCTGGGCCCAAATTCTGACTCTGCCCCTTAGCAGCTGTGAGACCTTGGGGCAGTTAAGCAACCTTTCTATGCCTCAGTGTCTTCAGTTGTGAAATGGGAATAATGACAGTACCTACCCCATTTTAGGGTTTTTGTGAGTCTAGAGTTATTCATGAGGACACACTAAGTCCTTGTTAATTATTATTATTATACTGAAGAGAAGCAGTATAGTTCAGGGGTTCAAGCAAGGAGTCAGAGCCAGACTGTTCAGATCTGAATCCTGGCTGTGTGGCCTTAGGCAAATTCGTCACTTTCTCTGTTGCTTGTTTTCTCATTTGTAAAACAAGGCTAATAAGTATACCTACTAAACAGGAGCTGAGCAAGAATTACATGAATTAATATGTTTAAAGTTCCTAGAACAGTGCCTGGCATATCATACATAAATGTTTGGCACTATTATGATTTTATGTATTTATTTATTTATCTCCAGCTAGCCCTGGGCCTGGCCCATCCTAGGTATTCATTAAGAGGCTATTGAAAACATGAATGAATGAGTACATGTAGTCTAATTCAATGGCCTGCAGTATGCATATTGGCTGTCTGTAACATTCCAAATTTGCCAAATGCACTTGGACTTGTCTGCATCACACACACCTTTAGATGGAATATAAACATTGTCTCCAGCTTCCTCTCCAATTCTGCCCTGTGGTGCTCAGTGCTAAAAGGGAGAGGCTATTTGACATGGGGCCATGACAGCCTCAGGGAGCATCTCTCCGTTTCTCCATCGGTACACTAGGGAATCATTATAACATCCCCAAAGTCCGGAAATCCAAGGACACAAATTAGTTATAGACACAAGTCAAATTACTCTCCATCCCTTTCTCCGTGAATATTTCTGGTGGAGAGCAGTCCCCACTGTCATTTGCTGGGGAAGTGGGCAGTCCCCAAGAGCAGGCAAGCTCCCCATTAAGCCAGAGCCCATCTATCTGCTGCCTGGGTGGCAGCGGCAGTTCCACCCCTTCATAAACATCAAGACAGGAAATAATGGAATGTTTAGTCTGAGTAATACATTAAGGAAATCAATTAGGCCCACATGCAACTTTCTAAGATTTTAATTACAGTACTTAGGGTACCACACTAGAGCAGTTTGTCAGGAACATAATTTGTTAATGAATAACAACTGACACAGTGAATTAGTTGGGATTGTAATTAGCTTTTGCTAGCCATCCATTGGAACCCTGATCAAAAGCCAGTGAGCGAAAGAGGGAGAAATCAGCTGTAAATGATAACCTCGACAGCTCTGTCTGGGGTGTCTCCCTGATGCTGGCGTACCCAGAGGGGCCTGGCTAAGCCCATGGGCAGATTTTAACTCAAGTGAGGTCAAGGAGCAGCATCTGCCTCACCTACGAGCTTGTTAGAAATGCAGATTCTTGGGGCCCCACCCCAGACCTATCCAACCTGCATTTTAAGACACCCAGGTGACCTATGAGCATATATATGTTTTTAATAAATTTATTTATTTATTTTTGGCTTCATTGGGTCTTTGTTGCTGCGCGCAGGCTTCCTCTAGTTGCTGCGAGCAGGGGCTAATCTTGGTTGCAGTGCTTGGGCTTCTCATTGCGGTGGCTTCTCTTGTTGCGGAGCACGGGCTCTAGGTGCATGGGCTCAGTAGTTGTGGCACGCGGGCTCTAGGGCACAGGCTCAGTAGTTGTGGCACACGGGCTTAGTTGCTCCGCAGCACATGGGATCTTCCCGGACCAGGGCTCAAACCCATGTTCCCTGCATTGGCAGGCGGCTCTTAACCACTGCGCCACCAGGGAAGTCCTTGTGAGCATATTGAAGTTTGAGAAGCACTGTCAGAGTACAAAGAGCACAGGTTCAAAATCAAACAGATCTTACTGTAACTCCTGACACTAACGCACTCACTAGAGATGTATCCTTGGGCAATTGCTAAGTCACTTTGAGCCTTTGTGTCCTTATCTGTAAGTTGGACCTACTAATACCTGTACTGCAGGGTCCTTGTACTGACTAGCGATAGCGTGTGTGTGTGCCTAGCACATAGCAGGTGAACAATGAATGAGGGCGTGGGAGAAACTCAGCAAGGTTTCCTGAGGCCTGGGCCTGACTACACATTGTCCTCTGACCTGGGTCACTTATGTGAGTCACACCTTCATCTCTCCAATCTTCCCATTCCACAATGGGGAAGGACTAGGAGAAAAGAGATAAAATATTACAGATAAGTTAAAAGAATAGAGAAAATATTTTAAAGATGAAATAATGAAAATAGTAAAATTAGCCAAAGAGTATGCTAGACTTAGATTAAATTGGTTTTGTTTTTTTGAGGTGGCCAAACGACCAAATAAGAAAATGTGGATTGGTAATATGAAACACCTGGGAGAGTGAAGCGCCCAGATTGTTCTCTGTCTTCCCACGGGAGGGAGAATCCTGAGGAAGGAGGTAGCCATGAACAATGCTCCCAAGATGGGGTTCACGCAGCAATTTGGAGAGCTGAGATCCATAGTTGAGGATCAGTGTTTTAGGAAACACCTTTGACACACTATACACAATGGATATGTCCTTGATAGAGCATGCAAACTTAAAAATATGTACGTCAAAGCAATTTCCTCGTTAGAAAATTTCCCTCTAAGCTTCCTCACCCAGCTCAAGAGAGTGTTAGAAGGAGCCCTTACCTAATCTGATTATTAGACCATGTGCTCAAACTCAAGGATTACCTCTGTGTCATGGCTCATACAGAAGATGGCAATATTCTTACAGCACATTGTGGGTAGACTGAAGGGGTTCCAGGGGCACCTATGTGGGGCAAGGTGAAAAAAAATAATTTCTTTTTACATCATGGAATTACAAGAAAAATTTTAAATTGAGAAAGATATTGGATATTAGGTTTGCATAAAAACATCCAAATTGAGCATTGTCAATTTTCAAAATGAGAAAATAAATGAGTTTGCTTCTAGAAATGTAACTTTTTAATATCAAGTTTGATGCTTGAAATGGCTGAACTCAATTCCTGATCAAAAGTCTTTAATAACAATCTCTTCAAATTTTGGTTATTCACCATCAATTAGAAACTTTGCATGAGGAGGTCATAAAAAGTTACTTAACCATTGTTTTACAACTGTCTCAAAATTTGTAGCACTTGAAATTATATTTAGGGACTATAGCAGCCCATCCTTTTATTGACAAACTTAATATTGAAATTTCTTGTGATAACGCAAATGTTTTTAAATATAATAGAACTTTTTCACATCTAGTACTTCCAAATATTAATGTGCAAAACTCCCACACATCACGAGAGCAGTCATCATTGACAGGACACATCAATTACAAATGGGCAGAAGTCCCAAATGTACGGGAAGGCCACCACCAGGAGCTCAACCTTCCTGGTCTACCTTCTCTCAACATAGACACGTGGCACCCTGGGCTATGCACCATGCTCCTTGGGCACCAGGAATACAAACTCCCCCAGAAGCTCCATGGGCCGCTTGTCCATGATGGGCAGTCTGGGCTCCATGCTTAGTTGCTGACTGTCCACGTCGAAGGGCTCCTGCTTAGCTCTGCGCAGAACGTTGAGGCTGACCAGTCATGCTCAGTGGTGCTCAGTACACTTCTGCCTGTAGGGACTGTGGGATGTACCGACAGGTCCTGCTTATCTGGAACCCCCCTCTGTAGAGCCCCAAATAAGGCTGCTCATGACCAGAGTTGACCTGTCTGGGGTTTCCTGCAGCCCCCAAAGGCTTGGGGGTTTAAGGCCTTGTGGCACATCTGGAACCCATTCATGGCACCGCAGCTTGGCCCACTGGGAAGCTCTGGATTACTCAGGGGCAGGGACCAAGCCATCCTCTTTCTCTTTTACTTCTTGAATCTATGCATGATAGGCTCTCCTGCACCTTCCTCTTTTACTTCCTACTCCAAGGATTAGTTGAATGATTGGGTCTTTCTCTACTGTGTTGGAGGAGACTTGGCCGTCTCCAGTTGGATTGAATTTCTCCCCAATGACAACCTGACCTTGTCTACTGTTCTCGTCCCACAAAAAGGTGCCTGGAATACTCAGCACTAGGTTTGGGATCAAATGTGGTCCTTTTAGTGCTTTGACTAGCTCCACTTCCTCTGGTAGTTGTGGTTCACTGTGGTTTTTCTTTGCACAGCAGTGATTAACATCCTACCCTTGGGTTTGGGGAATAGAAGAGGCAGAGATTCATGAGTGGGAAGCAAGGGGCTTCAGGCCTCACCTGCATTCTTTGTTCTCTTACAAGGGCTTTGCTTTGGAGCATCAAGCACTTAGATAGCTATAAATAAATTCTATAGTTTCTTACCAATTTGGTCACTGAAAATTAAACAGGATGTTGTATTGGAAGTTTCAATTGATGCAATACCATACAATGTAAAGGAGAGTCTAGGCCATGTGCAGAAATTACAGAGAAGTTGGAAAACACAGCTCACCAAACCCCCAGCCATATCAAGGATACAATAAGGTTAGAAGAGTGGAAAGTTAGAGAAATTTATGAGGATTTCCCTGGAGAGTTGTGGCTGTGCGGTGAGTCCTCCTACCCCATCCAAGGAAAAGGGTTGAAGGGAGCTTCCCCCCTCATCTTGTCAAGGCAGAGGAGTTTCACTGGGACCAGAGAGCAGTTAGGGAAACACACAGGCCTGTTGTCTGGTCCCACACCACTGTGCCCACCCGGGATGTCAGAGGATGAAACCTGGGCTATTAGCTGATGTAGCAGCAAAGCAAAGGAGAACTGCTCCTGCTTGGAGATCGGTCTTCACTCCTAGATTTTGGGCAAAGACAAGATGGTTTATCTGGCAACTCTGGGTGGGGTCATCTGGTGTGCTGTCCAGTAGAGTCACCAAGGTGAGAGAAGTGCCCTTCAGTAGAGGCTAAGTCGAAGTCGTGCTTCCGGATTCCTAGAGGTAGAGGAGAGAGTGAGCAATGGTAGACCAGAGGGCTTTTGCCTGGGTCAAGGGCATGGCCTGTGAGAGCTCATCAGTGAACTGCCCCAGAAAACAACTTTAATATCAGTCCATCTCCAGGGCCTAACCTGCTTATGATAGGCAGGTAAAACATTCCTGCCGCTCTTACTTTTTTTCCTACCCCCTATCCCCACCTGATCTTTCCCTACCCCAACCTTGAGGGGATCAGAAACTGCCGTTGACAAGCTGGGGGAGGGGAGTCTTGGCAGGGGGAAGAGCTACCACACTCCTTCCCCTTCCTCCAGTCCCCGCCCTCCCTGGGAAGTAGGGGAAAGTCTTTCCTTCAAATGAGGAGGCAGCTTTGATTAGTATTACAGGAGGCTGGTCTTTGTAACCTCAGGGTTTATACTGGGTTTGCAACTCAAAGTGGTTGTCAGACTTTTGATCAGAAATTGATCCAAATATCACGAGATTGCCTGAGTTTTTAGCCCACTGAATACAATTTGAAAGGAAACAGAAATAAAGTTGCCATCGGATTACCTTCCATGAGTGGATTGAAGGCGTATCATACATAAATGTTTGGCACTATTATGGTTTTATATATTTATGTGTTTATTTACTTATCTCCAGCTAGCCCTGGGCCTGGCCCTTCCAAGATGCCACTTACCATTCCTCATAGCATGATTCCGGGCAGGGAGCTCTGTAGGGATCAAGAGTGCATTGGAGCAAATCTAGCGTGAACCTTCAATGTAGAGTCACAGAATGTCAGGCTTGGAAGGAAGCTTGAAGTCATCTGTTCTAAATGACCTCCTGCTGTTTGAGCCCCTCTGCCATACCCCTGCCCAGTGCTCATCCCACCTGTGTTTGAACGTCTGCAGAAAGAAGAGGATGTACATCCTCTCAAGACAGTCCATCCCATTTTGTAACAGCACTTCTCATTTTGTTGTTTCTTTTGCTGCACAGAAGTTTTATAGTGTGATGTAGTCCCACTTGTTTATTTTAACTTTTGGTGCCTTCGCTTTTGGAGTCAAATCCAAAAAATCACTGCCAAGACAAATGTCAAGGAGCTTCTCCCCTATGCTTTCTTTAGGAGTTTTATGGTTTCAGGTCTTATGTTTTAAGTCTGTAATCCATTTCAAGTTGATTTTTGTGAGTCGTGTAAGATAGGGGTCCAATTTCAGTCTTCTTCATGTGATTATCCAGTCTTCCTAGCACCATTTGTTGACAAGATTATCCTTTCCCCATTGAGTATTCTTGGCTCCCTTGTCAGATATTAGTTGATCGTATATGCAAAGGTTTATTTCTGGGCTGTTGGATCTGTTCCATTGGTCTGTGTATCTATTTGTATGCCTGTACCATACTACTTTAATTACTATACCTTTGTGATATAGTTTGAAATCAGTAAGTGTGATGTGGACGTTTAGGAGACATTGATTATGGAGGCCTGATGTTCTGAGCCTTGGATCATGTGTATTTACTCAGGTCTCTGGGAAATTTCCCTGGGTCCCCAAACCTCTGCTCCCATACTGGTGCTCACCTCACACTGTATGGGGATTTTTCTGTATGTCTGTGAGCACCTTGAGGGCAGGGATCATCTTGTTCATTGTTAAATTCACCAAGCTCAGTATTTGAAGAGAAACAGGTACGAATAAATTAGTTCCCTTTCCCATCACTGCCTAATCTGTAGCCTTTGCTGGCCCACTTCCAGCTGTTCCCATTCAGTCTTATCAGGAGAACTCTGGTCCTTTGAATAGATCGATTATCCTTTCTTTGCTGCAAGCTTCATTCCTAGGTTTGTCTCTCCAGTTCTAAAAACACTTTGATGTTTTTAAACTGTACTGAAAAGAGGAAGAAAATGACTTTCTAAGGTCAGGTATTTGGGCTCTGGGTCAACTGGGAAAGAAACAGATGAGTTCTGATGTATCATATGAAACTCTGTCCATAAAAATCAAACCGTCCTATTTCTGATATTTCTGCCTCATTCAATGACATTGTTTTCTTTGGAAAAATAGAATATTTATTATTCAGACTCTGGGCAGAGGAGTGAAATGGCCTGGATCTAGAGATAAGGGGCAATTTACTGCTGGCCAGCTTCCGCCCTTGCCATCTAACAAATATAGGTTTAAATGAAAGCATCATAGGCCCACTGCTACCTCTGTTCCAGAAGAGAACTATTTATCTTGAGCCACAGTTTTTCCTCTCTTTAATGCCGTTTTTGAAAAATGATGTGTACTTTCGTCTCACTATGTGCTTCTCCTGTCCCTCCTACCCAGCCTCTCTGCCTTAGGAGATAAACCACTCATTAGGTTATTTATAGCCTCCCACCTGTTCTCTTGACCCCGGGTTTTCCCTCCATCCTTTTCAATTCAACCCTCACACCACATATTTCCCAAAGTTCAGCTCTGGCCTCCAGGTCAAGAGCTCCCATGGCTCACCAAACAAGGGCCAAACACTTGAGCATGGCCTTGTAGGCCCTCTGCCTTTTGTTCCCTCCTGTTGTGTTCTTTCTGCTCCAGCCAGTTTCACCAGCAGCTGCTTTGAGAACGTACCCTCCTTTTCTAGAGCACCCCGTTTCTTCCCTTTGAACGTGTCTTCTCTCTAGTTGCGCATGCTCTGCTCTCCTCATCTTCCGAAGCCCAGACTGGCATTACCTTTTCCTTGAAGATTTCCCCGGTCTCTCTTGCTGAAAGTGGGATGTCTCTCTTCACAGGGTTGTTGAAAGGATTGAACAAGACTATGCACAGAAGTAGAATGGCGGTTGCCAGGGGCCGAGGGGAAGGGAAAACGGACAGTTGTTCCTAATGGGCAAAAAGTTTCAGTTATGCAAAGTGAATAACTTGTAGAGATCTGCTGTACAACATTGTGCCCGTAGTCAACAGTACTGTTGTACACCTAAAGATTTGTTAAAAGGGTAGATCTCACATTAAGTGTTGTTACCACAATAAAATGAAAAGATTATGCACATGGATATGCAAAGTAAAATGCCTAGCAAACACTAGACACACAGTATTTTTTTTTCCTTTCTACATTTTATAATTCTTTGAATTCCAAGAGTATTTATTTCTTCTAGGGCAGCAAAGTTATTCTTCTTTACCTTGTATCATAGTTATGTGGGTGTATATCTTAATTGTTACATATCACAGTGAGAGAAAAAAAGGCACAGATTTTGATGTCTGACATCTTTTTTTTTTTTTTTTTTTTTCTCTTTCCCTTTTGCGGTACGCGGGCCTCTCACTGCTGTGGCCTCTCCCGTTGCGGAGCACAGGCTCCGGACGCGCAGGCTCAGCGGCCATGGCTCACGGGCCCAGCCGCTCCGCGGCATGTGGGATCCTCCCGGATAGGGCACGAACCTGTGTCTCCCGCATCGGCAGGTGGACTCTCAACCACTGCGCCACCAGGGGAGCCCCTGACATCTGTTTTTGAGAGCTACCTCCAAAGCTCAGTAGCTGCGTGGTCTTGAATAAGTTGCTCAGTTTCTTTAAGACTCAGTTTTATTATCTGTTAGAAAAAGAAAAAAAAAAAAAGAAAAATAACAGCTATTTCTCTGGTCCTGTGGATGGATTAAATGTGACAATACACGTAAAAATGGTGACAGATAACATGGCAGCCGCTCAGAGTCTTACTGTGGTTTCTTTTCTTCTTTGAGGGCAATGACTACAATGTCTACATGTTTCTAACCCTAAGGCACAGAGCATGTAGCCTTGTGCAGAGTCACAGCTCAGTAAATGCTTTCTGAATGAATGAATGAATAAGCGAGTGAAAGGAAGGAAGGAAAGAAGGGAGGAGGAAAGAGAAAAGATATGAAAGGTTTAGCTTACTTATATCTTCTTTGTAATACAAAAATTACAATGGTTTCAACTCAAAGACAAGTATCTCCAAAGAGAGTAGGGATATTTCCTCTTTGTCCTAATCCTGTGCAACATTTTTAGTGACAGCAGCAACCTTTATATTTGGAAGGGAGAGCCGTTTAAAGTTCCCTCACTTTTGGAAGCCAATAGTTGATATACCAGCAGTGCCACGTCTGTTAAAGAAAAAAAGTATTTTGACATTTGTTAAAATGGTAAGGAAGACTTTATTCAAGGCTTGTACAATAAGGGTGAACTCTATTGCAATAGAGGAGAAAGATCAAGCTCAACTTTGAATACAAGAACAGATGGGGATTTATAGCCAAGGAGCAGAATGAAGGGGTCAGTGGATAAAAAATTACTAAGAAGAGACATCAAGGATAGGGGAACTCTTGCTAAACTGACCTATTAGGATTCTTGCTAAAGGAAGGCCAAGAACCTAGACATCAAAGGTGGGGAATGGGGAACTTTATCAGATACCAAGGGTGGGGGTATCTGAGTGATCAGATATCAAGGGTGTGGGGATTCTCGGTAAACTGACTTAGCAGGATTCTTACTAAGACTGGGTAGGCAGACTGAAGACAGGATGGGGGCCAAGATCAAGGCCTAGTTGAGAACAGGGTTCTGAGGAGCCTGGCTAAGGTTGACCACTATGCCATCATCAAGTTCCCCCTCACCACTGAGTCAGCCGTGAAGAAAATAGAAGACAACAACACAATGGTGTTCATTGTGGATGTCAAGGCCAACAAGCACCAAATTAAACAGGCTGTGAAGAAGCCCTATGATATTGACCTGGCTAAGGTCATCACCCTGATCAGGCCTGATGGAGAGAAGAAGGAATATGTTCGACTGGCTCCTGACTATGACGCTTTGGATATTGCCAACAAAATTGGGATCATCTAAACTGAGTCCGGCTGGCCAATTCTAAATATAAAAGTTTTCACTTAAAAAAAAAAAAGGAAGCCTGGGGAAAGCCGTCTGCCCTACTCACTGAGGAAAGCAGGAGTGGGGCAGGTGTGCTGCCCTAGAAGTCATGAAAGTTTGGCAAAACGTTATAAACATTCCTGTCTCTGGGTTTTCATTTGTGAGAGGGACACGACACCACTTTTCATCCCACCTATCTTAGTGGGTATATTAGTTGCCTGTGGCTACTGTAACAAATTGCCACAAAAATGCTGATTAAAAACAACAGAAATGTACTCTCTCAAGTTCTGTAGGTCTGAAGTCTGAAATTTGTGTCACTGGGGCAAAATCAAAGTCAGTAGGGCCACACTCCTTCTGAAGGCCCTAGGGGAGAATCTGTTCCCTGGCTCTTCCAGTATCTGCTGCCTGCTGGCATTCCTGGGCTTGTGGCCACATTATTCCAATCTCTGCCTCCATCTTCACATGGCCTTGTCTTCTTTGGTCTGTTTCTAATCTTTCTCTGCTTCCCTCTTATATGAATACATACTGTATTAGTCTGCTTGGACTGCCATACAAAATATCATAGGCTATGTGGCTTAAACAACAGAAATGTATGTCTCATAGTTCTGGAGGCTGGAAAGTGCAAAATTAAGGTGATGGGAATTTTGTTCCTGGTTAGAGTTCTCTTTCTGGCTTACAGACAGCCACCTTCTCTCTGTGTCATCACATTTTTGGGGGTGTAGGGAGAGAAAGCTCTTCCTCTTTTATAAGGCCACCAATCCTCTCAGATTAGGGCCCCACCCTCATGACCTCATTTAACCTTAATTAGCTCTTAAAAGTCCTGTCTCCAAATATAGTCACATTGGAGGCTGGGGCTTCAACATATGAATTTTAGGGGTCTACAATTCAGTCCATAGTACATGTGATTGCATTTAGGATAATCCAAGATGATCTACCCATCTCAAGATACTTAGCCTAATCACATCCATAGAAACCCTTTTTCTAAATAAGACAGTATTTACAGGTACCAGGATTAGGACCTTGTGTCTTTGGGTGGCCACTATTCAGCCTACCACTGGTCAGCCAAATGGGTCATAATAGCCTGGATTTATAAAAGGCTTGGAGGTCCTTCAAGGTTTTAATGGAATCCAGAGCATTATAGATTTATTCACAATAAAATAATCCTCAAGATTATTTCAAAGTTTGATCATTCTAGAGTTTTGTTGCATTGAAGTTTGTGGTGTACATAGTGACTGGGAACCTTCACTTGGCCTTTAGTCCTTTCCACTTGGAAGTTTAATAAGTAATAAAATTTAACAGAATCATCGTTTTCCTCCCACCAGACTTATTCATCTCCTATCCTTCCACAGTCAGCCAACAGCAATGCATCCATCCAACAGCTCAAGCCAAAAGCCTAGGAGAGCTCCATTCCTCTCTTTTCCCCGTCTTTTAAATCCAATTGTGATTTTTAGCAAATAGTGTGGCATGGGACCCACCAATCAGAACAGAGTCAGGCAGTAGAGCTGTCTAAGGGGGTCTCTACCATGCCAGGCATTGATATCTTGGTTTTTGGTTTTAGGGGAAGTCTGAGGGTGTTAGGGTGTTGAAGTGGGGCACCACTTGGGGGCTTTTGGCAGTGACTGTTTACCAACTGGTATAGAATATTTCAATATTTTGGTCACCGGGTGGGCTCTTTAGGGACTTAGCAGTGAAACAGCAGCCCTTCCCATATCCAGATTATCAAGTCCGGTCACCTCTACATCCAAAACATGTCTTAAATCCAGCTACTTCTGTCCACCTCAGTGGCTTCTACTCTAGAACTGGGCACCATCTTCTCTTTTTCTTTTTTTTTTTTTTTTGTGCTCTACACTTCACTCCACATTATATAAACCCCCAACACAATAATCCTTTGCAATTGTTTCCAGACTCAGATGGGCCAGAGGGTGGGAGGAGGGAGGAGAGCAGCAAAGCTGGGAAGCCGGTGATCAAGGGGCAGCTCGGGATGCAGTGCGCGGGCACCATCTTCTCTTGCCTGAACTTCTGCAGTAGGCCTCTAGGGTTTCCCTGCTCCCAAACATGCACCCTCTATAGTCCATTCTCCAAACAATAGCCAGAATGATCTTTTAAGAATATAAATTATATCATGTAATTCTGCTGAAAGTGAATTCCCTTGTACGTAGCACACTATGCAAACTTCTTATCCTGACCTAGAAGGACCTCATTGTTCAGCCTTTGCCCCTC
Source organism: Stenella coeruleoalba (assembly GCF_951394435.1). Classification (NCBI taxonomy): domain Eukaryota; kingdom Metazoa; phylum Chordata; class Mammalia; order Artiodactyla; family Delphinidae; genus Stenella; species Stenella coeruleoalba. The sequence goes on along the minus strand of NC_137153.1, from coordinate 97,141,808 downwards.
TCCTCTAACCTTATCTCCTCTACTCTCTTTCGCTCTCCCAGTAGCCTTCTTCCCATATCTTTTTTCCTCCCCTCATGACCTTGGCACTGGCGATTCTTTCTTGAATGCTATTCCTGCCTAGATCTTTGCATGGCTGTCTCCTCATTCAGGGTCCAAGTCAAGAGTCAGCTGTCACCCTTCTCCACTTGTTATAATAATATTAGATTTGTGCAATGCCTTTTGTTTATTCACTCAAACTTTTATTGAGTTTTATCACTATGACCTTGGCACTCTGCTAGGTACCAAGGATACATGAATGAATAAGACCAAGTTGTTTTCCTCAAGGGCCTCAGTCGAGTAAAAAAGCCAGAAAAATAATTTCAAAGACCTCAAGTTATTTACGGTACAATGCAAAAATGAGCTGTAATGGAAGTCTTGCAGGAGCACAGAGAAGGACGTAACTATTAATAACTGTGCCTGGCGGAATCAAGGAAGGTTTTAGAGAGTAACTGACTTTACCTGGATAATTACAGTGGAGAATCCTTATTTTAGAGTGAATGAAACTGAACTAAATTATATTGTTCAATTTAAGACCTAAGATTAATCTGTGTTTGGTAAATATTTAAACAGGAGGTATTCCTGATTCTCATACACAATTTTAATGGACATTAAGTATAAGCAGAGTAGATTTCTTTACTTTTTTGGTCCATAATGGGGAAAAGTGCTTCTTGTTTAGCTGACTTTAAACAAAGATTGATGGAGCAAGTAATATTAGGAGTGGAGACCTTTGAATTGATGGAGCTCTAGCTTTTCCAGTTGAAATGAGGTGAGTGGAAAGTCATGGTCACACAGCTGACCTGTTTTTTTATCTCTGAAATAAACTTGATCAAGTGGATCCCTTAACCGCTGGGTAAAGGACATTCCAAACTATCCTTTGCATTTCCCAGAAAGGTGGATGTCTCTTCCGTTTTTTCCAGCTTTATTGAGGTATAACTGACACATAACACGTTGTAAGTTTAAGGTATACAATGTGACGATTTGATACACTTATATATTGCAAAATGGTTACTACAATTAGGTTACTTAACACATCTATAAACTCACATAATTAGGGGTGTGTGTGTGTGTGTGTGTGTGTGTGTGTGTGTGTGTGTGTGTGTGTGTTGAGAACATTTAAGATCTGCTCTTAGCAACTTTTAAGTATATAATACAGTATTGTTAAGTATAGTCACCATGCTGTGCATTACATTCCCCAAACTTACTCATCTTGTAACTGGAAGTTTGTACCCTTTGACAGACATCTCCCCATTTTGAGCACCCCGCAGCCCTGGCAACCACCACTCTATTCTGTTTCTATGAGTTTGGCTTTTTAAAATTCCACATATAAGTGAGATCATACAGTATTTGTCTTTGTCTGACTTATCTCACTTAGCATAATGCCCTTAAGGTCCATCCATGTTGTTGCAAATGGCAGAATTTCCTTCTTTTTCATGGCTGAGTAATATTCGCGTGTGTGCGCGCGCGCGTGTGTGTGTGTGTGTGACATTTTATCTATCCATTTATCCATTGATGGACGCCTAGGTTGTTTCCATGTCTTGGCAATTGTGAATAATGCTGCAATGAACACGGAAGTGCAGGCATCTCTTTGCGATAGTGATTTTATTTTATTGGGCATATTTCCTAAACAATCTTTGTAGCGATAGGAGAAAAGAGAAAATGTCCAAACTCACAATTTTCACTTCAAATTTACTGTAACTATCACAAGCACATGGTTTTTTCTTATTCTTTTCCTTCCTAATAGTCATCAGAATTTGTAATTACATATTAATTTTTGGATTTTTTGTTGAACATCTGTGTCTCTGCTGTATTGAAAACTCCATGAGGGAGGACATTTCTATGGTCCACTGCTGGATCTCCATACTGAGAACCTAGCATATAGTTGGCGCTCAAAACATATTTATTCAAAAATGAATAAATGAATAATCCTGATAATTTGAGTAAAAGCTTAAAGGAAGATAATTGGAGAATTCACACAAGTTAAAGGATAATTGGGGTCATAGGGACACCTCCTCGGGAAAATCAACCTGTTGTAGTTCATAGAGAGACTTCAATTGGATGTGAATTCCAGGTCCCCAACCATTCTGATATTTTCTGCCAAAGGGATAATTTAAATTGGACTCATGGGGCAGGAGGTGCTTAAAATTGTAGATAATGAAAATACCATTTATTTGCTCACTTAGCAAGTATTCTTTGCTTCTAATAGAAGGGGAGAAGGGCTCTTCATTCTTATATCTAACAGAAAATATTAATATTTGTTGAATATACTCAAGAAGAATATTCTTTAGGGTTAACTTAAGTAAATGGGTAAAGTTGGTATAGTTTGGGAATACATCATTTAAAAAGCAGTTTAAATTCAGTGACTAGGTCACTGAGCAAATAGGCTTCATTTTACTCCCTTGGGTATCAAGCTCTATCTGCCTTTGGTGGAAGAGGCTTTCAATGTCTCTGCCATTGAAAAAGGGGAATGATTCACCCAGACTGTTTGGTTGAAGCTCAGTAAAGTCTCCTGGCAAGTCTGACCCATGGTCTCCCATCCTGGTGTTATGAAGTGACTTGATGTAGTCTGATTGTGCACGAGTCTTAGGCTCATTTTGATAGAAAATGAGAGCTGAAAAGTGTTTCTTGGTGTGATAGGTAGATGCCCCCCCAAGATTCCTGCCCCCTGGTGGATAAGCCCTGTATCATTCCCCCTCCCCTCTATTCCCCCCTCCATCTAAGTGGGACCTGTGACTATGTTGGAATGTCACTCCCATGATTAGGTTACTAATGAGTCAAAAGACAGATTATCCTGGGTGGGCCTGATCTAATCAGGTGAACTCATCAGAGAAGGTAAAACATCAGGGAGCTCATACAGCATCACAATCATGTTGTGAACTGCCTATGGAGGGGACCCATGTGGCTAAGATGTGGGAGTGACCTCTCAAAGCTGAAAATGACCCCAGGTCAGCAGCCAATAGCCAACAAGAACAGCAGGACCTCAGTCCTGCAACTAGGAGGAACCAAATTCTGCTAACAATCTGAATGAGCTTGGAAAACCCCCAAGCTGCAGATGAGAATGTAGCCCCAGCTGACACCTTGATTTCAGCCTTGTGAGAGCCTGAGAAGAGGACCCAGCTAACCATCTGGACTCCTGTCCCGGGGAAACTATGAAATGATGCATCTCTCCTATTTTTAAGCCTCTAAATTCATGGTGATTTATTATGCAGTAACATAGAATAGAAAAAGAATGCATTTGGTTCATTGCAACAAGGGGGACAGAACAAAATGGGGAACCTTGGAGGGTCTCAGTAAGGAGGTTATGGAAGGGCTGGTCCTAGAATCTGGGTTTATGTTGGGTGATTTGGGCGAGAGTTCAAGACGCATGGTTTTGCTCTGGTTTGGGTGCTATCAGAAAGAAGGAGGGACTATTCTGTGGTTGAGTAGCCTAGTAAGTTTTATCTCTGAGGTGAGAAGAACATAGTGGGGCTAAAGCCAGAATGGATGAAGAGGCCCCAGTCACTCCATTAGCAGGGAAAGCGGGATGCTTGGCCACTTTTGTGGTTTGGACGGCACTCCTATCTTTGTGCTCAGACATGGTTCCAGGGTGGCCTTTTTTTTTGTCTCACCCACCACAGTCAGAGTGGCCCTGTTTGTGTTCCGCAGGAGAACAGCACGGGTTTCCTGTTAGAGCCAGGTCAGCTCTAAGCTGACAGCCATCAGGGCTGCCCTGGGGTGGGTGGGTGAGTTAGATACTTCTTCAACTTCACTAATACATTTGGTTTTTTTTAAGATATGGCAATGTTAGTTAACTAATTAATTTTTTGGAAGGGAGTGGAAAGGTCTTTATATGATAATTTTTTACAGCCTTATTCAGGTATAATTGATGTACAAAAAACTGCACATATCTGCACATATTTAATGGATACAATTTGATGAGTTGGACATATGCAAATTCTGCTAGATGTACATACATTTACTAACTAAATGCTTATAAGCAAGCTGTTACACCCCCTGTCCCTCCACCAAAATCATATGATCTGTTCTGTAAGCTTAAGGAAGTCTGCTCTTAGGTGCTCAATCAACACTTTGCATCAAAGATTCATTTGATGTAAAGGCAGTGCTCCTGTCACCCATACAGCTGGCATTAGGCAGAATCTTTGAGAATTCATTGCTGAGCATGGAACCACTTAAGAGATTTAGCTCAGGGCAATATATCCCTAATATATGCCTAACATAATATCACTAATATAATATCCCTAGAATTAAAGGTTATCGGCCTCACTGGATTCTCCTACCCTATTCATGCAAAGTGTCTCTAAAATATTATTAGTCAATACATATATATTCTATAACTATAATTTCACCAGTGAGAGCCGATTTGTAATACTCATGTTATTTCATAAAACTCATTTTTGATGTCCAGTATGCTAATTTGCAAAGCACTTTTTTTTTTGCGGTACGTGGGCCTCTCACTGCCGCGGCATCTCCCGTTGCGGAGCAGAGGCTCCAGACGTGCAGGCTTAGCGGCCATGGCTCACGGGCCCAGCCGCTCTGCGGCATGTGGGATCTTCCCAGACCAGGGCTCGAACCCGTGTCCCCTGCATCAGCAGGTAGACTCTCAACCACTGCGCCACCAGGGAAGCCCAAAGCACTTGAGATAGGCTACTCTTGAAGAATGAGTATCTGGATTAGAATGCCATTTGACCACCCCCGAACTTTGCACACTTCAGTATACTATCAGTTTCTGGGCTAGAAGTTGATCCAGTCATTCTCATCCTTGACCACCTATTGGTGTCACCTGGAGGAAATTTTAAAACCATTGATGCTGATGCTGCACCTGCAGACCAAGTATATCAGACTCGCTGGAGGTGGCATCCAGGCACTCATGTTTTTAAAGATGCCCAGGTGACTTCAGCATGCAGCCCAGGTCAAGAACTACTGGCTTAATCCAAAAATGTAATAACACCACACTGTCTGCTGAGGTATTTTAAAGTAAATTATGGATATCTTAGAACATGGCTGCCCATTAGAATTACCTGGGGAACATTAAAAAAAAAAAAAAAAGATGCTTGGACCTAACCCCAGACCAATTAAATCATAATCTATGGGTGAGGGGCCTGAGCACTGCTATCATAAACATTTCGAAGTGACTCTAACTGCAACCAGGTGCAGGTCCGTTGTGATGGAAGATGCATGACAACTGCAGGCAGCGGAACGTAGGAGCCCCACGAGGAGAAAAGCTTCCGAGGCCCTCCCACTTGTGTGATTCGAGGGGCACTGCCCATGGTTCTCAGGGGCCGCTTTAGCTCCCTGAAGGCTCCCAGGCTCTGGGCATCAGGGGAACCCGGCAGTCTCCAGATGCCAACTCCCCTTCTCTCCCGAAGGCTCCCAGACCCCGTTCACATCCTTTCATCCCAGACCTCCTTTAAAGTCATGAACCCATGTCTGCCCCCCTCACCCCTACCCAGGCTGCGTGAAGTCCTCATCCTCCTTGTGGGCAGGGAACGAGGTCACCTGGATTTCCCCCTGCTGACTATGGCCTCAACTCTGTAGATGTCTCTACCTGACCTGGAACGTGGGATGTCGGGGTGTGAAGATCACCATCCCGTCATTGTTCCTTTACATCCTGTGCACAGAGGCCCTTCGAATGGACCCCATCTGTCTGCGGTCTATAAGAGGATGACCGAAGGTGGCGCCCTAGGCATTGGCAGCACCTCTAGAACTGCCCCAGCCTCCTCTTGTTTGCTCATTTCTCCTTTTCTCAAGTCCTCTTAGGTTTGTTCCCCTTCCCACCCACCACTTTTGTTTTGCCTGGCTTGTGGGATCTTAGTTCCCCAACTAGGGACTGAACCCAGGCCCTCGGCAGTGAAAGCACGGAGTCCTAACTACTGGACCGCCAGGGAATTCCCTTTTCCCCTTTTTAATCCTTCATGTTCGCTCTGGCTTCCACCTACCCCTTGGATTGGATGACAGGAGGAAGCATTATGTGGTCGTTAAGAAAGACGGATTTTGAAATCACATCCTCCTGGGTTTGAATGCACACTTATTTCCTTGGTCAGCTGCTTGGCTTCTCAGAGTCTGAGTTTCATCTGTTACAAAAAACGTCAAAGATACCTATTTCATAGGGTTGTTGTACAGATTAATTAAAATGCTTAAAGGAGGCCTAGGACAGAACTTGGCATACAGTCAGAGGTAATAAAGAGCATCTATTGTTATTATTATTACTGCTGATATTATCGAGCTTGGGACTTCCAAGCTGGATATAGCTTGACTCTTTCCTCCTTCTAGAAATGTAGTTTTCAACCTTGGCTTTACTCTGGAATTCCCTAAGGAAGGCTAAAGAAAATCCTGGGGCCAGGGCCTCACCCCCAAGATTCTGACACAGTCCTCTTGGGGTGTGGCTGAGTCTTGATTGGTTTAAAAGCTGGTTCTAATGTACAGCTAAGGCTGAGGACCAGAGCAATGGTTCTCAAAGTGTAGTCCCAGGACCAGGAGCGTCAGCAGCATCTGGGAGCTTGTTAGAAATGCAGATTCTCAGCCCTCCTGAATCAGTATCTCTGCGCGTGGGACCCAGTGATCTGTGTTTTAAGGAGCCCTCCAGTGGATTTGGATTCCCTATTGGATTTGAGATTCACTGTCATAGGGGATTTGCCCTCATCCACATAAGCCTCTGCTGGCTGTCTTTGGTGGCGGTAGTGGTGGTGGGGAAGACCTCTCTTTGTGGGGATCTTACCTACCAGCAGTGGCATTGCTTCTGAGTTTCACTCTGCTTGCTTGAAGACTGAATTTAAATCTGGGCCATCAGTTAAACAAGATGGGCACATGTATAACTGGATTTACCAAGGAGAATGCACATATGCACACTGTCACATTCATCTGGCATATTTTTCAGTAAACAGCATCAGACAATTATGCCTTATGCATTGTTTTAAATAAAACAGAGGAACTTACCAGCTTTATTTTCATTGCATTTCATTTTTCTTGGTATTTAAGAGCACTAAAAGGGATAATGATGTTTTAAAGCAGACCTTAAAGATACCCATTTTTGTGACCTGACCTTGGCTGATTTGCCTGTCCACCATGAGCAGCTTCTTTTTTGTTGAATGTTCATGGTTTCCAATGATTAGAGGTCAGTGAAGTCAGTAGGTCTCCTCCTCTAAACCTCACTTCTAGGTGATGTGTTACAATACTAGCAAGTCTTGGACCAAATTCAACCACATGTAACAACAACAAAATAATAAAGAAACAAACAAAAAAAAACCCCAACACGATAACGGAAAACAGACACAAAGACTGGTCAGTCTGCTTTGTAAGCCCACTGAAGTGTGGACCCTCTGTCCTTGGGGTTCTCCAACTTAGAAGGTTCACGTTGAGGCAAAAATGCCACAAGGTTCTGCTCATTGGCTAAACTTCTCCAGCATCCCTGGCATTTTGGGTGTTCTACTTTCCTGGGCATTGTAGGATATTTAGCAACCCTGGACCCAGGCGCTGAATTCTGCTAGCCATCCTCCCCATTCACTACCCCTTAATCACTGTGATAACCCCAAAAGGCACCCCATTTCCAAACCTCTGTGATCCTCTAATAAATGTAAGGGTGATGGGATCAAATGGAGTTCTTGACCTAGAGTATCACTCCAAAGGTGTAAAGTATTACTCCCAAGGTTGCTGGTTTTTGATACCAGGTTTTTCAAAATATCTGTTAATTTAAGGCAGAATGATTCTTGAATAGCTTGCATTTCACTGATGAAACATTATTTCTAATATTCCTTATGCTAATTAACAAGCTCAATATGCAGCTTCAGATAGTGGTATTTAAAGCAAGCACTTGTCACGGTGCTTGTAGCAGGCACTGGAGTTGGAGTGCGGGCTCCTGATTAGGGTCTTTCAAATGCTAACCAGCTACCTCTGCAATATGGATTCATGATTAGGGTACTTCACATATTAATTAACCGTTTCTAGGGTATAGACTACTTTTAATTTATACTTCATGTTTCTCCTATCTATGCTGAAGCATGTTAATGTAAATTACAGATAAGGTTCTATACCTCAGAAGGGAAACCTCTTATATGGCAGCTGTGGAAATTAGCACATGTCTGGTGGGTGATCCAACAGTACATGTCAGAAGGCTTTGGAAAGTACATTGCTATTGACCCAAGGGTATAGTGACCAACTGTCCTGATTTGCCAGAACTCAGGGGTTTCCCTGGATGTGAGGCTGTCTGTGCAAAAACAGGACAGTCCAGGGCAAACTGAGACAGTCTATCACCCTACCACTAACTCTGCCTCTAGAAATTTTTCCTAAGGTGAAGAGGCTGGAAAGATTACTTATAATATGTGTTACTTGTGAAAAGTGCAAATTTGGAAACAGTTTACAGGATTAGCATAAGGAAATATGTTGAATAAATTTTTGTATATCCATCAGACAGAGTATTATAGTTCTGAAATACCCATGTTCTCTGTATTAGCTCAGGCTGCCATAACAAAATACCAAGGACTATGTGGCTTAAACAACAGACATTTATTTTCTCACACTTTTGGAAGCTAGAGGTCCCAGATCAAGATCTAGCTGGGTCGATTTCTGGTGAGGGCTCTCTCCTTGGTTTGCAGATGGCTGCCTTCTTGCTGTGTCCTCACAAGGCAGAGAGAGGGAGCCAGCTCTCTGGTGTCTCTTCTTATAAATGCACAAATCCCATTGGATTCGGGCCCCGCTTTACAACCCCATTTGACCTTAATTACTTCTTTACTCCAAATAAGTCACATTGGGGCTTAGGGCATCAACATACGAATGTTGTGGGGATAGAATTCAGTCCATAGCATTCTCAAAGACCACTTGTGGGAAAGAGGAGATGTTCACAATATTCAATGTTCATTGAAGCCACAAAACTGTATATGGTATGATTCAGATATTGTCTAAAAAAACAAATTAGAAGAACATATATGTGTCTAAAGGAAGACAAGAAGACTTTATATAGCATGTTAAAAAATGGAAATAAAGTTGCTTTTAACTTTCTTTATACTTTCTATAAAAAAGTTTTCCCTCTTCTTTGTTGTATTTCAGAATTTCAAAAGGTAAACATACAATACTTTTTAAAAAGAAAATTGTAGTTTAAAAATACAGGCTCTGGTTAGATTGCTGCCATACCAGGAGAGAATGGGTATGACGCCAGTTAGGGAGATGACGCCTAGATTGGGGGTAACTGGAAAAGAACAAATGACAAGGGAATCTATAACATTTGTGTCAACCTGAGTTGGATATTCCTTGTCTAATTTGGTAAATTGAGCCTTGCTGACTATGCGAATGGGTAGTGGTTAAGCACCCAGGATTGGGAACTGACCACCATGGCTGGAGTTCCAGCCCTTCGGCTTGCTGGCCAGCTGTCATTGGGCAGGCTTCTCTCTGTCTCAGTCGTATGTGAGAGAGGAATGATGGTAACGCCTGCCACATTGCTCATTGTGAGGTTAGAGTGAGTTATTACATGAAAGGCCTTAGGAAAGTTATTGCCAAGTAGAAAGGTGTCCAGTAAATCAGCTATTGTTGTTATTGTTATCTTTCTTCTAAGAATTCCTGGCTTTGCTCCTTAGGCAATGCTTAGAAATTAATTTTGCATCGTGGCTTTGGACAACATTCCCTCTGTTTGGAAGGGGTTTGTTAATTGTTAGACTCATTAGATTTGACAAACAAAAACACAGGACACCTAGGTAAATCTGAATTTCAGATAAGCAACAAATCATTTTTTTAGTCTAAATGTGTTCAGATATTGTCTTGGGAATACTTATGCTAAAAAATTATTCATTGTTTATCTGAAATTCAAGTTTAACTGGGTGTCCCATATTTTATCTAGAATCCTAACTATTATAGATATGACAACAACATTGAAAAATGCAACAATGAAGCTTTCTTAATCAGAGCCATTTAAGCCAAGCCCACCCCTGCTCAACTCCTGGTTCTGGCAATGCCTTTACAGTGAGGAGCGTGTGAAATAACCTGTCTGTTGGCTCTAGCTTGGCCTGTGGTACATGGTACATGCATAATAAATCTGGCAGGAGAACCTGCCCTTCACTAGCCTTGTGACTTTATGGAAATTACATAATCTCTTTAAGTTCAATGTCCTTAAATGCAAAATGGGGCTAGTAGTAAGAAGACCTGCTTCATTGTGAGAATTAAATAGAATGAGATAATTCCCAGCCCATGGGAAGTGTGGCTTCCGGGATGAATGTGACAATGTGATGGTTGATTTCAGAGCACAGCAGCAGGGTGCTGGGTGGATGGATGCCAGTCCCGCAGTGGAAAAGTGGGAAGTGCATTCTCCGGGCTGCCACAGTTGTATATCCCCATGATCTTTCTTGCCTGGAGAAGCAGTAAAGACAGCAGGCGACTGGTCTGCACTTCACTTCCCCCACTCCAATCTGACATGAGCGCATCGAATTGGCAGAACCTAATTTGTACGGCAAACCCTAGCTGCAAGCGAGCCATGGATCTGTAACGTCTATTTCCAGCCTCCTCTGCATGAGAAGGCGCACCAGGAGTGGGAGTGGATGCTGAGGGCATTGGATGCTGCTCAACCCAACAGAATCTCATGAAGTATAGGTTGCTGTAAAGGTAGCTGTCTGGATCAAGAGTGCGTTATCCAACTTCTGTTCTCAAGGACTCAGCATCATCTCTCTTACTGCTAGGGTACTCTTTGTGTTTGAGACCAACCTTGATTCTTCTCTTCCCCCACCTTCTACCTTCTTCTTCCCTAGGGGCCAGTCTCAACCATGACCCCCATTCTAGGGTACAAGCCTTGGTTATTGGTTGTCAGACTTCCCAGGGTTACCTTCCTGAATTTCTAAGCATTGCCTCTCCTGAATCCCTTGTCTTTGTGTTCTACTGTCAAATAACTATCCTCTGCTCTTTGAAGTCTACTCTTTACCTACAGATTGCACTTTTTCTTATCACCTGGAGCCCATCTGTGCTGGTCTCGCCAATCTCTGACATCCCAGATGAACCCGGTTCAATTTGCCACCCCCATGGTGTTCCCCATCCTGCTATGGTTAAGGGTTACAAGAGAGAAAAAGTCCTCAGGGACCAAATCCAAGCCATGGGAATTTAAAGCCACACAAAGCATGAGCCCACTATAGCCTGCGTGTTCTGGGGTATCCGGAGCAACAATAGCATCTCAGCTCCCGGGTCCACGCTGTTAGCCCATCACTCTGCATATTAAACTGATCCTGAACTCTTTAGGACCAGCGGCCATACCATTTGTTAAAATCACAATGCATCCCTCTGCTGCCAAAGATGGAACTGTAATTTCCCCCTCCTCCCAAAATAAATACTTTGCATGTTTCTGAAAAATTTTAGCAATTAGCTTGTACCATCACCTCTAATTAGCCACTGGCAAACACAGTTGAGGTAATAAAGCCTACCAAAGGGGAAGCATGAATAAGCACCAGATTCTAAATCTACAGGGGAAGTGACCCTGATGAATCATTTAATAGTCACTGTAATGTAATTTTTACAGGTTTGTCATACACACACCACAGAGAACATATTAAGTGGGTCTGAGCCATAAGAGAGTCTTAATGATTAATTTGCCATATGCTCCTGAAAATCTCATTTTTTGGACAAACAATACACATATACTCTTTCTCTTATTAATAAAACTATCAAGAAAATCCACTTTTCTTTCCACCTCACTAATGACTCCCTCTAACTCTCATGAATATCTAGGGATTGGTCTTTTTTTGTTTTTTAATTATATCTAAATTCCCATGGAAGTTAGTCAGACATAGCTAATTACTCTTATGTATTTGATTTCAATTGTTGACAATTGCTTTTTAATCTTTTTTATTGGCTAGTCCACAGTGACATCACGGGGAAGATTATTGTTATTCCTTTTTATTTACAGAGTAATCGCTCCTGCTGGGTTAAGCGACATGCTCTGAGACCTCTACAAGGGGGGTCTAGATTAGAGCCCAGCCTTCAGATTCTCAACATGTCTTGTGCAGAAAGACAGGAAGCAGAAAATCACTACTGTGAATGCAAAACCCGACCGGGAGTAGGGAGCCCTGCCTCTGAGAAAGACTATCATATCTCTGAAACTCAGTTTCCAGATCTATAAAATTGGCTCGTCATGGGACATTGTTGTGAGGCTCCAATAAAATAGTGGATATAGAAAGATTTGGGGGTTGTACACACCTAAGGGATTGCAGTGTCACCAGAAGGAGAGGCTTCCTTTTCCCTGTCCCCTTCTCCTGTAGGGTGGGTGGTGGCTTGGTCTCTGGGCAGTCTGAGTTGGGGGATCATTGCCCGAGGCCATCTGCTGCTGGACACACAGTTGGCCACGATGAGGACGCCACTGCCTTTCTCCATCTGGCTCAGATACCAGAGCACTCAGCTTTCTTCAAAGCGAAGGCATATTGGCTCTCAGTGAACATTCAAGCACGTCTTTACCAAGCAGGGGGTTCTGGTGATTACTTCAACATCTTACAGAGAGTGGGACAGGGGTAGGTGGGTTTGGAGAGCAGGTCTCAGTCTGGCTGCATTGCCCCCTCCTATCACAGAAGGGATGAAGCCTCGCTGCCTAGGATGCTGGGGTGAGGATGAGGGTGTGCTCACATAGAGGCTATCCAGGCTGTGGACCTTCCCTCCGCTTCTAGCAAATCTCTCCCTTTAACTCACGACTTGTTGCAATGATCCCCCTTGCTTCCCTCTTCACCGTGCTGCTTCCTAAAGAAATAATCAGTCCCTTCTCCATCTTGCCTGATGTCTGGCACATTTTACGTGGTCCTGAAAAATTTCCATCATTAGCTTGTACCATCACTTCTAATTGGCCACTGGCAAACACAGTTGAGTTAATGAATGTCAATGGCCAGGTTCTCCTCTAGCCCAGATAGCACTTTTGTTCAAATCAGAAAAAGGAGGCACGTTTGAGCCGGGCACACTGCTTGGGATGTAGGCAGTCCCTTTGCCCGGAAGGAAAAAGGTGTCCCTTTCTTCCAGTGGGTGCAGTACTGACAAGGCACATGGTTTGACCTGCAGAGAGTGGGCTGTATTTCAGTACCCCCTAGCCAAGGGCTTTTGTGCAGTGCACACATCGGACAACCATACATGGAGGCCCTATGAATGGCTTTTTTGCTGCTATACAGCTGGGGCTGAGAGAGGGTGGGCTCTTTGTCAGAGTCAGGTTGCTCTCCTTGCCCCTCACAACACACAGGAGGGGAAGTGTGCTTGGATTATATTAATAGAAGTGTAGTGGGTTGAATCGTGACCCCCAAAAAGATAGGTCCAAGTTCTAATCCATGGAACCTGTGAATATAGCCTTATTTGGGAAAAAAAAGTTCTTTCAGATGTAGTTATAACTTAAGGCTCTTGAGATGAGATCATCCTGGATTGCCTGGGGGGTGGGGCAAGCTTAACCCAATGATAGCTGTCCTTATAAGAGTAAGGCAGAGGGACATCAGACAGACAGAAGAGGAGGATGTATGGAGAAACACAGGAAGACGGCCGTGTGAGGATGGAGATTGGGGTTATGCGGCTACACATCAAGGAACATCAGGTGACACCAATAGCTATCAGAAGCAGGAAGAGGCAAGGAACGGACCCTCCCCCCCAGAGACTCCAGAGGAGTACAGCTCTGCCAGTGCATTGATTTCTAACTTCTGGGCTCCAGAACAGTGAGAGAGTGGATTTCTGTTATTTGAAGCCACCTAGATTGTGGTCGTTTGTTGGCAGCCCTGGGAAGCTAATACAGGGGTGAGGGGGTAGGGACTGAAGGGGAGACTCGACAAGGGTTTTCCTTTCCAAGCTGTGACTGGTTCTCTCCTGCAGTATCAGAAATCAAGCACGTTTTACCCTGCGTGGACTTCTTCCCTTCCTTCTGAACCCGGCTGTCTGCAGCTTTATAAAAGAAATTATTTCTCACTATAACATAACCATCTTGAAAACTCGCACTGCTTTTATTGGGTTAAACAACAGAAAAGGCTTAACTCCTGCTCGTCTTTATTTTATACAAAAAATTAATATTTCTCCTACTGACATACTCTCTTATAGGCTCATGTCACGGCCTTATTTTGCTTTAAAAAAAAGTGTTTTCCATCCCTGGCCTAAGTTATATCCAAACCACCTTCCTTTAACTTGCCCTTGGCAGTGAGAGAGAGGAATCTCAATCCACCCTCTGCCCGTTTTTAAGCACTTGTAACCCATTATTTCCCCTCCAGGCTGTGGGGTGCTCAAAAGCCTGCTCTAAGTATTATTAAGTTCCGTGCCATCCGACATCATACGTGGCATGTGGCAGAAGTGCAGGAAATGCTTGTTAACTAGGGTGACCAACCAGTTTTCCCAGGACAGAAGGGTTTCTTGGGATGTTAGGCTTTCGGTGTTAAAACCAGAACAGTTCTGGGAAAACCAGAATGGACAATTGGTCATCCTAGTTAATTGAACAAATGAATGAACTGACCTGAACCCATTGTTCTGGGGACATCAAGACTTGGGCAAATTGCCCAATGTAAGGTTATTTGGTCCTAGTCTCCACCCCACCTCCTTCCTGGGTCTCCAAGCGGCCTGCCCAGGGGCCTTCCTTCCCAGAGATCCCCCTCCTCAGACTAATACTGCCACGCAGGCCCCCATTCCGACCGTGTCCCAGGGGCCCTCTGCTAGTTCTCCCCATGTGTAGCTCCAGTTCTCCTGTCACTTGACTATTTTGTTCTATGAATCCTTTCCTAGCTGGTTTTTCTCCTCCTGCTTCTTAAATATTGAAGTCGCTAGGCTTCTGTCCTTGGTTCATTCCCAGAGAGTTCATGGATGACCCCAATAACTAAAATTAAAATAAAACAAAAAACCAAAAAGAGCACCGTGGATGTCATTACCAACTCCTTTTTCACACCCAGCATCCAGCATTCCATCTATCGAGAAGTTCTGCCGATTCCCTCTTCTGAATAAACATTAAATCAGTTCTCTTCTCTCTACCCCCATGGTTGCTGCCATGTGCCAGAAACTCATCATTCCTTGTCTTTTGCGTAGACTTCCGATTTCTAATCTTAACCTTTCCAGTGGATCCTTTTCATTGCTCCAGAGTGATTGTTCTAACATGCAAATATGACTACATTCCTTCCTTGATTAAAAGATGCCAGTGTCTCCCTGAGCTCCCTAGGATCAAATCCCAGCTCTCTTAGACTAGCACATGGGACCTTCCTGACCTGCCCCTATCCAACAGTTTGGCTTCATCTGTCCCTCTTGCCTATCTCGGATCCCACATTCCTGTCTCCGTGAACCAGTCCTGTTCCCTCTATGACCAGCCCCTTGGATCTACATGTCCTTCCCTCTGTCTGCTGCCCTCCCATCCTCCTCTACCTGGTGCCTCCTGCCAGACCTTCCAAAGTCAGCCTGCAGGTTGCCTCCATGACCCTGTTAAGCTGGGTGCGACACCTCCCTCGTGCCACGCCCGCAACATGTTTACCACTCTCAGGGTGCTCACACACCTGCTGGTCTCCATCGCTGGAGGGTGAGCAACCCAAGTGCAGGGCAAGTTTAGTCCCCTTTATGTTCTCTCTCCACAGCACTTGGCACAGTGTAGGTGCTTGTACTGGGTTGAATAGTGTCCGCCGCCCCCCACCAAATTCATGTCCACCTGGAACCTCAGAATGTGACTTTATTTCAAAATAAAGTCTTTGCTGATGTAATTAGTTGAGGTCATACTGTATTAGGGTGGGTCTCTAATTCATATGACTAGTGTCCTTATCAGAAGAAGAAAGGGCACACAGAGACACAGAAACACACAGAGAAGATGGCCATGTGACAGCAGAGGTAGAGGTTAGAGTGATGGAGCTACAAGCCAGGGATCACCAAGGATTGCCGGCCTCCACCAGCTGCTAGGAGACCTTCCCTAGAACCTTTTAAGGGAGTGTGGCCCTGCTGACATCTTGATTTTTGACTTCTGGCATCCAGAACAGTGAGGGAATAAAGTTCTATGGTTTTTAGCCACCTAGTTTGTGGTACTTTGTTTCAGCAGCCCCAGGAGGCTGATCCAGCGCCCAGCATGTTTGGTTGTGGCTCAGTGAATAATCTAACCCCTCCTCCTTCCTCACAGCCATTGGGAAAGACCTCTGGCAACTCCGGGTTGTAAACGTCCTGGTAGCCTTCTGGTCGGTATGTTAGTTAAGTAGAACAGTGCTGTGAGCTTAGGACTCCAAATGGATCCCATGTTTGTTAGACTGATTATCAGAGATTTTTTTTTTTTTTTCTCATGACCCGACTGCAAGTTTAGCTGGATCTTGGTGCTAAAAAATGTCACCTCTGCCCCGAGCAAAGCTTTTGTGCCAGGCTCTGCTGGGGCACCTAAAAGGACCTTGATTCGAGATACCATTGAGTTCACAGAGTAAGCCACATGCCTGTTTTTGCCCCTGCTTGCTAATAAATGAGAGTCTAGGTGGCACAATTCTACCCGACACTGCTTTCATTATAACATAGAGACCTGCAGCCCAGAGACCTCGTGCGTGTATGCGCTGAATGACAAAATTGGCTCAGGTCAGTTCTAACCAAGAAGGTCGTAGAAAGAACTCCAGTTTCTGAACAAGACAAATTTGGACTACAATCCCAACTCCATCACTGACTGCCTGAATCACCTATGATGTGGCTTCAGAGGGTGGTAACAACAGTCCGAGCCACCTTGTCGGGTTATTGCTATAATTGAGATCAACCGTGTGAAAGGCTTCAGGTGTCGCAGATGTTCCCCGTGATCCAGCGACGTGTATGCAGTGGCACAGCTAAGGGGCAAGGTGTCGTCTGGGGTCTCAGCTCTGGGGACAAGCTCTTTCCCCTGAAATAGAGACAGCAGCCTCTAATGAGGGTCTGGAGGCTTAATTAGGAATCTGGTGTGTACCACCTTATGCACTCTCATGTACATTTTCTACTTTTATCCTCACAAGATCCTTTTATTTAAAAAATTCTTATCCTCATTAAAAGTATAAGTTAGTTTTGGAAATGAGGCTCAAAAAAGGGGGGTACGGCACCTCACAACACTTGAGAGCAACGGTTCTCAACCTTGGCTGCATGTGAGAGCTGAAAAGTCCCCATGCCCTGGCCACCCCGCAGACCAGTGAAACCAGCACGTCTGGCACTGGGACCCAGGCGACAGGACTTTATAAAACTCCCTGGGCAGCTCCAAAATGCAGCCGAGTTTGAAGATCTGTGCTCTTAGAGTTTACAAGTCGCTTTCCCCCAAATGAAGTGATTTGAACTTTTACTCCCCCGTAAGGACAGCAGAGTAGATTTCACTGTCCGCACTCTGAAGATGGGAAAACCAAGGCTCAGAAACAATTCTAGAAGGACCTGGACTGTAAATCAGATTTCCTGCGTCCGCTCCGATGTCCCGTCCCTGTGGTGGGGGAGAGGCCGTGCCACGTTGCCAACCTCACAGGCTCCCTTTCCGGGCAAGTCTGTGCCTGAGAGAGGGCCAACTTGGGTTGGTGGAGTAGTTTACCGCTAACGAGCCAGAGCCAGTCTCCTGAGAGCCCTGGTCTCGCCTGCAGTTCCTGGGTTCCCTGCAGCACAGAGCAGAGGCCGAGGCGTCTCCCCCCGGGGCCCGTCAGATCCATTTCATTCCCGCCTCTGTTCTTCCATCTGTCTTGTCCCAGGGTGTGTAGGGCGGGCTTGTGTCTGCCAAACGCCTCAGAGGCTCTGGGATGGAGACAGCGGCATGAGCTAAGTGTTCACGCCACGGGACAAGCTGGGCTTTTCCACAGGTCATCTCTCCCGCTGCCCCCAGGGTCTCATGCCCCACATGATTCCCAGGGGGCCACCAGCAATTAACACACAGCTCTCGAAACCAGAAGGCTCTGACAGCCCCATAAATCAGCCTTCGGTTCCTCCCCACCAACACCTCCTCCCCCAGTTCCTCGCAGGACAGTGCTATCCAGTCATCTTGAGCAGTGGAACCAGAAAACCCCAATGCAGTGGAAGAAAACAGAGGCCTCTCTTTCTGGTTACTGGTGTGATTTCAATAAAAAGCCCTGCTCGAGCAGGAAGAAGCAGTTCTTCTGCTGTGCCCCTCACAAAAGCTGACCTCTTCCTTGGTGGTATTTGCTAAGCCCTGAATCAAGCTGGGGTTATTTCCCCACCATCGCCATTGTCATAGCGACAGCTTTGATTAATGCAGTGGCCCATTAGAGGGGTAATGTCATCCCTAATCAGAAACACCTCAAGTATCTCTCTTTGCATTTTGGTAAATGGCATAATCACATTACGGTTCGATGTGTCTGGGAGCTGATTGCTGTCGCGAAATATCTGCCTGATTTTTTGCAGGTTAAGGGGTGTCAGGGGGCCCGAGACGCAGCTCATCACTGTGCATTGTTGGGAGTGTTTGGAGAGAAGACAGAGGCCGCAGAGACCACCTAGGATGTGCTGTCCTACCCTTCCTTCTGGCTAGACAGGAGTGCTCTGAGCTGGTGGTCTGTTTGCAGGGGGTGCGTCCCTGAAGGAGGTGGGCTGAGAGTCAGAGAGAGGTGGTCTTTACTGTTGGAGTTAAGTGGAAAGAAAACAGAGGCATGGATGCAAAGAACAGGCAGGTGGCTGAGTTGGGCTTGGCCGTTCCTGGCCCTTGTCCATGGAGCTTATGATGGACATTCAGCCTCGGGTCATGCCCCGGGGCTGGAAAACTGGCAGGAGAGCCCCACTCTGGCCTGAAGATAGGAAACGACAGGAGTGACGCGCACTGCAAAGGCACTTAACAAGCGTGGACTTGGCTGGTCGTAAGAGCACTTGGCGGCTGGCAGGCCTCGCTTTGCTGAAGAGTCTGCTGACACTTCCCACTCAAGGGTGATTCTTGCTGCGCCCTGGAGAGAGGGAGACTCCCCCGCCACTCTCCTTTTGCTAGCAGGGAAACCAAGGCAAGAAGAGGCGACATCTCTCATCCCGGGATGTATGTAGCAGATCAGTGCTAGGTTCCACCTCTCAAGGGGCCCTTCGGACACACTGCCTCTCTGCCTTCCAGCCTAGCTGCTCTTGTCTCTGCAAGTCTGTGTGTGGCAATAACAGTAAATGGTCGCCACCAATATTGAAAGACTAAGAGGAAGACCTGAGGAAACATGCATGGAGCCGCCAGAGGCTATTTTTAGATGCTCTGGGGAGATTTTAAAACAGGACTTAACACAGTGAACTATTTATGACTTTTCGAATGCAGAGCAGAAGTAGAAGGCAGCACTTAGCTTCTCCAAGGCCAGGAAGTAAAATCCTCTCGGAGGCATGAAACCACTTTGGGGCCATTAAATTAGTGTCTCCTGGACGACATTTAATATCTAGCATGGTGTTTTCATTTTTGGCCACAACACTAGTTTTTCTTCTTAGTGTTGGAAACTATAGCAAGAGTAGTTGAGGAAATTGAGTCAGGGAGTGAGAACTATCTCAGGGTCTTGGGGTTGGTGTGTGGCCAAGCGCTGGTGGAAGCAAAACTCTTGCCAGTTAGGCCAAAGTTCACTTCAGAGGGTCCAGCTGAATGTCCCTGGGTAGATTTGGGGTGTGGAAAGTTCCTCAGGGTGTCCCAACCCAACAGACGGGCAAGGCATCACGACACCATGAATCTACCAAGCTCCATCTTCCATCTTTCTTGCTCCAAGCCCGCTTTCCACCTGGAAGGGTCAATATTTTTCCCAAGGAGAGGTTGGATTAGACATGTTAAAGGTCACAGGCTCACTACCTGCCCTAAAACCTCACAGTCTGATGTTGCATTTTGAATAGTACAGAATGATAGTACAGGCTGGAATGTTCCTCAGCTCTGGGGAAACTAGTAGCGTTTTCCCAACTGCTCTCCAAAGCATTATGGTGTCTTCCCAGCAGCCAAGACCTTGACCATCTCTTCCTTTAAACTCAGGTGATCAGGGACTTAGAAATTAAAAGAAATCAAGGATGTAGAGCTTTGACCCCACACAGCCAATAGGTTTAAACTAAACCCGCAAGAGACCGACATTTGTCTGAACAGAAACCCACAGAGAAATGAATTAGCATTACGGTCAGAGCTTCCATCTGACCCCTGCTGGCGTCCTCACTACAGAAGCCACCTGTGCTGCCTGCCCCCCTCCCTGCTGGCTCAGCCTCATGCTGGTCCCTGGGCCAATCCTGACAGAGGCAAGATGCACATTAATAATCTCCATCCCTTGGCCCGGTCTGCGAGGCTTCCCTGACCTGGGATTCAGTGGTCCACCCTCTGTTACCGTATCTCTCTGCCCTTCCTTCTGTTTCTGGTGGCAGCCACATCCAGCGCCTGGCGTTCCAGAGGTGAGCTCCCCGTAGCCAAGCAGCTATAATGGGCCCTATGGATCTTCTTCTTGACGCCCACGCTCACCTGACTCTTCAGCTTTGGCAGTGCCACCGTTTTATAGTTCCTATTGGCCACTCTGGCATTGACCACCCTTGGAATTCAGCTCCCTCTCCAGGACCAGTGGCTCTCGTAGATTCTGTTTCTGCTGACAGCTGCCTCCTCCAGTCCTAGCTCCTCTTCCCTAAGCACATGTGCAGCATCCTTTCTACCACCTTCCATGGCACTTGAGTATTAACTTGTCCTTCTCCACCAGACAGTGCGCTCCAGGAGAGCAGAAATCTCATTTGTGTTTCTTCTCCTTGTATCCCCAGCACCTAGTACAACACAGCAATATTTAATACATATTTTATGAACAAAAGCGTAAACATACAAATAATATCCCATTCCTGTAGAGGGAAGTGATCGTTCACTTGATTTTGCTGATACACATCCGTCTCTGTTCCTTTAAACTGAAAGAGCAAAGCAGAATTCAGCCCTGGCAGAACTTTGTCACTTCTGAAAAGACAGCCTTTTTTACAAAGACTGTGCTCATTACAGAAGAGGTATCATAGTAGACGTTTGTCCCCTTTGTTTGCTTTGTAATTACAGTTGACCCTTGAACAACATGGGGTCAGGAGCACCAACCCCACACACAGTTGAAAATCCACGTATAGCTTTTGACTTCCTCAAACCTCGACTACTAAAAACTCAACTACTGTGTATGTTGACTGATAACATACACAGTTAAGCTACATATGTTGTATGTTATATGTCTTATATACTGTACTCTTACAATAAAGTAAGCTAGAGAAAAGAAAACGTTGTTAAGAGCATCGTAAGGAAGAGAAAATACGCTTACAGCACTGTACTGTATTTATCAGTACCATAAGTTTATGTTGTCTCCTTATAAGACGAATCAACTGTCAGTACGGACATCAATATTGTCTTATAGCATACAAAACGCTGTAGATCTTGTATGTATGACTAACACTTGACATCAAAAATGAAAAGATAATATGAAAAAGAAATTGATACTTATGTACAGATGTAATGATTCAGGCACTGATAATGAAGAAGCAGCGATATGACTGCTTTATGGTAGCCTAGTGCAATTGATACGATTGCTTCATGGTAGCTAAGCCTTTGCTCTAATGAATGAATCATTATAAGGTTTTATGGCACACAGTATTACAGTCATATTCATAATACAGTATTGGAAACACTGTTACATTTTTTAAAAACGACTTACCTGTGATGATAGGCTGATATGCAATTTCTTTAATTACAAGAGAGGCATATTGTACGGTAATGTAATTACTTGAAAGCAAAGTTATAAGAAAACTAGCACATTATTAGTTTTATATTAAATATCACTCACTTTACGCTTATGTAAGGATAGATTAGTATCTACATATATTTTATGCATTCATGACATACTTAACTTTTTCTTAATTTTTTCGATATTTCTAAGGCTACGTGGTTTGTCTGTGAGTTTTTTCAAGTTGTCGCAGATCTCCAAAACGTTTTCCAGTGTATTTATTGAAAACAATCTACATGTAGGTGAACTTGCGCAGCTCGAACCTGTGTTATTCAAGAGTCAACTGTACGCTTAATTGCTCACCATTCTGCTAATTAATCAAGTCTTTAGTTGCCTTAAATAAAGAAAGAATTATTTTCCAGTGTTGAGTTGGAGGGAAATGACACTTGATTATTGATGATGAGGTGGCTCTGGTCACTTATTGCCTGTGTATCTTTGAGTGAGTCACAAAGTATCTTTAAGCCTTAGTTTCCTCATCTGGAAATTGTGGTGGTTGAACTCAGTAATCACTAATTTTTCTCCCATGCTTATTGTTCTGTTAACCCATAATTCTGTTTCACTAATGTGAGTCCCATAGCGTGCCCTTTCTGTCTTGTGTTTTGGCCAAATCAGAACTTCAAGGTTAAAGCCTTTGCACAACTCTCAGGTTGCACAACTGTGGCCACCAGGTGGCAGGAGCGTGCCACAGTCTTGTCCCAAGCACAAAGAATGTGAGCATCTTACCAGGGGCGGAATTAAGATAGTGGCTTTCTAAGCTGGCAGGCCAGAGTCTTTGAGTTCTTGAAATAGCAAAACATTTTGTTTATGAAAACATTTAGTCTTATGCAAAACAACAGTATCGGGGTTAGCAATGACCATACCTAGGAATGCCCGGGGACCCAGATTTCTGTGGTTCAGAATTTTGAGGGCGTGGTAGCTTGACTCCCAGTGGTCTCTCCACCCCTCCTTTTATCTGAGTGAGCCAATGGAAGCCCAGCAGCAATCACAGTATTCAGTGTCCCATGAGGAGACTCATGTGCTGAACCAGAATTGATGGAGTTTATCCTGTTCCTGTTCTTTCCTGTCTCCTTCCAGGAAAGAGATAAGGGGTGAGCCCAGGCAAAGTTAGGACAGCTCCTAAAGTCCTTTCAAAAAAACCCAAAAAACAAAAATGATTTGCCTAATTACAATAAAATTTTACTTAAATACAAACCCAGCAAGACAAATTCCTTTTCCCCTCCAATCTCCCCAGCTCCACCTCTCCCATGGTTAATTTTATGTGTCAATCTGACTGGGCCATGGAGCCGCTAGATGTTTGATCAAACATTATCTGCAAGGGTGTTTTTGGATGAGATTCACATTTATATCCATAGACTGACTAAAGCAGATTGCCCTTTGTCATGTGGATGGGCCTTACCCAATCAGTTGAAGCCTCGAACAGAACAAAAAGACTGACTCTCCCTTGAATATGAGACAATTCTTCTTGCTTAACTGCTTTCAAACAGCGACATTGGCTTTCTTCCTGCCTCTGGGCTTGAACTGAAACAATGGCTCTTCCTAGATCTTGATACTGGAGGTAAACCATCAACTCTCCAGGGTCTCGAGCTTGGAAATTCACCCTGCAGATCTTGGGACTTGTCAGACTGCATTATCATGTGAGATGATCACTTGTAATAAATCTCTTTTATATATATTCATATAAATAGTATACTATAGATACGTATTATATTCACATGTGTATATATATATGCATCTATTTATCTATCTAGCTACCTATCTATCTTTCCTACTGGTCTGTTTCTCTGGAGAGCTGTGATGAATACACTCCCTAGCGGGCCATTCATCATTTGGTTGTGTACACACATGTGTACTGAACACCTGTTTTGTGCCAGGCCCTGTACTAGGCCTCAGGAATAGGGAGGTAAACAAGCCGAGCCTCTTTCTTGCCCTCCGGTTGCTTCCAATCTGCTGAGGGAGGTAAACAGTCAAATGCTCACACAAATGTAAACGCAGCTCGAGCGAAGTCCACTGAGAGGAGGAGTTGTTGACAGAGTCTGGGAGGAGTGGGGAGGAGAGACTTGAGTTGCTCCCTAAAGGAGTTGACTCCCAAGCCATGGCATGACAGGCAAGGCAATGGCAGCAGCACAGATGTGGTACCACTTGGCATGTCACTGGCCCCATCTGCAACCTGCTTCTTGCCTTGATCACCTGCTCCTCCCCTCACCTGGTCCCGTGCTGAACTCAGAAGGCACCATGTGAACTCTGATTGCCTTCTTTTGTCTTTTTGCTTTTGAGGTTACTAGTCTTGGGCTGTTGTTTAAGGATCCCCTGCTCCTTCTTTCTTGTCCTGGATAGTGCTCTAATTGTAGTAGTAAGAGCTAGCTTAACAAAAGGGGCATCAGTGGTAAAGACAGGCTCAGGAGAATCCAGGACAAGAACCCAAGTTCCTCCAGGTTTCATGGGGATTTGAATGGGGATATTGTTGCACAAAAAGGCTATCTCTTGATGGCTTCATGGCCTCACTTTAGACAGCTCTGCTGCCCTCTGTGCATAACCTCTAGTCTCACCTGTCTGCTGATCAGTTTCTTCCTGCCTTCAGAAGCAGGTGGTCCATATTGGTCACCCAATTACCTCTACAATGGGGTAACTCTTGATAATCCTTCTGACTTTCATTGTCAGTTGAGGTTGGTCTATGTGAATTTCAACTCAACATCCTGAAATAGGAATATAATTGGTCTAACATATCTTCTTTGAGCAAGGCCACACAAGTCATGGGCTCCTGGACTATAAGGTCCCATTGGGGGCTGGTGTCCACCCTTATTTTGTGTCACTTGGTACAGAGTCTGATTATGTCTGTGTAACAGGGACCTGCAGTAGGAAGTTTGGGCAGGCTAGGTGCCCTGGCACATAGCTTGTCCAATTTCTACTACTCTGGCTTAGTTCCTATTTCTCTTTTTTCTTCTTATCATCAGTAGCTCTGGAATTGATCCAGATTCCTCTATTCTCTTGTCTGTAATCAAGTCTTTACTTTCCTTCATCACCAAGTACCTAGTACCTAACACATAATAGATTCTCAATAAAAATTTGTTGTATTGGATTCCACCAGTCAAAGACCTTTGGGAGCATATCTATAGTTAAACAAATGTAGGTTTACTGCCATGGGGGAGAGCTCTTGGTGCCTTGGTAAGAGAGCATTGGAGGGGTTTGTTAAAGGATGTGGGTGATTCTAAGGAAGGACTAGAGAAACAGGAAGTAGCTTTGTATTGGATGCTATTAGAAAGAGGGGAAATTCAGCAAATTGGCGTTTCAGAAATCCTTGCTCAGGAATTAGAAAGAACAAAATGGGGCCAGAGATGTCACTGGTAAGAAAGCAACAATCTCTTGGAAGTCATTTTTTCAGCTCCAGTGTGGCCTTGCCTCTGTTTGGTTAGAAACACTATACATCACAGTCTAACTGACGGTAAGGTTGATTTCCACTTTTTCAGTTAAATGGAAAAAATAACAATGCATATTTAACTTTACCCAAATACAGAAGCAATGGCAGTGGGTTACAGGTAAGACTGAGATGCCATTGTTAGACCAGCCAAAGTGGCCCTTCACGTTACCTGTGTTCAGGTGCTTGCTTTTTACGGACTTTGAGCAAAACTGGCCTTTAGTATAACGATGTAACCTAGACTCATCTGAGATTCCATCTGCTATTTGGAAATAAATGGTGACGTCTATTTTCCATTATTGGCATTTCACCCCTCTTTATTTTGATTGCTCATTCAAGGATACTCTGTACTTGACCATTGTTCCTCTTCAGATGTGGTCCCACACATTCCAAATATCATCTGCTTGGAGCTAAGAACAATGGGTCTATTACTTCCTGAGTTTGCAACACCAAGCTCACACTGACTCACATTTTGTTTAGCAGTCACATTACCCATCTGTTCACATGAGTTGTTCTTAAGTAAGAGCACCCTGGCCTGGCATGTATGCAATTGGTTTTTGGAATCTGAAGAGAAAACTCATTTATCCTTACTCACAACACCTTAGTCATTTTCACTCAACATTCTAGACAGTTAGGAAAAATACCCATCATACTATCCCTGGCTATCCCTCTGACTTTTTAATCGTTTGCAATTTGGTTAACATTTCTTCTCTGTAATGCACTCATAAGACTAACCAAAAGTTGAACAGGAGGCTTGGAAGAACAGAATTCCTCCAGCTTCAGGAAATCATCAACAACACTCTTTTTTTTTTTTTTTTAATAAATAAATAAATAAATTTATTTATTTATTTTTGGCTGCCTTGGGTCTTTGTTGCTATGTGCGGGCTTTCTCTAGTTGTGGTGCGTGGGGGCTACTCTTTGTTGCGGTGCTCGGGCTTCTCATTGTTGTGGCTTCTCTTGTTGCGGAGCACAGGCTCTAGGCGTGCAGGCTTCAGTAGTTGTGGCACGTGGACTCAGTAGTTGTGGCTCGCAGGCTCTAGAGCGCAGGCTCAGTAGTCCTGGCGCACGGGCTTAGTTGCTCCGCGGCATGTGGGATCTTCCCGGACCAGGGCTCGAACCCATTAGCAGGTGGATTCTTAACCACTGCACCACCAGGGATGCCCTCTAGGCAGTTTTTTAATTTGTTTGTTTCTTGTTTATTTGTTTTATAAAGCATTGCTCATTTAATCCTCACAGGAGTCATCTGTGGTGGGTAGTAACTCCCTTTTGCAAAAGAGAACTTGAGGCTCAGAGGGGCTAACATCTTCGTCTAAGCATACACCTTGTAGAAAGTGCTCAGCCTTAGGGATATAGAAGTAACAGACATGTGCCCATTCTACAGGAAAATCAGCCCTTGCAGGCAAGTAAACGTGATTGCTAATCAGCTTAAGCTTGGAGAGGACAGAGGACAGCATTTAATTCAGTCTCGTGGGGGTGGAGGGAAGAAGGCGGAGGCTTCTAAGAGGATGAGGTGGGTGAGAATGGAAGGTCAAGTCCAAGGGGGAAGGATAGTCTAGGCAGAGAGGACAGCATGCAACTGTGGTGTCATTAGGAGACAACAAAGGATTTTATTTCTGTTAGAGGGAAGGTGATGCCAGGATCAGCAGGATAGAGGGCTGGAGGGGTCGGCAGGGTCTGGCCGCCGGAGGTTTCTTTATGCCAGGCTGGAGTTGGGACTTCATCTTGAGTGGAATGGGGAGCTAGTGAAGATTTTAAATTGGAGGATGGCAGGACTGGATTTGCACAGTAGAAAGATAATTTTGGCGTTGAGGTGAAGACTTGATTAAAGGTGAGAGATGGGAAGCCCTTGCAAAATCCAGCAATGATACTAGTCTGAACCAGGCAGAGGCGAGAGTAATGGGGCAAAGAAGACTGACTCAAGACACGGAAGGGAGAGCACGGAAGACTTGGGGACCTCTTAGATGTGGGGATTTGGGAGAAGGGAGAGTTGAGGAGGACTCTAGGACAGTGGCTTGAATCACTGGTTAGATAGGTCAAGAACAGAGGTAGGGAAACTAGGAAGGTAAACAGGTTAGGTGGGGAGAGAATGGGATAAAGGTGCTGGGCCCAGTTTTGGACATGCTAATTATTAAATGTTTCTGTGGCAATTGAGAGCTTCCTAGTAGGCAACTGAATATTAGTGTTTACTTAAAATTGCCCTCCACTGTCATCTGAAATTATCTTATTTGATCATCGGTTGCAGGTTTTTTTTCTTCATTCTTATCTGCTCACCCAACTGTGTGCGCCATGAGAACTAGGACCTTCGTGTGTTTTGCTCATGGATATACTTCCAGGGCCTGGTACACCTTTGGTGAACAAATGAACAGCACGCAGAAAGCATGGAAGGAGATTACTTGGGGGAGGGAGGGACCATATCTCATTCCTCTTTGTACTTCGATGCCTGGTAGAGAGTGGGTACTCAGTGTGAAAGTGCACAATCGTCCCACTCCCAGGTATATACCCAAGAGAGCTGAAAAAGGGTGTTCAAAGACTTGTACAACAGTGTCCATAGGAGCATTATTCATATTATCTATTTATTTCATAGGTAAAAGATAGGTGGAAACAACCCAAATGTCCATCAGCTGGTAAGTAGGTAAACAAAGTGTGGCATATCCATGCAATGGGCTATTATTCAGCCATCGGGGGAATGAGGTACTGATACCTGCCACAACCTGGCTCAACCTTCAGAGCTTTACGCAAAGTGAAAGAAGCCAGGCACAGAAAGCCACACAATGTACGATGCCATTTATATAAAATGCCCATTTCTATAAATGCACTTATATAAAACGATAGATTAAATCCATAGAGACAGAAAGCAGGTTAATGATTACAGGGAGCTGAAGGAAGTAGGGGGTAGAGATTGCTTAATGGATACAGGTTTCTCTGCTGGGTGATAAACATGTTCTGGAATTAGATAGTAGTGATGACTGTTCAGTGCTGTGAATGTGATGGAAGGCGCTGAATTGTACACTTTAAAATGGTTACAATGGTGAATTTTATGTTATGTAGATTTAACTTTGATTAAAAGTATAGAATGGATCTGCCAGTAAAGGATAACTGGACTCTGAAACCCACAGGGCTGCTACTTCTAACTCACCTACAGACGAACCTGAGAACCGTATAAAGCCACACTGAGGCATGAATCTACCGAACAGGTATATTATTCGAGCTGTCAGTTCACCACTCATAGGATTCTTGATGGATTCCTTCAGACTGGGCACTCATCTCTACTGTATGAAAACGACTCTATTCCTAGGTAGATCTTTGTGAAATACTTATTGCAT
The DNA here is from genome assembly GCF_951394435.1 of Stenella coeruleoalba. Lineage (NCBI taxonomy): Eukaryota > Metazoa > Chordata > Mammalia > Artiodactyla > Delphinidae > Stenella > Stenella coeruleoalba. Next base: position 97,113,468 of record NC_137153.1, on the reverse strand, counting down.
GAAGCAGGAAGGTGACCTGCTTAGGGTAATTGCAGTGCTACTACTGAATGTAGCAATGTTTATTTAGTGACAAGGAACCGCCTCCTCATCTGTCCACCCTCAAGCCATGGGCTTGCGACAGCCAGCACTTTGAAGGGGTTGTCCTTCCACAGTTTGGGGGGGAAGAGGACCCAACATGAGGTCTTTGGGGGATAAAAAAAAGCCACAGCAGAAGGACTGGAAGCTGTGATGTGAGCTCCACATACTCTGGGGGCAGACCCTCTGGCAGGCAACTCCGCAGGAGCCCTGAAAAGGCTGCAGGAATGATGCCTCTTCTTATTTCTAGCTGTGAATGGACCTCTAGTGGCAGCTGCTGGAATTAACCTGCTCTCTCCAGAGCCCAGGCAGTGCCCCCTCTGTGAATGAGGGTTATTCCTTTCTCTCAGAGCATTACTAGTTGCAGCCAGTCCAACAGAACAAAACATCCTCAGCAATGGTAAACCTCCTGCGAGTCCGGTTTGGCTAAACATGCTCTTTAAAATCTCTGAGGCAGTTTTCTTTATTGCCCATCCTCTCTGTGGCTGAACCATGACCGTGAAGTTGCCCCATGCTGACAGCCATAAGCCTTCTTTTCTGCTGCGCACTGGGAAGAAGCCCAGAGGCAGGATCCCTTTTATGTGAAAGGAGTTTGGACGTGAGGCACACTTGACTTTTTACCAAAGAAAAGAATGCCTGTAAACAGTGACATTTGAACTGGAATTAGGTTCAAGCCTCAACGTAATTCCTACTTTCTTATTGGACAATCTTTCTCAAACTTGTGCCAAGCAATGTCATATGGTCTCATCCAAGGAGGCTGCTCTGACTGCCTCTTCCTCTCCAGACAGGTGATCCTGCCCTGCTTTGTGTTCACACTTCTGTTTTGGCACTTCTTGCACTGAGGTCATTCATTCATTCAACAAATATTTATTGACCTACTTTGAGTTTGGCCCTGTTCTAGGTGTTAGGGATAAGGCAGTGAGTATAAAAGGCAACGTGTTGGGACTCATGGGGAGATAACAAATAAGTATATAACAAAATAAATAAATATGTGTGTGTGTGTGTGCACATGCATGTGTATATATATATATATATATATATATAGAGAGAGAGAGAGAGAGAGAGAGAGAGAGAGGGAGAGAGGGAGAGAGAGAGAGAGAAAGAAAGAAATGTAAAGTTGGGTAAGAGAGATAGGGAGTGCAGTGGGTAGGTGGAGATTAGTGTTCTTAATAGGGTGGTTAGGGACGGGCTCTCTGATTACCTGACATTTGAACAGAGATCTGAGGGACTGATGGAGCAAACCATGCAGAGGATATTCGGCAAAGGAAGGATATGCTGGATATATTTATATATGTATATGAAGGATATATATATATATGAAGGATATATTTTAACAGGATGACTCTGGCTTCTAGGGGGAGACCAGAATGAGAAGCAGCGTGGGGAAGCAGAGAGAGAGGCAGGAGTCTGTTGCTGGAATCCAGGTGGAGATGGGAGTGGCTCCACCAGGGTGGATGCAGGAAATATGATAAAATGTTGGACACATCTTGAAGGTAGACCTCACAGGATTGGCTGATGGGCTGGAAGGAGGCAAGCATGACTCCAAGTTTGGCTGCTTGGAAGAATGGAGTTGCCATTTCCAAAATGGGCAAACACGTGGGAGGGAAGTTTTAAATGGGGAAACCAGGAGTTTGGTTTTGGTCCCATTAGGTCTAAGATGTTATTTAGACATCCAAGAGGAGATGTCAAGAAGGCACTTGTAGATAAAAGTCTGGATTTCAGGGAGGGGTCCAGATTGGAGTTATAAATTTGAGAATTGTCGAGAGTACAGGTGGCATTTTAAAGCACAGAGTAGGATGAGGTCATCATCCAGGGAGTGAAATTAGATACAAAAGAGAAACATCCCAAGAACTGAGCTCTGGGGCATAAGGGGTTTCCATTCCGGGCAAGTGAAGGACACCCAGAATGAGTGATAGGAGCAGCTGGAAGAGAACCACAAGAGAGTGATGGCCTAGAAACCAAGTGAAGAAAGTGCTTCAGGAAAGAGGGGGTGAAGTGAGCTGAGAGTTGACAAGAGAACTGAGGATTGACTGTCGGGGTTTGCCATGTGTAGTCACTGGTGACCTTGCAAGAGCTCTTCCAGAAGAATAGTGGGACCTAAAACCTGATTCGAGTGACTTCAGGAGAGAAAGGGAAGAGGTGAAAGTGAGCCTTGACAGACCCTTTGATAAATTTTTGTATAAAGAATACCTGAAACATAGGCATTAGATGGAGAGAAGTGAAGTCATCGAGTAGATGGGAAGGGACGGGATCCATTGTACAAATGGAAGAGTTAGGCTTAGAAAGGAAGGTGGACATAACAATGACTTTTCCCCCCTCCTTTAAAAAAAAATCTGTGAGTCATTTTCCTCATTCACAGCTACTATTATCCTGAGCTCTGAGCAGGCAAAGATGGACAGGAGAGGCAGTGGGGTTGGAATTATCTATGTCTTGAATGGGACTGTTTGTGGAACACCATAAAATATTGATATATGAAACTTAAAATAGCTAAGTATATAAGACATCATTCAACACTAGATTCTAACATGGACAAGCACTGAAAAGTACATAGGTAAAAAAAATTTTAATTGAAACGTTTCTAACCATTAGCTTAACATATTTGCATGAATTGGGAAATGCCCACTGTGTTGGTTTTGTAACTGACACCTGGTCCAGTGTGCAGAACACCAGGCTTCCATAGGTTCAGGGGTTGCCTTGGCTGCCCAGAGAACTGTACAGCATTTAGAAGAAACATCTTAAATGTTGAGGTGATCCCTCCACCAACATCCAGAGACTCTTTGAATCACAGATGAGAGGAGATACCCCAAAACTGCACCCCCAAAACCAATATCACCAGCATTGAGATCACCCAGCATTAGCTTGGCAAAGTTGGACCGAATTGCCACTAGGTTGCCCAGGAGGCTGGCTACCTTGGAAGGTGTGGTCATCATATAGACCTGGGCTCAAATTTTCCTTCTGCAGCTGACCAGCTGTAGGATGCTGGGAAAATCCATTCACTTCTCTGACGCTCGATTTTTTCACCAGTGAAATGGAAAGAAATAACATCTTTCCATCAGAGTTCCTGAATCTCTAAGTGCTTTAGTTTCTTCCTCTGTAAAATGTATTTAATGATACCTACCTCACTGAGTATCTGTTAGGACTAAATGTTTTCATATGTAGAAACAGTATCTCTGTTATATGTGCATGCTCATATATTAGAACAGCACGTAACAGGAATAAATGCTCAATAACTCTCTGCTATTTAGGGAGCACAGGCACGATCCCCTGTTAGATGCAGGGGATTCAGATGTGATTGAGGTGTGGTCCTTGCCTGCCAGGAGCTTACTGATGGAGGAGGAGTGGCAGATAAATTACCAATCACCGTGGTAAAACTGGAAAACCCTGAAATCAGCTGGGGGCCTCACAGACACTCATATCCTTACCTGCTTCCTCTTGGGCCTCCTTTCCCAGCCTCTTCTCTCTCCTCACCCCCTCTCTCTTGAATTTCTCCTGGGTTCCCAATTCCTCTCCCTCTAGTACGTATTATAGCTTTCTCTTTCCTCCACACCCTGAGTGGCAGCCAATGCTGGGATTCTGGAGGTTCTGCTTACTACCCCAGGTGGGCTGATTGGGAAGCTTCCAACAGAGGTGCTAAGAAAATATATATGAGCATTTGAAGCACGCCTTAGTCATATGCTGGGTATTGCTGGTGCATTCCCACAGACCTACGTACTTAGTCTAGTAAAGCCTTTTCATGGCTTTACCAATTACAGACATTATAACATTAAGAATAAATGCATAGGGCTTCCCTGGTGGTGCAGTGGTTGAGAGTCCGCCTGCTGATGCAGGGGACACGGGTTTGTGCCCCGGTGGGGGAAGATCCCACATGCCACAGAGCGGCTGGGCCCGTGAGCCATGGCCGCTGAGCCTGCGCGTCTGGAGCCTGTGCTCCGCAACAGGAGAGGCCACAACAGTGAGAGGCCCGCGTACCGCACACACACACAAAAAAAGAAGAAATGCATAGCATCATGTACATTTCTCCAATATAGGCTTCATAATAATTGCATAGCCTGTATTGTAATAATTTTAAAATTAAATTTTGCATTAAAGGATAATATATGTATAAAATTTAAATAATATTGAAAGGTTTATTATCAAACAACAGCTGACTTCTGTCTTACCACCTTGTTTCCCAGTTCTCCTACTTATGTCTTCTGGAATTTACCTCCGTATTCCTAAGTAATGTGCTTATACAGCTATGCTGCGATTTATTGGAATTATCTATTGACTTCCTTTGACAATGGATGAAGATTAGGTTTTCTGATACAACCACCACCCCACTTCTTTTTCCCTTCATCCTCCCAAAATGGTTACATCACATTTTTTTGTTAAATCAGTAATTAGAGTTTACGTTATTCTGATTATATATCACTCCCTGCTGAGTCAAATATTGTACTATGATTATGTTTCCTTTCTTATACAGTTGGGATTGTTTTTTAATCTAGAATTAATGTTTTCCTATTTGGTATTATTTTTATGTGACTTTCTTCTCCTTTAGGCTTGAGAGCCTCCAGAACAAGGATTATGTCTATCATATATAAATAAATAAATCTATCATATATTTATCTTTGTATTCCCAGACTAGCATAGTAGCGGGCAGTAAAGATGCTGAACATATACATGGATGATTGATTAGGTGGATTTGTCAGTCTACTTGTGTTTCTCAATAGAGGCGCTGCTGCCATTTTGATAGGACATGTCTTCGTTAGGAGGGACTCTCCTGCATGGTGCAGGAAATTAAGGATCCCTGACCTCTGCCCACTAAAGGGTGGTAGCTGACCCCAGCCATTGGGTCAACCCAAAGTCACTCTTACACCTCTCCAAAAACCTTTGTGGTGGTGGTGCCACCCATGCTTGAGACTAACTGCATTCAATGTAGTGGGTGTCAGCACCCAGGTGTGTCAGCATGTTGGCTGATGCTAGAGGCATCAGAAATCCAGCTGATGCTGCAGAGACGGGGCCCACTTTTGGGGGCAGGGGGAGAGGGGTTCAGGTCTAGGATGGTACAAAAGTTTGAACTGGGCCCCAATCCAGAGAGATAAAGCAGGGCCAAGCAGGGAACAGTCACTTTAGCAACGATATCATGCTATGCATCTTAGAATGTTCTGAGATATTTCACTTTCCTACACCACCCCCCCTTAGGAAGTCCCACTCCCTACCCTCAAAAGATTAGAAACCTCAAATAACAAGACAATTCATTGGCTGGCTAGTGGCCTTTCAGGTTTTTTTCTATTGAGTAATTGAACCAACAGGCCAGAGGCTGTAGTCATTCGGTGGTGAGTATATGAGCTGAAAGGTCATATCGACTTGAGATGAAGTTTGCGACCTGACAGAGGGAAAGCCATAGCACATGTAAGTCAGAGTTTTGGGAGAGCACATAAACCGTGATCAAGGAGAGGAAGCCAGCTGTTAAGCAAAGGGGAGCATGACTCAGCTGTGTGGAAGAAGAAGAGAGGGGGCGGGACAGAGACAGGGACAATAGCTTGCCTACTACTCTTGGGTTCCATGAAACTCCCTGCTGACTTCTAATTACTCCTCTTCTTATTTTGTGTAGCTGGAGTGTTTTCTGACTCATGCAACCAGTGATATCCATTGACTGTAACTCCGTGGTCATCTGCTATCAGGGTCTGGTCTAATGTGAGTCATTAAAGCTGGGAATCAAGAACCAGAGTCAGGGAAGAGAAGGAGGTCAGTGAGTCGTGGTGAAGTTGCTTGGACGATGCTGGAGAAGATCCAGCCTCTTCTTGGGGCTGGGGAGCATGTATGACGGTAGGAGACAGCTGGGGGATGAGACCTCCCTATACGAAGAACAGTGCGGGGGGCAGTAACTGCTAGAAGCTCCCTTCAGTCTCGCACAGGGCATCTGATCCATTTTGCCTTGCTCGACTTGGCTGAGAATTTCATCTTTCAGCCGGAAGCGGAAGAGGCTTGGGGAACTTCTGTCCTAGACCTAATTCTGACCAACTAGGAAAAGTTGCTTGGCAAAGTGAATGTGACAGAAACCCTGGGAGAAAGCAACAACGTCATCCTGGGGTTTGTGAAAGCTGAAAAGATTGGAGGCTGGGCAGTTAGAATTTTAAGCCAGTGACCACTCACATACTTATTCAGCTTATAGAGCACAGACTCTGGGCTGGCAGCCTTCTTGGTACTGGGACTACAACATGTAACAGGCAACATCCCTCCTCTCGGGAGGCTTATGTTTTACAGCAAGCAAACAAATGAACAGAATCATTTCAGATAGTTAAAAAGGCTACACCAACAGTAAAACAGGTAATGGGAAAGTGCTGGGGGTGGAGTGAGTCTAGATCAGGTGGTCAGGGAAAGCCTTCCTGGGGGAGGGGATATTTGAGCTGAAATTCAAGTGATGAGAAAGAACAAGCATACAAAAAGCGTGTCATGAGAACGACCAGCAAACACAAAGGAATGCTGGGTAGATCTGGCTTGGTGTGGTCAAGGACACAAAAGGAGCATATGCTTTTCCTTAGACTGGTGGTGGCTCTGTGAGATTCCAGAGGCGTTTTTCCATTGCAGTTGAAATTAGGCAGCCAACCTGCTGATCTTGGGGAAAATTCTAGGCTAGATTTTTAAATAAGTAGTTTTTGAGCACCTGTACAAAAATTGATGGTCATTAGTGTCTGGTTTGTGACCACTTATATAACTAGACCCTCTCCACATTTTGCAGGGGTTGGGGGGACAGGTTTAACAGAATAATAAGGTAGAGAGAAGCAGACAATGTATTTTGATTTCAGCAAAATATTTGACGAAATACTTCATGTTATTTTTATGGAAAAATTAGAAAAATGAAGGTGGAATTCTTATTTAGCCAGCTGAATTCAAAAGATGGCCTTAGAAAAGAAGGTCCAAATTTGATCTGTGATTCCAGAAGCCAAACTAGGACTAAAGGTTGGAAATTATGGGAAAGCAGACTTTAACTCGGTATAAGTCTGACCTTTCAAAGAATAAGATATGTCCTGAAGCTGCTTTGGAATTAGGACACAGATGAGTGACATTGATGTGGCAGGTGGTGAATATTTGGGGGCCTGGTCTCATCCACCATTGTAATCTAGGATTACATGATTCGGGAGAACATGATGCACCATTTTCTCTCTATGACTTAATAATGATCTTTCTATAATAAAGGCTATGTCAGTCACCCAGGTGAGAAACCTCAAATCTTCATTTACTCCCTGCTGTTTCTTACATCCACATTCCATCCGTTCTCAAATGCCTTCTCCTCATTTCCACTCCCACTGCTGTTGCCCGAGTCAGACTCCCACCATCTCTGCCTGAACTATTGTGCTGATGTCTTCATTGTTCTTCCAAACTTCTCTTGTCCCCCACGACTTCATTCTTTGTGTGTGGCCAGAATGACTTTAGAAAACAGATATTATACCAAACCCCTCCACTAAAATCTCTACTGGCCTTTCTTTCCCCAAAGAGAAGCTCCACAATTCTTAGATTGCTACCAAGGCTTCAACCTCATTTTCTGCATATCTATCCTGTTCCAAACATACCATGCAGGCTCAGGCCTCTTGTGAGTCCGGCCTTTAGGGCTCTCTCAAATGCCATATCTTCAAAGAAACCACCTTGCTTCCCCAAGCAAGAATAATTACTTTTCCACCTTTATTCCCATACAATAACTTCTCTTGTTAATTAAATAATTCATTTACTCTTTATTTCAATCTTGCATTTTTTATTCTTTAAAATTGACTAGTGGTGCTTACTATGGATTAGCTCTATGCTCAGTGTTAGGGGAAGTGAGCAGAGAAAGCTTAGTACTAATTTATTATGTGGCAGGTATTGCGGTACGTGTTTTAGATCCATTATCCCAACCTTAATCCAATGAGATATTTACTACTGCTGTGAGATAATAGAGATATTATCCCAATGAGATAGCCCTATGATATAGTTACTGTTGTTATCCTTATTTTAAAGATGAGGAAACTGAGGTTTAGAGAAGTTAACGAGCTCACGCAACCAAGATCATGCAATTGGCAAGAGCCCGGGCTGGGATTTATACCCAGAGTTCAGATTTCCAATTGCTGTGCTAGGACATCTTTTCATGACAGATGAAGAGGCACAGATAAAACCTTGCCCTCAAAATGTTCAGAGATTGGTGCTTCTAGCTGCTGAATGTCTACTTAGTGTTCATGTATTTCTGCCTGAGACCATATTTAGCCATTTCCATATCGAGCCCACCCATTGGATTTTAAGCTCTTTAAGGGCAGACATGGCATCATATCCTCAGATTCATCTCCCATCTCCCAGACACAGAGTTATTCTAATTACATTTGCAGATTGAGTTAACAAATCATTAAATGTGTCAGACCAACTATGCTGCAAGTTTTCCTGGGTAATAGGATTTAATTATATCCAGCTCTGGGCCCTGCACAATGGGGACATTGACAAGCTGGTGCATATTCACCGAGAAAGTGGAGGGGCCTGTTTTGAATGCTATATATAAACATTCCCTTCCTTGGCATTTATTTGGAAAGTATTAAAATAACTTGTGAATGTGTTAGAAGATCTTTCTGTTCCCTACTTTATAAATTATTATTTCAGTCTTGAACAAAGTTGTTTTTTTTCTTGTGCATGTTGCATAGTGTTTATATTCTGATAATCACATAACAATAATGAGAAAGCACGTGACAGCTGTAAAAATGGCATTAAGCAATAAAAGTTTCCAAAGTCAAGAGGACAGTAGGTACAGTGAAGTGGAGACGCATGCTACTGTGTCCAGTAATTAATTGTTCATGGCCAACATTTACTGAGAACTTGCTGTGTGCCTGGCACTGTTTGGAGTGCTTTCCATGTATAAACTCATTTATGCCATAACCCCATTTTACAGTTGAGGGATGCAGAGGCCCAGAGTCATTTAACTACAGATCTCTCCTGAGCATTTCCCACATTCTGTTATTGCTATGCCTGGCTTTCCCATCAACTGCTTCTTCAAAGGCAAGGACAATGTCTGGTGCAAATCCATACCTTGGAGCCTGGCAGATTCCTGGCAGAACAGAACGTCACTGCTGCATCAGAGATCAGGGTTCCTCTGTATCTGCTCCCCTGGAAAAAGCTCAGTGAACACAGCGGTCTTGCTGTCCAAGGAAGGCCAGCACATCCTCCTGGGGCTCACTCAGGGGAAACTCTAAATTAGCAGAGTGGTTCCCCAGTAGAATAAGCTGAGTTGAGGATTGGCTGTTGAACACAGAACCAAGGCATAGAGTTAGATGGCTGGGAAATTTCATAACCTCATCCTAGGATGGTGACAGTAGGTGTGCTCTTGTTTATGGGACCGTCATTCTCTAGGTCTGTGGTAAGGCATCATATGAACTCACTGGCAGAGGCACTGAGCTTGGTCCTTCTTGTTTTCTTCCATTTCCCATCAAGCCCCCTTTGGTTGCACAGTTTCCTTCTATGGAGGTCTTACCACTTTTAGTCAGGCTCTTGCTCTGCCTGAGTGCCTTTTCTGCTACTTTAATGTGACGTTGCCTGTCTCTGCTGTGACCTGTAACATGCTGATCTTACAGCTTTAGTCTTTATAGGGCTACCTCATTCCCCCCCAGGCCTCTCACTGTTGTGGCCTTTCCCGTTGTGGAGCACAGGCTCCGGACACGCAGGCTCAGTGTCCATGGCTCACGGGCCCAGCCGCTCCGCGACATGTGGGATCTTCCCAGACCGGGGCACGAACCCGTGTCCCCTGCATCGGCAGGCGGACTCTCAACCACTGCGCCACCAGGGAAGCCCTCATTCCCCTTATTTTAAATTGTGTTCTTCCCCTGTCCCTCCGCCCCCAAGTACCCAAACTACAAACTCCAAACTACAAACTCCAAACTCCGCCCCCAAACTACACTATTATCCCCATTTTACAGATGAGGAGGAACAGCGCCTGGGCTCCTGACTTCAAGCCTAGCATTTGTTGCCTAGTAACAGCACCACTTCTACAGCTCCATCTGCATGTAGGTTGCACATGTTGTCAGTATCTTTAGGCGATGGCATGGCCACCGCGGGAGTCAGGTGCCCAGTCAGTACTACTACAGGGCCACCTCGGGTCTTTCCTAACACGCTGGGCCAGAGAGAATGCTGAGACCGCCCCTGCTTTCCTATGCAGCTCACCAGTGGTTTTCACGGAGATGCTGTCCCCCATCTTGTAATCTTTCTCTGCTTGGCTCTGGGGTCCTTCATATTTGGCCACGTTTTTCTCTCTACACACAGAAGTCTTCTTGTATACTGCCCCCAACAGTACTTATAATCACCTCTCCTGAGACCAACACCATAATCTCGTATCTAATTCACTGTCTTCTTTTTCATTTTCTCTGTCTCCTTCATTTTACTCCTGAGCCCATCTTTCCCTCTCAACACAGGCCATTTCTCCACATATGCCAGGTTGGCCACAATCCCCTTCCCACCTATATAATCTGAACCTCCTCTTTCTCTGCCTGTTATTTACTACTTTATCTGGGAGCACATCCCATTTATTATTAAATTTCATTTACACAGATCGTAGGTCCCTGTGTGTGATTTCCTGGCTCTCAGCTGGTTGGATACCGCTTTTCTGTCCCCAATTACAAGCAGACGTTAGTAATCAACACAAAGCCTCTCTGATAATCAAATTAGACAAGTGGGACTCTGCCTGTATTTTCTTCTTAATCACTGGGCGTGATAGTAATAATGTCAGCTTGAATAATCTGGCAGTGTGAACCTCTCTCCATGTTATTTATTTATTTTTCCCAGATCTACTTCAGTATCATCCCACAGCCAGAGAATGCAAACTATGTCCTCATCCAGACTGGGTTTAGCATCTTGATTGTGGACAATGTCAACTGCTTCAAGCCTGGGTGAAGCTCGTAATTGGATGGTAGTACATCATGTAGGGGTTTTTTTTTCATCCTTAACCCTAGCTGGTAATGAGTTTGTGCCCTGCAGCTAGAGTCTTGATAGCCCTTGACATTTTCTCTTCCTTCAGGAGAGAGGCTGCAGCTGCTGCTCTGCTCTTTGCTAGTGGGTGGGGCAGCCTAGGCTGGAGAGAAAGGAGAGCCAGGCTGCCAGTGCCTCCAATTCCTCTGGTGACCTTGGCCAAGTCACTTTTCTCAGTTGTAAAATAAGGGCTCCAGTCTCCAACCCTTTCCACTGGGATGTAAGGGGACAATGAGATAATGTTTCTGGAGCCCTTGAAGCCACTTAGCTGAAGGATGCTGTATAGAGGGTGAAGTATCTGTAGAAATGCAGTGATGAATACACAGTGAAATTAACAAATGGGAAACCTTGAAGATGAGGTGGGACCTTCCTGCCGGAGGCACAGAGCTTCAGCTTTCTAATGTGACGATAAAACCAAATTGTCCAGGGGGGAGCGGGGGCCCTGAAAGGTCACATCTCCTCTGAAGTGTCTGGAAAAGGGGTACCAGAAGCCAAGACAGGATCTGTGTGCACTCAAAATTACTTAGGCTACTCTGGTAGAGTGGAGGTGGCACTATATATTTTTAAGGGTTTAAGAAACTTTTTATTGGAGTATAGTTGATTTACAATGTTAGTTTCAAGTATACAGCAAAGTGATACATATATCCCCTCCTTTTTAGATTCTTTTCCCATATACGTGGCACTATAGTTGAAGACAAAATATTTGTATATTTATGACTTGTTGTTGACTTTGGACAAGTCATTTAACCTAAATCTCATTTTTTTATCTGTAAAATGGGGGTAATGATACTACCTCACAGGGGTCTTTCCAGGATATGAGGAAGAGGAAGGGAAATAATAATGAAAACAATGGTGTGCTGGTGAACCGGATCTCCAGAAAAAAGAAAAGCCCTGCTAATTTCTGGGGTGTCAGCACTAATGCTGTGGATGGTTTCAGGCTGCAAATGGTTTAACCACTGGCTGGCAAGGTTTCTGAGTATTTAGCAGTTGGCTTTTTGCGAGTCTGCTAGCTCTAACACACGTAGGTCCCACTCGGTGAGGGCCTTGTGTGTATCGGGCTTCATATGTATTTCATCTTCACAGCTTGCCCCTCAGGTAGTTATAATTAACCCCAGTTTACTGATGAAGAAATTGAGGTTCTGAGATACAAAGTGGTTTGTATAGGGTCTCATGTTAAGTGACAGATGTAGGATTTGAACCTGTAATTCTAGAGTGTGTGCTCATTCCTCTGTTCCAGTTTGGGTAGGCGTGGCAATGCATGGGCAAGTGTGGCCTAATCTGAAACATATCACAGACCTGAAGTACATGACTCCCTTATCTGAGATGTGATAGGATAGATTCTCACCTTTTGGAGTGTTCTGGGGTTCACCCTGGGCTTTTCAGACTCATAAAGAATGTGTCCCCACCCCTTTTGTCTTCCTGGCCAATAAATCACCAGATGGAAGGAGGGCATCTGCTTCTACTTCTCTGCTGGGAACCCTCACACATTGTGTCGAGAAGTGGAGAATGGAAATCTTTCTGGGAGGCCATTAAAATTAATCCTGGGAGATGAGGCAAGCCAGGATTTGGCCAAAGTCCAGCATAATGTGCTATCCCCCAAAGAGGGAAAGAACATTCCTTCCGAGATGGCGCTCCTCTTTGAACCTCTGGGCCTGGTCCAATGGATGCAGAGCAGAACTCCACGGAGAACTGTGTGTTCACACTCCCTTATGGCTTTTTCCTTTTGCTAGCCCAGCTCTTCATGCCCTACTTTTGGATCCAGCCAGCTACCTCCATGCCTCCAACCTATGAGACCCACTAACTGGATTATCATTATTTATTTGCCTGCTAGACTGAGCTGCTCTCTATCACTGCCAGCCCCACATTTCTCCCAGCCAGAGACCATCCTCCAGTATAGGAAGCACACTTCTTCGAAAGGACTTTGCCTACGAGAAGGGCAGCAGCTCCTGTTGACTGCCAAGGTCCGTTTTCCTCTCTGTCCCAGTGACACCCAGATCCTGGTGCATCCTTCTCTTCTAGAGAGCCTGGCCCTCTTAACCTGGGCAGCTAACTAGAGGCAGAGGGACTTGCCAAGTCACCAGCTCCTGGACTGCAGTTCTACAGCTGGGTACGCACACTTGCCAAGAGCAGAGTTTCTAGTGTGTAGGTGGCAACCAACATGGATCCTGTGCAGTGGCAAGGGATGGCCACCAGCCAGGGAAGCAGGTGCTGGGAGCAGGGGGCAACCCAGGGCAGAGGGGGAGGTGCAGCTGGGTCTCTGCAGCTCACACTGCTAACCTGTGAGCTCACAGTAGGCCGTACAAAACAGGCAGTGGGCTGCATTTGGCCCCTGGACTGGAGTTTGCTGCCCTCGCTCTAGACAATCAACAAAACAATACATCAAGCCCTGATGTTCAGTGTTTGCCAATTTGTGTGGTGTGAATACGCCCACCATGGAGGATTTCAGGCTACCAACATGACGTCACTGAATGTTGGGTTGGGAAGAAGTGTGCGGTAGCACATCATCAGATAGGATTTCTGCCATAAAGACACAATAGACACGAATAACTCAAGAGCATAGCTCATAGTAAAATGCTATAAAATAATTAGGAAATGATGGTTTTTGAGTATTACCTTTGTTCTTAATACAGTTTATTTACTTGTAAGTTTATATAATTTAATATCTAATAATGGCTGTTTGACAACCAGCTGGCAGAATTTCTGAAAAGTTAGCAGTTTTAGGCTTGGCTGTAGCACACCAGTGCCCTTGGTTCTTCTGACTACACCAGCCATATAGAAGGGAAGAGAGGAAAGCCACCAGTGGTGAGAGAACCGAGAATCAGCAAATGACAAAGAAGTGTTCACCTCTTCCATTCCTTCCCCTGAAGACTTCTACCCCTGGCATGATGTACTATTGTTTTCTTAGCCTAACAAAGATTTAAATTTCTCCTCCTTGGGGATGATGTGAAGGGGGTTCTTGAGCACCCCCTAGTGGTTAGATGGTTGACCAACATGAAATTCACATCCTGTGTTCCTCTGTGCTCCACTCCTACAAGATGCTGTAGGTTGTGTGCCTGTTGTATGCCAGGTACTCTGTTGGGTACATTATGTACATTATCTTGCCTAATCTTTACAACAAACTTGCAAGTAAGCATTACTGTCCAAATTTTATAAATGAAGGACATGAGGCTCAGAAAAGTTAAGCAACTAGTCCAAGGTCACACAGCTAGGACACATCAGAGTTAGCATTCAAACCTCACATCTGGCTTTCTCCCAATCTTTGTGCTGGCTTTGGTTCTTCTTCCTTTGACACCTATAATTCCAGTCCCATAGACATCTCAGAAGCAGAGCAGAGACTGATGTGGCAGCCACCTTGAATATTATGGCCTTTACTTTTCTGTTTCTCAGTTAAATGGACAGTGGCTTGGGAGAACTCATACACGGGAAATAAAAGCCAGAGAAGATCATTTAGAAAAATAAATGAAACCTTCGCATTTCAGAGATTCAGGAATAAACTCAGTAAACAGACAGATTCAGTATGACAAAGGCAGGCCTTCTAGTCTCCAGAGGCTGTACTCTTACCATGGTGTACGGTGCACAGCCCTGCTCTCATAATTTCCCAGTCAGGGTGGACTTTGACTTACAACATGGTTCTACCATTTCCTCCAACCTCATGGACAAGTTGGAGAATGTCCCTGTGGCCTTGGCCCCGTCAGATAGGAAAGCTTTCCAGAGCAGACTGAAAGGGGGTGGTAATGTACGTATGAGCTCCCTACTGCTGCTGTAACAGACAACCACAAACTCTGTGGATTAAAACAACACAGATTTACTATCTTATAGTTCTATAGGTCAGAAGTACAACACAGGTCTCATTGAGCTAAAATCAAGGTGTCAGCAGGGCTGTTTTACTTTTTGGAGGCTTACGATGAATATCTATTTCCATGTCTTTTCCAGGTTCCAGGGAACACCCATATTCCTTGGCTCATGGGCCCCTTTTCAGTCCTCAAAGCCAGCAGTGTTGTATCTCTCTAACCCTTCTTCACAGTTATAGCTCCCTCTCTGACTCAGCTGGGAAAGGTTCTCCACTTCTAAGGACTCATGCAATCAGATGGGGCACACCCAGATGATCTAGGCTAATCTCCACATTTCAAGGTTTTTCCCTTAACCACATCTGTAAAGCCTCTTTTGCCATGGAAGAATTTGCGGATTAAGACATGGACATCTTTGGGGGACCATGTTCCTTCATATCACAGGGAGTAAGAGAAAACAACAGCTAGAGAGCACTGAAGGGCAAACCCAGGGAGGCAAACATTCACGATTAAGTCAAAGAAACTAGAAACGAGAGGCAGAGCCGAGAAGTCTGTGCATCGGGCAGACACAGAAGTGGAGCAAAGAACAAGGACAGAGCCAAGTCCAGATAGAAAGGGTCCAAGATATCTGAAGGACGGGGTGGGGGTAAGAGACAGAGGGGTCCACACGCACTTCTGTTGGGTCTGATTGGGTCAGCCCTGTTTAAGACTCAGAGTCAGGATAGCCTTATGGCTTGGCCATTTCTGGTCACCACCTCAGTCAGTTAGGCTAGGGTATGCTGCTTTAAGAAATAATCCCCAGGGCTTCCCTGGTGGCGCAGTGGTTGAGAGTCCACATGCCGATGCGGAGGACGCAGGTTCGTGCCCCGGTCCGGGAGGATCCCACATGCCGCGGAGCAACTAGACCCGTGAGCCACAACTACTGAGACTGCGCGTCTGGAGCCTGTGCTCCACAACAAGAGGGGCCGCGATAGTGAGAGGCCCGCACATCGCGATGAAGAGTGGCCCCCGCTTGCCGTGGCTGGAGAAAGCCCTTGCACAGAAACGAAGACCCAACACAACCAAATAAATAAATAAATAAAATTTTTTAAAAAAGAAATAATCCCCAAATCTCAGAAGATACACTATAGATACATCATGAGTTGGCAGGGAGACTGAGGAGGTGTTGGCGAGGGTAGGCGCTTTCTTTGCTCATCAGAATCTCTAGGGGACCTAGGCTGAAGGAGCAGGCCCGTCTCAGATAATACCCATTGCAGTGTCAGAGGGAAGAGATCCCTGATGGCCTTTTACTGGCGATTAAATTCGCCGTCTAGCTCTCACTTCCTCACAGAACTCATTGTCCAGAGCTGGAATTAGTTACTAGGCTCCATCTAACCACACGAGAACCAGGAAGTACAATTCTACCGTGGACCCAGAAGGGACTTTGGGGAGAACAGAAACATCTAGAGAACAACACTAATGGCTATCACATCTTGAAAAACACATGGATCCTACTGTACACAGGTAGAGAAAGTGCCAGATTCCATTGGAGAGGAAGTAATAACTGAACCGGATGTTGAAGGACAAGGTCCACCACGCCCTGGGAAGAACTTGGGCAAAGGCCAAAAGCAGGGAATAGGCTGGTGTCTTTGAGGGGTGGCAGGAAGTGCTGGTGGCTGCACAGAGGGTTCAGTGGTGGAACAGGAAGGGACGAGTGGGTAGGGCAGGAGGGGCCAGCTGGTGCCTGATTTCTGTGCCTCCCTAAGGAATTTGCCCTTGACCTGTGAGAAATGGCAGGGAATGATTAAAGATTTTAAGCATGGAGTAAGATGCTCAAATCTGTGTTGTAGAAACATAGCTCTGACTGAAGGGTTGGGGCTAGACTGGGGGGGGCAATCCTGAAAGCGGAGGCCAGTTAAGGAAGATAGGTGCTGAGAACCTGACATAGGAGTGTGGCAGGAGAATGAAGACTTGAGACACTTCCTGCGGAGGTTTCCCTCTTGTGATCCTTTATTGCTTGATTCTGTTTTTTTCTAGACACTTCTTATTTTGACTCCAACACCAAAAGAGATGGTAATTAGAATTAGAAGGTGTTCTTTCTCATATATTCACGTCCCCAGCATGCATCTCAGACGCTGCATCCCTGGCCTCTGCTCCCAGCTCCATCCAGCTGGCATTCCTTTCCGCTCCCTGGCACTGTCTAGCTGAGGAAGGCGGTGGTGACTCAGTGTCTTCAGTGGGGCTTCAGTGCACTCTCTGGCCTATAGGGTCCAGTGCCTGGGTCCTGCCTTGTGGGCCCCTCTGCAGCTTCTCAATTATCTTTTGCTGCTCACTGGGGGATGACCTCTTTTTTTTTTTTTTTTTGCGGTACGCGGGCCTCTCACTGTTGTGGCCTCTCCCGTTGCAGAGCACAGGCTCCGGATGCGCAGGCCCAGCGGCCGTGGCTCACGGGCCTAGCCGCTCCGCAGCATGTGGGATCTTCCCGGACTGGGGCACAAACCCGTGTCCCCTGCATCGGCAGGTGGACTCTCAACCACTGCGCCACCAGGGAAGCCCTGGGGGATGACCCTTGAGCACCTGGGCAAGCCCTCTTAATCTGTTTTTTTCCCAGCCACGGGACTGGGCTTCTGTCTCAGTTTCAGCTTCCCATGTATTTCCTGCCTTCAGAAGGTTGGAGTTCAGTCACCCACACCTGGATTTCTCAGTGGTCATCACTTGTCCCTTATTCCAGAGCAGTAGTTCTTGAAAGTGGTCTGTAAACCTCTGGGGGGGTCACTGAGACCCTTCAGGGGATCCCCAAAGTCAAAACCATTTTCATAATAATACTAAGATATTATTTGTCTTTTTCCATTCTCATTCTCTCTTGAGTAGGAATTCCAGAGGGTATCATAATGTGATGCGTCAATATCTGGAAGATCTGTGTAACTCAGTGAGCCAATGTTTTTCTAATGACCAATGCACGATGTTACAAAACATGAATCTGTAAAAGAACTATTCAAAACACAAGGCAGGACTTCCCTGGTGGCGCAGTGGTTGAGAATCTGCCTGCTAATGCAGGGGACACGGGTTCAAGCCCTGGTCTGGGAAGATCCCACATGCCGCGGAGCAACTAAGCCCGTGAGCCACAACTACTGAGCCTGCGCATCTGGAGCCTGTGCTCCGCAACGAGAGGCCGCATTAGTGAGAGGCCCGCGCACCGCAATGAAGAGTGGCCCCCGCTTGCCGCAACTAGAGAAAGCCCTTGCACAGAAACGAAGACCCAACACAGCCAAAAATAAAAATAAATAAATTAAAAGAAGGCTCAACATT
This sequence comes from Stenella coeruleoalba, assembly GCF_951394435.1. Taxonomy (NCBI): domain Eukaryota; kingdom Metazoa; phylum Chordata; class Mammalia; order Artiodactyla; family Delphinidae; genus Stenella; species Stenella coeruleoalba. Next base: position 97,095,364 of record NC_137153.1, on the reverse strand, counting down.
AAAAAAAAAAAACCACAAGGCAGACCAATGGATTTTAATGAAGCTGAGTATGAAAAGTGCACTGATATGATTTCAGATTCCACATTGCAACTCATGTTTAAAAAGTTACCGTATATTGAGTTTTCGTGTAGTACCAATGAAGAATAACCACAACTATCTGAAAAAAAAATACTCTTAAAATATTTTCCCTTTTCCAATTACATATCTTTATGAGGCTCTATTTTCTTATATGCTTCAACTAAAACAATATATCGCAACAGATTGAAGGAGGAAGGAATTTAATATCTGACACTCCAGAATTCAGCTGCTGCCTGGATTCTAACTGACCAGATCCCCCCAGTGGAACTCCCTCCATTCCGGGGTGGGTCTCAGTCATTTCCTCCGAGATACAAAAAATCCCTAGCCCTGGTACCTTTCAAAGCTGGCCTGACTTTGATTCCCAACTCAAAGTGATTTCAGGAAAATGTATTCTGTGAGCCTCACTTTCCCTGTTTAGAAAACGGGGGTCAATACTTAGGAGGCTGTTCTCCTGCCCCAGCTGGGAGGGCAGGCCTGGCTCCATTTTCTTAACCGTGAGCCTGTTCTGCCCAAGGACTGGTTACATCTTGCAGTCACGTTGCCATCTTGCAATCACAGGATGGCAGATCTGATGCCCTTCAGAGCATGCAGAGTAAATTGCTGTCTCTGTAGAACTGAGAGTAGGAAAGGGAAAAGTCAGCACTCTATTTGCTGCCCCGTCGTTGGCCATTAGCACAGAGCTACCCAGCACATAGATGTTGGGTGTGAATCACATGACCATTTAAATCACCCGCCCCCCGGTGTGTTCTTCACGCAATGGTTATAACCCTCTGGCACCTTAAATGAGGGCAGTGCAGGTGGAGGAAACACTGACATACACAGGAACGTGTTCCTAGAGTGTCAGCCCCCTGAGGACAGGGACCCTCTGCTCTTACTCACCTGTGGATCATTTGGATCCGCAATACCCAGAATGGCGCCCGGCACACAGGAGGTGCTCGAGAAGTGCGTACTGAATGAATGTGTGTGAGACGTAAGTGCCCAGAGGAAAAAGCCAGGACGTGAATACAGCACGCATCTTTGGGTGATGGGACCTCTATTTCCTTTTTTTCTATCTCTTTGGATTTTCCCAGTTTCTATAAGAAATAGGCATTACAGTTACAATGGGGACACGTGAGATAAGCTTTGAAATAGCTTGAGTTCAAATTGTGACCTGGCTACTTGCTGGCTGTGAGACCTTGGGTAAGTTGCTTCTCCTCCCCATGCCAAGTTTCCCCATCAATATTAATAATAGTAATAATAACAGCCTCATTTGGTTGTTAGGAAGATTAAATGAGATAATGCCTGTAAATAGGTGACGTCTGGTGCTAGGAAACACAGGAAGCACTTGATTAACATTAGACTGTAACTTCGTTGTCGTTTGCGTACTGATCGTGATTGGACATTTCCATGGATACCTGGAGACTTGCCTTGAAGGCTTCAAGAGAAGAGCTGGTGGGGTGGAAGAGTTGTGGGGTGGACAGAGACCTGGGCTGGAGCTAGCTGACCTGCCATTTACTGGCCAAGTGGCCTCAGGCAGGGGCACTAACTTCTCTAAGCCACTGTCCTTTCTGCCTCACAGAGACTTTTGTGTGAATCAAGAGGACGTGATGATGTGAGATGCCATCCAGGTGTGAGGCATTATTTTTATTACCTAGGAAGTTAGAAAAAGATAAAAAGGACTCCCCAGGCCTTTCTCCTATCCTTAATAGGATTACTGCTCTCCTTCACTTGAACAGAGAGTTCCTTGTCCCTGAAAGCCACCAGGGCCTGGTCACGGGGCAGAGCCTGCAGCCAAGGGTGGCTTTTCTGCCAGGCCCAGCGAGGCTCCTGCTTCTAGATAACCCTGGTCCTCCCTTTCTCCTGCCCCAGCGCTTCCCACACAGCTGCGGCCTCATTATCCAGGGTGACTGAGAGCTTCGGAAAGGAGCTTAACCAGGGCTAGGCTTTCAAGTGTTCATAATAAAGCTTCAAAGTTCACACCTTCATTAAGAAGTGAAGAGTCAGGCCTCCCCCCACTTCTGCCGGGGCTATTGTTCCCTTCCCATCCCCATCCGGCTGCAGGTTCAAAAGACAAGCGGGATTGGTTTTCTTTGTCCAGACAGCTCTCCTAACCAGAAAGGCTAGACCTGTTTGTTAAGAAGAGAGAGCTCTATCCTGCAGCCCCCTTCAGAAGTGCTGTGAAGGTTTCACAGGTGCTGGGGAATTTGGGCATTTCTCAGGGCTGCAAGGGCTGTGTCTGGGAAGCAGGACTGGACTCGTTCTGTGGGGTCTCGAGGGAGGGGACCTAGGACCAGTGGGCGGACATAAAGGAGGGGGTAGGTTTCAGAATCCTAGAAGGGAGAGCTCTTTACTGGGCAGAGGTGTGCAAAGGTGGACCTTGGCGTTTGGGGCGGTGATGCTCTCCATGTCAGTGGCGAGTGCAAGAGCAGGGGGACTGACTCTTGGCGGGGAAGCTGCCGAAGACGTGAGGCTTTGGCTGTGAAGTTCGGCTGGCAGAACTTTCAGGCCCCTTTCAGCCATGTCATGCTGAGACCTCCTGACTCCATGACCTCTGCTTCTGCATATTGGGCCACTTCCCAGCTTTTCCCTTTCAAGTTCCCCTGTCCTCCAGACTCCCAACTGTGGACGTCTCCATAAATGCATGTGTGGCCTCCCTGTCTTTTCTGTTTTTCTTTTAGCTATTTGAGAGGGAAGCTATCGAGACATCTCGGAGCCTCCTTTGTTACCGAGAAAGCATTTGCTTCCTTTGGTTACATGTCGAGGTCCTGAAGGATCTGTTTCCTCTTCACCGCACCCTGCTAGGACAGGGCCGAGCTCAGAGAAGCCCCAGGCATCAGTCAGGGCTGGGACACTTGTGAATGCTTCTCCTGGGTAGGAGAGAGCCTCACCAAAGAGCCCTCTCTCCTCCCCCCACCCCGGGAAAGGAGGGGGTTTTCTATGAGGGCACCCGCACTTTGGATGGTCCTCTTGGTTTCATGATGAGCAACAGAGCAGAGGCTGATTTTCAGGTGAGACAACCTAAGTGACTTGGAATGCATGACTGCAGATCACCAAGTTTCACAAGCAAATTTTTTTCCTTTCTATTGAGCCGAAAAAGGAAGGTGAAAAAAAAAAATCCCAGTGTGTTGGAAAGATGATGGGCTCTGTAAACGGGCCTGGGTGAGGGTCACAGCTCTGCCACTCGTTAGCTGGAGGACTTTGAGCATGCCACGTCAACTCTCTGAGCGTCCGTTTCCTCAAGTTTCATCAGGCCAGGCAGCAAAAATACCCATCCTGTACAGTGGTCCTAAGGTTTAATGGCAGATGCCATGGAAAGTTCCAGAGACCCTTATTAAATGTTAATTCCCTCTCCCCATCATTATATTTAATATTCAGTCTTTGGGAAATTGTATTAATGGTCTCTTAATAAAAGATTATCCTATAGTATAATTATTTACATTTTTAAATGTTCATGCATGTCATTAAGTGAGAACGTCCTTTTGTCTTTTAGTTATCTCTTCTATAGAAATATATTTGTGTATTATGTTGTACGTACAGGGACGTTTGTTGTAGTGGTGTTTGTAATAGCCAAAAATAGGAGCTGGCTTATATGTTCCACAGAACATTAAACAAACTATGATTATATCTATACTAGGGAATACCAGGCAGGCACTAAAAATACCAGGCAGCCAGTCTAGATGAGCTGACATGGAAAGATGTATTGGGATGAAAAAAGAGTCAATTGCAGCATAATGCACAGTGTGATACCATTTTCTAAAAGGGAGATGTATGTGTCTGTATAGTTATATGTGTACCAATGCACAGGAAAGGTCCTGGAGGAAACACATCAAACCATGGACAGTAGTTTCTAGTGGGGGACGTGGAGTGGGACTGGAAGAGTGGGGGTAAAAGGAAGGAGCTTTTATTACTGCCTGTTTATATAACTGTGTTGTTGGGATGTTTTACGATCAGGATATGTCTACTTCTTACTAGAGAGGAGAACGAAAAACTATGCAGACCATAAAAAGGTCTGTGGTTGCCAGGGTTTGATGGGAGGGAGAAATGAATAGGGGGATCGCAGGGTTTTAGGGCAGTGAAAGTGCTCTGTACGCTACCATAATGGTGGGTCCACGTCATTATACATTTGTCCAAACCCATAGGATGCACAGCAGCAGGAGTGAAGCCTAAGGTAAACTATGGACTTCAGGTGATTATGACGCGTCAGTGCAGGTTCATCGACTGTAGCCAGCGTAACCACTGTGGTCGGGGATGTTGTTAACAGGTAGGCTTTGTATGCGTGGGAGCAGGGGAGATATGGCGGATCTCTGAACCTTCCTCTCAATTTTTCTGTGAACCTAAAACTGCTCTAAAAAATAAAGTCCTAAAGAAAAGATAGTAAGTAAAAGATTGCACCTTTCACTGCCACTCAAAAGGTGAAGCTGATACTGGCAAAAACAGTTCCATGGATCAAATTAAGCAACTTGTCCTTTCCTTTCCCTTTCAAGGAGTCAAGACTGCTAGGACTTAGCGGAAGCCATTTATTTGGATATGGAGCTGGGCTGGGTGAAGTAGGCTAGATGGAATTCAGGACACTGCTGACCTAGACAGATGTAGGAAAAACATTCATTTGGTCATTCTTTTATTCAACAGAAATTTATTAAGGGCCTATCACCTTTTAAGTGTTGAGGATAACAAAGTAGAGAAAAAGCCCTTGTCCTAACAAAACTTGCAGTTGACTGGGCAAAGGCTGGGGTGGGTAAGATAGATAATAAACAAACCCACTTTAACGTGAGTTTAGTGTTCTGCAAAGACAGATGCATCAGGACAAAGGGCTAAAGGGTGAGAGATGAGGTGGAAGCAGGGCTGGATGCTGGGTGTGGGGGGCACCCTTTGAAATAGAGTCATCAGGGATACCTCTCCAGGGAGGTGCTGTTTGAGCAAAGACCTGAATCAAACAAAGGAGCGAGTCACACATCAGAATGGAAAGCCTTGGACCGGGAAGAGCGGGGTGTGGTCAAGGGAGCAGCAAGAAGCCCCTGGGCAGTGGAGGCAGGTCATGGGAGCCTCACAGGGCATGGCGGGGACTTTGAATTTGTTTTGCACACATCGAGAAACCATTGGAGGGTTTCGAAGGAAGGATGACGTGGTCTGGCTACATTTTGAAAAGGGCCGTTCTGGCTGCTTTGAGAGAAGAGAGAGGGTAGGAAGGCAGGCGTGTGAGGCCTATTGTTAAATGCACATCTCTTGTAATTTTCCAAGAGGGCAATGATGCCAGTTTGGGTGACAGTGGTAGCAGTGGAGGTGGTGAGAAAGGGTCAGATTCATGCAATATTTAGGAGGTAGAGCTGATAGGAGTTTTGATGCTCTGGATGGGGGTTGTGAAGGAAAGAAGGGAGTTGAGGATGAAATGTTTGACAAGCTCTAGGCAAAGGTGCATTTCCACAATCAGAAAACTGTAGTAATGAACCCCCGTGGAAAGCTTTTCAGTTCTCCATGTGGTTGAACTCCGTTTCTGATCGGACCCTCACATCTATCCTCCAGAGAACTGTTGTCATTTGACAGATGAAGACACGGAGGCTCAGATGTGCCTTGCCAAAGGTCACAAAGCTGCTACTTAGAGGAACCATGTCTTGATTCCCTTAAATCTTACGCTCAGGATGGGTCCAGTTGACGGTCATCACTGGGTCTGGTTTTTTGCTGGCAAGTGGAGGGGCGCGATCTCTAGGAGCTCACGATGGAAGGTATTTGTGAGCCAGGTAAGTGCAGGAGGAAGCTTCAGAGGAGATGGGATTTCAGCACCTGTTGTTCAGTCCCTTTCAAATGCTGGCAGAAGCCGGCTCAGGCTACTGCAGCCTGTCTGGGCCACCAGAAGCAGGTGGTAGCCGCTGAAATCTCCACGGGGTGAGGCCAAGAGCGACTCCCCTCACCAGGTGCCGGGCACAATGGGTTACTTGTCAGGGAACTGACTCAGGTTCCCTAAAGCCATCCTCCCAAAAGGCTCGGCCCCTCCCACCACCTCCTTTTCCTCCCCTCCTCTCATCCCTGGACCTGCTCAGAGCACTTCCCACCCCAGCTGTTCCACTGAAAAGACACTGTGACTGGCCGAAGCCAGTGTCCCCTTTCTTTTTTTTTTTTTTTTGTGCGGTACGTGGGCCTCTCACTGTTGTGGCCTCTCCCGTTGTGGAGCACAGGCTCCACGCAGGCTCAGCGGCCATGGCTCACGGGCCCAGCCACTCCGTGGCATGTGGGATGTTCCCGGACCAGGGCACGAACCCGTGTCCCCTGCATCGGCAGGCGGACTCTCAACCACTGCGCCACCAGGGAAGCCCCAGTGTCCCCTTTCTGCTCTCTCCTTGCCCCTCCGCCCTTCCTGCAGCATTCAGCCCTGCTGACCCTTCCCTCCTCTCGTCCCATTCTCCTTCCTTCTGCTCTGTGCTGTCGCCCTCCTCTGCTTCTTCCCCCACACCAGCATCTTATTTTTCAGCCTTGCAGCTTCCTCCTTTAGCTCACGGTCCCACCCCAAACCTGGGTCTCCCAGCTCCAGGTTTTCAGTTCTTGCTTCTGTAGAGATGCTCCCAACCTATATCTCCAGCTGGGACCTCCTGAGCTCCCAAAATCATTGCTGCCTGGATCTCTGTCTTCCCAGGTGGAGGTGATAGTTGTGAAAGCAGCTGGAGCATCCAGGGAATGGAGAGGTGGTCTCTTCCACGTGGATTGGAGATGATAAGACTCAGCAGGGGAAGCTGAGAGCAGACCGTGAGGGGACCCAAAAGCCATGCCAAAAGGGCTGTGTGCATCTTGGATTCAGGATTAAAAACAGAGGTTTCTGGTCCCAGAAAAATGACAAATTGCATTTTGGAAGAAGAATCACTAACCAGCCTTGTGGAAGTTGGACTAGACTGGATGTTACTAGTCCATGAGAGAGGGGGAAGAGAGCTGAGGAGTGGCCAGCTTTGGAAAACATAAGCAGACACAGTCTTCTGAGGAGTGGATTGGGTTTGAGAGGAGGTGGAAAGGAGAGAGGGAGAAAAGAGGGAGGCTTCAGCTTGCCTCCCAGCAGACTTGCCCCCTGCTGTGTTGGTCTCTCTCCCTGGGACAAGATGTATATATATCCTGCTCATTTTTTTTCTTCCCGGTGCTAATTTTTACAGTTCTAGATGGGAAAAATTTTTTTTCTGTGAGGCCAAATGGATTCATTAATGCTTTGCTCTAACCAACTGGGTGAATCAGCGTGTTTTCAGTTTGTTTATAGGCTAGTTTTATAGTTTACAACACACTTTAATTCAAATAATTGCATTTGAGTCTCACAGTCAGGCAGTCAAGTAGAGGTTGTGATTGCCAATTTGCAGATGAAAAAAACTGAGGGTCAGAGAGAGGTGACATGTCCAGGGTCTGACAGCTATCAGTGGCAGAGTCAGGCCTTGAACTCCTTGGGTCTTTTAACTCCTTGGCCAGCACTTCCATCGGGCCATGGGTACTAACTGATTAAACCCATCGGGATGTCTGAAATTTCCAGCATCAAACACAAATAAGCTATTTAGTAGACATCAACTGCTTTTGCCTGCTCAGTTTACAAATCCCCCCTTTTTGGTATTTGCATCTCTGTTAGTTAAGGTAATGCAAGCTGCTGTAACAAGCAAATCCCCAAATGCATAATGTTTCAAACACGATGGAATATTCACCACGGGTATTCCTGTTTGGTAGGCAGCTTTCCTCTAAGGGGTGGACATTTAGGGACCAGGCTCCTTCCATTTTGTGCATCTACCGTCTTCTATTCATGGCTTCTAAAGGTGGCTGGGAGGTTTTTCTCTTTGTTTTTAATTAATTAATTAATTTCTGACTGCGTTGGGTCTTCGTTGCTGTGCGCGGGCTTTCTCTAGTTGCAGCGAGTGAGGGCTACTCTTCATTGCAGTGCGTGGGCTCCTCATTGCAGTGGCTTCTCTTGTGGAGCACGGGCTCTAGGCGCACGGGCTTCAGCAGTTGTGGCTCACGGGCTCTAGAGTGCAGGCTCAGTAGTTGTGGCGCACAGGCTTAGTTGCTCCGCAGCATGTGGGATCTTCCCGGACCAGGGCTCGAACCCGTGTCTCCTGCATTGGCAGGCGGATTCTTAACCACCGCGCCACCAGGGAAGTCCCAGCTGGGAGGTTTTGATGGGCCTAGAAGCAATACATCTTACTTCTCCTCACTTTCCATTAGCTAGAACTTAGTCATATGGATATACCCACCTGTTAAGGAGGCTGAAATCATTCATTAGAATGTGTATCTAAGAAGAAGAGAAAACAGATTAGGGAAAGTGAGACAGATACCGCCACAGCAGTGGTGAACCATTGTTCCCTAGCTCTCAGCCCACCAGGCCCAGTGGAATTTCCTGCTTCCTACCCTCCATTCTCCTTATCTAAGATCCAGGATGATTCAGCCTGGATGATAATACTAAGTGAAATCACCTTACTTCACTCCTGCACGCGATGATTGTTTTAGGTATTGACACATGACCCACACTTGTCCAGTGAACCTCAATCCTAGGATTTTATTGGAACTTTTGGCAAAGAGAACCTCTCCTTCCATTGGGGTTGCTAAGGTGTGAAGATATGAGCCCGGGCAACCATTGTGTCAGCATGGTAGGAGAACAGCCGTGAGAATGAACCCAGCTAATAAGAAAGCAAGGCTGAGAGATAGAAAGAGATGCCTTTGAGTGATATCCTTTGAGTATCTAAATTCTGACATGTCAGTACTGATCGGTCCTTCCCCTGACTTTTTCGACTAAGGTATCTAATAAACCCTTTAAAATTGCTTTTCTTGAACCTAGTTCAAATTGAGTTTCTATCACTTATAAGCCAGAGGCCTAATAGAAGCCCATTTGCAAAACTCTGGGACACCCTGCTGCCCCTTCCCTCCATCCTCCAATGTGATGGCACTCTGCTCTCCATGAGAGCACTCCGCCTGCTTTGAGTCATCCCATTGCCATATGGCTGGACTGCTCACTTTCCCACTTGCTTTTTTTTTTTTTAACACAGGAATTGTTATGAATCGAATGCAACATGTGTTGCCTTCTAAAGAGGTCAGAATGATTTAGAATCACATTGATTTTTTTTATACCCTACAGAAATGATAGCAGAAAAACTTGTTTACAAGGATGTAAACTCAATATAGGGTGCGTCTCGGTCTCACATGGGTTCCTCATATGAAGGGACCAGTTTTGAATACTGTGAGGAAAAATTCTTTTAAAAACCAGTCACTTATAGGTGTTTTAAAAGTCAGTATGGCATCTATTCATAAAGTTTTCACTGGTACAAAATCATGGCAAAAATCTGGTAGAGTATAGCGGACATGTGGCATCACATTTATACACACACACACACACACACACACACTTTAAGAAATTGAAACTGTAGCATTGTTGTTAAAGAAGTTCAAAGAAAACGTGTTGGAGCTTTGCAAGAAGTTCTGGGGCTGTTGGGAGTTCTGTTAGAGAGGAGGCAAGAAGTCTGCTTGGTTTGGATTTCCGCTGCTGGAGAGGGTTTTAGGAACCCAGAGAGAGTTTGGAGGCCAACCTCTCGCCCTCTTTCACAGCAGGCTCCAGCCACACTGGACCTTGGGCAGCTCCTCACACATTCCACAGTCTCAAACTTCCTTAAACTTGTACCTGGGACATACTCCCCATACTTCTTCACTTAGAAAATATCATTTGAGATGCATCAAATGATACCACTTCTGTGAAGCCTTCTAGGGAAGAGTCGGTCACCCTCTTCTCTGTGTCCCATGATCCTTTGCACATACCGCCATGTTGGAATTTTTCCTATCGTACATTTTTGTGGATGGCTTCTGTGTTCATCTCCCTGGCTTAACTGTGTGTTTCTTGAAAGCAGAGACTATGGCTCAGACATCTCTATAGTTCCCATAATTTTAGGCTAGGACTTGGCATGTAATGGATGTGTAAAAACAAAAAAATCATATAAATGGAAAACACAAAGCTTATAAAATTGCACAACAAGATTTATGGGGGAGAGAAAGATGTTTGCTTAGCTTTGAGAAGACTGATAAGGGAATTGACAATTCAAAGAGATAGAGCCAAAGGGTCATTCTGGACAAGCAGATAAACTTTGTGTGTACTTCAGTCTGTGATTGAATTATTTTTTCTTGATCACTTAGGGAACAGCCAAGACGACTTAGATGAGGACTTGAAATGAAATGACTTGGTTTTCCTACTCGTTCCATGTAGACTGGTTATTATCCAGTTAATACTAGGGTTACCAGTCTGCCTGGGAAAGCTCAAGTTTGCACCTGCTGTCCCTACTATTTATAGTGCCCCAGTTAGGTCTCAAAAAAGTGTACCAGTGTGGATATAAGTTCTTTGGCCACCCTATTCATGGAGAACTCTGTTGGCCTGAGATATCAAAGACAGAGTTGGACTAAGAGACAGTTTCTTGTAAGTTGAAGAGGGCCTTGACTCTAGCTATTCTCCATGTCTCAGTGGTCAAGAAGGGGAAATTTCACTCCTGGTGCCCTTCTGTTGCTTTCTGAATGGGAAGAGGGGATTTTACTTTCTTTCTCTATTAATCTGTGGCCAAATAAAACATTGGTGTTATCTATCAACATTTTAATCCATACAACAACATTGTAGTAGAGAGTAGTAAGTATTTTACAGATAAAGAAGTTAGGACTCAGAGAAGTTAAGTAAATTGCTCAAGAGCACACAGCAAATAAGGATCAGTCCCAATGATAACCTCATTTTGTCTGACTCTCTGTCATGCCCTGTCCACTTTGCAGCACTGCTCATAATTTAGAAACTGTTTTCACAAACAGATTCCCTTATTTTGGAACTTATTTTCTCTTGTCTGAATTATTAGGTATGAAATAAATTCTGCCTTTCCAGAGAAGACCCTGTTAGACATCTCTTTGTTGTAGAAGATCATTCGGGTCTATGAAGTTCAGTCTGTAGGTTATTGGGTTGTTTCTGATATGAAATAAGGATCGGGTTTTTGTGAACAAGTGGCTCTGTTGTAATTAAACTCAGCAATGATCTTTTGACTTAGGAACCATTAATATGTAATTAGGCAGGTTTAACTGGAAAACATTTTAATTATTTATAATAGGGACAAGCAAGAGATTCAGGAGTGGGGACTGAAATTAGACGGCAGAGCTAATAATGCTTTGCCCTGTGATTATTTCAGCATTGAGGATCACAGGGTTGCTTGCAATAGCAAAAAATTGGAAACCGCCTATAGTTTATTCCATGCAATGGAATACCATGCAGCTGTTGTAATAACTGGTTATAGATACTTACTGATGTGGAAAGATAGATCCAAAACCTAGTTAAGGGCAGAAAGCAAATTATAAAGCCATATGCATTATGAGACTTAAATAAAAATTATGCACACCTAGAAGAAGTTCTGGAACGGTGTCTAAGTCTCTCTGCTGTCCAAATTATGGATCGTTTTCTTTTTCCCTTTTCTGGATTTATTTGACTTGTCTAAGTTTCCTAGGTAACATAAATTATATGTACATTTTTAAGTTAAAAATTATTAAATATATAAGAGAAAAGAAAGTGCTTATTTCTCTCTCATCACTATCAAAAGACTAGGGACTTCCCTGGTGGTCCCGTGTTTAAGACTCCGTGATTCCACTGCAGGAGGCATGGGCTCAATCCCTGGTCGGGGAGCTAGGATCTGGCATGCCACGTGGTGCGGCCACAAAAAAAAAAAAAAAGGCATCAAAAAAGAAGGAAATCCTGCCATATCTAAAACATGGATGACCCTTGAAGACATTAGGCTAAGGGAAAGAAGCCAGTCGCAGAAAGACAAATACTGCATGATACCACTTGTATGAGGTATATAAAATCGTCACATATATAGAAACAGAAAGCAGGGTGGTGGTTGCCAGGAGCTGGGGCTCAGGGGGAAATGGGGAGTTGCTATCCAATGAGCATCAAGTTTCAGTTATGGAGGATGATCACGTTCCAGAGATCTGCTATACAACATGGTGCCTCTAGTTCACGTTACTGTAACGGTGCACCTAAATTTTTGTTGAGGGTAGATCTCATGTTAAGTGTTCTTACCATAATTAAAAAATAATAGCAATAAAAAATAAAAGCTGTGTGTGTCCCACAGAACAGTTTCCCACAGCTAAGCCCTCCGCCACTATCTACAGGGTACTTGCCCCAGCCTCCCTCCTGAGGTGATGAGACATAACTCTCAGTTCCAAAATGCCTGTTACATGCTAGGAACTGTGCCACGGGCTCTCCCCTGTGAGATTTTCTTTAATCCTCCTATAAACCCAGTAAAGTGGAGATTATCATTCCCATTTTTCAGATGAGGAACTGATTCTGAGGGTCCTGAGATTCCTGATGGAATCGCTAATTCTAGAAGAGGTTCTGCTCTTTTAGATGAACAGCCTGCTCGATGCCAAGCCCAGAGCTCTTTAGGAGAATAGCAACTAGTCATGGGAACAAAGTATAACTATGAATGTAAGCAAGAAAGAGGAAAGCAAGCTGACAAAATGTCCCCTTTGCCTCTGAGGTTGGGACTCCGGTCCCACTGTGCCCTGAGGCCATTTATACAGTTAGTGCCTGGAGAAAGCATTTGTTGGAAAGAATAATCTATTGCACCTTAAAATGAATGGCTGCTTTGGGCTATCACATTTATCAGCTACTATTCACCAAGCACTTCCAATCTGCTAGACCCCACACTGAGTACTTTGCAGGCACCATTTCATTTAATCCTTATAACCACCCTATGAGGTAGGTACTTTTATCCTCATTTCTGCTAATGAGGAAATTGAAGCTTGCTTGAGGTGAAGTATGTTGGTCAAGGTCACACAGCTTGTGAGTGGCAGGACTCCAAAAATCTATGCTCTTAACCACAGTGCTACTTTGCCTCCAGAATTAAAAGGAAAAAGAAATTGAAGGAGAGGTCAGAGGAACAAACCTGAAGACCTGGAGACTTGGTGAGGACCTGGGACCAGCTAGAACTTTGTGTCTCTCCCAGTGCCTCTTGTCCATCCATGGCCAGATCCTTCAGATTCCTTTGTGGGAAGGTACTAGGATGTGTTGTGGTGTGGCAGGATAGAAAAATCATGGGTTTTAGATCCATACCGGTTGGTTTAAGTTCTTCAGTGCCACCCACAAGCTCTGTGAGCTTAGGTAAGCTACACAGCCTTTCCAAGCCCTGCGTTTATGGCAGGCTCATTGGGATGTCTCGGTGAGGAAAACAGGTGTGAAAGTGCCTGACACGGGCTTTGGCAGGTATATTAGTCAGGCTATGCTAGGCCATGTTGAGGTAACAAATCCACAATTATTTTTCATAATAAAAACTCATTTCTCCATTCACATGAAGTCCCATCCTGGTCAGACAAGCCCCCTCATCTTGTAGCTCTATTGTTTGTTGCTTCCAAGTCACCCAATAGAAAAGTGATGAAGGCACCCCAGCTCCAAGCTGCCTTGGCCCAGACATGGGACACATCACGTCTGTTCATAGTCTGCTGGCCAGAACTCAACACACAAGCCCAAGCAATCACAAAGAAAGCTGGGAGAGAGAGGGGGAGCACGTGGATGGATATTCAGTGCAGAGGGTTGTTCCATGATGTGACTGTTTCCTTCTCTCCTACTTCCAGAGGTGTTTTTTGGAGCTGACGTTCATATATACATCTAAAGCTATTAGTCAGAAAGCTCTTTGGTTCTAGGTAAGTGGATTCGGAATCTTTCACAGCTTTTTTTTATGTTGTACGTGAGGAGAAAATATAGGTGAATTATTCTGATCATTTGACTTACTTTCATTGTCAATGGCAAAAATTCAGAATTAAATCAATAACAGCACTGCATTTTGGGAAACTAGTTAAAAGGACTGAATGCCACTTAAAAAAGAAGTCTCTTAATCTGATGTGTGTACATATATTTTATTTTTGCATTGTATCACAAATAATTAGAACTAATTTGCCTCAGTGATTGTTTGCTTGCGCATTCTTATCTCACCTCGTTCCACAGGATTTGAAGCAGCGCCTTAGAAATTACAGAATACTGTAACAATTGGTTCTTCTGCTTCCTGTCTCCACTCCCCACCAGTCATTCTCTACCTTGGCACCTAGGAGATCTTTTAAAATGCAAAGCTAATCAAGCCACATCTACGTAAAAAGAAAACAAAAATTTTCTAAGACTTTACTCTGTCCCCCAAAATCCTTAGCCTGACAGCACAGTCTGCCATGATCTACCTTTCCAAACTGTGATAGCTGTGCTTTGTGTCAATCTAGCTAAGCAGGAGCTATGCCCTCCCCTGTATAATTCTGAGTTCAAGTTGTCCACAGATAAATTTGCTGTAAGGGAGATGAAGGTGGGACTCATAATATTAGAAGATTTCTAATGACAAGGTATAACATGGGAGGCCATGAGTATGTCAGATGTCCACTACTAACACGTACAAAGTATGTACTTTGTGCCAGGCACTGGCCCAAAACCCTTACAGCTACTAACTTGTTTATTCCTGCTGAATAAATCCATTGAATCCTATTGTTATTCCCATTTTACAGATGTAGAAAATGAGATTAAACTAACACAACATTGTAAATCAACTATACTCCAATAAAAATTAATTAAAAATAAAAAAGAAAATGAGATTAAACCCCTTACCCAAGATCACGCAGTCAGGATCTAGACTCATGCTGGGTGACTCCACAGCCCATGCTTTTCATTATTACTATAATTATATACTACAGAAACTTCAACAGAGCTTCTGGGAGATTCTAATTCTCTACGAAAGAGACAAAAAAAGAGATGATATCTTTTTGTATGGATTATGATAACTAGAATTTTCAGTCATCTCTTCACAAACTTGGGATAAAGCTGAACCCCACAGAGTTCAGAGCTGATAGAAACTCAAAACACTTATTTATACTCCATTGGTGCTTGTGTATGTGAGTGGTTAACATTGCAATCTCCACTTAATTAGAGCTTTCCTTGAGATCAAATTGTCCCATTGGGTATGCCATGGCATGGTCAGGGTAGCAGAAGTTTTGCTGCAGTAACAAATAACTCCCAAATCTCTTACAAAAGAAGTTCATTCTTTGTTCATGCTACATGGCCATTGTGAGTTGGCCGTGGCTCTGCTTCAGTGGCCGTATAGCATACAGTGTTCACTTTGGTATCCAGAATGATCTGGAACTTTGCTGGTCACTGTAATAGAGGGAAAGAGCAAGGCAGAGTATGCACTAGCTCTTAAAGACTCCACTCGCAAGTGGCATGTCATTTCTGCTCACATCTCATTGGCCAAAGCAAGGTGCATGGCCACGTAAGAGTCTACAGGGTGAGTAAGTATAATCCTCTTGCTGGGAGGGCTATTAATGTGGGGGAACAGTCAGTTTACCGTGAGACATTGATCCCTTAGCCATAGGGTGTATGGACAGAGGCTGGGGTGATCAGAACACTCTAGAGATCATCTTTGGCCATAAGTAACCTTTCCTGTTTACCCCAGTGTACTGTACAAATATCTTTTTCTGCACCATCAAGTAAAAACAACTGAGAATCTTGACTTTGATTGTCTTACTTAATTCTCACAAGAACTGAGGCACTAGGGCACTGTTAGTTTGAGCCCAAATCCTAATATCCTAATAATTATTATCCTAATAATCCTAATACAAAGGCAGGACTGGAATTGGGGATTTTAGTCTCCATATACTCAAGGTTCTTTTGGCTCTAATAAAGGATGCTCTGAGTTCGGTCAGCAGAATCTGTGACCTGAGGAGCCAGAGTCCTGACCCTCCAGCCCCACTGGCATCTGTACACCTCTCTTCCTGCCTTGAGCTGGCCCATTGACAGGGGTAGTAGTGACCACCCAGGCCCAGGGATAACCAGGGAGAGTGTTTAAAACATATATGCTACAGACTATACTTTTTCTTCTTATTAAGGCTCTGGAGACAAGAACATGACAACATTTTGGCAGCTGGGACTGTAGCCATGTGTGAGGAGAAAGTGATTTGCATGAGCAATGCAAAACCACCTGGTTTATTGCAACTGACTCTGAACAAGTTAAATGAATCAGATTCCCAGTTGGATACTAGAGGAAGCTAACTTACACACACACATACACACACACACACACACACACACACTCACACTGCAAAAACCTCTAAAAAATACAACCACCCAACACTCGGGTTCCATGCAAATAAACTACTGAGGAACTTCTTGCCCGCTTGTTCTCCCTCCCCAGCCTTAATTTTCCTGATGAGCTTGTATAAATTCTCTTACCTTGGTAGCTTTATGGCTGGGCTTCCTCTTCCCACCTCTCTATGGACACCCTCAGGAAGGATGTGCTCAGTGGTGCAAAGGAGCTAGGGCAATGGGAGTGCTTGTCCTGTAACCATCGGCAATTTGAACTTCCCACCAGCCCACCTAACTGAAGAATCCTAGGTCCCACTCTGGACCCGTCACCAAACTCCTTGGCTGACTCTTCTGCACGCTGAAGTTTCTAAACCTTGGCCTTAGACTGTCAAATGCTACTTATGGATCTGTCAGGCCTTCTCATCTCCTCAGCCTCCCAGGGTTTCTACGCTGTCCTTGCCAGATACTAAAGTAAAGACATATCCCAGCAATGCATTTCTTTGCTGGAAAGGCCATCACCAGGGTTGGTTACAGGCTGATACAGGCTAGGAGAGATGGTTGTGTGTGTTGGAAAAGACAGACCATGGTAGGCAGGGTCATAAAGAAGGCCTTGTGGTGTAAGGAAAGAGCACTTAGCAGGAGGTTGAAGACTTGATTTCAAGACTGAGTTCAGTTACTAATCCTGACAATGCTGAGTTCACTTGGGCTCTCACCCTTCGTTCATTCTTTAAACAAACATACCTTAAGTGCCTACTCTACGCCATTACTATGTTGGCTGCTGAAGCATAGCGTGGTTGTAGCCAGCCTTCAAGATGGCCCACAACAATCCCTGTTCTGATATTCACACTCTTGTGAATATCGCTCTCCCGCAATGAATAGAGCTGACCTGTGTGACCAATAGGATACGGTAGAAATGGCAGTCTGTGATTTCCATGGCTAGGTCATAAAAGGCACAGTGATTTCTGCTTTGCTTTCTCTTGGAATTCTCACACTGGGTAAGCCAGCCACCATGTTGTAAGGATGTTCAGCAGTGCTTGGAGAGGCCCACGTGGGAAGGAACTGAGGCCTCCTGCCAATAACCAGCACCACGTGAGTGAGCCACTGGGGAATAGCTCCTTCAGCCCCAACCAAGCCTTCAGATAACTGCAGCCCATCTGACATATTGATTGCAACATCAAGAAAGACTCCTATCCAGAGCCAGCTATCAAAGCTGCTTCTGAGTTCCTGACGCACAGAAAAGGTGGATAAGAAATGTTGGTTATTTTAAGCTACTCCGTTTGGGGGCACTTTGTTAAGCAGTCATAGAGAACTAATAAAGTAGCGAGCAGGACATACAAGATCCTTACCCTACCTTCATGGAGTTATAGTCTAGTGGGGTGGGGATGAGGAGGAATAGACAAAATGATGAAATCAAATGAATAAGTATAATTTGTGGTAAGTGCTGGGAAAGAAGCAAGCAGGGCGCTGAGCTGAGATACGCTGAGACATGAAAGGCAAGCGCCTTTAATAGGTTGGGCAGGGAATGCTCCCCAAAGAGCTAACGCTTAAGCAGACACTGAGAACTAAATAAAGGCTCCTAGAGGTGCCACCCGGCCCCCAGACAGAGAAGCTCCACCTTAAGGATGACAGAGCCTCCCAGCCTGCTCTTGACTGTGCACCTCTGACTTTTTCATCATTCAAACTTCTTACTTATAATAAAATTTAACAGTCTCCATATGCTTAAATGTAGCACGTATCACCTGTGCATTAATTAGCATACCTCCTCCCTTTAAGATGTGCTTCCTCCTCACCTGAGCTGTTTGCCACCCTCCGATTTGTGGTCCAGTCTACTCTTTGTTACTCTTCTCCAAGTAGACAGAGTAGGCAGGCATCGTTTTTTCATTCATGGGTATGTTCCCGGAGATTCAGCTGACAGTTTCTGCTAACTGGCTCCTACTGAAGCCTGGTCTGGTGTCCAACTTATAGTGCTTCTTCTAATAAGGTGAAGAAATAAACTGGTACCTTGTCTAAGCCATTCATTTAGGGGGGCCTCTTGATTGTACCATCTTAGCTCCACCTTTCCCTAGTACAGAGGGCCAGCACCATTATGTGGGGTCTTGGAGGGTGTGGCCTGGGGTGGTCCCTTTATTCTAACAGCAGTGAGAGAGTCATTGGCGGGTTTTAAGCAGTAAAGCAAAATGATCTCACCTGTTCTTTAGAAAGTTCACTCTGCTTATTCCCTGGGTCTGTACTCTCCAAGTCTCAGGTTTCTAATTTGTAAAACAGGAGTCTGAGATAGAATTTTCCACAGAATTTTCCACCCTCCTTGTCCCCACAAAAGGTCTCCTTTCCAGGCTAAACATGCCAGTTCTTTTAACCGTCCTTCACACAGTTTGGTTTCTTCAGAAGCTTGACTGTTCTCTGTGGAATGTACCTGTGGCACGTCCTCTGGAATTGGGGTACTTCAAACCCAGCTCAACACTCTACCCACTGTCTGTCCAACCTGGGGCAGAGCAGGGCTGCCAGCCCCCTTGTGAGATCAGTTTTGACATGTGTTAACTGTCATGGTTTCATTGCAAAATCCCTTTGCTGCTACTCCTGAAGGTGAATTGTATGAAATCATTCCTTGATACTGAGGCTGTTCCCTCCTCAGTCACCCATCGCACATTCTCTCTGCAGTTGGCAACACCAGGGCAGAAAAGACCAGGGGTCCTTGCAGGACGTTTCCTCTGAGATGGTCTTGGGGCAAGAGATGGCCTAATTGGGATTCCAGGCATCTTCTCTGCAAGAGTGGCACGTTCTTTTGAAAAGTGGCTAAAGAGATGATCTTTGCATTCGAAACATTTGAATCCTAGTTCCAAAGAGAATCATCTGAGAATGATGCTGTGGATGGGTCTGAAACCTAATGGGGAGTTCTCGTGCAAAGGATCATTTCTGCCTGGAGTTCAGATAAAAGTTCACACTTGCTAATTTAGATAGGAATGATACCTTTCCAACTGGGGTGACAGGTAAATGCTTCCAGAAACAGCTTCTTTAGGCAATGAAGCCACAAATGGCTGCCTTCAGAGAGAAGGGGGAAGTGGTAGACAGAGAAGAATTTAGGTCAGCCAGAATGAGGCCCCAAAAAAGTCAAGTTCAGAAATAATTTAACAGATTGGGATCCAAAGAATACGTCGTTTGCCTTACAAATGACATTCACTTTGAAAGTGAAAATGAAATTGGAGAAAGCAAAATTGCTGCATAATGGGTCCTGGAGATTGAAGAGAAATGATACCAGGGGAGAAAGGAGTTGTAAAGCGTTCCTAGTTAAGCATGGAATTAGAATGAATGAATTTTGGCCCATATAGGGTCAGGGGAAGAGCACACAGATAATGGCCTAATCCCAAGCAGCTCCAAAACAATATTCATTAGCAGAGGGTCTCAAGCACTTGACAAGCATGCCTGGCCAGACTCACGCTGCCTCCTCTGAAACTGCTCGTTCTGGGAGGAACATGATAGAACAAGACCACTTAACTCAACAGTTACGCCAAGGAAAGATGGAAAAAGACTTTTACCCTGAATGTCAAGGGGCCTCGAAAGAGCTGGGGGGTGTGGGAGGGGGAAGAAATGATGCACATTGAAACTGAAGTAGCACCGTGGGGCTGGCAGAACCTCGCCCTGGCAAAATAACAATCCCTGGCCACCTAGCAGAAGGCACATGGACTTCTGCCTAGGGACATCTGGGCTTTATTCCTGGTATAATGAATGGATTCTCTGTGAGATTGTTAGACCAGACACTTGATCTCTGTGAGACTCATTTCATCCACTCCCAGGACAAGCATAATCACATCTATTGACCCCTTTCTGCTTCGCAGAGATAAAGGCTTGCACAGTGCTTTCATCAACACTGACTTCTCCTTTAAGCCTCACAGTCATTCTACAAGGGGCATGACTGGTTCCATTTTACGGAGGAGGAAACTGAGGCCCAGAAATGTGAAATGACTTGCCCAAGGTATAGACCTAAGCGGAAGAAACAAGACTAGAACATAAATAATCCTATTTCACATACAGGGCTCTTTCCCTGACCCCCACAACTACCTACTGAGCAAGAGAGAAACTGTGAGCGCTGTGGCTGGGATAGAGTATGTTGTGGTGAACAGCATGAGTTTTGGAATAAGCCGACTCAGTTTCACATTCCAGCTTTGCCACTTTCTAGTGGTGTCACTAGGTCACATGAGCTTTAGCATCTTGTTTATAAAATGAGGATCAAAATGGTGCCCCGAGCACAAGCGTATTGCGGATTCAACGTCCACAGAGTGTTTGGTGCCTCACATAGCAACTGCTTAATGGACGTGAACTTGTTCTCCTAGTCAGCCATGGGAACGTGTTGCTGGAAACTTGATGGGAGTGATTAGGAGGGATGGCTGTGAAGTCAGATGACATGGGTTTGAATCCTGACTCTGCCATTTAGAAGAAGAGTGACCTTAAGAAAATTATTTAACTTTTCTAAGCTTCATTTTCCTCATCTGTAATATAGGATAAATACTTGTCTCATATTGTTGTTGTGAGGACTAAATGAGATACTTGAAGAATGCATGGCACTCTGTGAGTGCGCCAGAATTATTCTCCATTACAGTGTTATTGTATTGCGGCTGTTTATTAAGGTTCAGGAAGAAGAGTTAGGGCCTTATAAAAGTGAACAGTTCCAGAAAACCAGTACCCACATCTACACGCAGTGAATCCAGGGTTGCTGAGATTATAACATGGGCTTATTGGGACCTGAAGAGTGTTTTGCTCAGTTCCCAGACCTGGAACTGTATTTGCATGTTAGCATCATCTTAATCTCAGTGTGTTTCTTCTCCCCATCATGCTTTGCAGTGAATACGATCTCATCACTGTCTATAATGGCTGCTTGGGATTCTTACCACCATCTATGGGTTCTCATTTTCAACTCAGTCCATTAGTTCATTCACTCATTCCTTCCCTTCCTCATACATTCATTCACTTACCCATTTATCTGTTTATCCTTCTATTTCACAAACATTTCTTGTGTATCTCCTTGGGGTCAGGCCTTGTTTGTAGAGAGCGTAGCAATGAATCAGACTCGGCCATACCACTCTAGAGCCAATAGTGTCCTGGAGGATCTGAGACATGTGTATAAATCCCAAAGTACAAGGGAGGACAAGATGAGGATCACTATAGAGAGATGGTTAAATTGTCAGGGAGACAGAGCACACTGATGGAAACTCTTCAATGGTGTTGGTCAATTCCATGAGCCTCCTGTTGGTTAAATGTCAGAGGTCACTTCTCAATTTCTATTTCTTTCTCTCTTTAAGACCCCAAAAGTCCCTACCTCCCAGTCAATTTCTTAGTAACAACCTCTTTTCTTTCTTTTTAAAAAATTTTTTATTGACGTATAGTTGATTTACAATGTTGTGTTAGTTTCAGGTGTACAGTAAAGTGATTCAGTTATACATATATATACAAATATATATATTCTTTTTCTACATTCTCTTCCATTATAGGTTATTACAAGATATTGAGTATAGTTCCCCATGCTATACAGTAGGTCCTTGTTTGTTATCTATTTTATATATAGTAGCGTGTATATGTTAATCCCAAACTTCTAATTTATCCCTCCCCACCACATTTCCCCTTTGGTAACCATAAGTTTGTTTTCTATGTCTGTGAGTCTATTTCTGTTTTGTAAATAAGTTTATTTGTATCCTTTTTTTAGATTCCACATATAAGTGATATCATATGATATTTGTTTTTCTCTGTCTGGCTTACTTCACTTAATCTCTAGGTCCATCCATGTTGCTGCAAATGCCATTATTTCATTCTTTTTGTGGCTGGGTACTGTTCCACTGTGTGTATATTTATTTTATATATATTATATATATATACGAGATCTTCTTTATCCATTCATCTGTCGATGGACACTTAGGTTGAACGATCTTTTTTCCATCCTGGCTGAAAGTGCCTCCTTGTTCAGGTTAAAGCTAACTGTTGCAGTCAATCCATGACCTAGACATTGACCTAGACATTCACATGTCTGAGCCTCAGCTAGATGGGTGATGGGACCACTAAGTGAGATGGAGGATTCAGGAGCAGAGTGGGTATGATAGAGGAAGAGACAGCAAAGAGTCTTGAGTGTGTTGAGATCCTAAGAGACATCCTGGTAGAGGTTTCCATGTATAGTTAGGTATTTGGGTCTGAAGCTCGAGGGAGAGGTTTTGGCTGGAGATACTGATTTGCAAGTCATGATATGGATACACATATAGTAGAAGCCATGTGAGTGGGTCCATGACCCAAGAAGAGGGTACAGAGTGAAAAGAGAAGGGAATCCAGGACAAACCCTCCAGGAACATCAGAATTTAAAGAGTGGGCCAAGTAAAGGATCCAGAGACAACTACCAGTGTGGATGAATGTAGATGAGAGAAAAACCCAAAATGAATGCTAGTTCAGAAGACAAAAAAGAGGATTCTAAGAAGAACGATTCTAAGAACCTTGTCAAATGCTTTGGGTAAATCAACTAAGGTTAAGAACTAAAAGTTCACTGGGTTTGACAAATAGGAAGTGACTTTAGAGGTGGACTGACAGAAGAAAGAGACAGGTTGCTGAAATGTGCACTATTCCAAGAAAATAATGATAGGATGCAGGGGTACAGGGGTTAGCTTTGAAAAGAAGCTTCCCTTCCTAAGGGACCACAAGAGAGGAAATTATAATAGAAGAAAATATAGTTAATTTTGGAAGTGAATGGGAAGGGATCTGGGGGAACTTATATGTGGTGACCTTTACTATGGGAAGTAAGAGATGATTGAGGTAGTGTGAGAACACATGTAGAACAGGACTTGAGAGGGGTGATGGTTTGGATCAAGTTTGTGAAGAGTGGGAGGGGGAAGGGATAAAAATTGAGGTCAGATGGATGATTTTTCAAGGTCAAGATTTTAGAGGTAGATGTTGGCAGGTCATAAACGTGAGTTCCTGGAATGGAAGAGAAGTGTATGTAAGTAGGTTAAACAAGACTTTGGAAGAGGAGATGTTTTATAGATCTTGAGGGCCTCTGAGATGGCAGCAGGAACTGGGGGTGGAGAGTAAGGCTGTGAACCAATGCCAACAGTCGGCAAATCTGTGTAGTATCTACTTCATGCCAGACACTAGATGCCATGGTGCCCGGTAAACACAGGGGATAAATTTTAATATAGTCAGTGTGAGACAGAGGTGGGGATAGGAGACATGGTATAGCCTATAGTCCATGCAATGGTATAATTGTGACTCGTGGAGACAGGAGGGTCTTTGAATCACATGGGAATGAAAATTCCTATAAATGGCAGTGGGGGACTAGGAGAATACTAACCACCCGGGTTATGTGGGCTCTGTGTTTTAAGGATGTGGTGGTAACGGTTGTGGACAGCTGAGCAGCCTCCCCTAGAGAAGGCTGCAAAGAAGCAGATCATCAGGGATACCACGTGCCTAGCCATGTGTTAACTGCTTGAATAACAACAGCGTTTGGCCCTGCTCTGAGGGTCCCTGGAACCTTTTTGAGCACCCATCTGTGCTGCCAGACCTTGATGGGTTTACTGTTTCTCTCCGCTCTGTTGGCTAAGCCCTACTCACACAGGGATAATGAAGGTCTCATTTGCCTCTGACAATATGGTGCCTTTCTGCATAATTTACATGTTTTCTCCAAGACTCAGACACTAAGTAATGAACTAACAAATTCTGGTGCAGGGTCTTGCTACTGATACATGGAAATCCAGACTCTCTACCTTTATTCTTCTGTGGTGTCTCCCAGCACAAGTCTGCAGCATGGAAAGGTGTCTCTCAGTCCTGGTCTTGGCAGGCACCTGTCAAAGAGAGAACTTGGACTTTTCAGGATGACTGGTGCTAGCTTTATGTCGCTGTCACCTCCTGAAACCCAGTAGCAGTCAGCTGATTTATAAATACTTCTCTGAGATTGGATTTTGTTTCCAATTTGTAAGAACATTAATGACCACTTATTGAGCGCTTACATGAGTCAGCCACCGTGCTAAGGATTTACGTGAACCGTTTTTAAAAATCTGCACAGCGACCAATGAAATAGGCCCTTTTCTCACTTTTCTTTTTTCTTTTTAAAGGAGATAACTGAGGCTTAGGGAAAATCAGTGGTCCATGGACACAGCTCCTGATGGAAATGGGATGACACCCAAGCCTGCGCTCTTAGTCACCGCCAGACCTCTTCCTTAGGCCTTCTCCTCCCATCCTTTGGCATCAGTGTATTAATAGTGTTTCAGGTCTCACATTTATTCATTTGGCAATCTTTCACAGAGCACGGAATCTGTTCTAGAGCCCATGGGAGGTCAAGACCTTAAGGAATTGAGGATTGCTGGAGCTTAAAATAAGGCAAAGCGTTGAGGTCTCTGATGCTCGGGATGGAGACGGGTCAGCTCACAAAGGGCTGTGTTGGCCACATTCAAGAGTTTGGACTTGCAGGTGACGGGGAGACATTTGAGAATTTCAGGTAGTGGAGTGAACATTGTGCAAACAAATACTCACCGCCCATCTCCTGTATGTCAGATATTCAGGAGGGTGATGGTGTGGGAAAGAGGGTGAGGCAGGCCAGGTGCCTAGAATCTAAGGACTCTCAGAGTAAATGCCTCCTTAAATTTTGTGCCCTACATGCCTGGTGTGCCTCAACGTAGTCCAGGCCCTGGAAGGTGCTATGGGGGACTGAAGGATGAATACAACTTGGATCTCCACCCTTAAAGCGTGATGAACTACGGGGAGGAGAGAGGACCGGACAGAGTTACAGTTAAGCACTCATGTGGGGCACTGAATGCAGGAGTGACTTTAGGAGCATCAGACATCATCAGTGCTTCTTTGGAGAAGATGAGTCCAGATTACGTCCATGTCCTTCCACCACCCTCTCAATTGCACTCGACATCTGACGTTCCTAACAGCACTTTGCAAGTCTTCTCAAGTGAGTGGTGGGAGAACTACTTCCATTTGCTTTTTCCTGTTGACTAGGTACCAGCCTCTGGTACACTAGGCCTAGAGGCTGGTTCTGGAAATTCCTACAATATAGGTTCATCTTGGATCACCAAGATCCAGGATTCAAAGTCAAGTTAGATAAGAGTTCAACTGCCTGAGATGAGAGTAGGCTGGCAGAGCAGCCCCTGTAGTTTTCAAAGTTTTAGAATTCAAGTTTGGGAATCCTTCAGATCGTCCCATTCTTTCAACTTGGACTCTGTGAGTCCAAAATCTAGTTCATTGCTTTTTAGGAATTACAATCACGTTTGTCCTAAGTAAAGAGCAGCTGTCAGTCCAGTCCACTTCTGCCTCCCCATCTTTAATTCCAGTAATTCCTAATGGTTTGGCCTTGGGTTATTAATACGGAGTGGGGATTAAATGGCTAAAGAGCAAAACTACATTAAGTTCCTAGACGAGAGGGCACACTGTTGACACAAAACAGGAAACCGCTGTGGAGTAAAATGTGAAATACAGTCCATGCAGACCCTGCTCTCTAAAGGCTGAGGCAGAGGGATGGAGACTGTCGTGCCATTATTGGCCCTGAGAAGAGTCAACGGCCAATTCAGTGGGGACACGGGAGAACCTCGCCCGTGCTGGGACAGCAAATCCACTGGGGCTGGGACTCTCTTAGGGAGAGAGAAGAAGTCTGCTTTCAGTTTTTATTGTCAGCTAGACAGTGGGAAGTAGCACAGTTCAGTGGAAGGGGCGTTGGTCTGGGAGATAAGAGACTTAGTTCTTAAGTCTGGCTTTCCTCCCATCCCAGGACAGGTAACTTGGCTTCCCTGGATTTTTCTTCACTTCAAAATGACTAGATGGTCGCTCATATTGCTTCCAGTTCATAGATTCCTCATTCTGTGAATGCCCAGGAAAAAAGAAAACATCACCCCATCTGGCTCCCACCTTCCAAAGAATGACCTGTGGAGCTGCCTACAGATGGTAGGCAGGTATCTGTTTCCATATTTGGTGTGATGTAAGAGGAGGAGGGAAAGAGAATAATGATGTCTGAGCCAACTTACCCAGGCAGGCTGGCTCCCCACCCAGCCCCCCAACCCACTGCTTACTTTGTGTGGTTTGTCATGGGACCCCTCAGTGTCTGGTACCTGGCCCACCCTCCCCAATCCAACTGGCTGTTTCCAGAATTATTCCCCAGGGGAGCCTACCTGTTTGAGGACTCTGTTTTTGATAATGTTTTCAACTGTTGCTCTCACGGGCTTCAGTCCTAGAGGTCTTCATTGAAGCCAACCAAGCGTGTGACACCTCAAAAGAAATGTTGCCACGTGTAAGATATTTGACACTGAAAATCCTCTCTCTGGGCACAGCTTCTGTCTTTCCACTTCACTCGGAGTCTGTAGTGCAGAGTAATAAAAGGGCAGGGGCTTTGGGGCACAGTAGAGATGTGGGACCCTGGGCAGTTGCCTACCTCCCAGAGCCTCTCTTTTCTTATTGGTACAGAGATGGTAACAGCACACACCTGGAGTGTGGATGAGAGAAGTAAAGAGGGGTGGATGAGAGACAACCAAGGCTTAGAAAGAACGTATGATTCCTTCCTTTTCCCCTTATAGTGGCCAGTTAGCTGAGTCCCCAACATCTATTCCACCCTCAATGATAAGTCAGTCATGAGAATTCTTACCTTCTGCTGTGTTGGGCTTAAGCATGGGTAAGTGACCTAATTCTGGCTGATGAGACATGAGAGGAAGTCTGTTGGGAAGGCTTTTGGGAAAGGTTTCCTTTCTCCTCAGAAGAGACCTAAGAAAGAGACAGTCCCCAGTTTCCTCTGGATAAGGTGCTCTTTGAAGGTGACCTCTGGAATTCCTGCAGCCACTTCGCTGCCAGCCGAGGACGATGCCAATATATATCATGAAGGGCAGAGACCCTGGGTTGTAAGACAGGCAGTCAGAGCCTTCAGAGCCCTCATCTGGTGATGCTCTACCCATGGACTTTTTGTTAAGCGGGTTAACTCACATATTGCCGTGTCATTTAAACTAATTTATTTAGGGTTTTCTGTTCCTTTCCTCTGAGGGCATCCAAATTGCTAAACCTCTCATTATGGGCTCCTACTCTTAATCATCAATCCTTCACATTCCCATGGTCCATTTCAATTTCCTCCTACCATTCCCCTTGCTTTTTAGCCCAGTTGGGCTCCTGAGCCAGCTTTTCCAAGAGTAGGAGCCTTCCTGCCAATCCTTATGAATTGACATTCGGCTCTTTCTACCTAAACAAGTCCTGGTGGTGTTTTTTTGCCCCCAGTCTCCAAGGATGCAAAGTATTGCTGGAGAAATATAAAATTATGTCCAGTAGCCATATTATAGGCCCATGCTTGCTTTCTTCCTGGGGCCTTAGCTCCTGTTCCAATCAATCTAGATGCCTTGCTCTTTCCACCTCCACACAATTACTCATACCATTCCTCCCAACTGATATGCCCTCTCACTCTCTCCCTCCTAGAGCAATCTTTCCCATCCTTCCAGGCCAATCTCAAATCCTTTAAAGTGAGATGCAAATGCAACCTCCTCGGAAGCCCTGTAATGTCATATCTCTCATCAAATCCAGGTCAATGTCCTAATGTAGATATTTGTCTATTTCCTTTATATTCCCTAGTAGGCCCTGGTCTCCTTAGACAGGCTTTGTTTAATATGAAGAGCCACACAAACCTAAATTAAGAAAGAAACAAAGGATAAAGACCAAAGGCGCAGGTTTTAAATCAGCCAGACTCCAGTCTGAAGATGAGCTGCGCCACTTAATAAGTAAGGGAAATAGGGAAAATCATTCAACTCTGTGCCACAATTTTTGTCTGAAGTTGGAACTAATAATACCTACCTAAGGCAATTAGGAACGTTATATGAGATACATGAAAATGCTGGACACATAGTAGGCCCTCAATATTACTTCTTTTCACCACAAACCAGAGAGAGTATGTCCTTATTTTGCTCGCCAAATGTGTGTGTGTGTGTGTGTGTGTGTGTGTACACAAATTCTTCTTCCTTTGATATCAAGTAATCTATAATATTATCAAACTAAATTCATTTAGGCAACATTCAAATAAAAATAAAATGCTTCTATCCCCTTTGCCCCTCCTATGGAGGTAGACATAAACTCTGTATTCAGTGCACCTGTTCTGCTGGCCAGCTCTGTGCTGCATGAAATGATGTATAGATCAACTGAATATGGAACTAGTCTTTTGCCCTAAGATTCCTCATCATGATTCTTTGAACATGTGGGGCGCTCATAGATAATAAATGCTTCTGCATGGTGGATTGCCTCACTCAGATGCTTACATCTTCTTTCCAACAGATAAAAGCAGAGGGAACTATGACATTTTAAGAGTCCTTCCTGTTACTGTACCTGAGTGGTTCTTAAACTTTCACAGGAATAATCATGAGTTAGGGTTTCTATATGGGCAGATTCCTAGCCTCACCCTTAGAGAATTGGCTTGGTTAGCATAGGTGTGGCCCCATGTTGGGTTATGAACTGTGGCAGGAGGCTGATTCTCAAAGGAGTGAGCGCACTGTGACATTTCAAGCAGGCATGACTAATAACCCAGAC
Organism: Stenella coeruleoalba; assembly: GCF_951394435.1. Taxonomy (NCBI): domain Eukaryota; kingdom Metazoa; phylum Chordata; class Mammalia; order Artiodactyla; family Delphinidae; genus Stenella; species Stenella coeruleoalba. The sequence goes on along the minus strand of NC_137153.1, from coordinate 97,066,731 downwards.
CATTCATTGGATCTCAATAGATGGACGTCAGAGTCTTACAAGTAGCATGGGAACCAGGTATCTTATGCCAGAAGGAGCATTCCTGGGGCATGGAAGATTCCAAAGGGAACGGTTTAAAATTAATAAAAGCTTTGGCACTGGCCCAAGAATCAGGATAAGTTAAATCTCTAGATCTATTCTGAAGACCAGAACAGTTTGGAGACTATCTAGAGGTAAGATGGGCAGGTAAGCTTGGTGGGAAAGAATGTGATCTCAACCACCAAGGTCTGGAACCATCAGGAATGTGGACTATGGAAACTTGACAGTTTTCTATTTCAAATAAGATATTTATTTGTTCATTTCCTGTTTGACCTCCCTTATTATTTTGTATAGATCCTATTGAAAATTTAACCTAGTTTGGGGGGATAGCCCTAGGTGATGTCAGTTACTGGAGAGATGGGAATTGAAGAATGGCCACCATTCATTTTGAGTGCCTTTATGGGCCAGGTATTTTATACACATTATCTCTAATTTTCACAAGCATATGGTAAAGTAGGTGTTAACAGTCTACGATTTTTGGATGAGTGGAAATTTCAGAGTGATTAAGCAATTTGCCTAGGGCCACACAGCAAAGAAAATGAAACTCACATGCACAGGGTGAGCCCTTCTTACCAGAAGGTCTCTTGACACCTCCTCATGCTTGCTCACTGGAGGGCTTTATCCTTCAGTGGCCAGTAACAGACCTCCTAGGACCCACCAACCCAGCCTTGCCAGACACCTGGCAGAGAAAGTGATTTCTGAAGCAGGAGAAAACTCAGGAAGATTGCTCAGTTCACGTGCGCACTGCTTCCCAGCTGGGGATGACAGTTAATCTTGAAAATCAATCCCGTGCCTGCTCTCTCCCCAGGGCAGGCCATGGCTCCCTCACTGTTGTGCTCTTAAACAGTACAAGAAGTAGTTGCCAGTGTGAAGAGGTCAGGGGCAGCTGTGTGCTGGGCCTCAGGTCATCCACAGAGCACCCGCTATGGGACTCGTAGGTGGTGCCTTCAGCCTCAGGGGCAGACGGAGGGTAGGTGGACATTCTCTTCTACCTGAGAATGAGCAGAATCGGCTCCTGCAGGCAACCTTGGTCTCTCCGGCAGCCCACGCATGGGTTCCTTTGGCTTTGTGGCAAAGCTGCCTTTCTCTGGATGCTTTCTGGACTGTGGCCCTGGGACTTCCGAGACCTCTCCAAAAGTGGGCAAGGCTGACCCGTGGGTGATGGCCCAGCAGGGACTGGGGTGCTCTGGGTGTGGCCGAGTGGCTTCTGACATCTCACATACATGTCTTTTCAAGGCCACAGTTGTACCAAACTGCTCTAAGATGAGTGGCCTGTACCAGATTATGCTAGAACCTTCTCCTAAATTCCAGAAAGCAGGCAGGAGGTATCACATTTTTGAAAGAATTGGTTCTTACCATCTGAGGCCCAGGAATGGGGTCGTATGAGGACTATTTCCCTGGGTGGCAGAGCAGAGGCTGCAAAAATGTCTTCACATATGGGTTGGGCAGCAGGGAGTGGCTGATGGAACCCTGGCACCACACCTCCCCAAGGCCACGCTGAGAAGGATGCTTTCTTTTTTTTTTTTTTTTTTTTTTGTGGTACGCGGGCCTCTCACTGTTGTGGCCTCTCCTGTTGCGGAGCACAGGCTCCGGACGCACAGGCTCAGCGGCCATGGCTCACGGGCCCAGCCGCTCCACGGCATGTGGGATCTTCCCGGACCGGGGCACGAACCCGCATCCCTTGTATCGGCAGGCAGACTCTCAACCACTGCGCCACCAGGGAAGCCCCAAGGATGCTTTCTTTAAGTCCGATTCATCTGGGGGTCTCGGCCATCCAGGAGGAAAAAACCACACAGTCCTTCCCTTCTAAGAATCCAGAACGGTGGAGGGAGTTGGGAACTGCGCTCAAAGCTAGAAAATTTGGATTTTAGGGTTGAGTGAAGTTTCTGAAGAGAGGCTGCATGTGGTTGATCCCACTCCTGCCATTTCATAAGTGTGTGATCTTGGGCAGCTCACTTGATTTCTCTGAGCCTCGGTTTTCTCATCTGAAAAATGGGCATTGATTCATGAATTCAAAAAGTTTGTGCTAAGCAGTGAACAAGTACTGTTCTAGAGATAGATGGGGTCTTAGGGGCTGAAGATAACTCTGGGGCCCAATACAACAGTGAAGGAAGCAGATGGCTAATAAAGAATTATGCAAGAAAATTTTATATAGTGATGAGTACTATAAAGAAAAACAAACAGTATAATGTGATGACTAAGCAGACTACTTCAGATTGGGGTGAGTTAGGGGTGACCTCTCTGAAAAGGTGACATTTGAATGAGATCAGAATGACAAGAATGAGCCAGCTATGCCAAGACCTGAAGTTCAGCAGCGAGAGAGCAGGAGAGCTTCAGGTGGATGGGACACCCTGGGCAAAGCCCAGAGCTAGGTACATGTTTGATCAAGTCAGGGAGCTGGAGGTCTGAAAGGTGCCCAGTGTGGCTGAGAGTAGCAAGAGGTGAGGAAGGTGGTAGAGGAGGTCAGAAAGCCAGCAGGGCCCAGATCTCCTTGAGTCTCACAGGCCAAGGTAAGGAACTTATATTTCATTACCACGGGACGGAAAGCCAGAGGGTTTTAAGCAGAGGAATGGCATGGCCTCTCTGGCAACAGCAATATCTCTCTGGCAGCTGGTGGAGGATAAATCTGTGGGTAGGGCAAGAGTAGAAGCAGGGAGCTCAGTTTGTGGCTGTGGCAGTAGTCTGGGTAATCAGTCACAGTGGTTTGGGCTATGGTGGAGATAAAGAGAAGATGTCAGATTCTCATTATTTGGTGAGTAGGGCTGGCAGAACTTGATGAGGGAGCAGCTGAGAGAGTGTGGGAGAGAAAAGCCAGGATGGCATCTGGTTTTAGGAACTGCCTCATAGTCATCTGATGAGGATTGACCTAAATAATGGATGAATAGCACTTAGCTCAGTGCCAGGAACTTAGTAAAGGGTCAGTGCATTTTCATCATCTTCATTATTCCTGGTCCTGGCTCTGTGACTGACGCTCAGCTGAACTCTGGATCAGTGCCTCTCTGGTCCTCAGGTTCTGTATCTATACAATACGGCAGGCTAGATGTTCGTTCATCCACTCCACAGATATTTACTGGACGTCTGTGATGCACCAGGCTTTATGCCGAGAACCAGCGATACAGGGTGAAGAAGACCAAAGAGAATCTGCCTTGTAGAGCTTACAGTAGGGTGGCAAAGACACTACTGCACAGGAGCTGACAGTCCTTGGGAGGGTCAAGAAGGAGCTGATGGCAGGCAACGTTGTCCAGGGATGTGTCCAGGGAAGACTTCCTGTACAGAGTGACATTTAAACGGAGGTCACAAGGATGAGTAGGAGTTGGCAAGGTGGGGGATGGGAATGGGCGGGGTGAGCAGGGAAAGGAGGTATCAGGGGAAGCAACATGACTGAAGAGCTTGAGGCATGAAAGAGCATGACCCTTCCAATGCCAAAATTCTGTTTCCGAGGGTAGCACTGCCTAAACATCTCATCTCATGTTTGAAAGACTGTGGAAAGGGGGTGGTGCCAGGACTCATCAAATGCAGGTGGGGGAGTTTTCAAATTATCTGGGCTGACGGATGGTTTCTTTACATTTTTATAAAAGTTAGCTACCGACAGTAAATGCTTCGTGGTCCTTTTGGGAGGATCTGACCCGTGGTTGTGTGTTGCTTAATTCCTCTGCTAAGGTAGTTTGTCAGTGGCTCTTAAATGTGGCTTCATATCAGCATTACTAGGAGAAACTTCAGGGAAAGTGCTATTTCCAGGCCCCGCCCCCCCGATTCTGATTCATAGGCTATTCCTGATGTATGTCTAGGGCTGGATATGGCTAATGGTGGGAATACGTTCCTTTGGTTCATGTTTGATTCTGTCCCTGTATGCAGCTGGACCACCAAAAACTACTGGACCCTATTACCCTTGATAATGATATCAGCTTCCTAATGATCAAGAGGTTTAGAGTTATGTTTTAATATCTTGCCCTCAGTCTTTATTGAGGAGAGATACAAGGAACAGTCATCCTAAAAACATTTCTGCATTTGCTGTAGAACTATTTTGAAGCTATCACAGTATTCACTATAATAGCTTTGTTTCAGAATTTAAGAATTGGTACACTTTCTGGGCTTCCCTGGTGGCGCAGTGGTTGAGAGTTCGCCTGCCGATGCAGGGGACACGGGTTCGTGCCTCGGTCCGGGAAGATCCCACATGCCGTGGAGCGGCTAGGCCCGTGAGCCATGGCCGCTGAGCCTGCGCGTCCGGAGCCTGTGTTCCGCAATGGGAGAGGCCACAACAGTGAGAGGCCTGCGTAATGCAAAAAAAAAAAAGAAAAAAAAAAAAAAAAAAAAAGAATTGGTACACTTTCTCCTTCCAGATAGTGAGAACTAAGTAATCCAACATACTTACCTTTTTGCCTTGGCTGCCAGGAAGCTCAGAGTCAAATCTGAAATCCATCTACAGTAACTATACCAAACTGCACAGATAGCATACCCATTTCTCACAGTTTTATTTTGCATTGAAATAGATGATTTATTATTGATCTTTATATTTTAACAAAATTGAGATTTTTTTGATCATTTGTGTTTTAGCCTTACAGACTAGGCATATGTCTCAGTCAGCTGGGATTGCTATAACGAATTACTGTAGCCTGGGTGGCTTAAACAGCAAACATTTATTTCTCACAGTTCTGGAGGCTAGCAAGTCCGGGATCAAGGTGCTGGCACATGTGGTGCTTCATGGCTTGTAGATGGCCATCTTCTCATTACGCCCTTACATGGCAGAGAGCAGAAAGAGAAGCAAGCCTTCTTGCATCTCTTCTTACAAGGGTGCTAATTCCATAAGGGGGCTCAGGTTTAGAGATGTTCCCTCCTGAAGCTGAAGCTGACAGTTTGCCGCAGGACAGTACCTTTCTAGGGGAGCTGAGAGCCAGTCCAACGTGAAAGACCCTCGGACCCCCTGTACCAGTGTGCTCCTTCTGCCTGGATACACCACGCCCTCTGTTCCAATGATGCTGTCAGCAAATATATCCTTTTTTGAAATTATACCCCTATTATGGGTTATTTATACAGGGTAGACCAAAGTGTCCACAGTGCTTGTACATAAGGTGAGCACCTTCTTATTTCTGACTACTCTTTTCTTAAAAGTTACCTCCTGTTTCCTGGATTTGAGCCAATCTGCCATCCATTTTTAATACCTGTGTACCTTTAAACTGATATCCACTTTGTTAGGTGGCACTGGTCTCTATTCCTTTCCTGGGTATAGCATGGTCACTGTCTTGCTTATCAATTCTAACCTACCAGGTTACCAAGACAGGTGAACACATTGTCTCTTACACACACACACACACGGAGCTCTCTCAAAGCCTTGTAGTCCCTGATTTGGGTGGGATCCCATGGGCTCTTCTTGCCTTAATAAAAAAAGAAGTTGAGACTTTTTTTGCTCTGGAGACTTCAGTGTCTAAGAAGTCTATAGTTTCCTTGGTCCACGAGGACTTCTTTCTTGCACCAAAGAAACTGAAATGGAACTTGAATTCCCTTCCTCCCATTATTCAAGTACTGCTCTCTAAACCTTTCAGCTACAGAAATTGCCTCCAAAGAGTTCCTGTTTTTTCCTTTTCGTTTAGATTTACCTCTTTGAAGCCATGTTCCTTCTCAACCATCTTTTGTCCTGACTGCCTTATTGTTCAGTTCTGTAGAGAATCTTTTTCAGGACATATTTCATAGTCCCTCATGGTTCTCTGCACCCATCCCCTTCTTTGGGAGCCTTAGTGCAAAGGACGATCTGGTGATCTGGTACTTGGTGGGCACAGGTGTTTCCATCCCACCAATCTGATGACCAAGCTGAAGCATGAGGAAATGTTTCCCATTCCTGAGGAAAAACTGACCAATGGGTGGCCAAAGAACAGAGTTCAGTTGTGACCCCTTCAGAGCCTTGCTTTCTTGAACTGTGAAATTACTCTTGACTCCTAGAAACCACTAATCTGTTCTCTGTTTCTATAATTTTGTCATTTCAAGAATGTTATATAAGTGGAACAATATAATACATAACCTTTTAAGTTGGCTTTTCCACTTAGCATAATTGTCTGGAGATTCATCCAGACTGTAGCATGTATTGACATTTTTTTAAAAAATATTGTTTCTGAGCAATATTCCACGGTACGAATATACCACAATTAACCATTCACCCACTGAAGGACATCTGGATCGTTTCTAGCTTTGGGCTATTATGAATAAAGCTGCTTTAAACATTCATGTACAGTTTTCGTGTCAATGTAAGTCTTCATTTCTCTGGGATAAATGCCCATGAGGATAATTCTTGGGTCATATGGTAGTTGCATGTTTTTATTATTTTAAAAAACTGCCAAAATTATCCACAGAGGCTGGACCACTTTACATTCACACCATCAATTCTTCACATTTTTACCAGCATTTGGTGTTGTCACCAATTTTTTATTTTAGCTATTCTGATAGGTATGTAGTGATATCTCATTGTAGTTTTATTTGTATTTCCTAATGGCTAACAATGTTGAACATCTTTTCATGTGCTTATTTTCCATCTGTCTATCCTCTTCAGTGAAATGTCTCTTCATGTACCTTTCCAATTTTCTAATTGATTATTTGTTGTTTTAACGTTGAGTTTTGAGTGTTCTAGATAGTAGTCCTTTGTCAGATACGTAGTTTGCCAATATGTTCTCCCACTCGTAGCTTGCCTTTTCATCCTAATTGGATATTTTACAGAACAAGTTTTTAATTTTGATAAAGTTCAACTTATTCATTTTTCCTTCTATGGGTCATGCTTTTGGTGTCATATCTAAGAACTTTGTCTATCTCTATCTACCTTATGAAGATTTTCTCTTTTTTTTTCTAAAGGTTTTATAGTTTTATTTGTTTTTTTGCTTTTGGTGTCATATCCAAAAAAATCCTTGCCAAGACTAATGTCAAGGAACTTTTTCCCTATATACAGTTTTACAGTTTTGGGTCTTACATTTAAGTCATTAATCCATTTCAGGTTAATTTTTTGAGTGGTGTAAGATAGGGTACAATTTAATTCTTCTGCATGTGATTATCCACTTTTCCCAGAACCATTTATTGAAGAGACTATTCTTTCCCATTGAGTATTCTGGACTCCCTTGTCAAATATTAGTTGATTGTATATGTGAAGGTTATTTCTGAGCTCTTGAATCTGTTCTGTTGGTGATGTGTTTATTTTTATGCCAGTACCATGCTGTTTTCATTACTATAGCTTTGTAGTATAGTTTGAAATCAGGACGGATGATGCCTCTGGCTTTGCTCTTCTTTATCAGGATTGCTTTGGCTATTTGGCATCTTTTGTGGTTCCATACACATTTCAAGATTGTTTTTTCTATTTCTGTAAAAAATACCCTTTGAGTTTTGATAGAGATTGCACAAAATTTATAGATGGCTTTGGGTAGTATGGAGATTTTAACAATAATGATTCTTCTGGTCCATGAACTCAGGCTATCTTTTCATTTATTTGAGTTTTCTTCAATTTATTTCATCAAAGTCTTATAGTTTTCAGTGTACAAATCTTTCATCTCTTTGGTAAAATTTATTCATAAGTATTTTATTGTTTTTGATGTTATTTCAAATGGGATTTTTTTTCCAGACATTTTGTTGGTAGTATATAGAAACACAACTGTTTCTATATGCTGATTTTTTGTCCTACAACTTTTCTGAATTCATTGGTTAGTTCTCACAGTATTTTGGTGGAGTGTTTAGGATTTTCTATATATAAGATCATATCATGTGCAAAGACAATTTTACTTCTTCCTTTCCTACGTGGATGCCTTTTATTTCTCTTTGTTGCCCAATTATCCCGGCTAGGACTTCCAATACTGTGTTGCATAGGAGTGGTGAGAGTGGGTAGCCTTGTCATGTTCCTGTTCTTACAGGAAAATCTTTAAAACTTTCACCATTGAGTATGATGTTAGCTGTGGGCTTGTCATAGATAGCCTTTTTCATGTTGAGATATGTTCCTTCTATATCAAATTTGTTGAGAGTTTTTATTTGGAAGGATGTTGTGTTTTGTCAGATGCTTTTTCTGTATCTATTGAGATGATCATGTGATTTTTATCTTCATTCTATTGTGTATATCATATTTATTAATTTGCATTTGTTGAACCATCTTTGCATCCCAGGAGTATGTCCCACTTAACCATGGTGTATGATCATTTTAATGTGTTGTTAAATTTGGTTTGCTAATATTTTATTGAGAATGTTTGCATCTTATTTATCAGAGATATTGGTCTGCAGTTTTCTTTTAGTGTCCTTATCTGTCTTTGGTATCAGTGTAATGCTGGCCTTGTAAAATGTTTATGAGGGAGTATTCCTTCTTCTTCAATTTTTTGAAAGAGTTTGAGAAGACTTGGCATTGATTCTTTATATGTTTGGTAGAATTCACTAGGGGAACCATCTGGTCATGGGCTTTTCTTTGTTGGGAGATTTTTGATAACTGATTTCATCTTTTTTCATTATTGGTCTATTAACATTTCTATTTCTTCATGATTCAGTCTTGGTAGGTTGTCAATCTTAGGTGTTTATCCATTTCTTCTAGGTTATCCAGTTTGTGAGCATATAAATTATTCATAGCAGTCTCTTATGTATTTCTGTGGTATCATCTGTATTGTCTCCTATTTCATTTCTGACTTTGCTTATATGAGTCTTCTCTCTTTTCCTAGTCTAGCTAAAGGTTTGTAAACTTTGTTTATCTCTTCAAAAAACCAGTTCTTAGATTTGTTGATCTTTTCTATAGTTTTATTTTTTTTTGGTCTTTTTCTTTTTCATTTATTTTTGCTCTGATCCTTGTTATTTCCTTTCTTCTGCTAACTTTGGGCTTAGTATGTTCTTGTTTTTTTAGTTCCCTGAGTATAAAGTGAAGTTCTTTATTTGAGTATTTTTAATGTAGGCATTTATTCCTATAAACCTGTCCCTCAGAACTGCTTTTGCAGCATCCCATAGGTTTTGATTCATTGTATTTCCATTTTCATTTGTTTCAAGATATTTTTTTATTTCCTTTTAAAATTTCTTCTTTGACCCATTGGTTGTTCAGGAGTATGCTGTTTAATTTCCACATATTTGTGAATTGTCCAGCTTTCTTCCTTTTATTGATTTCTAGTTTCATACTATAGGGGTCGAAAAAGATACTAGGTATGATTTCAGTCTTAAATTTGCTAAGATCATTTGCTATCATATGATCTATCCTGGAGAATATTCTGTACGCACTTGAGAAGAATGTATATTTTGCTGCTGTTGAGTGGAATGTTTTGTATATGTCTATTAGATCCATCTGATCTAAAGGATAGTCCAGGTCCAACATCTCCTTATGATTTTCTGTATGGTTGACCTATCCATTATTGAAAGTGAGATGCTGGTTAAGACATATTTTTGAAGGTCACATGGCCAGTAAATGGAAAATTTTGGCATTGTAGGTAGGAAAAGATTCAGTTATTTCTTACAAGGTCAAGACATTACTGTAGGTTAACTAAATATAGGAACAATAATCCCTTTCTCTCACTTCTTCTTCCCATCACTGAAAAACTGAGGAAACTAATAAACTGCCCTTGAAAGACTCAAACATTTTAACTTTAGATGACTCAGACTTGTATCATCACAGAGGCAAGAAATGATTATTCATTTGGAGGAACCCATGCTTGACTCTAGCTCATAGCACTCATGCTGCCTCTTTCCCCTCCTGTGTACCTGGCAGACATTATTAATTGAAAATAGCACTCTGTCCACTGAGTATGGTCAAAAGTTAGCAGTTCTCTACACAGCATTTCAGGGAGGGAGGGCAAATTGTTTCTGATAGAGTCAACATAACAGATAAACTTGAGTAGCTATCCCTGCTGGAAACTCCGAAAGGATCACATGAAACAGCCTTTTCTTAGGGTAGAGCTATTCTTAGAGTTCTCTGGTGATAAACCCTCACTTTGCAGAGTCCTATCACCCTTCACAAAGGTGGTCACCTCCTATTTCACATATTTCTAGCACAAGCAGTCAGGGATAGAGGATACTGTAAGCCTTGGAGCAGTTATTTGCTAGCCTTTAAAAAGAACAGGCACACAACCAGGGAAATGAAATCTTGTCCAACTGCAAAGGATATCAACCCCCTGAGGGCAACTGCAGCTGACAGAGGTTCATCCTTATCTTGAGATTGATGTTTTGCTGAAATGGTATCAGCCTTGCCTTCCTATCATACCAGGTATTGATAGTAATAAGGGCCAAAGTTTGACGTGGCAAACCTGGGAACAGGCCTCAGCCCAATAATTGTTAATAAAGAAGTTGTTGGTATCAGGACTCCGTTTTTCCAGCAGATATTTATTTTCTTCTTGGCATCTGCTATGGTAACAAGATGGAATCCGAGCTCCTTAACCTGGCACATAAGGCCCTTGATGATCTTGTTGCAGAACTGAAGATGGTTTGTGCTAGAAGTCCCGTAGGTAACATACAAGCTTTTTAGGTTGCCTGATGCCCAAGGGTTCTAGTGTCAATTACACATTCAGGTAGGAAAAAAATCCACGTCCCTACAAAGACCAATATAAGTAACTACAGAGAACTACTGAAGGCCCATCATTCAGTCTTTCAGAGAGCCAGTCAATCAATAGCTTTTGTTTTTGTTTTTTAATTTAATTTTATTTAATTTTTTATACAGCAGGTTCTTATTAGTCATCAATTTTATACACGTCAGTGTATACATGTCAATCCCAAATGCCCAATTCATCACACCACCACCACCCCCGTGGCTTTCCCCCCTTGGTGTCCATACCTTTGTTTTCTACATCTGTGTCTCAATTTCTGCCCTGCAAACCGGTTCATCTGTACCGTTTTTCTAGGTTCCACAAATATGCATTAATATACGATATGTGTTTTTCTCTTTCTGACTTACTTCACTCTGTATGACAGTCTCTAGATCCATCCACGTCTCTACAAATGACCCAATTTCGTTCCTTTTTATGGCTGAGTAGTATTCCATTGTATATATGTACCACATCTTCTTTATCCATTCGTCTCTCGATGGGCATTTAGGTTGCTTCCATGACCTGGCTATTGTAAATAGTGCTGCAATGAACATTGGGGTGCATGCGTCTTTTTGAATAATGTTTTTCTCTGGGGATATGCCCAGTAGTGGGATTGCTGGGTCATATGATAGTTCTATTTTTAGTTCTTTAAGGAATGTGCATACTGTTCTCCATAGTGGCTGTATCAATTTACATTCCCACCAACAGTGCAAGAGGGTTCCCTTTTTTCCACACCCTCTCCAGCATTTGTTGTTTGTAGATTTTCTGATGATGCCCATTCTAACTGGTGTGAGGTGATACCTCATTGTAGTTTTGACTTGCATTTCTCTAATAATTAGTGATGTTGAGCAGCTTTTCATGTGCTTCTTGGCCATCTGTATGTCTTCTTTGGAGAAATGTCTATTTAAGTCTTCTGCCCATTTTTTGATTGGGTTGTTTGTTTTTTTTAATATTGAGCTGCATGAGCTGTTTATATATTTTGGAGATTAACCCTTTGTCTGTTGATTTGTTTGCAAATGTTTTCTCCCATTATGAGGGTTGTCTTTTCGTCTTGTTATGGTTTCCTTTACTGTGCAAAAGCTTTTAAGTTTCATTAGGTCTCATTTGTTTATTTTTGTTTTCATTTCCATTACTCTAGGAGGTGGATCAAAAAAGATCTTGCTGTGATTTATGTCTTGAATCCATTTTGAGTTTATTTTTGTGTATGGTGTTAGGGAGTGTTCTAATTTCATTCTTTTACATGTAGCTGTCCAGTGTTCCTAGCACCACTTGTAGAAGAGACTGTCTTTTCTCCATTATATATCCTTCCCTCCTTTGTCATAGATTAGTTGACCATAGGTGCATGGGTTTATCTCTGGGCTTTCTATCTTGTTCCATTGATCTATGTTTCTGTTTTTGTGCCAGTACCATATTGTCTTCATTACTGTAGCTTTGTAGTATAGTCTGAAGTCAGGGAGTCTGATTCCTCCAACTCTGTTTTTTTCCCTCAAGACTGTTTTGGCTATTTGGGGTCTTTTGTGTCTCCATACAAATTTTAAGAATTTTTGTTCTAGTTCTGTAAAAAATGCCATTGGTAATTTGATAGGGATTGCATTGAATCTGTAGACTGCTTTGGGTAGTATAGTCATTTTCACAATGTTGATTCTTCCAATCCAAGAACATGGTATATCTCTCCATCTGTTGGTATCATCTTTAATTTCTTTCATCAGTGTCTTACGGTTTTCTGCATACAGGTCTTTTGTCTCCCTCGGTAGGTTTATTCCTAGGTATTTTATTCTTTTTGTTGCAGTGGTAAATGGGAGTGTTTCCTTAATTTCTCTTTCAGATTTTTCATCATTAGTGTATAGGAATGCAAGAGACTTCTGTGCATTAATTTTGTATCCTGCAACTTTACCAAATTCATTGATTAGCCCTAGTAGTTTTCTGGTGGCGTCTTTAGGATTCTCTATGTATAGTATCATGGCATCTGCAAACAGTGACACTTTTATTTCTTCTTTTCCAATTTGTATTCCTTTTATTTCCTTTTCTTCTCTGATTGCCGTGGCTAGGACTTCCAAAACTATGTTGAATAATAGTGGTGAGAGTGGATATCCTTGTCTTCTTCTTGATCTTAGAGGAAATACTTTCAGTTTTTCACCATTGAGAATGATGTTTGCTGTGGATTTGTCGTATATGGCCTTTATTATGTTGAGGTAGGTTCCCTCTATGCCCACTTTCTGGAGAGTTTTTATCATAAATTGGTGTTGAATTTTGTCAAAAGCTTTTTCTGCCTCTATTGAGATGATCATATGGTTTTTCTTCTTTAAATTGTTAATATGGTGTATCACATTGATTGATTTGCATATATTGAAGAATCCTTGCATCCCTGGGATAAATCCCACTTGATCATGGTGTATGACCCTTTCCATGTGTTGTTGGATTTTGTTTGCTAGTATTTTGTTGAGGATTTTTGCATCTATATTCATCAGTGATATTGTTCTGTAATTTTCTTTTTTTGTAGTATCATTGTCTGCTTTTGGTATCAGGGTGATGGTGGCCTCATAGAATGAGTTTGGGAGTGTTCCTTCCTCTGCAATTTTTTGGAAGGTTTGAAAAGGATGGGTGTTAGCTCTTCTCTGAATGTTTGATAGAATTCACCTGTGAAGCCATCTGGTCCTGGACTTTTGTTTGTTGGAAGATTTTTAATCACAGTTTCAATTTCATTACTTGTGATTGGTCTGTTCATATTTTCTATTTCTTCCTGGTTCTGTCTTGGAAGGTTATGCCTTTCTAAGAATTTGTCTGTTCCTTCCAAGTTGTCCATTTGATTGGCATAGAGTTGCTTGTGGTAGTTTCTTAGGTTGCTTTGTATTTCTGCAGTGTCTGTTGTAACTTCTCCTTTTTCATTTCTAATTTTATTGATTTGAGTCCTCTCTCTCTTTTTCTTGATGAGTCTGGCTAATGGTTTCTCAATTTTGTTTATCTTCTCAAAGAACCAACTTTTAGTTTTATTGATATTTGTTTCTAGTTCATTTATCTCTGCTCTGATCTTTATGATTTCTTTCCTGCTACTAACTCTGGGTTTTGTTTGTTGTTCTTTCTCTAGTTCCTTTTGGTGTAAGGTTAGATGTTTATTTGAGATTTTTCTTGTTTCTTGAGGTGGGATTGTATTGCTATAAACTTCCCTCTTAGAACTGCTTTTGCTGCATTCCATAGGTTTTGGATTGTCCTGTATTTGTTGTCATCTGTCTCTAGATATTTTTTTATTTCCTCTTTGATTTCTTCAGTCATCTCTTGGTTATTTAGTAACATATTGTTTAGCCTCCATGTGTTTGTGTTTTTTACGTTGTTCTCCCTGTAAGTGATTTCTAATCTCACAGTGTTGTGGTAGGAAAAGATGCTTGATATGACTTCAATTTTCTTAAATTTACTGAGGCTTGATTTGTGACCCAAGATGTGATCTATCCTGGAGAATGTTCCATGTGCACTTGAGAAGAAAGTGTAATCTGCTGTTTTGGGATGGAATGTCCTATAAATATCAACTAAATCTATCTGATCTATTGTGTCATTTAAAGCTTCTGTTTCCTTATTTATTTTCATTTTGGATAATCTGTCCATTGGTATAAGTGAGGTGTTAAAGTCCCCCAGTATTATTGTGTTACTGTCGATTTCCTCTTTTATAGCTGTTAGCAGTGCCTTATGTATTGAGGTGCTCCTATGTTGGGTGCATATATATTTATAATTGTTATATCTTCTTGGATTGATCCCTTCATTGTCTCTTGTAACATTCATTGTCTCTTGTCCTTCATTGTCCTTCATTGTCTCTTGTAACATTCTTTATTTCAAAGTCTATTTTATCTGATATGAGTATTGCTACTCCAGCTTTCTTCTGATTTCCATTTGCGTGAAATATCTTTTCCCATCTCCTCATTTTCAGTCTGTATGTGTCCCTAGGTCTGAAGTGGGTCTCTTGTAGACAGCATATATATGGGTCTTGTTTTTGTATACATTCAGCAAGCCTGTGTCTTTTGGTTGGAGCATTTAATGCATTCACGTTTAAGGTAATTATCGATATGTATGTTCCTATGACCATTTTCTTAGTTGTTTTGGGTTTGTTTTTGTAGGTCCTTTTCTTCTCTTGTGTTTCCCACTTAGAGAAGTTCCTTTAGCATTTGTTGTAGAGCTGGTTTGGTGGTGCTGAATTCTCTTAGCTTTTGCTTGTCTGTAAAGCGTTTGATTTCTCCATCGAATCTGAATGAGATCCTTGCCGGCTAGAGTAATCTTGGTTGTAGGTTCTTCCCTTTCATCACTTTAAGTATATCATGCCACTCCCTCTGGCTGTTAGAGTTTCTGCTGAGAAATCAGCTGTTAACCTTGTGGGAGTTCCCTTTTATGTTATTTGTCGTTTTTCCCTTGCTACTTTCAATAATTTTTCTTTGTCTTTAATTTTGCCAATTTGATTACAATGTGTCTCTGCATGTTTCTCCTTGGGTTTATCCTGTATGTGACTCTCTGTGCTTCCTGGACTTGAGTGGCTATTTCCTTTCCCATGTTAGGGAAGTTTTCGACTATAATCTCTTCAAATATTTTCTCTGGTCCTTTCTCTCTCTCTTCTCCTTCTGGGACCCCTATAATGCAAATGTTGTTGCGTTTAATGTTGTCCCAGAGGTCTCTTAGGCTGTCTTCATTTCTTTTCATTTTTTTTTCTTTATTCTGTTCCACAGCAGTGAATTCCACCATTCTGTCTTCCAGGTCACTTATCCGTTCTTCTGCCTCAGCTATTCTGCTATTGATTCCTTCTAGTGTATTTTTCATTTCAGTTATTGTATTGTTCACCTCTGTTTGTTTGTTCTTTAATTCTTCTAGGTTTTTGTTAAACATTTCTTGCATCTTCTCGATCTTTGCTTCTATTCTTTTTCCGAGGTCCTGGACCATGTTCACTATCATTATTCTGAATTCTTTTTTTGTAAGGTTGCCTATCTCCACTTCATTTAGTTGTTTTTCTGGGGCTTTATCTTGTTCCTTCATCTGGTACATATCCCTCTGGCTTTTCATCTTGTCTATCTTTCTGAGAATGTGGTTTTTGTTCCAGAGGCTGCAGGATTGTAGTTCTTGCTTCTGCTGTCTGCCCTCTGGTGGATGAGGCTATCTAAGAGGCTTGTGCAAGTTTCCTGATGGGAGGGACTGGTGGTGGGTAGAGCTGACTGTTGCTCTGGTGGGCAGAGCTCGGTAAAACTTTAATCTGCTTGACTGCTGATGGGTGGGGCTGGGTTCTCTCCCTTTTGGTTATTTGGCCTGAGGCAACTGAACACTGGAGCCTACCTGGGCTCCTTGGTGGGGCCAATGGCAGACTCTGGGAGGGCTCATGCCAAGGAGCACCTCCCAGAACCTCTGCCGCCAGTGTCCCCGTCCCCACCGCAAGCCACAGCCACCGCCTGCCTCTGCAGGAGACCCTCCAACACTAGCAGGTAGGTCTGGTTCAGTCTCCCCTGGGGTCACTGCTCCTTCCCCTGGGTCCCGATGCACACACTACTTTGTGTGTGCCCTCCAAGAGTGGAGTCTCTGTTACCCCCAGTCCTGTCGAAGTCCTGCAATCAAATCCCACTAGCCTACAAAGTCTGATTCTCTAGGAATTCCTCCTCCTGTTGCCGGACCCCCAGGTTGGGAAGCCTGACGTGGGGCTCAGAACCTTCACTCCAGTGGGTGGACTTCTGTGGTATAAGTGTTCTCCAGTCTGTGAGTCACTCACCCAACAGTTAAGGGATTTGCTTTTACTGTGATTGCACTCCTCCTACCGTCTCATTGTGGCTTCTCATTTTTCTTTGGATGTGGGGTATCTTTTTTGGTGAGTTCCAATGTCTTCCTGTCAATGATTGTCCAGCAGCTAGTTGTGATTCTGGTGTTCTCACAAGAGGGAGTGAGAGCATGTCCTTCTACTCCGCCATCTTGGTTCAGGGCTGCTTCCTGCTTTGAGCTCTCGCATTCCATAATCTTCGAGCAGAATAAAAGATAAAATAGCCCACAACACTGCTACAAGTGTTGGAGGGTCTCCCGCAGAGGCTGGGGATGGCTGTGTCTCACCCTGGGGACAAGAACACCAGCAGCAGAAGCCCTGGGAAGTACTACCCGGCATGAGCCCTCCCAGAGTCCACCACCAGCCCCACCAAAGAGACAATCAATAGTTTTTTATGTTTCCTGTGTTACTTAGGCTCCTGGGGTTCCAAAGTATCATAACGCACTTCAGCTACTTCCAGAAATGTAAATTCAATGAAAACATACATATGTCAAGAAAGACTCAGGAAATCAAGAATTGTTTCCAACATGGAAACTGTCTGGAAGCTCATTGAGAATTCAAGGCTGCAAGGATCGTTGCTGTCATTATCCACCTGGCCCAGATACACTAAGGGCAATTGCTTCTACCTACCAACTCTGTAACCCCCTGCTCTGCATGTCTCCTTCTACCTCATTTATTTGTTCTATTCATACCTTTGTCACATTCATGGCACCTAGTACTTTCCCTCTTTGGAATTTTTAGCTTTGGCTTCTGTTTCCAATTGGGTGAATCTCTCTGCATTTCCTGGTTTGAATTTTTCAGGCTCTGATCAGCAATGTTTGTCCCTATTTTAGCAACTAGATGAACTCATAAATTGTTGGCACGGATTGGCTTTTCTTGTGTCAGGTGCTAAGAAAGAGAGGATCATAGAGACATGAGGGAGATGATCTTTCTGTCTGACATGTGAGGAGAGAGAAGACTGCTGTCTGAAAACCAGGAAGAGGGTACTCACTAGGAACTGAATTGGCCAGCCCCTTGATCCTGGACTTTCCCTGCCTTCAGAACTGTGAGGAATCAATTTCTGTTATCTAGGTCAAAACAAGTAAATAAATAAGAGAGGATCAGGTCATAAAACATGGTTGCCTAAGGCTGAACCCTCAGCAGGGGCTGTGGGAGGTCCAGGAGCCATCAGGAGGGGCTCAAGGATGTGACTTTCCCCATGGTTTCCTTGTTGAGTACACCTGCAATGTGCTAAGCTTTGCAGATAGAGCTAAGTTAAGAGAGCCTCTGATGTTAAGCAGCACAGTCTGGTGGATGTGGGACACTAGATCAGAGGAGATCTTTTGTGTGACTATTGCAAACTAGATGTTTTTTTTTTTTTTTTTTTTTTTTTGCGGTACACGGACCTCTCACTGTTGTGGCCTCTCCCGTTGCGGAGCACAGGCTCTGGACGCGCAGGCTCAGCGGCCATGGCTTCCGGGCCCAGCCGCTCCGCGGCATGTGGGATCTTTCCGGACCGGGGCACGAATCCGTGTCCCCTGCATCGGCAGGCGGACTCTCAACCACTGCGCCACCAGGGAAGCCCAAACTAGCTGTTTTTAATCAAGGCATGAACATGAAAAGGCTTAGTAGAAAATTGTTCAAAGTAACTAGATAGGGGCTGTTTATTGGAACATAGAGTAGAAGCTTAAATGTCAGTTGAATTAAATGGAATCAAATTGTGGAAAGTGGATGCAACTTGAAGAAATTGGGAGGGTTTGCATTCAAAGGAAAAGGGGTAGTAAAACTGTAATACAGTGTAGTATTAAGAGCAAGGACTTCAGAGTCAGACAGATTTGGGTTCTGGGTCTGGTGTATCTCAAGCTGATTTAGTGCCTTTAAGCAAGTTACTTAGGTTCCTTGAACCTGGTTTCTTTGTTGGAAAATAGACTAGTAATATTTACTTTTGGGGTTATTATGAGGATTGAATGCAAAATGCATATAACGTATTTATCACAGAGCTTAGAACATAGATGTTCAATAAATATTAGCTGTATTATTATTATCATATTTAAAAATATAAAAATGCATTCATGGCCTCAAAGGGTCTTTGGTTAACAACGCCTGAGAATTCTAGAAAAGGTCAGCCTGGTGGGCTATGAGAGAAAGTCAACCTGAGCTGGTGTCCACTGAGAAGCCCCATTTGGATACAAGAGCTAAAGAAGTTTTAAGTACTTTAGTCTTTGAAGTCACATCAGGATTTCCCCCCAGACACAGCACACCTCAAGCCACAGATGTGCATAAGAGCAGGAGCTCAGTTAGTGGTTATTAAATCAGAAAGTCACAAAGATCTGAAACTTTTAGGAAAAAGAGGTGTGTGATAGCTCCTCTCCATCAAATGAAGTGGTCCCTTTGAGCTGTGCCATCTTATGATTGTATTTTAAGGAAAGTCTCTCCTGGCAGCTTGGAGTGGTTGAAAGGTTAAGAGAGGAGAAAGTACTGGCACAAGATATACCTTTTTCTCTTTAAAGTCTCTTGCAGAAGAACTTATTGAATTTGGAATCCCTTAGGATTCTAGATACAATTTCAGGGGAGAAGTCGTTTGCTTGCATCTACTGCTAGGAACCCTTCTGAGCTTCTTACTGGTAGATTTCCTTGCATTTCCTTTCTTTGTCAGTAAGAATTTACATTTCAGTGAAAATCACGTAATATTGTCCCATGTCACAAACGTTATCAGCACACTTCAGAGTTTGTCTGGAGCCCAGTATGTAGTAGACACTAAGGACATACTTGTCAAATGAATAAATAAATGAAGCACCTTAGAGATCTAGTTCAACTTGCCTATTTTACAGATTGGGAAACTGAGGCTTGGAGAAGAAAAATTAGTCATATAAGTTCATCAGTGACAGAGTGGGTCTACAAGCCCAAGGTTTCTCCAAGCCTAGAAATTATTATAAAACCCCAGATTTTAATGACTAGGTAGATATGAGAAATTCTAATTTTGAGTGGAAAATAGCCCCTGGCGGGCATTGGCAAATTATATAGAGGGCCATATTTTAGGCACTATGGGCTGTAAGATACTTGTTGCAACTACTAAACCCTACCATTGTAGCACAAAACAGCCACAGGCAATACGTAAATGAATGAGCATGGCTGTGCTCCAATAAAACTTTGGTAACTATGTGAGGTGAAAAAAATTTTTATTTATAGACACTGAAATTTGAATTTCATATAATTTACATGTGTCATGAAATATTCTTCTTCTGATTTTTTTCAATCATTTAAAAATGTAAAACCATTCTTAGCTCTCAGGCCGTACAAAAACAGGTGGGGGGCCAGATTTGGCTGACCCTTGGTCTATGGCATTAAAAAGAAGAAAATTCTTGCAGAATTTTTGGCAGCTGCAGAAATTCCCTTAGCCCTTCTCTCACTTAGACTGCAATTAGAAAGAGTGCCATAAGCTTGGAAGAATGGAGTTCCAAAGCTTATTTCAGCTGTAATCTGTTCTTTCCACTTGTTTAAGGTCTGTCTTTTCAGGATCAGGCTAATTTCTTTCAAAGTGATTCTGTGGGTTTGCACAGTACTGAAAACACCAAAATGACCAATAATGGGATTGGTTAAATAATTATTTGTACACCCATACAACATAATAAGCAGCCAAAGAATTGATGATGGCATTGATGTCAACTGATATGGGAAAACCATTGTTCATAATTAAGTGAGGATAGGCAAGTTATTAAGCATGATGTCTAGTTTAATCCCGATGTAAATGTAATGCTACATAAAGGCATGATAAAAATTATAAGCAAATCTGACTTGTTAAGCAAACACAACATTATAAGCAAATATGACATTTTATTTGTGTTTTTTTTCTCTTTTCTTATTTTTTCTATAGTTCATAATGGTGAATTGTATAACAATTTACAACTTCCTTTTTTTTTTTTTTTTTTTTGCGGTACGCGGGCCTCTCACCGTTGTGGCCTCTCCCGTTGCGGAGCACAGGCTCCGGATGCGTAGGCTCAGCCAGGCCATGGCTCATGGGCCCAGCCGCTCCGCGGCATGTGGGACCTTCCCGGACCGGGGCACGAACCCGTGTCCCCTACATCGGCAGGCGGACTCTCAACCACTGCGCCACCAGGGAAGCCCTGCCCAGTTTGCATGCAATAGAACCTTAAACTTGCATGCAAGTTTAAACCTTAAACTTGCATGCAATAGAACCTTAAAAAGGAAAAAAGACTCTGGTTCTAGATGAAGCCTCTAACTGCTGATCTTGAAGCAAATTGCACAAGTAACCAGGGTCCACTCAAGTTAATGACGTTGAGTTAAATCCTTCCTACACTGCACGTTTTCCCACACATCAGTCCTTATTCAAAGGGCAGATGCAGCCATGCACAAGCAAGTCTCCATTTGTCTTCTCCTTCTCCCCCTCCTCCTTCTTCTAAATCTGTGAACCTTTCCATCTTACAGACAAGCATCGCTGGGTGGAAGAAGCACTAATAAAGTTGCTAATGGATAAGTCAATTTCAGCAACCAAGAGAACATGTTTTGTCATTATAGCAAGCTTCCATGCCATAATGGGGGGAGTTTCTGTAATTTTTATTTGAAGCAAATCCAACCCAAGTGTTAGATGTAATTACTCAAAAATATTTCAGAGATATTATCTCTTTTGCTTTTGTATATTCTTTTATTTATTTATTTATTTTGCTGTACGTGGGCCTCTCACTGTTGTGGCCTCTGCCATTGTGGAGCACAAGCTCCGGACACGCAGGCTCCGCGGCCATGGCTCACGGGACCAGCCGCTCCGCAGCATGTGGGATCTTCCTGGACCGGGGCACGAACCCATGTCCCCTGCATCAGCAGGCGGACTCTCAACCACTGCGCCACCAGGGAAGCCCCTTGCTGTGTAATCTTGATCCAGTTTTTTTTTTTTTCTTCTCTGGATTTCAGGTTCTCTGTCTGTAAAAGGCAGGTATAGGACAATCTCATGGACAGCAAATACACATCATTTATTCCAGTTCACAACTTATAGTTTGCTTGAAATCAGCCACGGTTGGAATGTTTACACCACGTAAACTGGTAAATGCTACAAATCAGGACACTGCCTCCCGCCCCTAGCTCCAATTCCCAGAACTAGTTATTAGACCTTTATCAGCATACCACTGCCTTCCTGATGCTTCTGTGCTGTTCTACACTCATGGCAGACATTGCTAATCAATCACAGAATTCTGGTCCAACCGAACCTAGATATGACTTAACAGTCTTCCTCCCTTCATGTCATCATTCATTCCTCCCTCTCTCCTTCCTCCCCTCCACCCCTCCTTCCTTTCAACCTGTTATGCAGCAAATAATCTTTGATGCCTTTGTGTGCCAGGCAGTGAGGATGGAATAATGGGCAAAATCTACAAAATTCCTCTTCTCATGAAATTTACTTTCTCATGTAGAGAAACAGATATTAAACAAGTGACAGTGAATTTTAAAATAATCTCATATGGTGTAAGTGCTCTAAAGGAAACAAACCAAGTGGTATAATAATGCTTGAGGAGAGACTAGTTTAGATATGATCATCCAGGAAGGGTTCTCTAAGGAAGTGCTTTTAAGCAGAGACCTTTTTGTTGAGAAAATGATGGTCCTGCACGGAGCTAAGGGAGGGCATTCTGGGAAGAGGGAACAGCAAGTGCCAAGGCCCTGGGGTGGAAACAAACTTGGAGTGTTTAAGAAACCAAAAGGCTGGTGTACAGGAAGCAACAGTAGGCGTAAAGAGAGAGGTGAGAGAAGTAGGCCGGTCCAGATTTGTAGAGTCCTATAGCACAGGGTGATAAATTTGGAATTTATTGCAAAAGAAATAGGAAGTCGTGGGAGGAAGAGAGTTTAACTATTATCAACTGACAATTTTCTAAAACTGTAAGTGAGGTGAAATTCATACAACATATAATTAACCACTTTATACTATACATACTATTATAGAATATGTGTAAAATATTATATAATATGTATAATGGTATATAACATTCTATTAACCACTTAATACTGTAGTATAAAAAGTGAGCAGTTCAGTGACAGTACATTCACAATGTTGTACAACCAGCTCCTCCATCTAGTCCCAAAACGTTTTTATCATCCCCAAAGAAAACCCTGTACCCGCTAAGCTCAAATGATCCATCCGGGACATGAAGGTCTGGTGATAGTTGTCCCTTCTAATGGTGCAGATTCCAGGGCTCTGGACATCATTGCTTCTGGGTTCTTGACCTGATAGCTCATTTATGGTTTTGTAATTCTGGAATAGTTTCTCAAAATCTCCTCCACTGCCATTGAACTCCAGGAATATCTTCAAATTTCCGTAATTGGAGGGATAGAGTCAATTGGCTAATATATTTCTTGTGACACTGAGATCAAACAGAAATAATAATCATCAAAGAGCAACATTAGGTGTACTTTTCTTGCAAAGTCCACAACCTCCGGTAGCACATTCCACCAAGATCTTAGCAGAAACAAGTTCATCATCCAAATAAATTAGCCCTTCCAGGTAATTCATGTCCTCCTTTCTTTCATCCAGCATTGAAAAGTAATAGGGAATCAAATTGATTCCCTATTTAAAATCCCACAGACCATAAAGACAATTTTTCACTCTCTCTTCTCATTAGCCATAGAGAGTTGCAAAAATCCATTAGTTAAATTAAGGACTAAAAATCACTGACTCATGAGGAAACAGCTCTGATGATCCTGGGTTTGGAGTATGGAATATTGATCTGATTTATTTTTTCCTAATGTGCCTATTCTTGGAGTGGCAGTCTATACACATCTCCATCTTGCCTGATTTCTGGTGCAGTACTAAAATATGGAACACAACATAAAGGGCACAGGAATTGGAGATTGCCCCATTAATCCTTAATATATTCTTACATATTCCTGAATAGCAGATAGTCTAATTCCAGAAACATTGACGGTGTTGCGGCTCTGATTTATGTTGCTCTCCCTGCCATGTCTCACTGATGGAGAGAGTGAAAAAAATGGATGGATGTTACTGCAATACACCAAGATAAAACAATGCACACATACACAGGTGTGTGCACATACTCCATGGCATGGGATGAAGAGATTTGGCAGTGAGCGATAGGTAACTTTTAGACATGCTCAAGGAATATGCTAATAGAACATCTAAGTGAAAATGTCTGTAGGCAATTGGATCTGTGCTTCTAAAGTTGAGGAATGAAGTCTGTGTTGGTAACTTAAATTTTGGAGTCATCAGATTATATATGATAATTAAAGCCACAGGATTATATGAGATGGTCCAGGGAGCTAGTACAAAGTGATCATAAGAAAGACCCAGGACAGAATACTAACATTTAAGAATAGGCAGAGAGGGGCTTCCCTGGTGGCGCAGTGGTTGAGAGTCCACCTGCCGATGCAAGGGACACAGGTTCATGCCCCGGTCCAGGAAGATCCCACATGCCACAGAGCGGCTGGGCCCGTGAGCCATGGCCGCTGAGCCTGCGCGTCCGGAGCCTGTGCTCCGCAGCGAGAGAGGCCACAACAGTGAGAGGCCCACATACCGAAAAAAAAAAAAAAAAAGAATAGGCAGAGAAAGAATAAATTCAGGATGTCTAAGATCTTCCTAGAAAAGGGTGTTCTACATTCTTTTGGGCAATATACTTTCATGACGGAACACAATTACTTCTTAGGCCAGGACAAGCTGCAGAAGCACCAGATGTGGCACGCTCGGGGAACAGTATTCACCAGATGTTCTCTGGCCACTTCCAGCCAATCGCTTTCAAATTTTCTTTCCAACACAGAGCTCTCCTGAACTTTAGATCTGCATTTTCTAGTGTCTCTTTGACACCCACAAGCACTTCATCCTTCCTTGCAAAGCTGATTCCCCTTGAAAAATATTTAAAAGGTAGAATACCAGGGATCAGGGACAGACTCAGTGGAGGAGTAAAGAAGAGGAAGAAGTTGACCAATGGAAGATTGTGGCATCCTTTTTTTTTTTTTTTGCAGTATGCGGGCCTCTCACTGTTGTGGCCTCTCCCGTTGCAGAGCACAAGCTCTGGACACGCAGGCCCAGCAGCCATGGCTCACGGGCCCAGCCGCTTCGCGGCATGTGGAATCCTCCCGGACCGGGGCACAAACCGGCGTCCCCCGCATCGGCAGGTGGACTCCCAACCACTGCGCCGATTGTGGCATCCTTTAAAAAACTATTTTAAGGCTAGAAAGTAGGCTATATGTTAAAAAAGAAAAAAAAATACCAGATATTTCCTGGTATTAAATATCTGTATCTACTATGGACTTGAGTTCTTGAGAGCTGGGATGTGTTATTTATTTCTGTGCCCCAGTGCTTTGAGTAGTGTCTGGCATAGGTAAGAGCTGTGAACAAATGTTTGTAGCGTTGATTTGAATGCACTTTCAAATGGGGCCGGTAGCACCTTCCCATGAGGATTTATGTCAAACATCCTCCAGGGGCCCTAGTCACTTTTGCTTAGGCAATAATTTCATCAGTCAAACGAGGGAATTGAGTCACATTCTGGGACAAAGAGTGTAAAACTCCTCTTGGTTGCCCCAGACTAGCTTCTTACGCCTTTCCATAATAGAGACTTTCTCACTAGCACCATTGTTTTCACTTATGATCAACATATATGTGTATAATATAAAATAAAATAAACACCTTGTGTTAGAGCAACTCAGTTGTTTGCTGTTCATGATAAATTCCATATTTACAGGAGCCATCATGGGGGAAGGGAAGGAGAGTTAGTGTTTAAAGGGGACAGAGTTTTAGTTTTGCAGGACAAGAGGTCTGAAGGGAGATGGTGGTGATGGTGTACAACAGTGTGAATACCCTTAATGCCACTGAACCATACGCTAGAAAATGGTTAAAATGGTAAATTTTATGTTATATATGTTTTACCACAACTAAAAATAATAATTTAAAATTGTAGCTCAATTTTTTAAAAAAAGGAATCATTGTTTCTTCTTCAAGAGTTTTGGTGTCACTGTTGTCTCTCACGGAGAGTGGAGAGTCAGAAGTTTAATCTCCTCTGCAGTGTACGGACAATGACCTTATGTAATTCTGTGTGAGTAGTAAGCTTCACCGGGAGAGTTTTGGATGCCGTTGTAGGTAGCATTATGTCCCCTGAAAAGATATGTTCAAGTCCTAACCCCTAGTACCTGTGAATGTGAACTTATTTGGAAATAGGGTCACTGCAGATGTAATCAAGTTAAGATGATTAGTTTTAATCCAATATGACCGGTGTCCTTATAAAAAAGAAGAGACACTGAGACAGGAGATGTGTAGGGAGAACACCATGTGAAGAGGGAGGGGTGAAGTGACGCATCTACAAGGCCAGGAATGCTAAGGATTGCTGGCAACACCAGAAGCTAGGCAGAGGCAAGGAAGGACTTCCCTCCGGCCTTCAGACAGAACATGTAGGTGCCTTGATTTTGGACTTTTGGCCTTCTGAAGTGTGAGAGAATACATTTTTGTTTTTTCAAGCACCCAGTTTGTGTTCATTTGTGACAGCAGCCACAGGAAACTAATACAGGTGCCAAGAAGAAGGGGATTCCCTCCAGCCCTCTCTGAGCTGCACATCATTTGCTAAGGAGGATGGGCTGATGAAGCTGGTCTTTACTGAGCATTCTTATGACGCACTGGTCTCATTAAGGGGTGGGGAAGAGAGGGAGGGGTGTTATCATTGTGACACACAGTCCTTCTTTAATAGGTGACAAGAGACAAAATTAAGGGCTACCTCTATGTTAAAAAGCAGTGACAGAACCAGTTGAATGCCTCCCATTTCAAGGAGACAGACACACGATCATCAAGTGGTTTAGCTGCTCCTCCAAAGGAAAGAAGCAGTTTGGAGTAGTGGAAAGAATGATGAATGAGACTTGGTTTTAGAAGTTTATAGTTTTGAAAGGGTCCTAAGATACAAATAATTAAATCTATTAAAAGGCAGAATGGGGCTTCCCTGGTGGCGCAGTGGTTGAGAGTCCACCTGCCAATGCAGGGGACATGGGTTCGTGCCCCGGTCCGGGCAGATCCCACATGCCACAGGGCGGCTGGGCCCGTGAGCCATGGCCACTGAGCCTGTGCGTCCGGAGCCTGTGCTCTGCAACGGGAGAGGCCACAGCAGTGAGAGGCCCGCGTACCGCAAAAAAAAAAAAAAAAAAGGCAGAATGATTCAACATCAATCCGAGAGACAGGAAATACCCCCATGTGTGAGTATAGGTCTATAGGAAGCTTTTCAGAAAAGGAGGGCACTGCAATGAATTTCTGGGAAATGGGGGTGGGTGCAGAGAGGGCCATTCAGTCAGTGGGGAGAGGAAAAATCGAGGATCCGTTCAGGGCCTGATGAAGTTTGAGGAGAGCATTCTTTCTGTGATTACAGGAGGCATTAAAGGCTGTGCTAAAACTTCAGGTTGGATTTCCCAGGTATTGGGGAGACTTCATAGGTTTCTGAGCAGGAGGGCAACATGATCAGAGCTCGGCTTCGGGTAGAGTGTCGTGCTGGTCGTGTTCATTAGGAGTTGGAAGAGGAAAAGTGTGGAAGCGGGGAGAGCAATTGGAAATGTGCTGTCAAATCGATTATATTCTCTAAAGTGGCAGCTTGCCAATTGTCATTCAATTCTTTGGAGATTTAATTACACATGAAGTTCAGAATCCATAAAGAAATTTCACAGAGCAAGAGTGAGTCTTCAAAGATGGAATAAGAACAAAGAAGCGAGTCCCTGCCAACCGCCTCCATTGCCCATTTCCTATCGCCCTAAATATAATCAACTAATGTCGGGGAAGCTGGTGATTCATTTTACCATTTTACCTTTTTTTTTTCACCATTTACCAGTGTTCTACATTACCTTACAGTTAACAAAATGTAGTCAGCACTAGTATTCAGGAGATTTAGTTATGAGCCCCTGATTTCTAGCTATAGAATGGAATTACTATAGACTGAGATTGATTGCCTACATACCACCTATACGTTGACTTTGATAAACCCTAGTCATTTCTCTCTAAAAGAGTCAGAGATTGTCTACCCAGTATCAGCAACCTTTTTCTTTTGCATCGGGACCAACTGATGGAAGAGAAACTATACACAAATTTTCTATAAGTCAAAAGGAAAAAAAAAAAAAAAGCTTTATTGATTCCTGTGGAGAAATGTGTATTCTAATAACTTAAGTTACCTGCTTATTAAATAGAAAAATGCCAATTAAAAATCTTTGCATGGCTTTTCAGTCACTAAAATGTTAATTTCTATGTTAATATTGGAGAAATTGCAGCAAGGAAGCACATTTCTAGTTTCTCACTTCATGCTTAAATTAGATCAAAGATGATATTAGTTTTCATAAATTAACACACAACTTAGATCCAGTGTGTAACGAGGTAGGCCATGTGCATTTCTTGAGGCTAAGGATTGCTCACTGCTGATTTAGGAAGAACCCTTTCTTGGACACATGGGAAAATGAGTCCCAGAGATGTGAAGTGATTTGGTTGTGGTCATATGCCTACCGAATTGTTGAATTCTACCAAAGATCATTCATTTGGGATCCTGCATATTTATTTGTTTATTTATTATTTAGATCCTGCATATTTATCATCTTACTATTGTTTGTTCAACACATATTTATTGAGCATCTACTAAATACCAGATACGTTCGAAGAGCTGGAAAAACAGTGGTAAAGAAGACAAAGTTCATCCCCTAAATCCTAATGAGAGAGAGATAAATAAATCGGATAATGGTGAATGATAAGAAAAAAAAATAGCCATTCATTTAGTGATAAATGGAATGAAAAAAATCAAACAGGGTAAAGGGACTTTAGAGCAGTTTTAGGTTCACAGCAAAATTGAGCAGGTTTCCCATGTACCCCCTGCTCCCCACATGCACAGCCGGCGCCATTGTCAGCATCCCCACCAGAGGGGCACATCTGATGAACTACACGGCTGCATCACTAGCACCCAGAACACATAGTTTACATTAGGGTTCAGTCTCGGTGATGTACATTCTGTGCATTCAGACAAATTTATAATATTTTTAAACTTCTAACACTTTCACTGTAAAATAGATCCTCCACTTGAGTTACGTAGGAAGGAATTTGGGGTCAGTACTCCACCATTCACTTCTAGAAAGCAGCACACCACAATTTTTCACTCTTTTGTGAGCCTGTAGGTTTGAGGGTTGGTATCACTATTTGTATTGAGAATGTAAGCAGGACATCAGTTCTTCCCTGTTCTCTTTCATGTGCTCCCCTGTGGAATTAACTTGTACAACAGCATTGGTGAGTAATGTGGACTGGAGACTGTGTAAGGAACAGAGAAGAGGGTTGGCACCCCACCTTAAACAGCCTTGGGCTTGGAATTCTAAGTTCACACATCTCCCTCTTCCTTGGTTCCTTTTCTGTTGCCCAACCACGAGGGGGTCCTACTTTTCTATCCTTTTGTACCAATGGACTGGTCACCATCCTTTCCCTCTTCCATAGTTCAGCTCCGCCCCAGATGCTGTCTCCAAATCATGCCCTGGAGCCCAGTGAAAGAACAGGTGGGCCACCTTCACAGACCCATCACCTCAGAAGGCAAGTTAGGAGCCCCGTCTTGCACTTGAGCATGACTTTCGCATTCTTACTCCCGAATACGTAGCTTTCACCACACTTCCCCACAAATTATAGAAATGCTGCACAGAGGAGAATTTCTATTTTCTACTCATCATTGGGGTGATATGTGAGTAAAGAAGATGATGCACCTCTTACATTATGGATGAAGACACACGTTGCTGTGCACGGTGAGGAGCGGAAACACCGGTAAAGCCACTGATTGTGCTTTGGTGCACTCTTCTCTGCTCAAGGGTGATTGTTTAGTTAAGACCATCTGGCTCATTCAGCACTAGCCAACACAAGGAAACACTTAAAGGACTGGTTTTCTGATATTAAATATGACTTTTGAAACCCAAATAGTTCTTATTATTAAGCCTGCAATCAAAGGAGAACTTAATTAGCTTTAGGACTAGAACTGTAAATAGAAAAGGCATTCACGAACAAACACATTATCCTTCCTGGCAGATCAGCTTACACATCATGGACCGCTTCATGATGATGGGAAAATATAATGTATTTGAGGAAAAATATTAGCACAACACCATCAAGGGGATTTGCCTGATGTAAATGTAACATGCCTATGTATACATTTATATATGAGAAAACTTCTTTTATGACAATTACGTTACCTCTCTTCATTTCCTTTATTATTAATCATTTTGAAGCCCTTGGCTTTGATATTTTTTCTAAGATTTTTCTCACCACCAGACATTCAAAAATTTTTCTTGAAGGATCCCTTAGTATAAACTAATACTGCTATATTAAAACTCTCAAATCCTTTAATAATTCTTTGGATAATTCCTAAATTACTCTAAGAACTGTATCCTTGGAAATAAATCCTAAGAACAAAATGAACATGGTTTTGTTGGAAGGACCAGCAAAAGAAAATAGGCATCTTAGAATGTGCTAGAAAAGTGGCAAAAGCTTTTTAGACAGTCGCTAGCTATCCTCATGGAGGAATAGATTAAAATGTCTAAAAGAAATAGAAATGTTAAATGCTCTAATTTCACATCAAGTATGTAATTTCTTTTTTGTTTTGTTTTATACCCAACCAGTTGGAACCTACAAAATAATACAGCACAGATTTCTTTTTGTTGGTCCTATAATACTTCCCCTGGAACAATCATGCCTGCAATTCGGGGACAGTCACAGCCAAACTGATGTCTTCCCTTGGGACCATGAGGAACAATTGCCCTTCCCCGTGGGGTGGCTCTAAAAGCCGAGTCTAAAAGCCGAGCCTGGTGGATGGATGGCAGCCGCTCTCTGGAGTGCGCCCCGCTTTGTGGCTGAGGCTGCATCGTTGGGCCAAAATACTTTCTCCCAAATGGTTAACTGCTAATTGTGTGCAACTGCTGCAGAGCCCTGTGAAACCAAAGAGGAGAAAAACCATGACAATTTTTTTAAATTAGCGGAAAACATGCTCTTATTTTTTTGAATCCCCTAAGGGTCTTATTTTTTGTTTTTTAATTTTTATTAATTTCATTTAATAGGACAATTTTTTAATTGTCCTAGTTTGTTTCAATCCTTTCCTAGGCTTTAGTGTGATTAACTGAATGAGACATGGACATTTTATTTGCAAACCAAGTAACACATAATATATTTTTATTTTCCAAACCCCACATGATATAACTTCAGATCCATAACATGCGTGTAAAATAAATATTTCATTAATTTCATTGTTCCTTAAATATCCATTTTTTTTCTTCCTCTGAGTTTCTCTCCCACCTCCTCCCTTTTTTTCTCTTCCGCATAGGTTTCAAAACTTCCGGAAAATGAACCAGTTGAGTGTGTTGTACGGGGGGGAAGTGTGGGCCTTGGAGGCAGGGACTGAACTCCCTGCTTGGCTACTATGTGATTTTTGGAAAAATTAGTTAACCTCTCTGAAACTCACCTTCTTATTTAT
Source organism: Stenella coeruleoalba (assembly GCF_951394435.1). Lineage (NCBI taxonomy): Eukaryota > Metazoa > Chordata > Mammalia > Artiodactyla > Delphinidae > Stenella > Stenella coeruleoalba. The sequence continues at coordinate 97,035,946 of NC_137153.1, read as the reverse complement.
AAAATGGGGCTAGTAAATCTCTAGGGTACCTGGGAGATGATAGAATGTGAAATATGGTCCTAGCAGGGGCTGTGTGGCCAGAAGCAGGGCCGCAGGAGCCTGCAGCCTGGCATCGACTCTCCAGTGGGCCACTTACTACCTGCAAATTCCTTCACTTCTTTGTACTTCACTTTTATTATTTGTAAATTAGAAACAAAAACAGTACGCGCCTTGACTCATTGCTGGGAGGCTTAAATGACTTCATCACACTTGCAAAGTGCTTAGACAGTGTCTGCCGTGTGGTCAACACTTGACCAACGTTTGCCGTTATTGTACTCAGCAGAACTTCCCGCTCTCTGCCTACCTTCTCATGTTAATGATGTGTCCAAGGTGAGTCCACTCCCTCTACGTCAAGCTCAAGGGCACTTGAGTGAACCTGTTCAGCTGCAAAGTTTAGCTTCCTTCCCACACCCAAGAATCTCTGGGAGTTTATGAGTGTGTGGTGGTGTAGCTGGAAGGTGTAGCCCTCAAGGAGTGACTGGATTTTTGTGATGCAAAAGGTCTAGAATCACAGGTTGGGTGTTGATGGCACTCATTCAGCGGGAAGGCAAAGTTGCAAAGCTAAGTGATGACCCCACTCACGTAATGGGCTCTTCTGCCCTGGCCAGTGTGTGGGGCTGTGGTCAGTGCCTTAGTCCAGCAGAGCTCTTGGTTCTGACTCTCATTCACAGTAGGGTCCCAAGCTAAGGGACCATAGCTTGGGTCCCTTAGAGCCATCTGAAGGGGAACTAGTGCCCTGCAGAGCTAGGGGTTACCCAGAAAGCCCAAAAGAGCTGACCACTGAGAGACCACTCCCTAACTCCCTAACCCTTGCATGTGTTCTAAGTGCAGGAAATGAGTGGCCCAGGGAAAGTCATGACGATTCTATGGAATAATTGATTATCCAGAGATCTGGTTAGGAGAACTGCCCCTGGATAGCCAAACACAGTTGAGTCTGCCACGCAGAAGCCAAGAACTCAGCAAGAGGAACTTGAGATATTTGCCACTTAGCTCATTTAGGGCACAGGAAGCGTCCATGCACAATCTCTACTTTGAAGTTTTATTGCACTTATGCTAGCTTAGGGCCTTCTCGCAGTGAGTTACTTTCAGAATTTCCCCTTCATTTGGCAAATTCTGGTGGAGAACTCACATACTAAAAATGACTTCTCTCCTATAATCTGGTTGACTTTGGATGGTGAACTAAGCCTGGCATAGTGGGCAAAGAGATTGTTACCACTGGTGTATTTCCTGCGTGTTGGTTCATTGCTTGTATGGCTAGTGGATGTGCAAGCTGGAGGTTGTTGGCTGCGTTGGGTCTTAGTTGCGGCGTGCGGGATATTTCACTGCGTCGCATGGGCTTTGTTGCGATGCGTGGGCTTCTCTCTAGTTGTGGCGTGCGGGTTTTCTCTCTCTAATTGAAGCATGCAGGCTCAGTAGTTGCGGTGTGCGGGCTTAGTTGCCCCACGGCACGTGGGACCTTAGTTCCCCAGCCAGGGATCGAACACACGTCCCCTGCATTGGAAGGCGGATTCTTCACCACTGGACCGCCAGGGATGTCCCCAACCCAGTTCCCCCTTTGAACTGCCGTGCCAGTGATCCTCTACACCATATTCCCCAAACTCACATATGATGGCTTATTTGAAGGCTGGTAGTTCTGATTTGTGAATTGTGCACCTGGTCTCTTGTATCTAAAGTCCTTTGATAGTGAGAGTCGTAGGCTTTCCTCTTCGTTTTTGCCCTAATATAGTATAACCCCAGGCCCTCAAAGCTGGCCTCCGTGTCGAAAATAAGGACTTAGTAGAATTTTGTGAAGGCAGATTCTAATACCTGGTCTAATAGGCAGAAGTCTAATACCAGGCCTTCCCCAGTTCTCAGAAGATTTGAGAGGCTGGTGGTAGTGCTGGTGGGGATGTCTGGGTTACTGTTACTCCTGGAGCTTCTTCTTTCTATCAGATAGTGCCCTGGTCTTAACCGGATAACCTCAAAATAGGTCACTAAGTGGTTCAGCAATTCAGAAATAATCCGTTACAAATGTCCTATAATACCTCTAACTCCCAGAGCCCTGTGATTCCGAGGACTCCCTGGCTAAACATGTCCTGTCAGCCAAGGTCCTCTCCTCAAAGAGGAACAGAAGGATTTTTGCTACAGCAGAAAGTAAATGAATTCTCTGCAGGTCACAAAGTAACCATGGGTTTGGTAGGATAATTTGCTATAGTCACAGCATCTTACACAGATTCCATTTCATTCAAACTCTCAATCACATTCTCAACCCCAGGATAGCCATTTAAAAGTTTGCTATTAGATGTTAAAACATGAGGGCCTAGACTATAAGATCCTTAGGGACCTAGAAACCTGTGATTTTTCATCTAAAATATTAGGCCATCAGAATACTGAGCAGGTTATTCTGGGGGAATTGGAGGTACTTCTGATGGCTTTCTTAAGATAATTTTTTTTTTTTTTTTTTTTTTTGCGGTATGCGGGCCTCTCAGTGTTGTGGCCTCTCCCGTTGTGGAGCACAGGCTCCGGACGCGCAGGCTCAGCGGCCATGGCTCACGGGCCCAGCCGCTCCGCGGCATGTGGGATCTTCCCAGACCGGGGCACAAACCCGTGTCTCTTGCATCGGCAGGCGGACTTTCAACCACTGCGCCACCAGGGAAGCCCTTGATGGCTTTCTTAAGATAATTTTAAAACTTTTGAAGTCCAATCTCAAGTTATTTGATCCATATTAGCTTGATTCTAAATAGAATTCATAAAACCAAAAACTCTCTAGGTAACCTTGGGGAAGTCTGACCTACGTCCTTCCTTAGTAACGTCACCTGCAGAGGAGTTTTGTAGAACCCAAGGAAAACACTTTACCTGAATAAAATGTAGAGGGATGGGAGGGGCAGAGTTGCTGCACTGAAGACTCAGCATTTAAATGACTAATTTGGTTTCACTGTAGCCTGGAGCTAACAGTTTGGATCTCACACCAGCACGAAAACACATTTCCTCTCCAAGGAAATTGAGTAAGAATGTAGAACCAGAAAGACAATAGTGAAGTATACTTACCACGACCTCGGCTGGTTAGTTGAGTCAGGTTCAAGGTTGCTTTCTTGGAGGGAAGTGTGTAGAGGAAAATTAATATAGGCAGTAAAAGTGGGTGTGGTCGCTCGAGAAGGCTGTGTTAGTTAATCACTCTGAAGTTGGCCTCCTAAGTCAAAACAGGCGTCCAAAAGCAGATACCCATTTGATTTTAAGTTTGTAATATCCAGTAATCGTCATTGTCTGATTAGCTACTAAGATATCCCCCTGGAAAGCCTTCTGACTCAGTCGCCTGTCTTATCCATGGATGTTACAGTCTTAATTTGGGCCAGTCCCTGAAGAAGATGCCAGCATCTTGCTTTCATTGTTTGAGGGTGATTTCATCTGATTTTACCGTCTTTGTTTTGATGTCTGTAGAGTGTGCGGCCAAGGTTACTTCCTCTTTCAGCCTGGCTTGGCTTGGCTCCTGAGTGATTTAAGACCTGTTTTGGAACTAAGTGTAGGAGTTGGATCAGTGTGGAAGTCAAGATCAGATAAATAACCATTGTCATGAAGAAACTTAGGCAGAAGTGGGTCTGCACATCCACGGCGAATGTTCTTGGTGGGTCCTGTCCCATTGGTTCTAAATGACCCGATTTATTTTTCTGGGAAGGGAGGAGGAAAGTTGTCCCCTGGGAATGTTCCACCAAACTCAAGGCCCCTAGTTCGTGCTGGAAGTTATTAGAGATAATAGCCTTGGGGGCCATCTCTTTCCAGGAATTCCTCACTTGGGAAAAGAGATGATGTCCGGATCCATCTGAGATGCCTGCGTGCTGGAGTCAGAAGGTGGTGACTGGCCGGGTGGATTTGCCCAGTTGAACAGAGCCCCTTCCACTGCAGCCAACTTAACCTTTATAAAATACAAATCAGACCATCTCACTCCCCTGTCTAAAACCCTTTGATAGCTCGCCTTTGATTATAGAATCAAGTACCAGATCATCCACCCACCATTTTAGCTCTCCACAGTCAGGGGTCCGCTTACCTCTCCAGCCTTTTCCCTCACTGTGGACCTTATCTACTCAGCCTTAGTGGCGATGGTTGACAAACCACAATTCATGAGCCAAAACTGCCACTCACAGATCAGACCACAAGCTAAGAATGGTTTTTATATTTCTGAACAGTTACATGTTAAAGGGTTACACAAGTTCCAGCACAGTATCTTCAATCTTGCCTCTTGGCCTGCAAAGCCTAAAATATTTACTATCTGGTCCTTTACAGGAAAAGTATGCTGTCCCCTGTTTACATTGTCATGATACTTTCTGCCATACAGAACCCCCAAAAGCACCATTGTTGCGCTCCACCATGCCTTTGCTCAAGCTATTTCTGCTCCCTGAAATTGCCTCTCTTCCTCAATTACTAGATAGCTTTCATGTGCCAGGTGCTTGGAATACAGAGCAAATGAGCTCCTACCTTCTAGGAGCTCACAGCTTTGTGAGAAAGACATGCAGCTGTAGCAGTGAGTTCAGAACTGTGTGGTAAGGGCTGACAGTGTGCAGTGGGGACACCTACATCAGACTGGGACATCAGGGAAGGCTTCCTGGAGGAGATGGTTGTCTGAGCTGAGTTTTAAAGAAAGAGTAGGAGTTTGCAAGGTAAAGAAGAGGGTTCAATTAATGCCTGCTTTTCCAGGCACATGAGCAGTATCTAAAGCCATACAAGTGTCAAGACCTTCATATCAGGAGAAAGCCGTGTAGGATCACAGGAGGATTTTTAACAGGGAAAGGCAGAGTCGTACTTGCCCTATATAAAGATGGCACAGGCAGAAAGGGCAAGGAACAATTGGGGGCAGAGAACCAGACGGGAGATGGTTTTATACATCCAGTTAAGAAGTTGTCATATCAAAACCAAGGCAAAGATGGGAATGGGAGAGAGATGAGAAACCTCATTAACCCTCCATGGCAGATGGGTTGTTGGAGGTGGGGTGAAGGAGGAGGAGATACTGACTTTGGCCCCCTCTTCTTTGGGCACCGCCCCCAGCTCCAGTCACTAAGCAGATGATGGAGCTGCACCCCTCCCCCTGGCCCGCAGCTGGGGAAGATCAGGTGAGGATGTGCAGGGAGAATGAGGGTCTCTCCTTCAAATGTGAACACATTTGCCCACTCCAGGAAGCCCTCAGGCTGAGTTGGGGTTCTCCTTTGTACCCTAATGGCATTGTTTAGTTCTATCAGAACATGTACAGAGTGACCCTGAACTGATCTGTACTTTTCTATTTTTTTTCCATTTAAGTGGGGTGAACTTATTGAAAGCTGATGTAGTGTCTAATTAATCTTTGTATCATCAGGGCCTAGCACAGTGTCTAGATGCTCAACAAATGATCATTGAGCTGAACTGAATAGAGGTGGGGCCCTTGGGAAAGGCCCCCAGTGTGGTGAGGTTGACTGAGCACCCTTTTGATCCTCAAATAAGCTTGGGTTGGACTATTTCTACTTTCTGGCTGTGTGAGCTTTGCTGTCACTGTATATATTTATCACATATATATGATACCTTTCCTGCCTGTGCTCTAGGGCCACTGTGAGAATAAAATGGAGGCAGAGGCAGCAGGTATGGGCAGTGGAAAGAGGTTGGGTGTTGGACGTCAGAAGACCAGCGTTCCAGTTTCTAGCTCTGCTATGACTACACTTTACCGCCTTGACTACATTATTCCTACTCTCTTGGCCTCAATTTCTCCATTTATAAAACGAGGTTGGACTGGATCATACTCCTTTCCCTTCTAGCACTCTACCATGTTTTATGAAACCAGACGATGGGTGTGGCAGGGTCGTGCACGTGGTAAATCCACGCGCAAATAACAGAGGAGTCACTTAGAGTCCAAGAAAGGCTTCGGCGGTAAACTTCATATCCATAAAGAGTGGCCCCTCAATGCATGCTGTGATGTGCCACTTGGGTCCCCCCTTCAGAACTGAGGCACTCACCCCGAGATGCCGGGAGTGTTGCCTGCTGACTGTCTGTGGGAATGGTCCTTAGCGGAAGGGAGCTGCCTCTCCCAAGGTAGCTTCTCCCCGAGGACGGCCTCCATCCAATCACTGGTCAGTGTGGGATACAAAGGCCCAGCCCTGTCAGCTCAACTTTGGACATCTCTGAAGAGTCACCTCGGCTTCAGAGCTCCCCTGGGGCCCATTGGAACTGCATCCCAGTTCAACTTCCCCGTCATCTCTACCCAACCCTGCTTCTTTCACTTCCTTCCCAAGAAAACAGCTGCGCACAAATCGCCTTGTCTGAGTGTTTCCTGGAGATCTTGACTTTGACTTCTTGTCCCCTGGCTTCTTGTCCTCCAGGGACTTTGATCAGGCATGTCAGTGTCCCCCATCAGGGGCGTGGCTCCTCCACGTCTCTTAATAATTACAGAAATGCAAGGCGGGACTGATTCCTCTAAAGGCAACATCCGCTGTGTATCTCACTGTACTTCAAAATGGCAAACAAGATTTCTTCTCCCAGGGAAGCTATTCTAATGCCCAAAGTCAAAGAAAGTTGTATGTCAGAGAAGGACTGGGTTAGTAACCCCTGAAAATGGTACCATGAGAAAAAAAAAAAAAAGACTCTAGAAAAATAAATCATAGCTAATAAACCTTACTACTCTATAAATCAACACCCAGAAGGAGGGGGCATAAGCCTTATTTTTCATAGGTCTTGCACCAACTGTCTGAGTTTCACAATTTGGTTATACCTCAGCCAGACGTTTTATTTCTGATATCTTGAGGTCTGAAATAAAGAAGCTAGGGCTTCCTTTTGTTGTCCAAGTTCAGTGTAAACCAAAGAGGCAGAGAAATATGACAAAAAGGAAAAAGATAAATGATTAGTTAAAACTCTTTGAATAGCTAGATAAATATTGACTAAGATCCTGTGAAAAAGAAGCATTCAGATCTGCCTGGAAAGATCGGCTTCCTCCTTGCTCCCTCTGCTACTGTTCAGCAGCTCTGCTGCGAGGTTCTGGCTCTGTTATTTCTCTCAGTGGGAGCTGCCATTTGAATGACTCAGCACAGCACTCTTCCAGCGGGAGTCCCTGCCTCAGGTGGCGATCAGGCCTGGGAGAATTGAGGTCTCATTTAAACTAAGTCAGAAATTTCCCAACTTGTTTTAAAGTGAAATAGATTTGTAAAAATAACAATGATAATTATTTGACAGTGCTGTTATAGCTCCCAGATCGAAATTTTAACCTTTAAAGTGGAATCCATCCTTCTCCTTTCCCAATGAAACGGACTTTCTACTTCGCTGTCAGGCATTTCCAACCTGAGCTGAAACACCTGCCGGCTCAGATAAGCCTAATGTGAGTAAAACAACAGCAGGATAACTTGTTTCTTTGCGTCTTTGGTCTTTCTTAAATCTTCATTATTGCTCACATTAGCTATTTATGTCCATTTTTTAAAGTAATTTTATCTTCTTCATGCTCCGTGCCTTAAAAAATGTGTATGTGACACAAGCCTCTTCATTTGGGGGAAGTGGTTGATACTTTCCTATGTAATTTACATCACTTTTTAAATTGCCCTTATGGGGGTTTTATTCCATTTTTTATAAATTAGAGTATAATTTACCTAGAGTAAAATGCACTGATCCTAAAATAGGGCTCACTGTCTCCCTCAGGCCACAGTCCATCTGATCAGCTGCCCTCTCCCATTTTCTCAAAGTTCCACCCAGGTCAACTCTGGCCCAGGTGCAAGCCATTCCCACCTTGGGTCCCCCCTGCCCTGGGGCTCTGGAAGACTCCTGCCATTCCTCCAGGCTTCCTGCTGTGTACCCTCCGCCTACATCATCTGAACTGGGACCTGGTTGCGCCTGACCCGCTGTGTCCTTCAGGACCCTCTCAGGAAGGGCAGTCACCCTCTCACACCCTCCACCTCAGGACCAGCAGTGGGGTTGGGCCCCTCCCCTCCCCTCCCCTCCCCTCCCCTCCCCTCCCCTCCCCCTCCCCTCCCCCTCCCCTCCCCCTCCCCCTCCCCTGTCTGGAATATCATCCGACTCTTTCCTTCTGCATCTCCTCCTTCTTCAAGGCAATCCCGCTGCTCTTTTCCTAACCCCAGTAATATTACTTACCAACCTCCATGCCACCTTTCCTCAGTCGTAGAGGATTTTTGTATCTTGCTCACAGACCTCTTCTCCTCCCACGTGTCTGTCATCTTCCTCAAAGACTTAGAATATGCAAAAAGGAGCTAAATGAATTCCTGTATTTCTCCCGAAGCTTGTCCCACTGTCTGTGTGGCTGGTGTTCCCGATGGCCGTTTCTGCCCAGAGCTGTCAGCGCATGTGTTTCCCTGTGGCCCTGGGCCTCTGCGACCTCAGCCCCGTGTCCAGCTCTCCAGCTTATCCAGGTCCTGCTAGCAGCGCTTCCAGAGCCAGAGCATCCAGTCTTCCTCACGTATATATGTGCTTTTCCACTGGTTTCACTGGGATCTGCAGGTGCTGCTGCCCTCCTCCCAGCACCTCGTCTCTGCTCTCTCACAGAACCTTGCCTGACCTTGGACCTTGCAGGTCCGCATCACGGCAACTGGCGAGCTGCTCAGCAAACCTGGCAACTCCCGTTCCTGCTTCTGAAGCACTTACCTGGGTCCACGGGACGGGACGGGCTTCTAGTCAGGGAATGTGAGGCATTTCCTTCAAGGCCTGGCCCCCAGCAGCCTGATCCTTCATGCTCTTCCCCCTTTGCAAACTGGATGCTGACACGCAGGGTGAGATTGAAAGCCCCCCCCCCGCCACCACCCCGTTGAAGATGGCAGAGCCTGTTACCTTGAATTCCTTCAGGGAACACAAGCCCCTCTGTGTTAGTCGGCTCGGGCAGCTATAACACAAATACAGTAGACCAGGTGGCTTAAACAACAAAAATTCACTTCTCCTAGTTCTGGAGGCTAGGAGGTCCAAGATCAAGGTGCCGGCCAGTTCAGTTCCCGGTGAGGGCCTTCTTCCTTGTCTGAAGACTGACACCTTCATGCTGTGTCCTCACATGGTGAAGAGAGAGACTGTCTCTCTTGTGTCTCTTTTCTAATGACATTAATCCAGTTCCTGAGGGCTCCACCCCCATGACCTAATTGCCTCCCAATGGCCCACCTCCCAATACCATCAGAGCTTCAGCGTATGAATCTGGGGGAGGGGGACACAAACGCTGAGTCCATAGCATTCTCTCTCCACGCCCCCTGCCCCACTTCCCATGATCGAAGAAAAACACACACATTGACCATGAATTTTTATTTATTTATTTTTTACGTATATATTTTTGTATTTATATATATATTTTTTTGATGTGGACCATTTTTTAAAGTCTTTACTGAATTTGTTACAGTATTGCTTCTGCTTTATGTTTTGTTTTTTTCTGGCTACGAGGCATGTGGGATCTTAGCTCCCCGACCAGAGATGGAACCTGCACCCCCTGCATTGGAAGGCAAAGTCTTAGCCACTGAACCACCAGGGAAGTCCCTTGACCACACATTTTTTTTTAAATGCTTTTACGAAGTTAAGCCTCTGAAATTTTGGAGTTCGTCTGTGACAGCAGTTAGTTTCATCCTGACTAATATAAATGTATAAGGAGAAGGAATTCTAAACTGGATCATGTGCAAGTAGAGTCACCAGGGACATAAAAGTGGGTCACGGGGAAGAGGGGCAGGCTTAGGGTGAGGAGATAAGGAGAATTAAAGTTCTGTCTTCTTTGTGGATACTTTCCTTTACTGTTTCATCCTTTTGGACACTCTCCAGAATGCTTCATTCATGGGACCGGGGCTTCTCCCAGGCCTGTGTGTAATGCTGGTTAGGAGTGAGGGAACGATCCGGGGGAAAGGAGGCACTCAGCAGGGTGAGAGGGTGAGTAATGACCTCACCTCTCAGAACGTAGCCCAGCCCTCCCCCACCCGTCCTGGTGGTAGCAAAGTGTGGATGTTGTTTCTATGGTACGCGCCCGTGAGGGGCCTATGACATCAGTAGCAGCTACTCAGGAAATAGGAATTCTGGATCCTGGACCCCTTTCCTCCCTCACAACCGGCAGTCTGAGTTAGGTTGGGAAATGGGGCAGAAGCTGGGTGAGAGAAAGGCTCAGGACCAAGGCTGTGCCTGAGGCGCTGGAGCCCAGGCGGCCCGTGTGATGTGGGCCTGATACGGGTCATGGTGGGGATGGTGGGTTCTTCCCTGGTGCCATGGAGGCCTGAGTGTCTGGACCTCCCTAGGCTAACTGGCACTCCCCTAACTGGCATTTCTTTGTTTCTGCTGCAGTGGATGGTTCTGGCCATGATGCTGATGAGGGAAATTACTTAAGGAGCAAGGCTTTGCCCCTCCATTCTGTCTAGCGTTCCTCAGTCTAGCGTCTCTACTTAGAAACAGTATCTCCCCAGATCTCCCAGTCCCTGAGCAGGAGCTGCCGCATTATTGCCTCTGGGAGACTAAGTGCTTCATGGATATTATCTCATTAAACCCCCCAACCTTTCCCTTAGGAGTCAAGCCACGCCCTCCTCCTCCACCCCCAACTCACAATCCCTGCTTCGTTGGAACCAGCTTGTGAATAATAAATACTGTGATTTATTGCGAATCATTTGAAAGGAACTGTAAATGGACCCTCAACTTCTCTGCCCGTCTGAAAGACACCATCATGATGTGCGTACAGGAGAGATAATGGCTGTTCTGACATACCTACCTGGGGCGCCAATGATTTATGGTTATTGGTCAGGGGTTCCCGGGTGCCCTATACTCCTGTCAGACAGAGAAGTCCCAGAGTCCTTGTTCTTTCCCCGAATGTTGGTGTTTCATACCTTTCCACTCCCATCACTATCCCACCAACACGCAAGGCATCTAGAAATATTTGCTGCTCTGTAAACGTACCAATTTTCCTTGGGTTTTCAAAGCTTTAAATAAACTGTCCCTCTGTTAGAATGCACTCCCTTTAGACACTCTACATCGTGATCTGCTGCTCATCCCGGAGACCAGCTCAAATCTCATCTCTTCCATCAGACCTTCTCTGACTCCCAGAGGACGACTTGCTCTTTCCTCTTGTCTTCAACAGCCTCAGACAGAATTGCTACCATTTGTACCAGGCTCTAGCTACACACTGTTCATATATATATTATCATTTAATTCACACGACAGCTCTATGAGGTTGGTGATATTATTATAACTGATTTTACTGATAAGGAAAAACGAGGCTTGAGGAGGTTAGTAACTCTCTTGATGTTGTGTGGTAATCAAGTGGCGGAACCAGAATTCAGTGGTGGAGCTGGCTCGGACTCCAAAGCCTGGAATCTTTTACTCCATAAGCTGCCTCCATTTTTTTGATCACTTCTTGGTCTCTCTGTTAGGCTTGAGCTTCTCAAAGTAAGAGATTATGATCTTTTATACCTATATCCTAGTACCTAGCATAGTATCTGATATATGAGGTGCTTAATAAATGTTTGTAGAATGAATGGCTTAAAGAAAGAATGAATATATAACTTTGCTGCTTCAGAGAAATTTGTTGTATTTTTTAATTTGGGGAAATATTGCCAGGTTTCCCTTCTGGTGACAATGTTGGGAAAAAGGATCCCTGTGGGGAGAAAAGGATTATATCTCCAATTACGCAAATCCAGGGGTCATTAAAATTAGGCTGGGACTTCCCTGGTGGTGCAGTGGTTAAGAATCTGCCTGCCAATGCAGGGGACACGGGTTTGAGCCCTGGTCGGGGAAGATCCCACATGCCGCGGAGCAACCAAGCCCGTGCGCCACAACTACTGAGCCTGCGCTCTAGAGCCCGTGAGCCACTACTACCGAGCCCGCGTGCCACAACTACTGAGCCCGCGTGCCTAGAACCCGTGCTCCACAACAAGAGAAGCCACCTCAATGAGAAGCCCACGCACCGCAACAAAGAGTAGCCCCCTCTCGCCGCAACTAGAGAAAGCCCATGCGCAGCAACAAAGACCCAACACAGCCAATAAATAAATAAAAAGAAAAAGAAAAAAAATTAGGCTATACACTAGAACTCATGAAAGCTTTTGAAGAGCTCTTCTTTCCGTTGGGCTTCCCCATAGAGTAATTGGGATATAGAGTTAGTCTCTGAATTCATTCACTTATTTATTCACTCATTCAAACATTGATAGAGCGTGCCCTGTGTGGCAGGCATTGTACTGAGCCCTGGGGCCACAGTAGCCAGCACAAACAGTCATGGTCCTTAAAGTGAACTTCTGTGGTTTGCCCACCTACCATCTCCTCTGCTAACAGAACCACACTTTTCTCTTGGGAACACATCTTTCTGATGCTCAGACCATGTGTTTTAGGTTGGGCTAACTTTCATTTGTTGGCTTCAAGTTTGGGCACATGCTCAATCGTTGTCTTGCATCCTCTAGCCACAGTGATTGGTTTAGGGATGGGCATGTGACCCACTTTGGGCTAATGAGAGTCAGCAATAGGACTCTGGAACTATTAGAAAAGTGGTACTTTCTTTTTGTTGGGGCTACTGGGAGAGAGTGAAATCAATACAAAGGAAGACAGAGCTGAGATTTTGAGAGAACAGGAGAGAGTAGACTGATGGCATAATTTCATGCCTCAGATACAACCGCATCTAAAGAGAGCAGAAACCTTGGACTGCCCATTTGGGTGAGCCAGTGTATTCCCCTTTTTTGCTTAAGCCATCTTAAGGTGGGTTTCTTTCACTTACTATGGAGTAGGTCCTAAATAATTGTAACATTGCCTTCTGAAAGTGGGGTTTTATAAGTGAAATCCTAAAAAGTAGAACTGGCTGGATCGTAGTAGCATGCAGAGCACCAAGAATTCCTCTATTCTTGGCTGGAAAGTTGGAAATCCCAGTCATGTCTTACATAGCAGCTGGGTTGAACTGTCACATGTACTATCTTGAGACTCAAACTGTGTTTTAGAGATAGAAAAAAGAATTCTATTGGAGAGGATTGGCTACTTCATAAAGCCTTCAGTAGCATCCTGTAAGGATGAAGCAAGCTGAGTGGGAAGGAAACAGAGCCCACCCTGTCTCGATCAGCTGTCCAGGAGGGCAGAGAGGAGTGCGGTGGGTTGGAAAAGCTGAACTGTCTATCCCAAGCTAAACTTGGCATAAGTGAAGTGAGGGAGGCTAAAAAGACACAGGGAGAAAAGATTGGAACCTAGAGGTAGAATGATATTTCAGCACTCTACAATGTCTTCTTTCTTCCACAGCATAAAAAGCTATCCTCTGAGATGCAGCCAGGAAGCAAAAGGAATTTTAGCCTTGCCCCTCTGCATCCCCATCCCAGTGTATCATTAGCAAGATGGATCGAACCGGAGGGCCTGCTACTAAGGGACTGGAACCTTCAGACAGTGGTCTAGATTCAGGGACCCATAATTCTGACTTTGCATTTGACTGGATGCAGATCACCCAAGAGCTTATTAAAGTTTTGGAAAATTGAAACGCCTGAAAAACACAAAGCCTGACGAATGATAACCTCCCAGGGCATTTCCAGCCCCATGAACTCTCTAGGAGGAAGTCAGCAGCCCTGAGAAGGGAAGCCACCCCGTGGCCCTCTAGCTGTGGCCACAGGGCCAATAGACAAGGCAGTTCAGGGAGAAGCAGAGGAGGCCAGGCTGGTCGGCCTCCATCGCAGGGCAAAGGCGTCCACTGTGCTGTTATCCCCGTCCACACATGCATTGGTGTGAATGCCACACCTTGTGACCACAGGATGTTGCTGTCCCCTCTCTCTGTTTCTAAGAGGGAGCTCTTCATTGTAGCTATCTTTGTCTTTCTTCACCACCATGTATCATACGTGTTGGGGGGCGGGGATTAAATATGTCATTTAACCATAAGTTTCTAGACAAAGGAAACATATCGGAATCACCTAGCGGGCTCATAAAAGCCCCAGTGGCTGAGCCCTACCCCCAGAGTTTCTGATTCAGGTGGTCTGGAGTTCCAAGGTGACGTGGATGCTGTCATTGTTTTGTTTTGTTTTTAATTCCTCAGGTAATTCTAATTTGCAGCCAGCACTGAGAAGCTGAGTTTTAGACCCTCTAACCTACAAGCATTTTATTGAATGCATACTGTATGGCCAGTCCCTGAGCTAGGTCCCTGTACATGTGAATTCATATGTATATGTGTATATGTCTATGAATAAGCCAAAGTCCCTGCTCCTGAGACAATTTTCACCTAATAGAGGAGAAATCATGTAAACTGATAAATTTCATATATAGTAATGTCTCCTCTGATAGAGGTAGCCCACGGCTCAAAAGAGGAGAGTGGCAAACTCACTGGAGAAGTCAGACAGGATTCCAGAAGGAGGAAATTCTTGATCTAAGCCTTAAAGGACGAGTAGGACTTTCCAGGGGGCATTTCAGACAAAGGGAACAGCATGTGCAAAGGCACTGGGGGCATAGAACAGAAGCACGAAACTGCACAGTCAGGACCTTCCAAGAAGGTTGATGTGGCTGAAGTATCAGAAATGAGGTGGCAGGGATGGAATCTGAACCTGGAGAGGCAGCCTGAGATGCTCCCTATCTCACGGGGAAAAGCCTAAAGAGTTAAAATCATTTAAATAGTGTTTAGATGGCAAGGTTGGTCAGAATCGCAGTGCCCAGTGGAGAGTGGCTACTCGTGGGGAGAGTGAGGTACAAACAGAAATCTCCAGCAGAAGATGGAGAACCAGTGGCTGAGGTTCCCAGGGGGTTCCACAGACACTTTCAGGGGTTCCTTGTCTTCGAAAGGAGAGCTCTACATCCATGTATACATCTACGCGCAGACACACCTGGGCTGAGTGCCGCTGGCTCAACGTTCCCGAGCAGTAAACAGCCACCGTCTGTCCCCTCTCAAGCTCGGAGGCTTCCTCCTCAGCCTGTGGGCCTGACTGTCAGAGGAGGCTGGTGGAGGCCGCCCTGGGCTTGCAGCCGGGGAGCCGACGTGCCAGTACACAGCTGCTGACTTTCTTCCCCCCTCACGTTAAGCTGGGAACATTTTGCACTTTTCTTCTCCAGCTCTTTCAGAGCAAGTCATTTTCCTCCTCTGGAAGGTTGCCCATTGTTCTTTTGACATTAAAGATAGGTCTTCACTGTTTTCTTTTAAGTCAGCAATTGGTGAAGTTAAGCTGTATTATGCGGACTTGTCAGAAGGGTACAACATTATACAAAGGAATGACGGGAAACAAAAATTGCTCTCGCCAACCTTTCCGACATCTCCCGCACACAGATTTCAAACGACTTTCTGCCCTCTTGTGTGCCTAGCGTAGCCTGGAATCTGGGGTGATTGAAGGGAACGATGGGGTTTGTGCTTCTTCCGGCTGCCAGGGAAGCAGCGTGCTGCTGGGGACCGCTCAGTGGACAGGGGGCCCGAAGAGGACTGAGTGGGGCTGGCGAGCAGGGAGGCTGATGAGGGAAACCTCTGTCCCCTCGTTTCGCTTGGGAATATGGTTACTTCAGGCCCTCAGAGTTGTGGGATGGCGGGTTAATTTTAAGGAGCTAGTGGTCTTCCGTTTGCCGTGCTGAATTCAGAGTTCATTTCCCAGTGACTTTTACACAGGATCGCACGGTCACTGTCCCCGCTGGAATGTGGTCCCTCCCTAATTCCGGGCAGAAGCTGTGGTCACTCGACCTCCTGGAATAAGTTTCCTCACACATTTCTTCCCTCATTACTTGGGCTGTGGGCCCTGGTCTCCACTCTGTCACTGACTAAACGTGTGACCCTGGGCAAATTGCTTAATATCCCCGTGCCTCAGTTTCCTCACCTGCAAAATGGGAGTAAGAATCAGTTACCATCTAGCGTTGTTGTATGGGTTAAATGATACAATGCATGTACCTAGCATGGTGCCTGGCAGTCTGAGTCCTCAATAAATGTTTGGTGCGTGATACTGTTTTCATCATATTAGTCCACAGACATTGACTAAGTGCCACGGGCACGGTTCTGGGTGGGCCCTGGAAAACGGAAGTTGAAGGCAACAAGACGTTGCTTGCGTTCCGGTGGGAGAGGAGAACAGGCAGTGATGGTTCAGGATCGGTGGTCAGTGCTGGGAAAGAGGTAAGCAGCAGCTGCTGTGGCAGGTGAGGGAGGGGCGCCCACCTAAAGCCCGCGGGCAGAGGGGGCTTCTGGAGGAGGTGCCTCCTGAGGGAGACTTGAAGGATAAACGTAGAGAAGGAGATAGTCTCCCTGCCAGAGGGAAGAGCAGTGCAAAGATAGCAAAATACCTGGAAGCTTTCCCAGCACCGTGCTCAAGCCTAAGTGCCCGGAGCGTAGATAGCGCTGTTTGGTGGGCAGCTGGGGGAGACGTGGCTGGAAAGGAAAGCCTGGACCCACAGGAAGTGCTTTGGAAGGGAGATAAAAGGCTTGGGTTTTGTGCTGACGGTCAGAGGGAAATACTTAATGGGTTTTAGTAGGGAAGTAGCATGGCCTGATTGATAGGCTCTGGGTGGAGCGTGCGTTGGGTGGATGAGAGTCTGGTCAGGAAGGCACCAGAGTAACGCAGCAGGGCCCCGAAGAGAGGAAGAAGTGGGCCGGTGGCCATGCAGCGGGAGAGCTGGCGTGCTTCTCAGATTTAGAAGCTCGAATCTCTACACCTTGGCAATCTCAGGACACAGGAGGAGTTGGGGACTGTATCCCCCCCCCTACGCACCACCAGTTTCATGCCTTCAGTGACCCACGAAGAGCCCTTCGCGGAGGTGAAGATGGCGTGTTCCCTTACGGGCGTGCCGCCATGTTTGAGGTGGGCCGGCCGGGTGGACAAGATCCAGAGGCATTTGGGCCTCCAGCACTGGGGCTCTAGGGGAGGTCTGGGCAGGGATGTGCGCCATCCACACAGAGGCAGTGACTGAGGCCACGGGGTGGGTGAGGCCACCCAGGGCAAAGAAAATGGCCAAAGAAGATGGTTGAGTGCAGAGTTCCGGGAACAGCCAGGTGAAACGGAGAGAAGGAGGCGCAGAAGTCCGCGAGAGGCCAAGAAGGAGAGGCCAGAGTGACGGGAGGAAACCCACGAGCGAAGGGAGGCTGTGGGGAGAGTTTCGCGAAGGAGGAGTGGTCGTGATGCGGGCTGCCCCTGACAGGTGGATGGAGGTGAGCGCCTCCGAGCGGCCCCTGGATTTACAGTGAAGGGAGGCTGTCGGCCACGGGGGCAAGGACAGCGGCAGCTGTGGTGAGGACAGAAGTTGAGGGTGGAGGCTGACTCTGACAGGGAGGCAGCGTTGGGAGTACTGGGAGCGCCTGAGTGCGTGTGTAAACACAGCCACGGGCGCTGCCCACACCTGCTGAGCCCGAATCTTCAGGGTGGGGCCTGAGAACCTCGTCTGAAAAAGCTCCCTTCGTGATTCTGCGGAGAGAATTCCTAATAGCTGGAGGCACGTACGCTGGGCTGAGCGTCCGGAGCCATGTGTCTAAATCCAGCGGCCGCCCACGTGTGCGGGAGACCGGGCAGTGGGATCTGGATTTGACGGTGGGTCTGCCCCTCGCCATCTGTGTGACTGGGTCTGCTTCTGTTGCAGCCTTCTCATCTGGAAGACAGCGAGCTAATCACCACCTCAGGGTTACTGTGGGGTCCTGGTGAGAAGACGCCCCGAATGTGTTTGTCTTGTTCAAAGCCCTCATCGCTGCGAATGTTAATGTTGCTGTTAGCTGCATGACCTTCGGCATATTTCGCAACCTTTTTGGACTCTTTATTTCCTCATTTGTAAAGCACGAGTAGTAGTTTTTTAGTCAGCAGGTGTTGAAGGACCGGTGTGATTGTACCTAGAGAATTCCAGGTAGGCGCTCAGCAAATATTCATTTTGTGCCTTATTTCATGCAGGACGTTGCACTCAGAGGAGGCCACTGGTTAGGAGGGCTGTCTTCAGGGGCAGCACAAGTCTCCCCTCTGCTCCCTCAGGCACTCACGGGGTTTGTGATTATGGAGGGTCCTGAGATTTCTGCAGTCATCCCCTCCCCAAGCGGCCTCAAAGTGGGACCGGTGGTTCTGGTCTCAGTGGCAGCAGTGGTCAGCGCTGGGAGATCTGGGGGCCCGTCACCAACTAGCAGCCATCCCAGTCTTAGCCCTCCAAAGGACTGGGGGTGCTGGTACCGCTTTCAGAATACAGGGTAACCTCTGGTTTCATGAGAGACAGATCATCCAGGGACAGGGTCCTCTGCATGTCCCTCGGGAAGTCAGGAGGAGAGGCTGAGAGTTGAGATGTTCACACTGGCAGGAAAGAATCGGTCAGATGCCCAAGATCTGCCTCCTGGCTTTTGCCCAGCCGGGGCCTCAGAGCCACGGGGAAGGTGGACAGCTTTGCAGCTCCCCCCAGCCAGGCCCATCTGGGGGAGACGAAGGGGGCAGAGGGAGGGATGGACAGCAGGATGATGCAGCGCCTGCTGTCTGCTGCGCTGACTACACAGTCACCTGGCCACCATTCCTGTCCATATCACGCTGTTCTGTTTAGGGCTGAAGTCGGCGGGATGGGCCCCTTTGGAATCTGAGTCACGGATGAGGAACTGTGACAATGGGCAGTATCCGCTCAGCTCTTTACAGTTTACAGAGCACTTTCCCTCCGGTTGGATCATTCGATTCTGAGAGCCACACAGGGCAGGAAGCCCAGCAGGGATGACCATCCCCACTATACAGAGAGGAAAACAGCAGCTTTGAGAGACCTATCTGCACCTGTGTGTCAGGGTCTGGATTCTAGTCTAAGAACATCTGGCTTCAAAGCCAGTGCTTTCCACTAGCCCAGGAGTTGCTTTACACATGGTAGCCCTGGACTGAGACACGGAGAGCTGGCTCCTTCTCACGACATGGCCGCAGCTTTGCTCTGTGGCCTGAGACAAGTCACTTATCTGCTCTGGGCTTGAGTCAGCGACTCTGACAAACACAGAGCTTGGAGTGAAAAGCCCAGATGATCCCTTCCAACTGGACCAACTGGCTGTCTTAGTGCTGGATGTGCTCCAAGCCACCAGGTGTGCCGGGGTTAACCTTGGAAGGGTTAGTTACAGCCCTGGACCCTAGCCTCTACCCAGCATCCTAGGGAAATATATGTAGCCAGAGAGCCCTTTACTCCTCCTGGAAAGCCATGATGAACCATCCTTGAAAAGCCTGATTTAGGTGGGAAATCCACAGACATCAGTGCTCACCAGCAGGGCAGCGCCATCCTCGTCCCCAGTTCCCTGCTTCTGGGCCCAGCTACTTCCCTATAGGCATTACTCCCTGGGCCCTCTCTGCCCCTCCTGGATCCTTCTTCTGTAGCATCTACTGAAGGTTTTAGGCTGAATAGATCGCCCTTGTTCCTTTGATTTGCTGTGAGTCCCCCAGGGACTGTACCAAAGTGGGAACACAGTACCATCTGTGGAATGAATCGGAAGCAGAATTCTTCATCTCCCTGTGGCTTTTATGTCCACCAGGGCTCTGCTGAGTGGGGTCTTCACTTCCTAGAGGGACCAGTTCTTTTCCTCCTGGGCATCATTTTTCCTTTGAGAGACTGACTTTGGTTTCTGCAGTTTACAATCACAGAAAATCCAAAAGAATTTTTTTTTTTCCTTTTTTTTAAGAGAAGAACAAACCCCTTCTCTCCTAGAGGTCAACTATGTCAGGCTCTTGGCCGAGTGGATAGACAGAGCGGGGCTCAGCCTGACTTCCTCTGCGCTCAGGGAGAGCACGTCTGACCTTCTGGGGGCCCGGGCGGCCTTCCCAGCTCTGCCAAAAGCAGAAGGAAAACCGGGCTTTCCCCAGGGTCTGTACATCGGGCTTGAGACCACTTCTTTTAGTTTCTTTTGGTTCCTTTGAGCTTTTAGCTCAAAATACAGATTAAGGAGAGGGGCCTAAGGAACAAGGTCTCTCTAGCTGCCACATGGACTGCTCGAATTAGGCCACTGCTCTCAGTTTTATTTGGTGATCCCAGCTGGATCTCCAAGTTATACCTGGAATTTGTGCACTCCATGTATTACAGTCTTTCAGAGAAATCCTATAATTATTTTTTAAGTGACAGAGTTTTAAGGAATAGCTAAATAACTGGGGCTAAATTTAGAGCGCTGTCTCTGTACAGTGGAACAAGGCAGGCATCAGAGATACCGTCAGTGGCTGGTAGGAGAATTTTATCACTATCCGAAAGGTGGCAGCAAAAATTACCTCAATTAACCCAACAAGAAGCCCGTCCTCCTCTGCCAGTGGCCCGGGAGCCCTGGCACACACCTTTTCCCTCCTCCGCCGGGATCCCAGGCCTTCCTCTCCAGCTGTCCCCGGCTCCATCTGCTGCTGCCGTCTGGGGCTGACGCCCAGGCCCCAGTCACCTCCTGCTTCCTCTCTGAGAGCCTCCAGCCTGGCATTCCAGAAGGAGCAGGGTCAGGAGTTCACGCCTCCAAGAAATCTCAGCACAGATCAGTGCTTCACAGCGAGGCCAGAGGAAAAGCAAGGGCCTGCTTTCCCCCCTGTGCAAACTCTATGGAAAACGAGATTTCCCACCAACCCCAAATGGAAGATCCCAGGAGAAACTGGGTACATACCTCCTCTGTCTGTTCGTCCACGCTTTTATTTTTGAGAATCCGTTCTGTGCTGGATGTTCGTGAATGACTTTAGTTGCATGAATAGATTGATTAAATATTTCTTTAGCTTTTACTATGGGTTACATCCCCTACTAGGTTCTGGGTTTCCAGCTGTGAACAGAGCAGCCTGCCCCGCCTTCACGTAGCTCACGTTCTAATGGGGGTAAGACAATAAACAGGGCGTGTGCTTGGGTAGATGGTGGTAAGTGCTACGGAGAGAGATAAAGCGGGATAAAAGAGGTACGGAGGGACAGGGGGCTGCGACAGCTTTAGACAGGGCAGCCAGAGACGACCTCGCTGAGAAAGGCGTGTGTGGGCAGGCACCTGAGGGAGGAGAGGGAGCAGCCCTGATGCTAAAACACCCTGCGGTAGGAAATGTTAAGAGGGCTTTTGGAGACATGGAAGGAATCTGACGGGTCAGGAGGTACTGGAGAAGAGAAACGTCTCCCTTCTCAGAAAAATATTTACTATTAAAGTCGTAGTCGTTTAGGCCAGGGATCAGCAGGCGAGGTGGTTTTTTACAGCCTGTGAGCTGGGAATGGTTTTTATGTTTTTAAGTGGTTGGGAAAAAAATCCAAAGAAGAACATTTTGTGACACATTGAAAACCATATGAAATTCAAATTCTGGAGTCCATAAATCACGTTTTATTGGAACATAGCCATGTCTATTCACGTATGTACTGTCTGCTTTTGCATACAGTGGCAGGGCTGAATAGTTGTGACAAAGAGTGTATGGCCCAGCAAGTCCAAAATATTGTCTGCCTGGACATTCACCAAGTTCTGGTTTAGGCAGTACGGGAGAGTGGTTAAACCCTGGCTGTGGTGTCAGGAGCCCCTGATTCCAGGCTTGCGGTCACCACTGGGTTGTTGTGTAACTTTGGGCACTTGGAAACTATTTTTTCGTTTCTAAAATGGGGACAAAATTACCACCCTCTTGGTATAGTTGTGAGAATTAAATGAAATAAAGAATATGAAGTCTACAGCAAGTTTTGAATATTAATAGCCCTTATAATGATTACATAGTAAAATGTGAAGGTAGGCTAGAAGGATATTATAGACTGAATGTTTGTGTCCCCCCCAAATTCATATGCTGAAGCCCTAGCCACCGCAGCCCTCCAGTGTGATGGTATTTATAGGTGGGCCCTTTGGGAGGTAATTAGGGTTAAATGAGGTGGTGAGGATGGGGCCCTCATGGTGGGATTAGTGCCCTTCTAAGAAGAGATCCCAGAGAACTTGATCTCTCCTCACCATGTTTGGACACAGCAAAAAGGCAAGCCAGGAAGAGGGTTCTCACCAGAGCCCGACCATGCAGGCACCTTGATCTTGGATTTCCCAGCCTCCAGAACTGTGAGGATTAAATATCTGCTGCTTAAGCCTCCCAGTCTGTTGCATTATTTTATGGTAGCCTAAGCAGACTAAGACAAGGGAGGAGCAGCGTCTTTACCTGGGGAGCCACAGAAGTGGTCACTGAAATCACTTTTCAAGGGGGAATCCAATTTTCCCAGGAAAGGAAGGTGGGAAAAGGCCTTCTTGTCAGAGGAACTTTATATGCAAAGGCACTAATGGTAATGAACAAGGCAGGGTGTTTGGGGAACAGAGAAAATTTCTGGCACTGAGCACAGACCTGTGATGGAGGTTGGAGAAAAGGGTAGGATCTGGGGGAGCTGAGGCTGGAGAAGCACATGTGTAAGGGACCTTATGTCCCATCGTTGGGGTGGCAGATTTGTTAGGTTTTGCCCATTTGATTTTTGAAGTATTCCTCTCGCCACCCCTGAAGTCATCTTGGAATAGGGGTGAAAAGCCAGCTAACAGGAATCCCTTCTTGTTCTTTCATGGCCACAGGTCAATGGATAGTTCCTCAGCTCCTTCTCTGTGGCTGGCAGTCTGCTAATCTTGGGGTTAATCAGTGGTGAATAAGAAAGACAGCTCCTGACATCAGGGAGTAAGGAGGGTTCTGAGAAATAAGGATTTTTTTTTTTAAAAGAAGAGGAAAGTATACAAAGTGCTAAGAAAAAGGTATAACCAGGTGTAACATGGTCAGTTAAGATTTTTCCCCTAAGGACACTGGAAAGTTTTTGAAGGGCTTTAAACATGGTGGTGATGTTATCAGACTTGAGTTTTTAAAAGATGACTCCGCTCCTGTGGCCTGGAGGGAGCTCACATAGAAGAGGCTGTTGTATCTGCGGAAGAAATAGTGGAAGTTTAGGCCAAACAGTGGAAGTGACCATGGAAATGAGGGAGTGGCCCCAATGAGAGCAAACGGAAGGAAGAATTCATTGGGCTTGGTGACTGGGTGTAAGCACGAGGGAAATGGAGGCCACGTGGATGATGAGCAGAGATGTTGCTACTGCATGGATGGTGATGTCATCTACTGAGATGGGGAACAGGAGAGGGTACAGAGTTCGGGGTGAGGATACAGTGGTCATCAGAAAGTCAGTATCAAGGATGTTGAGTTGGAGATACCTATGGGATAATCCAAGTAAGGGTGGGGGCTATCTTGAGGTATTTGTCTATCTGGTTCTGACGTTCCTGAGAGACACGGGGGCTGGAGCTAGAAATCAGGGAGTCATTAATAAATGGATGGTAACTTACACACCGTAGTGGCTGAGATCGCTGAGAGATCTGTTTGCCCCTGTGCTGCCCCCCAGCGGGCGGGGTCGCACCTAGCCTCAGGATTAAATCCCGTGTAATATGCTGCCTTTTGAAAACAAATACACACACACAAACAAACAGGCAAATGCTTCAACTCCTGATGACTCAAGTGGCATGTGCCTGGCCCTGATTGTGCAGACAGTTTTGCAGGAAGTTGCCAACACAGTGAACCATCTGAAGCCTCTAATGAAGCAATTATAGTATGTGGAATGAACAATCCACCAACTGTAAACTCAGTAGTGAGAAGTTTATAGGGATCGAGGGTAAATAACGGGCTCCCTGCGGTTACGTCAGAGTAACCTGATCTCTCGTTGGAGATGAAATGTACATAATATGGGAACCTCTCCGGCCCCTCCCACAACACAACACGCAGAAAGAAAAAAGTTCCTGTAAAATACTACCCCCACCCTCCAATCAGTGCTGTTCTAGCTCCACATTTTGGGAAGTTATGGTTAAAAAAGACCTCTTTACCCTGGTGGGATCTCTACAGGTAATACATTTCAATGCTCTGCCCTTCCTGTTGGATTCTTGAATCTAAAACAGTGGTGCTAAGAGAGATGTCCCATCTCTGGCAACCATTGTAGTATTATTATTTCCATTGCTCTATGGCAGCTCTGAATATGTATTACCTCTAATTCTCACAAGCCTGCAGAATAGATATTATTAAGATATTAATTTATAATGAGGAAGGAGACAGGAAGTTTCAATCATCTGTCCTAGGTTGCAGAGCTCAGCTGTGGGAGAGCTGGATCAACCAGCTGGTCTGTCTGAGACCAGAGAGCTTCCTCTTCCCCATGAACTGCCACCTTCCAGTCTGCGTCTGAACACCTTGGGTCACCTCCCCGCTGTTCAGCCCCTCCTCTTGATCGCTGGTGTTAGAAGATTATTATTGAACCCTCCGCCACCGTCCTAGGTTTACCTCTTAAAACACTCAAGTGAGTGACTTAGGATGTTTGGAGAGAGTCGTCATGCCCTTCCTCCCCTCAGGAGTAAACACCTCCAGCATCTTCTGCCGTGTCCCACGTGGCTCGGAGGGGCGGCCACTACTGTCCGCCTCCCTGACAGCCATTCCCGCCCTTCCCCCGACTTCCTTGCCAGAAGCTCACCTCCCACGGCAGAAGCTGAGAGGGCCAGAAACTCACTCCCCCAAGAAGGAAACACTGAGGGTGGGTTTTGGAGCTAGGGAATAAGGGAATTGGAGAGGCAGAGGGGTAAGTGTGGCAGAAAGGAAACACCTGGATTCCTATCCTGACTTCCATTAGCTGCAGGCAAATTATTTCAACTACCTGAGGCCTCAGTTTCTTCAGCTCTAAAATGGGGATGACCATGCCTATCAGAGGGTTGTTTTGAAAACAGAATTGGGTCAAGCATATGGGCGCTCAGCATAGAGCAGGACACAGAGAAGTTACACAGTAAGTGGATGTCACTACTTTATGACTATTACTGAAGATGGGGCCGCTGTTCCTCACTGAGTTTTACTTTATGCAGTGTAAGACATGGGGTTTACACGTGAATGAGGCAAAGGGGCATTAGCATCTTGATGTTCGTGAATGTATTCTATAATGCTGCCCCTCCCCCAGAAAAAAGCCAAGGATATAGGGTTAACTTTTTTTAAGCACATTTCCATAGGGTGAGTGTGATGAGTAACGCGTATGAAGTTTTGGGAAAATCTGCTTTAATGAAGCATCAAAGTTGGGATTCTTCAGATACGAATGGTTGGGCACTCCTTAAAGCGGGGGTTCTTGTGCATGTGTAGAATCATCTGGGTGGTGTGATGAAAATGCAGTTGTATCAGATATCTCAACATTCCCAAGACAGGCCTTGTTCTTTCATGGCGTTGCACGTAACATTCTCTCTAGCGCACCCAGCCCTCCTTTAGGTGAGAAACTTCAGCTCAAATGTGGCTTTAACACAACGGCTTCTGTGATTCCCGTATTATTGGAACTCATTGAATTTTAAATGCCTGAAACCAAGAGCAAACTAGCTTAGCCAAAAAGATTTATTGGCCAAAGTAGCTGAAAGTTCCAGGGATCTTTTAGCTAATGTGCCATGAGGGATCATATATGAATGTATGTATATATCCCTCTCTCTCTCCCTCTCTTTCTAGAATTCTTTGTATATCTATTATATCGTCTACTACATTATGTTGTTTATGTGTCTGACACCCTCCCCACCTCCTATCCAAGACAGTGAATTTCCTGAGTTCAGAAAAAAATGTCATCTCTTCCTTGGTGTCCCCAGGACCCAACCCAGGGCTTGGCCCCTTCATGGGAACTCAGTAATTATGGAGTTAATAACCGAATTAAAGAGGATGTCTAAGAGAAGACAGGGCCAGAGTGAAGAAGTAAGCTTCATTTCTTCTGCCTTTGGAGGATCAAACATCAAATAGTATGGAGTGTATTGACCTAGAACCTCCCAGGATAGGCCAAAAATTGTTGAATTCTAATTCTTCCTAGAATTCCCTTTAACAAATGTAACCAAACACCTGGGAACAGGAGACCTGCCACCGCATCAATCCATTTGATTTCAAGATAGAAACCCTAGACAGTTTCCCTTGCCTGCAATTATCCAGGCGGAGCACAGACAAGTTAATATCAACACTCATCTTGATGCCTACACTATCCCCAGAACCCAGAGAAAGGCATTCTTCCCTCTAATCCTCTGTGGCAGGACAGATGGCATTTACAACCCAATCTAGCACCTGGGAAATGTTTTTCACGCTACCAATTAAGACGCATTTCCACCACCGTGTCCATCACTTGCACCTGTAGGAGCTTCGCCACGAGCATATTCCATCAGATCGCTCCCTTTGTCCATCGGGGCCTTTTGCCACAGATTCAAAAAGTGTTGCAAAGGAAGAAAGTGAGAGTTGCATCTGAGCTAGAAACTTCCTGGTCCACTCACGGAGGCCCCAGCAAATTCTTTTATTTTTTTATCCAACTGACAATTACTATGAACCTACTATGTACCAGTAGACATGAGAGGAAAATAAAAGGTCTAATTAGACTCTACCCTTGAGGAACTCATACTCCAATGGGATAGATTAGTAAATCTAATTAAAATTCATTGTGAAAACACTTTAAGTAGATATGCTTTGAGATACTGATGAGCATAGAGAAGGAAAAGGCTCACTAATTTTGAGGAAGGGCCAAATTATAGCCTCTGTTATACAGAGGCCATGGGTATTAGTCCATATTTATATACATGTAGTAACTGACATTTTTATAGTACAGTGTGGTTTTCAGAGCATTTTCGCATATTTATTTCATTTGATTCCCCTTCTTCCTTTATGTAGAAATTAGTCTTCCCTGTTTTCAGCTTAAGAAATTATGGCCTGGAGAGGCTAAAAGATTTGTTCAAAATGACCAAAAAAACAAAAAAGCAGAACTCAGAACTAGGTTTTTTGATTTAAGAGTTTATTTGGAACATATTCCGAGTTGCACAGGGTTCTCAACTGTGAACAAAAGTTAGAAAACAACAAAAACAAAACAAAAAGCCCCCCAAACCCAAAAGCCAGGAATAGCATTACCCAACTAGGCCCAGCACTGGCCTGGTGAAGGCACCAGTGTAGCCTTCCTTGGGCATTAAATACCACAGCTCGCAAACCTGAAACCGCCTGCATGCCTGTGAGGTCTCTTGGACTGCTGCTCCGGATGCTTCTAGAAACTCAGTGTTGTTGTCCTGCCTGTTGACAGGTGGGTTCTTGATGATGCCTGCTTCTTGGGTCCTTAACTTCTGGTGGAGTCTGAAGTTAGTGCACCAAAGGGCAGAGTCTCCATCAGGTCCTCTAAACGCAAGGAGGGCCTGAGAGGCAAGTGCCTGGCATTTTTCGTCTCTTTTGTGGGAGTTGGACTCAATTTTACAAGTCTGGCAATTCCCAAGTAGGAGAAGGAGGTTAAGAAGCCAACACTTAGCAACACTTTATATTCCCTTCACCAGTACCTCTCAGTAGTGCTGGTTTCCTTCTTTAAAAATTATAAAATAATAATAAATTCTGTCTGACTCAGTTTCTAACTCCCAGAAGCCCTTTTGAACCCAGCATGAACAAGCAAAACCGCACCTAATCACCTCCTTCACCGGGCGGCTTGACCACGGCCTCACCATCACAATCATGCCAGGAACAGCTCACTTAATTATTGATCAAACCCATTCATTTAGGTGTGTGGTTAAACGCTCTTCCCTGGACCACTGGCCAAGCCAGCTCTCAAGTTTAATCACCGAGAGCCAGTGACTTTCACTTCTGACCACTGATTGGGAAAGAGGGGAAAAGGTCCTTACTAATCTGTGAAATGCAGAATGTCTTCCTCTGCTAACAGGAAGCAGAGCTGGCTTCTCTGCGAAAAGGGGCCAGGTCTCAGGGCTGTAGCTCTTTTAGATCAGTGATGATTCTCGAAGTGTGAGCTGCTGGGCCAAAGGAGCAACACCTGGAAACTTGTTAGATATGGAAATTCTTGGGCCCCAGCCTGGAACTGCTGATGGAGAAATTCTGGAGGGGGGTGTGGCCATCTGTATTTTAACAAGCCTTCCAGGTGATGGTGAAGCATGCTAAGGCTTGAGAACCATGGCCGTAGATCTAGGAGCTGCTTCTGACATGGGCGGCGAGCTTCATGGACTCAACCGTCTTTCATTTTTCCTTAGTGGACCTGAATGGGACCTGAAGGAGCTTCATTTAAAGCAGTGAGTAAGCCTCTCCCAGATCATCTTCCAGGTAAGTCTGCTCTTAAAAAAAATCAGCCTCAGAGAAACCTGGGACGGCTGGGCACTTACTTCAACCAAGCAATTAAAGACTAAACCTCACACGATTTCATATCCATTGTCTCATTCTGCCACATGACAGCCCTGGAAGGGAAGTTATTTTCAAGGTGAGGAAATAGGCTCAGGAAAGTTGGTTTAATTGCCCAAGATCACATATCTAGGGGGGCTGAGCTGGCGGCCTCTAAACTATGCCAGGGC
Source organism: Stenella coeruleoalba (assembly GCF_951394435.1). Lineage (NCBI taxonomy): Eukaryota > Metazoa > Chordata > Mammalia > Artiodactyla > Delphinidae > Stenella > Stenella coeruleoalba. The sequence continues at coordinate 97,007,868 of NC_137153.1, read as the reverse complement.
TATGGGAGTGACTGGGGACAGTCCGGGAGAATTCTCCCACCACCAGTGTGTAATGGTTATATCACAAATACCTCAACTAATCATCTCCCTCTGCTAAGGAAATGTGTCTCTTTGATTTGGTGAAATGCTCAAGAATCGTTCTTTCTTGAGCTTATCTTTATAAATACAGTTTCATACAAATCTCCCATTATCTCTGTGGCTTTGTAACAAAAATGATCCAACAGATGAGCGTGCAAGCTAGGCAGTCCATCCTAGGAGAGAGAGGCACAAAGTATGAAAGGGGATCAAGCGGCTACCAAACCCAGCTTTGTCAGGTTTAGATGCAAATAGAACCATTAACCTTCATGTGTTCTTGTGAAACGAGAGGCTATTTTGCAGATACTCCTAAGCCTTCTCTTTACTTTTATCCCAAAGTTTCTGATCCCATCTCATTTTTGCTCCTTTCCTAACCTAGCCTGCATCCCACGGGCATTCAACCCCCTCATTTCCATCTCCAACCCCAGACATACACACTCCTCTCCTACCTGGGATAAATTCACTGTTCTTTTCCCTGTGTTCCTGCTCCAGAACCACTGATTGCTCCTGAACTATTGATGACTCCCAAATGAAAGTGCTTTGCCACGCTCTGGGTTAGCTTCATTTCACATCTATGCCGTCACCTGCAGCAGAACTCACACTCCTCCCTGCCAAGGCTTCCACTGTCCTTCCTCCTCCTTCCTTGCTCTGTTCTAAAGCTTTGTGCCTTTCCTCTGGCCTCCACTCTCTCCAGATCCCACTCATCATCAACAGACAATCTTGTATCCTAGGTCACAGAAAATAAACAGCCACTAAGCAGGAACTTCTTCCACTCTCTTCCCCTCTGCTTCCTAACGGATCTGTATCTTTACTCATTGTTATGGACTGCATGTGTGTCTCCCCAAAAGTCATATGTTGAAACCCTAATCCACAGTGTGACTGTATTTGGAGATACGGCCTATAAGGAGTTGATTAAGGTTAAATGAAATCATAAGGGCAGGACTCTGCTCCGATAGGATTAGTGTCCTTATAAGAAGCGACATTAGAGAACTTGTTCTCTCTCTGCACGCACACATTCAGGAAAGGCCATGTGAGGACACAGTGAGAAGTCAACTGTCTGCAAGCCAGGAAGAAAGCTCTCACCAGCCTTTTACTAGTGCCTTCTTTCCCTTAAGTCAGAACTGCATGGCAGGGTAGGAGCTCAGGGTCAGGGATGGGTTGGAAAGTTGTTGGGTGATCCAGGAATTAGCACAGAGCAGGGTGAATTGAATATTTGATAACCACCACAGAACTTAGCGGCTTAAAACAGAAAGTGTTATATTGTTTCTCATACGTCTTCAAAATGGGCTGGGCTCAGCTGGACAGTTCTTCTACAGGTCTGACTGGAGGTCATTCATGTGGCACTTTTTAGTTGGCAGGGCAGTGCGGCGGGGGGAGCTCAGCTGGGATGCTGGGATGACTGGGCCTCCTCCCTTTCCATATAATGTCAGGACCTCTCTCTCCATGTGGCTTTTCCATACGTTCTCTCCAGCAGTGTTGGCAGCCTTCTAACACGGGGAGTCAGAGCTCCTAAGAGCACAAAGGTGGAAGCTGATAGGTCTTCTCAAGCCTTATGCCCCAAACTGGCACAACGTCACTTCCTCTGCAGTCTGTTGGTTGTGTATGTCACAGGACCAGCCCAGATTCTAGGGGAGGGACTGAACAGTGTGTGCTCACTGAGGGCCACCACTGTAACAGAATGAACAACTTTTCATTCGTCAACCTACACCATAGGTAAGGACTTTCCAATAGGACTGTCCACATCTGCTTCTGGGATTCTTTATCTTGATATTGCTTTAACATTTCTAAGTCCATTTCCTAAAGGAATATCTACTGAAATATAAGAGAGCCCTACTCTTTTATGTGCTACTCCGTCTATTTCAGATGACTTTGCATCTCTTTTTGAGGAGAAAATTTATTTCCAGCTTCTTGGTAACATCCTTTAGCGTGACGTAGTGACAGTTATGATTTTAGGGAGGTCTCACCTCACCTCCCTATGGCTTCACCTCCCATGTCTGGGTTTCAGAACCAGCGCAGACTTGAGCTTCACCCGTTTTTACTGGCGTTTAGAGGCTATGGTATAAGCTAGCATAAGATTTTGAGTTAGCCCAAGTATTTTCCATATTCCACACACAGCCACCTCCACATTTCTAATATACCATGGGAACTTTCTATCATTTCAGGCAGCAGCTCAGGCAGGCAAAGCTCATTGCCTCAAGGAAGGGAGGCTATAGCCAAACAAAAGAGAACAAAGGCATCAATTCTCAATCTTGAGTTTCAAAGAGTCTTTTCAGAGTCCTGGCAAAGAAAACAGGTTGATAGAAAAGGTTTCTGAGTTTCAAAAGCTTGGCTTTTCTTACGCCAAAAGCCATATGCTATGATGTTTACAATAGATTTGGGGAGAGTATGTGATGATAAATAAAAAATATAAAAATGCAAAGAAATATATAAAATAAAAATATGTTAAAACATTTTAAAAGTTAATGAATGGTCTAGTTGTATAGAGTCTATAGAGATTCCAGGGGCTGTACTGAGACCCAGGGGTCCTAGGAGAAGCAACAGAGTAGCAGTGAGTATTTCTGAGAGGGACCCCTAAATGTGGCTCAGTTTAGCAATCATTCCAGGATGCGTTCTCTGCAAGGGAACTCCGAGATGAAGTCCGGAGTGCAAAATGCTGATTGGGAATTAACATCAAAGAAAGAAAGGGAAAGAAAGCAGCACTGGGCCGAGGGAGAAGTTGAACTGGGATGGAAGCCTGACAAAACCTTGGAGCAAATATTACTCACCCAGGTACTCTGGGATTGGGTGGAATGGCTGGACCTTTATACCTCCACCTTACTCAGTCATCAGTACAAGATGCTCTGGGAAGGGCATGACCTTGAGAGAGGTGGCTGTCTGCATCTCAGAGGAGCTGACAGCTGGAGACCATCTGCTGACTGCACTCACTCTCTGCAGCTGGGCTGCAAGTCCTTCTGTGACAAGGGATCTGGGCAGCAGTGTATCTCCACGTTTACCACACTAATCCTCTCCTCCCTGAGCTTAATCCCAGGCCCGGAGCTGATAGAATGCTTGGATAGGCTTAGAAAGCCTGCAGTAAGGGCCTGGTGAGAACTCCCCAAATGCAACCCAAGAGAGGCAGCACGGGGGGACTGACGTGGAGGTGGAATGACAGCAGGACAGCCCAAGCATGGCCCCCCACTGCCATGGAGAAGTGCCTGAAAGTTCCCTGCATCCCCAAGAGGGCTCAGCAATGGTTAATAGAGAGTCAGACCTGGGCTGCTTGGACCAACTGACACCTAAAGTTTATGGTGGGCAGGGGACATCTCGAAGACCACAAAACAAAAAGTTCTTAGTAGATTCCAGCAAGGACAGATGACAGCTGTCAACTAGATCCCCCTCCCCTCTTTCAGTCTGGGGCTAGGATACTGTAAAGCCCCTCCCTCTCCAGCTATCTCTATCAACTTAGATAAGCTTCAGGTCATGAGCTGAAGGAAGAGGTAGAAAAAATCCAAACTGACTGAGTTTAAACTTGTGGTGACAGAGAAAACCCCTAAGTGATTGAATTTATTCAGAATTAAATAGATTTGAGTTTTCTGCCACTAGACAACATGGGGGTTCCAGATAGATACGAAGTTCAATTATGAGTAAAAAAATGTAATGATATTTTTGATTCATTTATGGCAAAGATTGAAAATTCATACTTGCATATAGATATGAGATGATCAAAGAAGTGATCATTGCTTCAGTCAGTAGCAGAGATAGAAATGTAAACCGGTAATGTAGATCTAGGCTTGCGCTTGGCCAGGTGTGTGATACAACTGGGGATGCTGTCTCAGAATGCTGACACTCAGATACTGTTGGTGTGGGGACTATTAGGAGATGATTTCTGTAAATCGACTTGGATACATATATAATCAAGACCTTAAATTATTTATGTTTTGCAATTCTACTTTTAGGTATCAGGTTTAAGAAAATAACCAGATATTCTGACTGCTGTACAAAGAATAGAGAAATTCTATTCCAGGCAACAAATATTGGACTCTGGCATTTGGGGGATGGCAGTAGAGATGGAGGATGTATAGGAAATTGGGATGTTTTTTTGGAGGTAAAGTTAAGACTCGACAGTGGATAAAATGTATGTGAAGTTTAGAGCATGATGTCTTCTAGTTTTTGGCTTGAGCAACTGGGTGGATAACAGTGGCATTTACTAATATGGGGAAGATCCAAGAAGGAAATCTGCAAGGAGAGGGTAGAAAACAAGAGATTTATTGTGGCCACATTGAGTTTCTGATGCTTTTAAATACCCACAGGCCTGCATCTCTCGACATCTAGTCTGGAGCTTGGTGGAGAGGAGGAGGCTGGAGATACAATTTGAGAATCATGTGCATAAAGACAGCATTTAAAGCCCTGGGAGTGGATGAGAGCACTTCCCGAGTTACTGAATGTAAATAGAGGAAATCAAAGTCGTGATAGGATCAAGTGTGTGATAAGATTATTATAGATTTTTATTTTCTTCTTTATTCTCTATATTTTCCAAAGGTGTTTGCAATGAAAATATATTACTTTTAAAATCAGAAAACAAGTAAAGCCCTAATAAATCTGCTGCCAACTCAGAAACATCCACACCACCTCCCTGCTCCTTTTCTCAGAAAAAGCTTTCTCCTAGGTAGGGCGTTAAACACATTCATGTGCGCATTTAATTGGGAATCTTAGAGACAGTGTTTGCATGAAAATCAACATCCCCATCTCTTCTGAGTGCAAATGAGCCACTCATACCCTGGCGCCCCCACCTAAGCTGCCTCACGCTGCTGATTGAACCTGTGCCTAATTACGTGTCGCTCCTTGAGTTCTGGAGTGTGTAATAGCACTGTTTATTTGCCAGGGTTGACAGTGATGACTAAGTTATTTTCCTCTTCATGTGTTTTTTGTTTTTTTTCCCTTTTTTAAGTGGAGTCACCCCGCCTATCATGCCACAAATACCACCAGTTGTCGGGGTTGTCTCTGGTCAGTGAGTGCTGGGACAGAAGCCCAGACATCCAGGATGTTTTGTCAGAAGCCTGGGGAGAGGCAGTTTTTTTGTTTTTTGGGTTTTTTTTTGGCCACTCTGCTTGGCATGCGGGATCTTAGTTCCCCGACCAGGGATCGAACCCGTGCCCCCTGCAGTGGAACTGCGGAGTCCTAACCACTGGACTGCCAGGAAATTCCCAGGAGAGGGAGTTTCTGTAACTCATCTGGGATGGCTTCCAGGCAGTGGTAAAAGGGCTTCTTGCTTTGAATCTTTATTCATTCAACTAACATTCACTGTGGCCCTTCAGTGCTCCTGGCCCTACTCTGAGCACAGCCAGAGATAAATATGACCCTGGGTAGGCTCTCAAGGAATGCAAAGTCTAGTGATTCCATCTGAGTTCAGTTTGTGAAGGGTTGTGATGAGGGAAGTGTGGGACAATACGGAAGCACCTAATCTGGGGAGTATGGTTCAGGGTTCAGGCTACCTGGAAAGGATAATAATAGCTCACATTTATCCAACTACCAGGCACAATTCTTCTTGCTTTATATGGAAGAACTCATTTATTCCTTCCAAGGACCTATGAGGTAGGTCCTATTATTATGCTCATTTTATGGAATGAAAAACTTAGGCAGAGGGGTTAAATCTGAGCTGAGTATTAAAGGGCAAAGACGGGTTAGCTAGGTTGGGGTAGAGGGAAATGTTCCAAGCAATTGGAGCCGCGTGGGGAATCCACAGAGTATGAGGAATAATTTGGGGGTGGGGAGCTGCCGGATGTTCTTTATGACTGGAGGCTGTGGGGCCTGGGAGGATGGAGCTAGAGGGTCTTGAGAGGCTTGAAGAAAGGGAGTGACAGAATTAGATCTGCCTCCATTCTGGCTGCCTTGCGTAGCCTGGTTGGACTGGAGGAAAGCAGATAAGAAGTGCTTGTAGTGGTCTTGATAAGTGATGAAAGCTAAGCTATAGCACCTGGAGTGAGTATGGCCAGAGGGAGATGGACTCGGGGTTCTGTGCAGCAGACAGCTGGACCCAAGGAGCTAGTGTGAGGGAGGACTCAGTGCCCGGATTTCTCCTTGGGTGACTGGTTAAGCGGTAGTGTTTCCCTGAGACTGGGAGCCCCAGGGGAGGAGCAGGCCCAGTGTAGACAGACGGTGCATGAGGTGTGTTCTTTCTGGTGCCTTGAGCCTGGGTCTCTGGGGAATGGGAGAAAAACAATGCCCAAGCAAACCAACAGAAATACGGTGAGCGTAGGATGGAGGCCTGAAGTCGAGAGCAAGCGAGCCAACAAACGCCTCTTCATCTGCTGACCTACAATCTGACTTGCCAGCATTTTCCTATAAACTAAGGGGTGGGAGATGTTGAAAATGTTCTGACAAGCAAGGGATGGTAAATAGAAATTAATCGGATAGCACTTGTTATTCATGTTTTAATGTGTGTTAAATGTCACTGCCATCTTGTCTTTTTTTAAGCTCTATGTTAGGAAAAATTAAAAATATATATTCATAAAATATATATTCATGAGACCTTTTCTTAAAATTTATTTTTATTTATTTATTTGTTTATTGTTGGCTGTGTTGGATCTTCACTGCTGTGTGCGGGCTTTCTCTAGTTGTGGCGAGCGGGGGCTACTCTTTGTTGCGATGCGTGGGCTTCTCATTGCGGTGGCTTCTCTTGTTGCGGAGCACGGGCTGTAGGTGCGCGGGCTTCAGTGGTTGTGGCACGTGGGCTCAGTAGCTGTGGCTCGCGGGCTCTAGAGCGCAGGCTCAGTAGTTGTGACGCAAGGGCTTAGTTGCTCCGTGGCATGTGAGATCTTCCCGGACCAGGGCTCGAACCTGTGTCCCCTGCATTGGCAGGTGGATTCTTAACCACTGCGCCACCAGGGAAGTCCCCTTGAAACCTTTCATAGGCTTATTGCTGATGTTGCCCCCCACTTTCTCCCAATTCTCTGTACGGTCTTAATTTCTTCAAACCCAAATTCTCCTACATTGGGGACTCCCCTGGCGGTCCAGTGGTTAAGACTTCACGCTCCCAATGCAGGGGGCACAGGTTCAATCCCTGGTTGAGAAACTAAGATCCCACATGCCACATGGCATGGCCCAAAATAAACAAACAGACAAATTGTCCCACTCTGGCAGTTTTCAGAAGCCCATTCTTTGGGGTAGGGGAGACAGTACTTTATTTATAAAGACCCTATTTCACAGAAAAGGAGAAAAAGACTTAGGGAGGGTATGTGGTTTCCCAGTGGTCCCCTTCTGAGTCAGTGGTGGAGGTGGTGTTCTAAGACAGACCCATCAGGTCCCAAAGACCCTTATTACCATCTGCCCCTACCTTCTCCCCGAGAAGTGGATTGGATAGATTATAGGACACAGGCTTGGGAAGAAAGACTATAATTCTTTAATTGTCTCCAAAGAGAGACTTCTGGTTCTTGAAAACTAATGAGTACTGAAAAGGTTGGGTTATAAGGAAAGTGAGCAGCAGGTCTGCTAAATACCTTGCTAGAGTTAAGGAAACGGTCTAAGATGGGGAGATATGGATTCCGCCTGCTAAACTCTTGAAATGTTTTCATGTGTCTGGACAAGTACACTAGTATCCTCTCTGAGCAAGAGGATGGCTGAGGAGTAGAAACATCAGACTGGTGGGACTTCCCTGGTGGTCCAGTGGGTAAGACTCTGCACTCCCAATGCAGGGGGCCTGGGTTCGATCCCTGGTCGGGGATGCCGCAACTGCGAAGTCCGCATGCCGCAACGAAGATCCTGCGTGCCGCAACTAAGACCCTGCACAGCCCAAATAAATAAATAAATCTTTAGGAAAAAAAAAAGAAGCATCAGACTGGTAAGGACCCAGTGGTGCCTAGATCAACAAAAGTTTCCCGAAACCGAGGACATTCCAATGCGGAGAGAGACACCACAAGAGCCTCGGCCACTCTGACTTTGTTCTGCATTGGGACAACACCAGGGAGCATCAGGCCATGCTCTTGTTTGTTTGTTTTGTTTTGTTTTGTTTTTGTGGTACGTGGGCCTCTCACTGTGGTGACCTCTCCCGTTGCGGAGCACAGGCTCCGGACGCGCAGGCTCAGCGGCCATGGCTCACGGGCCCAGCTGCTCCGCGGCACGTGGGATCTTCCCGGACCGGGGCACGAACCCTGCATTGGCAGGCAGACTCTCAACCACTGTGCTACCAGGGAAGCCCCATGCTCTTGTTTTTATTATATCATCCACCAAATAATTATTCAGCACCTATGGAAAGAGTACTGCTGGTTGCATAGCCAACATCTAGTTCCCCTTTCCTCCTTCCTCATTGAACCCAGATTTGTTCCCCACCCCATTCCTATTCCAGATGGAAACCACGATTAGTCTGAGACAATCAGATGATGGTGATTACCTGGCAAAGGTCCAGGGCTATATGTGTGGGCCAAGCTATGTTGGCCCAATGAGATTACAAGAAACTTTTATAGACTATGGTTGGGAAGAAATTTCCCTTTTACATGCAAACAATAAAGTATGTAGCATTGAAAGCCATGCTGTGACCACAAGGGGAACCAGCTTTCGGGTGGAGCTGATACCGATGGTGGTCAGAGAAAAGAATCAGAACTGAACCCTAGACGACGTCATTGAGCTGCTTTTCCTACTGTACCTGTTTCCCACCCTGTATCTGGACTTCCGATTTTTGTGAAATTATACATTTCCTCATGGCTGTAAACCCGTTGGAGTTAGCACTGGGATTTTCTATTACTTGCAGCACAAAGCATCCTGACTGAATCAACCTCCTTTTTTCCAGACACAGTGCTGAGCACTGGACACAGCCAATCAGTGAGGGAGAGAGGGAGAGAGGCTCACAAGTGAGCAGAGCATTTCTATTCTGAGTCCTCAGCGCGATGACCTCAGTAAGCCCCGAGGCTTTGGAGGCACCTGGGACCAGATGGCCTTAGGGGCTGACCCCCGGTTGTAGCAGTGTAACCGGGATGCCTCTTCATAAATCTTTTTGATGTCTGTCGATTCGGCCCAAATTATTAACATAGGTACAAAAGGTTTGTCTATGACCTCACAAACGCCACCCTGCTTGGCCAGCAAGTAATCCAAGGCCAATCTATTTTCCATAACCACACTGGCCAGTGAGTTTAAAGAAGTCAAAAAGTCTGTTTGGGACATTTCCAGTGGTCAGGGCTAGGCTCTCTAAAGTGTTGGTTAGATTTTCTCGGGTTATTTAATGGTAGGCAAAGCCTCCCCATGGAGCCGTCAATCCCCCTGCCAGTCCTATTCCTGCCAATATTAATCCAGTGGCCTTCCTGGGACAATATTGAGTAATATTATGTATTGTGCTGTGAATGGGACCAAATGTCCTAATGTATAGGCTCTCTCATGCCACACATTATTGATATAAAGATAAGATTTATATAGGGGACATATTACCCTGGGGTGCACTTGTCTTTGGGCCCTCGTTCTGGGGAGTGCCACATATCCAGACATATCCTGAAGGTGCAGCAGGAGATCTGGGAACAGAAGAATTTAACAAGGAAGCAACTGTCCGGACCCATGGAAGGGACAAGTTATAAACACAATGCAGGGACAGGGGCCCATTAGAATATGCAAAATAGTTAGGTCGGGAGTATTCCATGCCCTCAGCTTAGACGAGACGGTGAATTAAGAGGGTTTTACCCACCGCTTCCACAGGGCCAGACAATCTTTAGCCCAATTTTTGGTGCATTCCATCTCTATCCTGTAGGCACCCTCAACCTGGATTTCTGTAAGCACACGGAGTGGAGGCATTCATGGGAATTCAGTTTGGGTCCAGGTTCCAAAACGCTATGGCGATGTTACCATTGGGTGGCCAGGGGTTATTCCAAAAAGGCTCACTATAGCCAAGAGAACCATTAGAGGTTGGAAGCATGACTGGTTTTCTGGATGACAAAAGTAGTCATTATTAATGGAAAAGTTTTAAGTCATATTTTTAAAAAGAGTTAAACTTAGGCAAGGTAGTGGGCCTAACAGGAGTATTGTCCATCATGCTCGTATGGGGAGGGAGGAGGGGATGCCATGTGTTTGAATTGGTCAAGCTCTTGTTGTATGTACCTGTTTGTATCTGTAATGATTGTTGTAAGCCAGGGTTTTTGTGGCAGACCCAACAATTAAGCAGTTTTTCTCCCCAGGTGACTATTGTAGATATGTTTACTAAAGCCTGATTTCCCCATTCCCCCGAGCCAAGACCATCATCAGAAGTCCTACTAGTAGTATCATGGCTATTACTGTATTTTTTCTCTTAGACCCAGCAGGGGCAAAGCGGATGTTTACCAGGGGGAGGGGGCTCTGAAAAGGGGCAGAATAAGAGCATGATAGTCGGAAACACAAGGATGAGTAGGCCAACACATCACAGCCATATGAAGCCACTTATCTGTTGTCTTGAACAGGTGTCTGAAGTCTTCCACTGGCTCGCAGGAGTAGCTCTCTTCTGGTTCCTGTTGGGACTCATAAGATACAGGTTTTAATCTAGGCAGATGTACCCAACTAGTAATTCTCAGTAGCTTGACAGCAGTTGGGGTACTTAGTAACACTTGGTACGGTCCCTTCCATTTTGGTTGTAGCTGGTCCTCAGGGGACCCTTCCTTCCAAGTTTTTAGTAGGACAAAATCCCCTGACTGGATGGACTCCTCGACATTTTCTTTTGTTGTGGGGGGGGTGGGCAGCACTTTGTTTCCGTGTTCTTGGAGGGCCCTTTGAACTTGGTTCAAGCTAACAAGGTGGGAGACCACTGGTGGGTTTCCTCATCAAACAGAGATCTGAGGTCAAGAGCAGCCTCCTATAGGTCATTTCAAACGGGCTAAGTTTAAAATTCCCTTTGGGGCCATCCTGGTCCTTAGAAGGGCTACAGGGAGGAGGGAGACGCCGGTTTCTGAGGTCTCTTGGCACAGCTTAGCAAGCGTTCTTTTTAGAACGTGATTTGCTTTTTCTACTTTGTCTGAGGACTGGGGCCTCTAGGAAGAGTGGAAGCAGTAGTTAATACCCAGAGCTGGGGAAACCTGGTGGGTCAGCTTGGTGGTGAAGGAAGGTCTGTTATCACTCTGTGAGCTTTTTGGTAACTGAAATCTCAGAATTATCTCTTTAAGCAGAAATTTGGATGCTTCTGTTGCCTTTTCAGTCCTAGTAGGTAGGAAAAGCTTCTATCCACCCTATAAAGGTGTCTATGAATGCCAATGGATATTTTCATCTGCTACATGGGGGTGTTTGGGTCAAGTCCAGGAATATTCCCCTGGATAGGTTCCCCGGTGTTGTATGGGCCAAGTTAGGGGTGGAGGTATGGGGTGGCTTCCTGGAGCATTGCAGGCACAAAACTTGCAAGCCCTGGTGATATTTTTAACAATTTGGGACAGTCCCTTACCCAGGAACACCTGAGTAACCAGTTTGAATAAGGAGAGTCCTGCCCTAAGTGGAAGCATTCGTGGAAGTGCTTAATTACTTTGCATTGCTTGGCCCCAGGAATGAGAAGCTTGTTATCTTTTGTCAGCCGCCCTGAGAGGTCTCTTTCCAGTCCCCCTCGTTTAGCCCACTCGAGTTCTTCAGGTGTATAAGGTGGCACCGTTGGGAAGGGTGGGCTGTCCGGTCTTGTAGGACAAGCTGTTGTTGAGTTGCCATCTTAGCGGCCTTTGTGGCCAGGGCATTTCCCCTTGTAAGGGACTTGTTGCCCTTTTGGTGACCCCTGCAACCTCCTTTGGAAGCTGGACTGCTTCTAAGGTTCTAGAATTTCTGCCTGGTGTTTTATAGGGACCTTTTGGCTGTTAATAGTCCCCTTTCTTTCCATATGGCAGCATGGGCTTGTAGCACTAGGAATCCATACTTGGAATCAGTATAAATATTGATTCTTAATCCCTTTTCCAGCTGAACAGCTCTGGCCAAGGCAATCAACTCGGCCTTTTGGGCGGAAGTGTGAGAGGGCAGAGCTCCAGACTCAGTAGTGGTCTGCAGGCTGACTAAGGCATAGCCAGCCTTTCTTACCCCTTCACGTATGAAACTGCTTCCCTCGGTAAATCGTTCTACATCGGGATCCGGCAGGGGCTCATCCTTGAGGTCAGGTCTACTGGAGTAACCTTCTTCAATAGTCTCCACGCAGGAGTGAACAAGGGACCCTTGGGGTGGGGGGTTTGGCATTAGAGTAGCTGGGTTCAGGTCTTGGCAAACCTTAAGAGTTACACCTGGGACGTTAAGTAGGAGGGCTTGGTATTTAAGCAGTCATCCACCCGTCAGCCATTTGGTGTCCCTTTGCTTCCAGGACTCCTTGTGCCTGGTGAGGAGTTAGGACTTCCAATGATTGTCCCAGGGTGAACTTATTGGACTCTTCCATTAGTGGAGCAGTGGCGGCCACTGCCGTAAGACGTCCTGGCCATCCAGTGGCCACCTGATCAAGTTGTTTTGAGGAATAAGCTGTTAGTTTAGTGAGGTCCCTGAGTTTTTGGGTGAGGACACCCAGGGCTACCCCTTGTCTCTCAGCTATATAGAAGGTAAAGGATTTTTCTAAGTTAGGGAGACCTAATGCAGGGGTGATCCCTAATTTTTGTTTCAGAGCTAGAAACGCTTGTTGGCAATCTTCATCCCAGTTAAGGGGTTCATGGTCGCCTCCTTTTAGGGTCTCATAGAAAGGCTTTGCTATGAGCCTGAATCCAGGTATCCAGGGCGGTTGGTTGGAGGGTTACAGTGGCTTCCTTCGGTCCTGTACTGGAGTCCTCGTCCCAGTCGTGAGCACGTATCACAGGTACTTAACCTGTTGGGTGGAAATTTGGTCCTTGTGAGGAGAGACTTGATATCCTCATTCCCCTAGGAAGCTGAGGACCTGAGTGGTGTTTTTATCTGAGTTTCCCCTAGTGGGAATGGAAATTAGGTGGTTGTCCACACACTGTAGGAGAGATCCATTAACCAACTGTCATTCTCTTAACTCCTTTGCTAATGCATTCCCAAACAGGTTGGGGCTAGCCCTAAAGCCTTAGGGCCGCTCGGTCCAGGTTAGGTGGGAGGTGCTCTGGGTGTCTGGATCTGTCCACTCAAAGGCAAAGAGATAACTGGGAGTCTGGGTGCAGGGGAATACAAAAGAAGGCATCCTTTAGGTCTCACACTGTGGACCAGTTTGTGTTTTCTGGAACTTGGGTCAGTATGGTGTATGGGTCAGGGACTCTTGGGTGAACTGGGACCACTGCCTCATTAACTGCCCTCAGGTCTTGAACAAACCTGTATTCTGTATACTTTGTTTTTCTATGGGGAGAATGGGGATATTACACGGAAATTGGCAGGGTCGTAACAGCCCATATTTTAAGCTTGGTTATGAAAGGCTGGATACCCCGTGGGGCCTCGGGCCTCAAGGGATACTGTTTTTTCCACGGGTAATCAGCATTGGGTTTTAATGAAATCTGAACTGGGGTCCATTGGTAGCTCTGCCAGGAACCTCAGTATCCTAGACAGCAGGGTTCACTTGGGAAACACTATGGTGAGGCAGGGAGGCTTCCTCTGATGTGTTACTGAGGCAGAGGCTCCCACGGCCAAGAGCAGCTGTTTCTCCTGGTGCGTGCCTTCTCGCAGGTGGTCTCCAAATTGAACTATTGTCTGGAATTTGGTGAGAAAATCCCTTCCCAACAAGGGGATGGGGCACGCAGGCATGAACAGGAACTGGTGTGCAAAGGTAAAACTTCCTAGTAAGCAGCTGAGGGGTGTGGTGAATCATTTGGCTTTGGGCCATCCGTCCATCCATCCCTATTTCTATATGGGATTGGGAGGACAAGAGTCCGGGGAAATCAGAAAGCATAGGTGGCTCTGTATCTAGTAAAAAAAAAAAAAAAAGAAGTAGCTTTCCTAGCTGCCACGTCAAGGGTTACCCGAGGCTCCTCAGGGGAAATGACCAGGTGTCCAGGTGTCCTTTGGGAGACAGACAGGGTCCCGGGCCCCGTCAGTCCTCTCAGCCATCATCGTCTTGGGAGCCCTAAGTCCCCGTCAGGACTGGGGGCAGTCCTGCTTCCAGTGGCCCTCTCATATCGAGCAGGGTCCCGGTGGACTTTTCCATACAAGGGGCATTCGTTCTTCCAGTGGCCCTCCTGGCTGCATTAAAATAGGTCCCTTTTTGGTGGGGCAGTGTCTCTATTCCAGATTTTCTAGATCCCGCCCCTGCCATGGGCTTTTGCAAGGCAGGGGATGGGGGGTGGCGAAGTCGGGGAGGGTAACCCTGAGGTGCAGGAGATAGGGCTGCAGCTAGTAATTGTGCCCTGCATTGTTGCCCCCAGATCCTCTGTGCTTCCTCAACTCTATCTCTATCATTAAATACTCCAAAGACCAAGTCCATGAGCTGATTCATGGGAGGTTGGGGTCCCATAGCGGCCTTCTGTAATTTTCTCCTAATGTCTGGGGCAGATTGAGTGATATAATGGATATTTACGAGGACTTGCCTTTCGGGGGTGTCAGGATTAAAATTGTATACTTTCTAAAGACTTCCACCGGGCAGTCCTGGAAGAGGGCTGGATTCTCACCTGTTCCCTGTGTTACTTCTCTGACTTTGTCATAATTAACAGGCTTAACAACACGCCTTTTCATGCCTTCTGTGAGGCAAGTTATCATGTGGTTCTTGTGTTCGAGCCCTCTACCTCCCTGTTGGCAGTCCCAGTGGGGCTCCTGGTCAGGGATTGCATCCCCTCCTGTAAGGTAGATTATATGTCCTTGATTTTGGGCTGCCATTTCATTGCCATGTGCCCGGGCTGCCCCAAGGATCCGGCTTTTCTCTTCAAAGGTGCAGCAGTAGAAGGAGGACCTATGGGTCCCCCCGAGTAAGTTCATAGGACATCGTCAGCTTGGTGAATCCCTTCCACAAAGGGGTCCAACTGGAGTCCTCGGAAGAACATCCAGATTGCTCTTTGCAAGTAGCTAGGCCAGCCCTGGAAAAGGGGCGTGGCCTCTGTTGTTCCTCCATCGCCGGCTGGCACTTCCCTTAAGGGACACAGTTTGCTTTTGGGAGGTTTGCAGGTAGCCCTGCTTCGTGTAGTACTGGCAGGACTCACCTCTGGTAACGGAGGATACAGGACAGGGCTGGAGGGATAAGTGGTGGTATTTCCAGCAGCCCAGATGGGGCGCTAGGGGTAGACGGTCTGGAAGACTGTCTCCCCTCAGAATTGGGGAGGGTAGGAGTTCGAGGTTGTGGACCTCAAGAGGTCCACATAAGGGTATCATCTAAAATCAGATGGCCAGATCTCCTGGCCCCCTAGTTTGTACTGGGGCCATGCAGTATTGCAAAAGAAAATTAATTTCTCTTTTCTTAAGCCATCTTGTCTAAATTTACTCCAATTAGCTATGCATCCTAATGGGGAGTCCTTCGGGGTGCTTGTGGGGCTCCTGTAGGAGAAGAAGGTACTTTTAAGGGATGTGAGCCAGGTATACCTGGCAGGAGTTTTTTATTTTGTTTTTAAAAATTTTATTGAAGTATAGTTGATTTACAATGTGTTAGTTTCTGCTGTACAGCAAAGAGACCCAGTCATTCATATATATATTCTTTTTCATACTCTTTTCCATTATGGTTCATCATAGGATATTGAATATAGTTCCCTGTGCTCTACAGCAAGACCTTGTCGTCTGTCCATCCTATTCATAATAGTTTGCCTCTGCTCACCCCAAACTCCCAGTCCTTCCCTCCCCCTCGGCCCTTGGCAACCACAAGTCTGTTCTCTATGTCTGTGAGTCTGTTTCTGTTTCATAGATATGTTCATTTATGTCGTATTTTAGATTCCATATATAAGTGATATGGTATTTGTCGTTCTCTTTCTGACTTACTTTGCTTAGTATGATAATCTCTAGGTCCATCCATGTTGCTGCAAATGGCATTATTTCATTCTTCTTAATGGCTGAGAAATATAGTCCGTTATATATACGTGCCACATCTTCTTTATCCATTCTGTTGATGGACATTTAGGTTGTTTCCATGTCTTGGCTATTGTAAATAGTGCTGCAGTGAACATAGGGGTGCATGTATCTTTTCAAATTTTAGTTCTTTCTGGGTATATGCCCAGGAGTGGGATTGCTGGATCATATGGTAACTCTATTTTTAGTTTTGTAAGAAACCTCCATACTGTTTTCCATAGTGGCTACACCAATTTACATTCCCACCCACAGTGCAAGAGGGTTCCCTTTTCTCCACACCCTCTCCAACGTTTGTTATTTTTAGACTTCTTTTTTTTTTTTGGCTGCGTTGCGTCTTTGTTGCTGTGCGCGGGCTTCTCATTGCGGTGGCTTCTCTTGTTGTGGAGCACAGGCTCTAGGTGCACAGGCTTCAGTAGTTGTGTCTCGCGGGCTTAGTTGCTCTGCGGCATGTGGTATCTTCCCGGACCAGGGCTCGAACCCGTGTCCCCTGAGTTGGTAGGAGGATTCTTAACCACTGAGCCACCAGGGAAGCCCTAGACTTTTTAATGATGGCCATTCTGACCAGTGTGAGGTGATACCTCTTTGTGGTTTTGATTTGCATTTCTCTAATGATTAGCGATGGTGAGCGTGTTTTCATGTGCCTGTTGGCCATCTATATGTCATCTTTGGAGAAATGTCTGTTTAGGTCTTCTGCCAATTTTTGATTGGGTTGTTTGCTTTTTTTGTTATTGAGTTGTATGAGCTGTTTGTATATTTTGGAAATCTAGCCCTTGTCGGTTGCATCATTTGCAAATATTTTCTCCCAGTCCATAGGTTGTCTTTTCTTTTTGTTTATGGTTTCCTTTGCTGTGTAAAAGCTGGTAAGTTTGATTAGGTCCCATTTGTTTATTTTTGCTTTTATTTCTATTTTGCTTTTGTTTTTATTTCCTGGATCTTGGAACAGGGTCACGAACATTTGGATATATGGAACTTACCCCCATTTACCTTCCCTCTTACAAAACAGGTCCAGCTGCAAGATGGTATTGTAATTCAGTGACCCATTTTCTGGCCAGATCTCTTGGTCCCCTCGTTTGTATTGCGGCCATGCAGTATTGCAAAAGAAAATTAATTTCTCTTTTCTTAAACCACCTTGTCTAAATTCACTCCAACTAGCTATGCATCCTAACGGGGAGTCCTTCGGGGTGCTTGTAGTCACCCCCATTTTTTGTTAGGATGTTATGACGAGACAGGGATCTGTCATGATCAGTCAGGGGTCTGGCCAAATGGTAGTTGTCTGTGCTGGTGCTCTCCCAGTGTCCCTGATACCCCAAAAACATAAGAAGGGAGTGCACAGTTAGGGACTTCAGTGGATGGACCCCCTCAAGGGGGTGTTGCACAATTAAGTTCTGATGGCAGTGAAAGAGATGGTATAACTGGCCCAATCCGTGATGGCCCCTAACTCCAGGGTAGGGAATTCGGCAGAGGAGGTGTTTAATTAAGCAGGGAAAACTGGGCTTGTGGCATCCGGCCTTAAGAAAGGGTGTGTTGGCAAAGGCAGCAGTGAGATCCCTGTGAGCGGAAGTCTGCTTGTTCGGTGCACCTGAGGTGGCCCCTGGGTTAGTTACAGAGAGGAGTAAGAGCCAGCAGGAGGACCAGCAACCCGAGTCCCAAACCCTAAACCCTGCAGAGAGGGAGGGAGGAGACCTGGCCCTGAATGGGCTTCGTCATCCAGCAAAAGAGGAAAAGAAGCTGATAGAGCTGAAGGATAGGGCTGGAGCGCCACAGGCGATATGATGATACTAATACAAGGAAAAGTTCCCTGCAGGATGTGACCCTAGGGGGAGGTGGGTGGGGGAGGGATGGAGTGGGAGTTCGGGGTTAGCGGATGTAAACTGTTATATATAGGATGGATAAACAACAAGGTCCTACTGTACGGCACAGGGAACTATAGTCAATATCCCGTGATAAACTGTAATGGAAAAGAATGTCTATATGTGTGTAACCGAGTCACTTTGCTGTACAGCACAGATTGACACAACTTTGTAAATCAACTGTACTTCAATGAAAAAAAGATTAAAGGATGTGACCCTTATGATGATTAGCATAACAGTGTTGGATCAAACATCCAGTTGGGCGAAAATCAGCTGGGGACTCGGTAATAGTAGGTCTTGACCTGAGGGGAGGCTGAAGAGCGATACCTCTGCACGCTTGAAACAGAGGTGACACCCAGCCTGCTGGCACAGGCAGCAAGGGGGCCCAAGGACCCGTGGACAGCTGAAGAAGTTGCCGGAGTTTGAGACAGGGAGGAGGAGATTCCACTCTTAACCAGCTGTGCTATATTTATCTGCTATTTTCTGTGACAAAATTCTGTGAATTTTCATTTCGCAGAATGAAAATTCAGTCATGTTAATCAAATTTCAAGTTCTGTGGCCAAGCTCCTGCCTTGAGATGCCTCAAACGATTTGGCACCTGGGTTAGCATCAGAAAGCCCATCTGGGTAGAGTCTCCTCCCTGACCTGAATCTGAAAAGGCAGTGGGCGGCCATAGACCTGGACCCAGGCGATTTAGATAAGGTTTCCCTCCTTTCCTCTCTTTGCCCTTTGACGACCCCCTCCTCTTCTGGCCTCCATGACCGTTCCTTAAGCAACGTCTCCCCTTCCAAAATGCCCAGTAGCCTTCAGGCTGATGCCCTGTGCGGGACAGAGGACACAGAGGCAGGGCTTCCCGGCTGAACGGGCCCCTGGGAGCCAGGGGCCTGCGGAGTCTCGGATGGGCCCGGACCTGCAGCCGCAGTTTTCCAAACAGTCCCCTGGAGTAGGTTCTTTCAGCTTCAGGGAGAGGTCAGCGTTTCAATCTCATGTTTTCACACATCTTAAATGGATTTCAGAGGCCCTGGCGCTGCCGCTGCTTCTCTCTTTAAACAATGTGGTGAAGCCGCTGTAGCTTTGCTAGAGGCTGCATTCCTCCCACAGTGTGATGTGGTTTTTGGAAGTCATGCATGCAGTTAGCTAAACCAAACTAAGCTGCTTCATGAATGGGAGCAAACTCAAGAGAGCAATGGTGAATAGAAATAAGGCAAGTTTGCTTTCCACCCCTAATTCAAAAAGCCGGATAATTAAGTAGGCGGAGAAAGGAAGTGTCCCTTCTGATTCCAAGAGCTGACTCTCTCTCTTTCTCCATTTCCTTTCTTTACTAGGTAGTGGTGGCGGTGGTGGTGGTTTGTCTGTGTGTCTTGGGGTGAGAGGGGTGGGTATCGTAAGGGAAGTTCTAGTAAAAGATCTATTTCCCCGGATCCTCTGAGTAAGCTTTTTCTGTCATATGGAGAACATAATAACTGCTTCCAGTCCTGTTCAGCCGCCCTCCACTCAGCTCTCTTCTATCTGGCCCTCAGCAGCAGTTGCAAATCTTTAAGCTCTCTGCTGACTCGCCCCCATCTCTCACTCTGGATTCCACCTGGAAGCCGAGGTTCTACAGAATGAACTCAGTGCCCCCTGCACCTCCCGCCTGCAAAGGCACAGAGAGCACATTCCCTTTCCTCTTACTTCCCCTCTCAGGGGAGAAAGAGCCGCTCTTCTTTGCAAAGCCAGTTCCTCTACTGTGCCCTGGATCCCAACATGAATGAGCTTGTCAGTTACTCTGCAGCTGCCATTACTCCTTCGCTCCAGTGTAATGAACATGTCCACATCACTCGAACTCCGAAAAAAAGTCTTTCCTCGAACCTGCCTCCCGAGCCCCCCCTTGCCTGCCTGCTCTCGCCAGGGTGCATCTTGATCCAGTCATCTACCCACTTGTCACTGCCACACATCCCTGCCGCCACCGTCGCCAGTTCTGGCTTCTGCTCCCCCATCCCGTGGCTGGCCACCATTGATGCCTAATCTTCAGAGCCAGTGGACCTCCCCATCCATTTCCTGTTCACTTCTGGACAAGAGAGTAGGAGGAGGAGGATGGCCAAAGTGAGCTCTTGAGGGGGACTGTTGGTGTCAGTTCTCTGATGCTTTCCCAGAGAGCCGAGAGTTTCAGACAAAGACATTTTTCATCTACCGAGCTGCATATTTTTACTTAGATATTTTAAAAAGCAATCTCAAGCTCTGAAGGAAAATGTAACATTGATGCCAAATCAGATGGGAACTAACACTTGGTATCAACAGGAATATATTTGAATTTAAAAAGGCTAGCTGCATCTGACAGCAGTGTGTCTGAGACTCAAGTCGGAGTCGGAGTGGGGGTGGGGAAGAGAAGCGAAGAATCTTCAATAAATGTTTATTAAGACGGGGGATGGGTGGTAAATAGGGTGACCACCTATGACATGTAGGAAGTCAGGGGAGGCTTCATGTCAGAAGTTACACTTAGGCTGACTCTTAAAGGGACAGGTCATTTCCGGTAAAGAAAAGGAGTTCAATACTGGAGGCAGAGGGAGTGGCATGTACAGGGCAGGGTGTTTGGGGAAAAAAACCCTATTTCCAGGAAATGATGAGCACAGCACTTCGAAGCATCTTACGGTCCTTATGACCTAGTGTTGTCCCCTGTCAGACCCCTTGGCCCTGAGATTTGGATAGCTGCAAGGAAAGAGCACATCCTGTAGTAATTTTTGTTATGCTTCGGGCTGAAGACTCACTAAATGTATATGAGTAACCGATTTCTCCTATGCCTCCCTAAAACAAATGTGTGCTTTTAGACACAGAAGACATACTCAGTCAAGGCTGCCTTTCCCCAGAGTTGCCAGCAGCAACCCAGAGGTGGGGGCAAAGCCTTCACAACAGGAGCCTGACGGTCCAGCAAGCCCCAGCATCTTCAGGGGTAGTCACTTCTCCCACGTTGCATCTGTCCTCACCATTCGTGAGCTCTTGGAAGACAAGAGCCATGTCTGTTTGTTGTTACCTGGTGGCTAGCACCAAACATTTGCTCAAAAATATTGGTGACGTGCATGGGGGATGGGACCGGCATCCTGTGCTTTCTAAATAGAGGGTTTCTATCTCCCCTTCTGTTTCCAAGGAAACACTTCTGTAAGTTCCTGGTTGTGGTAGAGGTTGCCAGCTCATGAGTCCTTCCTGGGCACATTGGTAGACAAGACCACACACTTTCCAGCCCCTTGTGGGTTGGTGGGA
The DNA here is from genome assembly GCF_951394435.1 of Stenella coeruleoalba. Lineage (NCBI taxonomy): Eukaryota > Metazoa > Chordata > Mammalia > Artiodactyla > Delphinidae > Stenella > Stenella coeruleoalba. The sequence goes on along the minus strand of NC_137153.1, from coordinate 96,986,851 downwards.
TGGTATGACCAGGTCTAGCCCATGAAGCAAGACTCGAAGTGATGTGTGCTACTTCCTGGATGAGGCATTTGAGTGGGTAGATCACCTCCAAGCTCTCAGCAATGACCCTAGGATTCATGTGTTAAGATGACAGCAACGTCAGATGGAGGAGCTTGGATTCCTGAGCCACTAGATGAAAGGGCATTCCCACTGACCCTCACTGCCAATCTGTGGAAGAATTAAACCTCTATGGTGCTAAGGAGTTGCCTTGTTGCAGCGCCTACCATGACTAATTTATCAGTATATTCTACTTCCTCTACATAAAACCAAGTGGGAGTATGGATTAGACATGAACGCAATAAAAACACTGTTCATTAAATATTTGATGGAGGCCATGAGAGAGGAATAGCTATGTTTTATAATGGACAAGTCGATTACATCACTTTCCTTTAGGAAAACACACAGAAGAAACTTCTTAACCTGCAGTTCTAGAAAAGGTGGAATGTCTCTTGAACATTCAATAATAAAAAGTTACTAAGAATGTGATTCTTGACTGAGCCGTTGTTTTGCCATGCCTCCCGGCAAGCTCAGAGCCAAGTATGTAGCTTATGCATGGTCTCATGGAATGCATTTTTGCCAATTCTCTACTATGATTTTGCTATTCAGTCATTTTCCCTTTAGGTCTTGATTTACCTAATTTTGTTTGCTCTAATTGTGTTTAATACACTCTGTAAGTCTCTTAACATCTTTCTTTTGTGAAGGAGATAAAAACAAGGACGTGTGAGAATCAAATTTTCAGAATGGGCTCTGGATGTAAGCCATTCTTAACACTGGTGAAGGCAGACAGTATAAATCGGCTTTGAGCTTAAAAATCAGTGCTGTAATTATAGTCCAGTAAAGATGTTTAAAAAAATATTTTGAAATGATTAGATTATGGATTGGCAGAAATTGAATATTCGAATGCAATAAGTTTAACTGGTTACATGATAATTTTGATTTGAGCTAGTTTCTGACAGTAATACTTGCCTGGTCAAATAATTTTAAAAAGCTAAAGTAGTTTGAATTCATCACTAAAAAGATCATATTAAAAGACAAAAAAATCCTTTTTGACCCACCTCCTAGAGAAATAGAAATAAAAACAAAAATAAACAAATGGGACCTAATGAAACGTCAAAGCTTTTGCACAGCAAAGGAAACCATAAACAAGACCAAAAGACAACCCTCAGAATGGGAGAAAATATTTGCAAATGAAGCAACTGACAAAGGATTAATCTCCAATATTTACAAGTAGCTCATGCAGCTCAACATCAAAAAAACAAACAACCCAATCCAAAAATGGGCAGAAGACCTAAACAGACATTTCTGCAAAGAAGATATACAGACTGCCAACAGACACATGAAAGGATGCTCAACATCATTAATCATTAGAGAAACGCAAATCAAAACTACAATGAGATATCATCTCACACCGGTCAGAATGGCCATCACCAAAAAATGTACAAACAATAAATGCTGGAAAGGGTGTAGAGAAAAGGGAACCCTTGCACTGTTGGTGGGAATGTAAATTGATACAGCCACTATGGAGAACAGTATGGAGGTTCCTTAATAAACAAAAAATAGAACTACCATACGACCCAGCAATCTCACTACTGGGCATATACCCTGAGAAAACCATAATTCAAAAAGAGTCATGTACCAAAATGTCCATTGCAGCTCTATTTACAATAGCCAGGACATGGAAGCAACCTAAGTGTCCATCAACAGATGAACGGATAAAGAAGATGTGGCACATTTATACAATGGAATATTACTCAGCCATAAAAAGGAACGAAACTGAGTTATTTGTAGTGCGGTGGATGGACCTAGAGACTGTCATACAGAGTGAAGTAAGTCAGAAAGAGAAAAACAAATACCGTATGCTAACACATATATATGGAATCTAGAAAAAAAAATGTCATGAAGAACCTAGGGGTAAGACAGGAATAAAGACGCAGACCTACTAGAGCATGGGCTTGAGGATATGGGGAGGGGGAAGGGTAAGCTGTGACAAAATGAGAGAGTGGCATGGACATATATCCACTACCAAACATAAAATAGATGGCTAGTGGGAAGCAGCCGCATAGCACAGGGAGATCAGCTTGGTGCTTTGTGACCACCTAGAGGGGTGGGATAGGGAAGGTGGGAGGGAGGGAGATGCCAGAGGGAAGAGATATGGGGACATATGTATATGTATAGCTGATAACAAAGCAGAACACACCATTGTAAAGCAATTATACTCCAATAAAGATGTTTAAAAAAAAAAGACAAAAAAAATCAGTGCTGTTGATTTTAATTTACCCTTCTTCCAGGTTTCATGACTATTAATTTTCCCTTTGATTTATAACAGGGTAGCTCAAAGAATAAGTTAATGACGGTAATTACCGGTGCAGGATGCATAGTAAGATAGTTTGTGGCAGTGGCTGTGACTTGCAGTTAGAGGAAAATAACTGTGCTCACGGGTTCAGGGTTCCCAGATGATGTTCAGTCACTGGCATTTCCTCCTTCTGAAGCTTCACACACCACTTTAACATTTTTGATGGAAAACATTCATTCCCTCCATAAAATTCCCCCAGTTGGTTATAAATAGCTGATGGAGAAATATTAACATTTTAAAATTCCAGCTCACACCTCACCTTAAATTTACCTTTGCTTTTCGTAACGGTTTAGATTTAATGGCTTGAAATATCTCTCACGTACATGCATTGAAAGGCAATGCTATATAATTTCTACATTTCATATCTGTAGTCATATCTGTAAATGATTTACAACAGATGCACATAGACACATGTGAAAAAAATTCTTTATTAATTTCTCACATTTCATTACAAAATGTATGTTGCAAACAACTTTGAATAACCTACTTGTGTGTTTTTTGTTGTTTTTTAAACCCCTTGGCTTCAAGAACTCAGGATCTCCCTATCTTTTATCAAGTACTGGGAAATACTGATTTTATTGGAGTCAATAGGTTATCATTTTGCTATTTATTTTCTTCTCTCAAGCTCTGAAAAAAAATGTCCTCTGTATAAATTAAACAAAAAAAGTTGTAAATTCTATGTCATTACAGTCAACAGAATTATAATAATGCATCCAAAATGTGCGGCCACAAAATATCAGGTATATGTTTGAAAAAAGAAAAAAAAAAATGACATTCTAGCCTTGTTAAAAGGATAATGGTCCCATATTTTTATTAACAGGTTAGCAAAACAAAATCCAATGGATTACAATATTTACATGTTATTTGAAAAATAAAGTAGTGATAAAAGCATGTCACAAATATTTTCTTTTTTTTTTCTTTTTTTCTTTCTTTTTTTTCTTTTTTTTTTTTGTTTGTTTTTTGGTAACCATTACAAACACCCAATCCAGGTATGGAACTGTTTAGTACATTTGAAATGAGGCCAATTAAAAACAAATATGGACACAAAATGAATCTTTGTCTAGATAGTTCACACTTTCCCTTTTTCTGGTTTCCACATGATGGCCCCCATCCCTAAAAAAAAAAAATTAAAACAAACGCCCTACAAATAAAAATTCTTAACAGCAAGAAAGTAAAAGAACAACATGCTTTTCAAGTAAGCACTTATTCCACAAATGCAATATCTTTCCATGGATTTTATTTGAAGCTGTGTGGGACACTGTCATCTCAGCAATTCCCCTTCCCTTTCTCCCCCCCTCCCCCAACCCTTCCAAGTAAAAAAAAAAAAACAAAACATGAAAACCAAAGGACTCACACACATACACACACACACATGCTCACGCACACATCCAAGCTCACACGCACACAGGCTTCTAAAACCTAAGATTCAAGGAAAGTTCTACTTTTTGGAACGAAACCCTTTGTTCACAATCAATCAGAACGTATTATAAATGTAGACTTAGATTTAGTCTAAGCTGCTCCCTCCTGAAAAAGCTAATATGGGGAAACAGAGCAGCTGGCAGCTAGATTAAAGAAAAAAAAAAAGTAGTTCTCCAGGCTCCTTGTAGGATATAAGTATTTCGTGAACACTCTCACCAAAGGGATGGGATTCGAGCACATCCCCTTGTCCCGCAAAATAAATGAGAATCCCCCCGCCCCCAAAAAACACAATGCAAACAAAAACAGAACACAGATTTAAAATCACACACAAAAGCCAGCCCATCCTAACAGGAATTATTTGTGTGAGACAGATAATGTGTAAAATTTGACAGCAACAAAAGGGTGAAGAGGACTTCCTCGTCTGGCCCACAAGCTGCATAGCTGTGCCGAAAAGTTTGGTTCTTTAGTTAAATTAAAAAAAAAAAAAAAGTTCTTTGTTATTTCCATGTTTAAAATAAAAACGTTCCTATTCACAAAAAACTAAATCTCCCTTGCCCCCAAATCAAAACAACAACAACGCACACAAAAAAAACAATTTATATGAAAAACTGAATTGTGCTGTGTTTGTAACACTCAAACTGATAGAAGAGAAACGTGTGGCAAACAAACCTCCACAGTCACCTTGAAATTAGCTCACATGAAATCTACCAAATTCTAAATTATAGTTGAACACTAATAAACAGCTTACCTGGAATAAAGGATAATTCACAAACATTTATCTAATAATTAAAGTCTGTTTCTTTTTTTTGTTTTGTTTTTTACTAAAATAATTAAAAAAATCACAGTATTTTAAGAAATAAAACCCACGTGGGGATTTTAAGCACAATTTGTGTTCCTTTCTTTAAAACTCTTTTTTTTTTTTCTCCATTCACCATCTTGCCCAGCAGTTCTCTCTACATTTAACCACAATGACGACAGGTAGTACTGACAAATGCAGAGAATTCCCTTGGTTAAGTTTGAGGTACTAGGAAACAGGTGACTGTTTTATGCAAAGCAGTTTTTTTGTTTTGTTTTTTGTTTTTTTGTTTGTTTTTTCCCAAAGCGGCTGCAGTTAGGTCTTGAAAAAGCTTAACGTATTAAAACTAGAAAAACGCACCAAAAGTTGTGCGTCAAAAAGTTGTTCCCCTAAGAGAAGTCTTCTACTGTCACGGAGCTTCTGTTTCCACATACTGTCCAAGACCACCATAGCGCACACGTGTGCAAGGGAGGTGCTTCGTATTCCGCAACAACTGAAACTTCCACGATGAAGATCCGGAAGGAAAGATGTAGTGATGGAAAAGGAGCCACATATTCCAACCATTTAAATAACTTTAATTTACATACTCACTCACACAGGTACCAGTGCTTTGAAAATAGATTGTTCAGTCCTAAAAAGCAGCTTTGTTCTGTCTTCTTTTCTGTCCCCCCCTTCTCAGCCCAAGCTGGCCCTCCCACTTTTTTTCATCACGGTTCAAGTAAGAGGTGATTAAGAATTTCACCAAACGCTTATTCTTTTTTGGCCTCTGCATTCTCCAGGAGAGATTTGTCAGCAGCTACTACACAGATGGCTACTGGTTCATTCTTTAGGGAAAAGTCTATCCCGATTGCTTCGTCATCTTCCTTCTCCTCTATAGAGGGCACCTTAATACTGTCCTCCATGCTATCTTTCAGGTGGATTTCTTCTTGGCTCACCAGCTTGGTGTCATTCAACGCCCTGGGAAAACATTCATGGTAGTGAAGGGTGAGTATATATATATATATTTTTTTCTAGTTAAACAAAAAACATTCATGTCCTTATTTCTCTGATCCTAAAAAGGCCTTGGGGTCTTACAAGTATGACTGAACTGTGAGTGACTTATCCTTGCTACCTGTTATGCTTAGGCCATATATTTCTGGCATCTTAACAAAAAGTTGAACCTATAAAAATATCCATTATCATACTATGTTTTGATTATACCATGCTTTGATTCCAGATCAACATAATTATTTTATGTTCCCTCCTGTACTGGGAACAATATAAATCATAAGCGGTCATAGCAAGAACTGCCTTAAGCTCAGACCCATCAGAGGAACCTAGAAGCTTGGAGATTTGCTATATTTATTCGGACTAAACGAGCAACTCAGGTATTAAAGATTTAATGGATAGGTCCAGAAACAAATCATAGAAACAACAAAAAGCAAAAACCTGAAGATGGGACCCATGTCCTGGGGAGCTTAGTTACAGTCTCTGAAGTTTAGATGCTTCACGTTTCTGGGCATTTTCTGCTGGAAGGACCAACTCCTAGGTTCTCCCAGCGTCTGCTGGGCTCTAAGTGCCTTATCTAGGGGACAATTTCATGTTCAAGGATCTTATGAGTGCTCTACAGGTATGCTCCCACCTACCTGGGAGGCAGGCAGAAGCGGGCTCTGTCCCCGAGGCAGAGCATTGAAGGCACCAAGAGGTGCGTGGGAAGGTTCAAGGCCACTCAGGGAATGAGTCATCACAGAGGCAGGAACAGAAGCCAGATCTTTGGACCCCGGTCCACGCTCTATCAGAGAACGTCATGCTAATGAAAGCTGAAGGGACACGGGCTGGAGAGAGCGCTACACTTCTACACGAGGGCTGGAGCGGGCTCTGTCATTCGTAAAGATGATCTTTCCTCCTTTGCCTTGTGTCTGGGTGACCATTTAAAAACCAGCGGAAAGGTAGAGACCCAGTTCGTTACCACTGCCTCTCCTCCCATGCCCGGAAGTGTGACACAGAGGGGTCTATGTACTGTCAGGAGAAACCACCACCTCGCACGATGGGCGAAGGCCTTCATGGGACTTACATGCCGTGTCTCAGCACGTGCCTTTCCCACTCAGAGCCCTGGGAAAACGCCCGTCCGCAAAATTCACATGGAAAACGCTTCTCAGTGTTGATAGCAGCCCCACGGTCGGAAAATCTCATCAGATCTGTGAGGAGAAAGCAGAAGTGTTACCTGTGTGCCGGGGAGCGGGCAGAAGAGAAGTCAACATCCATTAGGAAACCTCGTCTCCTACCTTCCGTCCCAAAGCCATTCAGTGAAACCAATTTCCAGATTCCTTACTCTTTCTCCTACTGGCTTTTCACCAAAGGATATTTCTTGAAACTCTCTCAAGAACTGTTCCTGTGGTTCCCGAGCCCCAGGTGTCCTCACTTCTCCTCACCTCCCAGTTGCTTCCATCACAAATAACCTGGGTCTGTCTTGCCTGAAGAACCCATTCTGTTCATTCCAATGGCATCTGAGCATTTTTTTCCCTATCAAATCTCTCCCTTCTGTGATGCTCTGTATCAGTGCCTCAAGTTTAGCATGTATTCATTTTCTATTTGACACAAGTTTATCTCCACTCACTAAAAAAGCACCAGATCAGGAAAAGCGTGGTAAGACCTCGAGGCTTCGACACATTCCAAGGAAGGCCGAGGACTCACGACTGGTGGTCATCTGCCATGGATATCAGAATCAACACCTCCCAGGGTGACTGTGAGCACTGAATGAGATCTGTAAGCAAAGAACCTAGCAGGAGTGAGTCCCGGGCATCAGGGAGTCTGGAATGTGAAAGCGTGTCCTCAGCTAGTAAGGGCTCCTGGCCAGCTGCCCGGCATCTATGCCTCAATCGGGGGGGGGGGGGGGGTGGTGGTGTGTGTGTGTGTGTGTGTGTGTGTGTGTGTGTGTGTGTGTGTGTGTGTGTGTGTGTGTTTTTTGGGGGGGAAGGGCTGTGTTGGGTCTTTGTTGCCGCATGCAGGCTTTCTCTAGTTGTGGCGAGCAGGGGCTACTCTTCGTTGCAGTGTGCGGGCTTCTCATTGCGGTCGCTTCTCTTGTTGCGGAGCATGGGCTCTAGGCGTATGGGCTTCAGTAGTTGTGGCGCACGGGCTTCAGTAGTTGTGGCTTGCGGGCTCTAGAGGACAGTCTCAGTAGTTGTGGTGCACGGGCTTAGTTGCTCCGCGGCATGTGGGATCTTCCCAGACCAGGGCTTGAACCCGTGTCCGTGCGTTGGCAGGCGGATTCTTAACCGCTGAGCCACCGGAGAAGTCCAATTGGTGTATTCTTGAACATGGGGATATGCACACGTTTCTGGATAGCTCTGTTGTTAACATCAAATGTTGACTGTCGTTTTATTTCCTCCACGGCCCTGGGCACACGTGAGTGGTCTGATAAACGTGGACTGGCTGGCTAATTGTTTAGAGGCCACGCCTCCTGGCAAACTCAAAGACGAGAGCTTATATGGCCTTTGTGCTATCCTGAGCCCCAAGCCCACACGTCTTTGATCATACCACAGAGGGCCAGATCTTTACGTGCATAATAAATAGCAGGACCTAGACGGCTCTGCAGCCACGCTGCAGTGAGGGCAGCACACGGGGACGTGTTGATCATCTCTGCGTATCTGATCGCTGTGTGTCTGTACCTACAAGATGTTACAGGAGGATGGCTCCTGGTTGAAACACTCCGTCTGATAAAAATCCTCAGGATGACGTTAACAGGCTAGGTGTCTCTACGCTGCCTTCACCTTCAGCACAAAAAGCTCTGTGAATGGGGCCAGTTTTAACAAAAGATGAAACATTTTCTCACAAATTAAGAAGATCACCACACAAGCCATTAAAAATAATTGCACAGACTACCTTCCTTGATTCTTTTCATTGGAAATGAGACAGCACCATCTGCCCTGCGCATTAATTCCTTAGCAGGGATTATCTTGGGCAAGAAATCAGCAGAATGCCTTCCTAACTCCTCCCAGCTGCATAATGAGAGGGGGTGGGGAGGGTCCTGCTTGGGTTCATGTTGATTTCTTCACGCCTGGTTTCTCCTCTTTCAGATTCCCTCTGAGCTGCCTTCTGAGGCAGGACCTGCAATGTGGCCACAGTCAGTCCCCTCCCTGGTTCTCGTGCTGGGAAAGGACGCTGGGAACGGGGTGGCTCCAAGGATGTGAGCCCCCCGACTGAGCGCCCGATGAGCACCCACACTGCCAACGCGGGGCCTGCCCCTGGCACACGCACTCGCTTACCCTTAGGCAACATGAAACCAGCCACCTATTCTTTCCGAGGGCTCATGCTGTTTCATCCTCAAAGGAGGAGGCCAGTCATTACCTGTCACACACCAAATGGCTCTCCATTAGCCCGAGAGCTGCGCTAAAGCCACCTCCCCTCTCCACTCCTGGAAGACAGGACGTCTGGCAAAAACGCCCCGAGGCTATTGTGTGCCGGTTCTTCTGGTTGGCAAGAATACACCTGATGGTGGAAAATTGATTCAAAGGCAACGAAACAAAGGAGGCTGTTCTTTCAAGGATCGGTCGAGGGGTACGGGAAGGTTTTGGCTGGTAATTCCCATTAACGTTACTAGAAGTGACTCATGTAATTCCCCCACCCGCTGAGAGAGGAATACAGGCTTCTCCACCCCAAGATTTTTTCCCCCATGCTGTTAAGGCTCATGAATGTGGATGCTAAACTTCCCAGGGACAGGCGATCAGACACCATGAAGTTCTTTCCAGGCAAACAGAGCTGGTCTGATGCCACAGTGCCCATGCGAGGGGGCGGCCAGGCTGGGCAAGGGAACGTGCTTGGTGCTCTCACAGCCAACTGCCATTTAGTTTAGAGGCGTCACAGGGGAGGGGAGGACTAAAGGGGGTTCTTGCCTCTGCAGTACTTACAACCTGTAAAATCATGTGTGCTCGGCTCTAGAGATTAAAACGTCATGGTACCCAACGAGGACTAATTCATTTCCTGGAGAGGAACGGTAGGGCACAGAGCACCATGAAGAAAAGGAGCCCGTGTCCCCTCTGTCACAAGCATCCTCTTCCAGAGAACTCTGGAAACAGTGCACAGACGCTAAAGAATTCATCACTAAGAACATATTTGTGAAATGCTAAAAAAAATAAATAAAGGAAAAGAAAATTTAAAAACCATGCTTCTCAGATCACAGCCATTTTCCTTGTAAGAAACAGATTACTGCAGCCCCTCCTAATAAAAGTTGTAACATGACAAGGTCAATCAGTCTATTTGGCGTGGGTGTTCTATTTATCCATTTCCCGCGGGCATGGGGGTTCAGGAGCCAAACTGGATCCCCACTCAGCAAACCCGTGGTCTCCTACTACGGCAGAGGTAAAAGATGGTGGGCAAGGGGATGGGGCTGGAAGTCAGGGCAAGTCAGGAAGAAGAACAGGGAGAACCGCAGGGGGAACGGCCACCAAGTCGGCTTTCTTAGGCTTGCAGACTGACCAAGCAAGAAAAGCCAAGAAATTCCGCAAAAGTGCCCCTTAGAGTGAGGCCCTAAGGGCCACTGGACTGACAGAATTCAGGGGCAGGTTCCCTTCAATGAGGATCACCCCGCTGTCCAAAGGGTAGGGGAGATGGTGTGTAGTGTAAAAGACGTTTTGCCTTTGGAGCCAGAAGACTTAGACTCAACCTCCAGTGGTTTTTTTTTTAAACTTTGAACAAGCTCTTAAGTATCCCGGGCCTTTGTTTCCCCATTTGTAAAAATGGCAATAATACCATCTACATTGCAGGGTTTTATCATTATTATTAGCTGGTTACTATGTTCTAGGACTAACGTTTGTCTGCTATCTCATTTAAGATTTACGCAACCCTAGGAAGTGACACTGTTATTAGGATGATGAATGCATAAAGAGAGAAAATAATTTACCCAAAGTCATATAACCAACAAGTAGCGCGACTGGGAGCCAAATCCAGGCAGACCAACTACAGAGCCTCTAACGTTATGTAACGTTAAGGATAAAAGGTATAAAACCCACGAGCGCCGGGCCTGGCACGTCAGGATGCTCAGTAATGGCAACTAGTACCCTTCTTCTCATCACTGCGATGATGTCTATCACATTTATTTCTCAGGTCTAGGTTATCCATGTGCTTTTGATAAATCTGCAATAACTAAAGTAAGATATCCCAACCTATATCCTTTACGTAGAGTCTTGGGTTTTCCACAAGATTCTATGTTGAGCAATATAGAATACCAACTCTAGATCATGTAAACGTATGTCTACAACTAAATATACTTTGAAAAACTTCACTTTGAAAATAATGATAGACTCACAGAAACTCATACAAAAATACCACAAAACCTTTCCCTGTAAACACAGCCGAATAAAAGCCCCTGGTCTCTCTCTCTCTCTCTTTACAAAGCAAAAGCAGTAGCAAGGGGGTAAGAGGAGGACCGTGCAGGACACATGGAGAGAACTCAAGCCCCCTGCAGCTCCCCCCAGCCCAGCAGAAGCAATTTGAAATAAGCGTTCAATTGGAAGCTCATTTACATTCCTCAGTAGCTTTTACAGGACCATCCATCTTGCTGTCTGTCCTTACTCTGCAGATTCCCAAGATACCAGTTTTCCTGAATAAAAAACCAATCATTGCCACGTATTTTTTACCGAATGTACTTCCTGGGAGTTTCTAGAGCTGGTACTAGTTTACAGAACACAGCCCCTGGTGTGTTTCTTAAGTCAGTCCATTCCTTCTGTTGCCCCTACAACAACCTTCTGCCTCCCCTTGTATCTCAGCACGGCCGGGCTGGGTGCCAGCTGGGGCTCAGGGGGCAGGGGAGGGACCTACCTCTGCCGTCAGCCTTGCTGTTCATTTCTTCTTCCTTGTCCTCCTCGTCACTGCTGGAGCTCTCCATCTTCTCCTTCATCTGTTCCAGCTGATCCAAGTTAACTCGTCCAACCAGCTCAAAGTTACGGCTTACCTGAAACAGACCCAAACAGAGAGTGGAATCACAAACCGCAGCTGAATGCGGTTCTCCCCGGAGGACAGAACTTCCCGCCGTCATTTTCCTGTGGGTGTGCTTTTAGAGCCAGGACCAGATAACCCCAGTGCCTAAGAGGTCCTTTCTTCACGCTGACTCTCTCAGAGGTGTACCTGCCGTTTACTTCCACATTCATTTTCACCGGACCTTCCTTACCAAATTCAGTAAGAAGCGTGAGCTACCGTCAGCAGAAAATCAAAAGCATCGTGAAGCCCGGGGTGTAGAACAGGTGTCCACTAAACATTTCTGGAGTTGAATCCAAGGATGTACCTTCTGTAAACTACCCAAATTGTGGTTTCCTTCCCCCTTCTGGGAATGTGGCCTTTTCTGATTTTGGCTTTTGGAAACATGTATTAGAAGTGTCATACACGCATATTTATGAAGTTATGTTTCTGGAGGTGAAGTGACTGTAAGTAACTTGAAGACTAGCAGTCACAACATTTCCACCATGAGCCTATCAAGCTGGAGGGCTATGGGCTGTCCTAGCTTTGACCAAACGACAGCTATTCGATTCCTAACTCTGGTTTAGATGTAAGACAATAATATTGGTACTGTTTAGTGTTACTACTGTTTCTGAAGCTGACCACAGCCTATTCATCACAGCTGGGGATTATCTGAGAAAAATCTGGATGACAAATCCCTAAAAACCCTTTTAAAGTGTTAACTATGGCTGATTTTTGTTTACATAAAACGTGGTTAGGATAATGTGGGAATCCAAACTGTCTTCAAAATATCATCCAAGAGAAATAAAAATCCACCCTGAGAAAACTCTGTAAGGACATTCTGTTTGGGGTTCTCATGTCAATGGTAGTACAAGATGCAACCTCTTCAATTAATCTATTTTCAGAACTTCTTCAGTTGCATGTGTAGAATTACCAGCAACGACAGCACAGGAGTCTAGCCAACAAAACGACTCAAACCAATACAGTGATGGGTTCCGTGCTTCCCCCGTGGGGACCAGGGAAGGGGCCCATGGAGATAAATAAGACCCGGTTCTAGCCTCCAGAGGCTCAGAGTTTAGTTGAGGAGGGAAGACAGACTTCATTACTGAGACTCCAAGGCAGATTTCCATAGCTGCTACAGGAGAGAGAGAGAGTAATGAGGGCGCAGGAGAGGACAGGGAGAATTTACAAGACAGTTCCAAAATATTCCCTGGGACCAGCCTGGAACAAAGATGTGCTGAGCACCACCAATTCCATATGCCTGGCAGATGGAAACATCATCATCAACTGTGACAAATGCGAGAGAAAGAGCCTCAGAGCATCAGGGCCAACAGACAGTGCTGTGAAAAAGCTTAACACCGCCCCCATCACATCATGTTGGGGGTCGGCCGCGTTGAAAAGGAGCAAGAACCCTCGGGATGAAAGCTCTCTTAAAGCAAGAGAAACAATCCACTGAATGAAATCCATGAAATCAGTTGACTTGGAAAACAACTCAGCATGAGGGTGGAAAAGACCTCTTCGTCCCTCTCAGCACTAAACCCTCAGAGAAGGCGAATTCCTGTTCTGCTCATGAAGAAAAGTTTTAAAAACGAATAGCCTAAGGCGAAGAGGAGGAAGTCAAGTTGGAATCTTTCTTCCTCTCTGAGTTCACGGTATCAGCCGGCAAAGGACTTCTGAACAAAGTACCTTCCCAATTAGGGCTTTATCTATTTACTATCCTCACTCCTACCGACCTATGCAGATTTTTAAAAATTTATAACACAGACCTGAGCGCAAGTTTCGGGTTCGCCGTGAACCATGAGACTCCGGGCAAATTACTGAACATAAGTGTCCTCAGTGTCCTTGTTTGTAAAAGGGGGCCGGCATAGTATCCGAAACACAATAAACAGTTCACCAAATTGTGGTTCCCTCCCCTTCTGGGAATGTGGCCTTTTCCGATTTTGGCTTTTGGAAGCACATGTAAGTGTGGTAAGTGCATATTTATGAAGTTATGTTTCACCACAAAGTCTACATTTTAATCAAATAGCATTTATGACAAATATGTGAATAAAAGTTTTCTGGGTTGCCAGTTTTTTTCAGGAAAAGGAGGCAAGATTCCAACTGGCCTAATTTCAAAATATGCAAAGAAACAATATTTTGAAATGATCAGTACTTTAAAAGGCAGCCTTTTCCAATAGCTTTCTCCCCGCTTCAGCCAGGGCAACTATAAGCATGTAGAAGGGGCAGGAGAGGTGGGCATTGCCAGCAAACAAAAAGAAACGAAACCAAGAAAGGCCAAAAAACAATCCTCAAACATCTTTAATCCAGCAGTTTGCATTCATTCATTCATTCAGGACTCCCAGGGGCCCTGCTGTATGCCAGGCCCTGTGCCTATCAAGGAACTCACAGTGACAGAAGGAGATCTGTCACCAAACCAAATGTTATTTTTTCTTTTCCTCCTTCCTGTTTCTTTTCCTTTTACAGGAAAACTGTTAGCATTTTGGATTCTGCACAATTTTATGAGTACATGACATTTTCATGGTATAACGTTCACCCGGGGCTCACCGAGGATTTATCTGTCCTGAAGATTTCTAAAATCTTTGTTTAAAAATAAAAATGAAAAATTTTGCTATGTAATTAGAGGATTTTAAATTAAAAACTCTTTATAGGGTTGAGTTCTTACTATACTTTAAATCTCGAAACCAGCAATCCAGGGTTAATCTTCATACAAAAGGAAGACTCCTTGCTGCACTTCTGAGCCACCGTCTCTTTCCTGTATTAGTGCAAGGCCCTTCCCTCCCTCCCTGCCGACTTCCCAGCGTCCATTCTCACCACCTCTTGCATCTAACCTCCAGGGTGGTCTGACTGAGTGATTTTTTTTTTAAAAAATTATATCTGCTCATGTCAGACTCCACTTGCCCTGAGGATGAAACCCCAATTTCTTACTGGGCTTTACATGTCCCCCCGACTATCATCTTACCCCCTGGCCCACCCTGCCCTCACACTGACTGCCCTTTGCTCCCACCACCCTGAGCTTATTGAGGTCTCTGGAACAGGCCAAGCTCTTGACTTTGTGCCTCTCTCCGCAGAGGCTATGTCCTCTGTGTGAAATTCTCTCAAGCCTGCCTCGCTCACATGGTGTGTCGTCTCCTCAGCCTTCCAGCATCGCTCCAATGTCACTGTATCTGGGGGACCTTCCCTCAACACCTCCTAGGTTAAATATCCTTGCCCTAGGCTACCACAGCACCCTCCCCTCCCCTTTCATAACTCAGTGACTGTACAGCCGAGGGGACTAGATTCAATACCTTGTAATAACCTATATATGTATGTAGAACTGAATCACTTTGCTGTACATCCGAAACTAACAAACACTGTAAATCAACAATGGTGCGATTAAAAAAACCCTCAGAAATTAACTGTTTCTGGCCCACCTGCCCAACAGAACTGCAGACTCCATGAAGACAAACACCCTGCAGCTTATTCACAGCCAGATCTACACTGGCCAGTGCAGTGTCCAGATTAGAGCAGGCATGGTTCTCACCTCTTGGATACTGGGTGTCTGCATTTTCATTTATTATATTTTTCTGTACTATAAATGTTTACAAAGAAAAACTAGAAAACAGAAAAAACTCATTTAAAATCCAACGACCTACATGAAGAACCTAGGGGTAAGACGGGAATAAAGACACAGACCTACTAGAGCATGGACTTGAGGATATGGGGAGGGGGAAGGGTAAGCTGTGACAAAGTGAGAGAGTGGCATGGACATATATCCACTACCAAACGTAAAATAGATAGCTAGTGGGAAGTAGCCGCACAGCACAGGGATATCAGCTAGGTGGTTTGTGACTACCTAGAGGGGTGGGATAGGGAGGGTGGGATAGGGAGGGTGGGAGGGAGGGAGACCCAAGAGGGAAGAGATATGGGAACATATGTATATGTATAACTGAGTCACTTTGTTATAAAGCAGAAACTAACACACCACTGTAAAGCAATTATACTCCAATAAAGATATTAAAAAAATAAAAAAAATAAAATCCAACGACCTATACATAATACCTGTGAACAAGTAGTTACATTTCTGTATTCCTGTTCTCTATTCACAGGTGATTTACAGTGCTGCTTTTCGATGCATGGTACGGCATAAATATCAATCTCTGTATACATCCTTTTTTTTTTTTTTTTTTTTTTTTTTGCGGTACGCGGGCCTCTCACTGTTGTGGCCTCTCCCATTGTGGAGCACAGGCTCCGGACGCACAGGCTCAGCGGCCATGGCTCACGGGCCCAGCCGTTCTATGGCATGTGGGATCTTCCTGGACCGGGTCACGAACCCGTATCCCCTGCATCGGCAGGCGGACTCTCAACCACTGCGCCACCAGGGAAGCCCTATACATCCATTTTTAATCACCACATAATCCTTCGTTAAGTAGATATATTATAGTTTACTTGACTCTTCCCATGTGAGTCTACCTTTGGTTATTTCTGGCTTTTCACTATTAAAAATGCAACAATAAGCCTTATTATATACAAACCTTTCTTTCATGTTTAGTTTTAGCCATGGCAATCAGGGAAGAAAAATAAATAAAAGGAATCCAAATTAGAAAAGGAGAAGTAAAACTGTCACTGTTTGCAGAAGACATGATACTATACATAGAAAGTCATAAAGATGCTACCGGTAACTACTAGAGCTCATCAATGAATTCGGTAAAATTTCAGGATACAAAATTAATACACAGAAATCTAGCATTTCTATACACTAGAAATGTGTATAGTGATCTATACACTAGATCTTTTTTCTGAAAGATCAGAAAAAGAAATTAAGGAAACAATTTCACTTACCAGCACATTAAAAAAGAATAAAATACCTAGGAATAAACCTTCCTAAAGAGACAAAAGACCTGTACTCTGAAAACTATAAGACACTGATGAAAAACTGAAGATGACACAAACAGATGGAAAGATATACCACATTCTTGGATTGGAAGAATCAATATTGTCAAAATGACTATACTACTCAAGGCAATCTACAGATTCAGTGCAATCCCTATCAAATTACCAATGGCACAGAACTAGAACAAAAAATTTTTTTAATTTGTATGGAAACACAAAAGACCCCACCTGAATAGCCAAAACAATCCTGAGAAAGAAAAATGGAGCTGGAAGAATTACACTCCCTGACTTCAAACTATAGTACAAAGCTACAGTTATCAAAACACATTTTTGTTCTGGCATAAAAATAGAAATATAGATCAATGGAACAGGATAGAAAGCTCAGAAATAAACACACACACCTATGGTCAATTAATCTACAACAAAGGAGACAAGAACATATGATGGAGAAAAGACAGTCTCTTCAATACTGCACAGCTACATGTAAACATTCTCTAACACCACACAAAAAAAATAAACTCAAAATGGATTAAAGACCAAAATTTAAGACTGGATACTGTAAAACTCTTAGAGGAAAAAACAGGCAGAACACACTTTGACATAAATTGCAGCAATATCTTTTTGGATCCGTCTCCTAGAGTAATGAAAATAAAAACAGAAACAAATGAGACCTAATTAAACTTAAAAGCTTTTGCACAGCAAAGGAAACCATAAACAAAACAAAAAGACAACCCACAGAATGGGAGAAAATATCTGCAAATGAAGCAACTGACAAGGGATTAATCTCCAAAGTATACAAACAGCTCATGCAGCTCAGTAACAAAAAAAAACAAACAACCCAATCAAAAAATGGGCAGAAGATCTAAATAGACATTTCTCCAAAGAAGACATGCAGATGGCCAAAAAACACATGAAAAGATACTCAAATTCACTAGTTATTAGAGAAATGCAAATCAAAGCCACAATGACGAATTACCTCACACCAGTGAGAATGGCCATCATCAAATAATCAAATAATAATATAATAATAATATTATATTAAATAAATATAATAACCAACAATAAATGCTGGAGAGGGTGTGGAGAAAAGGGAACCCTCCTACACTGTTGGTAGGAATGTAAACTGGTACAACCACTATGGAGAACAGTATGGCGGGTCCTTTAAAAACTAAAAATAGAACTATTGTATGAGTCAGCAATCCCACTCCTGGGCATATACCCAGAGAAAACTATAATTCGAAAAGATACATTCACCCTAATATTCATTGCAGCACTATTTACAATAGCCAAGACATGGAAACAATCTAGATGTCCAACGACAGATGAATGGATAAAGAAGATGTGGTATAGGGACTTCCCTGGTGGGCCAGTGGGTAAAACTCAGTGCTCCCAATGCAGGGGGCCCAGGTTTGATCCCTGGTCAGGGAACTAGATACCGCATGCATGCCACAACTAAGAGTCCACGTGCCGCAACTAAGAAGCCCGCATGCCTCAACTAAAGATCCCACATGCTGCAACGAAGATCCTGTGTACAGCAACTAAGACTCAGCGGAGCCTAAATAAATAAATAAATAAATTAATTAAAAGATGTGGTATGTGTGTACACACACACACACACACACACACACACAAAATGGAATATTACTCAGCCATAAAAAAGAATGAAATAATGCCAATTGCAGCAACATGGACGGACCGAGAGATTATCGTACTAAGTGAAGTAAAACAGAGAAAGACAAATGTCATATGACATCACTTACATGTGGAATCTAGAAAATGATACAAATGAACTTATTTACAAAACAGAAATAGACTCACAGATTTTGAAAACACACTTATGGTTACCAAAGGGAAAAGGTGGGGGGAGGGATGAATTAGGAGTTTGGGATTAACATATACACACTACTATATATAAAACAGATAATCAACAATGACATACTATATAGCACACGGAACTCTATAATAACCTATATGGGAAAAGAATCTGAAAAAGAATGGATATATGTACATATATAACTGAATCACTTTGCTACACACCCGAAACTAACACAACATTGTAATTCAACTATACTCCAATTTAAAATAAATTTTTTAATTAAAAATAGAAAAGAATGCAGTAATAAGCCTTATTGTATATAAACCTTTCTTTTATATTTAGTTTTAATTTTATAGGCTAAATACTCAGACATGAAATTACAGGGTCAAAGTCAAATGGTATACAGATTTTATATTAAAGTTCCAATATATTTCTAAGTTTGCTTCTAAAATGATCATACTTGTAGTGATTACTTTCTGGATCTCGAAACTGGTGGGTATCCGACCAACTTCTTAATGAGACAGAGGACATATGGAGGGACATTCACTTTCTTCTTTAGAGATGAGAAGCAGTTTATCACCTTGTTTCACAAAAGCCCACAACAGAGGGAGAAAGACAGCAAGGCTGAGTTTGAGTTCTAGAACCTGGCTCCTTAGAGCCTTCTGAAGGCAAAAGAAGCCATCCAAGTTTTTAAAGGGTAGACTGTTCAAACACACAATCACTCAGACTGTAAAACTATGTGCAGATCCTTACATCTCGTGAAAGTTATCTGTGAATGCCCAGGAATTGAAAGTCTCCCATAAAGGCCGCTAACTCAGAGTTGTGTGAAAAGCTGTCCAGTAAGGAGATGAGATGAACTGCCAAAGACCAGCAAAAACTTTACCCCTTAACACTGAAGCAGAGATGCTGTAAACCCTTCAAGGCTCATGCTTAGTGTTCAAGCTTCACCACGACACCTGTCTTTTTGTTTGTTGCTTTTTAACCATTCAGCAAAATGGTTTCTGTCTGTCCCTAGCATATGAAAGAATTTCCATACTCGAGTCTTATTCTAAGGGAAGGAGTGTTATGTGATTTACAAATATAAGCAAGTTGCACATGCATTTTCGTACTGCCCTGGGGGGCAGACCCAGCCTTGCAGGAAAGACTGCTATAACCTTGCTTGTTACGGAAAGAATGAAGTTGGACACCCTCGTCTTCAGATTACTTAGCAAACATTAACTGGGGGAGATGGTGATGAAGACAAATCCACGTAATGTTTCCAGAGTCCCCCTCCTACTGACTTAACACTTGTACCTTTAAAAAGAGACCCCCCCAACCAGGATGTTCACATCACCTAATAGTGCATGTTCATGTTAAAAAGAAAGGCCAAGAGAACTTTTTACTTCTAGAAGAAGTGACAGCAGAGAACATGGAAAAACTGTCTCTTACATCCGAAGTGCCCATCTCAGTCACAAACTGACCATGTGTGGTACTGCAAAGATTTTAAAGGACTCATGGCCCAGGCAGGCAAACTTTTTCTGTGAAGGGCCAGTTAGCGAGTTTTTTAGGCTTTCTGGACCATATGGTCTGTCACAACTACTCAATTATTGTGTAGCTTGAAAGCAGCCACAGATAATACGGAAATGGACGAGCATGGCTGTGTTCCAATAAAACTATATTCAGGGACACTGAAATTTGAATTCTGTATAATTTCACATGTCATGAAATATTACTCTTTTGATTTTTTTCAACCATTTAAAATTGTCAAAACCATTCTTAGCTGGCAGGCCATATAAAAACAGGCAGTGGGCCAGATTTGGTCCATGGGCCAGAGTCTGCCCACCCCTGACTTATGATATCAGGTGGTTTGCCCAGCACATCCTCTTTGCCTGTCTCTGAAAGTCAGAATGGGAATGAAGGAAAGGAATCAGTGGGAGAAAGGGTCAGCAAAGCACTGTCTCTATGAATTCTTACAGGAAGGTGGTCAAAGACGCAGGTAGAAGTCTTAAATTCTCTGCTAAGAGCATTTCTATCAGAGCTCTTATTAAAAGCTTCTAGAAAAGATATTCGGCTCAGTGTATTAAAGTTCTATGGAAGGTGAGCCAGGACACCATACTTGCTTTGCATTATGCTGCCCTCCTATTTTATAGACATCTTTATGCAGCACTTAACACGCTGGTTGTGATTCTCTGTTTAAGGCGATCTCATCTGCTTGCTTATGAACTCTTGCAGGGTAGCAACTGTTTCTTATTTAGTTTTACAGGCTCAGCGCAGAGTGTAAGGCCAGTCATCTAGTTGACACACAATACATGCTACTTGAATCTACCAGTAACATTAAAATCCCATAGGCGATCATAAAGTATAAAGAACTTCATAATATTGCATGCCATGATACAAATCTGCTTGCTAATGAGAATAAAATTGGACATTTTCTAAAATATTTTGTTTCAATGCTGACCAAATAATCTACTATATGCTAAAAATTAACCCAGTAGTTTTTCCATGTATCACTTTAACCCTTATGATCATTCTGTAAGATATGCGTTATCTTCCGTATTTGTAGATGAGGAAAACAGGACACAAAGCAAGTTAAGTGATAAAGCCAGGATTAGAACTCACATCTTCAGATGACATAGCTCCAGCTTTCCTCATTAGAATGCAGATCATCTGTCGAAATGTAAATTTGCTTACAAAATATGGAAACATTATCCATGGGATACTGGCTGAACATAAGAAGGAAGAAAAAAGTACTGTGACAATAATATTCGATCCAAAATTTGGTGGGATAAAGCAGTAGAATCTTTTGAGAATATTTTCTTCAAAATAAAAACCTTTCTAAGAACAGTAAGAATAAAGGATGGTAAAGTTCCAGAAGGGTATGGGGCACGGAAGTCAAGGAGACTATCTACTTTCTTTTGCCATCATTGAGTTAGAACAGAAAACATGCTCCTGCCAGACCTGACTTAGCAAAAGTCCAGACAAAATCAATCATTTTGAGAATCTCAGCACAGCCCCAGTCACAAGTACTCAAGATAGCCAAGTGAAAGGCATCATTAAAGTCAAACAACTTTGCTGTCGGCCAACTGAGCTGCTGCCAATCTCCTGAACTCGAAATCCAGAGGCAAAGGTGCTGATGCTGCTGTCATGTTTTGCTTATTTGAACAAACAGGATACGTATAATTTCTTATTTGAAAAGTGCTTTCACTTATTTATTTACTTAGCAACCAGCTACTGGAGACTTTATTGTATGCAGGGCACTATGGTTAGATTTGGGAAGAAAAGAGAGGTAAATAATGTGGTTTCCATTTTAAGACTGTTGCATCCAGGGGCAAGACAGAGCCTTGTTAAGAGTTAAGTGCAAGTTGAGGCAGCATGAAATACGTGCCTTAACAGAGGAAGGAGGAGAGCTCTCTGGAAGCCTGGGAGCCGAGGCCATTCATTTTGGCTGGAGAGGTTAGTGGAGAGTTTCAAAGCTTATAGGCAAAGAACATCTTCAAATGTCTACTTGAGAAATATCTTCTAAGGTTCTGCCAGGCACATCCCTCTGAATATGACCACACCTCTTGCTCATCTACCTCCGGTTTGTCTTCCAAAATACATGATAGAAGCAGGTCCACGGCTGACAAATCAAGAAGCAACTAACATGAGGGAGAGCACAGATGAAATGACATAATCTTCTGGAAAAACCTTCAGCGTGCAGGAACCTACAGAGTTCATAAAGCTAGAGATGCCAGTACTTAGTTCAGAAATTAAACGCAGTCCAAAAAGACCATGGCCAAAGGTGTATTTTATGATTTGGAGTTGGGGAAGGTTCTTTGTTTTATTTCTTCTCATTCCCTTTGCTGGAAACAAATATTCTATGTGACTTTTTTGCCACTGCGGATTTCACTAGTCCAGAAAGCGGAACAATTTTATTGGAATAACTCAAATGTTGGCAATTCCTCCTGAGCTGAATGTTCTGCTGCTTCCCCTAAACTGACAAAAAGAAAGAGATACGAGTTCCTTAGAGTTCAGCTGCCTGAGGCTCCATTTGTATAAAAAATTAAAAACATTTCAAAGTAAATTCAATTAGTGAATGTGTATTGGCTGAATAGACTATCCTTCTAAATTTAATACAGCGAACATGACAATTTTACGAGCAAAGCAAGTTAGAGATAATATATTTTTATGTTCCTTAAACTAGCAAAGAGACTTCAGAACCATAAAGAACGCTAACAAGGTATTGCATATACTTAAACTTTCTTCAAAGAAAAAAATATGTGTGTTTTTCCAAATGTGAGAAGTGCGAGGTTTGGTTTTTTTCATGACTTCAAGGTTCCTAGAAACGTTACCTCTTCATCTTGCACCAGCATTGCTGATAAATGGCACTACTGACATATGATTTCATTCTGTGTGTGTGTGTGTGTGTGTGTGTGAGAGAGAGAGAGAGAGGGAGAGAGAGAGGGAGGGAGGGAGGGAGGGAGGGACTGAAAGAACAGAATAGTCCGCCTCTAGAAGACCTAGTGAGATAGAAAAAAGACAGGGAGTTGAAGGATGAAAAACTAAAAGTTCAAATAGCCTGTACTGTTTACTTTAGATTCCAAGAGATTTACAAGTGATTCCTTGTTCACTGGTCCAAAGATAAAGATCTAGGAAGACAAGATTCTGTGTCACCTAAAAAAATGAAGGTGCTAAAACAAATAAAGAGAAAAAAATGAATGTGCTGATTGTCACCCATTTTACTTCACCTTGGCTTCTGAGGATAAACACAGCAGTATAAATCCAGGGCACTTGAGAATTTGGTTCTTCAGCAGAATGGTTTATTTGACTTCAAGGATGCTTCCTGCTGAACCAGTGTTCTGTCCAGTCCATGAATGATACAGTCTGACATCTTCAGAGACATTCCTGAGGTTTACAAGCTTTGCAGGCAGAATTCAGGAGTCCAGTTTTGAATATCCACTTCTGTTTAATGATGAAATCCTTTGACTGAAAATACATCCTACAGTGTCTTTTAATTTCTTGTATAGATTCTCTCCACCACACAAAATCACCTAAAGCTATTTGTGGAAGAATGTAATGAGCAACGCACACAACACATTGTTTCGCTAGAAAACAGAAAACCTTAGTTTAGAACCAACTGCTAAGTCTATGGCACATTTTATTTTTGGCAGTTTACACGTTCCTCTGGATCTCTGCATCTTTATGGATCTGTCTGTTCTCAGGATCAACCTTATAAGAAAAGACTGCAGAAAATTAACATTTACTGAGGACCTACCATGTGTCAGGTCCTGGGGAACTTGCATCTTTTAGGTATTAAGATGTAACTTACTTACCATAAAATTAATCCATTTTAAATGAACATTTCAATGAGTTTTAGTAAATGTATGCATTTGTACAACCCTCCACAATCTTCTTCTATTACTCTAAGAAATACCCTCATACCCTCTGCAAGCAATCCCTGCTCCAAACCTCCAGCCTGAAGCAACTTCGGACCTGCTTTGTCTCCTCAGTTCTGCCTTTCCTAGAAACCATACAATATGCAGTCTTTTGTGTCTGGCTTCTGTCCACTTAACATGATGATTCTGCTATTTAGCCATATTGTTACATGTTACCAGTAGCTAATTGCTTTTATTGATAAGTAGTATTCCATTGTATGGATATGGCACACTTTGTTTACGCAACCACTTTATGTGGGAGTAGACTTGCTGGATCAAATGGTAAAGTGTATGTTTACCTTTTAAACAAATTGCCCAAATGCTCCGAAGTAGATGTGCCATCATTGTACACTGCATTCAGCCCTGTGTGAGATTTCCAGTTTCTCCACATCCTGGCCAACACTTCGGTGCTATTGGTCTTCTTAATTTCAGCCACTCTAGTGGAGAGGTAGTGATGGCTTACTACCTAATTTGCATTTAATTGTCTTCATTTGCATTTCCTTAATGATGAGTCCTATTAAGCACCTTTTCATGTGATCATTTGCCTTTTGTATATCCTCATGGGTAAAGTGTCTGTTCAGATCTTTTTCTCATTTTTAATTAAATTGTCAATCTTCTTACTACTGAGTTGTAAAAGTTCTTTATATATTTTGGTTAAAGTCCTTTGTTAGTTATTTTGCAAATATTTGCTTCCAATCGGCTGCTCGCCTTTTCATTTTCTTAATGGTGTCTTCTGAAGAGCAACAATTTAATTTTGATGACATCTGATTTATTGATCTTTTTTCTTTTAATGTTCACAGCTATTGTGTCATACCTAAGAATTTTTTCCCAAGAGAAATTTGAGTGACGTAAGCGTCAACAACCACTATTTTGCATATGGAAATCCAATGGTAACAGCACTATTTGTTGAAAAGCTATCTTTTCCTTATTCCCTTGGCACCTCTGATGAACATCAACCGGCCACATATTTTAGGGTTTATTTCTGGACTTTTTCTTCTGCACCACTGATCCATACATCTGTCCTTATACCAATACCACACTTTCTGGATTACTGTAGCTTTACAGTAAAAGTTTTGAAATAAGGAAGGGTGGGTGAGTCTTCCAATTTTGTTCTTTTTTCATACTGTTCAGGCTATTCTAGGTCCCTTGCATTTCCATATACATTTTAGCATCAGTCTGTCAATTTCTACCAAAGAAAAAAGCCTACTGAGATTTTGATAGATTACACTGAATCTGTAGATCAGTTTGGGAAGCATTACCAATATTGAGTCTGCTAATCCATGAGCATGGTATACACTGCATCAACTTAGTTCTTTTATTTCTCTCAACAACATTTTGTAGTTTTCAGCATATGGCTTTCACAGTTCTTGTTTATTCTTAAGCATTTTTATTCTTTTTGATATTATAAATGAAACTGATCTTCTTAAAATTTCATTTTTTCAGACTATCCATTACTAGTATACAGAAATATAACTGGCATTTGTATATTGATCTTATATCCTTCAATTCTGCTAAACTCACTAATATTCTAGTATCTTTTAAAATAGATTATTTAGGATTTTCTACCTACAAAGATCACACTGTCTGTGAACAAAAACAGGTTTATTCCTTCCTTTCCAATTCTTATGGCTTTAATTTCTTGTTCTTGCCTCATGGTTCTTGACTTTTGTATTTCAATCACTAGCAAACTTCTCTTTAGTACACTGTTTATTGATACTCCTACACCCTTTATCATGAATGCTGAAATCAGGCTGTTGTATATCCTTCACCCCAACGAATGACCGTTTATAATTATTGTCACTGCCTATCAGTCAAAAATTCACTTTCAGCAGCACTGCTGTCTATGTTTATAAGGTAGTGTTTGGATAATTATTTCAAAAATTCAAATTGCATTTTGTATTCATCATTTAGAAAAGAAGGAACAGTTAATAAGCACGAGCCTCAAACTTCACAACGATTGAGACAAAGATGAAAATCATCAGCCGTGCTGAGAGTGGCCATTCTTTAGCCTCAATTAGGTGCTTGCTGGACTTAATAAGCTGGTCAACCATGAGAGGCAGTAAGATTAAAGAATCGAACACGGCATAATGAAAATATAACATATCAAAGACCATGTCTAAAATGCAAAGTAGAGTTAGTGACTTTATAGTCCATTTTAGATCTTTAGGGACATAACCGCCTTTCTGATAGGTTGCTGTTATATTTGAGCACAGTTCAATTCACAAATAGACTGAGACGCGGCTCTCAAAGTGTGGGAAATACCAGGACTTCATTTAATCTTACACAACTTCTGAGAAGAGTATACTGGTTCCCATTTAGAAATCAGGAAACAGACAGAGAAATTGAAGTAACCTGCTGTACAGTAAATGGTGGAGACAAAATTCAAACCTAGGTCTGTTTGGCTCCAAAAGTCCTAAACTGGGCTCCTAGTTTCCTGAGTAACCCGTTTGCTTGACGCATATTCCAAAGCCCCACGTTTCCGCCTGCTTTCACATCTGGTATGGTTTCTAGCCTTCTCTGGAATTCTCCAGTGACTCACAGCTACTGTGCAACCATTGGGGAAGAATCTACCTTCCTGGTTTGCTCAGTCCCAAAATACCAGTCTGACGGCTTCAACACTACAATGAAAAGATCCGAGGTGGTTACATAAATAAGACACGTGTGCATAACTGTAGAAAGCTTAGCTTGAGATAGATAAGTGATTTTCCTTTCAGTCTGGGGGCAGAAATGCCCAGGAAGTTTGGATAAGAAAGGGTATTGGAAGTTTTTAAGTGAGGTAATTCAGGCTTTTCTTCTCTGCTTTCATTTTTGGGGAGACACATTAGAAAATGAAGGCATTCCAAAGCAGAAAAGTTAGCATCAAACTATTAAACTGTAGATGGGTGATAAGCTCAGCCTTCTCTCTCAACACCCCACAGAAAAATTCTAACCCTTGGTGCAGATGACTCAGACAGGAATCTTTATAACTTGGGTTTGTAAGTCCAGAAAAGAGAAGCTGTTATTTCCACTGACAGTACACAGAGCAAGGAAAAAAGGAAACAGTATCAAAAGTGCTTCTCATTGTGCCTTAGGTAAACACGCACTAGATGTTTTGGATTTGTTGGTTAATTAGAAAACATTTCAATAGGCTCTTTTCATGAAACAAATACTGATCATCCCTGCCCCCCCCCCCACACTCCCCACACTCTGGACAATATACAAAACCAGAAACAACTGTCTCAACTCCTGATGCGCCACACAAGTCCTCAGAGAAGTGAGGAAGCCATCTGGGATGACTTTACCCTCTGATCAGCAGACTTTTGGAAGAGAATTCTTTTTTATAAACCCCTTATTTTATGTCCTATACGAATCTGTTCCCTCCACAAATAAAATACATACTGCACAGTCCTTACAATGTTCAGACATGAATAGCAAAGCCTTGGAAAATTTTTGTAGTCAGCAATATATCAGAAACAACCTACATGACTGAGGGACACACCGGCAGAGCCACCAGATAGAATAGGGGCCAGCAACTAAGGGTCCACAGCCTGTCGCCTAATTTTGTAAATAAAGTTTTATTGGAACACAGCCATGACCATTCATTTTTGTCTTGTCTAGGGCTGCTTTCTTGCTACAAGGGCAGAGCTGAGTATCTGCCACTGAGACCATCTAGCCTGCAAAGCCGGAACTATTACGATCTAGCCCTTTATGGAAAAAGTTCATCAACTCTCGTGATAGTACATTTAAAATAATACGAAGGGCTTCCCTGGTGGCGCAGTGGTTGAGAGTCCACCTGCAGATGCAGGGGACGCGGGTTCATGCCCCGGTCCGGGAGGATCCCACATGCCGCGGAGCGGCTGGGCCCGTGAGCCATGGCCGCTGAGCCTGCGCTTCCGGAGCCTGTGCTCCGCAACGGGAGAGGCCACAGCAGTGAGAGGCCCGCGTACCGCAAAAAAATAAAATATAACATGGAAAAATACTCCAGTTAGGGTAAGTGAAGAACAAGAAAGGAAAGATATGCTCTTTCATGTAAGGTAGAATCATAATTAAATAAAACAAAGGAAAGTGGGCATAGAAGAGACCAAAAATGTTAAGCAGTTGGATGTGGGGGTAGCATTACAGGTGGTTCTCGCTCCCCCACCTACGTGTTCCACTTTTCTAAAACGACCTTACAGTTCTTTTATAAAAGAATAAACTGAACCTCATTTTAAACATTACTTTGGCGCGTGTCTCTGTCTTGCACACAATGGGTGTGGCTAAATTTGGCCCAGCCCCTCCCCCAGGTGTGCTGGGGGCGGGGGTGGGAGGAGGGAGGCCAGGCCCGTACCTTATGCTCATCCCGAAGGTGGCTGTCCAGTTCCTCCGTGTGCTTGGTCTCATAGTAGCAGAGCTGGCATTTGTAAGGTTTCAGTTCATTGTGCTTTTCTATGTGTTGCTGGAGGCTCTCGTCACTGGAGCAGGTGAAGGTACACTTATCACAGCGGAAAACTACTCCCTGCAAGTATTTTGACAGTTTGGATCGGCATACTTCAATGGGGACAACGCGCTCTTCTGTGGAAACAAATTGAATATAAAGATGGGAATTTTTACTGATGGAAGGCAGATGTCCTCTCTCGGGAGTACAAGGAGAGACTCACCCATCCACTGTTGCTACTTCTCATGGCTCCAGGTCCGTGAACTGCATGCACATGCCCACCGTCCCTCCTCCAACCCCCCAAATCAACACAGTCCGCTGGGACACACAGGTGTTTCTAAGGTCAAAAGCTCTCTGTGTACTTAATACCCAGAATGGCCTATAAACAGGGGTGGGCAGGCTGAAAGGTGTTGGCGAATTCCTGAATGGAGATGATTAAAGGAGGAGAGAAGAACAGAATTTGTACCAACATGAGTGATTATCAGCAGCAACAGCGCATCCTACTTCCTCAGCACGTGGCATTTAGGCTGGACTTACGGATGTCACAGGTGTCTTTAAGGGGGAAGGAAAATGACATTTTCGGAGCACCTATGTGCCACCACTGTGTACCTCCCTAGCTACTCTATTAGGCTGGAGTTATTCCCATTTTTACAAATTAGTAAAGCAAGGAACTGAGCTTTTAAGTAACTCTCTAGGGGTCACAAACTCTGCAATTGCCCAAACCGAGATCCCCATGCCCATCTACCAAACCGCAAGTCTGTTATTTCCCATCCTTTCCAATTCCATTCCTGTTTCCCCTTCCAAGATGTTCTCAAGGAGACTGTTTTCCTTTTCTGGAAACCAAGGGAATCTCTAATCTAAGTTCAAATCTGAAAACAAAGCATCCTGGACACTTTCATTCACTGAAACTCCAACTGCACCTCGGAAGAACTCAGGCAGATGAAACGGTTGCAGGCAGCCTTCCGGGGGAGAAAGGGGTGGCGTGGGAGATGTGGAGGATTTGTGCCTTTACAGACAATCTGTAATCTGACTGTCACAAGGGAGAAAATAAAAGAGAGAGAGGATTTGGGTGCTTTTCCCATTCACATACCAAATGCTGTAGGGCTGGAAGTGTGTGTGCTTGTTTATTTTGTGCTCTCTCACCCTTGTGTTTAGCTGCTCAAGTTAAATTTCACACCAGTCTGCCCAGAGTTTCGGCACACGCGCCAGATATCCGTAACTGGGATAAAATTAAAATCTGTGCTATTTATGCAAGGATCAAATATAGCGTGTGCTTTCATGCTGTGTCTGAATTTCAGAAGACTCTGAAAGTTTACAGATGGACACACACAACATATATTATTTAGAAAGAGCAATGTATTAGTAAGTCAGGAAAGTGTGCTGTACCCTCAGAGTCACCGAGTGGCAACATTTCCAGAGCATCAAGATGTTGTGTGAAGCCGCTCACTCTGGGAGGCCTCCCTTTGTTGCTGGCCTGTGTTTGGCCCCTGGGGAATTTTCCCACCTGAAGCCCTGTCTTTCTCTCAACCAGCACATTCTCAGTGCAGGGCAGTCCCTGCCGTGGGAGCCCTTGAATGCAGCGATTAATTGGCCAGCAAGAATCTGGGCAGAGGAAGCGTGGAAGGTGGTGTCTGCACCACACTCCCTGGAGCTCTAATGCATATGTTATTTTCCCTGTACAAAGAGTCAGTCGCTTATTTAGAAATATAAATATTTTTAAACCACAGTAGAGCAGACAGCTAAGAAACACATGATTATAATGGAATCCACACATTTTCTTAGAATAGTAAATGCTGTAACAGTCTTCTAACCATTCAGTTCCACGGTTTGGTGTAAATGGAGGGAAAAAATGCTTTGGCGTAAACTAATGAGCCTTAAGAAAGCCCAGCCTGTGATGTTCTATTCCTCTAATCCAGGTTTGCTCAACAGCAGCACTACTGATGTTCTGATGCCAGATAATGCTTTGCTGTGGGAGGCTTTCCCGTGCAGTGCGGCATGTGTATCATCGGCACCCCAGGCCCCCGCCCACCAAGGCCAGCAGCACCTCCTCCCCCCCAGTCACGCCGACAGAAAATGCCTCCAGACAGCTGCACCCTGAAGAAGCAAGATGGACCCCGACTGAGACACCGCTCCAGGTCAAGTGCCAACTATTCAGTCCAGCTGCCCTGGGT
Organism: Stenella coeruleoalba; assembly: GCF_951394435.1. Classification (NCBI taxonomy): domain Eukaryota; kingdom Metazoa; phylum Chordata; class Mammalia; order Artiodactyla; family Delphinidae; genus Stenella; species Stenella coeruleoalba. The sequence continues at coordinate 96,956,672 of NC_137153.1, read as the reverse complement.
TAGACAGGCGTGGCCATGAGCTACGAGCAAGCTGGCGCCCACGGCAAGAGACGGGGGGCAGGCTGAAGCGAGGGGACCAGTTCCACCCTGCAGCTCAGGAGTTCATGGGAAGTGTTGGGACTCGCACCCTCCCCCCACCCCATGCTCTCTGTGTTTGCTCCTGATTTATATTTTGTCATTTCTACTGCTTCCCCTTTCCTTCTTCGGCTCTGGCCTGTCCCGTCGGCCCCGGTTCTGTCGACCTCCGTGGAGATGGAGAACAGCTGGCTATAATTTTCCACATAACGACGCCTCAACACCTTGAAGACATTCGGTCGCCCTCCAGTCTTCCCTTCTCCCCCATAAATAATCACTTCTTTCAAGCTTGTGTTTTTTTTAATAGGTCTCCTTTTCAACTCCTCTACCACTTTGGTTAGTCTTCTTTGCAGTTTCCTATTTCACTGTGTGTCTAAATGCATTTTGCACAAAGTCAGGAGCACCCAGAATAATACCTTGGAGGTGAAACAACAACAATGAATGGGAACGGCTGCTCCCGTTTATTAAGGGCTCACTATGTTTCAAGCACGGTTAGGTGTTCGATCCTCTCAGCTACTTTTTATTCTCACAACGCCCTGCAAAGTCAGTTTGATTATCTCCAGTGAAAGCCGAGAACGGACCAGTTAAGCTACTTCCTCGAAGTCGCTCCTCTAGTTCAGCACAAAGTTGTGACCTGGGAGCCTGGGTCCGCTGACCTTTACCCGCACCCTCCTCTGTTCCTCCTGAAAAGAGCTCTCTGGGCACATCCAGTCTGTTTGCCATGCACTGCTAAGCTTTTATTCCTAATAGTTCAAAATCACAAAAGCTACAGGTGTCTAAGGCAACCATTTCTATCTGTATTTCTTTCAAATATCTTCTGGATTTCATAGAAGGTCATTTCCCTGCTGACTTATCCTGAAAGGTAAGACTTCCCATTTCCAAACTAAGACATTAACTACAGTATGTCCCAAGTCTCTTAGTTATATGGATGTTAATTTTAGAAAAAAGTTATCTTTTTTTTTCCTTTCTACAAACATGGTTAACATGACCAAGATATAAAACAAGACAGACTCTAAAAAGCAGGTGAAGGACCAATAGCGTTTTCTCAATAAGGTTATTCACGGTGGAGGCCAGTGAAGGTCCTGAAGTGGGAGACTGGAATGTTTCCAGGTGGGGCCTGAGCCCTGTCTTGGCTACAGAAGCTCAGCGCTTGGGGCTTTTTCTACGGGGGCAGCGACAACTGTGGGTCTTTTCCTGACTTCACACCTCTCGAAATTACCTTGGGTAAGAAATCAAGGCCTGAATCACACTCATTGTGACTCAGCTTCCAGCTCTGGTTGCAAAAATATTATGACTTCACCAGTCTGACTACAAGATAGATCGTGTCTCTCATCTCCTCACACTCAAAAGACGGCTTGGCACCGCAGCTGGACAGAAAAGCCAAGAGGCTCCAGCCCGGAGCAACGCCACACTGTAGCACGTGGGTGCTAAAGTTCACCAAGAGCCCGGAAGCGTGTGCCGGGTGGAAAAATCTGCAAGATCGCCACTACCGAGGCGGGGGTGAGGGGGTCACTTCTGCTCAAAACAGCGAAAACCCACATCACTGTGGAGCCCCGAATCACCAAGGAAAAATCCTTCCCGAAAGGGAGCCCACAACACACATGGGTTTCCTCCCCACAACGTGCCAGGCCTACAGGAAGCTGGGGGAGATCTGGAAGTCATTCACTCCAACAAACTCTGAATGCAGGTTACCATGGTAGAGGGCCGAGACCCTCTCTGGGCCAAACCAAAGACCCACCTGTTACCCTCTCAGCGCCAAACAACTGACAAAGGCTGAGAACTAGAAAGCCACCATCCCCAAATATAACCATAAACAGACACGCAGAAACATAAGCACAACAGCTCCCGTAAGAAGTTTTGCCATCAGCCAGGCTACCACCCTCAAGCCAGACAGAGCTGGGAACTGCACCTCTAATTCTAACAGGCCAAAGCACGTGATGGGGAGGAACGGAACGTGTAATCTCACTGAATAAAACGAAAGACTATCAATCTCACCGTAGATTTTTTTTTTTTTTCTCAAGAAAAATGATACTGATCAGATCAATTAGGGGAGATTAGTTCAGTTCCAAAAAGACACCCACCTGCAGGGGTCAGTTGTACTCAGCATCTGTGTACGTACTGAGGTTACAGGCTGGGAAACAGAGAGGTTAACCAGCCAACTGGAGACCAGTCTCGGTGATTACAGAGCTTCATAATTATAATGTAAATATTTGGCAGAACTGTTTCGTGCCTATAATTCAATCTGTGCCCAGCTTTTTATACCCAGGTTTGCTGTACATATACAACGGACGTCTAGGCAAAGCGATGCATGAGGCATTGTGCTTCCAATGGTGACGAGAGCTCAGTGGAGGGACTACCCTGGTGGGGCAGTGGTTAAGAATCTGCCTGCCAGTGCAGGGGACACAAGGTCCGAGCCCTGCTCTGGGAAGATCCCACGTGCCACGGAGCAGCTAAGCCCGTGTGCCACACCTACTGAGCCTGCGCTCTAGAGCCCGCGAGCCACAACTACTGAAGCCCGCGCGCCTAGAGCCCGTGCTCCGCAGCAAGAGAAGCCACCGCAATGAGAAGCCCGTGCACCACAATGAAGAGTAGCCCCGGCTCACTGCAACTAGAGAAGCCCGTGCACAGCAACGAAGACCCAATGCAGCCAAAAATAAATAAATTTATTTTTAAAAAAAAGAGCTCAGTGGAAACATACTCCCGAAACTGTTTACTCCTTTGTTCACTGTCTCTCTTGCCACGAAAGCTCAAGCTCCTTCGTGCCCAGACCTGGCCTGACTCTTCCCGGCTGTATCCCTAGAGCTTAAAGCAACACTAGCACAGGATGGGTGTTCAGTGTGTGTCTGTGGCATGAATGAAAACCCACCAAACCTCCTACCACCAACTTTCTCCTTGAAACAGAAGTCTCAGGGCTTAATTTTTCTCCAGTTAAATTGGTCCGATCATGGTCAACCTCACCAAATGTTGATCTGACCTAAGTTCACAGCTCCTCCAAGAGATGGGTCTATAATCCTTGGCTTCAGTCTTTGCTAAATTAGAATCCACAGGTGTCTCATCAGTACCGCAGCTTCCCAACTACCTACAGAGCAACGTTCTACCCCTGTGCTGGTACCCAAACCCTCCTTAATTCGGCCGGAATATACTTTCCTAGGCTTGTCTCCTATTCTCTTCAGAACAGTCTGATACCACTCTGTAAACACGTCTTGCTTCCACTCACCTGACTGGTTTGTTAAATTTCTCCTTCCACTCTGTAGTGAGTCAAACGGTGCTCCCAGAAATTTATGTCCACCTGGCCCCTCAGAATGTGACCTTATTGGGACATGAGGTCTTTGCATGTTAGTCAAGACAAGGTCCAGATGAGATCATATTGGGTTAGAGTGGGTCCTAAATCCAGTGCTCTTATAAGAAGAGGAAAGGGCACACCGACACACGCGCACGCACGCATGCACACACACACACACACACACAGAAGACCATGTGCAGATGAGGCAGAGACTGGAGTGATGATGCAGCCACAAGGCAAGGGAAGCCCAGGGAAGTCGGGAGCCAGCAGAAGCCGGGAAGAGACAAGGAAGGATTCTCTCCTAGTGACTTGAGGAGGGGCCCAGCCCTATGAACACCTGGATTTCAGACTTCCGGGCTCCAAAACAGAAAGAGGATGCACTTTTGTTAAGTCCCCCAGATAACGAATACACCCACCTTAAGTCTTCTCTGCCTGCTGAAATGTTATCATGGATCAGTTTGAAAGCTACCCCCTCTGCCACCTTTTTCTACCCCAAACAGAAATATATCTGGCACTGGGAATCTCCTAGACACTGATCACTCATTATCTTATATGGACTTATGCACACGCTTCACCTCCTTGAAGAGGCAGACTGGGTCTCGTGTATCCCATCTTAACCCAAAGAACGCAGCACGGCGTGGCATGAAACAAGCAAATAATGAATGTTTGCTGAATGCATGGACAAACAGTATGCTTGCTCTCTTTTGCCACAGCCAACGTAATTCCATGGTTATTTCTCACTCAGATTTCCCAGGAGTGAAACGGATTCTCTTTCCCTTCCTCCCTATGTAAATATAGCAATTTGTCTGAACAAAAAGCTAAGGAGACTCCAGTCCTGCAAACAGCAGCGCAGTCTCAGGGCCAGTTCAGAAGTTGCTTTTCTTGCCTTTCATTCCACGTATTTTAATTAACTACGGTCTCAGAAAGATCTCATACTGCAGGCTTTAGAGACCAAAGATGTTTATTCATCCACAGAGTAAGGAAAGCACAGGTGGAGGAAGAGCCACATCTGGTTACTTTGAGATCAGCCCCAACTCGAAATTGCCAGGCAGACACCCAGCCCTGTCTCTTGACTTGTCGAGACCAGCTTCCCACTGAGCTGCCATTTTGAGTTGGGATGGCCACCAAAGCCAGGCCAGGATGCAGATGGCAGATACGCTGTCCGGAAGCACCCTGCCCCCTGCAGCTCAGTGGTCCTCGTCTCTGACCTGCAGCCTCCAGACCACGCCATCCTCAGACCCAAATGCCACAGCCACTAGAACGCTCAACAGAGTGACACCAACCACCTCCCCAAGGATGAGACAGTGACGCCTGGTGGGTAAAGGCATGGGCTGGGGGTCAGACAAGCCTGGGTTCAGATCCCAGCTGGGTTGCTTATTAGTCATCTGACCTTAGGTAAGATGCTCAGTCTTTCTGAACCTGTTTTTTCTGTTGTTGTGAGGGATAACAGTAATTCCTACCACTTAGGGTTTTGTGAAAATTCCATAAAATGACTCACTGGAAAGCACTTAGCACAGCACCTGGTACCTAATAAGCTCTCAGTAATAGTAACCATTGCTGTTGCCATGGATGTTGTCATTATTACCACCAACCCTCAAATGCTCATGTTCATTCCAGGTTGTGTACTTTCTGACCCCAATGAGGACAATATCTATATACTCTGATGCCTCTTTTAAAATAAATCATCTCTATAAATAAAGAGAAGAGACTGTAAGTAACCAGCGACAGGCAATATGATGGATGGGTCATGGGGTCAGAGGACTGCATTGACACACAGCTTCCCTGCTCACCGGCTGGATGACTTTGGTTAAACTACTTCAGCCCTTGTGGGCTCAAGGGAGTCAGCACTGGATTCAGGGTGGGGACAGTATGCACTACACCCTACACGGTCCCCTCAGGAGAACCCAGCAGAGAAACTCCTTTCAGGTTCCAGCATCTCAGATTCCTGAACAAAATTTCAAGAGTCTAACAAACACTCTAAATCCAGTTGATTCCGTTTTTGTCTCTCCTACCGTGGGCCGCAGTCCCAGGGCCACGACTGCAGCCCACTGCTAACAAACGCACAGCACCTCATGGCGGACACCGAGTACCCAGACTCTAGGTGAGCTTTTTCATACTTGACGTGACTTTCAACTGCCTTCTCCTTATCCTGCATTTGCCCCAATCTTCTCATTTGTTTCTTTTTTTGTTTGTTTGTTTTTGCGGTACGCGGGCCTCTCACTGTTGTGGCCTCTCCCGTTGAGGAAAACAGGCTGCAGACGCACAGGCTCAGCGGCCATGGACCACGGGCCCAGCCGCTCCGCGGCATGTGGGATCTTCCCAGACCAGGGCACGAACCCGTGTCCCCTGCATCGGCAGGCGGACTCTCAACCACTGCGCCACCAGGGAAGCCCTTCTCATTTGTTTTTAATCCTACAGTTCTGCACAACTATTTTTAAGATACCTTAAATCCTTTGTGAAACGATCGTAAATAACTACACTAAATCAAAGAAAAAGTTTTTTCCAGCTTCAAGCTTCACGTACATATAACAGGACTACGGGTCACAGTACTGTCCCTCCCACTGTGGCTGGACGATGAAGTAAGCGTGTGTGAGAAGCGCCACGTCAGGTGTGGCATGCTCCAGGCATTATGCGCTTCTCTCCCTCTGCCTCCGTTTCTTGAATTCTCAGCTCAGGGAAGGAAAGTCATCAAGCGCATTAGGCATCAAGGCTCTGATCCCACCAGGCAGCAACATGGAAAAGAGAGAGAATCCACCGCCAGAGTGGGGTCTCACCGATGCTGTCTGTTCTACAGCAGCACGACGCCTGGCCTCGCCCCAAGCAGTGCGGGCACAGAGCCAGCGACACACACATGGGCCGGGGGACCGGAAGCCAGGTGGCTGGGGAGGCACACCAGGAGGGGGCAGTCGGGCCAGGAATTCCTGCCTAAACGCTCCTGCGTGGCTTTCCCTAGCTTGCAGGCGGACGTCCTCGCCAGCAGGCATGTCACGTCTCATAAGCCTGCCCGGGGAGGAGGGGGACCTGAGGGTGCTGAAGGTTGAGGCGTCCACGGAGTTTGCAGCAGATGTGGGTGACATGTCACAAAACGTGCCGGCCAAAGGCAGCGGCTCTGCGGAAATGCCGGCAACTTTGAAAATGCCCCCTCCCCCCGCCCCCTGCGATGCCCAGCATTTCAGAGTAACATCTCAGCAGGGCAGCAGAAGACACTTGTTGCCTTCGAGTCTTTTTCCGGTATTTTCGGCAAATACCTAAAAGCTTTCCCAGGTTAGAGGTAAAGGAAGGAAGAGAGGCAGGAAGAGGAAGAAAAGAAGGGAGGGAGAGAGGGAGAGAGGGAGGGAGGCAGGGAGGAAGGAAGGAGAGATGGAAAGGTCAGTAGGTGGAAATAACAAGAGAGACTGGCAACGGGTACTCTAGCCATCTTTTTCCATCCACCTCTGGCTTGAATCTCTTCCGGATAAAGTAGGTTTTACATAAACATATTTTTCCTTCCAGTGCAGACGGGCCTGTTGTTTAACTGTTTGAATTGGCCAGCAGTAAACTCCAGTCAAAGAAAAAACAAAGAGGACCTAAAAGACGTACCCCAGCTTAGCAGAGGAGCCGACGGTTACGGAACACCCAGGATGCACCCACATGGAACACACCAGACACTCAATACGTCCCCTCAGAGGCATAACTCGTCACCTCTTTTTACGGAGGAGAGGGAGGTTAAACACAGGAGGCCTTAAATCTAGAATTTAAACGCAAAGCCTATGGGGTTTCTAACATATATCAGGCCACTTTCAGTTTTAAGAATTTTCTCTCTCCATCCAGTTCAAGGGAAATTCCGCGTTCTGCTTCGGAAATCATCATTTTGGTGTTCGTCCAAAGAACTGCTTACAGCCACGGAGCTCCTTGCCCTCACCCACCCACTCTGCTTCTCATTCACTCCTTGCTTAGCAAGGCCGTGAGAGCGGAGGACTCAGGATATAAAACTCCCTCTCAGGGGGAAGCCCCGCAGAACTGTTCACTGCAGAATCCATCACCTTTGCCTCCCTCCACCTGAAGGAAATCCTCTCAGCTGGAAGATGTTTTTACCCTGTTGGCTGTCACTAGGGTGATCGCTGTGATTTCTTGAGGGGAGATACGGTGGGGAGCAAGGGACCAGGCAAAGGTGCCGCTTCCACCTTGAGACGGCTTCCCTCTAACGCCACCCGAGCCGCCCTCCCCCGCCCCGCACAAGAAAACCGAGCTTGGAAGGTTACCTCGGTGCAGCACGATGTGGTCAATCATGTTGCGTTTGTATTTGGTGTGATAGAGGCAGAGAGGACAGCGAAGATCTTTGGGGCCCTCCTCGGGGACCGCCGAATGCCCGGCTTCCACGTGCATAGTAAAAGCAGATCTGGGAGGGAGGTGGGGAGAGAGGCGATGAGTGCAACCAAGGAGCATCTCACTCACACCCCCTGCCAGCAGCCCTACTACAGAGACACTCCACCCGGGGGCCAAACCACAGTGGTTCATCGTGTTTGCTGACCACAAGTGCCCTGGTCCCTCGTGCAATAACTAAGCACTGTCATGCAGCGGTAACTTCTTTTTGGAAATTTTGCTACCTGGCTGGGCTCAGGCAGGGCTGAGTTTGAAAAGAAAGAAATAGACTCCTGAGTTTATTCTTGAGAATTAGAAGTTGCCTGTTAAACTTAAAACAAAATATAAAACAAAATCCCTACGAGAATATATTTCTCATCAAGCTCAGAAGGAGAGGGACTGTTTTGAAGCTGGGAAGATTTATCAGCTGCCTCGGTGACTCTTCCCAGGGAACAGGGGAGGGCAGGCTGGTTAGGAAGTCAGGACGGTTGATGACCACGTAAAGGAAACTCAGAGCTGTTGTACCAGCTCGGAGGCGGAGGGTACCACTGCCTCCCCACTCCATCCTTTTCAAAACTTCAAAATTTACAAAGCCTTAAATGTCTCATAAAAATGGATGAAACCAAGAGTTTAACGGGCAAGGTCCCCTTCTTATTAACCCGAGTGCCTCTCTCTGGGGAAACATGTACACCTGTCAGTGGGCCCTTGTTATCTGGGTCCTTTTTGCCTTCTCTCACTTCTAAGGTCACATACATATTTATCTAAAGAACAACTGAACCACATTAATAGTCAGAGATGTAACACATTTTCCATTAAATCCAAGCAACCAAGATGTTGGTGGAAAAGAGACTTGTTTTTCTATCAGTTCATGTTTTTTGGGGGGGCATGAAGTCTACTCACCAGCCTCTCTGTGTGGAGTGTGTATTGAAATACTGGAGTGACCTAAAGCCCAGGCCCTGACGGCAGCAGGAGCAGATAATAGCTTTATATGTGTACTATAGCATTTCATATTATTATAAAAGCTGTCTATCTATGATACAATAACACTTATTAGTGTTTCCTTTGCTCCAAGCACTACGCTAAGCACTTTACGGCTTCATTTACTCCTCACAAGCGCCCTACAAAGTAGGTACTGTTATTGTCCCTTTTTTTTTTTTTTTTAACAGATAAGGAACCAGAGACACAGACAGGCTTAGTAACTTGTCCAAAGTCATACAGCCAGTAAGTGGCAAAGCTGGAGTTCAAACCCAGGTAGTCAGGCTCCATATGCTACACTCGTAACCATGAACCTGAACAGTATCTCCCAGGATGAGACGAAGTCACAGGGGTTTAGATTAAATGACAGGAAGCATGCCAATCTTTCTCATACACAGGAGCAAAGGTGACTTCGGATTATATTTTTCTAGATGGGAACAATCTCTCTGTGATTGTTCAAGTTTAGGCTTCCCAGTGTGGAGTCTTGGTTCTCTGGGTGTCTTTCAACAACATGATCTTAAGAAATAAGAAATCTATACAAGGGTAGCAGGGGCGTCACGACTGCCGGTGTTCTCTCTTGACTTTGACTTTGCTCCCAAGAAGATATTTTTTTTCCCCCAAAGACAAATAAAATAAAAGGTGAGGGTGAGGGTGTGGTTTTCCAAAGGGAAAACACTCACTGTTTCACATACTGGGTCAGGGAAATCCTTTGCCATGATCTCACACTCCTTGGGCACCCATTTTCTCTGATTTTTAAACTCATTTGTTCTGATACAGCTCTTCATCTCTTCCCCAAACCCCCAGAACAGTCTTCTGGAACTAGCCTCCTCTTGTGAAGACTGGACCCAACAACCCCTTCTTCATCCCACAGGCAGGGCCTCCCATGAGCTCCAGATAGGAGAGTGAAAGGGAAGAGTATGGTGAGGGGTGAAGCGGGTGCTGCCACCTTGTTTTTCAAGGCTGTTCTTCATGCCACTTACTTAAAGCCTGTGTAAAAGGAGCAGTCTTTGCACTTGAAGAGCTTCTTCCCACCGTGCTTGTCCCTGTAATGGCGCCTGATGCTCTGGATGTAGCCAGAGGAGAATTCACAGAATTCGCAGTGAAGAACAGCTTCCGTCTTCTGCTCAGTGCCCCCCGCGGCTCCAGAAAGAGGCACGGGGCTGACACGGCTGTTGTTTCTCGCCAGAGCAGCGGATTGATAGTGGTTCAACTGCTGCTGCACATCTGGAGGCTCGGAGTAGGATGAGTCTGTGGACAGATGGGGGAAGATGACACCAGACACAAAGAACACGGTGGAGGTTTGACACCTGAAAACCCCCAACATTAGTTTTGAGTTTATTTATTTTTTTTTTTTGTGGTACGCGGGCCTCTCACTGTTGTGGCCTCTCCCGTTGCGGAGCACAGGCTCCGGACGCGCAGGCTCAGCGGCCATGGCTCACGGGCCCAGCCGCTCCGCGACACGCGGGATCCTCCCGGACCGGGGCACGAACCCGCGTCCCCTGCATCGGCAGGCGGACTCTCAACCACTGCGCCACCAGGGAAGCCCTAGTTTTGAGTATTTTTTTAAAGGGGTTGACTATGATCCCAGCTTTCATCTTCGTTTACATTCTACAACGCATCTCTGGGGAAAGGCAGGTAGGGAGGAAGCGTCACTTCTTTTAATCTGACTTTGAGGGTTCACAGCATTTAAAAATAAAATTCTGAGGTTAAAGGTTTCCAAGTGAAGGAAGAAAGTAAACTTTTTTTAAAGGAAATTGCAGCGTGGCAACAGGCTGCCACAGAATCCCCATCCTTGTAGGGGAGATAAACAAACCCGCACAATGTACACAGGCATCCACATGAGAAAGGCAAGTAGAAGATGCAGTATCTCCTCTTCTGCAGCCCAGAATTATTCAAGCCAACCGGGGGGAAAAAAGCCTTTAACAGAAATGCTCAAGCACATGGCACTCACAAATATAAAGTGCTTTATGCCTTCACTGTCAAGTGATTTAAATTTTAAAATATAAAAATCCAATAGTGTTCTCCAGGAATGGATGTTTAAAGCTTAGTCAGCATTAAGATGGAGATTTATTCATAAATCCCATTAAAATGAAATTCCAAACAAGTTTCCCTGAAAAGGTATTTGAAAGTTTGCAATTCGGAGGAAAATGCTGGAAGTGACAGGCACAAATCTTAAGCCTGTGACGCCCAATGTCATGTGGTGGGGAAATCTAATGTAGACGGGAGGTGGGAAAATCTCAGTTTCTTCCTTAAATAAGAATTTTTTTAAAAAAAAGAGTGAGCAAGTGAAAAGAAAAAAAGGTCTTGAACCTTTTCCCAACACGCAGCTCTGAATGTTGAGGTCAGGAATTCACCAACGTTATCACCACCATTGTCCTATATAACCTACGGCTGCCCATGAATGACACAAATGGGAGTCTGTGAATCCCACACAGATGAATTTCAGTGTAACTTTCCTTGAAAAGAAAACAAAGGACTCTTTTCTTAAGCCTTTCAAAAAGCAGGGGGGAAACGGGACAGAAACTGTACCAGCCTCCTCCTGATTTGATGGACACCTAATTTTCCAAAGTGTGATTTCCCCAGGCGGGACACCCGGGGACTCTGTAAAACCCATATTTGATGAGACTGGGACCATCCATCCCATCGGCCTCAGAGCACTTCCCTTATTGTGGGGTCACCTCTTGTCTTCGAAATACTAAAATTCCTCCCCTTCCTGTTTCCTCCTCCCCTCCTCAATTCATATTCCTCAGGATGGAGGAAAAAACCCCTTTGGAAACTGTGAACAAACCTGCCACACACACATACACACACACACAAATAAAACAAAAGGGAACTCGAACAATATCTCCGAGCCTCCATGGGCTCATTACCAGGTGTAAACTGAAGACAAAGGAAGAAAGACATTAACACAACTGAATTCATTTCAGCCGATTCTTTTAATCTCCGTTTTCCTTCTTCCTCGACCCTAGCCTAGCCGATGAACCCACTCAGGATCACAATAATGCAACTGTCAACTTCTCATTCTTTCTTTCAACAGCAGGTTTGCTTACCATTTCATGGACTGTTTGAGATGTTTTCTGGTTAAGCTCTCAAGACTAGTTTCTGCTTCAGACACACAAACAATGAAGCACAACGCATGCTCTGCCCGCCTCTCCTGTTAACTGGGACTTGAGCTGCTGGAAAAGCACTGCCACGCCAGTGCCCCGGCCAGCCCTGCCCTCTCGCCAGTGCTGGTCCTGGTTTGCTCTCAGCTCTACAGGAAAGAAATCCTGGGACCAGCAGGCCGAAGGCAGGTCCGACTGCCCTGACCAGTTGACCATCCACAAATCTCCCCAGAGACCGAAACAAAGGAACAGCCCATTTCTCAACAAGCAGCCACCACGGCCTCTAAGACTCGGACACAAGGCACTGGACAGCTCCAGTCCCTTTATAACAAAATTACAAACTGGCTCCTAATCAGAAGACAAACCAGGTCAATCCGTCTCCCCTACCTTCTGCCCCCCCCAGCCTAGAGCACACGTAAGGCTCCCTTGGGTAAACTCCCCAAAGGGGGAGGAGTCTGACTCAACACAGTTTTCTTGTTTCTAGGGTCTATGGCGTATCATTCCACCCATCTCAAAAAACACATCCTCAATTTTAACACGGGTATTTCTATGTGATATGAAACTTGAAATAAAAATGCTAGAAGTCGTGGAGAAAGCATTCCAAGAAAGGACAGCTCATCAGCCTTCACAAATGGCAGTGTGAAGAGAGCACCTGTATGTATCCGTGTCATAAAATCCTTCCTTCCTGGTTAAAATCAGATGGACAGGTTTACTTACAGAAAGAAGCAAATCCCACCACTTAGGATACACTTGAAATAATGCCCAAGTGATAACTTTCTGGGTCTTCTGAGAGCTTTACTGTCCTCTCTGGTGCCAAGACACACTCTTCCTCGCTCTCACTTGGAGTTTGTGAATAATGTACAGTTTTAGCACTTCAGGCACTAAAGTGACAAAGACGTGAGTGTGTCTGATTCCACTGATCCTAAAAAAGCCCATTTGCTGAGCTACATAAAATCCCAGTTTGTTCACGAGGCATAGCCAGAAAGAAGAGCAGAAGAGGATGCTTTTGTGCCCAGGTTAGAAAGACAAACAGATTCTTAGCAGTGAAGGGCATGTCACATAAGTTAAAAATCATCATTAAGACTCTTTTCTTTCATTCCAAGCTTAAGAAAAGGAAAGGAAAAACACTCTGTGCTTGCAGAGCCCGACCTGTGGTCACGGGAACATACAGCAGCTAAAGCACAGGAGTACAGGTTACATCTTTACCGCCTCTTTGGCCACGAGTATCTACGATGGAGCCAACAGCAAAGAGGGCATTGGTCCATCCATTCTTAACCCACCCCTGAGACGTGCAGTCTCAGAAAAGAGTGTCGGTCTCTGACTTGTGACTTTATTTATGTGCAAAGTTTTGGAAATTAAATTATGATTTATAATTGCAGTTATAAAATAAATTTAGCTAAGTTATATGGAGCTATCCATTTTGTAAACTGTCTATAATAGGAAAATGATTTTATAAAAGCAAGATCATAACAGAACTGTAGAATGGATGGTCACAGCGCATCCAGGTGGGGCTTTGTAAGTTACTGAACAGCCAACAACGAATTCTCACCACTATGGTGTACGACATAGGTTCTCATGCCAATTTTACTGATGAGATGGCTGGGGCTGAGAATGGCTGGCCACACAGCTACCGAGAGGCAGAGGTAGGATTGGAACAAAGATCTCTCTGACTCTAAAATCTGAAACTTGTCTATCAGGCATCTGACTCAATGGGTTGACCTCCGGGGTCCCCTGATGCAAGTCAGAAGAACATGAAAGAATATCTGAGTGTTCCATCAGCAAGAAACACACAGCAGAGAAGAGAGAGAGAGAGATGGCAGCAAGGGTGAAATAGCTGAGAAAGTAACATCAGACTAGGTAGAAATGGTCACAAAGAGAAAATAATATTAAACTGAATACCAAAGAAAACACTAAAACCAGCACTTCAGAGCACATGGGAAAAAAGAATCAACAAAGTAAGATTCCTGGGAAAGAAAAAGAATATCCAACATTTCAAAATGCTTTATAAAAACAAAAAAAAGGGACCACCCAGGGGACACCTCTATAAGCACGCTACGCAGGTAAGCACTGCAAATACCCAGAACTGGAGATGCGCCAGCCCGAATGGCATGCTTAAGTCAGATGCTGGATAAACTGCCCTAGAAAGACAACGCTCTAACATTCCTCAGGGGGGATTTGGCTGGGAAAAGAAAGGTACACGAATACAAACGGGAGCTGGGTGTTTCCCGGGGGCTCTTGGACAGCTCAGGATTTCAAACCGGGGAAGGGCTGAGTTCCAGATGAGACCTCCTACCCACCCCTCTCATTCAGTCAGGTTCCTGGAGAAATAGGAAATTTCTGGCTCTCATTCCAGACCCCCAGAATTCCAGCCAAACCCAGGTAAGTATCCATTCAAAGCGTTTTGTTTTGTTTTCTTTTCTTTTTTCTCCAGAGATCAGCCAGCACAGAAATAATCACTGGAAATCTATAATCACTGGAAATCAAATGACAAATAAGTGAACTCTGGAAGAACAATAAACATGACAGAATGAAGTCCTCGTGAACATTCTGATCCAACAAAATATTCGACACCCTCTTCGTGTCAGGCCACAGGCAGGCTCTAGGGACTCAAAGTCAAAGAAGGTGCGAGGAAGGAATCTCCTGGCGGTCCAGTGGTTAGGACTCGGTGCTCTCACTGCTGGGGGCCCGGGTTCAATCCCTGGTCAGGGAACTAAGATCCCACAAGCCACACGGCACAGCCAAAAACAAAAAAGAAGAAGGTGCGAGGGATGCCTTCTAGGAGCCCTGATCTACTAGGAGAAACACAGAGTAGCTGGCTGTTATGAAGATATACGCCTGCTCTGTGTCTAACACACTTAACTCCACTGACTGCAGGAATAAAAGGGGCAAAGAGAAAAACTGAACAGTACCAGGAGAGTTTAACTATTGCAAGATTAAGGAAGACACAGGGAAGAGTAAGAATCAATTGGGCAGTAAATTGTGGGAGCAGCAGAGAGGACAGCTCCCTTATGCGCTGAGTGATCTGAAAAGGAAGCTGTACGGGAGGATCAATTCTCAATTTTCCGCAGCTCCGCAGAGAGGGTGTGAGTGAAGGTGAAAAAGTGGCAGCAGTACCTTGGTGCCAGCGACCACAGTTAATTATATTTGAGCTAGATTTTCATGCAGGCTTGGGAGAGAGGCTCTTTGGTCAGGGCAAATCTAGTACCAGGAGAAAATAAAAGACAAAAGGATTCTAGGCGAGCAAATTTTAGAGGCGGCCAGGAGAGCAAACGGTTAAATGACACCCATTCATTCAGCAAACATTTATTGAACATCTAAGTCAATGGGTGACCCTGTTCTGGAACAGCAGGACGTGGTCCCTGCCCTCAAGCAACTCACTGTCTCAGACAGACGTGTAAATAACTGACGGTGATACACTGCAAAGAAAAAATAAGTCTCAATGGAGCCACCTTATCTCCAAAGACCTAGTGGAGAAGAAGACAAAATCAGCAGTACCAGCAGTACTTGGTGACTGATGGAAGTAGGAGTGAGGGAGATGGAGGGAGGACGTCAAGAGAACCTTGAATTCCATTAATAAACGTAATTAGTATTAGCTAGTGTGTTAATTAATGAAATCACTACCAGACGTGAAGCTACCGAAATGTTCAATTCACCACACCTCCACCTTAAGTCATAAATAGAAATTAAACAACTACATTCTTATCACAACAACAACAAAAGTGACTTAATTCCTACAGAGAAAAGAAATAAAGATCAGAGGATGAATCTGAGCAGAAAAATGTGTACATCGGAGGGTGAGGGAGATCGCATAAGGAAGGACTGAAAATCTTCAAGTCCTACAATAGCATAGAGTTCAAAATGATGCACAGGTTGTAATTATCTTCAGAAAAGCAGGTGATTTGGCAACTGAAGGTTTGTAGTATAAGAAACCAGAAACAGAATATTACCTGTAGATAATTTAACAACAAATATGGTAAATGCCCAAAGTATAGGGGTTGGGTTGGGACCCAAATATGCTGGAAATACTGCCCACTGTTCCTAGAAAAATTGAGAAGGGCACACCAACGATGACAAGAGAGCAGCTAAAGACATACTTTAGTTAACAGGCAGGAAGCTTTTGGAATGGCATCAACTCCTATCATACAATGGCTAAGAAACTCAGGCAAAGGACAAAAAGGGTCCAAGTATTTCCATGGACGTGACAGCAACCCAGGTATCTGGTGGTGACGAGATAGAGAATCCTCCTGCTTATCAGTGAGCTTAGACATGATCTGAGTCTTCACCTAAAGCCGAAAAACTCTGTCTGGTGGACGCCTTAAACTCAACATGCTGCACATGGCCACCATCTTTGCTCACGCATCTCCGCTGGCGTTCTGAATGTGAGTCCGTGGCTCACCACTTCGTTCACGCTCAAACTGTGGGAATCCTCCTTCAGGCTGTCAGATGTTTCCTGTGCCAGCACATTTCACCAGGTACCACATCCCAGAGACACACGTCATTTCTTACCTCCAATCATATTCCTCCTCCAGGGCCCTGCCTACCTTTCCCACTGTTCATTCACGTCCTCAGATCCCATACGGGCAACTCTTAACGACCTCCTAGCTGGTCTTCCTTCCTCCAAGATCTGCTCTAGTTTGGCCAGCATACATGTCATAGACATATAATGTATATCACTTACACGAGTATGATATGATTATGCCTCAGGGCTCAAGGATAAAGCCTACTCCTTGGTACATACAGCTCCACAGTCTGGTCTCAGCCTGTGTTTCCAGCCTCACTTTTGGCTAATTCCCAACTCCTTGCACTGTCTACATATCTCATCATTGGGAATTCTTGATCAAGGGCTCCCTGATGTTCTTCCTCTTCTTTATGCCCGGCAAATCCCTACCCATCCTTCAAAACCCAGCTGAAATGTCACCTACTCTGTGAGGCTTTCCCCCAACAATCCAGACAGAACCCTGCTCTCCTCTGTGCTTTGTCAACACACACACACAGTGATTTTCATCGGGATCTTATTATACTTCAGCTTACACTTACATATGTTCTCTTAAGCAACCTCCACCGACAAACTTGGCCTTATCTCTCTATGCCTTTAACCTTAAAACATCCCATGGCAACAGGGTCCAGGCTGGTTGCTGGAGCACTCTGCAGCAGCCCCATCCACTTCTGCTTCCAGCAGTTGAGTTAATGCTAACAAAAATCAGTTTTATTTTCTCCCAAACTTCTTTGTACCTGTTATATTTATATTTGTTACTGAGCTTATTCAATTTAATTAATATTACCTAAAATGATGAAAGATGGGTATAAAAGTTGCCATTTCTATGAAAGCTACATTAAGTGCTTGGAAAAGATTTGAGAAAGTCAAGCTGCTAAAAAAAATTACTGTCAAATTACGTTTTGGCAAGATAAAAGATTGAGGAGAACATAAAAGTCTAGAAGGACTCTGCTCTAAGACTGTTCCACAAATGTCTAAATTATCATGCCACTTAAAAGAAACTGAAACTGGAAGTAGTATAGGTGATTACAATTTATGCAAGAGAGAAAATGGGGAACTCCAATCACAAGACCCAGACTCAAATACATAAGCTTGAAACCTACAGCACAATCCTGGTGAATGAATGCATTTTTAAGTGAAAATAAAATGCTTAAAGCATTTTTAAAAGGATTCCCTGCATTAAGAAATTTGCAAATATCACTGAGAAACTAGGTCTTGATTATATCAAGTAAGTTTCAACTGTATCTATCTATATGTTTGACCCTATTTTATATTAATTCAGAAAATACTTATTGAGAGGCTTCTGTGTACCGGGCACTTCTAGGCATTTGGGATACATCAGTGAAAAAACCCAGCAAGGATCCCTGCCCTCGTGGGGCTTACATTTTAGATGGACAGCAATAGTATCTTACGTGCTTTCACAGCCAGAGACTCATGGTCCTTTCATTCAAAAAAGTACTTAAGAAAACGGTTCCTGGATTGAATTTGTGAACAACTTTCTTAAATTCAATCCTGTACCTCTGTCTATCTCTCTGTTTGAAGTTATAAGAACTGTTTGTAGCACAGAGCTGTCAAGATGATTCACAGATTCAAGAGGTTTACTTATTTTTAAAGATTTCTTAGGTTCTATCTGAATTTCTTTGAAACTCAATTTCCTTCTCAAGATACCTGCTGTTCACTTCTTGCTATTAACAGGGAGCAGAATGTGGCATCCAGAACATGACCGACTTCAAATCACCAATTCAACTGTCCACGTATTTCCTTTGAAGACTCTCAAAAAGGTTCTCCAGATAGAACACGGGGCCATTCCAAAGGAAAACTATATTAGAAACTAAGCTTTGGAACACAGGCCATTTCAACTCCTCCTGGATAGCGTCTAAAGGGGAACAGAAATCTCTAAAGGCAGCCACGTTACTTTATTTCCTTCTTTTGATTATGCCTTGAAAACCTCCAGGCCAGGGACTCCGGCACCTCCTTGTCTTCTATCATCAGTAGAGTTCTCTGGCCTGGATGTACAAGATTATGATACAATGGCCAGGGGGGACAATGGGCACTGGATGACTATATATAGGAATTCTGGGCTTGGTTGTCATGGAGACAAACGGAAAAACAAATGCCTAATCCTGAAAATAAGGTTGAGGCCAAACTTGAAGGAAACACGCACTGAAAACTTCCTGTCATTCTGATGAGTAAAAACAAAACCTTGAAATATGATCAGGGAAAACAAAACAAAACAAAAAGTTAGTCTTCAAAATGACAAAAACAGCAAAAAAACGAAAAGGGGCTGAGATTTAGCATCCCACCATCCTTAAATTCACTGAAAGGGTCTCTCAAAGGCCTTATTTGGCATGAAGCTTCATGTTCTCGTTTTCTCTGTATTTTCGGGGGAATCCAGGCAAGTCTGACCTAAAACAAAAGAGAATTCCTGGACTTGCAATTCGCTAGGTCCTATAATCAGGGACAAGCCCATTTGTTTCTCTGTATCATTTTCCCCCAGTGGCATCACCACCCACCCAGTCAATAAAATCAGAACAAATCCTCGATTCATTTCTCTTTCATTCTATACATTGAATGAAAAAGCCCTATCGGTTCAACCTCCCAAAAAGCCCGTACCTGTGACCCACTCACGGTTCCACAGCCACTGCTTCTGTTCAGACCCCTGTGGTTGCTTGTGTGAACCTGCATTGCAGGACATTCCTAACTGGCTTTCTATCTTCAAGTTTCTTCTCCCCCAAGATCCCTTTCTTTTCTAAAAGCAAATATGATCAAGGTACTCAAGCCTTCTTACAAGAAAAATGTCCAAACTCTGAACATCAGTACCCTGGCCCACCTTCATCTTCCCAGACCTACCACACTCCACACCCACACTGCTCCCACTCAGTGCTACTGCCGCAAGGAAAGTTCCTAACATTCACTCTGTGTGTTTTCGCTGCTTCTTTGTACATTCTTGCAATATCCTCCTTCGACTTCTCAGCCTGGCAAACTCATCTTTCAAAACTGAACTCAGTTCAAATTTACTGTCACTATGAAGATCCTCCCTGATCTTTCTAGATACACTTATTTAACTCCCCCTTCAGGCTTTCCTGCTAGTACTCACGCTGCATGCAGGTTAATTTATTTTGCCTCCACCAGACTATGATCTCTTTGCAAGCAGGATCCACGCATCCATCCATCCAACTACCCACCCATAACTTGTTTTAAGTTCATTATCTCCCAGGACTTAGTTCAGGGCCTGGCCCAAAAGAGGTGCTCAATGAACGTGTTATAAAGATCCAAAAAGAGTTCAAACTGGAAAAAGTGCTCTGCAAAACCCAGATTTAACAGGAAAATCCAATGAACCAAATGTCACTCTCTCCTTGAACACTGTGGTTAATAGAGCCGCCCCACTGAAACAGTGATCCACTTTTACTGAAACAAGCCTGGGTCTTTTCTGATTACTTGGAGAATGGCTTCTGAAACATTTGAGAATTTGAATGGCAGGAAATTCATGATCCATGACCATCCCAAGAAGTCACAGGCATAATTTCTGGCTTTCACCCTAAATCAGCAAAAAGTCTAAACTTTAAAACAGATGATATCAGGACACCTGGGAGCCACTTTGGATGAATCACTATGAAACTCTCTCTCCTTTTTCGTACCCACTGGTAGGCACAGATCTGTGGTAGGCACAGATGTTCGTGAAATGCACAGGTGTAACGGTACCATGTATTTAAATGCACCATGACTTTGCTATAGTCAACACCTAAGGCCACGAAAATAGAGGCCTCTGCAATCCAGAAGGTATTCATGGATTACTTTCAGATTTTTAGCATTGCATCCTCACCGTATGAAATGTGTTACCAATTTTCCTCCATCATGGATGCACTCTCCTCCCAGATATGTAGTGTAAGGCTATTCATTTTGCAAAAGGACTGGTGGTGGCTCAGAAAAGCAGAGATGGCTTCACGTCACCCAGCCAGTCAGTGGAGAAACAGGAACAGAACCCGGGGCTCCTGCATGCCCCAGTTTCGAAAACACGTTCTTTTTCTGCCACAGCCATTAGCAAATATCACAGGTATTCCTTCTGTACTAAATGGTATTTGTAACTCAAAGTGTGTGTTCTTAAAAACCCTCCTTGAAACCGGCTGGAAATTTGCCGCAAAGCAAATGAACGCAGGCGAAGGAGCCCTTTTCTAATGTTGTTCAGGAGGAAACTCTGGGCGGCATCTGCCAGTGTTCATTGAGACACTCTCGCAATACCAAATGCATAATTCACCTGCGACTCTTTGGAATTGTGTGATGAGGAAGTAATGCTTCCTGCTGTTCGTTTAGATCGTATAGATGTCTTTACCACACGGAAAATCCACCCAACAACGTGGAGTACAAAAGCCTCTTTTACATCAGTGACTTGGCCGCAACAGTCGAGCGCTCGCTAGCAACTTCACATGGTATTCAGAGCTTATGGGCCATGGGCAAGGCCGCCCTGCTTCCTCCTCAAGGCCTGACCGGAGGGAAGATACCTACAAACTTCAAGGAGGCGGTCACAGTGTCCAGCTTGCAACAAACAGTACAGGGAGAGCCCGCACAGGGAACGATGCAGAGATTTCTCAAAAGCTCAGCGTAGCAAGAGGAAAGAACACATCTGAGGAGAAGCGTATATATTTACATACATGTCGAGCTCTAAGTGACGGTATGGAAATCGGGTGAGGCTAATGACGGCGGATCAAGAACAGGAACGCGCAGCCGCACTTCAAAGCGCACGGTTATTCTAAAATTGTCCCCCAGCAGCAGGAGTCTCTGAACCAACACACCCAGTGGGTTTCTTACCCGTTTTTTCCCTTTTCTTTTCACCTCTTCCCATGCAGTGGAAGAAAATCCTGGCTCCGGGTAAAGCTGTATTTTTAATAACATTAAAGCAGTAGGTTCTTCTCTTCGGACAGACACTCTTGCACCCACTCCAAACTCCCCCGCAGGAATATTGCTAGTGATGCTGGGCTCAGGTGTAGGGTGTAAACCTCCAAGAAGCAGAAGGATCAGGCAGTCAAATCCAGGCTCACCTTTCACTGGCTTAGCAGCTCTAGGTCATCAGGTATGTCAGGTGCTTTTGCACAAGTCTCTCACTGATCTTCACCATGACCTTATGACATGAGATGTGTTACTTCCCATTTTACAGATGGGGAAACCAAGGGAGCACCTGGAAAACAGGCAACTTCTCAGCGGCCCGGAGCGTGCATGTGAGCCTACTCGTAACCCTTGGGGACTCTCAATTAAGCAGTCCTCTGGTTCCTCATTCATAAAACGGAGACAGTGATACCCACGACTTCATAGGGTGCAGTGCAAACAGGAGAGCAGTGTGTAAAGTACAGCGTCTGGCACGGGGTGGGGGTGGGGGTAGTTTAAGGGCCTCAGTTCCACAGCAATGAAAATCTACCTCATATATTTTGCACTAAACGACAAATTGCCTTTTAGTGTTTACGGAGTGTTTTCTATAGACGAAAGAATTTGATCTCCTTCGCCGGACTGCAGGACGGAGTGGAATGAGCATCTCTTACACTGCTCTAAACAGATGTAACTGACATTCACCCCAGCTCCAGGCACATGGCAGGTGTTCGGCAGCTCGTTTGTGACTGATTGATTCTGGGCAAAGCCAACTGCACTGCCCCTTCTGGCAACAACCGGCTGGCTTACTCTGTGGGTGAGGATGGCTGCCGTGGGGAGGGGACTGATCGAGGGGCTTGGATTCAGCTCAGAGGCAGGGCTCGACCCCAATAATACCCCAAGTCACCCCCATTTTGTTAGATAACGAGGCACACAGAATGGTCACAAATCAACTTGCTACGAAAAGGCACATCAGAGCAAATTTAATTCCCAAAGTTTAGAAGCTTTCTTGGCCACCATTCCGGGGTCTATTTCCTCTTAAAGGCTTTTCAACATCACCTCCAGCTTTGAGCAAGGTCTCTGGGTAACCGACTGGCAGGTGTGATCATCCCCATTATTAATGATGCTCTCCCAAAGGCCCCTACCTGACACTGCCGCCGCTGCCCTTTTCTCCGTTACCTTGTTTTCTTTCTCTCGATTGTACTTCTAACCACCTGATCTACAGTACGTAGGTATTGGTCGATTGGCTGGTTCTCCCCACTATCTGTGAGGGGTCTGTCTCAAACTTCTTAACTTGCATGGATGTCTGGATTTTATTTCATAACCAATGAGGGCATCTAGGTTTTCTTGGGGACTTCCGGCTCAGCTGGGCACGAAGTGTCTGCCCAAGACTCAGTATGAAAAATGTTAAGGGTCTGTGACAAAAGGCAGTCCTGCCACTGAACCAGCACGCGTCTCGGCCTCCTGAGGGTCGTGGCCAGTGTGCAGCACCAAGAACAGCAGCACTTAAGACTAGATTCATTCACTTAAATAGCTCATTTGAGTGCCTATGCGTGCAAGGTAATCTGCCACGCTCTGGGGACTCAAAATAAAATGATGGCTTCTGCTGGGACTTCCCTGGTGGTCCAGTGTTTAAGACTCCACACTCACAGAGCAGGGGGCCCGGGTTCAATCCCTGGTCAGGGAACTAGATCCTGCATGCCACAACTAGAGCCCGCATGCCGCAACTAAAAGATTCCGCACGCCACAACCAAAGATCCCGCGTGTCGCAACAAAGACCCGGCACAGGCAAATAAATAAATAATTTTTTAAAAAATATGATATGCCCTTTTAAAAAAAATAATGGCCTCTGCCTTCAACAAGCTGATGGTCCTTATATGTGGAATCTAAAATATGACATAAATGAACTTATCTACGAAACAGAAACAGACTCACAGACATAGAGAACAGACTTGTGGTTGCCAAGGGGGGTGGGGTGGGAGAAGCATGGACGGGGAGCTTGGGATTAGCAGATGCAAACCATTACATACAGAATGGATAAACAACAAGGTTCTATAGCACAGGGAGCTATATTCAATATCCTGGGATAAACCACAATGGAAAAGAATAAGAAAAAGAATGTGTATATACATATGGAACTAAATCACTTTGCCATACAGCAGAAATTAACACAACACTGTAAATCAACTATAGTGCAACAACAAAAAAAGAAGTGGATGGTCTTGGGGGGGATGGAAAGTCAGACAGTTACAATAGAGTACGATCAGCTCTGAACTAAAGAGTGCCCAAAGATGTGAACAGAAAGCAGGTCCCTTAGCCAGGCAGGAAGAGTTAGGAAGATTCAAGTTTTCAAGGATGAGTAGGAATTAGCCAAGTGAATGGAATAAAGAGGAGGTCAGGTGAAAATAAGTGGAGGAGGACATTCCAGGAAGGAGGACTAGAAAGGCCTGGAGGGTGAGAGCAGGACCCTGTGCAGACAGGGCCTCCAGGACAGCTGCAGCGCAGAATGCAGCAGGAAGAAGGGGTGAGGAGTGACCCCGAGAGAAAGAGGGGCCCAAGTATCAGCTTTCCATGCTGAGCTTCAATCTACTATGAAGGCAGAGCAGACAGCCACTGGAGGGTCTGAAGCAGGAAGCAGGTGAGATAAAGGCTTCGCATCTGTACCTTTTCTAGGTCTATCGATTGCACCCAGAGCCCTGCCCCGTCTCTCAGATAGGGAAGGCAGCTTGGCATAAATGCATTCCCACCATAAGAGAAAACCAAGCAGCAGCACGTTCCTTATTGATGGGGGACAGCAGCAGCTGCCTGTGACTCCATGCTTTGTGTTGTCAAGTAGAAAACACCAATGTGGTAACTCTTCCCCTCTGGATTTTACTAGCAGGTTGGAATTGTTCATTTGAAATTCAGTTCCTACTGTTTCAACTGAACACATTACATTTACATCTGGAATAGATGATGATCCTACTACCTATGGGAAGGAAAACTGGAAACCCAGGAGGCTACCTTTTCTGCTCCCTACCAACCCTTCATGTGCAAGAAAATACCAAGGAAGCACAGGAAACCAAGTGGTATGTCCACACGTTTGCAAACACCAAAAAGACGTAGGCGCCAGCCAAGATCTTGTGGTCTGTTGTTCAAATACAGCATCTCAGTAACATCCAAAAGGCTTCTAAATCTGTATTGTACTCCTTAATTTTAACACCCACGTGTCAACCCA
Organism: Stenella coeruleoalba; assembly: GCF_951394435.1. Lineage (NCBI taxonomy): Eukaryota > Metazoa > Chordata > Mammalia > Artiodactyla > Delphinidae > Stenella > Stenella coeruleoalba. The sequence continues at coordinate 96,932,325 of NC_137153.1, read as the reverse complement.
AGGACACTTAATATATATTTCTTGGACTCAGACTCAACTCAATGGTCAAAATATTATCTTGTAAAGTGATTCAATATTCTCCTGGATTCATTAGTGTTTTATGAATGGTTTGTTTCGTCATAACAAATATTATATCTACTATATGTTAGGTATTTGACAGATACCAAGACCATCAGAGCTCACACTTCGAGGGTTCTCTGGTTCTTAGGGGACATTACTGAAACACATATGAAAATAAGTGCGTGCTCAAGGAACAGAGCCAACGCCCACGGGCATTTCTACCTGTTGTGAGCGGAGAGCCTGCAAGACACTGTGGGTCTGGGGTCAGAAAAAAAAAATCCAAATCTTGACTTACTGCTTTAAACCACTGTCACGATTATCTACAGAACACAATTTTCATTTTACATTTACAGGACATCTACTCTAGAAAGTGATGTCCAGCATATAATATGCCAGGTGTTTAGAATAGAAAGATGGGCCGTGGGCAGGACAAAAACCCTGTCCCTGATGAGCTCCCTTTCTGGTAATATCGTGGAGCTGGCAGAACGGACCACGTGTCCCCCGGCGAGGTCGGCCACGGCACTGTGGGGTTTCAGAGGAGGGAGAGCTGACTCACGTCTGGCATCACAGGAAACACCATGGAAGCGAAACGTGCACCTGGCTTTGAAGGACAAGCAGGGTCTGGACATGGGGAAGCAGAGGAAGGGAGGGGCAGCTGGGGGATGGGCACGGAGAATGCCGAGTGGGAATTTTTTTTTAATAGGCCAGGTAGAGCTGCTAGAGGTTCTCGAACAGGAGAATGATAGGACTCTCAACCTTGCTTAGAGTGGACTGAAGGGAGCAGTGTGCAGGTGGGGTGGCTATGGTAATGGCTCGGGTAAGAGACGGGGAGGGGAGAGGAGGGGAGGGGTGGGTGTGAAAGGAAGTAAGGAGACGGAAACCACAGGACTGAGTAGGCAACGGATGGGATGTGGGTCCAAGGAGACCCGGATACGCAGTGGATTCTAGCTGGGTACCAAGAGCCCTGGCAGAGGGGCAGGCCTAGGAGGAAGTTAATGAGTTCCATTTTAGAACCTCTGCGGTGGAGGCTGAGTGGGATACCCAGGTGGAGAAAATAAAGAGCAGATGGAAAAGACGGTCTGGGGCTTAACCTGATTATGGCTGGACGTGGAGATTTTGGTGGCATCCTCAGAAAAGTGAGAGTTGGTTCCGTGTGTCCGTGAAGGGGGAGAGTGCAGAGGAGAGGACTGAGGACCAGACTGGGGTCTACATGATGGCAGCTGTCAGCGAAAACAGGGTAAAGAGATGGTATCATCAGAGAGGCCAGCGGAGAGCCTGAAACATACAGCAGGACCCAAACCACGGGAGGAGAGCTTCCCCGGGAGGAAGGTCAGCAGTTTTAAATGCCACGGACAAAAAAAGAAGGATGAGGCAGGAGCAGAGGCCGTGGACTTGTTTGTCCGGAGTTGCTGTCCACCTCTGTAAGAGCCATTCCATTAGCACGCTGGAGCCAAAGCCACACTGCAAAGGATTCCAGAGAGGGCGGGGAGGAGAGGAGGCGGCAGCAGGTGTAAACAAGGGAGGAACGACTCCTTCCCAGAGAGAATGTCTCTGGGGTTGGCCAGCAGGTCACTTCATGAGTGGTTTCAATAAAACGCTGAAGGCAGAACACCGACTCTAGCAGTTTGAGAAGAGAACGAGTGGTGAGGAAGAATAAGTTGGGAGTATTGGTTCTTTTCAAGAGATCTGGAGGCTAAGATTGCAACTGCAGGAAATACTGCAGAAGTTCTTACCCAAGAATGGTTTTCATATGCAAAACACAGAGCACTCTCCCAGGGTTCATAGCGCTCCCTTTTCTAGACTCTCCAAGGGAACAATAACACATCTGAGAACGAAGATTTAGGGAGACTGTGTGACATCGTAGACAGAGCTGTGGAGTTAGGCCGACTCCACCCTCCTCCAACCCTGCCAGGTAGTAACTGTGACCTTTCTTAAGGCTATTTTCCTCCTTCCAAAAACAGCAGGAAGGTGGTTATGGAAGTTCCTATTTTATGGAACTGTTGTGTGGATTAAACGAGTATTCGTAAAGTATTAACAGACACGCAATAAATGACAGTTATCATTAATTTAAAATATATACTGATTAATGCCAATAATAAGAATGTCTAACTTTGGGACTTATCACTGCATTACACCCACTGATCAGGACATCAAGTGCAAGGGAGTTTCTTGTGTAGGTGGGTTCCATCAAGCCCCAAAGTCTAAAGAAATTTAAATCAACAGGACTCCTGATTAAGCACCACTTTGCAAACACTGAATTATTTTAGACTCCCAAGAAACAATTCATGATGTTGAGAGATTTCATTCAGCTTCCAAGGCAAGATGTGAAAGTATTTTTCCTTTTCCATTAAAAAAAAAAAAAATCCTCATCAATCTCTGGTTGTTGACAAATTATCATAAATTGACAAGAAATTTGCTTTTACTATGCTACTTTAATACTAAGATTTCTACAGTACTTTAGAATGTGAAAGCATTTTCATATGCTATCTCATTTTATCCACAAAATAACCCCAAAAAGTAGGCATCATTATTGTCTTACGTATAAGAAATCGTGGAAGGTCAATGATTTACCTCAGCCCACACGTGTGAGACGGAGGCAGTCAGGCCCTCTGCCTGACGCTGCACGTGCTGGATGGTCCACGGCTTCCAATGTGGGTGGTACTTCCTGGATTTGGACCTCAAACTCAGGTGTCCAACATCCCCGAGCAGACTCTTAAGGAAAGATGATCTGTACAAATAACTGGTTTTGGAAAGCTCATTCACTCCTCATTTTCACTAGCTCCAGCTGGGTTAAAATGGGTCCTCCTGGCATCTGCTCAATCAAAACGCACCCAGCGATACACAGGGAGAGTCACGCTCCGCACCAGTACTGCAGTGCGACCCTAAAATTACACTGGAAAAAAATCGTCCTGAGTTGGGGGAGTGCCTGAGGGGAGCCACGGCCACCAGACGTCCTGGAGCAGGACCTCTCGTGTCTCACATGCTGCTGACCTGTTGCTGTTAATCACCTTCACACCGCTTCGGGAGACAGGAAGCCCAGGGGTCACAGGAGAGATGCTCCACCTGGTCCACAGGGAGAGTCTGGGGCTGCGGGGGTGGGGCCGGTCTCCGTGCTGCTTAACGTATATGGCTTTACGTCACCAGCTCAAGCACGGTCACCTCCTTTTACTGGGATGATGATGATTAGTATAAACACCACCAATTTACTCAGTATATTATGAAAGCTGTTTTCTCATACACTGTTCTTGCCATCTCGCCATTTAGAAAATGTTAATTAAATAAATAAATAAAATCTTAAACCTGCCCTTGACTTAACACAGAACTACCACCCTTCCATCCCGTAGTTCTCAAACACTCTTTTCTGCCCTGGCAACACACAGTGGGTGGACATCTATGTAGCCTACGTTCTTCCCTAGGGAGACTGTGATTTAGATAATATCCCAGAAAATTAGAGAAGGCAGAAATGTAGTGAAAAGTACTGGGATAGAGGCACATAATAATAAAGCCACTGAAGAAAAAGGAAGAGAAAAAAAATTCTATCCTGTATTTTAGCACTGAACTTAATCATTTTTTAGACAATCGTTTTTTTCCAGTCTTTCATTATATAGGTAACATAACCAAGATGCAAAAGTATACTGTAAATGTATCAGCAAAAATGGTCTTATTTTATTATTAACAATATATAGAAATTACTGACTTTACTGTGTTAGTTGGGAAGTTCACTTACACTTTACTGCCTGCCTTTAATTGACTTATCACAATTGTTCCTTCTAACAGACACACTGGTGGCATTATTCTTGTTTGCGTGCAAGTTAGATGTGGATTTCTCCATCTTTCCTTCTCTGTATTCCTAATTAAAAACTTCCCCATGGGCAACATTTTAAAATACTGTTAAATCAGAGTAACAGGAAAATCACAATTCACAAGTACAATATAATAATTTGTGACACCACAGCTATTAACTCTAGCTCCTCACTCCATTTATTCACTCTTAGCTTTGGGACAGACAAGGTAAACACTGCAGCTATCCGCAACTTCTACCAACTTGGTTGTGACCCCATGCCTGTCTCTTTCACTCAAGAAAGTACCTTGGAAAACTTATAAGTCAACTGATGTTATAGAGGGATAAATCGGAATAAGCTCAAATTTATTTTTAAAAATAAATTGATAGGGGCTTCCCTGGTGGCACAGTGGTTGAGAGTCCGCCTGCCGATGTGGGGGACATAGGTTCGTGCCCCGGTCCGGGAAGATCCCACATGCCGCGGAGCGGCTGGGCCCGTGAGCCATGGCCCCTGAGCCTGTGCTCTGCAACGGGAGAGGCCACAACAGTGAGAGGCCCGTGTACCACAAAAAAAAAAAAAAAAAAAAATTGATAATTTCAAAAAGATACATGCACCCTTATGTTCACAGCAGCACTATCCACAATAGCCAAGACATGGAAGCAACCTAAATGTCCATCAACAGAGGAATGGATAAAGAAGATGTGGTATATTTATACAATGGAATATTACTCAGCCATAAAAAAAGAATGAAATAATGCCATTTGCAGCAACATGGATGGACCTAGAGATTATCAAACTAAGTGAAGTAAGTCAGAAAGAGAAAGACAAATACCAAATCACTTATATGTGGAAGATAAAACACGACACAGGGACCTCCCTGGCAGTCTAGTGGTTAAAACTCTGTGCTTCTAATGCAGGAGACGGAGGTTCAATCTCCGGTTGAGGAAATAAGATCCCACATGCCATGCACAGTGTGGCCAAAAAGTACAAAAAAAAAAAAATTAAAAAATAAAATAAAATATAACACAAATGAACTTATCTACAAAATAGAAACAGATTCACAGACATAGAGAATGGACCTGTGGTTGCCAAGGGGCAAGGGGTTGGGGGAGGGACAGAGTGGGAGGTTGGGGTCAGCAGATGTAAGCTGTTATATACAGAACAGATAAACAAGGTCCTACTGCACAGCAAAGGGAACTATATTCAATATCCTGTGATAAACCATAGTGGAAAAGAATATTAAAAAACAATGTATATCTATGCATAAGTGAATCACTCTGCTGTACAGCAGAAATTAACACAACCTTGTAAACCAATCATACTTCAATATAAAAAAAAGTAAATCAGATTTGTGGTTAATAGAGATAACCTTGAAAACAGATTGGGAAAGCTTGAGATTAGAGCCAGGAAGACCGGTGGAAATCAGAGGAAGTACAAGGTGAGGGTTATTCAGCGTTGGGGTCTGGCGGGTTGAAACCAGAGAAGGACAAAGGAGGCAGAGACACGAGGATGCAGGAGAAAGCCCCTTTGAAATGGCTAGGCCTAGGATCTGGGTTGGCTAGACAAGGGATCGGTAGTGGTCAGAGAGAATTTACAGGTTTGAGATGCTGGAAGTAGAGTGCCTACGGTGAGTCCAGCCACAGATGAAGGGTGGCGGAACACAGTCAGGAAGACGTGAATCTCTCTAGCTGAAGAAACCAAACATTCACTGAGTCATGACCACTGAGTCTAGTATACTGAAATTCCAGAGCACGACGGTCATGGCTGAGGTAAAAAGGCAGGCTGTGAGCCTGGCACTGAGTTCGCTGAGGAAGCTGAAGGAACATTCCAGAAGATAAGAAGGAAATAAGCAGAGAGCAGACACTTGAAAAGTGAAGGAAGCAAAAATGTTCTCAACAGGTAGCAGCAAGTAAGGACTGCACCCACTCTTCTTCTTGGCCGCTTGGAGGAAAGGGATTAGTCGCTTCGGTCACAGAGAGTTGAGAGGGAGATGGAGCTGCCATGGGGGGCGGTGGGGGGCAAAGCTAGTTAGCTGGAGGAGGGAGGTGTGACCAAGGAAACGTGCAACATCATGGTGCACACAGCACAATTCCACTGGCTTTTTCCAAACATCGTGTGACACAGCTGAGCTCGCAGTCACTAAAATTCCCAGGCTTTTTCACACATAAACTACTGTTTTGTCTGTCTGTTTTCCTTGTGTGTGGTTTATTCTGCCGCCCTAATTCACATCAAGAAATATTTATTGAATGGCCTGCCAAGTGCTAAGACTCTGAAATAGTCCTTGACCTCAGAGAGCACACAGTTTAGTTGTGGAGACAGATATGATAACCGACAATTATAAGAATATTTGGCAAGTCTAGTAATGGAAGTGAATACAAAGGTCAGAAGCTACCCAACATGTTTTCTATTTATTCCCTAACAAAATCTCATTTTCAGCTCATTACTCTGAACAGTCTAGACAGTCTGTAATCTTGATTTTGTCATTTAACTATGGACCATTTGCCAGTATTTCAAATGTATTAAGTCTTAAGCAGTAGGAAGAGAGACTTTACTTAAATAATTTTTTAGAAGGTGAATGAGCCTTTAAGGTGAAATAAATGAGTGAAATTTTGATTGGCGAAACCTCAAAGGCCTTATATAATTCTGAGACTCCCATCTTAAACACATATATCACATTCACACAAAAATTCTTGAAGCCTTTAAGTACTCAATGTTTATGATTTGAAGGGGAATCATTTTTGTTGGTTTGTTTTGAGATATGGACCCTCACATTTTAAAACTATGGTGAGTCAAATAGTGATAGAATCTTCCAAGTAAAGACAAAAACATGAAAAAAAAGTCGTTTGTATACTGTGGTCCCAGTCTTAGAAAAAAATTAAAATAACAAAACAGAGCCTGTCTGTATATGCAAAGAAGAAACATCTAGATGATTCTACAGCAGACTGTTATTAAAGAGGCTGGCATTATGGGTGGCCCTCACTACTGCCATAAAGCTGTTCTTTAATCCTAAGTAGGTATTACTCTTGTCGTCAGGAGGAAAAATCTATGCAGACATCTTCAAAAGGGATAAGTACCTCCCATGACTAGTTTTAATGCACATTCATTCTTGAAGACTTACAGGTATCAACATCAGGCACCCATAGCTCAAAAGTACCCTCCCACTGCCAAAGGGGACAGGGACCTCGCTGCTGGTCTTCCTTGTTTAGCCCAGCTTCTTAACAATGAAAAGACGTCTCCCTGGTGTTAATTACCCCTACAGTTTGGTTCTACCTCCCCTCATCTCGCCAACTATCCTCCCAATAACTTCCCTACACACCCTCCACTCTAGCCAGACTGGTCTTCTTGCCATCCCAGGAACCCTTCTTTAAGTTTGGTCACTTCTGATACTCCTCCCACCTGGAATAGACTTCGATCTGCCCATAAAAAAATCCTACTCGCCCTTCAAGGCCCAGCCTGAGTCCCACCTCTTCCAAGAAGCCCTCCAGGATTCATCAATTCCTTCTCTTCTCCATGGCTGCAGCCAATAAAATCCAACTGCAAAATTTCTCACTTGTTATATTCTGCTCTTCTAATTAACTCTACGTATTTATTAACTTAAGCTCTAACTGTCAATCAACAATAAAATTTGGCTTTATTTTCCTTTGGAAGATTCCAGGGCCCCCAGACATGTAAGAATAGGTTTCATCTTCTCCACTCTGGCTCATTTATGCATGTGTGTTTCTGCTGCGACTCTCTGATGAAATGGCACAAAGGTTAAGGGCATAAGCTTTGGGTTCAGACAAGGTCCACCACATATATGTTTTATGACTTTGGGACTCATCATTTCAGTCTCAGTTTCCTTCTCTGTAAAATGGGACTAATAATAATTTGTAATTCTGATTCATCAGACATATTGAATCTGATGGCAAATTTAAGGCAGTCAGCCGAAGTAAATAAAAATTATGATTAATTTTACCACTTCAGAATTAAACCAAGAGACGACAGCCAAGAAACCTTATAATAACCCAGAATGGATGACTTTCAAACTGGTCATGGAGAAAAAAATAACTAGGAGTGCTAAAAATCAAGGACTCCGGGAAAGGTTGAGAAGGTCATCCTGTGTTGCCCGATGGGGCAATCACAACAGCTCTGGTGGAGGGCTCACAGCACATGAACGTAAGAGATGACATAGGAGGTGGCTTCCATGAGGCAGGTAAGAATATTTTGTGTCCCCGAGGAAGCTGGAGAGCGTAGCCCTGGAATGACTTCTCCAAGAGCAGTGTACAGGTAAATAAAACCTTAGCTGGGCCCTGTACTCTTAGCCAAACACCTCTTTTGGGTTGACCCTGACGACTATGAAACTACTTACAAAACAGAGGAGCACTCTGGCAGGAACACGTCCCTTCCTGGGCATAAACAGCAAGGGACTGACTTCAGTAAAAGGCAAGCAGACCCAACTTACCTGAACCTTTCACGTCAGTCTGGCCAGTCTTTATCTTGCCGTTTTTGATTAAGTACCACCACTGGAATTTTTCAATAGGATATTATTTAGGATTATGAATGAATTAAGAAAATGTGTACATCATTTGGACATGCTGGGCCACACCACCAAAACTCACATAATTTATTTTAAAAAATAAATAATAGTCAAGAAGATTATTTCTGGCAACTTCTCATCTCGGCTCTTAAAAACAATTCTTTTTCACATGGCCATCTTGCCCGGGACATACCCTCTGCTCCAGCAAAGCTGCCCCAGGATATCTACCTCTGAATCACGGCTCACACACACTAGTCCTCCCAGATCCAATACCCTTCCCTCTGCTTGTATAAAATCCTCTAGTGCAGAACAGTATTTGGAAGAGAGGAGAGGACCTATGAATCATAAGAAGTCTCAAAAGAGTTTAAGGGATTTTATATTCAATAAAATTGCACTAAAATATCTAGCTCTGGTTCCAGGGGAAAAAAAAAAATCAAGGTGGGCAATGATAAGACAAAAAAATCTTCCTTTCGAAAAAAACCCGAGATAATTTTAGATGATTTGCCTAACAATTGAATATATTTTCTGCCAAAGAATAAAGTAAATTTCTTCTTCCTTTTAGATACTTCCCACAACTGAGGTTCTGGAGGACTTTAAGGTAACCTCCAACCAAGAAATGCAAAAGTCAGCTGCGGAATTATGAAGCAAATTCTGGTGTTGCTAGGAACTAGCTCTGAATGAGTTGGGTAGTATATGCTTGTACTTCTGAGGAACAAATGTTTTTCTTGGCATGGGAAGAGGGAGATGGGCGAGTTGACTGAGTTCCCAGGACATGGAAAGCTTATATTTGAAATGTTTTTCAATCCTTGGCACATGAAACTGTGGCGAATTCAGAAAGTCACAGAAATCTCAGGCAGGTGGGTTTCTTGGGAAGGGTCTATCACATGATATTCGACTACAGGGTAGTGATAATTTCGGAGGCTCCCTATTTGCTGATGAGGGCAAGGTCTATAATTTAACCGCTGAAGACTTTTGGATGTCTAATAGAAGATGCGGAATCATCTGTACCACTTTGCACCACTGGAGTTACAGAATTCTTAAGTCTTTATAGGAGAAATGCCACTCCTCATAATAAGCACTAAAATAAACTCTAGATCAGATTTTAATGTAGAAATTCTGAAGTCAAAAAAGGGAAGGTTAGTATTCTCTGGCCAGATAATTTTGAGACCAGCAGAACCTATTAAACAATAACGGCCAAGGGCTTCCCTGGTGGCACAGTGGTTAAGAATCCTCCTGCCAATGCAGGGGACACGGGTTCGAGCCCTGGTCCGGGAAGATCCCACATGCCGTGGAGCAACTAAGCTCGTGTGCCACAACTACTGAGCCTGCGCTCTAGAGCCTGCGGGCCACAATTACTGAGCCCACGTGCCACAACTACGGAAGCCTGTGCGCCTAGAGCCCATGCTCTGCAACAAGAGAAGCCACCGCAATGAGAAGCCCATGCAGCGCGACGAAGAGTAGGCCCCGCTCACCGCAACCAGAGAAAGCCCGCACACAGCAACAAAGACCCAACGCAGCCAAAAATAAATAAAAAATTAATTAATGACGGCCAAGCCACTGAAATTATGCCTTGTATCCCACGTGCTATAAACGACGTAGATCTTTGTATTTCACAATTATTCACTCAGGAGTCATTTTTAAAGAAACCACTCTTCTTTCTTTCACCCCAAGAGAAATCCGACTGCAACTGGAACCTGTGTGGAAGGGTCTGATGCCCTAGCAACTAACTGGATCCTCTTAAAGGTTGAATTTTATGTCTGACCTATTTAGAAATCTGAAAAGCTTCTCTTCAAAAAGGAGGCATCTCAGATCTTAATTTTTAAGTGTCAAGTATTGCTGCAGTCAAGGTTAAATGAATTGATAGTTTGGCGCCAGACTCAATACAATTCTTAGAGAAGATTTTCTTTCAAGCATAAGTGTAATTCACACAATAACAGTTTTAAAGCTCTACTTAATGCCCTACATTTCATATATGAAACAAAGAATATATTTAGGTCAAGTTATATTTTAAGTGACATCTAGAAATAGTCTATATGTTAAATATAAAGGTCTATAATGACATTTATTAAAGACAGGATTAATTTCATGGGTATTGCTGTAATTTTTCCCACCAGTCATCTATGGCAGGGTTCAGCAACATGCAATCCATGGGCCAAATCCAGCCTCCCCTGCTTTTGCACATAAAGTTTTATTGGAACACAGCCACGTCCATCTGTTTACATATTGTCTACGGCTGCTTTCACATTACAGTGGCACTGTTAACTGGTTCTACCAGAGACTCTATGGCCCACAAAGCTGAAAGTATTTTTGATCTGGCCCTTTACAGAAAAAGTGTGCCAATCCTTGATTTATGGCTTGTAGAAATTAACCACTACAAGTCTCCTCTAACCCATATATTATGTTAAAAGGCTGGTGGGCAAAATTTTCAGGGAGAGTAAAAGATTTTTACTAATCTATGAGTTTTGTGGGTCAGTTTCACTCTACAGCTTCTCCGAACTGGATTTAACAGCAACCAAACACTGTATGGTTTTTGTTTTGTTTTGTTTTGTTTTTTGCAGTACGCGGGCCTCTCACTGTTGTGGCCTCTCTTGTTGTGGAGCACAGGCTCCGGACGCGCAGGCTCAGCGGCCACGGCTCATGGGCCCAGCCGCTCCGCGGCATGTGGGATCTTCCCGGACCGGGGCACGAACCCGTGTCCCCTGCGTCGGCAGGCGGACTCTCAACCACTGCGCCACCAGGGAAGCCCACACTGTATGTTTTTTGACACAGACGCAGAGAACAAGCTAGTCCATTCCAGGGTCAAATGATTATGTGCACTTGCTCCAAGGCGCTCTGCTACCAGGTAACCACACTGGTAATGCCCATCTCCCCAGTGCCACCACACTTCCTGTCTCCTCCTGAGTACTGGAAAGGCTTACACCCTGTCTCAAACTTCAGTTTCCCACTTCTGTACAGAAGGTCTCGTTATCCAGGGAACAATGATAAAGTTGGAAACACTCTTTGGTCAAGGAAGATCGTTTCCTCCTGGCAGACTGATGTGTCAGAAAGCTTCTCTTAGAGCAATCCCTAAGGTTTCATCTTTGGATCGTCTGTCTTTTGAACTTGCCTCTTAAATGGAAATGAAATTAACTTACCGCTGTACAGCTTGGTCCTGTGGAGTTAGTCAGACAGGCTAGGAGACTCGGTACAATTAACTGAACTGAAAACTGTGATGCCTCCAAGAAATCGTTGGTCAGTTACGAGAAGTCAGTATTTCATAAGTATCTACCTAACTATTCCCACTGGAAAATTAGGGGACAGAACCAACAGCATATCCAAAAGTACAAATGAACACCAAGAAGGTCATCAATCGACGAGAAATCAGAGTAGGGCTGGGGCTGGTACACGTCAGTCTTTAGAAGAAGTTAAACTCAGAGACTGGTAGACAGAAGCAGACAAGGAAGAAATCCTTCCAAGCTCCCAGCAGAGCTTCTTCAGATGCATGGAAGTGCAAATGAAGGTGGAAGATGCTGGGGACAGCAAGTACAGAGATGGCTGGAAACGTAAGTATTTGTCGGAGAGACCACTCAGGATGGAGAATGCGGGACTGAGTGGTGAACTCTGAATGCAACGCAGAGGACTTGGATTTTGACATGAGAAGTGCCTGTGGTTTTCTGATGAGAGATGCCTTGATAAAAATAGTGCTTATCAAATATTATTCTAGAGATTAGAACCGAGAAGCCAAATGAGAAGTTGTAACAGAAAATTCTTCTCTTAAAAAAAAAAAAAAATCACAAAGCTCCTTACATTTTTCTACCAATTCATACTAGCAAAGACTTCTCTGCTGGGTGGGCTCCAATGAGATCTATCTTACAAGGGGAAGGATTTCATGACCGAAAGTTCTTGGTGTTTTCCCTAGGCTGCCATAGGGCACAGACTGAAAAACTATCTAATTCTCACACACCTTATTTATTTTTTGCACCTGCTCTTCGTGTCCGATTTTTGTTTTAAGCGTACCACGCTAGCTACTTCCCTAAAACAGGCCATTCTGTACAGCATAACTGGACAGAGAGAAGAAATAAAATCAGCTATTCTTTAGGGGAAATTCGAGGGAGGAAAAAGATGGAACGTCACCAGTGGCCTGACTTCTTACTAAGGATAGAGCTGAATTTTAAATTACACATCCACTGCCCAGGCACTGTGGAGCTACTCAGGCCTAAACAAATCTCATAATGAAACGACACTGCTCTAGTTTCTTTCTTGTTTTATAGATGTACGTATATGTGTGTTTTTCTGTACTGAAAGCACAGACTCGGAGAAAGCCTGAAAAAACCCAGTCCTCTATTTTATATGGCAGAAAGAACCCAGTAAACACAAACACAGCAGAGCACTTCCTCTTGTTGACAACCTTATGATTTCCCCTTAATGCACTGTTTAGAACAGCAATTAAGTGTCATTTCCCATTATCTTATACACGGAATCAGCACTGCTTTTCTTTCCAACCGCCAATCATGAAGGACATATAGAGGATCCACGTGCTGGTGAGACATGTCAAGACTGATAGCCCAGAGCCTAAGAGCTCTGTTTATGTCCAGAACAGGTGTGAGGCCAGGCAGTGGGAGCGAAATCACCCCTCCACCTTCTCACATCTGCCTTCCCAGCCTCCCTCCCTCATAGGGCTCCCCTCTGCACTGCGAGGGAGAGCAGCTAGGGAAGAACCTTCCTGTTCAGCCCGTTTCCTTCTGCCGGAGAACGCTGGCTCGCCCGCAAGACTGCAAGCATTTGACCACTGCACACAGCAGCGAGCGTGTCCAGTCGTTTTATTCACATCCCGCACTAGGGGATCAGAAAGCCAAGGACACGCTGGTGATTTCCCTGGCTTTATAGATCTCTACTCCCCCCGAGGCCTGCAACACATTTTCGGTTCTTGTGTTCAGAGCGCCCTGGCATCTGCAGTGTGGGAAACCTTAACTGAGGGCCAATGGCCCTACAGCTTCCCCCTATTAAAATGTGCAACTGGATTTCACATGCGTGTTTCAAACACCATTCAAGGCGTGATTTACAGGCTACTGTCTAGCCCCACAGCTGTTTTTTCGTCCCCCAGATGTAGCCACTTCTAGGAATCCACCACTCAGCTCCCTAGCAGACAGCCTTCCCATTTTCAACCTCTTCCATCATTCTTGGGCATCCAAAACCTTGCAAGACCTACATCAGAAGGATTCAAGAAAGTATCTTTTGAACGGACACACTATTAATTTTTCTTTCCACTCTATCCATTCATGAGAACAGCCCATTTGATGCCTTTTTTCTGTTTACCCCACCTTAAACCTTTGGGTTTACCTCACCCGAATTAAACAAATCACTGTGGACCCACTGACCCAGGTTATTTATATACATTAAAAACAGCACAGGTCCAATGAGTTCTGTGTAGGCCTCACTAACGAGTTGTCACCCAGAGCTTTCACATTCATTGTGTTCTTTCTTTAGAAGAAGAAAGGAAAACACTTTCTTATGTTGCCAAATTACCTCCCTGGGGCTGAACAGACTATTGGTGTTATGCAGAGAGTTACTCAATATCATTATCATCATGTCTCTGCGACCACCCTCCTCCCAAGGTCCTAACCTAGTCTAGCTTCCAAGAACCTGAAATCAGCCCCAAAAAGGTTAGGCTTCAGGCTTAGGGCTGCGGTTAGTCCAATACCATGCTGATAATACCCTCTAAACATTTGATTTTAAGCTGCTGGGTGGCCAGAATGGCACTGTATCCATTTATGATTTTTCTGTGCGTTGCACACCTACTGGCAGAAAGTACAGACTCAGGAAGTTGACTGAACTCTTCTTCAGCCTACACAGAGGGAGGCAAGCCATGCAGTGAGTAGTCTGCGGGATTCCCTTGTCCTGAGACTAAGACCCACCTTCCAAGGGGGGCGGGGGGGGGGAGGACAAAGGGAAAAGAAGGTACAACATGGAGAGAAATGTCCCAGGAAAAGCCTTTGCTGGGAACGGTGTTTGGATGTATCAATTTCACCCAAATGGTTCCACAAGCATAGCTTCCATTTCAGATGAAAGCAATTCATTGACAATCATGTGAAACAAGACCTTACAATTTACATCAAATTCTATTTTGCCTTTTGTTGCAATATACCAATCTCTTACAAAGAACAGAATCTCAAGGTGCAAAGGGGACATCTTCTGTGGCCTTTCACATGTGCTCCCCCCATCTCCTCTCCACCCCTCACTCTGAGACTCTGAAGTTTTCCTGGAAAACAACAACAAACACAGGCTCAACTGCCACAGGACAGCTGAGGAGACAGCGCGCTCGCTTCATTCATTAGAACAAGCCTTCATTGTTAAACAGAAGTCCTTCAAGACAGGAATACCGGCAAGGAGTTATTGTGTCTAAGCTGGTGTTTACTGATATGCAAAGGAAAGGCCACCAAGTTCTACAACTCAGCAACGACAGTTTTTAATCCCAGGACTTACCTTTTCTTTTCCTCCCACTTGTCTTCGCCCAGACCTTGTGAATAAGGATTCCTCATTTACTCTTTTGCTATTTGGATAACCAGCCCACATGGACATGTTGGGCTGTCAGATCTTCAGGTTACCTGAGGATTCTATCTTTTTAAACCCTTACATTAAAAACAACCCCAAATTCATACGTGTCATAAATGGTCTCAAAAGCCAAAACTGCAATCAAAGGATGTAAAGTGCTGAATAACATGACCATTTATTAAATACCTACATGTGTCAGGTGTTGTGTTAGGCATTTTACACATGTACCTTTTCTCATTAATCTCTCAAGGCCATCATGAAGTAGGTATCATTATCCAATTTGTCATGTGAGTCTAGGAAGCTAAGATTGCCCAGGAAGACACAACTGGCATTGAGAGAAGTAAGATTCAAAGCCAAGCCTTTGTTCCAAAGAGCCCCTGAACTTTCTTGCCAGCCCACTAAGTTCCTCTCAAGGACCTAGTAGCAGACCTTGGGAAACAGTCCATTCCGTGACCTGGGAAGTATTCAGGCTAGGGGGTAGATAACTGGTTACCAGAGATGCCGCAGAAGGGATTCTAGCACGAGAGGCTCACGGAAGAGAGCAGCTCTCAGGTCTTCTACATCACTAAGACTCTCCAGACTCCCTCCTCTCCGAAGCACGAGATTCTGCAGTCATCTGAGGTGAGCTGAGTAATCAACACCCTTCTGTTTCTTGGGCGGATCGAAACAACAAGCCGTCCTTTGCTCGCTCTGCCACACCCGCCATCTCTCGCTCTCGTTCTCTCTCTCCTACAGCTTTAGTTACACTGCCAGCGAGGAGACCCCTTCCAGGGCTTCCCAGCTTTAGTCTGAAGCTTCCAAAAGTGGGCAGTTACACCCTCCTTCCAAATGACGCTTCCTCGACATCCTTCAGCCATTAACAGAAATCACTACGTTACCCCTAAATTCTCTTGTGACCCCATCAGACACATGCCCCCACCCACTCGCCCATTCCAGTCCCTCTGAATTCTGTCCTTAACGTACACATCTGGCACCCCGAACACTTCACAGCACACGTATTTTTTAGGACAAGACAGGATATCAATAAGTAAAAAAGTCAACGAAGAAAGAAATCTGCCTGGTATTCGTCCTCCTCCTTGCTCACAACCACGGCGGAAGAATCCAACACGAACCCATCACACACGTGCTCTTTTCACAAGCAGCGGGCACACCAGTGCAGGGGCGTCTGGCCTCAGCACCAAACAGATGCTCACCGAGTTCACTTCACCCTCCAACTCCAATGTCTATACTGTTCCAACCTTTTCCCGTTTCTTCCTTCACTTGAACCGCCACGTTTTCGTGTCAGATTTTCCTCTAGAAAGAAGGATGGGCCGTTAACCCCAGCCCACCTCCCCCCACCCATGACTGATGGCGGCTCGGAAGCCCGGTTTTACCGTTGGAATCTTCCACTTCTTCGGCCGGGGTGGCTTTCTGGGAGGAGGAGTGGTGGGCGTGCGAGGAGAGGAGACTGACAATCCTCGGCCTGGGGAGGGTCAGGGCTTTTCCGTGGACCTTGAGGGAGTGTTCCTTCAGCTGGCTGATGGTCATGGTGGAAAAGGCGCACCAAGAACACTTGTAGGCGTGCTCACCTGGAGGGAGACGGTCGGCGGCAGGGGAGAGGGAGGGGACAGGGGACAAGGCGGGTGGGAGACAGAACAACAGGGTCAGTGACTCCAGAGAGCCCGTCCCAAGCTGCACGGTCTGAGGACCCTCCCAGACCAACCCCCTGCCCACTGCCACGACCACAGGGCTCCTGGAGGATCGGAACTCTTTTAGGAGCTCCGTCATCGAGTGACCTGGTCCCTTTGCCATCTCATGCGTTGTTTACAGGGATGAGCCTACGGTAGATTCCCCAGCAGAGCGTGAAACCAAATGTCTAGGTAGCTCCCTCGGCAAAGGCTTCCCGTCTGTCTCCCTCCCTCTCTGTACTACAAATGACGATGTCAGTTTTCATTCCAGCCTTCGTATCATCCACAGAAAATAATACACTCCATCCTTATTCCAAGGGTCGATCGGTGGCTTTCCGAGCACGAAGTCACTCAGTGCAAACTGCTGTGCTATCCTCATAATTTACTTCCTTGCTGACTCTAGGCCTCCTGGATTCCATACATCCTACCTGTGGGGTTTTTTGGGACCAGTTCACGAACCTCAGCACAAAACTCCATTTCCCTATCTGATCAATAGCACAGAAATGGGTGAAAGTCATTTCTTTAACTGAGAGAGGTGTGTTTATATATATAAACGTGTGTCTGCATTTAGCTCCAATATTTTTCAATAAAAAGGACATGTAAGTAAAAATAAGTATTTTTCTTTCGTTAATTTTTATTGGAGTATAGTTGATTTACACTGTTGTGTTAGTTCCTGCTGTACAGCAAAGTGAGTCAGTTAAACATATACATGTACGAACTCTCTTTTAGATGCTTTTCCCATATAGGCCATCACCGAGTAGCGAGTAGAGTTCCCTGTACAATACCTATACAGTAGGCTCTTATTAGTTGTCTATTTTATACATAGTAGTGTGTATATTTCAATCCCAATCTCCCGATTTATCCCTCCCTCCCCCTCCCGCCCCCTTGGTAACCATAAGTTTGTTTTCTACAAAGTATTGTCCTTTTAATTGTTTTTATACCACTGAAATACAGCACAGATCACTATGATCAAGTTAAATGAGAGTATGATTTATCTTTGCCCTAAGTCAGCTTTTACATGAATTGCAATTTAAGAAGGGTGTGAAATGGGCATCCTTATGTCGCTGGACAGACAAACTCTGGTACGATCAACTCGGAAAGCAATTTTGCTTTTTATAACAATAAGCTTAGAAAGTTCATGCCTGCAACTCAATAATTCCACTTCTGAGAATTTATATTAAGGAAATACCCTTGAATACTTAGAAATCTCTGTTTAGAAATATACATTATTTATGCTTGAAAAAGGGGCAAAACAACCTAAATTTCCAACCACTGGGAAGTGATTAAGTAAATGTGGGTATATCTTCTTGATAAATTACTACTCATGAAAATAAATTCTCCAAGAGTTGGCAATTCATAGAAAACTAAAATACTGAAACTCAGAAAAATAAACAGAAAAGCATAATACATTTTAGATTAAATTATAATCATGACTATGGAAAATAATTATAGAGGAAATGGTTGAAAGGAAATATTATCAAATATTAACAACAGTGGTCTTCAGATAATAAGATTATGAATGCCTTGACTGTATTTCTTCTTTCATTTTCAATTTTTTTCTAATGAACATGTATTTTTAAAATTTATTTTCAAGTGAAACTTAAAAACCAGAGAAGAGGGAAAGGAAGGAGAGGAATAAGAGAAGAAAGGATTGTTAGTAACGAAGGTTTTGTGGACCAGTGAATATGAACTGAGGACAGCGCTGATGTGCTATAGACAAATGCTCACTAAAGCAGAGCGAGAATGAGCTAGTAAACCTCCACCCTTTTTTTTTTTTTTGCATGTGGGATCTTCCCAGACCAGGGCACAAACCCACGTCCCCTGCATCGGCAGGCGGACTCCCAACCACTGCGCCACCAGGGAAGCCCTAAACCTCCACTCTTGCTTTTACCCTGCTGAGATGGTTACTTTCCTGCCACCCCGAAAATTACTAAGTGGTTTCATGTGAAGTGAGACCAGCATCTGAAGTCCCGCATTCATGCCTCCTTTTCACCACTGATGACCCCCAAAGTGTGCATTTCCAAGAAAGCCTTGAAGAGACCCACACAAAACCTTGAATGAGGCAACATACTATAGCCCAAAGCAGAAGAGAAGCACAAAGAAGTCAGAGGACCCAAACGAGAACACCAGTCAATTCCACACCCCTCAGACCATGACCTGTTAGCTACAGGATAATGCTGGGTATGAATAATGGTGTTTACTGAAATAATAAATATATGTCATATTGTACACTACTGCTCTCCTTATTCCATTTCTCAGTTTTTCAGTGCAAACCTGGCTATACGAACCTTGGTGGGTGGTTATAAGTAGCATAACCTGAGAGAGAACTCAAATCCAGGTATCTGGTTAGTACACACTACCTTTTACCCTATAAAATAAAATAAAACACTCCATCTAGAACAGACGAGTCAAGAGTCTTCTGGAAAATGATTTGGCTTTCTCCAAGCCAAGCCACTCTCTGTAGCTAAGACCAAGTCATAGACACCAACGGTTCAAGGTGTGTGTACAACTGGATTACGATGCTCCCACCCTCTCTCTCTGGATGCTTCCTTCCTGCAAACCAGCGAGCACAGAAGACCAGTCTGCTTGGTCAGCTCCAAGAATATACACTTCAGCTCAATGCCCTGGAGTCCGTGTGTAGCCTGTGGCACTTTTTTAAAGTCTTTCCCACAGGCCAAATCACTTACCCAACTCCCACTGGTAAAGTGTTTTTGACAAGGCTGAGATCTATGGGGAAAACTCCCCAGGACAGTGTCCCGAGTGAATAATTTACAATATACACCAGTTAGAAAAGAGTGGTTTGAACCCCGAAGCCTCTGACTCCATGGACTTTAGTAAAATGTTCTGGAAGATATAAAAATACTAACAGATAGAGAAGAGCCCATATAGCTAATCTGCCATCCCCTCCCCCACCCCCAGTGGGCTTAAGGCATCCTGAAGGCTTCCGTAGTTTTACTCCATTAAGCCAGTTCAACGGGACCCAACCTTCAGGAAACAGTAGAGACATGGCTGTATTTCCACAGGGGATGAGGACACGACCAAAGTGAAGGACTCGGGTTCTGGGCAGTTAATAAGAAGCTAATAAGGGAAGGGAAGCTAATAAGGGAAGGGAAGCAAATAAATGAGACAGAAGAATTCTAGTTGATTGAAAAATTTTAAACTAGAATTCAACTAGAATTCTAAACACCTTAGCTGAGGAAACTCAGCAGGGAGACGGGATCTCTAGAAGAATCTCTGACAGTATCGCTAGCTATTCTAAAGCTATTGGTTTCCCAATTTTCCTTTGCTTGTTGTAAGTTCCTCAAAGGCTGACAACACCTCTGAGAGGGCCACAGGCTGCTGCGGAGTCGGGCTCCTCAGAGGACTGGGGACATCCTGGGAGGAGGCCGCCCAGACCCTGCCACACTGCCTTTCTTACTCATGCCTCTTTCCTCTCTTCGTTGAGTTCTGATTAGCCACCTGTGGGCATCCTCCATCACATGCCAAGTAGAAAAGAGCAGAAGAGAGAGGGAGGCAGCATCCTGTGAGTGACAAGGATGTAGGCTTTTGTTCTGGAGTCAAATTCTTAGTGAATGGGCTCTGTGGCCTTGAGCAGGACACTGGGTTTTGAGTCTCTGTGGCTTCATCCGACACTGAGGGTGACAACATCTACCCTTTGGGACTGCCTTGAAGATTAAATGAGATGATGAACATACCAGGCTTATTAGTACAGAGACTGGTGCGTAAGGGATGTTCATGAGACGAGCATGATGAGATGGGATGATAGAGTGATGGAGATCAACACAACTCCTGGACACTCATGACCCAAGGTCATTTCTTATCTGGGATGTGGAAATGCATCTAAGGGCATCTCATGAGAAATCTCACACATCCTGAGGTCTCTGTGTCCCTTTGAACGTCCCCAAGACTATCACTTTATTTTAGTTGGAAATTATCTTCAGGAGATGTACCAATTCTTCCATTTCCATTAGAAAGTCCAGGTAATTTAGAAATTTCTCTAGAAAACAGAACCTGTGAGTAGCAAGAATCTGTCAGTAGGTATGTGTTAGCTGCATGAATCAACTATGACATGCGTGACATGGTACTTGGTATTATTTTGCCTTTGGGCCATTCTTTTATTTTTTTAATTAGATCAAAATAAAACTGAATACACAACCATCTCAAGAGGACCTTATTCTCATGTGTATGGAGCAAGAGACTTAAAAATTTCACTCACTGAAGACTATTAAATTTCAAACTCAGGGAACCAGTGCACCGCGAACACCAACTCACCAGCATGAGCTTTGAGGATGTGTGTCTTCAGCCGGCTGTTGTAGGAGGACTTGAAGGAGCAGAGCTTGCATCGGAATGGTTTATGGTGTCCGTGGTGGGTTTGCATATGGCGATCCAAACTTGATGCAGAAGAAGAGAAAAGGAAATGACAATATTAAAAATTGCATCCAACATTTTCTCATTGCCCTTTTCCAGAAATCCCATTTCTAAGCGGTTCAAAGTCATTTTGTTACTTTCCAAGGATGGTGCTTACAGGAGGGAAGAAACAAACAAACGCAAACTGGCAAGAGTTGGAGAAGCTAAAGGAAAGAAGAGATCAAAATTTTTTTTGGCTTGAGAGACATGGCAATGGAAACAGGTCTTGGTAGACTTATTTTCCCTTCTCTAAAGCACTGTGAAGTAGAAGAGGGCATCTAAAAGGAAAAGGTAAAATATGGACAAATTTAAGTTTTCTGAAAAGTCAATGAGGTGCCTATCAAAGAGTCCTTGAACTTATACCATAAAAAAAAAAAAGGGAATTAGAGAAATTTTGCATGTAAAAAAGGCTGACTTCCTTCTTAAACCTTAATTCCGCTGTGAACACTTGAGCAGGGCACTTGCAATGGGCTATTTTCAAGGTCTTTCTAAATATGGAGGTCCACTGCAGGTGTGTTTACAGGAAATCATGTGATCCAAAGGCTGGCCATGCCTTCTGATAAAACCATGTTTGCTGTACATCCGTATTCCAGAAGCAACTTATAAAGAAATGATTTAATTATAATTTCCCAGTTTTCATAATAATTACAACTCTAAAAAAATAATAAATCTACCAAACGAGGTGTGGGAAGATGTTCTAATTGAATTTGTATCAATGCCCCGGAGAACTAGATTCCATTCTAAATAACTCATATGGGAACAGTACTGCTTACCATTTAAATATATAATGTTCTCCCAAGCCCCAAAGCAGCCCTTTCCACACTGCCTAAGGACACCTCCCGCTGAATGTCCTTCAGCTATCTTAAACTCAACCAGCCTGAAACAAACGCGTCAGTTTTTTAAAATCCCAAACAAATTCTCTTCTTCATTCCCTTCTTTGTAGAAAGAACACTTCCAAGCTGTCAGTCAACCGGCCTGGAAACCTCCGTGCCATTTGTACTGTACTCTGTCCCTCTTCCCCTCCAGTAAGCCAATTTTCCCAAGACATGAAGATCCTCCTTCCCTCAACTGTTCCCAAAGTTCCATTCTAACTTCGTGGATCAGCTACTATCACTGCCTCCTAATTGGTCTCCCCCATCTTTTTTCCAACTCAGAAGCACAAGCGATGGAGTCAGACTGCCTGAGATCAAATGCTAGCTATTACTCATAAGCCGAGTGGCCTTGGGCAAGTTCCATAACCCCTCTACATCAAAAGGCCTCACTTCCCTTATCCAGGAAAGGGAGATGATAATGGGACCATACCTCATAGGGCTGTTCTGAGAATAAAATGAGGTAATACTTGAAGGCACGTAGCACAGTGCCTGGCACACAGTGAGGCTCAATAAATGTTAGTGATTAAGATGCCTTTACTCGTTTCAGAGTCTTCCTTTTACCAGTAATGTATATTACAAAGCACTAATTCTGCATTCAAAGACCCCCCAAATGCAGTCTCTACTCAGGTATTCAGACTTTACCTTCTACTATTCCTTTACATATCACTTAAAAATTAGTCCAACTAGACCGCCAACTGGTCCCTCCTAAGCATCGATCTCTTCCTCAGGGCCCTACTCACTCATCGTTTCCTCCACATTGCATGTTCTTTCCAAACTTGGCAGGTCCTGTCTTCCTACTTTAAGACTTGGCTCCAGTGCTCCCTGTTCCATAAAACCTTCCCGATTCTTCCAAAGTAGATGTACCACCTCCCTTCTTTGAAACTTCACTGCGTTTTATTGATACTTTTTTTTTAAAGACATGTGCCTTGTTTTGCCAAGTCATTTGCGTGCTTGCTTTACTTACAACCCGACTAGACCCTAAGTTCCCTGAGATCACCGACCATGTCCTATTCATGTTTATATTCCCCCAAAGCCTCAACAACAGGGCATATTCATTTATTCACAACGATTTATTGAGGTTGTGTGTGTCAGAAAACGTTGCGAGTTGCTGTCCGACAAATACTCATCGAACGGATGAGAACTACACAAGTTGGAGGCCAGGGCATGAATCTGATGACAAAGATTGGACACTAGGCTCTGTATAATCATAAAAGAGTTTGCAACCCATCCTAACCTCTGTGGAAGCATCACCTCTTCCTGCCTTTCAACAGACACTAACTAGCACTTTATCTTTTTTAAGAAGCAAACAGCCCATCACTTATTTTCAATTATGATAAAAATAAACAGCGTGTCAGTCTCACCATCAGTCACCTTCATCCAAGACTGTAGAACACGTTATTGAAAAATTTCTCTCTCATACAGTTGCGAGAGAAAGGCAACAAAAGGTTGTTTCTTCTCAGAACCATCCCTCTTCCTATCGCCCCGAAAAGCCTCACACAAAAACCCAAATTTTCAATTTCAGAGCTGTGCCGGGTAGCAGGAAGCTCCGTCTCCTCAACCCACCCTGCGCCTCAAGCATCTCTCTGGCATCGATAAACTTCTTTACCATTCCAGGTCTTTTTAAAAATGCCAAGCAATGACCCTTTGGTCATATGGGTTAAAAAGTCCTAATTTTACCTCCTTAGCTGCTTAAAATTTCCCAAATGGAACTTTACTTCCTCAAATGATGACTAGGTTCTGGATGAATGTTCGACAGATGCACCAGTAAACGCATCTACTCTCTGGTCTTGCCTTGTGTAAGTCAGAGCAACACCTCCAAAATTATCATTTAAGAAAATGCCCAATTTAGAAAACTCTAATTCAAAGAGATACATGCATCCCAATGTTCATAGCAGCACTATTTACAATAGCCAGGACATGGAAGCAACCTAAGTGTCGATCGACAGATGAATGGATAAAGAAGATGTGGCACATATACACAATGGAATATCACTAGGTCATAAAAAAGAATGAAATAATGTCATTTGCTGCAACAGGGATGCAACTAGAGATGATCATACTTAGTGAAGTAAGTCAGACACAGAAAGACAAACACCATATGATATCACTTGCATGTGGAATCTAAAAAAAATGATACAGATGCACTTATTTACAAAACGGAAATAGACTTACAGACATAGAAAACAAACTTACGGTTACCAAAGGGGATAGCGGGGGCCAGGGAGACCAAATTAGGAGTTTGGGATTAACAGATACACACTACTTCACGGGTCCCCCAAGCAGGCCGCACAGCAGAAAGTGAGTGGCAGGGGAGCGAGTGAAGCGAGCTTTATCCGCCGCTCCCCATCGCTCACATTACCGTCTGAACCGACCCCCCTGCCCCGTGGAAAAAACCGTCTTCCAAGAAACTGGTCCCTGGTGCCAAAAAGGTTGGGGACCGCTGCACGACTTTATATAAAATAGGTAAACAACAAGGACCTACCGTACAGCACAGGGAACTATACTCGATATTTTGTAATAACCTGTAACGGAAAAGAGTCTGAAAAAGAATGCGTGTATGTATTGTGTTTGTGTGTGTGTGTGTGTGTGTGTGTATAACTGAATCACTCTGCCGTACGCTTAAAACTAACACAACCTTGTAAATTAACTATACTTCAATTTTTTTTCTAAATGCCCGATTTCGCCAAATCTGATGTCAGGCAAACAATCTCCTGTTCTCAGCCCCATTTGACAGGTGGGGCGACAGAGGCTCAAGGTAACACAGCCAACTGAACGGCAGGCCTGAACCATGAGCGGGGCCTTCAGACGCCTCCAAGCGCTCCCGCCTTCCACCTCTTCCAGTTACCACTTGCACCCACTCGGTGAACACTTACTTGTGCCTGAAAGCAGAAACAAAGGAGCAATACTGGCAGCTGTACTTGTCCTCGCGGGTAAACATGGCCAGGGCCAGATGGCTCCTCTCATGAGAACGCAGCCCCTGCATGGACATCAGGACTCTGTCACATTGACTACAATGGTATCCCCCCGGCCGGGTTTCATCCTCCAACATTCCATCAAGCAAGCAGTGTTCACCATCCACCCGGTCCGCCAGGGCGCCACTGGCATCTTTGGCTGCTTCCAGTCCATCCAGGAACAAGTGGGAAGGGTCTTCAGCCTCCTGCTAAGAGAACCACACACACACACATGCCCCACCAACAAAATAAATATCCATCATCATTGCTCCCAGCTCTCCTCCTCTCCCTTCATTCTCCCAAACTCCTGTTAAGCATTTCCTGTTCAGGCTTCCTCCCCTGCCTCTCCAGCTCCCCCTAGAGGGAGGGCAAACCCAACTGCCATCCTTCATGCAGTGGTGGTGACGTGAGGGCAACATATCCGGACACAGGTTGCTACTGTCTGGGAAAGCTGAGGGAGCGGCTCTCCCACTTTGAAGACAGTTCACTCACTTACCTTCTATCTTAAAGAGAAAATTCAAATTGGGATCCTACCGAAACTGATATAACGCAGGTTAGGGTTATGGCTCAGAGAAAGGAAGGGGAAAAAGGAGAATGGTGCGGTATGGGCACTTGGGAGCCTTGGAGCACCCTCGGGCAATGAAGGAAACTGGAAGATCCAGCTCTCTGCCACCACGCTCATCCCCATCTCACAGGCGGTGACATCACCCCTTGACCGAAGGTTGCTGTACAATCAATTCAAAAAATTAAGAAGCAGCCTAGCCTGGCTTGGGGGGGCTCCTTCGGATTACCGATTACACGGGAAGAGCCGCTGTCTCCCTTGAGCAATTATGGGACGCAAGGCTGGGACACACCCTGGTGGCGGGCAAGAAGCTGACTGATGCTGTCCCCGTGCCACTCACTGCTGTGCCGCCAGCCACAAGGCTTCAGTCTTCAATGGGAAGAGCGGAAGCTTCGCCTCCATATGCCACATTGGCAAAACAGGACTCAAGAGCAAGAAGGGCCGATGACAGAAATGCATTCACGTATCCAGAGAGAGAGAGAGAGCAGAGCCCTGAACTGACTTCTCTGCTCAACACTAAGTGGTTAGCAATACCCTGGAAGGCAGGGATGGCAGCTTGGTCACTGAAACAGTGGCTCATTTTAGGGTTATGATCTTCAAACCAGGTGGCCTAATACTGGTCGGGGGCAGAGAGAAGGTGCTCGCCAGCAACACAGAGGGAGAGGGGATGGAGGAGACAAATCAGGTCAAAGGGCTCACAGGGCCAACTGTGACCTGGAGGCTTTCAGTTTTAGATTTAACATTTCTGAACGCTCCTCCGGGGACCCAGGATAAGAAGTAAAAGACAGATTCTCCCGGGCTCTCTGCACCGTCGCCAGATGAGAACAGCAAGAAGTCAGGCAGTGGGAGGCGCAGAAGAGGATGGGAACAGAACCCACTGGACTCCTCTCAAGAGCCCGGGCCGCTTGCAAAAGCGAACACCTAACGGCACTAAACGCAGCATAGAAGGGAGACCCAAGGCCTCCTGTACCGAGAGGCCCGGATCTTCTGTTTCCACCAGACTATCCGCGTGGAAGGGAACCAGATCGAAACGCAACCGGGTCGAAACACGGAAGATGAGGAGGATCCAACCTGTAAAGAAATCAAAACAAGCCAGACCGATCCCAGCATAACTCAGGAACGCCCACATGTGGGGTCGCCCTTTCCTGAGCGGCTCTGAGCAACGGCGTGAATTAGGAACTCGAAGGGCTCACACACAAGACTCCTCATCCAGACCTTCCCAGTGCTCACCTTCACGGCGGCTGACACGGCCGGGACACTGCCGTACTGGACGTGCTTGCGCAGGTGGTTGCAGATGGCCCGGAGCGTCGGATGCACTTCCACACAGAATTTACATTTGTAGCCCACCACCTTCCTCTCCTTGATCTTTGGCACCTCTTCTAAGTGACCAAAAGGCTGGTAAAATACAGTGGTAGCCATCAGTACTCCGAGCCCTCCCTCAACGCCGGCATTTATTCTTGCAGCTTACTAGCAGATTTTACGTTAAAGCAGATTAGCAGGTTAAAAACCAAGGGAGCTAACACGGCGAGCAGTTTTACACAACAGATTCGTCAGGGGCGAGGCGCGCTGCCCACTGCGCGCGCGCGGGAGGAGTCTCCAGAACCCAAACAGGTTATGACTTGTGAGGAGAGAAGATCTCGGTGCTGAAGTCTCATGGTCACTGCCACCAAGTTATCTGGTTTTCAAACCGATTTTTCAACTACACAGGTGAAACGTCGCATAGCTACGCCATTAGCGAACTTCTTGACCAAAAAAGAAAAAAAAAAAAGAAGGAAAAAAAAAAAAACTCTACTCCTGGAGACGTTAGGTTCCTGTAGCCGACACTGCAAACCAAGACATGGCTGAGAAGCGCTAACGATACCAAGAGACGGCCCGCAACTGCCCTGGGAAAGAGAGCGAGCGCTGTCCTGTAACTAGGCCTCGGATAAGGCTACTTGGCAGAGAGAAATACAGAAAGGCCACCCGACCCTCCCCTGGGGAACCTTGGGAGGGGCGGGAGGGAGGGGGCCGGGGAGAAGGGTGAGCGTAGAACGCGGGGGGTGGGGGATAATCAAGCTCGAAATGTTTAATTGACTTATTGAGCTCTCTGGCAGGCTAAGTCACTAGGAAGCCCGTAGCGGTTTGGCTGGCAGCGAAGACGTGCATGTGGGCACCAGTGATGAGAGGCCTCCTGGGGGAAGGGAAAGCAAAACATATCCTTACCCTCTCTTGTTTGAAATCTGCAAAAGCACCATCTGCATATTTCTGCTTGCTCAAAAGCTGTTTCCTCCTCTCCTGACGTTTGGCACGCTTCTGGAATTCCTCATTGTGAATGCTCAAGTGTGAGGTCAGCTCCGCCGTGCTTTGCAGTTTGCTATCGCAGTGCTTGCACTGGTAGGCGGAGCTCTGCGGGCGGGGGCCGCCGCCCAGGATGACGAAGTCCCTCTTGAGGTCCCGGCTGTGGTGGTCCGTGTAATGCATGCACAGCAGCTCCGCCGTGCTGAAGGACAGCTTGAAGCACTTGATGCAGCGGAACGGGAGCCACTCGATTTCCTGCCCTTCGCTCCCCTCCACCTCGGCTTTCTCGAAGCCGCCTCTCTCCTCCTCTTCCATCAGCACCGGCTTCTCGTGCTCGTCGGCGTAGACGGCGGTGAAGTAGCCCCCCAACTTGCTGGCGTGCTGCTTCTTGGGGAACACCCCCGGGTGACGCTTCATGTAGTGGGACACGATGCCCTTCTTGCTGAAGGACTGGAAGGGGCACAGGGAGCACTTCTTCTTCTCCACGGCGCGCCGGAGCTCCTCGCTGAGCTGCGGGGAGTCGTCCTTGGGCGGCGACGGGATGATCACCTTGTTGGGCTTGTCGCTGATGGTCCTGGAGGCCGCCAGGCAGTGGGTGTAGTAGGCGTCGATGTCGTGGCGCTTCTGGTAGTGGGCAGCCAGCCCTTTGCGGATGGGGTTGGTGTAGGCACACAGGGCGCACTTGAAGAGGTTGTTCTTGCCCTCAGGCTGGGCGCGTACGTTGTTGTGCTTGATGCGGTAGTGCCGGGCTATGCCCTTCCGCGTGGAGCAGAAGTACTTGCAGAGCTGGCACCGGAACACAGTGTGGGACACCAGGTGCGAGGTAGCGAAGTGAGACGTGGACACGGGCTCCTCTCCCACCTCGTCCTCGGTCACGGAGACTTGGGAGGGGCTCACTTCAGTGGTTATCTCGGGCTCGAGGGTCACGGGCAGCTTCGGGGGAGACTGGGAAAAGACATCGAACTCAGGCTGGTTGTGATACTTCTCGTAGTGGATTTTGAGCTTCTCCAAAGTGCCGTGCGTGTAGGGACACAGTTTGCAGCGGTAGGCGCCGTACCCTTGCTTGAAGATCCTGCTCGTCTCCTCCACGTCGTTCTGGGCTATGTCGGCGGACTGCTCCACGTCGTGCACGAAGTCCTCGGCAGTCACCTTGATGGACGGGTGTCGCTTCTGGTAGTGGGTCAGGACGCCGTGGATGCGGGTGTTGATGTAGGGGCAATGCCTGCATTTGTAGACAGCGCCCGGGTTGATGTCGATATCCTGGGCAAAGTCAGCAGCCTTCACTTTCATGCCTGGGTGCTTCTTCCCGTAATGGGTCAGAAGGCCGTGCAGGTTGTTATACTCAGACTGGCACACGGTGCACTGGTACGGGGTGGAGGAGATGGCGGGGTTGGCTGACGCTAGCTGGAGGCTCTTCTCTGGGGAAAGCCTGGCGTCCTCGGGGCAGTCAGCTTCCTGCTCGGGCAGTGGGGCCGGCATACTGTTTTCACAATTCACGGGGCCCACGAGCTCTTCAGGCCCAGGGATGGGATTCTCGACAGCATCTTTCTCCTTGATGATATCCAGCAGCACGGACTCGTCCCCATTCATGGCCCAGGGGTGGAACGCTTGGTAGTGATTGGTGATGTCCCAGATGGAGACGGCCTCAAAAACACAGTCTCGGCATCTGTACGTTTTGGCTTCAGCTGGCATCGTGAGAGAGGGAGGGGATGGGTCTGGCCCAGCCCAGAGCTTGGTGGCCATGTACGTATAATCAACGTAATGCTCGGGATGCCTCCTCTGGTAATGGAGGAGCAAACCGTTGGGATCTGTGTGGGAATAGATGCACCACTCGCAGTGGTAGCCAGCTTCTATCAAGCCATCTAGAAATGCCCACCGCATGATGGACGTGACCGTGGCCTTCAGGGCAGGGTGGTCTTTCTTGATATGCTTCCTCAGTGCGTAAAAGTAGGGGGAGGTGTACGAGCACTGACGACACTTGAGCGCCCGGAGTTTCGTTCTGTCCCGCTCCACGTTCGAGGGGGGGACCAGCACGCAACCGGCAGGCTTTTTCTGGTTACGGTCGCAGAGGCTTCGGATGGTGGCCGTGTGCTGCCGGATCACGTCCGCGTTGGCCTTGAAGTCTCGGTGCTTCTTCTGATAATGGATGAGGACACCTTTGACCGTGCGGTTCCCGTAATCACAGTGCTGGCAGAAGAACATCTCACTCTCCGCGGGAGGGCCGTCTCTCTCGGAGCCGCTCCGGCTGAGCTGCTGCCTGGGGGCCGGTGCCCGGGGGGAGCCTTGGGGCCCATCGGCCCCTCGCGTCATTGCGGCTGTGGGAGGAGCCTGTCTGATATATTTGGCGGTAACCTTTATCTCTGGGTGTCTTTTCTGGTAGTGGACAAGGACTCCCACAACTGACCGATTGCTGTAGGAGCAGTGTTTGCAGTAGTAAAGCTCGGTACCGAGGTCTGGTGGCGGGGGCGGTGGGGGGGGTGGGGAACCCATGGCGGATATTTTGGGAGACACTGGAGCACCCACCTCAAATGACAACCGAGAAAGGGCAGAGCCCCTGTCCACAGACACCATTCGCATGGTTTTCTGGATCCTAAAGTAGGAGGCCTTTTCTTCCGGGTGTTTCTTCTGATAATGAACCAACACAGAGTGCATGTTGGGGCTCGCGAAGGAGCAAACGTCACAATCGTACACGACGACGGTGCTGACCGAGGGGTCCTTCTGATTTTCACATTCTGGAGGAAAGGTCTTGGAAGGGGTGTTCTTAGGGAACGGAGCTGGCACCCCGCCGCCACGGGCCACGGCAGCGGACGCGGCCATGTTCTTGGGAGCCGAATTCAGGATCTCCCTCAGCGTCTGGGACTCCGTGTTCGGCCCCTCCTGCTGCTCCACCACGTAGCTCGAAAATATCATCGCATTGTTAATCTTGACGGTGGGGTGCATTCTCTGGTAGTGCGGCATCAGGCTTCGGACGTTGGGGCTCGTGTAGGAACAAAACCGACATCGGTAGATCAGGTCCGAGTGGTCGAAGTTGAGGACGTTCATGGCTTCTGGGTGGTGTTCGCCGTAATGCTGCTGCAGGTCTTCGAAGTTGGTGTAATCGATGTAGCATTCCAGGCACCTGTACACTGCGCTGTGATCGTTGGGGTCCAAGATGTACCTGAAGCTGAATTTAATGTACGGGTGCATGCGCTGGTAGTGGGTGCTGACGCTCCGGGCAGATTTGTTGTTAAAGTCACAGTGTTTGCAATAATAAAGCCTTCCCGAGTCGCTAAAGTCCGCATTTTCATTACCGTGCTCAGTTCCGTAGATAGGAGTCTGGGTGTTGAGCAGAGCAGCGCTGGAAACCTGGTGATCTTTCATGTTCGTGGAGGAGCCATAATAATCCTCTTCATCTTCAGAAAGGGTGAGCTCTATCTCAGCCCCGTTGGTGGCATTGTAATCGTGGGTGACAGTTCTGAAGCTGGGCTCCTTCTGGGGCTCAGGGGCATCTCTCGCCCAGATCTGCTGCGCTGAGAAGGACGTGGGCACCTCCAGGACGGGCTCCGGTGGCTCTTCTTCCCGGTCCAGCTCCACCTCGATCTCCACCTCGTTGTCTTCCTCCTCCTCCTCGTCATCCTCCACGTTGATCACCGCATCTTCCTGCTGTTTGGTTTGGTTAATTCTGCTCTGCAGGTTGCTTGCGATCTCGTCAATCCGGGTCCTCTTCTTCACGGGCGATAAGTCGAGAGGAAAGTCATTAGCGAGTTTCCTAGAGGCCTTAGCTACAAAATTGTTCTTGGAGGACAGCCCAAGAATTGAGGTCTGACTTTTCTTCACAGTGTTGCTGGAAGAGGGGTGGCTGTCTGTCTCGCCGTCCGCTGGCAGGCTGGAGGGCTGCCCCTCGAATTTTGGCAAGTTGTCGCAGAAGGAGTGTTTGTGCTGCTGATGCACCCTCAGCCCTTTCAGAGTCGTGGTGGAGTAATTACACATGGTGCACTTGTAGGGGTGCAGGGGCGGGGCCTGCGCGGGCGGCGGGGGCGGGGGCGGCACCTGATGGGGCGGCTGCAGCTGCGGCGGCTGAGGCTGTGACGGAGGCGGGGGCGGCGGGGGCGGCGGGGGCGGCTGTTGCTGCTGCAGGGGCTCCAGCACGACCCCCGACTTTCTCCCATTGATGCTCGAGCTCTCGTAAGACACGACACCTTCGTGCAGCGGAGAAGCGATGCTTTCACTCTGGGAATTCACAGCATCCCAGTCTGACGTTGTACCCGTGTGACACTGTTTGTGAGCCCCAAGTTTTAACGAGCTCTTGCAAGTAAATGGACATTCATCACATTTGTAGACGGCTGTCTTTCCGGATAAGTGGATGTTTTCTATGTGACGGGAGATGCTACGTCGATGCATGGTGAGGAACGGACAAAAGGGGCACTGGAACCTGTTCATGAATCTTCTAAATGGGATCCCCTTGGTCTCCAATAATTTGTTGCCCTCTGAGCCCATGAGCTGCTCCGCGGACATGCCTGCTGTCTGATGATCCAGAGCAGTTAAGCCATTCTCACTGTCTATTTCATTTAACTCTTCGTCGGAACTAGAGTCATTCAGCATGCTGTTAGTTTCCAGGTCGGCAGAAGAATTGGTCATGTCAGTCATTCCGTAACGGGATCTCTCCGCCAAGCTGACGAGGCCAGAATTGTGAGGTGACTTCGGCTTCATCTGAGGGTAAGACATGGGCGAAAACTTGGAAGCGGAAGAAGAATTGGGTCTCATGATGGAGTTGCCGATGGAGCCCCTGAAGGTGGAGACGTTAGTGTTGGGTAGCTCCCGGCTGGCAGCATTCACAGACAGATAGGTGGAGTTAGAAGTGGGGCTGGGAGCGTTCTTGTTCTGCACATCAGGCAGATTAGTCCCTTCTTGCTGCTGCCTGAGACTGGACAGGATCTTGACCATGCTGCGGTGTTTCTTCATCATGTGGTCACACCAGCGTTCCCGGCGGGGGGTCTGATAGCTGCACCACTCACAGCAAAAGTTGCCTCGAGACTTGGTCAGAGGCTTGACCATAGATTCTAGGATGCTGCGCTCCACGACCTCCGCCGGCAGCTCCTTGCAGGGGTCCTGCAGGGACACGGGTGGGACCACTGGGTCTGGCATCGGAGCAGGGGCAGGGGGAGGAGCAGTGGTCTCCTTCAAATTGTTTTTGTGATACATCTTCTGATGCTTAATTATTCTTGCCCTCCTTGGTGACTTGTATGTGCAAAACTGGCAAGAGAAGACCTTTCCGAATCCCTCGTGCATCATGATATTATAATTTAAGGATCCTGGAACAGGAGGTCCCGCTGAACTCCCTTCAGCTTGAGCTCCGTGGACCTTCCTAGTGTGTTCAATGAGGAGGTTTTTTGACCTGAAGTAGCGTACGCAGAACTTGCATTGAAAAAACTTGCTTGTTGGTTTGGGATTAGAGGCAATATGCTGACCGTAATATCCTGGACTATGGCCATAGTAACTTCCGGTCCCCAATGCAGTTGCATTTTGACCTAAAGAGAAGGCATAAGGTAAGTGGGAAGAGAAAAGCATAGCAAAAGCGAGTCAAGAAATTCAATCATGCAAATCCATTTTCTTCTCAATTATCCTTCATTAATAAACATCACATTCAAAAAGCCTAACATCTCAAGATGAGGCCCTGAAGAGTATTAACGAAGCGTTAACGAACATAAACACGTTGCTTCTCACGGACGGAAGGCAGTGCTTGGCTTCAGGTGCAAGAGTCTCCACATCTCGATTCATGTGCCACAGAGCTATGAAAATGCAAGTTTCACAGACTGCAATATTCATTCTAGAACTTTCCAAGATACTACCCTGTGCTCCAAACTGAAGGGAAGCTAAGAAACAGAGGAAGCTGAAAGAACAATAACCTGGGCTACTCAAGAAGAGAAACGTGATGCCCAAACCACAAAAATGGCTCACAAGTGGGAATTCCCTGGCGGTCCAGTGGTTAGGACTCAGCGTTTTTCCACTGCCGTGGCCCAGGTTCAATCCCTGGTCGGGGAACCTTTAAAGATCCCACAAGCCTTGCAGCGTGGCCAAAAAAAAAAAAAAGAGGCTCGCAGAGAGCAAGAAACTCTGTGGGAACCATGCATGTCAGGAACCACGGCTACAGACTCCTCGGTACTGTATGCAGCCTGCTGCCTGTACTGGTTGCCTTAAGGGACCTTGCAGACAGCCCTTTCCAGTGGACATTCATGACTGGCATGCTGTGCCCAATCTAGGCTCCAGACAGGTATGTGCGGTGCCTTTGAAAAGCCCCAGGGCACAGTGGCCAGGGTCCACGCTGGCCAAGTCATAAGGTCCATCCGCACCAGGCTGCAGAACAAGGAGCATGTGATTAAGGCCCTCCACAGGGCCAAGTTCAAGTTCCCTGGCCACCAGAAGAGCCACATCTCCAAGAAGTGGGCATTTACTAAGTTTAATGCAGATGAATTTGAAAACAAGGTGGCAGAAAAGCAGCTCATCCCAGATGGCTGTGAGGTCAAATACATCCGTAATCCTGGCCCTCCGGGCAAGCGGCGGACCCTGCACTCAGGAGAGCCCTGGCACCGTCCCCTCCTTACTCACGCCCACCAATAAGTCCTACTCTCCTGTCCAAAAAAAAAGAACCACGGCTACAGGCTCAAAATAGATGAGGGCAGTGAAATACATCAGATATGCCGAGCCCAGGACAGATTTACCTGATAAGTCCTCTGCAATCACAAATTCATCCTTTATAGACGAAAACTCCACCTCTGTCTGGTTACTGGCATTCATGGACCCAGAGCGCGGCTCGTTCGCATTGTCTTCGGCAACGTCCGTCGGCTGCAGAAATGCCGTGTGGACATCCTGGATATGCGCCTTGAGATCTTCGTAAGACGGGGCTCTAAAGTCACAGCCATCGCACTGAAGCACCTCCATCATCTGGGTCTACCCTCTCACATTAGGAACCTGCGGTGGCAGAAGGCAGACGAAACACCTTAAGGCCTGCGCTCATCGCGTACCCCAGGCTGCTGGGGCTACAAGTCCATTGATGGAAGAAATTCCAATATCGGCCATTTCCTCTCACTGGACTTTGCCAGATGGAACACTGGCCAAAGAAAGGAAATCAGACATAACAGGGATGGTGTCCTTGACTTCCTAACTTCAAAGAAGGGGGGAAAAACCAGGTAAACTTTTTCTAGCTTGATGTATCTGCAAGTGCTATGTGCCAAAGAAACCCCTAATACTTCAAAAGTTTTAGTAGTTTCTGAATTTCTTGACTGAATTCAGATTTCTTGGTAGGTTAATACTGACTTTGATTCCGGCTGGGACCAGTTTTATTTTTGAACCAGAATCTTCTCAGAAGTAAAGAGGGGGCCAAACAGAAGAAAGGACAAACTTCACTCTTCATTAGCTGTTTTAATACTGTAAAACATTGATGTTTTATCACCAAATGGTGAAACAGTACTGAATCTCTGAGTGGCAGTAGGAAGCGCTTTTATTGTATCTTTTTATTCTTCTACTCTCTTAACTGATATTGCGGTACACCTCCTTCTTCCCTTCTTTAAACGGTTTATTTTTTTTTTTCATGAGCTAAATGGTTATTTGCTTTTTACTACCTACCAATTATAACCTAACAGCTTCTCCAATCTAATTAGGTCATAAAATATTTCTCAAGAGATTCTTAAACAACCAACTTTAGATGACAATCCAGTTTCTAGTTTCAGGTTGCACCTCGGTACCTCGATTTACACTAAGGCAACAGAAATGCACGTGGTTTGGAAGAAGGGCTTCTAAGGCAGGACTTTCCCTTTTTCTACTTCTCCCCTTTACAAATGTGGAGTGCATACTTGGCCATAACAAGCAGTGAACCTGATTCAGAATAAAGTAAAACTTGCCCGGCTGCCTCTGTCCTGCTATTTACTGTGTGATTGAAAGATACAGATAGCTTCACACGAACTCAATGGAGCGGCCCACCATTAAGAAGTTAAAAATGTATGAGAAGGCATACGCCTTCCTATCTTAAGTTGAGATACCCAGTTATTATCTTAATGACTGAGTTACTTCACTGAGCTCATAGCAAACTCTACTGAGTCACTGTAATCTAGAACCAGATGTCCAAGAACAAAAGCCACAAGCCAAATCTTTCGATACTTTGATCGTACAGCAACTTTCTATACTTTTATTGTAAAAGATCAATGATTTCTGCAGGAAGAATACAGTGGAGAAATCTGTCAATGCAGTGAAAGGAGCTATGGCAGGAGGATTTTCTCTGAAAGAATGCTCCTGTGAAAATAACTCCTGGCAAGTCCAGCTCTGGACAGCCTGAGCTTGCAGAGTGAGACACACAGAGATTTACCTTCTCCCCTTTCACCCAGCAATTTCTCCTTTTTTTCAATAAACCCTGAACTGTGCACCAGAGTCCCTGTCGGCTAACTCAGCCTCCATATTCCCAGCCACACCAGCTTTTGTGTCTCAGCACCAACCCAAATTGTGTGGAAGAGGTTGCTATCAGCTCTGGATCAAATTACAGCCGTCACCGAGGCCCCACCCCACTTCTCCTTTTCGCACAGCCCATTAGACCTGAACACAAATTTTTCCATAGTGCAGACGACTCCTGCATTTAGAACACTTCACGGCAAAAAGGCAGATCATCCAGTGTGCGCTCCCCATCCCCCCAGCTTAGTCCTTTCATCTCAGCCAAACAAGCCACAGCTCTGCTGAATGTGTTTATCACACTTTCAAGAGATAGGAGCTCCTGCGTCACTGGAGCTCTAAGTCTCACTAAGCTGCCCTAGTCCTCTGAGCTTCAGGAGCGGCCATTTTAGCTCAGAGCCTCCCTTCTGAGCACAACATGGCTTCTCTGGGATGGATGCTGCCAGGCTGCCGGGCCGAGGCAACAGGAGAGGAGCAGCCTGGGCCCCTCCTCTGCCCTCCTCCTCCCAACAAAGGAGGAACTGTTTTCACTCCTTCCCGAAAAAGCAGCACCTCTCTCCTCCTCAAATGTCATTCACCAGGATCTCCGAAGGTTCTTTTATCCCATGCCTGATGGGCTAGTCCGTTCATCCCAGCACAGCCCTGGTTACCGCAGGACGTTCCTGGACCAGACCCTGTTCTCCAGCTGCCTTTGGGGGTGGGCTGGAGGGGGGAACCTCCAGAATGCCTTGGCTTCTTGGGAGTCGTCCTTCCACACACAGAAGACATACCATCCGACTCTGCTTGCCAGATTCCAAAGTCTAATGACCTTTGTTAATCACCAGCCAGTCTGTCTGCATCAGCGGACCCTGCCAACAGGCACACCCTTCAACACAAAGGCTGTAGCTATTCCTTTTAAAAGAGGTTCTCTGAAAGCTCCATTGTGTAGCCGAGAGCAAAACAAAATCTCTTCCCTTCAAAACTTCAAGCCTTTAGAAATAATGCAACAAAAGGCTTTCTGCTGTGTGTCTTTTGGAAAGTTTGAGCCTAGTTCGCACAACATCCACCAAAAAAATGACAGTTCTGCCCAAGGAAAGCAGGGCACCTTTGGCATTAAGTCATCTACCCCGAGATGAAATTCATCTCTCTGCACGGTTCTCTAATATCTTGGTGTCTTCCGAAGCTCTTAGCAAGGAAGGATTCAAACTTCGCTGGATGCAAACAAACCAACGGTCTCCTTGCTCTGCTACAAAGGAGATTAAAGGGTTAGGAGATCAGGAAAAAAAAAAAAAGCCACTGATTTGGAAAAAGAAGAGATGATGAAAGTGATTTCCTAATAGGTTCTAGCTTTAATGTTGTTGCAGACTCTACCTCAAAAATAGCACAGAGCCTTAGAAGAGGTTAATCTCCAGGCTGCCGAGAGAACCAGTGTCTGGTTACCACCGAGTGGCCTTCAACTGGATGTCTGCACTGAGTCCTCAGATGAGGATGTGGCCTCCTCTGAAAGCCATTTTGTCTTTGTGCACACATTGCTCCTGGAGACGCTGACAGAAGGAAACAGAAATTGCCTGCATGGCCTAAACAATCAAAGACACAGAAACTTGACGTGTTTATGAGACTGAGGACGCACACATGGGCGAAAAGTGAGAGGAGGGAGGCGGAGACGGAACAGGGGAGGAGAGAGACAAAGAAAGCTGGACCTGAGGATGACCCATCCATCAGCTCGAGGATGTTTTTGCAGCAGATGGTAATCCTCTGAGAAACCAACAACAAAGATGGGAACAAAGATGAGAAATACTCTCTTGCATATTTGACTGTTTCATCAACCGAGAAAGAACAGCAACCCTAAAAGGCTACACCAGACACTGAGCTGCTACCAAATGACGATTTCAAGTTAAAAGCCTTGATCTCCTATCTATTTACTTTATTTAAAAATTCTACTGCGATAATGAGATTAGCAGTATTTTTTTTTCCCACTGACCAAATCAGCAAAATCAAAAGCCGAAGAGGAAGCTTCTGAACTAACTGAAAGAAATGCTATTTCAAAAGGTCATGAGATGAATCTACAAATCAAACAAGCGTGTCCCCCCCCACACCGGCCCCATCTCCTACTCCCAATGCAATATCTCCAGGCCCCTCAAGGTCAAACAGGCATCGGACGACTAGACTCACAACACCACCCATGATGAGGCCTTGGCAGGCAGATGAAAAATGGATTCGTTCCCAAATAAGCTAGCACCTAATGTGATTAGTCCTCCTAATGTGAAACCTCTAGACGACCATACTAATTGACCATACTAATTATCCACGACTCTGCACTACGGATTGCCACGTGTTGGTCTGTGCAATTTACATGGATAAGTCTAGAGTTTTCAAGAGGTGGGGTTTTGATGGGAAACCCCAAACCCAACTTTCCATATTGGACAAACTCTTGAAGACATATTTAAAGAAAATCCAGAGATCTTGTTAAGGATTGGGAATATACAGCTGAGAAGGGGGAAAGGGAGAGAATGGCCACCAGCTGCTCTTCCTCAATCTTAAAAACACCAATTTTGAACCTATTTTCAAAACAGAAACAGACTCCCCGACATAGGAAACAAACTTATGGTTACCAAAGAGGGAAGGGGGAGGGAGGGATAAATTAGGAGTTTGGGATTAACAGAATCAAACTACTATATATAAAAAAAAGATGGCAAGGTCCTACTGTATAGCACAGGGAACTATGTTCAATATCTTGTAATAAACTATGACGGAAAAGAATCTAAAAAAAGACAGATAAGTAGATCTATATATATAATTGAATCACTTTGCTATACTTCAGAAAGTAACACAGGGAATTAATTCCCTGGCGGTCCAGTGGTTAGGACTCTGCACTTCCACTGCAGGGGGCGCAGGTTCAACCCCTGGTCCGGGAACTTAAGATCCCACATGCCATGCGGTGTGGCCAAAAAATTAAAAAATTAAAAAATAAATTAAAAAAACAGAAAGTAACACAGCGCTGTAAATCAACTACACTTCAACTTAAAAAAACCCACCAATTTTAATTTCTACCGTCTGCCCACCCACTTTCTGTGTTCACAATTTCAGAGACCCATTATGCCTCCATTTTCCTCCTGTGAAGGTGAAAGGGGACAATCCACAGGTTCATCATGTGTCCTCCCCACTCACTGCCCAGACAGGAGGGGAGAAGGGAGGCGCCCTGGGTGTTTGAGGGCACTCCTACAATCCTGCCACCACAACCCTCACCTGGGTCACCTCGGCGAGCACTGTTCTCCAGGATTGCATGGAGCACGAACACGGTCTTCAAGTCAAAATCCCAACTGTCTCCGGGAAGTGTCCAAATGAAAAGGTGCAGGCGTTGCCTGGACCTACCCTGTTCTCTGACTGAAGGACTGCAGACCAGAAATAAAGCTGTGAAGCACCACAGCCACAGGGATTCAAGAGCAACTAATTATAAGCTTCAAAGCCTTTGAGAAATAGAACCAGAAACACCGTAAGATGCTTTTCCTATGTCCACTCCAGAAACCTAGTTTCATTTGTAAGACACTGAACTCCTCCGTTCTCTTGAATCACAATTCTAAGAAAAGGCTTTAGTGAGCACCTATTGTCTGTGCTTTTCTTACTTTCCTTTCCCATGATTGGAAAAACCAGTTATCAGTTAGTGGAATGCATAAACTTCGGCACCGTTCAGCTAGAAAGACAGAAAAATCAGGAACTTAAAGATCATTCTACAAATGTATTTGAGATCGGAAACTGTTGCTATGATGAGGTCAAAGAGCTGCGGGGTGTGTTGGGAAGTTAACATCTCTTATTTCAAGCCCCAGGAACGTGGTTTGGGAGGAAAGAAGAATTTTCATGCTTAGGATGAAAAATGAGGGGAAAAAAAAAATCACTAACTAATCCACTTTTAGCAACAAGACGTGTTGTACATCACTGCTTATCATTTACTCTTGTCATGGTCGAAGTGGGAGTTCTAATTTAAAAATCATTTAAAGCATCTTTCCAAACAGGACTGGATCAAGAAATAGAGGTAGAAATCTCCTTTCAGGAAAAGGAACAGTAGTTACGGAATCACACTTACAAATGCAAATACAGACTGTAGATATGCACACACAGGCATGCATATATATGCAAACACATGTATCATAGGGTGCCTGTCCTCTGCACATACATATATACATACATACGTGTACGTATATATGAAATAACTCATTTTCTTGATTTAATTTGAACTCAGATAGGGGCATGTGCCCTCCAGATTTAACACTTCTGTTAGAACACTTCTGAATAAGTACAAATGACATACATACTCTTCCCATGTTACAGTGATTAAAAAAAAATAAGCCAACAAAATAAACCAACAAAGAACTTCCAACAACAAGATACCTACATTGATCCCACAACATTTGGTACAACTATAGATCCTGGCTCACCATGTGGTGTCTTCAAATGTCCTATCCAATGTTTATACTGTTTGCTACATGATCTAAGCAGTTCTGTGTACTCTTGGCAATTCACCACACTAATGAAAGGTTTAACATATCAGGGAGGATAAATAATTAAGGAATTCAGAAGGGAGACACAGCTGTTCTTCAAAACCAAATTTTCAGAAGAGAAAGGATTAATTTGCAATCACATATGTAACCCCCAAGATGAGACTGAATTTAAATAGTAGCAGAGAAATACCACGCGAGCCTGAGTCCTGCCAATGCCCATGTGTGGCCTCTGTTCCATCTCTGGGACAGAGTCTGAAGCAGGCAATCTGCAGATTAATAACCCCAGTCACCTTGCGGCCAAGGATGCTAGCCTTCAGGTTCTCTTATTTTAGCTTTGTTTTCCTGAATCAAGTTTTCAAGTTTTACAGAGCATGTTGGAGTAATATTTCATAACAGATAACCTCGGGGATCATTATTAAAATGAGATGATCTAATCCAAATGACCAACAAAATATCAGATATGTAAACAAGAGGCCATTCTGGCTGAGTGACCTGTTATGAAAGCAGGTAGTGAGTGTCTAATACAGAAAGAGATAGTACATACCTTCTGGAGAATTCATGCATTCCTTTGCAATGATATAAGGCTAATTGAGGCCAACCGGCCAATAGGCAGCCTGCCAGCTCTCCTGTCCTTAGAAAAGGAAGCGTGTGATTTGAATAAGGAGATAAAAGAGGAGAGAAGGGACTAGAAAAGAAAGGGAGGAAGCAGGGTGGTATCCCAGGAGCTTTAGACTTCATTGTCTGTGAAGGGGAACCTGCAGTTCACCAGATAAGTCCAATTCTGAGAAGCGTCCTGACAATATTCTCCTTGAGAAACAAAACAAAATGAAGACGCCTCCACATGCTAAAATTCTCAAAAGGCAACCATGACAAATGAGATCCCAGCTCATTTTGTTCTTCCAAATGAGCGAAAACCACTCTTAGGGTCGAATGCATTCTCTGAAATGTCATGGGTCCATCAGGAAATTCCTTGGAAACTCTGAAGCCATTCTTGCCCGAGCCTGGAGATCAAGAGGGACCCGATTTCTCTCCTCTAGAGCCAAACCTCACCCCAACGGCAGAGACAGAAAATCGCTGTATTCCTTTGTAGACTCTTCAGCATGCTGGCTGGGTTTCCACAGACACTTTTCACACTACAAGAACTCTCATTATAAAAATTGTAAAATTAAAGGGAAGTTGCAGATATGCTGCTGGGTCTTCATTACAGAACTGATTAAGACGCAGAGTAAGCAGAAGCTGCAGTCAAAGGCATCTTCCATATCGTGAAAGACCAAACCACGCGTTGAGTAGCTCCTCTGTGGGTCTGAAGGCTTCGCTGACCACAGGCCTTGGGCATGTCTTCACAGCCAGATCTGTGCCCGGCACAGAAGGTCTGGCCAACCCCACCACGTCTAAATTCTACAGTTTTAGTGAATGAATCCAGAAACCATTCGAACAACTCACCTTGCTCTCTATTACCTTCTGAGAGGAAAAAAAAAAACAAAAAGCAAAACGAAAGGATCCAGGGCTGGTGAAAGTATAAGAAAGTTTTGCCAGAAGAACCTCTCTTATTTGAGGAAAAGCCCACAAAAGTCCCAATCTAATCCCTCTGAGATTTGTTCTTCGCCTTGTGCTCACGCTGTGCTCAGAAAATTCAGACAAGTCACTTCCTTTAGATGAGAATTGTCCCGAGTCTGCCTATATCTGTGGCACACAAGGCCCTGATGCAGTAACCTTTCCAGTTCAATTTCTTATATTTGACAAAATATAGCCACTCCATGGTTCCTGATCTAACTACCCCCTCAGGCTGAAAGCCCTAAGCAGACTGCTTTCTGGAAAGGTAAACAACGGCTGGGCTTGTGTGAATCAGGAATCATGACCACTGTGAAGTCCTCCTATTCAAGAAGATTGTGATTTTTTTTTTTTCTCCTCTTGGCCTCCACCTATAGCAGAAGGCACTGCCCACTGAGCTCCATTGGTTCTCCTACCCCGTTCCAAGAAAACAGGAAAAACACCCTATGTTCTTATGTATGGAACTGGCAGATACCCAAGAATTAGGAATATTTTATTTTACATGATAGCTAAAGAATTCCTTTTCTCTTGCAGTCTCCAATCTACTCTCAGCAAGTAAGTTTACTCCTAAAAATCACTGCGCCTCAAGAACTTCTTAGCAGAAAGTTAAGACATTTGTCTGCCAACACAACAGTGGGATTTATCACCATGTGAAAACACTACAGTGGCTCAGGTACTTGGCCAAGCCCCACGTTCCATAAATCCTTAATGAAAATCTCACTTTGCCCAACAAACTTAGGTCTTTCAGCTTATTCACTATGGGGCTGCTCAAAAAAAAAAAAAAAAAGACAAGGATCCAGAAATGCCTCTCCAGCAAGTAAAATAATTTATTCCCAGCAGGTGTGATGGCTCCGCCTGCCACCTTCACCTTGAACAAGTCTTTCGAAGCCTTTACTTGGATCATTTCACTAAATGAAGAGATTAGATTATGCCAGTCAACCTTTTGTACAAAGGAGTG
Organism: Stenella coeruleoalba; assembly: GCF_951394435.1. Taxonomy (NCBI): domain Eukaryota; kingdom Metazoa; phylum Chordata; class Mammalia; order Artiodactyla; family Delphinidae; genus Stenella; species Stenella coeruleoalba. The sequence continues at coordinate 96,889,301 of NC_137153.1, read as the reverse complement.
TTTTACAAAATTTTCTTCTCGTATTTTGAAAGATTTTTTTCTGACTTAATTCATCTCTCACTTTTTATTATTATTCAGAGACAAATAAATGCCTAGTTTCATCACGGCTGACTCCTCCTCATGCAATTCTGGGCTCAAAGGTTCTATCCTCCAAGGGGCTTTCTCACAACTCCATCTAATATTAGCCCGCCCTCCCCATCCCCATGAAATCGAGCCCCTATCCACAGCTCTGACCATGCTGACTTTCTCTTACCACATGACGCTGCCTTTTAAGTTCCTTCACTGTTGCTATGATACCTGTTTGTTTGTGCTCCATCTCCCTCTGCTAGAACACAGGCACCCTGATAGCAAGCCCACACCTGTCTATTTACACTGGTATCTTCAGCACTGGGGACAGTTCACACAATGGGTACTCAGCAAATGTGCTGAATGAATGAACAAATGAATGAATGAAGCAGAGCTTGTGAGTGATAAGATTCCAATCAAACATAAAAAGATTGGTTATGAGAGTTAGACTCTTCTACTAACCTTATGTTGTCACAGAGCAGTGGTCCCAACCAGGGGCAATCTTACCCCCACAGACCCCAGCCCAGGGATATCTGGAGACACTTTTGGTTCTCACAACTGGGTGGGGGCGGGGGGAGCGGTGCTACTGGTATCTAATGCTGCTGAACATCCTACGACGCACAGGAAAACCCCCATAAGGAAGAAGGATCTGGTCCAAAATGACAAGAGTGTGGAGGATGGAAACCCTGTCACAAGTGGTCTCTAGGTATTTTCAGTCTCTGCCTATAAGCCACCTGCCTTTATAAGCCTTTCATGTGGTCCTGGCTGGGGAATCTCAGGACTAGATGATCAGCAAGTTCTCTTCCAGCTCAAAGATTCTATGGTTCCATGGTTCAAAATGATCTTAGTAGCCTTCCTGTCCTTTGACATCATGAGATTTTTAGTTTTATTTTTCTGATTTGGGTATTTTACTATAAACTTTTCAAGAAAAATCCAAGATTAAGGAATATAACTGGTCCATCTGTCCTTAGTGATAAGCCCCTTGCACTGATGATGACCCTGTGGGCTCTGTGGGTAAGGGATCCACATCATTAAAAATGGTCAAGTCCTACAGTTAGCACGTGGCCTCCAACTAAAATTTCTATGAAAAACGTCATGCACATTTTCTCCTCGCCAACATACAAAATTATCTTCTCTCAAAGTGACGGGGCCCCAGGCTACTCAAAATCACTCTTCAAAGGATGAGTACCGTGTTCCTTTTGGTTCTTACATCCCCAGGGCCCAGCAGGGGTCTGGCCCTGACAAGATCTGTGGGATGAATGAGTGTGCGCATGCCTGCTTTCCAGGAGAAAATTAACCAGTGGTACCAACCCAAAGTAAACATATAGGAACCTAAGCAATTCCAGAGAGGCTCCATGACCAGAAAAACAAAACAAAACTTAGCACTATATCCCACTGCTCCCACTCAGCTCATAAAGTTCATGAAGCCACATCACAGCACTTGGCTGACTCCTGGGATATTAGGAATTCCACGTCCCCACCTGTCCTTGATACGTGAGGAAGTGGCCACCTTGCTTTTCCTCACCATCCAAGCGGAAGGTACTCTGGCAGCATCATTCTACCCACATATTTATAACACTGCTAAGCTCCCCTAAACTGATGTGACACTTGGAATCATCACCTGGGGCTACACTTGAGACTATCTGGTTGCCTTCCCTCCACAAAAAAACCTTTCAATTCTTGTTTGCAAAGATTCTGGAAAGGCTGAGGAACAATTCTCCCCGATAGCTCAAAACTGTATAAACCTTTTCAGTAGAGGAAAGTATAAAGAAATTAGGTAGGAACAGAGTTCTCTCTCCTTGGCTTCCCTAAAAAATATTGAAACAATAAATTACCTGTGCCTTCTTTAACTCAAACAGAAGACTTCACTCCTAAAAGTTAACTATCTGTAAGCTCATTAGTGCCCACTAGAGAGGAGATCTCAAAGACCATGTCGTCCAATGGGGCCCAATATCTTCATTTTTCAGTTAGTGAAACCGAAGGTCTCAGGAAAAATAACCTGCCCAAGGCTTCTGGAACATACTCTCTGAAGCAGGAAAAAAAAATCTGTTGAATTCCATAATTAGAGAAAGGAAATCGGCAGTAAAAACACTCTATAAATGTTATTCAGTTCATTAGTAGTTATTCACACTTGAAGTCCACGCCCCATGTATTCTCACAAACAAGAGTCTTTCTTCACTGAGGAGGCAGATTCCAGAATAACCCCCAGTGTCCCCTCCTCTGCTCAGAATTCTATACTCAGGAGGTTAACTGAAAGGGTGCAAACTCCATCATCTGCAGTCTGGCTGTTCAAAGATCTTCTTAGGCACGCAGGCAGTGTGCTCCTGCTTCAGAAACACATGTGGGAGACTGAAAGTTGCTGACAAAGGTATACACAGAAGAACGAGATCCATAACACCGAATCGTCTTTCCTCAGAATCCACCCTCATGGAATCAGAACAAGGTTATGTAGTAGCTTTATACCCACCAAATCTACCCCATGAGAAGCTTCGTCTTGTTTCTTATGGAAAATGTGCTCTGCCAACAAAGTGGCTGAAGAGGCTGGCTGAATGAGCCTTAGGGGTGTCTGGAAACATCAGGGTCAGTTCATTTAAAATGAACCTGTCTCCTTGTGGCACAGCCAGTCAGTGGCTCAGACCAATAATTTCAGAATACTGTGGACACCAGATTCCATTTCAAATTACACGTCATATCCTGAAACCAACCACAACTTAGAATATGTCACCACGTTTACTAATACATTTATATTATACTATATTATATATTTATCCCTTATTTATCTATATTCCTAGTAGATATCTACATCCATTTGTTGGATATGAAAAACTAAATGCATCCGAAAGGCCAGTAATCATCTTTAACTTTTTAAATATTCCCCCCATATGGGTCTCTTAGGAAAGAGTCTCTTACCATAATGAAAAGAATGACTCAGAGGGCTTCCCTGGTGGCGCAGCGCTTAAGAATCCACCTGCCAGTGCAGGGGACATGGGTTCGAGCCCTGGTCCGGGAAGATCCCACATGCCGTGGAGCAACTAAGCCCGTGCGCCACAACTACTGAGCCTGCGCTCTAGAGCCCGTGAGCCACAACTACTCAGCCCACATGCCGCAACTACTGAAGCCTGCGAGCCTAGAGCCCGCGCTCCGCAACAAGAGAAGCCACCACACCGCACGAAGAGTAGCCCCCGCTCACCGCAACTAGAAAAAGCCCGCGTGCAACAATAAAGACCCAACAGAGCCAAAAATAAATTAAATAAATAAGTTTTTTTTAAAAAAAAAGAATGACTTAGAAATCAGGAGGATGCTGAGATCTCCATGTTTGTCCACGTTTTCCTCAGTGTAGAATACTTTTACCTACGTTTTGAAGATCCACATAATTCCCATCCTTTAAGAAAATGATTCTCAAAGAGAGATCCCTAGACCAGCAGCACCGGCCAAGAATTCATTAGGAATGCAATTTCTCAGGTTCCGCTCCAGACTCTGTGAATCAGAAACCCTGGGGGTAGGGCCCCGCACGCAATCTGTATTTTAACAAGCCCTCAAGGGGATCCTCATGCTCACTCCAGTTTTAAGATCAAGCTCAAATCTTCCCTCTAGTCCCTGAGACCAGCAGCTGGAATGCTGAGTTCCCTTCTCCATCGCACTGGGAGCCCTACTTATAAGCCCTGTTGATTGAATGAATACGATAATAGCTATGCAGTCTTTAAAGAGCCTAGGAGAAGACTAATGTTTGCAAATATTTCACTTATTTAACAATTAATGGGAAAATACTAAGTTGCAGAACCCAGCATCAGAAGCTAATAAGAGCACACCCTTAAAAGACAGAGTTAATATCTGTGAAAGAATGAATACTGTGGCCAAGACAATGCTGATACTGATATTCATCTCCCTTAATAATTTAAGAACGGTTCATGACATGGTGTCCTTGATATTTCTAAAGTGGGATGTGGCAATACACAAAGGAAAGAAGTGGAGTATTTTATACAGAAAATACTAAGAGTTGGGTAAATCCTCAGGACCCAAGCCTCTTGTATGACAGAAGGCTTTCATAATAAAACAAAATCTTATTAGAAAACATTCAAACTTGGAGTGGTTATTTGATTACCACACTAAAGCTGCAGTGCTGAGTTAAACCCACTGTAAGGATCAACGTCTGAAAACACAGAAGTGTTTGGAAATCCCTCAGAACACGGATATGTGCTTTAAGCTAACCAAGGGACTTCCAGAAAAAATGGTGGCTAATTGTCTCAAACTGCAAACGAAGTCTTGGGTGAAGGAAAAGAAAGAGGAAAATATAAACAAAGAAAAAAAAAACTGGTCACACCAAACCAGTAGATCTATGGAACCCTCAAATCTAAAGCAGGACTTAAAACTTAGAATCACAGAGTTCAGAGATAAGATTCATCAACTGTGTCCTACCTAGGCATCTAACCAGGACCCTTGCAGATTGCTGAAGGCTACAGAAGAAAGGCAGTCCATCCACACCCAAACTCAGGTTCTGAAAGCAGAATTAAGCAGGATTTAAGGAGGAGATTTAGAGAGATATCATCCTCACTACCTGGGGGCCAAGAGAAAGTTCTGAAAGTCATGTCCTAACTGAAGATGAGTAAGTTAGAAAAAGTGAACTGAGGCCAAAAAAAGTGACAGAAAGAAACATGGCATGGAAAAGACCAATGAACAATATATTTTGAAAGAACAGGGCACAGAAGAATATTATATACAACAATTAACAGAGATACTATAAAAGAAGAGATCAAAGATAAGATGATAAGACATCAGCATGAGATAAAAGAGATGCTGGCAGTTGAAGAAAGAAACTGACAACAAAAATAATTATCACTGCAGAACCGATAAATATATTAAAGTAATAAGAGGTAAAATCCACAAACCAGAATCAAAGTTGATGATGCGGAAAACAGTCTTCAAAAAAACTGCACAAAATGCAGAGGAAAAGGACAAGTAGATGAAAGCAAGTAGAGAACATGACAGGTAAGAGAGTTTGAAAACAGAGATCCAACATACAGATAAAAGGTATTCTCGAGTAGACAGTAAAACAAAACAGGGCAAAACAAAATATGCTCAAATCTGTGATGGAAAATAACTTCCCCGAAATAAAGGAATATCTGATGTTCCAGGGAAAAGTAACAGAATCATCAAAATTGAGACATCTCGGTAAAGGTACAGTTTCCAAGGATAAACACTGATGACTACAAAATCAAGATATTTAAAAATTAGTCAATTGCAGGGGGGGAAAGTCAGACAGCCACAAACTTCTTCCCAGTAACATTCAATGATAAAGAAGAGTGAACGGATGTCTACAGAGGCTTGAGAAAGAGACAGCAAGATGGGAGTATTCATTTCCCAACTGAATTCACAACCATGTATAAAAGTAATAACACATTTTCCAATCAGCACAGTCAGGGAATGCTGCACTTACTGACTCTTCTTCAAAATCTATTCAGTGATGTAATATATCCAACCAAGAGAAAGTTCAAAATCGAGATCTCAAGAATGGGGAATTTAGAGGTAAAGAGAGGATGTGAACACAGAATCCACTTACATTTAGAACAAAGATTGATCAATTTATAATAATTACAAAACAAAATTACAATCCCTTAAAGGGAACAATTATAATACAATACATTATTCCATATAATAATAAAATTATATAGAATTGGGAAAATCCTCAAGCATAACAACAAAAATAAAGAGGTGGGAGGGATGGATTGGGAGTTGGGATTAGCAGATGTAAACCATTATATATAGAATACATAACTAACAAGGTCCTACTGTATAGCACAGAGAACTGTATTCAATACCTTGCAATAAGCCATCATGGAAAAGAATATCAAAAAGACTGCATATATATGTATAATGGAATCACTGTACAGCAGAAATTAACACCACATTGTCAATCAACTATACTTCAATAAATACATTTTATAAAATGAACAAGTTAAAAAGAAAGAGGTGGGGGTGGTTGGCATTAGAGGATAAATGTAAGTGGAAGAAAATTCTCAACTCTCACAGAAGGACAAATATGAATACTTGATAGTATTCTTTCTGAAGTTACTAAATAGAGGTATTAAAGCTAAAATTTTAATTAGTAATAAAAAGACTAGTTTTTAATCTTTTTTTTGATCAAACACAGCCCACGTAGTGAAAAACAGAGAACAAAGGAAAAGTGTATAGACATATACAAGTACGTGCAAAAAATTAATTAGTCAAGTGTATATGTTAAATCAATAAACTACTATGGAAAATATTCCCAGACTAGATTCAAAAATGAACTCTAATTGCACTTTGTCTACAAGAGATACACCGTAAAATGACACAAAATCTTTAAAGTAATAATATGGTAAAAGTATATCAAGAAAAGTGGGGATCTTGATAAATTTTACTCATGGTTAATTCAAGATAAAAAAGCCTGTAAGCTTATCTTTAAATTTTTGCAAAAGCAAAAATAGAAAATTTCCACAAATGTAAAGGAAAATAAATTATATTTTGAAAAGTTTTAATGATGAACATTTAGGGAATTCCCTGGATGTCCAGTGGTTAGGACCCTGAGCTTCCACTGCAGGGGGCCCAGGTTCAGTTCCTGGTCGGGGAACTAAGAACCCGCACGCCGCAAGGCACGGCCAAAATAAATAAATAAATAAAGATGAACATTTAATAATGTAAAAACTTACAATCCACAATGAAGACTGATCGTGACTATTTATGCCCCCCCCCACAGCACCAATTGGAGAAAGAAAAGAAAAAAAAAGGCAATACAAGAAGAGATAGACATAAGTATTTAATATGTTAAATGGAAAAAGGCAACTAAGGATAGAAATAACAGAATTAAGAGACACATTTCAAATTCTGTATCCTGGAAACAGGAAGCACATTTTCATTTCAAGCAAGTATGAGACATTTACAAAGATTTTCAAATGCCCATGGAGGTTTACAAGCATCTCTAACGCCAGAATTAAGAGATTATAAACTACAAATAGAAAAAAGTAGTCTATCATTTCTACTTACACAGCAGCATATCTAGAGGAAAAAGGAAAACAAAATCTTCCAACACTTGGAATTTTTTTTTAACATTATTCTAAACAAGTTCGGATAAACAGAAAGACTCAACTACAGAATGTGACTTTAAAAATCTTATGTATGCAAAATGTGGAATTTAGCAAAAGCTGTACTTAGAGGAAATTTCATAGCTCTATGAAAATTATAAACAAGAAATAGTAATACTTCTTATAAATCAAGAAATAATACTAAATGAATGAAACATCTAACTCAATGAAAAGAAAAAGGAGGAAAAGACGAAGAAAGAATTTTATTACGATCGAAAATCGGGACTCAAAAAATCAAAAAACAATAAAACTGCCTGAGGAACCACTTATTTTTTGAAAATGTAATTCTATGTAAAATTAAATAAAAACCACTATCTAGCCTAACAAGAAAATAGAGAGGAGGAAGGCAAAACACAAATATAACTAAGAAGCAGAAAATATCCATGGATGTAAAGGAAAATAAAATTTTAAAATTACTTTGTACAACTCATAGTTATATTTGTAAACCTAAACGTCATACATAGATGATTGTCTAGAAACACATATACTACCAAAATTAATCCAAGAAAAGGAGCCAACCCAACCAGAGAAGAGACTTCAAAAATTCAGTATATCAGAATGCTTTTTAAATTGGTCCAAAGTCTGAAGTGTAAGACTTTCACCAGTATATTTCCAAACACATTATAGTGTAGCACATATATCAAAGCTTACGCCCCAAACAATAAATAGTAATACAAAAATAATAAAAGCAGACCAATGCACTTAAATATTGAGGCAAAAATTCACAATAAAATCCAGGTGCACATTAAAGGAATATCACTCCATGATGAAGTGGGGTTCACTGCAGGAAGGCAGTATTTCAGTACCAGAAAATTTAGGGAATTCCCTGGTGGTCCAGTGGTTAGGACTCTGCACTTTCTTTCACTGCCGAGGGCCCAGGTTCAATCCCTGGTCAAGGAACTAAGAAAGATCCCGCAAGCCACATGGAGCGGCCAAAAAAAAAAAAAAAAAAAAAAAAAAACTGAAAAGAAAGATGGGCTTCCCTGGTGGCGCAGTGGTTGAGAGTCCGCCTGCCGATGCAGGGGACACAGGTTCGTGCCCCGGTTCGGGAAGATCCCACATGCCACGGAGCGGCTGGGCCCGTGAGCCATGGCCGCTAAGCCTGCACGTCTGGAGCCTGTGCTCCGCAACGGGAGAGGCCACAGCAGTGCGAGGCCTGCGTACGGCAAAAAAAAAAAAAAGAAAGAAAAGAAAATCTGTATTCTACTACATTAGGAAGTCAAAGGAGAAAAAAATGATTTGATAACACAGAGAGGCTAGACAGCATTTGATTAAATTCCAGAACCATTTCTAATAAAAATGTTTTAACTATATATATATATATATATATATATAAATCAGCAGCATGCTTAACACATTATAAAAATTCAAATCAAAAACCGGACAAGGGTCATCACTATTACTTAGTACTGCAGAAATCCTAGCCCATGTATTTGTACAAGAAAATAAAGAGAAATAACAATTTGAAAAGAGTCTCTAAACTTTATAAGGTAATTCACCTGGGTGTGGGCCCAGGTGAACAACACTTTCACTTTCTACTTAATGATTTAAAATTTTTTAACAAGACGTTATTACTTTAACTTTAAAACAACCATCAAATGTAAAGCACTGGAGTGATACGGCACGGTATTGTTATCAGTGGTTTGCACCTCCGTTCACCAAGTATGTTGACTCTCCTGCCAGCCCTGGCGTTCCATTTTCTACCCAATTTAAGACTCTTTAATGACTCCTTAAGGCAATAGCCTCAGATGATCTCTATGCAGTGATTTTAGGAACTCCAGCCTTAAGGTCAGGAAGATAATTTTTTTTTTTTTTTTTTTTTTGTGGTACGCGGGCCTCTCACTGTTGTGGCCTCGCCCCTTGCGGAGCACAGGCTCCGGACGCGCAGGCGCAGGCCCAACGACCATGGCTCACGGGCCCAACCGCTCCGCGGCACGTGGGATCTTCCCGGACCGTGGCACGAACCTGTGTCCCCTGCATTGGCAGGCGGACTCTCAACCACTGCGCCACCAGGGAAGCCCAGGAAGATAATTTTTAACTGATTTTATCTGCATATAATCGTCTCAAGCAACACAAGCTGCTCCACCCATGCATTGAAAAGTCTTTTAGTTCTGTGGAAAAAAAGCTTTACTCTATCTCCTCCTCAAAGGAATTCAAGCAAGGAGGAAAACTGTGAGAATGACCTCCTGAAATAATTAAATTAAGAAGCCCGACCCAATGTCTTTCCCTCATAACCATCTGGAAAAATCTCAACCTTGGATCCGTGTAAATCAGTGTTCTCCCTACTCTGAGATTGGTATCCCTGCAAATTCACGGTTTCAAACTTACCCAGTAGTCTGATGTTTACCTGTCTTCCATTCTTCACCGTGTCTAACTGAGAAGAGGAAGAGGTTTCCATCTTCTGTCTGCCTTTCCCTTCCTCAACCCTGCGGGTACCCATCCTTTCCCTCTTCTCTTGCCACAATGGAAGGCGTGCTCCACTCCCTTTTAGCGGAGACCTGGGCTCCTGATCAATGCTCTCCTGCCTCACCTGGGAGCCCACATGGCCTGCATTTTCAATTTCGCTCTACCAGCTAAATCATTCCCATCTTAAACTCTCCTATCCAGGAAGAACTCCCCAGCCCCCGCCCACCCCGCCCAACGCGCACACGCACACGTACACGTGCACGCACACGCACACGTACACGTGCGCGCGCACGCACACACCATGTCCCTCTGATCTATCTTCTCCCCTGGAAAAACAATATAGGTACAGTCAAAGCCACCTAGGGTTGAATCCCTACTCTATGCCTTATGAGCTATATGAATTCTTGACATATTTAAATTCTCCAAATCTCTATTTCCTCAGCCATACAAAGAAATCCACATTTCATAGGGTTGCTGGGTGGTATAATCTGGATAATGAACATACAGCATTTGACATTGTAGGAAGCCTTAACCATAACTGCCATAATTACCATTAATTCCCCCTCTTCACAGACAAGCTGCTTTCATGCTCCTTACTTCTCCCTCAGTCCTCTACATCTGGCATTTGTAACTACCATTTGGCTAAAACAAACACACCATGGTCAGGAACGACGTTCTTCGGACCAATGAAAGAATACTTTTTCTCCTTATTTAACTTAACCATAACTTTTGCACCATTCTCCACCACAGCCCACTTTTTCCTTGAAATAACTCTCTTCCCTGGATACCTATGATTCTCTCCACCAGAACCACCAATCTGCATTCATCCTTCACTCTGACTTTACACCAGGGTTTCTCAACCTCAGCACCACTGACATCGGGGCCAGATGTTTGTTGTGGGAGGGCTGTCCCGGGCCCTGTAGGATGCTTGGCAGCACGCCCGGCCTGTGCCCAACAGAATCCAGTAGCATCTCCCTCCCTCATCATCCCCTGTAGCAACCACCAAAGTGTTTCCGCCGCTCTCACTGGAGACACTGGGGGCAGAATCACCCGCAGCTGAGAACCACTTTCTCCAGAAAACCCTGTCCGGCACTCCAGGGCTGGGTTGAGACCCTTCCTAGGTGCTCCTCAAGCTCCCAAGCATTTTCCACACAGCACTGTCTGCCTAATTGCCTGTCTCCTCACACTGCAGTGTGAGTTCCCCGGCACCAGGGTCTGTGTTTGGTTCGACCTCAGCCCCAGCCAGTGTCTGGAACCTACATATTCTTCTTCCTCCCGCTGAAAACAAATTTGTTATGACATACTTTAATAGATTTTCAAGGTAAAAAAACCCCAAGCACACAATGTAAACTTTGATTGTAACATGCATCCTTTTTGAGAAATGTACATATGTAGGGGAAAGTGGGTCTCGGTAGCTAGGAAATAAGGAATCAGGCTGAGCCAATGGGCTGCATGTTTGTGCATATATGTATCTGTGTGCCCGGCAGCGGTGGGGGGGAATGTTGATGTAGGAGCTAAGGATCAGAATTAGAGAAACGCGCGCTTCCCTGGTGGCGCAGTGGTTGAGAGTCCGCCTGCCGAAGCAGGGGACACGGGTTCGTGCCCAGGTCCGGGAAGATCCCACATGCCGCGGAGCGGCTGGGCCCGTGAGCCATGGCCGCTGAGCCTGCGCGTCCGGAGCCTGGGCTCCGCAACGGGAGAGGCCACAACAGTGAGAGGCCCGCGTACCGCAAAAAAAAAAAAAAAAAAAAAAAAAAAAAAAGAATTAGAGAAACGCTTTAGCTTCAGTACCCCATGGCCATGAGTTAGGGGCCTGGCTTGTGGCTGGAGGCTACTCTAAGGTAGATCAGCAGGACCCTTCTGCTGGCCTATTTCCCTCTGTATTCTCAAGCTTAAATCATCTCCTTCCTAATCTCAATGCTGCCCTTGTCTTAAGACTTTCTGGTTGATTTGGAGATTTTGGAACTTAATGATATGTTTCTACCTGCATCCTCCCTCTCTCACATCCTTGTGCACGTTACTATGCGCCTTATACTGTCCCTGCCTCTGGCAATGAAATTTCAGACAAAGAAGAGTGTCCTTACAAAATACCATTTTCACTCATAAAACATTGCTGTATTCCAGGAGGCTGGTGTATTGGAGGGATGAGAAATGTCGGGATTGAAAAGAACTGGTCTCCAAAAAGTTTATTTCTATGGAATTACTCAAAAAATATAAGTCCTTGAAGACCCACATATTAAAGAGAAATGAGGTCATTGATGGCCAAGGTTGAGCACAGCATAGGCAAAGCTCTCTTGTCTCCAAAGCTAAGAACCCCAGGCATTCAGCTCCTTCGCCTGCATCACAAAACCTGTGCTTCTCCTTAAGGAATTCTTGGGGGAAGTGTTCCTTAACAGGCATAAATAAGTGAAAAGGGAGCTGCACATGTAAAGCAATTATACTCCAATAAAGATGTTAAAAAAAAAAAAGGCTGCACAACAGAATTCATGGTCTGTTGCTAGTTAAATAATAATGGTCATAATAATAATAATATTATACAAATATAGGAAAACAATAAGAAAATATATTCCCCAAACCCTCCACGGTGAAGTTTTCTCTGGGGGTGGAGTTAAAAGAACTTTCACTTTCCCTGAATTCCAACTTCTATAATGTCTGTATATTTGTTATTAGTATGTTGGTTTTACGAGCTGGAAATGATTTTTAAACGTTTGAGTGTTTTCAGAGAAATAAGTAAACAAGCTAAACAGTCTCCCTTAAAAAAAAATCCCCAGGTCCAACAAGTCAGCCCACATTTTAGGGAACGTGTGGGTGCGTGATCACTTTGGTGTGTAAATACTTAATATGTGTCCACATAATAATGTGGGCACGCTAACAAAAGCGGCACAGCCAAGACTGACCACAGAACACGAACTGCCTATTAGCAAATGCACCAGGTGTCAACGCTTTGCTAGTTTTCTCCACGAACTTCAGACAGGAGCAGTTGTGTCCCATACAATTTGAGAAAGCAAGGTTCAGCTGGAACACACATTTGAACACAAACTTTAATCAATCCATCAGTGGACCCCATTGACTGACCATTCCATTTAATGTTCATGAAGCCCAAGGAAGACAAAGACTGTCCTCCAGGGACTGCACCATTTATCTTATACCTCAAAAGAGGTACATCTTAAATGTCCCTCCAGGAAATATTAGAAGCAACATAATCCATTACGCCCCTGGAGATACATGGGACACCAGTCATGACCACCTCATCCCACAGCTGAGATAAGGTGGGAAATCTGAGACTTAATGAGGTAAAGTCTGGCTTAGAAGTATCCTGTCATTGCAAAGGCCATTACATCACATATCTAGACGAGTGAAAAGGGAGTCACTGACCTGGAGCTCTCTGCCCTCATTTAAAAGAAAAATCATTTTCAACTGAGTCCAACACACATATTTATTGACCAGCTACCATGTGCCAACACCATCCATTTATTGAACACCTGAGTGCCTACTAGGTAGCTGGTGTGGTTCTAGACCTGGTCAAAAAAAAAATAAAAATAAAACGGAAAGAAACACAGGGGCGGACAAAAGGCAGGTATAAGGCATGCTCTTTCTCGTGGAAGTTAAAACATAGCTGGGACAAGACTAACAGAAAAAAAAATTAGAGACTGAAGAATTATAAACACTTTATAATGAAGCGTGGATTGTTACGGTACAGTTTCCAAGTACAAAGATGATGAGAACAGCTGGGAAAGCAAAGGACATGGTGGGTCTGTGGGTCTGATAATGAATGTTCTTGAAAGCTAGGCAGCCAGCTGGGTCAGTGGAACTAGCCTAGGTTTGAGCAAAGAAAGATAATAGGATCTCACCCTAGCAGTTAGGATCTAGCTTTATTGCCTACCACCTAACCTCAGGCAAGATACAGAACTGCTTCCTCACCTGTATAATGGGACTAAAAATATCCATCTCATAGGGATGAAATAAGATAACATCGATGGAGCCTCAAATGTCAGATGCCTTCCTCCCTCCCTCCCTCCCTCCCTCCCTTCACTGGGAGAGCAACAGGGAACTCTTATCATCCTTAATCAGGGGAATGTGATATAATGAAAGCTGTGTCCTCTCAAGATTATTCTGGCAGCACTATGAAGGACTTCTGGGGGTGGGAGGAGGGGAGGAAGGGGGTGGGGCAGATACAAGCTGCTCAAGCAGCTGCTGAGATGGTCCAGGGATGAGACAAAGTAGGTCTGGACCAGGAACATGTACTGGAGGTGAGGAGAAGGTGGTCAAGCCTACACAGTACGGAGAAGGGAGAAATGACAAAAGCCAATGCTCTGTGGATTGATCTAATCACCAGGTCACCACCACTTTCTGACCCATTTAGAGTAACTGATGAGATGTGGTCCAAGCTCCATTTTTTTTTTTTTTTTTTGCGGTACGCGGGCCTTTCACTGTTGTGGCCTCTCCCGTTGCAGAGCACAGGCTCCGGACCTGCAGGCTCAGCGGCCATGGCTCACGAGCCCAGCCGCTCCGCGGCACGTGGGATCTTCCCGGACCGGGGCACGAACCCATGTCCCCTGCATCGGCAGGCAGACTCTCAACCACTGCACCACCAGGGAAGCCCCAAGCTCATTTTTTTAAACATATGTCAAGAACAGTTAGTTCTTCAGTGATCAATGAGAAATTATACTTTTAACTGCATTTTTAAAAAGAACAGTGCCAGTGAAGGCGTAGAATATCACCCAAGAAGCAACAGTCTTTAGGTTGGAATACTTAACCGGATGGTTCTCAGAGATACACCATCAACCTATGATAATGGTATTCTTACGTATTTTCTATGTAACGAGATAGCAAGGAAATTACCTAGACCTGTACTATCAGAAAGAAATATAATGCAAGCCATGGATGTAGTAATTTTAAATTTTTTAGCAGCCAGAAACAGGTGTAATTAATTTCAATAATATAGCCTATTTAGCCTAATATAGCCAGAAGTATTATTTCAACATATAACAAATACAGAAACACATTCATGAGATATTTTACATTCTTCTTCTCCTGAGTCTCAAAATTCAGTCTGAGACTTGCAGCGACATCTCCATTCGGACCAGGCACATTTCAAATGCTCAAAATGGCTCAGGGCTACTGTATTGGACAATGTAAACTTAGACAACCTTCAAGGATCCCTCTGAACACAAAGTACTTATTCAATTGAGTTTTCACTGGAATTTACCTTGAGGTAGTCTCTACTGCAGCTGAACATCTGGAGTGAGAGATTTTTAAATGCTAATCTAATCACATCAGTTCCCTGGCTTACAGCCCTGCAATGTCTTTACACTTTCCTTAAGACTGACCAGTTAGGGATCTCTCCCACTCAAGGAGAGTCTGTCACATTAAGTTTCATGGATTATTGAAATAATATCTTGATATCTTCTATACGAATAGAGATGCAAAGGTCTCTTAAAGCACAATCTCTCTACCTACATTGTCAAGTTGGCTTTCTAATGCACCAGCCCCAGAGCTGATCAGCTGAAAAACCACCTTCGGCCAACGAGGGCTATTTTGAACCTGGCAATTAGCCTGCCTAGCAGCACCCAGAATGGTAGTTAAGAGCATGGGCTCAGAGCCCACTTGCCTGAGTTTGTATCCACTTACTAATTGCCTGGTCTTAGTAAATTGTATAACCTTTCTATGCCTCTATTTCCTCGCCTATTTCATAGGATTATAGTAAGGATTAAATGAGATAATACATAAAAATTATTTGGGCACGCTGTCGATCACCAATAATTCTCAGCCATTATTTTCATGGACTTCTCTGTCTTCCAGAAACACCAGTATCACGTTTCTCAACAATCTCAGAGAGGTCTGTAGGCAGCATTGCACAATGGAAAGAGCACAGCTGACCTGAGTTCACATCGCTGCATTGACACCTAACACGGATGTGACCACCTGCCAGTTACTTAACCTGTCTGGGCCTCTGTTTTCTCATCTGCTAAATAAGAACAGCAACAAAATTGGATCCACTGAACAATAATGGTAAAGATTAGAAAACAAACAGAGTATGTCATCTGGCCCTTAGAAAATATAGTGCCTGCCCTGAGTACCATTTACACATCCCTTCCCCTTCTCCATCAGCGCCTAATGAAACACATTAGTTTGGGAATGAGTTGGGATACATCTCTTCTGAGTGAAGCAAAGGCAAAGGCAAACTCTTCTGACAGGACCGTTTACTATTTCAATGGGCATCTGCTATCTTACCATGTCTTTAATCATCACTAAAATCCATCCTACATAAGCCATAGCAGGCCATCTGGGCCACTGGCTCCGAGAAGGACTATTCTATGAAGAACATGGTGACTTCCTTCCACAATGAGACATCCTCACAAGGTTAGAGAATGTCTCCTGAATATCCCCAACTTCCTTTAAAAGCCAACAAAGCATTTGTCATTCATGGGTGAGTCATCCATGGTGTCCTGGAAAGGACCGGTCAGAAGACAAGGTTTGGGACTTTGTCCTGGCTTTCAACCAGCTGTGACTTTGGGGAAGTCACTTGACCTTTGTGGATCAGAGACAGCACATCTGCTTCAGGGAGTTGTGGTGGAGAACAAATTTACATAATGTGTACTGAAAGCCCTAGGTCTCGTTTACAAAGAGTTTTGCAAATCAACGTAAGGCAGGGATTTATCTAAGCCTGACTTCCATACTCTTGTGCGTTGGTAGCGTATTTTGGAAATTTGCCCTGAGATAAGGAATAGATCTCTTGCTTTATGTTCGTTGTGTCATCTCCTACCTTTCTGCCCAGTTCCAGAGTTAGGAACTGGAGATCCAGACCTCTGACTTTGAGAGCAGGGATAGGATGAGGCAAAGAGGCGAGAAGCCTGGGGCCAGGGTGACTCATGGCTGTGGAATTCATGAACGGGTGGAATGCTCTCTGCATTTCTCTTCCCTGTCAAGTTTCTGGGTTAGCAAGGTACAGATGATACACGGAGAAAACAGGCATATTTCTTTGCAGACCAGATTTTTATATATGGGCTTCCCTGGTGGCACAGTGGTTGAGTCTGCCTGCCGATGCAGGGGACGTGGGGTCGTGCCCCGGTCCGGGAGGATCCCACATGCTGTGGAGCGGCTGGGCCAGTGGGCCATGGCCGCTGGGCCTGAGCATCCGGAGTCTGTGCTCCGCAGCGGGAGAGGCCACAGTGGTGAGAGGCCCGCATACTGCAAAAAAAAATAATAATTTTTTTTACATACGCACACACACATTCGTACGTGTGTGTGCGCGTGCGCCTGCCTCCAGCTATGAAGGAAGGCCAAGATCTAAGCAAATTATTCCTCTATTAGGTTGCATAAATCCAGAAACCAACATTGTGTTTTAAGAAAAGGGTTGTTGTAGAAAGTACATCTCTTCTTTTGTCTTCTTCACTGCCTTGGAGTTTGGCAAATTAAACCCCATAAATCCTTTGATATGATTAAAAATTTTTAATAAAAAATGTTAGGTGAAAAGAAAGAGAACTCCATTGACAAGCCATTAAAATTCTCAAACATCGTGAGCCTCTGAAGTCATGGTTTAGCAGGTGGGACATGGGGATGTGCAGGTTGTGTGAGAGGCGTCACGATGCCAGCATTTAAAAAAAAATAAAAATACAAAGATGATCCAAAACCTAAAGCAAATAAAGCCTGTATTACACGCTCATGCATAAAGCTACATAATCTTCTGTCCAAGTTGTGCTTTTGTTAAATGGATGCCAGGATTATTCTAGAACAATAGGAAAGGACCTCAAAGGGGACATTCCAAATACCTTGTGTGTGGATTTTCTCACACAGCTGTAGTTGTTACAACTCTATTAAACCAGCTGCTAATAATTTTCAAACGGTCCATTCGTTCTACCAGCGACCTTGAGCCACCACCAATTTCAGACCTCATCTTCATGTCTTAATCAACAGCCTCAAATGGAATCCCCTCCTCTTTCAACAGAGAAATGTATTTTGAAGAAAGATTGTTGATCGCATAGCTTCTTTGTCTTCAGGGAATTTGTATAATGTGGAATTCAACCTACAAACCCCAATCTTCCTGAAAGGAAAACGATTCCTCTGAGATTTCCTTCTCTACAGCAAGGTGCAAACAAAATTTTTTCCCCTTGTTTAACAGAACAGAATGCATGGATGGGTCTCTCAGGGCTCTGGAAAACTCTCTTGAATGTGCTTGATCAACAATGGGAACTCATCCAGGGCAAAAAAAAAAAAAAAAAAAATGCCAGGAAAATATATCCTAAAGCTACTATAGATAAATCTAAGAAAACGTCACCTTCTCTATAATCAAGGGTGTGGCGAGGAAAAGAACTTACACAAGTGATTTCATCTTCAGATGTGATTTATTAATGGGACTGAAGATGATTCGGAGAGAAATCAACACCATGAAAAACAGAGTGCCAAGACGGAAAGGAATGTCCTTTTCTTAGGCTTGGAACCGAAAATATTTTTCTCTCTCGTGACCATCTTAACTTCAAAAGCAGAAGCAAGGAATGTCAATCCGTATGGAGCTCCGCTGGCCGCGTACTCTGTTTCCATTCTTTCCACCGAGAAGGGGAAAGGCAGCCCGTTGTAGGCCTCTGCCAGGAGAGACGAGAAAAAAAAAGATACCACTTGTTTTTAACTTTCCGAGGACACAGACAACTCAGGGAGAGCGAAAGCACAGAGATGGATAAAGATGACTTTGGAACGAAATTGTTAGATTTTAAAAATCAAGAAAGTGGGAGAATTCAAGAAATGTCAGAATTTCCAGTAACAAAAAGCGTGGGCTTCATAGTTTGTGTGCTAGGAAAATGCTTTTTCTTTGCCTCTTTTTGTTACTTCTTCAGTACTTTTATTCCAGGAAGAACTCTTCTTCATTACTATAAATATATCAACCTCTCATTTCCTAGAAATCCATCATCTCCTTTTCTAGTCGGTGTATTCTCTGTTCCACCTTCTGACTTTTTACCAATTCTCATCAAATTAGCTTTAAAAAAATCTTGATTTCCTGTACCAGCCATATTCTTTGTCCAAAAAAAAGAAAAAAGCCTGCCTTATCCTTTTACTCAACCAGAAAGGTACAGAGGGTATTAGGAATGCCATTTAGTCTTCAGGAATAAAGATGAAAAAGTGGCTTGGGGCATCTCTTTGTTCACTCTTGCTGGCAAGTTTCCAGGCAAAAGTATTTGGTAATCTCATGATAATTGGACAACACAGCCCATTATGCACTCCCTACGATGCAATATTGTTTCATGTCACAGCATGATGCAAGTGACATGAGCTTTGGTGTCGAGGACAAAGGCAGGGAGTGACCTCTGGGATTCCACAGCAAAGCACATGCCCTCTGACCTGGACACACGGGGCCAACCTAAGACATTCACCCGTACAATGAAGGTAAGCCAAAGCGTGGCCGTGTGAGTGGCGACAAGCCTCGACTGTTTCCCATCACCAACGGTGTTTAGCCTAACCACGTAAGAAAACAATGTATAACCATGGTTTATGGACACAGAGAGAGAACCGTGGAAGACAGATATGATACCTGATTGAAAGGTTTCATGTCCTGTGCAGTGTGCTAGCTTTTTATATGCTCGAAAAGGGACTCTAGAAGTAGATGAACAAATTTTCCAAAAGATGTTTGGGAGACTCTTCCAAACCAAGAGACTGGAAGATCACCAGTGTTCCTGAAAGAGGAACTTCAGGCGTTGCTGGGGTGATGACTGGAATTTCTGAGGTACATACATGCAAATGATGGTGGAACACAGACTGACAACAGATTTGGAGAATAAGGTCAGCCACGGCCTAGTCAGAGCCAGGGAAGCCTTATACATAGTTTTTATTGCCTAAAGAGCTACAGGCCATCACCAGATTTTATCAACTTTTAGTAGAATGTCAAGCAATGACGTATATATAGGTTGCACACTGCAGAAAAAGCCTGGTCTAAGAATCCTGCAGGCATATTAGAAGGATGGCAGAAGGGACATGATCAATGTGGAATCTAGTCTAGAGCATAAAGCATTCGAGGGAAGGGTGATGCCCGTTCACTGGTCTGAATATACCTATACATCAGTACCACTTGCAGCTTCTTAAGGAAGTGGTCCTGCATCCTGATCACCTGGGTACCCTAACGTGTCTGAAAGAGTGGATGACAAGAAAGACGTCCGACAGCTTTACTTGGGGGAGTTGATCTTCAGCAATTAGAACACAGAAGCCAAAGAATACGCATTACAGTGCATCCTAGGAGGTGTGGCAGTGCATTACACCTGCCAACTATGGGAGATAGAAACACTAGATTATGCGCTTCTAGAAGACAGGATCTGGTCTTTCTGTCAATCTCCAAAGTTTAGCACAAACGCTCAATAAATGTTTGAACGAATGACCAAATGAATGAATAAGGGTGAAAGACAGGTCAATCCAGTGTCCAGCCTTTAAAATCGGGGTACCAGGCTGTCTGTCTTCAACTAACCAAGAGAAGTCTGGGCCGGGAAAGGCTGTGCAAACACCAAGAGCTGCCACAAATCAAAGAGCAGAGCAAGGGCTGCATAATCTGACAAAGAGAGTTTGCCAGCCCTGTTCCCTTTTAACCAGACTCCCCCCCATACACACACCACATCCATCACTGGCATGACCTTCAAATTCAAAAGACAGAAGAAGCAGGATCGGCAACAGCAACAACAACCTGAGCTGGCCTGAGCTCGTTAAAGATCCCAACAGGGGAGCAAAGAGGCAAGTTTTACAAGATAAATGGCAGCAAGGCTGCAATTTCTGAGGCCTCTGTTTTAAAAGGGGTGCAGAGGAAGGGTGTGTACTAAGGAGTGGAAGTACTGACTTCCACCTAGGTTCCCCATTAGGCCAAAATTTTGCAAAACCAGGTGTGTGCAATTTGCCTATTAAAGTTCTCACCCTGGGGCAACTGACAAGACTTATCAGTCCTGGAAGACGTGTGCTATGACCCCAAGGCAAGTTAAAGCATATCCGGAATATTTTAAGCTCCAAGAGAATCTTTTTGTTAAAGTGAAAGGGGATCATTTTGCTGAAACAACTGACTGGGAGGGAAAGAAATTAAGAGTGGAGTGTTCCCCAGGTTTGTGCAGAAATTAGACCATTATCTTCCAAAACAAAGGCTCAAGGTTAGATGGTGGTTCCAGAAGCAGAAGAAACGTTTTCTATTGATGATTCTAAAAGCAGTGGTGCTTCAAAAGGAAATGTTCCAGCGAAGGGCGAAAGCACCAAGGTGGGCTGCCTTGCCTACTTGTTAAGGTTGAGTCAACACTCTTTTGAATACCAAGAGTTCTTAGAAAGCTAGATGGCTCTCCCTCCTCACCGGCTAACATGGTGGCAAGAGGGATAGATGTGGAGCGGCCCATGGGAACAGACGTCTGTGGCATTTCTTAAGAGGAGCTATTGGCTGCTGAAATGCTAAAATACAGGACAGCCTCAATTCTGTTTTCCAGACCAGCCAAGAGGGGCCAATGGATGCACCTGCATGGGAAATCACAGAGCCCTTGCTATGTTGTTATCAACAGCATTCATCTCAAATTATATGTTAACAGACCGCTCTGCATGTGAAACAGAGCTCCCTCCCCGCCAAACACTGACCGGATTCAGGGCAAAGTATTATCACACACGCTTTGTTCATACGCCGGGAAAACCAAGGGCTGTGTTTGACAATCACAAATTCACAGCGCTCCTTAAATTGCCAGGCACATTTATACCCACCCTGGGTCCTTATGACAGCTTATCTTTGGAAGCAGAAAGGGTTCTAAAATTATATTTAAAACCTCGTGAGGGTCACATCACAAGGAAATTTACGACCAAAGTTTTTCCTTCTAAATTTACTATGTAAACTACGTAAGAATAACTCGCAAAAGTCCTCTTGAATCACGGTTTCATCATTCTAACTATATAACATCTATAGATTCTAAGATGAGGCAAGGCAATCATGACCCCTGTGGATTTTGTGATAAACAGTTCATTTTTCTCATTAAAAAAGAGAAAAGAGAGATGGTACAGAAAAAAATTTACACTATGGGTTTGGCTTTGCTCCTCAAGATCTAGAGGGTTTTTGTGCTATTTAACAACTTAGTTACCTTGGGCAAGTCCTTGATCTCGTTTTCAATTTCACTCTCATTTCCAAAAACTGAGATTAAATAAATGGCCTCCAAGGTTCCTTGTAGTTTGAAAATCACAAGTAACAGGTAGGAAACCTCTAAGGTAATATCTTGAAGCAGTGATGGTCAGGATATAGGGATCTAGCTTGGCTGTATTCTCCAACTTAGCTGTATGACCCTGGGCAAGTTTACAACCTTTCTGAACCGTCTACAGAGGGAAGGGATTTAATGTAGATGTTCTGGGAGGTCCCTTCAAGTAGGTGGGCAATGAAAGGCCAACTGTGGACAACATGTAAGAACAAATAAGAAGGCGGCAGTGAAACAGGGAGCTGAGTGACCCCTCACCAGTACCAGGGTTAAACTATATGAACCAAGCAGAAGGAGAACTCTTCAGGCTACTTGATAAAAACCACAGTGAAAACCCTATCATTGCTTCAAAGTGCTACTTAACAACCTAGTTACCTTGGATAAGTCACTTGGAAAAGCTGCTCCATGAGTGAGTTTCCTCCCAACTAAATACCCTCTCCTTTGGTTTAAACCATTTGGAAACAGGAAGACCTCATGAACACCAAGGCGTTTGGGAGGGAGGGAGTCTGTGACTTTAAAACACATAATTGCAACTATGGGGAAGTAGTTCCCAACCAAGGATTTCCCCTCTCCCGCAGCCTTCTCCTTTGACGCTTCATCTCCACACTCTTTCCCAACACGCCTAGACAAGGCACAGACCCTTCCAAGCGGGGCTCCGGACCGTCTCCACCAATCAATCAAAATTGACACAAGAACTAGAAGCTATTTGCCAGCACTGTTGTAGTGGAATAAGCATAGATGGCCAAGACAGGAAACTGAAATTCCATCTCAGGCTTCTTAACTAACTTCTTACATTGTGGACTTTGGACAAATCACCATAGCCTTTCCAGAGATGCAAAATGAAGGGGTTGGGTTAGCCAGGATGATTTCATAGGTCCCTTCTAGCCTGAGAGGTCATTTCTTTGAATATCACCAGTGACTTGACATTCACTGCAGAAGATAGGAACTCCTTCCCTTTTGGACCCTGGCTCCTTCTGTTTTTTGTAGTTGACACCAGCTGTGTACCCATGGGTCAAGATTTAGAATGTGCTCACAGACTATGTCTGGATCCTGCAGGCGGCACCCCGGCATTTTATTTATAAAACTGGGATCCAGTATCATTGCCAACATGCAGTGGCTTGAATCCTGAGAGCTGGATACCCTTGAGTCATTATCAACTTTCGAAACAGGCACACATTCACTCAGCTGAACAGAAAGACGTTTCGAGCTTCAAAATAATCCCAGATTTACAGAAACATAGTGGAGTCAGGAAAAAGCAGAGAAAGTTTCAAGGGAGGCAACCACTTGAGCCACCTTCTTGCCACCCCACACCCCCATCTGTCTTTTGTACGAAATCAGAGATGTTCCACGAGTCGTGACACGGCTCCCTTCTCTCCTGCGAAAGCCAACACACCAGCTTCTTGGGTATGAGGCACCTCTTGATTATCATTTAGTAAGAGACAAACGGTTCAAGTCTGTTATTTGATTCCAAACAGGCATCACATGTTTGTTAGGCGACCTTGAGCATACTTTACCTTCTCCTGGGGAAAACACAAGCCTCCGTCTATCTCGATGAGGAAACATCCAAAGAGCAAAGCATTATGAGGACTCATGACTCTCTCTGGCACCTTCCCCTTCTCTCCAGGTGATGTATGTGAGGGGAGGGGGTACGGGATGGAGGAAAGAACTGGAAATGGTTAGGAATCAGATAGGTCCAGAGCACCAAGCGGTCCTCAACATCGGTCCCACGTGCAGGAGAGCCGATTCAAGTTGTCCTGGATCTAAAGTCCTGATGGGGGCATGAGCTCTGTACCATATGCCTAAAAGGTGACCTCATGCTGATTTCTGCTGGGGCAGCTGGAACAGGCCAGGATCGCTTGCCACAGTGATCTGAGTCACTGCTCAGCAACATCTCGGGGTTAACAAGATCACATGTTCCGCTGCTACTTAAAGCCTTGGAGGTACTTCAACCTCTTAACTTGGGTAAGCGGTAGAAGCCTGGCAGGTAGTGTCCAACTCCTCAAAATAACTTTGAAGAGACTTTCTTCCATTCTTGGAGCTTCTAAGCATGCCAAGGACATGATGAGTTCTGAGGCCATGACCACTGTTTTCGGTTCCTAACAAATGACTGTCAAGAAGAGACATTTCCTCAACTTTCTTCTTTCTATTCAACTGTTTCTTCTCTGCTGCTTCTAAAACAACATTCTTCTCACTCCCTATGGGACCTTTAAAGTTTGCAGGAAGAATGGAGGAAGGACATCAAACATCCTTAACAATATTTGTTCTGTACCCACTCTTTTATGTGTGGAGGGTTTTTCGTGGCAGTAGTGGTGATTGTTGTTTTGGGGACAAACAACACGTAAAAAAAGAAAGCATTTCCCTGAGCAACGAGGTCCTGCTGTAGAGCACAGGGAACTATATTCAATATCCCGTGATAAACCATAATGGAAAAGAATATGAAAAAGAATATATATATGTATAACTGAGTCGCTTTGCTCTACAGCAGAAATTAACACAACAAATATAGTCAATCAACTATATTTCAATAAAATTTTTAAAAAGAAAAAAATAATAATTGCCCTGCTTTTTCTCAGGAAGCCAAAGTGTCTGATCTATCAAATTTTGCAACAGGGTCATCTTCCTTTCTGCTGAGATTAATGCAGAAAATATCCTAAAAAGGTTACACTGACCACACAACATCGCTTTGAAACGGAATCTTCTTCCCTCCAAGCCACATCTTATCTCTTGGGGGCAATGTTTACTTAGCTGGTTCATTCATTCATTCGTTCACTAACCGAGCACTCAAGATCTATCACTTATCAGGCACCTTATTAGACCCCAGATCAGGGTGATCCTGTAGTCAAGGTCATTCTGATTCACAAATGGGTCAGTGAGCTGTGGCCCAACATCAGAAGGAACAGCTTCAAAACAGGACAGGCAGGCGGCCATATGGGGCAAGTCCTCGGTCAACAAGTGCATCTCTTTATTGTTAATAGAAAAAAAAACCCAGACGCTAATTGGGTTGGTCAGTAGCAATCTCTTTGTAGATAGAAATCAACACAATGTCACATCCCTTTGTTTCTGCCAAAGGTATAATATGAAAAAAAACCCTGCATCCTATTGAATTGATGAATGACAGATATTCTGCTAACATGGCCTCCATGGTGGGAGGGAGGGGACGGGGCACTGGGGGATGGTGGTGGTGGTGAAGCACAGTAAGTAGCCTGCCACTAAGATGACACTTCCCAAACCTGTATCACTTGGTGTACTGTACCCTTAAGGTGCCCTGGAGGTACTGAATTCCTAGGGAAGAAAAGACGAAAGCCTATTCCGTAGCTCAGATTATTAGCAGCTACAAATATCAAGTTCTGACAGCACCTCTTTTCCTTTTCCTGCTTTCCTGCATGTGAGACAGTAAAGCACAAGCAGCTGTTCCTTTCCCCCTTGCCAGCCTAATGATACTGAATTTCCAAGACCAGTGGTTCCTAAACCTGACTTCTAAGAACACACATTACAGGGTCCCACCCCAGACCTGCTAAATCCCTCTCCCATAGTAGAAGCTAAAAATCGGTTTTTAATAACCTTCTTTTTGTTTCCAAGTTCTCAGAGTGATTCTGAAGGTCCGCCCAGGTGAGGAATCACTACCCTATACCACAGTTAGGGTGATTAAAAAAAAAAACAAATTCGAAAGGAACTGTCCACCCCATCGCACCTGATTCCCCATACTTGTGGTTCCTCAAACATTTGCTTTCTGAGCAATGAAGAGAACAGAAGAGCCTCCTCCACCACCACCCAAATATCCAGCGATTAGCATACGAGACCCACAGATTCTTCACATTCTGAAGCTGTTAAAACAAACACCGTGTCTGGTGCAAAGTTTGCTCAGCAGCCCCCGTGGTTGTGTGGGCTCCCTTATCCACCTAAATGAACAAGCCAAGGCTGCTGATCCCAGGTAAAATGATAAATATATCAAAGGAGCTTAGACCCTGGATTCCATCCAGATTTCAGACCGAAAGATTGACTAATCCCTTGTTGGCAATACAAAAATAATAATACAAAAACAAAATCACCTGTTCTCGGCCACATCGAATAGCATCTTTCCTTGAAGTAGTAACTTTACTCAGGGTACTTCAACGTCAAGCTTAGCTTAGCCCACACAAGAAATAACTAAGGACACAGATGCAGGCCTTCTGTACAAGGTACCCTGGGAAAATGCAACTCCTGAGAATCGTCTGGGATGCAATGTGAAGATTAAAATTGGAATGAGTAAACAGGACCATGAAGAGAAAAGTCTTTTCATCTTCTGTCCATAACGCTCTTCTGCCCTCACTAGGCTAACGTTCACATGGTCCCGGCTTCAGAAAGGCTTTGACTTTCCTGCTATTCTCCTAGTCTCGCTTTAACACATACTTTATATTAGAATGCGTTCCAGGAAGCATATGGCAACAGAACTAGGTCAACCATTAACCAAATAACAGGAAACTGCTCTGCAGCGCACACCCTTCAAAAGCTCGCTTAATGAGCTGGCTCTTCAGAATATGTCCTTCAGTGAGGTTGGAACTAACAGGATCCATGGGTTTCTTTAACGCTGCAGTCACCTCATACCTAGAAGGTCTTCTGCACACCCTAGACTTTCAACAGTCTAAATCATTCCACTGAGATGTTCGAGAACCAAAGGCAAAGGTGAGGAAACATGTTTTCTGAAACTGCTTGACCATCTTCCAAGCGCATGACTAGTGTCCTGGCTCCACTGCTTCGTTCTTCCAATTCTGTTCAACTGATGGGAAACACTACATACTCATCTTTTCTCTCTGTAACTTGTCTGTATTCCTTGAGCTTCCGTACCACCATGAAATACACGCCATGATCCATTTAGACTTGATAAGCCAAATAAAGTCTTGGGAAAATACGTGTCTTCTTTTGTCATATAAAACTACGCATGAGTTTCCTCCAGAACCACCGGCCTTGAATCCTTGAGTACTGCTGAGTTTGAATGTTCCCTCTCCAGTGTTTCAGACTCAGCTCTACAAAATCTAACTTTACAATGGCCTGAAGAGTCATCCTACCGGTAAACGGTCGTGCTCAAATTAGTATTCTTCAGAAACTACCAACAATCAAACTCTCCTTGGCTTCTTCAACCTAGACTGCAATCTAGACATTCTTACTTCCAAAACATATTGAATATAGATTGTAGAGTTGGGCAGTTTCCTTTGATTAATACTAACTCTCATTTTTCAATGAAAATGTCAGTGCCAAATCTCCACTTAACTAAAGTTGAATGCTGGATTAGACGTCTAGGAGGGTTGCAGTAGCCACCAGTGCTTAAAAGGAACTAAGAGATTTTTGATTTCGGAAATGTCTGATTTCAGAGATGTTTGATTTCAGAAATCTAGGTGTGTTTGGGGAACAGATATTCAGGAGCAACATGCCCTTTTAAAAAGTGCTAGACTTGATTAACTAACTCAACCCATACTTATTGATTATGTACATCTGCCCCAGGCACTCAGCAAGACACTGACATACAGAGATGAACAAGGGAAACCCCACACCTGCCTTTCCACAGCTTCCAGCTAGTTCCATTCAGTAACTGACATGAGCCAAACCAGTGGTTGGCCTTCCAGTTGATTTGGCTAAATTTTAACTAAGTAAGGTCTTTTCCCCTGAAAACAGTCAACAAGGCTTCCTTGAGCACCAACCTAAGGAATGGCACGCTGGGCTAGAGGTCAAAGAAAAGCCTGTAAGAGTCATCCATATTGTGCAGTCTTTTGCATTCTGGACACCCCAATCTCTCCCATCAGGGCTATTCTTGGGAAACATCAGGTTTCTGTTTTCAGGGAGTTCGTTGTATAACCATAGTCAAAACAAAAACACCAGAACCTCATCTAAGGTACTTAATAAATAATCCATTACAGAATGCTCAAGATACTGCATACAGAGGTTAAGGTACTTTTCTTCCCCTTTCCCAGATTTTGGGGTCGTGTTTCATTGAGGAGCACACTGGCTCTTAAAAGTCACCATATAATAAAAGATACTGCTCAGCCCCTAAAGCCAAGAAGTTAAATGTTTATCAGTCCCACCAGGACATGCTTCAAGGAGCCCCCTCCCAGGGATTTCAAGTGGACTCAAGTGTATTCGGACTCCTAATCAGATAGTCACTGTTTAACAGTGCCCTGCCTGTAATAACTGTTTTATAAAAACTGAAGGATGGGAGAAAGGGGAATTCGTATTTTTTATGCGCCCACAGCATATCAGGCTCTGCACCAGAGATTCACATTTGTGATCTTATTTATTCCCCACAAGAAGTTTACAAAGTGGAGTTTTTTTTCCAGATCAGGAAATTGAGGATCAGAGATTAAATCATCCACTCAAGGTCACACAGCTACTCTCTGGCTCTGAGGTCTATGTTCTTTCCACTACATACCATGGCCCTCACTGCCAAGGTCTTCACGGGCCTCCCAATCCTGATAGCAAAGGGTTCCCTTCGATGCGGTCTCTGCATTAGAGTCAAGTGTTCCTTCCCGATATGAGAGCACGCTGCCCCCAATACAATCTCCAGGACCCTTCAAAGAGGGTCCAGGGCTTCCCTGGTGGCGCAGTGGTTGAGAGTCCGCCTGTCGATGCAGGGGACGCGGGTTCGTGTCCCAGTCCGGGAGGATCCCACATGCCGCGGAGCGGCTGGGCCCGTGAGCCGTGGCCGCTGAGCCTGCGCGTCCGGAGCCTGTGCTCCGCGGCGGGAGAGGCCACAGCGGTGAGAGGCCCTCAAAGTGCCCGAACACTGATGATGGAAAAAGGTCAGGACGGTTCCTGAGATACGAAGCAAGATGAACTCAGCGGGTCCTCCTGCCAATTGCCCTTGCCCTTACTCATCTGCTGGAGCATGCCAAGGCCTGCCTGGAATGACGCAGGCAAGGGTCACCAAGCGTCATCCTATACCCTTCCAGACTACTCCAAAATACTAGCTCGGGGCTGCAACAGGCTGGCTCCTTGAAAACCCACCAGTAACGTTTCAGAGGAATCGAACCTCTCAAAGGAACTCTTTGCATCCGTCAACCTCAGCATTAAACCCAGCGGGTACAGAGTAAAGCAGAGGTCTACAAGGTCTAGGAATCTGTGGACCTAATCCATTTTGGAAGTCCAAGTCCTAATATTGCCTGCTGGCTCCTCCTTTTTAATTCACAAAGGAGACACCATATATAATTTTCCCGTATACAGAAGTTCTGACCACACATTTACACAGAAAAATGCAGATGAGTACCACAGTTATGAAAGGCCCAACTTCTGCCATTAATAAAACTGGGCCTCTGACAACCACTCTTTCTACTCACCAGCCCCACAAAACTGAGCCCAGAAAGGCAGGCTTGGTGAAATTTAGAGCTACTTAACATAAATAAACATAAAGCCCTCCCTTGGGTTAGGAGGTGTGGCTAATTTTAGGTGACTGCTCCGTATCTGATGAAATCTGGAGCCTGGGCTTCCGACTGGTTTAATGCAACCCTCGTGCCTGCATCTACCCGACTCCACCTCAAAATTTTCTCCACTGGGGAAAACAAGTGGTAAGGTGGCTGAAAGAAGGAATTCATTCCTGTGCTGTGAGGTCTTCCCAGACAAACTGTCCAGTCTGCTCCAGCCCCCGGGCTGCTGAGGCGCTGCACCAGGGGCTGACAACCACAGGGTTGCAGCATTTAGGAAGAGCTGATGAGAGCCAGGCCTCACGGTGCTTCTGCTGATCTGCATCCGGGAGTATTCATTCAGGAGAGGCTGTGAGATCCTTCCGAGCAGGCAGCAGAAATTGAGAGGGCTCTTGGTGATCAAGTGCAACTCCGCTGGTCCCATTCCTAGGAACGGAAGATTGGAATACCCCATGCTTCAGATGCATACAGAACGGAGTCCCAGATACTAGAAACAAGTTCAGCTGATATGAGAATCCACTTTTCCAAGAGTCAGTGACTTCCTCTCTCTCTCTCTCCCCCTTTAACACAGCCGCGAAGTCCACTGAGTGTCCAGCCAAGTGTACTTGTGAATTTCGTGCCCTCTCAGGCCCGCGAGAGGACCCCATTCCAGCCTAGTGGCTTGACCTACTCGCTCATCAGCTTTCAGGTTTAACGAGGGAAAACAATCTCCCCTTCGAATTGTAGCTTTCTTTCCAGAAGAACTAGACAACCCTGATGGCTCTCTCCAGTTACACAGCAATTATGTAATTGCCGAGCTTCTGCAGAATCACTGGAACCATTCTGCAGCTTCCTCCTGACTACAGCTGCAGCACAATGTTCCGAGATGATTGCAGCCTTTGAACGGATGGCCGGTCTCAAAGCTGGACACAAAGGGACGTACAATGGGATTCCATCTCAAGCGCAAAGATGCTCCAGCCTAACGAAGCCCTTTCTCCTCCTCCCAGGCTGGGCCACTAACTCCTCCCTTTGCCCGCCCTACATGTGTGGGAAATATGGTTCACTCCATTTATGCTGACAGGTTCCAAAAGAGGCAGAAAGAAAATCAGCCGAAGTTTTGCCATGGACCATGCACAAGGTAATCATTTAGCACATCATGGGAAAGCTCCAGAAGAGGACAAGATGCAAAGCGGGGGTGGGGGTGGGGGGGAAGCATCTCTGTAGGCTTCCTGCACTGGCATGAAATGAGTGCTTCCCTTCCTTCTGCCAGCTCCAATCCTTCATGTTGACATTACACATCCTGTACTGTGGATCCACCCCCATGCTGCCGCTTGCCCAGCTGAATTATCTCCTGCGTCACAGCGGTGGTAACAGAACTGCTGGCTCGGCAGACTTGAAAGCACCATTTCAATGCTTAATGCATTCAGCAACTGGACATATTACCAGTGTGTCGGTCGGGGCTGGTTTGTGGCCCTCTCAGCAGCCATGCAATACTCAACCTAACCCTTCTGCTAACCAGATGGTCTGTTTGCCTCTTGGGACCAAACCATTCAACTTGACTTTATTAAATTCTATCAAAATGTGGGGACAGTTTACAGCAGTGTGTCTGGTTCATCTCCAACGGGGTTGCTAAGATGAAAATGACCTAAAAATAACTGGAAACTCGACTTCACACCAACAGTAAATATTTAAATGATCTGCCAGATTCCGCACCCCAGCGGCATTAACTACATGGTTCGCAAGTTATACTGTAAATATATACACACGAAGACACAGAAATACACGCATCTAAATAGGAATCCGTGGCCCACTGCCTCCAGCCAAGGGTTCACCACCCTCTGGCTCATTTAAATGTGGTTAAGGACAGCCATCTCCAACATAATCACTCCAATTACCAAAACAAAGAACCTAACTGGTAGAGCGATCCCACCTCCCCTGGGTTCGACCACCTAGACACACTGCAGGCGTGCCAGGGGCTCAGAGGGCCCTCAATAAATGTTTGATGAATGGAGATGAATGGGCACACATTTCTTAAATATAACAGCATCTATAAAGCACGTTTTATGAGAGTGAAGACACTAAATTCTTTCCAACTCTATCGTCATCCCACAGCTACTAACTAGGAGCGCAAAGCCAGGCGGCGGCTAAATGTCAAGGAGCAAGCCACCTGCACAAGAGGCAGTGGATGGCCAGTAACTGATCATTGCAGATGAACTGCAGAGGCGGCCATTCATCTAGTACCTGGCAGGGTGCTGGGTGTTTTACATACATTATGCCTCTGAGCCTTCACCAGAGAGGGGATTTCACTCTAAAGATAAACTGGAGGTCAGGAGCAAATTAGGAACTTGACCCCAAGTGAAGCCAATCACTTTACTACAACCTGGTTGTCACAGATAAGTAAGGATTCTGCAACTTGGAAAGAACTGAACACAGGTGAAGGTGGCATCCCCAAATCTAACACCCCCTGAGGTCTCAAGGAAAATGGAAAAATCTTTCCACTCCCAGAGCTTTTCTGGCAGCCAGGAAGTTCTAGTTTCAGCCCCTCCTCTTTTCCCACACTTTTTATTTTACTGAGGGCATTCCACATTATTATAACCAAGACCACACCCACAGCTTAAGCCTCCATTTCTTTCATTTTGGCGTCCACCCTTTGACACCAAAACTCTCTCATTTGAGGGGCTTCCATGGTGGCGCAGTGGTTGAGAATCTGCCTGCCAATGCAGGGGACATGGGTTCGAGCCCTGGTCCGGGAAGATCCCACATGCCATGGAGCAACTAAGCCCGTGTGCCACAACTACTGAGCCTGCACTCTAGAGCCCATGAGCCACAACTACTGAGCCCGTGTGCCACAACTACTGAGCCTGGGCTCTAGAGCCCACGAGCCACTACTACTGAAGCCCGCGAGCCACTACTACTGAAGACGAGCCACAACTACTGAGCCCATGTTCTGCAACAACAGAAGCCACCGCAACGAGAAGCCCGCGCACCGCAACGAAGAGTAGCTCCCGCTCGCCGCAACTAGAGAAAGCTCTCCCCAGCAACGAAGACCCGATGCAGCGAAAAATAAATAAATAAAATAAATAAATTTATTTTTTTAAAAAAGTCTCTCATTTGAGAGCATCCTAGAGAGCGGAACACAGTAAATAAATACCTGGTTACTTTTTCCTCTCCTCCTCAAGTATCGCTGCACACAATTTTAAGTGGCGACTATACATTTTTTTAAGAATTAAAAAAAAATTCCACCGCCACCCTTGTCTCTCTGGAAATGTTCAAAATGTAAAAATAAATAAATAAATAAGGCGTCATGGGGAATCTGCTTTGAAAGGTGAAAAAAATCACTGCTGTGCTACCCAAGAACCACTTACATGTTCTCCATCTCTGCCACCACCATCACCAGCACGCTGTCAGGAGGCACCAATGAATGTTCTTCTGACTCGGCACAGACCAGGCTAGTTAAGTCCTGTTAGGCCCTATCAACACCCGTCCACATTCTGAAATATCACCTACCCTGAAGGCACTCTAAAATTAGCCTCCTTACCCCTGAGATCTCTAAGCATCTGATATTACAGTACATTAGTAAGACCAAGTGGACATGTACTATTAAAATAAACATTTGCACAGAGAAGACCAAAGCAATTCAAAGCAAGGACACAGGACAGCCCTCAAGCTGGCTCAGAGCTACCTATCGTAGTGAAGTCATAAAGAGGCAACCAACATTTATGTGGAACAGCACAGGCCAGTATTTTCACTGAACAAATACAGTGTTCTTAGACAAAGCATTTTTGCCAGAATGATGCCAAACAAGAGGAACAAAAATGACATCGTTCTTCAAAAATGCTTGAAGAAGTTCTCACTGATTAAAAATTGTTCCCACACCACTGCAGCGAATATTTCTGCAAGGTGGGATAGTAAGTGCACTTCTCCAAGAGGACATGGCATCATTCTTGGGTGGTTTACAAATCCCTACTGAACGCACATGCAGATGTAGAGTGCTGCGGAGTCCATAGCCAGCCAGACCAGAGGCTCACAATCTGGAAAAGTCTACCTGTGAATGGACAACAGCAACGAGGACTACTCATCACATAAGACAGACATGGCACAAAACTAATCCAAACACAGAGTCTAAGATGAAGGACAAGACAATTCACACCTGGTAAAGCCCTCAGAGCAGACCTCTACCTCAGTTTCTCTATCCCTGAGGAAGAAAGACACTATCATTTTTCCAGTGCCCATTATGAACCAGAACCCCTATACACATAATACCTTTTTTTTTTTTTTTTTTTTTTTTTGCGGTACGCGGGCCTCTCACTGTTGGGGCCTCTCCCGTTGCGGAGCACAGGCTCCGGACGCGCAGGCTCAGCAGCCATGGTTCACAGGCGCAGCCGCTCTGCAGCATGTGGGATCTTCCCAGACCGGGGCACGAACCCGTGTCCCCTGCATCGGCAGTCAGACTCTCAACCACTGCGCCACCAGGGAAGCCCTACACATAATACTTTTTAGCCTTTATGTCAGTTCTACAGATTCATATTATTATCTCCATTTTATTGGGTAGGAAATCAAGGGAACAGAGAGGTTAAGTGACTTATTCAAGGTCACACAGCTAGGAAGGAACAGAGAAAAATTTCATGCGGTGCTTGCGCAACACCCAAAGAGTGCTCCACCCACTACACACCATTTCCTTAAAGACCCAAGCACAAAGAACTGCATGCTCACACAGAAATTCTGAGAAATTTGCATTCCTGATTCTTCAGGAAAAGTAAATGCCTTCTCCCCAGCAAGAATATCCTGTCTGTCTGCCTATCTAGCTATGTAAAATATATTTACATACTTCTACATAAATACATACACATACCCCCATATACCCATATACCCATAGACATGGCAGCCGAGTTCCTAATTGTTCAAACAGTTCAATGCAATGAAGTTCCGCCATGGTGTGCAGATTTTAATTGCGTTACTTTCCCATATAACTGCATGTCAGAAAGGGAAGGCTGCCAAGTGACAATCTGGCCCAGTGATTCACAGTGTCACACTGACATACCCACTTCTGATACAGGTTGTTTATACTTCCTAGAAATCATTGACTTCATTTAAGAGATAACAGTAAAGGATGTCCCCCAGCAGTGATATGTTCTTTTTCTCTTGGAATACACTAGCGGCAAATGTCAGGAATTTGGACAACAAGGGGGATCCTATAAAGTTAAAAGTCCTCGCTCTGTACTCCTCAGACCTTAATGATCATGCTGATAAGGCAGCATCTTAAACACAGATGACTCTCTTTTTCATTTTAAGACTATGCCTTATAAAGTAAAGATCTATTCAAATGAATCACATTAAATCTACTGAACAGGTATCATGGGCTGAGAAAAAATCTAGCCAATTTTCAATTTTTTATGCTTCAAGATTCCCATGTGCTGACTTATTAATGTTTTTCAGATATATTTGACTCAAAAACTTGAAAATTTATTTTTCTGTAGACATCAATACGAGCCATTATAATATGTGTGTGGTCACAGACAAGATGATGTTGCCACCAACTTTTTTACTAAAATGGGGAAAAAGATGATGGGAAGTTGGCAAGAAGGGACAAAGGACCAGGAGGAACGTACTGGGAACATCGGAAATTCACCGTTCAGAAGCTGCTTCAGAGAAGATCGCTAACACTTACCTGTGCTGGGGTCAATTTTGTTAATTGTAGTTGACGTCTAGAAACGGGGTTATGAATATAATTATCATGAAGCAGCAATTGGGCAATCACAATCTAATTAAACCCACTGACTCGATTATCTTGTTTTTCCCTTAATAATCACATAACATTTAACACTTGCTCATTTCAGGACCTATGGGTGATGTTCACTCATTATTAACAAGCTACAGCCACTGGTCAGAGAAACACTGGGTGAGGGATTCACGTGGGTCAGCCAAGGGGTGGGGAGAAATTTCAGGGGCATCTGAAATCTGTTCTTCAATCCCCCTTCACTGCTCAGCCTCCCAAAATTACTAATGAGAGGCAAAGCCACGGCAGAAGATGGAAAGAATGATGAGAACTTCCACGCAAGCGTAAGGATACAATTCTGCTTTCTTAAATGGGTGCTATTTTATGTGATCTATATAATGTGCTTTTTCACATTTTAATGCAATCTGTCTTGGGAGCGGTGATTTTCTTCTCAGGATAATAGAGGATTCCTCCACCAGGCCTAAATACATAAACTTTACACATTTACCTCCTCCGACATGCTCTAAAGCTCCCTCCCGTCCCTGGCTCTCATGTTGAGTGTGTTCTCAAATTCAATGTCCTGTTCCCAAGTGGACGTCACTGCACCCACAAAGAGACACTGACCCAATTCACCTTCACTTTCTGCAGTGCTCCCGAGGGTAGCCCGGGTAGACTTCTCTTCAAAAATTTAAGAAGACTGAAGGGGCTTCCCTGGTGGCGCAGTGGTTGGGAGCCCGCCTGCAGATATAGGGGGCGCGGGTTCGTGCCCCGGTCCGGGAGGATCCCACGTGCCGCGGAGCGGCTGGGCCCGTGAGCCATGGCCGCTGGGCCTGTGCTCTGCAACAGGAGAGGCCACAACAGTGAGGGGCCCGCGTACCACAAAAAAAAAAAAAAAAGAAGAAGAAACATGTAAAGGACTGGTGTCTGAGACAGGCTGGTCTGAGGGAGCATCTTAGATGGCTGGGCACTATAGCTCAGGCCAAAGACAGTCCCTGTGGCTCTAAAATGAGAAATTCCATGGGACTTTCCTGGTGGTCCAATGGTTAAAGACTCCGCACTCCCAACGCAGGGGACAGGGTTCGATCTCCAGTCAGGGAACTAGATCCTGCATGCCACCACTAAAGATGCCGCAACTAAGACCTGGCAGAGGCAAATAAATAAATAAATATTTAAATTAAAAAAAAAAAAAAAGACTCTGTGCTTCCACTGCAGGGGGCATGGGTTTGATCCCTGGTTGGGGAACTAAGATCCCGCATGCCACAAGGTGTGGCCATAAATAAATAAATGAATAAAATTAGAAATTCCACCCGCAGGACTGCACGCTTTGGTACAGTTCAGTATTACTCTCTTCAACTATGTAGTTATTTTTTTCTGAGCCGTTTTCCCATTAAAGGACTTTATCTAAGAAAACAATGGTTCTTATAAGTTTGGTAGATAATGATACGGATGATGGGTAAAAGTGGGTGACCCTGTGACCTCCTCTAGGACGCTTTAGACACAGGACACACGCTTATCCTCCTACCCAGGTTTTGGGTATGAGTCTGTCTAGGGACAGATGATCACCTGAACAGACCATGGCAAAGTTAAGATTTTTAGAAAACCACCACCAGTTGCTTCAAGGTTAAAGAGTCTACTCAGCAATTAACACCAACCGCCTGTCCTACAGAAAAGCTACTGCCCTGGATATCTGAGGGATATCTGGACCTGCTCCACGGCCCTTAGTACAGCCTGTTACTCTATTAAGGGCATTTGTGGTCATACCTGAACAACAGCTTCCTTACTGTACTGTGATGTTTCAGGGAGGGGCAAATAAAACCAAAACATCCATCATGTCTCCATGATCTAAATAGAGCACATGGTGATCACTAAGGGCGTGGAAGATACTAGCACCCATGCTTTGAAGCGCATCTGCACTATTTTCCAACAACGACCCTTAAGACAGTGGACCTAATTTTCAAATATGTCTCTGTGGCTTTTGAAAACATTTCTCCTGTTTGCAGTAACCAGAGCCAGTACAGGGCACTCAGACTTTCAAAAGGGGCCCTAAGAAGAGAAGAAGTTAAGACACCTTCTCTACTTAAAAAAAAAAAGTCATACAGCATTATCTTTCTGCTTGTAACAGGGAGGAGCGCCTTTTAAACAGCCACGTGTATAACTACGTTACACTACTGAACTTGATACAGTACAATTTCTTTTTTAATTTATTCTCTAAATTTCGCCCTACATGATCTCTTGGGCTTTTCTTTTTTACCATCTCCTCTGTAACTCAGAAGAACAAAGAAAGGGCACTCTTTAGTTAAACACACTTTGTCAAGCTATTACAATAAGTTATATCTCTCATATCAACTAATATATTACAATTAATTTTCCATTAAGCTCAGAGTTCCTTCCAGAACACCAGGATAGACTCCTGGCATAAGCAACTGGAAGAGACAAACCATCCGAAACATAAGCTATTAGCAAACTAAATAATAGCCAGGGCCAGTTCCCAGAAGCTGAGAGCCAGGAGGTGGTCCCCCCATGTGTGCATCCTGGCTCCCCCATTACACAGCTCCATGAAACTTGGGTAAATTACTTCCCCGACTTCAGCTTTCTCTACCGTAGGAAAAGTCCCTGGTTCATATTAAATGTTAAACAAATGTTACCTAGTATTAATATTAACTATGAGTCACTCCAAGAAGGGAAATAGCGTTCTGTTAACGGTTTATGTGATATTCCCACTCTATAGAGGAGTTGGCAGAATTTTTTGATGAAGCAATCATATTTAATCTCCTTATGGAAGGTCTTCTTACCCAACATCAGAAGGGACGATACTCAGTTGACAGCAGAAGAGGGGGAGAAGTTTTTTTTTTATTGAAGTATAGTTGATTTACAATGTTGTGTTAATTTCTGCTGTGCAGCGAAGCGACTCAGTTACATACATATTTACATTCTTTTTTATATTCTTTTCCATTATGGTTTATCCCAGGAAATTGGATATAGTTCCCTGTGCTATACAGTAGGACCTCATTGCTTATCCATTCTAACTGTAATAGTTTGCATCTACTAACCCCAAAGTCCCAGTCTATCCTTCCCCCGAGGGGGAGAAGTTCTTGTAGCTGAACTTTGACATTCAAATGAAAATGGTCTCTTCCACCCAGATCCCTTTGCCAGTTATCATTATGAAATACTAATTAACAGTCTTCAGTGAAGACCATTTAAGTTAGAAACCATTGAAGAGAAAAGATTCTGCGTGATAAGTACTTGTTATTGAAATCTTTACATAATATCTAGCTGGTATCTATGTTTTGGCCATCTTCAGCCGATAACCCAGTGTTCAGATTTTACCCCACGTGTAGGACCCCCAGATCAGGTCCAATCAGGGTTGGGTAATTGATGTGGGATTGCTGACTAACTGGTCACACAGAGGGATGATGTAATTACAGATTAGAATAGCTAAACGTTCTGGACCACGGTGGCCTTATTTTTGATTTTAAAATGCCAAGATTGGATTGACAGACCAGCCTGTGATGCAGGGCTCCAGCAAATGGCTTAATTTCCAAACTGGACACAGGTAGTCATCACGGTCTATGCCTTTCCCCTCCGAAGTAAGCACATCTTTGTTCCTCACTTCTTCTAACACCCAGGGCGCAGGTAGAGAAGCTCTATGGATAACCTTAGCAAGGACTATCACATGTTCTGCCCATTAATAATGCAACTACTTTCTGCTGTGCTCTATTCTCTACTTTGCTCCTTTTCCAGGAAAATCTCCACCTAACTCTACTTACTTAATCAGCTCCTGCAAGTTTCCATCTGCCCTTTAGCAGCAACGCCGTATTTGTAACCCCAAAGTCACATAAATTGTCTCCCAAGCCCAATTCTATGTTTTACAGTAAGAACTGACCAAAGAATGTGGGTCTGAACACTGGTCTTCATATTTCACATGCAATAGGTACTAAATTACAAGGTCTTTTTTCACTTGCTTTATTGTTTTCTTAAAAGCAATGCCTTTCTTCCTGTAGGCTCTTCCCAGTGGACAGACCTCTTCTCTTCTGACTTGTCGATCATTCTCCTGCCTCTCTTCTCCTCTTCCTTCTCCCATCCGAGCAGTCTCTCCATCCCAGCAAGTTTCCACCACGTAATTATGTCAATGCTTTAGCTTACTTTTCTGTTAGCTTAACAACCCTATTTTCTACTTGCGCTGAAAAATGCTACTGTTGGCTTTTCTGATGGGCTAATCCGTGTATCCTTTCAAGGCCTAACTTCCCCTACCATGATAGCAGCTGGAGCACTGATTCACAGGTGCCTTCCAAAGCTTTTCATTAGCAATAGAAATGAGATGGTTTAGAAACCCATTTCTTAATCTGCAGGTGAGTATTGGAACCTCTGTGCAGCAAACATCTTTCAAGTATCCCACATTGTGCCCCTACACAATTATTTTCTGCCTAATAAGTACAATGGTAGAGGCACATTTGTCCCGTTAAAAGGGAGAACGTTCCCTCAAAGGAGATCAGCACCCTGCCTTTCCCCCACCCTCTCTGGCTTTACCAGCTCAAGAGAAAAGCACTCAGCTGACATGAGCAAAACTGAAGGACAGTGACTCTCCCTTCTTAAATCTCAACAGGGAGGAGAAGAATTCCAAAATGTGAAGGTCTTCGCTCGTGTTGTGGTTCGACTGGCCAGACGAGGGCTTAGGGAGCGAACTGGCCTTCCCCAGCCAGGCTGTGTGGCAGCTAGGCTGCTCCACAAATCCTGGGCTTCAGTACTTCTGAAGTACTGAAGCCTCGAGCTCCTTTTGTACTCAAACCAATCTGAATCCAAAGATAAGCCTTGCCTACTCATCTCGGACAAATGCTTAATTTCCTACTAAGTGATCCTAACACATTTTCATCAGGACCCACTGGTTGCCTGTGGAATTTTCCCCATCTCTCCTTGCATGGTCTTTGTGAAAAGTCTACTCGAAAGCCTGGCAAGTAACTTTCTGAATTAAGCAGTCTTCAAGGATTTATTTTTTGAACAAATAAGGACCTCCCCACCTTCCCTTCACCCTCTGGAGCAGGCTCTGCTCTCTCAATGAAGTTGGGGGTAAGCTGTGGACAGAGCCGGCAGAAGTGCTTTCTTAATATTCAGAAGCAACACGCAGTGAACTAAACAAGCAAACACATGAAAGCAAGGAAATCAATACCAAAATACCCACGACCTGGCACAAAAAGAAACCTTCCCTCCAAGAATAACGCAAGAAAAAAACCCTCTCCGGCTACGAATTAGGCAAGAAAGCTTTGAAGACACCAAGTCACGTGCTCACCAAAATTAAAAGACAATGCACTTGCAGGTGAACCATATGGGTAACCTCTCAGCCCACACTACTCCTCTGCCTCTTGTCCTTCCAAGCCCTGAAAAATCCAACTTGGTGTTGGAGCCACAAATCCCAAGACTACAAACCCTATGTATACACCAACTGATAAGGACAGGATCCCTTAGAAAGTAGATATATTTTACAATAGCATTTCTGAGCAGAAAATGTAAATTGCTCAGTGTGTGCAGTTCTCCAGATACAAAGTTCAAGGGGACAAAAGATTCAAAAGAGCTTCCTAATAAACTGTCAATGCAACCTAAATTCATAAAAATCCATTTTCCTTCACTTGCAAACTTCTCCTCCTAGGTTTTATAAATCCCAGAGACAGTTCCATTTAGGATTATCTTCTCTCCAATGCCCCCCCTATTTTTTTTTTTTTTTTTTCTTCATCAGTACTGGCATGCAAACCATGCTGTTTTAACTTCTTTCCTGTTCTCCCAGTTCTTCTGGAACATTTTATTTTCGACAGTCAACTCATCTGGAGGAATGCCACACTGAGGTCCAACTGTTTATAGCGTTAACTGTGTTTCTGCCAGAAGTCCACATCCAGCCCTACCTTCTCCAGACTGCCTCCTGGATTAAGAATTTATGCTTTCGTTTGGAAGAAGCTTAGAAAATGTGGAAACTTCCAAACATCACTCTTCTTCTTTACAAAGTTACTCTCACTTGTCTAAGAGGAATCAGAAATGGAAACCTGTCATCACCCTTCTTCAAGTACTGTCCCATCCCTCTCTCATAGTTAAATGTTGCACGTGCTGTTCAAACGCATTTTAAGGATGACTTCATGTCTACTGGGGCATGGGAAATAGCTAGCCATGGGTCTGCAAGAGAGAACTGGGCCTCAAGAAGATACATAGAGGGCACATTTTTGGATGAGTCTGGAACACTGGGAAGCCACCAGTCATCGTTTTAGACTGGATTTCACTCTCTTGGCCATTCATCAGTATTACAAAATGGCATCTCTGCAAGAAGCCAACTGAAATCTGTACCAGGTTGCAAAACAGATCCTCGGAGTCCAATTGTGGGCACTCTGGTAAGTTGCAGTAGACCCAGACAAACTTCCAAAGAAGGGCATTTGAAAAGGACTCCCCAGCCCTGGATGACAGAACTACAGAGAGGAGGACAATTAGAAGAAAATCACAGCTACAAACCCAAGAGCTAAAAGTCCCACGAACAGAATTGGCCTCTGGCGCGTATCACTTCTATGAATGACCGTGCTCGGCCCCAGGCTCCCCAACATGCTACACTCAGCTACCAAAAATCAATACTCCTGCCCCACTAGCGTGGGATTTCAGGGTTTCTCAGACAGCCTTGCACTCTGGAGAGGAGAGTTGGTGTTTCACAAACCGCTACAATCATGGGCAGTAGGGCAGTGGAAAGGGCACTGGACTGGGAGTCAGCCGACCTAAGTTCTAGGCCTGGCTTTATTACAAATGAACTCTCTGACCTGTGCAAGTCACCTCACGTCTCTCTGCCAGTTTCCTCCTCAGTACAATGCAGGGGGAAGGGCAGATGTGAAGGAGATGATCTCTCTAAGGCACAAAAAAACTAGCTTCTCAATGAAAAGTTCTGAAAGGTGACTGTCAGACACTTAATATTCATCATTTAGGGTGTTACCAAGTAGTCAATTTTTAAATGATTTTTATGTTAACTTCTACTTGGGAAATAATGTATTTGTCCATAACCCCCAAAATCTCAGCTTAATTCCAATGTTCCCCGGAGTTCTTTCATAATACAATCAATGCCTCTTTTCTTTTCCTCTCTTATTTTTTTAAGCAACCTTCCCCAAACTAAGACTTGTGCTATTAAAAGAGCTTAGAACTTCCCATTTCCTTGCTAGGGCTAAAATTAAACTGTCCATTCCTTAGGGCCCAACATAACATCTGCCAGATGTCTTGGCGTATCACACAAGAAGAGGAATTTTCTTCTAACATTATCTACTTTCCTCTCTGTTTGCTCATAATCAATTAATAGGTCACCAACACCCAGCTAATGTTTCCCTCAAAGCCACCAACTTCCTAAGTATGTGAACTTCAAAAGATGCTTGCTTTCACATACACACACACACACACACACACACACACACACACACACACACTCTCTCATGGACACTTGATTTTTTTTTTTCCAGCTCACTAGATCTTAGTAATAGACACTGGAAATATTTCCCCCACTTCTTCTGAATTTCTTAGTTTCCATATACCAATATCCAATCATACACCCATGTCAGGTCCTTTCCAATCTTAGTTCATTATTTATGTATTTCCTAATTTGTGAGTGTGGCATTCATTGTGAAATAGCCTGTCTATTCCCCAGCCATCAACTTGAAACATTCAATGCAGCTTTGTCAGTGTTCTGTCCCATGAGGCAGTGAACTATAAGTCTGATAAAGGACATACCACAAAGAAGATAAGTAAGGTTACCTTAACCAAGAAACCTCAATACCAGGAAAGAATCCAAGATAGACTAGACCCTATTAAACTCCATCACACTGAAAACGGGACTCTTTCCCAAGGCAACTTTACCATTCTTTCCTTTCAGGAAAACTGACCACAAGTACTTTAAACTCCATTAGTACAGTTGGATTTCTTTTTTCCCCTACTGTCTTCCAGAAGACTCATTAGAAAGAAAATTTTTAAAATATATATATATATACACATATATATGCAAAATAATTATTTCATCTAAAAGTTGTCTCCAACTCCAAAGAGTAAGGAAAAAAACAAGTCCTGGAGGAATGTGATCAATGAATTAGATGGACATAAATCTAATGTGAGAAGGATTATGGAATCCGAAGACCACAAGAATGTTCTTTATGGCAGTGTGCATCACAGCTCACATATACTTCTCCAGAATGATTTCTCTCTGTGATATATTAGAACAAATTAGGTAAAAACTTGCCTAACGAGCCTCATCAACTTGACGTCTCAAAAACAAAAAGGATCTCTGAGCTTTGACATCAAATGAGAAGGTTCCATTGGACACTTTTTATTTCTCTCATAGTGGTTTATCCTAAATACTTGTCCCATTTCAAATGCATATATCTAGAAAAATGCAAGAAACCATGTCTTGAATATAATGGTACTTTTCATGTTGGTGAAGAGCATCAGAGATGGATGTGTCTCTTAGGTAACCAGTTAGAACACATTCTCAAACTCCAAAATGCCTCTTAGATACCTAATTTTTTCCCTCCAGAAAACCTCAGCTCTAAGGCTGAATATCTGGTTGCAAAGTAAAAACTATGAGTCAAAAAACCTGGTTGCTGGACTGGCAACCAGTGTGTCAGCTTTTTTCCCTACTGAAAGAAGTAATTAACCAGATTTCCTGGTATCAACATCAACAACAAAGACATCATGTAGGTTTGCTTCAAGATCAACTATAATGTACTTATGTTTACATAGACATATATGGTTAATTAGATGCAAAACTATCTGGTAATTACTTCCCCAAATAACTCTTTTTATCCCATTGCATTTGAACTTCCGAGTTTGAATATGTAGCAAATACATCCATGCATTAGTAATTTTAAATATAACACTGCTGACATTCTACTTAAGAGCAAAAGTAATGGTATCAAAGAGTAACATTCAATAAATGAATAATGAAAGGTATGATTCCAAG
Organism: Stenella coeruleoalba; assembly: GCF_951394435.1. Classification (NCBI taxonomy): domain Eukaryota; kingdom Metazoa; phylum Chordata; class Mammalia; order Artiodactyla; family Delphinidae; genus Stenella; species Stenella coeruleoalba. Next base: position 96,845,493 of record NC_137153.1, on the reverse strand, counting down.
TAAGATTTTTTAAGTGCTCTTGGAAAGCCCTAGATTTTTAATAAAGAAGCAGAGCTCTGAAGAGAAGTATTTTTAAATGAGCATACACATCAAATGCAAATCTTGAAAACCACACATCTTCGTCTGCAAAAACAGGGTTTTACTCCATTGACCATGGACAATTATTAGCTAAAAAAACCATGTATTTCTCCTCTCCTTTCACACCCGTCAGAAGAACAATAACCCTCAATTAATGACACAACAGTTTGGTTTGAAAAATGTGATGTTGTCATATACAGCACTGAGCGTTTACTGAATGACACTGCTCCCAGTTACTCAACAGAATATAATTACATCTGGAATCTAAAAACCACCTCAATCTGCACCAAAAATACTGTGGACATAAAGAACTTTACACACACACAAATCTGACACATAATGAGAAAGCAAAGCAAGAAAAAAGCTGGTATAAGTCGCTCACCAATGTGTTCCTTATTTCTGTTGAAGCTGGTACCTTGCTATATTTCTCCTTAGTTGAAAACGAGGTCCAATCAGCCTCCTTACAATATATTATTAATTGGTTCTGAATCTCCTCCAAGTTTTCATTCCACTGTGGAGCCTTCCTCACCTATCTTCAAGAGTCCGTCTAAAATTCTTCCAACATCTTCCCTCATCCTCAAGATGGCTACCTTACCTAATGGAAAAGCAACATCTTCATGGTTGGCTTTTATAAATTCCTCAAGCATTTCAGGATTTAGTTCTTTACTTGGATCAATTACATACATTCTCTAGAACTAATCTGTGAAGAACTCCAATCAGTGTGTGTGGACTGGGTAGGTTTGGGTCCTTTCTTCAAATCATCCTCACAAAATGTCTTCCTCTAAGACTAATAAATTCCTCCCAATTAGAAAAGTGAAGCTACCTGGACAGAAGGTTTTCTCAACTGACATAATACTTTAAAATTTTGTTTCCATAGTGACATTGTTAAGAAGACATCTGATATTTCTGAAGACTTAACAATACTTGAGAACACAGAGAAAAACAGCAGAATGGAAGGGAAGAGGGAAAACAAAGGAACTAAAAGAAGGCCTAATACACAAATGGAGCATCTTGAAAAGAAATGTAGACCTTCAAGAAACTGGTGTCAGCCAGTCTTAGAGTTCCTCTGAGATCTTGCAGGATTTGCTGTTGCTGCTGTTGTTTTGCAGAAATCAACCCCAACCAGACAATAAAGTCTTGCAATGCATCAAAACATGATGATAACCAAGCCCCAGAACTCCAAAAATCTCAGCTCAGGGCCACCACCATCTTCACAATGAGGAAATCACATTTCCTGGCGACTTGCAGGAGACCTGGAGCAGCTTAAAGTTGTGTGAAGACCTCAGTGGAAAAATGTTTAAGGTTTTCCTTGCCTTTCCCGAAGGAGGTCAAAACCCTCAGGTCCACTCAAAAGGAGAGAAAAAAAATTCCAAAAGTTTACTTTAAATTGGCAACAAACGCCTCCATAACTTGTGAAAGCACTCCTTAGGTGGGAGGAAAATGCGAGCAGCCCTTCCAAGCCCCTCATTTCCTTGCATAATGAACAGATAGTGAGGAGCCACCACAAGATTCACCCCCTGGAAAGGGAGAAGGAGAAGGCTGGCAGGCCTCCTCCTCCAGCCATCACCAACAGAGCTTCAAAATGGAGACATCCATAATTTTATAAACACTTCTCAGCTTTGTCTCCTGGAAACCCGCTCTCCTCCATTTTCTGGTGGAGTTACAACATGACACGGGCTTACCTGACTCAGTTCCCAGCTCTCAACCAAACTAGTTACTTCCTCAAAAATCCTGCAAGCCACCTCCAGAAACAAAACCAAAGCAAACCAAACAGCCAACACAGACACTCAGACACAGCCCCCCGGGAGCCCTGGGAGAAAGCCCCAACTGGTTGGTCTTTTCCCATCCCAGACGCGTGCTTAAAAATGAAACTTTTTTTTTTTTCAGTAGGGGAGGAATATAAAAGGAACTCCAGGCAGCCTCCCTCCCTCTCTGTAGGTTAGAAGCTACAATGAAAAGAAAATGAGGGTTCCTCCAGGAATGGTGAAAAGCCTGGAGAATGAACGTGAGAAGAAGCTTTGTGTTTTGGAGTCTGGACTGGAACCAAAGCAGACAGCTTGCAAATGGAGGACAGGGAGATAAAGAAAGGGAAAGAGAGGGGCTGCTCCTCTGGTGGGCGGCTGCGGCTTCCCCTCGCGCCTGGAAGGAGGACAGACCCCTGGGAACTGCACCAGGAGTCAGGCGACCCCCAGGCCCCTGCTTGGGGTCTTTTCTCCCGTCCTCCGAGGAGAGCCAAGCGTGTGTAATGGCTTCTCCTCTCCAGAAACCGTTGTCCTCCTCCACCAGACGCTTCTGAACCCCCAGCCTGGAGACAGCTCCTAGCTGCTCCTGAACCTGCGCCCCCCAGCCGGCCGGCGCCCCCCGCTCCTCGCCTATCTGCTCACCGGCAGCACCGGCAGCCGCCGCCGCCGCCCCCCGACACATCCCGACCCCGCATCCCAACTTCGGGGAGAGAAGAGAGCGAGCCAAATACCTGAGGAAGAGGGGGGTGCCAATCCGCACGGCTTTGCCATCGGGCTGGGGACAAGCAGACAGAGAGGGGGAAAGGAAGGAGAGGGACAGAGAAAGAAAGAGGTCAACCCGCTCAGGTCGGGGCGGCCGGGAGCGCTCCCTCCTCTGCCCCTCGCTCTTTCCCTCTGGCTCTCGGCTCAGGTCTCCCCGACTCCCGCCCTCCGCCCCCCTCTCTGTCCCTTACTCCTGTGCCCACACCAGGAGCATCCGTCCTAAGGCTCCAGCTCTCTCCTCACTCATCTTTTATTTTCTCTTCTCTCCATAGAACTACACGAAATTAATTAAGCCACAGCGCTCCGCTCCCCCCCGGCAGAAGGAGCAGCCAGCAGGAAAAGCACAGCCACCTCCACCGCCACCGCCACCACCACCTTCTCCTCCTCTTCCTCCCTCGCTTCTCCTCCTCCTCCTCTTCCTCCTCCCCCTCCAGCTCTCTCTCCCTCCTCCTCCTCCTTCCCCCCCCCTCCTCTTCTCTCTCGCTTCTTCTCTTCCAACAGCCAGTCCATGCAGGGGACTTCCTCTCCTCCCCGCTCCACCAACCCTCCTTGGCCGAATGAATGAGCGCGTTTGTGCCTCCACCACCCCGTGCTCTCCTCCCCGCAGCACTCGGACCACCCCGAGGTGCTGGTTAATTGCAGTAACTTACTGAAGAAGCGTCCCGGCGCCGGGAGGTGTTTCGGGTTCTCCAGCCCCACCGCCTCCTTATCCTTTTTCTCTTTCTCCTCTTCCTGCTCGGGTTATTGTTGTGGAAGTTGTTTGGGAGTCTCATGTGCTTCTGCCGGGTCTCAGCAATGGAGGATCGCCATCTTCCCTGCCTTCCTCGGCTCTTCAGACTCGCTGCAGCTGCAGATGACCTGAGATATCCGTCTCTCTCCCTCTCCCTCTCTCTCCCTCCCTCCCTCTCCCTCTCACTCTCTCCCTCTCTCTCTCTCCTCTTCTCTCTCCTCTCCCTTTCCCTCGCGCGCTCTCTCTCTCTCCCTCTCCCTCCCTCTGTGTCTCTCTCTGAATAATGAGCAACCAGAGGGAGAGAGAAAGCAAGACAGAAAGAGAGAAGGCAGACAATCTTCTCCTGCCACACAAAACGCCGGAGCACCAGGGGGTGCGCGAAGCCTTTCTAATAACAACAACAACGCGCAGGAGAGAGAAAGAAAAAAAGAAAGAAAGAAAGAAAGAAATGAGGAAAGGGCTGGAGGGGGGGGAAGGAAGAATTATCCAAGAGCTGAGAAGAGCAGGAGAAGGTGGAGGAGATGCTGAGGCTGCGGTTGCTGTCCCCCCTCCCCCCCCGCCCGCCCCCCCCCCCCCCGCGCTGAACCCCAGAAGGAGGCAAGGTGGTTGCAAAGTTAAGGCTGGGACATTGTCTTTGTCACTCAGAGCAACACAGAGCCAGGCCAGTGAGACGCGAGAGGAGGCGGTGGCGGAGGACGAGGTGGTGGTGGAGGAGGAGGAGGAAGAGGAGGAGAAGGAGGCAAAGGAGGAGGAGAAGGGGAAGAGGCAGATGAGATGAATAAAGACCTGCGGAGAAGGCGGTGCGAGGAGCGCGGCGGCCGGGCTGAGGCGTGCGCGCTCGCGTCCCGGAGGCGCCCGGCCGCCCCGGCCGGCAGAGGAAGCCCCCAGTGAGGACCCTGCCCGGTCGCTCATAGCGCTCCCACCATCAGCCCTGCCCGAGGCGCCGAGCCCCGGCCCCAGAGAGTCCCTCACACGCATCCATCTAGAGGCCAATCTTTGCAAAGAACACACATTGGGAACTAGAGGTTGCAAGTCTAAACCCAGATCAACCACGTGGGGCTTTTTAATCCCTTTCCAGCTTGCGGTGTATCTCCAGTGAAAAGCTCAAATTGTCCATTACTGACACGTATTTTGAAGTCTTCTCCTCCGAAATAAAGGCTCGTTGTGCATTTTATTTCTTTTCTGATATGGTAAGGGAAGGTTGAGGGAGGAAAGAACCCATCATTCTGAGCCTCGGAACCACCACTTTCTTTTCCTAACTTGTGAAGTGTTTTGACGGCGCACCAAAACGGGGGAAAAAAAAAAGCCTACTTAAATAACTTTACACTCTCCAGCCCCGCGTTGCTTGCACTTTCTGGCTGATCATCCAAAAGCTCGGAAAGTAACAATCAGAGCTCCTAATGATAAGGTGTCATGGTGTTGAAGACAAGAGAGCCAAGATGAAGCTTTCACACCTTGAATTTTTATTTAGTGTAATTTCCCACAAATCGTTCTGAACTGTTTATTTTGCAAAGGAGTGGGTTTACCCTCCTCTCTCACTAGGTCTAATGTCTCCTAAGGCTTTAATCTGATGGTGGGGAGGGGGCGGGGGTGGTGCCTACAGTATAAAAAAATCAATATAGCAAGTCAGAAGCAATTGAAGTTCAAGGGCATGGGCTGCTTGTACCATTTCTATTTCTCGCATCCTCGAGCTGGACATCAACAGCCTCGGGAGAGAGAAACACGCAGCGCGCGGGGCAGAGACCTTAATTAAAGTTTCTTTTGTCCGCGTCTGAATTGGGGGATGTTGCTGGATTCCTTTGCATTGGGGAGCGCGCATCCGGTGGAGAAGGCGCGGTGGGGAGGATCCAGGGCAAGACTGTCCTCTGTAATACTCACTACCTCCCCCGCAAACCCAACAACAGTCCGGGAAGATATCCCTGTAAACCCACACAATGAAGGGGAGGAGGAGACGCGCGCGGAGTTGGTTCCCACCAGACAGCGGGGTTTTATAAACAGATCGGAATCCTTTTCCAAGCTTTTCCCCAATCGTTTATTCCGGGGCAGAATCTCTCACCCAGAGACACGATTTCACCCCCTTCCAGTCAACACTTCCTGCCCTTTTCTCCTCCCACTCACATTGAAAAGCTTGGGAGCCCTAAAAGGGTGTTGATGGCGGGGGTGATAAATAAATAAATAAATGACACTCTACGCGTGCGGTGGAGGAGAAAGGAGGGGGAGGGAGAGGCAAAGCGAGGAGAGGGAAGAGAAAAAGTAGGGAGAGGAGAACCAAGAGGAGAAAGCTCAGAGGCGAAAGGGAAACAGTAGTCAAAGCAAGAAGAGAAAGAAGAAAGGAGAGAGGAGGACGGTAAGGCTGTTCAGGACTGAAATGACCCTGGTTTTGAACAGACTTGGGAGGACTCCCAGTCCAGGTGCCTGGAAGGACTTGGGGATAGTCCTTCTGCCCCGAGCTCCTCCCCCACCCCACCCCCGGGACCCCAGGGGTGTCTGAGCCCTGGCCGCCGCTCCCCCATAAATTCCTCGTGGCACCGAGAGGAAGCACGCCAGGTCTCCGCCGTCCCTTCACTGCCCCGGCTGATAATTTACCTCTTTGTCTTTAATAAAAAGCTGACTTTTTCTGTCAAGCTCTGCACCGGGAAAGTAACAATCGTATTTCAGGTTGAAAGCTTCTATTACTGCTGGGTTTTGGAGGCTGTGATAAAATCTTCATCGACGTGAAGGTTCCTTCTGGTTGGCTTGGGTCGGAAGTCCTAAGATGGGGGCCGCCCTTCCCCGGGGGCAGGGGGGCAGGGGCGCGGGGAACCCGGCGGTGCGGAGGGAGGAGGAAGCGACGAGGTCAGAGGAAACCCAAGACTCCTGGGGCACCAAAGGGCTTCCCGCAGTCGGGGAATGAGCCCTGGGGAGGAGCCTTTCGCGAGAACGTGAGCGCGCCCCAACACGCCTCAGACCTCATAAACCCACTTGGCAAAGACCGGGGAAGCGGCTGGCGGACCGACTGCGGTGAACTCAAGAAATTAACCTTGCGCTGCAATTAAACGGGCTGCCGCCCTTTCGGACTCACCTCGAGCGACCGTGATAGCTCCCGAACCGGCCGCGGGGGGACCTGGCTCCTCCCTCCCGTCCCAGGAGAAGAGGACAAAAAGGGGAGATGGACTTGGAGATGGCCCCGCCCTTCAAACGCTCCAATCCTTGGAAACTAAACCTCCTCTCCAAGCCTCCACGTCTAGAAGGGACAAAGGCAGCGAGGAGATCCAGAGACCGATGGGGGAGATAGGTGGCTTTCGGGCTTCTCAAGTGGGTGCTTAGGGCGAAAGGTACAATGGCCGAGTTTCCATTCCAAATACAGGATAGTCTTTAGAAGACCATCTTCTGGTTTAGAAGCAAATTGACTTACCAAAGCCGTGAAGCAAACTACTGCAAAACTCCCGCATTGCCCTGCTTTTTGAATGTGGAGGGCTAAAATTTCAGTTAACGATGCCATACACAAATTTTTCGACTTTTTTTGAAGTCACACGTGTCTTAACTATCCATCTAAGATAATTGAAAGAAATTAACATGAAAGAAATAAACATGGTGGGGGAGTGTGCTTTTTGTTTGCCTGCTTTTTTTTATAGAGGGTAGCTTTCTTTCAAATGATAAGAAGGCATTTGGATAAATAAAAGCTAGGTCACTCAAGGAAAGTGTGTGGCTGAAGGTTTTAGTGAAAACCTTGACAAACTTGGCGCTTAAGTAACTGTAATTATGCTTTGCCATTAGCGGACCATTAAGATATACAGGAGAAAGTTCACACCTCCTGCTGTTTCATTCCCTAAGAATATTCACAAAGATAATACAAGCCTCGTTGGGTTATCTTCTCCACCAGGAGGGTTAATTTCTAAAAATTTTAATTAAAATGGAAAAGCTTAGGTTTTGTACACAGGCAACAATGTGAGGCAAGTCTCGTGGGGACACATTGGCTTTGTGAAATTTGCCTTTTGTTACTGTACCCTATGCCATTATTCCCCTGGAGTCATATGGGATTTCAAGACTTTGTTAATGTTCCAGGAAGTATGAGTACGTGGGAAGTCTGGACTTTCTTCTCCCTTATCATGGGTGACTGGCATACAGACTCCTCATAAAGGGAAATTATGGCTCATCAAAAGAGTGACTTTATGAGCATTAATAGAATAATAAATCTTGCAATTTTAGTTCAAGAAACAGTGGAGTCCTATAATCAGAGTGACCCATGCAAATATGATCCACTTTCTTGCCCAACTCTAGCAGGATAGGGATAGTCTATAAATCATTTTGGTTTTTAAAGGTTAGGAAAGGAAAGTGCCCAGACCTCTCAAAAGTGTTTATGGGGGGAAAGGGGACTTCTATCCCCTACAGGAAGGAATCATGGAAAGAAGGAAGAGTTGGTCCAGAGGCTACATTAAAAAGATAGAATTTCAACTGGAACAAGAGTGAATAGATGTTTTAATGTCATGGTTTCAATATTTACATTATATCATATAAAAAAGGAAAAGTCCTGCTTCCTGAAAACTATGCAAAAAAAAATTTCCAGTTTATAATCCCACTTTCTAAATTCCAGTTGGAAAACTGTTCAGGCTGATGATTTTAGCAAAACAAGGAGTAGATGAATAGAGAGTATGGCTTTTTCAGAAGTCTTAATTATTCCGGCTTTAAACATTTGACCACACACCTCTTGAACTTGGTGGTATTTTCCTTCCCATGTAAAACTAATTTCCCATGCCATCCAATATAGTCTTTTTACTATTTCAGTTATTTTCAATGGGCTATTTATTTTGAATTATTGAGATCTTTTACTGTTGTTGGAAATGACTAGTCCTTGAAAAGTTTTTTTTTAAGACTTCAAATTGGATAATTATGGACTCTCCAGATATCAAAAAAGTGAAGTCACTAACACACCTTCTTTCTGATCCCTTACCGAAAAATCAATATATTTTCATAAACCCAAACCTAAACATATGTAACTAGTTGACTAGTATCCACACCTAGGGAGAAGTGACTGAAAGAAGACAAACGTGGATAATTCATGATTCTGAACAGCTCCCAAAGGAAGAGAAATTGCGATAACTTATATTAAACTTCCCCTGTGTGAATCTTTCTGTGCATACCTTTGGGTACCAAAGAAGATGTTTCAATAGCAATGTTCTAAAAAAAAAATTTTTTTAAGTCTTTTGCCCATAGGTAGAAGTTAAATTTACAGTTCTATCAAACTAGTTCCTGTTATAATGGACCATTCATGTGGAATGTCCATTAACCATTGAATATTTGTTTAGCATCTACAATATGCCATACTCAGCTGAATACCAGGGATACAAAGATGAATAAGAGAAGATGAGTCAAAGTCTAAATGCCTGATCTACTGCAGGAACCACTAGCTTTAAAATGCCATTATTTGGATTTATATAGAACTTTAGATTTTTACTCACTCAAAAGCAATACAGGACTTTGGCCAATAAGGAGGCTATGATTAATTTGAACATTTTTGTTCATACTACAGAGTTAGTAGGAAGTAATATTGTGTTAAAATAATTTAAAGCCAGTGTCTTGCCTTAACTCATAATTTAGCGTGAAATTCTAACTAGAGAAGATCTTTTTAGGAAGAAAGAGCTGTGTTAGATCAACTATGATTAGATTAACCAAAATTCATAAGAAAGACTCACCTGAAGGATTGTCTATTTTTTGAGGTATCCCGTCTAGCAGACAGACCAGTATTTCCAGATTCCTACTACTTGCATTCAAACTGAAGCCCAGAGAGGGGATGTGACCTAGTCAGGAACACAGAGCTGGTCAAAGGCAGTCAGCTCTACAAGCTATGCTTCCAGGCAGTTTCCTAAAGTTATTATCATTCTGATATCACCTTCAAGATTTCTTTTTTTTTTTTGACATGCTTCCATACTACTTGTGCTGTTATTTACTTAAAATATATTATTTCTAAATGAACGTAAAAAAAATCTTAGCTCCATCAAAAGTAATATGACTAATGAAATCACAAGTCCGATGGGCTATTAATATATAAAATTATAAGACACATCAAAATAAATATATTATTAAAATTAGAATAAAGAAAAAAGATTTTGGATTAAAAAACTAGTCTGATATTATACATGCCAAACTCTTAACGGTAAGGAGTGAGAAAGGTGAAAAAGAAAGTTTGAGTTATTTTTGTGTGTACAAACAGGAATCACTTTTATAATTTAAAAACTAAGAAAAAATTGTATGGTCTAGTGGTGGCTAGCACAGCCCCAAAGTAAGCCTTTTCATTATATATACTTAGAGGAATTAAACATTAGCACAAGCCTTTTAAGTACGATTTAACAATATATATTTAAAGTCTTAAAATGTTCACACTTTTTGTTCCCTTAATTCCTCCTCTTAGAATCTACCCTAAGGAAACAGTCAAAAATGGTAGAAAAGATTTACACAAAAAAAATGATAGAGGTAAAGTAAACAATTGAAAATAACTTGTGATTAGGAGAAGAGGAATGGTTAGTCAATAATAAATCTCCACTATGACATATCAGGCAGCTTAAAATTATTTACAAAGATTTTTTGTAATTAAATAGAAAAATGGCCTCATGCTAGGTAAAAGACCTAGACATAAAGTTAAGATCACTGATTATTTTTTCATAATGCACACACTCAGAAATCACTTTCAAAGGAAATATACCAGCGTGTCAATAGTAAATTGACTTATTAAAATTTTAAGAAATGTAGAACTTATAAGTGATCTATATAAGTTATATAAGTATATAAACCACGTATATACATATATACACGTATATATGTATATATATACATACACGTATATATATATATATACACGTATATATACATATATACACACACCATGGAGTTGACTGTTTTAACTGAACTGTCAAATATTTGTTTTAGTATTTCAAAACATTTTAACGTTAAATGATAGAACCCACTTTTATGTGTCTGGTAATTATAAATATGTCTTGAAGATCTTATTAATATTGCTAATAAAACTGTGTCACAGTATCTGTTTTTCACAAAGATAATTTAATTTGCTTTTTACAGGGACAACAGGAAGATTTGAGTGAGTATTTTGTGTACATTTTATATACAAAAGGAAATTTAGGGCCAAAGAGATTGAATGATTTAACCTAAGGTCTTCTGACACTAATAGTGTAAAGAAGACTAAAGTCCAGTTCTCCCAATTTTTACTGTTATGTTTTGAAATCTAGAATTCCATACAATCTCAAAAATATTGCCAAATACTACCAAAGGAAATTTTCTTTTGGCCCATATGAAAAAAGGTTATCTTCATCAAATATGTGAATGAAAGCTCTGATACTCTTTTACACCTAAAAAATTAGCAGAAATATATACTGTATATGTATCTATATGTATATTTATATTTCGCAATTGTTAAGAGTATATATAATTCTCAGTTGTTGAAGATATGGAAAAATAGACCCTCTAGTTCTCTGTTAGTGGAAATACGAAAAGTTTCAGTCTTTCTGGATGTATTAGAAGTCTTTAACCCAGGAATTTAATTTTTTTTTTTTTTTGGCGGTACGCTGGCCTCTCACTGTTGTGGCCTCTCCCGTTGAGGAGCACAGGCTCTGGGCGTGCAGGCTTAGCGGCCATGGCTCACGGGCCTAACCGCTCCGCGGCATGTGGGATCTTCCCAGACCGGGGCACGAACCCGTGCCCCTGCCTCGGCAGGCGGACTCTCAACCACTGCGCCACCAGGAAGCCCCCCAGGAATTTAACTTTTAAAAATTGACTTAGGAAATATTAATAACTGTCACCAAAAACTTTTGTACAAGGGAGTTCCTTGTGGCATTAATACCCCAC